>NC_052158.1:93159520-94598695 GCF_902713615.1 Scyliorhinus canicula
CTGAAACCCCCCCTGGCCCCTGTCCTCCATGTCCTCTCCAATGCCCCTCTGGAGTTGGCACCCTGGAGGGTGATGGTGACCTGAGCGCTCACCTCCGATATGTCCTTTGGAGGTGAGGTCAGCACATTCTCACTTTTATACAGCTGTTGTAAATCGCACAGGTGTGATGCCACGCCGGCGACCAATTAGCATTTATTGGTGGGGGAGTCCTGACGGGAGGGTTCGCTAATGGAATTATCATGTATTGAAATGAGGTTTCCAACCTTCCAAAGCGGGATTCCCGCCAGCGAGGATCCCATTTACTGATTCTTACTGTATTTTGCACCTGCGCCGCTGTTCTCGTTGACGGCTAAGGCAGGCTAAATAAACACTGTCCTCTGAATGTGAGGGAACATATGTGGTGAAGCACACTAATTATATCAAAATTAATTGAAATGCTTTGAAATGATGTTCCAGCCCTCAGTACCTCACCAACAATGGGTGGGAAAATTGGAAAACGAGATCAAGCCGCTGTCGTTTTCTAATTCTTGTGAGATTTTGCACCGTGCCGCCATTTGCGCTCACCGATTAACACGGGCGCAACATCGTCCATATAGTTTCAGAATTGTCTGTACCTGGAATGTCCCATGTGAACATTCACCTCAAAATATCTCTAACATAAATAAAGATGCTCATCATACCTCTAGAACTGTACTAAAGTGTAAGGTAGGATAAACAGAGAAAGGCAGAACAGAGAAAGATTAGAGGGAATAAATCACTGACTTTAAACGCAATTAGTGTAATTCTGGTGAAATAATCAATATAAACTCTACCCATTTAAATCATACTTATCCTAAAAAAGAATAAGATTGCTGCAAGTTATTGATCCATGTGCAGTAGCAGTCCCAGAGTTTCTGGTTTATTGCTTGATTGATTTATGTTTCGGTGTATGCTTTTGCTTAATCCAGGTAAATTCATTCATTAAAGCTCTCCCATTTACTCTTTGAGCATCTGCCACTGAACAAAATTAAATAGTACTGCCTTCAAAATGAATTAATGCACTTGGCAACAAGGCTATCTTCACAGATTCCACACAATATCTGCATGCTAATAATTTATTGCTGTGGCCAATAAATTAGGCTTTGCACAGTTGGGAATTGTTTAAAGGAGGTGTTTATAGAAAGCTGTAAACAGCAGTCACTATTTCTGATGGCACACAAGAGTTAAGTTGACAATTATTGCAGCATTCTTCAGTGGCGGTTGAGAGCAGGATGTAGAGGTACGGTAAGGATCATAAAATGTTGAATTATTAGTGATAAAGAATGAGATTAGATGGAACACATTGGGACTAATTTTCCTGCTTTTCAATTGCCTCCTGTGTACGTCTTCCATGTATCTGACTGGTGCTCTGCTGAGCACTGCTCCATTTCTGCTGCTAGGGGCATTTGAACTATATGCTCATATTTTGAGGGAGTGTGGAATCTGAGACAGTAGTCCTTATTGGTAGCCATGGGAATTTTGAATCTATGACTGTTCCTGTTGACATTAATATCCTCCTTCCCTCATCACCACGCCATCAACACAACACAACCATACTACCTCGAATAGCTTTTCACATCGGTGGCCCATTAAAAAGCTGCTTCAGTCTCCAGTTATAACCTAGTAACAATGTCCAGCTTTTACTGACATCCTTCAAATTATGCCTTCACCCAACATTGGGTCCAAGAAATGCTGTGTCTTTTAAATAGCCCCACCTGCGGTCAGGTTGGAAGCTCACAGCCCTACCCATTTGGGTCAGAGAAATGTGTATCATGAACAACAGAGGTTGGCATAACACATCACCAATTCAGCGTTAACCATTAATTTCAGTGAACCTCATAACATTAAGTGTTGCTAACTCATGATGCTGTTTAATATCTGCGATGCCTGGAGTGGTGCAGTCTTGACTGAAAATTCAATGGGTGGCAACTGATGTAAGGTACAAGTGGCAGATTTTGAGGTGGTCCTTGAAGGTGGGGAGAGAGAAAGCCAATCGAAAGGGCTTAGAGAGCGAGAGTGGAACCGAAACAGCTGATGGCTCTGCAGCTCCAAGCATGATTGAAGATCAGTGGAGGCCTCATTCAGAAGGATTGTAGATTCAGACGGAGGCAGAGAACTAAATATGATTGCAGAGATTGAAAGGAGTGAGGCAATGGAGAGATTTGTAGAAGAGGTGAAGGACATGCGGCGGGTGAAGGTTAATGAGGAAGGGATTAGGGGGAAACGGGACTCCGTGGATGCAGAGAGTGCACTGTGGTTGACAATTTGTGGAGGGCAGACTGGGGTAAGCAGGAAAGGAGCATGCTGCAGATTTGAAAGATCTTGCAGGAGCAAACAAGAGTGTGGAGACATTAGTTTTTAGGGCAGCAGGCAGTGGACACGGAGAAATGGCTACAGAGTGTAAGTGGAACAATTTATGTGAAACCATGTGTCCTGGGTTCAGTGTATCTGGACCAAATGAGAAATAGTTCTACCAATCTGTGCGGTGTTTTAAAACAGATCGTCCCCTCTTGCTTTAACCTCCTGCCGGGCGTCTCCATTCTGTCCTTTCTGACCCACCTTAAAAAAAACCACATTTATTTGACCAAGATTCTAAGGTCCCCTCCTCATCGCTCCTTGTAATTATTGTCAATACATTTCCTCTGGTGAAATTTGAATTTATATTTTTTAAATATAGCATTCAGCGAGCATGGCGTGAGTACCTGCAGCGCCAGGAGCCCCTCCGACACAGCTGCATGGAGAAACGGAGTCCGTCACCACCTTCCCTGTCATCGGGAAAGATGAGCACTTCTATCAGCATGAACACTGTCTCTGATGGCAGCACTCCTGTAAGTGACCACCCTTTCCTTTGTTTAGCTCTGCCACCTGCTGGATATGGTCAGCAAAATGCTGAGAATCAAGTAACTGAACCGAAGGTGTTCGGACTGTTGCACTAATGATAATTACTTTGCATTTTTACCGAGTTATTTGTTTGGATTTGCTTGCTTCATTCTATTCTGTGTGCCCGGAGTTTGCAATGTTTTGCTGTTCTTGGTGTTTGTGGAATGCAATCCACTGAAGGCTGTTTGAAAAGGATTGCACACTTCTCCTAATGCTGTAAACGATGCACATCCATCACTGTGCTAAGAATCAGCTAAGTGTCATCAGGTACAACCTGATGTTCAAATCAACAGCGGAGCAGCTTTGTTACCATTTCTTCATGTGAGGAACATGATTTTACTGGCACAAAATGCGGGAATAAAGATCAGTCTTTCTGGAATTGTACATGGAATCTGTGAAAATGTAAAGGCTCTAATTCCAGTACTGAACTGTTAAATGTGCCGCCTTTTGGGTGAGAGGCCAAACAAAGATTTTGTCTATCCTCTTGACTGGTTGTAAAATATCTGGCTAAGTTATACCTGAGAATACTTAACGTTGACTGTATACTGGAAACATAAAATGTTCCACTGCCCTGCAGCAAGGCCATAACTTTGAACAAAACAAAGTTTACACAGAAGTGAACACAAAAAGATCCTCTATAGGGAGATGGATTTATTTCATTTTTCGTGTCAGTCTGAGTACCAGAATATTACTTTCTTGGTCTTTTTCAATTTGGGATTTTGTGTTGTGTTATCCCAGTGGTTTTATATGATTCAATTTCAGTATCCTGTTGCTGCTAGTCATCTCTTTCTTTGGGCTTTTATTAGGCTGGGCTTTCTTTGGACAGGGCAGCGGTCCCACTGCAGGAGCTGAAGAGGGAGAAGGGCTGGGAGGGGGTGGGGTGGGAGGGGGGCAGCAGCAGCGGGAAAGGGGGAGGGGTGTTGGGGTGTTGGGGGGCACCCTGCTTTGCCAGAGCCTGGGATCAGGCTCGACCCCAAGAGCTGCCAGCCCAATCAAAAAGCCAGCGACTCAACAGCCTCAATAACACCACCGAGAGTGGTGGCCAATACCGTGTCTGGACCTAGGGAAAGAGAGTACATTGATGGACACCCACTCTCAAAGTAAGGTAGTGTGTCTCCAAGGCTAGCCTGGCAGGCTATTTAAGAACGGATATAAATGCATTAGAAGCAGTTCAGCAAAGGTACACTCAGCTGATTCCTCAAATGAGGGATGAAGAAAAGTTGGACCGGTCGGGCCTGTATCCATTGGATTTTAGTAGAATGAGGGGTGGCCTTATTAAAATATATAAGGTCCTGAAGGGACTTAAGAGCGTGAATGTCTCCCCTTGCGGAGATGTGGAGACATTTTTCTTTCACCGGGTTGTGAGCCTGTTGAACACTCTTCCCCAGAGAGCAGTGATGGTCATTTCATGTTTTTGAAGCTGAATTAGAAAGATTATTGATTGATAAGAGAGTCAGAGGGTGTAGAAAGGAAAGAGGAGTTGAGGCCGACAGTGAGATCGGCCATGACCTTATTTAATGGCGCAGGCTTGGGGGGGTAGGCAGTGCCAATGCCATGCTGGCAGGGCTTTTCATGGGTCAAACTATGCCCAGAAAAGAGGCAGCTTCCACTCTCTGAAGCCTGCTGGGAGATGTCCCAGACTTGGCCGGATGGTAAAGTACCAGTGAAGGCAGGAAGAAGCCCTAATCATCTCAATTGAACTCTGGGCAGACAAGCTGTCTGACACCTTTCCCGCTGCTGGGCAAACGGCATGACAGCGGGGAGGTGTTGGGCACACAATCCAATGCCTTCCAACCTCATTGTTGCAGCCTTCCCACCTCGGATCCCTGCCTCCAAAGGCCGCATAAAATTCCGTCCATTGTTTCAGGGGGTTAGTGTTTAAATTTAGTCTCCTGAATTCCTGAGCAGTGAAATAAAAAAACATTACAATGTTTCCATTTCATATGAACATTAAAACTAAATTAATATTTTGTAACTAATGCCAGCTCATGCAGAAAGTAATTTCTTAGTCTTTGACAGATGTCGTCAACAGATTTCGAAACTGTCATCTGGGTGCAAATAGTTATTTGGTAATGCTTAGAACATCAATCTCCTCCAGCCTTATATTACCCTAAATTTGTATCAAAGTGTAATTTTCTTAACCTGCGTTGTGGAGAATAAAAAAAAAAAATTTGGTCCAGATGATTCCAGCTGCTTGCCCCATAGGGGAGTAACCATTAATGTGATGAAATGCGATAATGGAACCTTTGTGTTTCCTCATGATTGTAATAACTCACATCTTAGGCTCACATCCACAATTAGGATGACCCTATTCTGTATCCAGTAAGATGGCCCATTTACTTTCATTTCAGTTGACAGCATTTCAGACCTTTTTTTTCAGTAATGGAGGGGTGGAGGGGCTATCATTTATAGCACAACTAACATATCTGACAGTATCGTGTGTAAAGGCTGTTAGAAACAACAGCTTACCCATTGTGAATGAAAACATCATTGAGTATGTGAAATTGGCGTTCGCATTGACTTTGTGACTGAAGGGAAGTATGAGCCTATTTGAGTGTCTGATGGAAGAGTGAATGGACCTGGGAGTATAATCTTCCGTTTACCCCCTGATCAACAGACATTGATTCAAAGTAGCAGGTGAGTCTCAAGGGAAGCACACCTTCTTTTCTAATTTCATTTTCTCCATAAGCATCTTAAACAATTAAAAGGTGATTCATTCTCACAGATCTTTGTGCAAGACCTAATTATGAATAGCAGCATGATTCCAATCTTCATCTCCAATCATGAGTGGATTATCAGCAGGAGTTACGAGCTCAGATGTATTGTTAAGACAGCCTTCCATTGCATGTCAAATAGTCCACATCAGAAAGAAAAATTAGCACATCTGTTGCAGTGCCAAGGTAACTATTTCACATTTTCAATGGGATAATTTAAAGCTGATTTTACTGATCCCTTAATTTCACCCCTTCTACCATTCATTTTCATCGAACAGAAATACGTTTTTAATCCTATCCACATGGTTCTGCTCTCTGCATTTTTAGGGAAAATATTTAATCTGCAATGAATATGTGGAATGATGACTATTGATTAATCATGTTTATAATGCGCTTACTCAAACCAAACTGATTACATCCCACCGGCAAATTATATTGTTGAGTTAACCTTCTTCATATCCATTAATAATTGAATAATTTCTCAGAGTATAATTCATTATACAATTAAATATCCATGTGTGTGACCCTATCAAGAAATGTTAATGTTTCTTTTGGAACGGCAGGCTGTAATTTAACCTGTGGAGAGAGAAGGGAGCAAACGTTTCGAGTCTGACTGTCTCTTTGTCAAAGCTGGAGAGAATTGGAAATAAATGAAATGAAATGAAAATTGCTTATTGTCACGAGTAGGCTTCAAGTGAAGTTACTGTGAAAAGTCCCTAGTCGCCACATTCCGGCGCCTGCCCGGGGAGGCTGTTACGGGAACCGAACCGTGCTGCTGGCCTGCTTGGTCTGCTTTCAAAGCCAGCGATTTAGCCCTGTGCTAAACAGCCCCGCCAGCGAAAGATGGAGATTGACAAAGGTGTTGTGGACAGAAAGGGAATGTAAATGGGGGTGATTAAGGCTGAGAAGGATGCTGATAGTGGCACAAAAAGAGATTAGAATGTGGTAATGGCAGAACAAAGATGAGCAGTGTGTCAACAGGAACAGGGAACAGGTGGTTCAAGTGGGTGGGGGGAGACAATGATGAGGGAAAAACAGATCAATGGAAGAAACAAAAATAAAGTGATAGAAATACAAATGGGGTGAAGGTGGAGGAGAGAGTTCACAGTCTGACATTATTGAACTCAATTTTTTTCTTTTTATAAATTTAGAGTGCCCAATTGTTTTTTTCCCAATTAAGGGACAATTTAGCATGGCCAATCCACCTACCCTGCATATCTTTGTGTTGTGGGGGTGAGACCCACGCAGACACGGGGAGAATGTGTATACTCCACACGTACCGTGACCATGGGCTGGGATCGAACCCAGGTCCTCGACGCCGTGAGGCAGCAGTGCTAACCACTGCGCCACCATGCTGCCTCTTTTGAACTCAGTGTTAAGTCCGGAAGACTGTAACGTGCTTAATCGGAAGATGAGGTGCTGTTCCTCCTGTTTATGCTGGGCTTCACTGGAACATGACAGCAGGCCAACGATGAACATGTGGACATGAGAGCAGGACGATAAGTTGAAATGGCAAGCGGCAGAATGGTCTAGGTCCTGTTTGCGGACAGACTGAAGGTGTTCTGCAAAGCGGTCACCCAATCTGCCTTTAGTCTCTCCAATGTAGAGTAGATCGCATTGGGAGCAGCAAATGCGATAGACAAGATTGAAGAAGGTGCACGTGAAGCACTGCCTCACTTGAAAAGAGTGTTTAGGCGCTCGGATGGTGAGCAGGGAGGAAGTAATGGGGCAGGTGTTACACCTTCTGCAATTGCATGGGAAGATGCTGTGAGAAGAGGGTGAGCTATTGGTGCTGTGGTAGGAGGGAATGGTTCCTGTGAAATGCTGACCAGGGAAATGAGGGAAAGATGTATTTGGTGGCATCATGGTGGAGTTGGCGCAACTGGTGAAGAATGAATTTTTGAATGCAGAGGCTGGTGGAGTGAAAGATGAGGACAGGAGGGACCTTATCTTGGTTGCTGAAGGGACAGGAAGGGGTGAGAGCAAGGTGCAGGAGATGGGTCAGACACGGTTGACAACCCTGTTGGTCATAGTCGGTGGAAACCAAGATTAAGGAAGAATGAAGACATATCAGCATCACCGTTTTGGAAAGTTGCTTCATCGGTACAGATGCAACAGAGGCGACGGTACTGGGAGAATGGGATGCAGTCCTTACAGGATGTGGGGTTTGACGAGATGTAGTTGAGGTATCTGTTGGAGTCAGTGGGTTTGGAGGTGGGTAATGGATATTAGTGGACAGTCTATCACCAGAAATTGAAATAGAAAGGTCAAGGAAGGGAAGGGAAGTGTCGCAGATGGACCATGTGAAGGTGATACAGGGGTGGAAATTGGAAGCAAAATTAATAAATATTTACAGTACCAGATGGGAACATGAAGCTGCCCGAAACAGCCGTCGATGTGCTGAAAAAAGAGTCATGGAATGGGGCCACATACCCCATAAACAGACAGGCAAAACTGCGACTCATGCGGGTCCCAATAGCCACATCTTTGGTCTGGAGGAAATGAGACATAGGATCATACAGTGCAGAAGGAGGCCATTCGACCCATCGAGTCTGCACCGATTGCCCTACTTAGGCCGAATCCCCATCCTATTCCTGCAACCTCACCATAAGGGCCAATTTAGCATGGCCAATCCATCTAACCTGCTCACCTTTGGACTGTGGGAGGAAATCGGAGCACCCGGAGGAAACACACGCAGACACGGGGAGAAAAGGCAACTCCACACCAACAGTCACCCAAGAATAGAATTGAACCAGGGTACCTCATGATGTGAAGCAGCAGTGCTAACCACTGTGCCACTTTGCTGCCTCAGTGTTGAAGGAAAAATTGTTCAGTAAGAGGACAAAGAGAGGACGGTGGAGAGGGGTGGGGGTTGGGATTGTTCAGCCCTCTTCGAGGAAAAAATGGAGAACCCTCAGACCACCCTGGTGGGTATGGAGGTATAGAGGGATTGGCCATCCATGATAAACAGGAGGTGGTTAGGGCCAGGGAATTGAAAGTTGTTGATATGATGTAGGGCATCAGAGGAATCGCGGATGTAGGTGGGAAGGGACTGGACAAGAGGAGAGAGTATGTAATCAAGATAGGAGTGGTGCAGGAACAGGCTGACAGGATGGGCCTACTGGGACAATCCTGTTTGGGGATTCTGGGGAGGAGGTAGAAGCGGGCTGGCCAGGGTTGGGAGACTGAGGTTGGAAGCTGTGGAGGGCAGCTCTCCAGAGGAGATGAGGTTAGTGACAGTCCTGGAAACAATGGCTTGATGCTCATGGTCCGAGGGGAGGTATTAGGCAGTTTCTGTGCATTGGCATTCCGTCTCTGCGAGGTAGTGGTCACAAGACCATATACCATAGAATTTACAGTGCAGAAGGAGGCCATTCGGCCCATCGAGTCTGCACCTACCCTTGGAGAGAGCACCCTATGAGAGACCACACTTCCATTCTATCCCTGTAACCCAGTAATCCCATCTAACATTGTGGGCAATTTAGCATGGCCAAGCCACCCAGGTTGATAGGGTTGTGAAGAAGGCCTATGGTGTGATGGCCTTTATTGGTAGAGGGATTGAGTTCCGGAGCCATGAGGTCATGTTGCAGTTGTACAAAACTCTAGTATGGCCGCATTTGGAGTATTGTGTACAGTTCTGGTCGCCTCATTATAGGAAGGACGTGGAAGCTTTGGAACGGGTGCAGAGGAGATTTACCAGGATGTTGCCTGGTATGGAGGGAAAATCTTATGAGGAAAGGCTGATGGACTTGAGGTTGTTTTCGTTAGAGAGAAGAAGGTTAAGAGGTGACCTAATAGAGGCATACAAAATGATCAGAGGGTTAGATAGGGTGGACAGCGAGAGCCTTCTCCCACGGATGGAGGTGGCTAGCACGAGGGGACATAGCCTTAAATTGAGGGGTAATAGATATAGGACAGAGGTCAGAGGTGGGTTTTTTACGCAAAGAGTGGTGAGGCCGTGGAATGCCCTACCTGCAACAGTAGTGAACTCGCCAACATTGAGGGCATTTAAAAGTTTATTGGATAAGCATATGGATGATAAGGGCATAGTGTAGGTTAGATGGCCTTTAGTTTTTTCCATGTCGGTGCAACATCGAGGGCCGAAGGGCCTGTACTGCGCTGTATCGTTCTATGTTCTATGTTCTAAGCCACCTAACCTGCACATCACTGGACTGTGGGGAAAAAAACCAGAGCACCCGTAGGAAACCCACGCAGACACCGGTAAAATGTGCAGACTTTGCACAGACAGTGACCCAGCCGGGAATTGAACTTGGACCCCTGGAGATGTCTGTTGCCTTGAAGCAACTGTGCTAACCACTGTGTTACTGTGCTGCCCCTAATACGCCAGAATAAAACAGCCCCACCCTTGTCGGTGGCTTTGATGACAAAGTCAGGATTGGACCTGAGAGAGTGGAGTGCAGCCACTTCAGAAGGCGACAGATTAGAGTGGGTGAGAGGAGCAGAGAAATTGAGATGGGCGATGTCACACCGTCAGTTCTGAATGAAGAGATCAAGAGCAGATAAGCGGCCGGAGAGAGGGGTCCAGGTGTAGGGAGAATACTGGAGGGATGGTATAAAGGGATCTGTTGAAAGGTGGGTGGGCTCCTGCCCGAAGAGGTGCGCACTCAGGCGAAGGCGGCAGAAGAAGAGTTAAACATTGCGTTGAGCCCGAAACTCATTGAGGTGTGGGCGTAAGGATATGAAGCTGAGTCCTTTGCTGAGTACAGCATGCTCAGCCTCAGAGAGGGAAAGGTCAGAGAGTATGGTGAATACACGGCAATGGCTGGGGTTTAAAAAACGCGAGCTCCAACAACTCATCAATACCAACGGCCATCCAGGATGGATTATAAACAGTGGGATCCAAGGGACAGGAAGAGGTGGAGGGTCCTGGATGGCCGTTGGTATCGATGAGTTGTTGGAGCTCTCCTTCTTTAACACCTTAAAGGAAGAGAACGTTTCTTGTTAAGGCGTCAGATGAGATGAAGAATGAAATGAGACAACGACAGCTTTGAGTTCGGTGAGTCAGCTCTGCTGGAGAGAGATATCGGGCGGGATTCTCTGTCTGCTGACACCAGAATCGGGAAAGGCGATTGGGCGGAGAATCAGTTTTGACGCCAAAATTGTGACCGCTGCCGGTATCGTGCCAAATCGCAATTCTCTGGTGCCTCGACAGCGGCGTCAATGTGTTCCACTCCGCACATACAGTAAACGCCGTCGGCATATTATTAGTGGGCCTGACCCGGTATTCTCTGAGGCCTCCGCGATTCTCCGCCTCCACTGGGGGGAATTCCCGATGGGAAACAGGCTCCATTGCTGCTGAGGGGGAGAGAGGGGGTACGGAAACTGTTCAACAGCGCCATAGTTTGCTGACAGTTGTGCCGCTGTCCACGAGGCTTCTGCCAGGACCGAGGGGGGTAGCGGGCGCGATGGCCAGGACTGTGCGGTTGGGGTGGGCAGGCACGGAACACTACTGCCGCCATCTGCCAGGCAGCCATGCGGCTGCGCATCCTACTGACTGCCCACAGTGAACTCAGTGCCATGGGTCATATGGGTGTTCCCAGGCCACCCCTCTAGATACCCTCTGGCCCCAATCAACCAATCAACATAATGGGCACACTCCAGCAGAGCCAGTGCCATTTTATTGGCTGGGATGAGTGTGTTTGGGGAATGAAATGGTCATATGGGGCTGCAACTAGTCAGCCTCTCGAGTGCAAATCCTGATCCCGGCGAATCCAACACCATTTTCCATTGGAATCTCTACGTGTCGCCAGTGGTAGCCCCAATTGGTCCACGTGTGGTGCCAATTTTGCTGCCGTAGAATTCCACTAACCCTGTCCCGGCATCAACACTTAGTCTCAGGAACAGATTGATTCCAGGTCTCTCCAGCTTTGACGAGACATCCAGACTCAAAACATTAGCTCCCTTCTCTCTCCATGGATGCTGACACACCTGCTGCGATTGCCCAGTATTTTCTGTTTTGTGTCAGATTCCAGCATCTGCAATAATTTGCTTTTATCTTGTAATTTAACCTTTATGTTTCATTAACAAACTTACAATGAACTTAGTTAATTCATTCACTATCCACACCCATTATGATATGAATGATTACTTTCCTAATTTACTTGGATGATTTCAGGACTATGGCGTACTCCACAGTAAGGTTAATATGTTGATCACGGTCTAAGAATTGCCTCTGCAGTGGCTGTTTGAGACAAATGCAGGAATATACAACAGACACCTAGTGAAAGATCTGTTATGGAAGAATGTACAGCAACTGATTGTTGAATTCAGACACCATCCTGTGTCCATGGTGGCCAGTCCAGACTAACTTGAACATAGCTCGTGCTGCGCTATAATTGTTTTGTCATAGATTACCTTTTAGATCCTTTTGTACCACGTTGCTGCTGGGGCAGCACGGTAGCATAGTGGTTAGCACTGTGACTTCACAGTGCCAGGGTCCCATGTTCGATTCCCTGCTGGGTGACTGTGCGGAGTCTGCACGTTCTCCCCGTGTCTGCGTGGGTTTCCTTCGGCTGCTCCGGTTTCCTCCCACAGTCCAAAGACGTGCAGGTTAGGTGGTTTGGCCATCCTAAATTGCCCTTAGTCCAAAAAGGTTAGGAGGGGTTATTGGGTTCGGGGGATAGGGTGGAAGTAAGGGCTTAAGTGGGTTGGTGCAGACTTGATGGGCCGAATGGCCTCCTTCTGCCCGGTATGTTCTATGTTGCGAATATCACAAGATAATGTTAAGAAATTGGAATGTTGAGCATTTTATTTTCTTGATTTTCTAAGGTATCTTTAAAAGAGTTGATTTGCAGTCCAGGCTTTCAACCTACCTATTGAACTAGCATTAATCAAAAGTCGAGGTGGATTTAAGACCAGGAAGAGATCAGCCATGATCTGATTGAATGGCAGAGCAGGCTCGAAGGGCTGAATTGCCTACTTTTGTATTCGTTCATGGGATGTGGGTGCCACTGGCTGGGCCAGCATTTATCGCCCAACCCTTCTGCTTCTTATTCCTGTGCTTCTATTGTTCAATGAGCAGCCTGACTAAGATTAGATCATTTGAATAATCTTCCATAACCTATTTTAGGAAAGTATGAACACATGAGAAGGAGTAGGCCACTTGGCCCCTTGAGCATGCTCTACTATTTAATAAGATTGTAACTTCAACCCGCATTCCTGCCTACCCCCGATAACCTTTCACTCCCTTGTTAATCAATCTAGCTCTACTTTAAAAATATTCAAAGACTGCTTCCAGTGCCTTTTGAGAATGAGCAACCCTTATTTTTAAACAGTTCTCCGATGAGAGGAAAAATCCACTCCACATCAATCTTCTCAATATCCCTCAGGATCTTACCTTTCCTCATAATCCAATCCACCCATTTATGGTATTAGTCTGGTAAACTTTCTCTGAGCTGCTTCTAAAGTATTTACACATTTCCTTAAATAAGGAGTCAAATACTGTACCCAGTACTCCAGGTAAGGGCAGGGGGGCACAAGGGATGGGGAGGGGTCTGGGAGAGGTGGGGAGATAAGGGTGGCACAGTCGGGAGAGTGGGCAGTTGGGAACACTGATGTACATCGTTAAAATCTGTTTGACCTCGACCAATTTGACGTTTTGGCATTTTCCTCCGCTATGCGGGGCGAGCACCAATCCCATGTCCCATCTCCCCGGTCATGGAGGTCCTGCTTCCCCCCCCCCCCCCACTTCTCCGACACACCATGTGCAGGTGATAAGTGTGAGCGAGAACTCAGCAGGCAGGCAGCGGTTAGACTACGGCATTGAATGAAGAACTCTGGCGCTTAGCTCTCCTCAGGTTATCATCACCCCCCTGCCCTCGACCGTGGCCCGTTGGCTGTGCAGTCTCATCACCCTGGTGTGATGTTACACATACACTGGGAGGGTAGGAATTGGTGGGGGGATGTGGGGGGGGGTAAGATGATGAAGAGTGAAGAGATGGGGGGAGGGAAGGGGGCTGGGGAGAGGGGGAATGATCAGAGAATTTACAGTGCACAAGGAGGCCATTCGGCCCATCGAGTCTGCACCGGCTCTTGGAAATAGCACCCTACCCAAGGTCAACACCTCCACCCTATCCCCATAACCCAATAACCCCACCCAACACTAAGGGCAATTTATCATGGCCAATCCACCTAACCTGCACATCTTTGGACTGTGGTAGGAAACCGGAGCACCCGGAGGAAACCCACGCACACATGTGGATGATGTCACATCCTATGTGAAGTGGGCTCTGGGCTTGCCAGACCCTCAACACTGCCGCCTGTCCTCCATCCGTCGGCTGGTCCTGCGGGTCCTCCCCGTCTGGCACACCCCCCCCCCCCCCCCCCCGGCACCTCCCCATCGTCGTCTTCTGAGGTGGCAACATGTCCCTCCCGATCCACTACCATCACGTTGCCCCGCTGCTGTGCCAGGTTGTGGAAGATTCAGCAGACCACCACGAAGCGGGCGATCCTCTGGGGGGTGTACACCACCAGAGCCTTTCAAGGATTCAGAACCCCATTTTGAGGAGTCCAAAGCACTGCTCAATAACAGACCGGGTGGCCACATGGGCCTCGTTGTATCGGGTCTCCGCATCGGTCACCGGCCTCCGTAGTGGCGTAATTAACCAGGTCCTCAGCGGGTATACCTTATCCCCCAAGAGCCAACCAGCCATCCTGGGTGGTCCTCAAAGAGGCCGGGGATGTCCCACTGCCCCAAGACGTAGCTGTCGTGCACACTCCCTGGGAAGCATACACCATGGTCTTCACATGGCGGTAGCACATAAACTGGATGTTCAATGAGTGGGACCCCTTCCTGTTGATGTAGGGCACTCCCAGATGGCCCGGTACGCACAAGGCGACATCTATTACCCCCTAGAACTGGGGCAGTCCGGCAATGACGGAGAATCCCGCTGCCCAGGCATCTTGTTGGGCCTGGTCCAGTTTATATAGTTTTCTCCCTGGGCAAACAGGTCATCTGTGACTTCACAGATTCACTTGTGGGCTGTAACTTGTGCGATGCAACACAAGCCTCCACTCTAGCCCTGGAATGCTCCTGAGGCGGAGAGGTTCAGGGCTGCAGTGACTTGGACGGTCACCGGGAGCGGGTACCCTCCTCCTCCACATCGTGGAGGACACCTCTGCAAGGACATGGCACAGGTGCTGCACCGTCTCCTTGTTAAGGCAGAACCTCCTGAGGCACATGTACCACTGGCCCTGCCATTAAAACAGGAATGGAAAACCTACCCAACCCAATTCCTAAGTACCCTGATCTGGTCCTTGACATGCAAATGGATTTCCTGTAAGAAAACAACATCAGAGTTTAGGTTCTTGAGATGGGTAAATGCCCTGGACCGTTTTACTGGGCCGGTAAGACCCCGAACATTTCAGCTAACCAAAGGAATTGGAGATCTCCCACCTCTCTTCAATCAGGAGTTAGCCATTTCCAAAGAGAAATAATAAATTGCAGAGATGCAAACGCAGTATTATAGTCACCAAGTATATGTTGATATACGGAAGTGAAATTTCTGCATATTAGATTTTAATAAAGGCGTAGGAGTGGCACAGTGCTTAACACTGCTGCCTCACAACAGCAGCGATCCAGGCTTGATTCTGGCCTTAATTCTGGCCTTGGGTGACTTGTGGAGTGTGCATGTCTCCCCGTGTCTGCGTAGGTTTCCACCTGGTGCTCCAGTTACCTCCCACTGTCCAAAGATGTGCAGGTTAGGTGAATTGGTCATGATCAATGTGTGGGGGGTTATGGGCATAGGGCGGGGGAGTGGTCCCAGGTATAGTGCTCTTTTGGAGGATCGGCAAAGACTCGATGGGCAGAATGGCCTCCTTTTACGCTGTAGGTATTCTATGGAATTTCTTTGATAAGAGAATACAAAAAGGTAATAATGTTTTGATGGAGATCTGAGTGTTCATGCTTTGGGCTTCAAGATTTCAGAGGTATTCTTTTTTAAAAACGTGATTACCTTGGGGATTAGGAGATCTCTAAGTTCTATTGCAGATGCATTTTTCTGCACATAAAGCATCTATCAATCCTTAGCCAGTTTAAAATAATCTAATTTTGGACTAGATTTGTTTGCCTCTGCTACATCCTCCCAGGCTTGTGGTACCTCAGTGGAAGCAGCAGATGGCACCCTTGTCTCTTGATAAAATAAGCATGCCCAATACCAAGCTAATTCAATTGGATTAAAGGTATTTTCATTACCCGTGCCGGCTGTTTACCATTATAATCACACAGCTTGAACAATCAAGGCAGTTTTAGTCAATCCTTTTCGCAGTTTAATTCCAATGTTCTCATCATTCAAAAAAAAATCCTTCCAATTTACAAGAAGGTGCTAACATTTTATCACGAAAATGAAATGAAATGAAAATGAATCTCACATGATAGTTTTGGATGAAAATGTCTTTCAGTCATGTGATTTTATCATTCCACAAGCAGCAATGCTGTTGAATGACCTCAGGAGGTCCCGGTGTTGAAGCATCGGAGCAAAATCTGCAGGCTACCACACTTAATCAAGAAAGGTGATGGACAATTGGATAACTGTGTGGGACGAGGCAACTCAATAAATGACTGAATACACGTGCCAAGAAAACATTAATCACCTGTGAGACCCCCTGATATGATCATTGTGACTTAAATTTCCACCTGTGAGTGCTACGTCTTGTTCTTCCACTCCTCATTGACAACTGGATTGCAGGCTGACTGCTGACTTTGATGCCCTATAGGCCTTGATGGCCTTGGCAGCGTCCTCTGGTAACTGGAGCCTGTGTGGGCCCTGTATGGTCAGGAGAGTCCAGGGCTATGGCTGGGCACTCCTCAATCATCGTGGTCCCTTGCTGGTCCTGGCGCGCGCCATCTTCCCGCCCCTGCTGAGGCAGCGCTGAGCCTGTCTCGACCTGGATTTCACACTGACCGGCGGTTAATTGGCCAGCCAGCGTGAAGTTGATGTTGGGCTGATTGCTGCCGGCAGTAGTTTGCACTTCCACCTCCGATCCTGTTGATCGTGCTCACTTGACAGCCTGAAACCTCAGGCGCATGTCACACACCATCTTGACTTGCATATGTTGCTGTTCCTTCACCATTACTGGGCCAAAAGCCTGGAATTCCTGGAATACCACCAGCTTAGGAACACAGTTACCACCACAATGACTGCAACAATTCATGGAGAAGCTTCACCGCCACGGAAATGGAGCTGGGATAATAACTGTGACCTTGCAAACGTTACGCCTATCCTGATAAAAATTCAACCTCTTCAACTAGCATACAATCCAGCTGGTAATCGCATTCTGTGCAAATAAATACTTGACAACATCCTTCTTCAATTTGTTCGTTTCAGTCTTGAGCCTATACTAACTATGCTTGCTGTGCTGATGTAAGATATAATATTGGGAATATTTTCTTAGTTGTGTAGAATTTAAATATTTCTGTTGATGTGACCTCTTCTGAAGAATGGGAGGACACACATGAAAGTGGAGCTCAGACCACAAACTGATCAGCCATGATCTTATTCAATGGTAGCACAAGGCTCAAAGGGCAGAATGGCTCACTCCCGCCCCTATAGTCCTTCTTCTCATCTTCACCTTATTCTCAAAATGTGTCCCCTAGTTGAAGACTCCCCCACAAGGGGAAGCATCTTCTCAGAATCCCCCCCCCCCCCCCAATCAAGTCCCATCAAGATCTTAAGATCACATCTCATTGCTCTATAACCCAATGGATAAAGGCCCAGCCTGTTTAACCTTTCTTTGTAACATAGCGCACAAAATGATGGTCTATTAGGGAGTTGATGAGATAGAGAACTGATGTTACTCTGGAATCACTCCCCAAAGTTGAAAACCTATGATTCAAATGCCTCAAAGTAACTCTTTTAGTGAACATGAGGAGTGATTTTAGCTGTGTTGCAAATGGGGCAGGTGTCCAACATACCCACCCCAAGGCAACATAAGTGATTAACTTTATTGTTGGTTGAGTCTTATTAGCAGAATATTGAGAGTGGCCAATATTCAACAAACCAGTCTGAGGCTGCAGTTTAACTATTTTAATAAGACCCCTTTTATGGACCAAGGTTTAGAAAACTCCAAAGTGTATCAAGGAGTTCACCTGACCTCCGAACTTTAATAGATTTTGGCTATGGGGAGCACACCGGTCCATTCTCCAGGTGTTATGCAACAGAGACTGTAAGTATTTTAAAAACAAAACAATGTTTATTTTATGAACCCAGTTAACATTTTATAAACACACAGTAAACATCTTATCAACTACCAACACATGTAACCCCACAGATACAACACTCTATATGTAACCCTGAATACCTTTCCTAGTAACATCCATAAGTTAAACCATTTTTTTTAACAAAGACAGCAGGTTTAAATTCTCTACAGAAACAGATATTACTTTGAAACCATCAAGTGATCTGGAGAAATTCTTTAGAGAGAGAGAGAAATATACAGCTTATTTGTTTGAATGCAGCTCTCCAACTCAAACAAAACCAAAAACAGAGCCACAAAGCAGCTTTTTTAGCTCAAAACGAAAGTAAAACGGCAGACAGACAGTCCAGCTCCACCCACACATTTGCATCACTGCAGCTATTTGATAAACACCCATTTCTTAAAGGTACATCCATCTGACACCCCATCTTTTTTGGAAGGAACGCGAGTTACCCATTTTGAAGACCACCCGAAAGTTGAATCATGGAATGATACAGCACAGAAGGAGATCCTTTATTTGTTAGTGCCACCTCCCTCCTACTCCTCCATCGCCCAGCTTTTTTCTCCAACGCCTTTTGCAAGTTGGTTTGAATGTGCTTCTACCACTCTTTCAGAGAATGCATTCTGTATCCCAACGACAAGTGGGCCTCAGGCAGGCATTGTGTGGTTTTAATCATTGTCTGACAAAGTCCCATTTTTGAATGTAATTGGGAGGGGGAGGGGGTAAGGCAGACAGTCATCACCCCCATACAATTTAAAAACTCAGCCTAGTTGACTCATTTTACTCTCCTATATACAATCAAATAAGGTTAGATTGGAGGAGACAGATTGTAGATTACAGTTTTACTTCTGAAACTTCTGTTCCTGTTGGTGATTTACTGAACTCTTTAGGGTGATTATTTATAAATCCGACACACTGTGAAACACAAATAGAAGTGCCAAAACTGCACTTAAACTTAATGCCTTTCCCCAGGTGTAACAAATTCCTGGGTCAATTTTGGAGGATCCAATAAGAAGAATTGATTTGAATGTTTTTTGTATATCAGGCGAAAACCAGATTTTGGTTCATTCAAGCTCTGATAAATTTGGAGTTTTCTTATCAATGTTGCAGAATATTCCATTAGTAAATAGAAAAGCTTTTCACATGACTATTACTAATCTCCCTCCTGATCTCAGTAACATTGACAAAGGGATTTTTGTGTAATTTTCAGAGTTGTGTTCAATTGCCCTGGTATTTAAATTGAACTCCAGCGTATTCAGACCGTTTACTGATAATTGTGAAAATCATGCTGCTGCATTTAATCGGGTACAGTGAGAGTGACCTTCCCCAAAGAGTGAGATATTTGTCTGGAATTGGTAGCGACAATGCGACTGGATGGAAGTTAAACTATTGTTAACCTTGATCTTCAGTGGCAAATTTGCACCAATATCTCCTGCAAAATTGATTAGAATGCGGCGGACTGCGCGCAACAGAGAATTATTATAGACCAAAATAAAAGCCCATGGTGATGTGGTCCTTCTCAAATCTGGAAATGTTTAAACTTGATGTTGGAGGATTGAAAAAGCACTTCATTACAACTGACGTCAGGGCGGTAGTCATTGAGGCATGTTGCCTGGTTCTTCTTTGGTACCGGTATGATGGTGGTCTTCTTGAAGCAGGTGGGGACCTCGGAGTGGAGTAGGGATAGGTTAAAGATGTCTGTGAATACCTCTGCCAGCTGGTATGCGCAGGCTCTGAGTGCACGACCAGGGATCCCGTCCGGGCCCATCGCCTTCCGTGGGTTCACTTTCAGGAAGGCCGATCTGACTTCGGAAGCTGTGATGGTGGGTATGGGTGAATTATGGGCTGCTGGGGCACTCGACAGCGGATTGTTGGTTACCTGCTCAAACCGAGCATAGAATGCATTAAGTTCATCGGGGAGGGGTGCGCTGCTGCCAGAGATACTGCTCGGCTTCGCTTTGTAGCCCATTATGTTGTTTAGTCCTTGCCACAACCGCCGAGAGTCTGTCTGTGACTCTAGCTTAGTTTGATATTCTCTCTTGGCATCTCGGATGGCTTTGGGGAGGTCGTACCTGGATTTCTTGTATAGGACAGGGTCGTCTGCCTTTAACGCCTCAGATCTGTCCTTCAGTAGGCAGTCAATCTCGCGGTTGAGCCATGGTTTCCGGTTGGGGAACGTACGTACTGCTTTCTTTGGCACGCAGTCGTCCACACATTTGCTGATGAAGTCTGTGATGGTGGTGGCATACTCATTTAAGTTAGTCGCTGAGTTCTTAAATATGGACCAATCCAATGTCTCTAAGCAGTCACGTAAGAGCTCTTCTGTCCCCTCGGACCAGCACTGCACAACCTTCTTAGCTGGATTCTCCCGCTTGAGTTTCTGCTTGTAAGCCGGGAGAAGGAGCACAGTCTTATGGTCTGATTTCCCAAAGTGCGGTCGGGGGATGGAACGGTAGGCGCCCTTGATTTTTGAGTAGCAGTGGTCAAGAGTGTTGTCGCCCCTGGTGGCACAGGAGATGTGCTGGTGGAATTTTAGCAGTACACTCTTGAGGTTGGCTTTGTTGAAGTCTCCGGCCACAATGAACAAGGCCTCCGGGTGTTCTGTTTCATAGTTGTTTATGACTGTGTACAGTTCATCCAGCGCCTTACTCACTTCTGCCTGGAGTGGGATGTAGATCGCTGTGATAATGGCTGAAGTGAACTCACGTGGAAGATAGTATGGGCGGCACTTTACGGTCAAATATTCCAGGTCTGGGGAGCAGTAGGTCACTAGGGTCACCACATCCAAGCACCAGGAGGAGTTGATGAGGAGGCAAACCCCTCCACCCTTAGCTTTGCCTGAAGATGCCGTGCGGTCCGCCCGGTGAATTGAGAAGCCTTCAGGTTGTATGGCACAGTCCGGTGAGGCGGGGGTGAGCCATGTCTCTGTGACACAGAGCACACAGCAGTCTCTTACTTCCCTCTGAGAGGTAAGTCTGGCGTTTGGTTCATCCAGCTTGTTTTCAATCGCTTGGACGTTTGCCAGGAGTATGCTGGGGAGAGGGGTCTTGAAACCGCGTTGCTTCAGTCTAACCTGCAGACCGCTGCGTTTCCCTCGCTTTCTCTCTTTCTTAAAGGCCAGGGATTGGCAAACCTTGCCATTGATATAGACGGGACCACGAGACACTGTCATTACTGCACCACTGAATGATAACAAAAATCAGCCAATGAGGTTGACATATTTGTTTCATTTAAACAGGAAACTATGATTCCTGTGATTGCACCAAACACGTTAAGCCCATCAGTATCATTCTACGACTTTTGAAGTAACAGTGGCACTAGCAGTGGCGTTAATACAGCAAATTGAGTTTGTCATGGATTTTAAAGGGGGAAGAAGCCATGATGGTTATTTGCGTACAAAAGGAATAGCAGAGCAGTCTTAAAGGTTGGGGGGTTTACAGACCTCAGGGAGCACGCTGGGAAGCATAAACTTAGGCAGAAGAAGGGCTGGTGAGCCATGCCTGTCACCTTCCAGCCTCCACAGCTTTTTACCATAGAATAATAGAATCAGACTTTACAGTGCAGAAGGAGGCCACTTGACCCATCAGTCCTGCTGCGACTAATGGAAAGAGCACCCTACTTAAAACCACACCTCCACCTTATCCCCATATCCCAGTAACCCCACCTAACCTTTTGGATACTAAGGGGAAATTTATCATGGCCAACCCACCTAACCTGCGCATCTTTGGACTGTGGGAGGAAACCAGAGCACCCAGAGGAAACCCACGCAGACACCGGACGAAAGTGCAAACTCCACAGTCATCTGAAGCCGGAGCTGAACCCGGGTCTCTGGAGCCGTGAGGCAGTAGTACTGACCACTGTGCTGCCTTGCTGCCCACAGTACCAGTGGTGGGGAAGGTAACAGTCAGTCTTCCTGAACTTAGGCTAATCAAGGCCCTTCTGTGGCCAACTAAGGGCTTGCGTCACTGCTGGTAGTATACACAGCTAAAGAGATGGTACGAGGAAGAGGGTTTCAGATTCCTGGGACATTGGGACCGGTTTTGGGGGAGGTGGGACCGGTATAAAATCGATGGGTCATACCTGGGCAGGACCCGGGTTGAGATCCTAAGGCGAGTATTTGGCAGAGTGGTTGGCCAGAGTTTGAACTAAAATGGCAAGGGATGGGAACTTACGCAAGGAGTCAGAGGAGGGGGCTACACGGACAAGAACAAAAGGCAGAAATGGGAAGAAGAGACGTGATGGGCAGAAAAATCAAGGGTTAGACTCAAACAGGGCCACAATGAAAAATAATGGGAACAGGACATGAAATGTTAAAAGGACAAGCCTCAAGGTTTTTTGCCGTAATGCAGGCAAAATTCGCAATAAAATGGATGAATTAATCACGCAACTGGATGTAAAGGGTATCATATAGTCGGGTTTACAGAAACGTAGCTTCAGGGTAACCAGGGATGGGACTTGAACATCCAGGCATATTCAGTAGTTGGGAAGGACAGACAAAAGTAAAAAGCGGTGGAATTGCATTGCTGGTTAAAAAGGAAATTAACGCAATAGTGATAAAGGATATTAGTTCCCACGATGTGGAATCTGGAAGGGGAGAGATGAGAAACATCAAAGGGCAAAAAACATTGGTTGGGGTTGCATATAGACCCCCAAACTGCAGTGATGATGTTGGGAATGGTATTAAACAGGAAATTAGAGGTTTCAGGAAAGGAACATCTGTAATTATGGTTGACTTAATCTGCATATAGATTGGGCAAATCAAATTATTAACAAGTCTATAGAGGAGGAATTCCTAGAGTGTATTCAGGATGGTTTGCTGGACCAATATGTTGAGGAACCAATTCGAGAACAGGCCATCCTAGACTGGGTATTGTGTAATGAGAAAGGAATAACTAGCAATCAAGTTGTGCGAGGCCCTTTGGGAATGAGTGACCGTAACATGATAAAATTCTTCATCAAGGTGGAGAGTGTTGATTCTGAGACTATGGTCCCGAACGTAAATAAAGGAAATTACGCTGATGTCAGGCGCGAGTTCACTATGATGGATTGGGTAACGTTACTTAAAGGGATAATGGTGGATAGGCAATGGCAAACATTCAAAGAATGCCTGGGTGAACTGTCTGAGACAAGACTAAAATAAGAAAAGTGGCCAAACCATGACTCCCAAGGGAAATTAGAGATAACATTAGATCCAGCAAGAGGCATACAAATTGGCCAGAATAAACAGCAGACCTGAGGTTTGGGAGCAATTTGGAATTCAGCAAAGTAGGAAAAGGGATTAATTAAGAAGGGGAAAATAGAGTACAAGAGTTCACTTGCAGGGAACAAATAAATTGACTATAAAAGCTTCTATTGGTATGTGAAGAGAAAAAGATTGAAGAAGACAAATGGAGGTCTGAAACAGGGGAACTTTTAATTGGGAACAAAGAAATGGCTGACAAACTGAATTCATACTTTAGTTCTGTCTTCACAAAGGAGTTCACAAATAATGAACCAGAAACGTTGGGGAAACACAGGGTTTAGTGAGAAGAAGGAACTGAAGGAAATCAGTATTAGGGAAATGGGGCAAAATTCTCCGACCCCCAGCAGGGTCATCAGGCCCCAGCAGGTCCCGCCGATCGCCGTGACATCCGCGCCGATCGGTGATGCCCCTGCGGCGATTCTCCAGCCCGCGATGGGCCGAAGTCCCACCGCTGGGAGGCCTATCCCGCCGCCGAGGTTTGAACCACCTCTGGTGGCGGCGGGATCGGCGGCGCGAGCGGGCCCCCGGGTTGTGGGGGGGCGCGGGGTGATCGGACCCCGGGGGGGTGCCCCCACAGTGGCCAGGCACACGATCGGTGCCCACCGATCGGAGGGCGGGCCAGTGCCGTGGGGGCACTCTTTCTCTTCCGCCGCCGCCACGGCCTCCGCCATGGGGGAGGCAGAAGAGAATCCCCCAGCGCACATGCGCCGGCATCACCACCGGCGCATGCGCGAACCGGAGAAGGCCTTTCGGCCAGCCCCGGTGCAGGGTGGCGGGCCTGAAAGGCTGCTGCTGCCGGTTTTGCCGCCTGTTGGCGGGGTGCCAACCACTCCGGTGCGGGCCTAGCCTCCAAAGGTGTGGAGAATTCCGCACCTTTGGGGAGGCCCGACGCCGGAGTGGTTGGCGCCACTCCCCTACGCAGGGACCCCCCACCCCGTCGGGTAGGGGAGAATGCCGCCCATGATGTTGAGGAAATTGATGGGAATGAAGACCAATAAATCCCCAGGGTTTTATAATCTACATCCCAGAGTACTTAAAGAAGTGGCCCAATCCCACTGGATGCATTGGTGGACATATTCCAAGATTCTATAGACTCTGGGACAGTTCCTACAGATTGCAGGATAGATAATGCAACCCCACGATTTCAAAAGGAAGGTAAAGGAAAAACAGGGAATTATAGATCAGTCAGTCTGACGTCAGTCGTGGGGAAATGCGAGAGTCCATTATAAAAGATTTGATAGCAGAGCACTTGGAAAACAATGGCAGATCGGACAGAGTCAGCATGGATTCATAAAAGGGAAATAATGTTTGACAATTCTACTGGAATTCTTCAAGGATGTAACTGGTTGAGTTGGCGAGGGGGAGCCAGTGGATGTGGTTTATTTAGACTTTGACAAGGCTTGTGGATAAGTGTGAAGTTATCCACTTTGGTAGCAAAAACCAAGAGGCCGATTATTATGTGAATAACTGAAGATTGAGAGAGAGAAATGTGAAATGAGACCTGGATATCCTTGTACACCAGTCACTGGAAGTAAGCATGCAGGTGCAGCAGGCGGTAACGATGGCAAATGGTAAGTTGGCTTCATAGTGAGAGGATTCAAATACAGGAGAAATTATACAGGGTCTTGGTGAGACCACACCTGGAATATTGTGTGCAATTTTGGTGGTCTTATCTGAGGAAGGATGTTCTTACTATGGAAACAGTTCAGAGAAGTTTTACCAGATTGATTCCTGGGATGACGGGACTGACGTATGAGGAGAGATTGAGTCAATGTCATAACCAGCACAGAGCTTATGGGGTGACAACAATCAGACTCCCTGTAAACCTCGGCAAATACGAGCTCCCCATGTTCAATTATCTCTTGTATAAAGACGGCCTGCTTTAATACCGATAGGAAATCCCCGGCAGGATCTTTCATGTATTGTAATTAATAGTTTATTGTAAAAATACGTAATTTAATTTACGCTACTCGGTGCAGGCTCCATTGAGATCTACAAAATTCTCACCGATGGCACGGTGGCACAGTGGTTAGCATTGTTGCCTCACAGCACCATGGTCCGATTCTGAAGCACTGTTGCCTCACAGCGCCAGGGTCCGATTCTGACCTCGGGACTACTGTCTGTGTGGAATCTGAACGTTCTCTCTATATCTGCATGGGTTTCCTCCGGGTGCTCCGGTTTCCTCCCACACACCAAAGATGTGCAGGTTAGGTGGATTAGCCATGCTAAATTGCCCAATAGTTAGGTGGGGTTAATGGTCTAGGAGTGGGGGATTGGGTATAGGTAGGGTGCTCTATCGGAGCAAGGACCGATGCACATTCAATGGGCCAAATGTCCTCCTTCTGCACTGTAAGGATTCTATGATTTAAATGTCGGTGAGGATTATATTCACTGGACTTCAGAAGAAAGAGGGACATCTCATAGAAACCTATACAATTCTAACAGGGCTAGACAGAGTAGATGCAAGAAGGAGTTTCTGATAGTGGGGGTGTTCAGAACCAGGGGTCATAGTCTAAGAATCCTTTTAGGATGTGGTGAGGAGATATTTCTTCACCTGGAGAGTGGTCAGCCTGTGGAATTCACTACTATAGAAAGCAGTTGAGGCCAAAACATTATATGTTTCCAAGAAGGAGTTAAATATAGCTCTTGGGGCTAAAGGGATTAAAGAATATGGGGGAAAAGCAGGAATAGGTTACTGAGTTGGATGCTTAGCCATGATCATAATGAATGGCGGAGCAGGCTTGAAGGGCTGAATGGCCTGCTTCTGGACTGGATTGGATTTGTTTATTGTCACGTGTACAGTGCAGGTACAGTGAAAAGTATTTTTCTACTCTTTATGTTTCTATGTATACCAATGGCAAGTGGGCACTCGCCATATGGAGAGACCACTAGGTATGGTCTGGAGCCTTCCTATGGACTTTTGATTGTGTCGTCCAGCAGCAAAGGCTGCACCCCGCTTAATGACTCCCTCCAGTCCTCACCAAGGAACCCTCATCCCTCGCAGGACCTGCTTGGGTTTGGAGTGCTGACCCAATTTGCCTCCATTCTGGGGCCACCTGGTCCCGGCCTGCTGCAGTTCCAGCAATAACCACCACTCCCAGTCACACTGCTGGAACCGCAGAGCTGATGATCCTCCAATTGGCCAGCAGCTCTTGTGGGTGAGATTTCATCTCTTAAATGGACAGAGGTCCCAATGCAGGCAGTTAACTGAGCTTCCATGACTGACTGAAACACACAGCCCCCCCCAACCCCACCCCGACTTTCCAGCCTGTCGACCATCTCCCACAAAATCAGGGCAAATGTTTCACCAAATTCTGGAGTTGCATAAGTAATTGCTAAAATTATTTCTGCATGGCTTTCTGTGACCTCTGTATTATAAATAGGACACTGCGATTATGGATGCATCATTAAAAAGCAACAAAAGTCCAAAATGGTGAAGCTAATGTTAACCTCTTGACCAATTAGTTTCAAATAGAATTGATGATTCACTGTTACAAAAATAATACAACCACAATTCTGTTAATTTCCACATTGACGTAGAGTGCAATCTGGAATCAAAAGGAGCCACAGCTTATGCTTGGCATATTAATCAGCCTATTAACGCTACTGGGAGTTTGATTTTAGTTCATAATATTTGTATTGTGGCTATCTCTCCATGTAGGATAGCATCTGATATTTTTAAGGTAATTGAATTATTTTATGTAACTGTAGTTTAAAATTATGTTTCATTGAATGGCTCTATATAATTGCTGCAATTAAAGATTGCTGATGCAGTTTACAGTGTTTGTATTGACTTCCTGCTGTGTTCTGCCCTGGGGCAGACTTTAACTCCAGATCTGCATACGAGGAGCATGATTTGGCTCATTTACACATGTCTGTGCCAGATTCTCCTGGCACCTGTGGCCTACCGGCTGTGCCTGGGAGACCTCGCCAAGGCACCCTTTAGTACTGGTCCACACAAACGTGGTCTAGGCGTAATGGCACCTGGGGGTTCTCCCAGGCCATTAGAGACCCTTGGGTGGTTGGACTATGGGCAGGGTGACACCCTGGCACTCCCGCTGACACCAGTACACCTTGACACTGCCATGGTACCTGGGTGGCACTGCCAGGCTGGCAGGGGTACTGAGAGGGAGACAGACTGACAGCGTCCAGGTGCCAGTTTGGCAGATAGTCGATACAATGATTCTAATTTTCCAAAATTCCCTGGATTTAGAAAACATAGATCAGAAAATAGAGAATGCAATTCCTTTGTTGAAAAGGGAAGAGAGACAGAAAGCAAGAAACTACAGGGCAGTTAGCTTAACATCATAATGTTAAAAGCTTTTTTAAAGAAGTTATAGCAAGAAGTTATAGAAACATTTAGGCTAATCAGGCAGAGTCTTTTTTAAAAATAAATTTAGAGTACCCAATTCATTTTTTCCAATTTACTGTGGCCAATCCACCTAGCCTGCACATCTTTGGGTTGTGGGGGCGAAACCCATGCAAACACGGGGAGAATGTGCAAACTCCACACGGACAATGACCCAGAGCCGGGATCGAACCCGAGACCTCAGCGCCATGAGGCAACAATGCTAACCACTGCGCCCCGTGCTGCTCCTAATCAGGCAGAGTCAACTTGGTTTTGTAAAAAATTGAAATCATGAAATTATTGGAGTTCTTTGATGAAGTAAGATGAGCTGTGGGTACAGGGGAACCAGGGTGATTGTACTGTATTTAGATTTCCCAAAGGCATTTGTTAAGATGCCACATCAAAGTTATTGTGAAAAATAAAAGCTTGTTTTGGGGTAAATATTGGCTTGGATTTAAGGTGACCTAGCTGACAGTAAACAGAGGCTATACATAAATGAGCCATTTTCTGGTTGGCAGGATGCAACAGGGTTCATTGCTGGGGCTCCAACTTTTTACAATTCATCTAAATGATTTGGATGAAGGGACCAAAGGTATTAGTCAGATTCTCTGGCAGCGTGCTCTTCCACTTTGCGGGCAGCACACTCACACCTGCGGATTTCCTGACGGCATGTGGGTTCCCACAATGGGAAGCCCCATTAGCCGGCTACCAGGACAGAGGATCCCGCTGCTGGCAGGGGCGCGCTGCACCAGAAAAAGGGTGCGGTGGGACGGTGAACCCCGCCTTTGTTTGCTAAATTGTCTGTGGCACAGAAATAAGATGTAAAGAGGACACAGAGGCCACAAAGGGATACAGATGGTTAAGTGAGCAAGCAAAGATATGGCAAATAGAGTACAATGTGGCAGAGTGTTAAATTGTCTATTATGGCAGGACAACTTAAAAAACACATTTGTGGTGAATGGATGCAGTTGCCCATATAAAACATCAGCTGCCTCCAGTCATTTCGGATTTTCATTAGCTAAGGAGTGGGAATTTGATATTATCAGATTAGACCTGGTAGGGGCCCTAAAAGGGTACCTCACCTGTCCAAGCAACTTTACAGAGTTTGGACCTGCTCCTATCTGGATGAGCGTTACATGACTGATTTCACACCCTTCTATTATTACAATGTGGTGCCTCTCAATTCACAGTTTGATTGACAGCTCTAAGTGGTTAGAGACACTTTGAATTGGGACTGTGAATTTCAATGATTTTTTCAGAAGGGAGGAAAGAAAGTTAAATGAAGTGAATAGGTTTTTACCAATGAGAGTTTTATTTTGAAAAATTGAATTATTCAATAGATACGCAGAACTTTATTTTACCTTGTCTCAGCATGGGTCCTGAGGGCTATCTATAGTGAATATGGGATGAGTTGAGAAGGTGGGTGTACGGGCAAGGTATGATGGTTTGGCTGTATGGATTGGCACTGGTGCCATAGGTTATAATGGTCATGGGGTGTTGATGGAGGGGCATAGGTCGGCATTTAGACTATGAGGGGCTACGGGGTTGGGTGGAAGGCATGAGGTGGCATTGATGAGGCATGGGTGTGTGTGGAACATGAAGGAGGTGTGTGGGCTAGACAGCTGTTTTAAGTTTGATTGGGTTTTTGTGTAAAACTTTTTTTTTTACATAGAATTTACAGTGCAGAAGGAGGCCATTCGGCCCATCGAGTCTGCACCGGCTCTTGGAAAGAGCATCCTACCCAAGGTCAACACCTCCACCCTATCCCCATAACCCCACCCAACACTAAGGGCAATTTGGCATGGCCAAATCCACTAACCTTCAGTGCAGCAAGGCAAATCTTCCTCCCACCCCACCTCCACACTCAGCAGTCACTGCACACATTCTGGAGCTGTCTGTCCGTCCATTTTCAGCTGTTCCCTCCTCCCCATCCCGTACCCAGACCGAAAACCTGAGCTTCTGGGCCACTTTCCCCTGGGTCGGGTGTGCGGAGTCTGAAATTATCCAATTCTGTTATGTGTATGGGTTCATGGCATTTGTTGCTCTGATGACTCAGTTGTCTTGTCTTTGGGATCCCCATTCAAAGATAGTTTTATCTACCTAGTCTGGTTCCACTGGCCATGGGGTTGGAATGTGAAATAATTTTCATATGTGGGGAATGGGAAAGTGGTTGGGGTGGGTGGGGGGGGGGGGGGGGGGGAGGGGGGAGCGTGGAGAGGAGAAGTGAAGTGTACACAAGAAATGACCAGTAATTGGAGTTCATTGGGGTCACTGGGAGAATAAAGATTGCCCCAGGATAAGCCAGAAACATAACAACTTTAAAATAGATTGGCGTGTATCACAAGCAATTTGTTCAGCAACACAGACTGGGCATGGTGAAATATTTTGTTTGGAGCTTGACTTGCCTGGAGGCAGAATGACACAAGTAAGGTGACAGCATGAACTTGGTGTCTAATAGCGCGGGGATTTTTTGTATAATGAGGAAATGATTAGATGATTGTATGTGAAAATGTGTGTCTAAAACTCAGAGCCAATGAGAGAAGTCTGAATAATTACTACACCAGTTGGTCAGTTATATCAAGTTTTATATAACATTTGTGCACCTCAGTTTTAAGGTGCCTACTTCATGAATACTTCTTGAGGGTATTTTTTCTGGAGCCCTTGTTCTCTCCATCTTAGTAATACAGCTTCAGTGCAAGGTGACTTCCATATTGCTGTAACAGTCAGAATGGTGCACTGTTTGACATTCCAATATATCATTATATCTGCATTGCTGGGAAATAGCATCAAACCTTTGATTGCAGACTTCCAAAAGCAGAATGTTTTTCCATTGTTGAATGGGGGAGCAACCTTTGTGGAGGATTTTGCACTGCCATGGTAATAATGCAAATTATTAGGATGTTTCATGCTTTTTCCCATCACACCTCGCCAAAAAAACGTTGAAAGATTTTGTATAAACAGGTAGTTAGCTATCAGTAACAAAGGGCACGATTTAACGGGAAAAAATTATTTTGGGCACGATTGGTGGGGTGTTTCTCGATGGCCATGGTGGCGAGATCGTGGCCGTATTTAACGGCACTTGGTGCCAGAAATGAGTCCCCGCAAGCTTCATGACATTACTGGCTGTCCTGCCATCTCATTCATCAGACTCGAGCCTCAGCATCTCACTGTTAACAAGAGGGAGCTGCTGTTAAGCGCTCTCTCACCACTCACTCCCAGTCAACACACAAGCATGACAGTGCTCAGGCCTGCTCCTTGCTTTGGGAATGCCAACCTGGCCAGGCTTCTTGGTGCTGTCAATGAGAGATGGAGCATGCTGTTCCCCCTGAGGGGTCGGAGGGCCAGCAACAGGGCCGCCGACACCACCTGGGAGGCAGTGGCAGCGACTGTAGGTGAGGGCAGCATGACGAGGAGGAAGAAGACCAACGACCTCCACCGAGCTATAAGGGTAAGTTATGACCTCGCTCTCTCTCTCTCCTGGCATCAGTTCTGCCTGACAACCCTCAAAATCCCAGTGCCCTTGAGCTGCATGTCTGATAATGAAAATGGTTACTCACCACCTCAGTTCCCCTCAGCAGCCATTGTACCAGCTTCACTTTTTAAAAAAGGAGTGCTAAATGACACCCACGCGATTTCTCACTGGGGAGCTGGTTAATTAATTTCTGGGAGGCCGTTCTATTCGATATCAATCTCGTTAATAAGATTGAAATTAATGCAAATTGGGGAGAATGATATGCTCGCCATATTTGGGAGAGTACAGAACTCGCCATTTATATAGCAAACTGAATTACACCCAGCGTGAATCTCAATTTTGGCCTTTCCCGCTATTTAATCAGCATGTCCAGATCCACGCAGGGTGCAACACTGTGGTTAAACTGGACCTAAGATCTCCTGAAGTGATAGTCTTACATACCCGTTCTGCTTAACCCATGGTTAGCTCACAACCTTCTCTTTACAGTCTATTATTTTTTTAAAATTTAAAATACTCAGGGAAGCTGTTCCACCATGAATCTCTTCAACCATTAGAAAGCTCACTGACATCAGCATCAATAATGTGCACAATTGTAGTGCTTTTAACTTAATAAAATTCCGTACATGTCAGAGTAGGTTGCTGCCAATCCAATTTTATGCTGGAGAGTCTGGTTTATTGTCTTGCAATTAAACTATGGCGGCATCATATAAATTGGTGTAATCAGTATCTCAATGACCAGAAGAATAGGGAGAGATCAGTGCCACTTGGGTTTCATTTAGAAATCTTGCTTAGGTGGACTTAGATAGGATTTCCCAACTGCAATGCCCAAAGTGGATTCAATGTTAATTTCATTCATATAGATTAGGAGCTCTTGGTTGCTAGGTTATACCGTTGAAAACAAACTGATTGAAAGAGACAGCCTGCCAATTTATTCTATAATTTCCAGCTGATCATTTCAAGTGGTTACTATCCTTCTAGGGTAGTCTTGAGGTCAATTTTCTGCTACCTACTGTTTTCCACATGTTAGCTGGTTTGGCAAATGAAAATTGTAGAAAATCCAACAGCTCATCACCTCACTCAATTTTGAACAGGCCTCAAAAGAGACAGTCAATTCTGCACTTGGAAATATGTAAGAATCTAATGGAAATGTTTACATTTGGGACCATTTTGCGATTTTGGCTTGAAATGGCGTGTTGAATAGTCAGATGATGCTAACTGTATAAAATATTCTTCCTCTAAATCTGCTCCTGTCCTAACCCTGAATTACATCTGCCTCTAGTTTCTCTCCTATCTTCCCTCAGCTCATCTTGACCATGAGACGTACCTTCAGCTCCATTTCCCCTATGCCCACTACACTGTTGATCACCCAAATCCCTTCTGAGCCCCGTAACTGCCCCCACCCCACCTCAGCTTATCTGCTGCTGAAACCCTTATCCATGCCATTGCGACCTGTAGATTTGATTATTTCAATGGACTCCTGGCCTAGCTTCCACATCCTACCCGTTGTAAACTTGAGGTCAATCAAAGCTCCTGCAGAAGTCCTTTCTCACACCAAGTCCTATTTACTCATCTCCCCTGAGCTTGATGCCCTATACTGGCCTTTTGTTTAAGATCACCTCAATTATAAAATTCTCCTCTTTGTTTTCAAATCGCTCCATCGTCTTGCCCCTCCCTATTTTTGTTATCTTCTTCAGCCTTGCAACTCCTTGAGTCTTTTTTGCACTCCTCTAGTTCTGACTTCTTGAGCTTCCCTGAATTTAGTCGGGCTATCACTGGTGGTTGTACCTTCAGCTGCCTGAGCTCTGTAAACTTGTCGGCCTCTCGAGCTCTCCTTTGTCCGTGTTCAGATGCTCTTTAAATCCTGCTTCTTTGACCAAACATTTTGGTCACTTGCTCTAATATCACTTTATGTCACTTGGTGTCAAATGTTGCTTTCCGTGCTCTTGTGAACCACCCTGGGACATTTTATTACATTAAAAGGGTCACATAAGTACAAGTTGTTGCTGTGATATATCAGAAAGAGATAAAGTGGGATTTTTGCTATAGTTTGTTGCATTTGGGATTTTTATTTCATGTATCCCTTCGCATATTGATCCCTCCTTGACAACCGCCTTGAATAAGTCTTCTATGCACTCAAAAGCAACATTGTCTATGGGCTTTATCTTGTTAATCTCCTGGGATCAGTGAGAATCAGTATTGGAAACAGTAAGTCCCGTAAAGAAGTGGAGGATAAAACCGTTATCATTTCTTGCAAGGAAAGGAGTCTACTCTATTTTTTATGGGACTGATCCTAAATTGTCCTGTCACCCTCACATTATCTCTATGAAAATCAAAATTTATAGTTTTAAAAACCCAGTCACATCCAGAATTGCTTTGATAGGGCACACTCGAATTCCCAATGGAATTAAATCAGAGGAGAGTACCTCTAGTGGAACATATTTGAAATCCAATTATTAAATTCCTGCAAATGGGAACATAGTGCTGCTCTATTCTATTGAAAGCTTGAAACTGATCTTTTAATAACGTTTGTTTTTATTCAGAAAGAAGAATGTGCACATTTTTTTTGTGAAGACACTGTATAATTTTGTTACATATTACAATATGTGGCATAATGGGGTTCTCAGACTGAAGTGAGCATTATGAAATACAGTTGCGAACACAATGAAACCAACATCCTTTTTATTGTTACGATAAATGTTACTGTTTTGCTTAAGCTCGAGATGTTGAATGCCCTTATCACATAGTTAATGGTCTTACAGAGTTGGCATGCTGTACTTTGTGTGGTTGATTGGAGGGGCCTTTTAATAACTTGTACACTTGTTCTGTGTTGTTCCATTCTTAAGAGTCTGGGAGTACATGAGGAATGGCTGGGAGTACATGAGGAATGGCTGGGATGTGTGGTCTCTAAAGATGGACAAAGGCAGACTAAGTAGGTTGGATTTTACTGTAAGCTTTGGGACCCCGGTGTCAGGATTACATCAGGGTCCTGAGCCTACACTTAATGGCAGTAAGACTAGTGGTGCAGTCTTTTGTGAGGTGGCCTCCCAATTACCCGCCTCTGTGAGCACAGGTGGGATCCCGATACTGCAGGCCTAATCAGCAAGCTGGCAGCTTTGCAGCGCCAGCAGCCCCAACTGGAGACATGGACATTGTTGAATTAGGTTGGGTACTTCAGGAGGGTGCCTCAACATGGAGGCCCTAACAGTGTTCAACACAGAGATGCTGCACTGAATACTCCTGAAGCTGGTGGGGGCATTAGTGTGACTCAGTAATGGGCTTTCATTCACACAGCCCAGTTATTGCGGCATGGAGACTCAAGCGCTGATGGCCCCCTTGCCAGCTGTAGGGAGGCTCTCTCCAATGAGCTAGTGGTCTCAACACATGGTAGGGGACTGCCCCGGTACTGAGAAATTTCACAATTGCAAGATTGAGGATGCCACAAAAGTGTCTCCAATTGGGGCCTTCTCTGTCCTAATTGGCTTCCCACTTCTGTGGAGCAGTCAGCCCATCCTCTTACCAGCTCGACCTCAGGAAATTTCGCTTGCAGAAGAATGCATTCAGGAGCTGCCCTGACATGGATCCTCCTATTTTCCTGCCCCCCCCCCCCCCCCCCCCCCCTCCCCCTTGCCCTCCAATCCTCTCTGCAAGGGGCTGGGAAATCTAGCCCAGTATCTCCCAGTATCTGCATTCACAATTTGGACATTACCGCTTTGAATCTGCTCATAACTTACAGATTCTCCATGCATTCCCCTCAAATCTCACAACCCCTGTATTTATCTTAGGAAGAGCTTCATTCTGGCATCCATGTGGGTAAAGGTGGAATTAATCTTCTGAGCACTAACAATAACTCTGACACTACCTTGTGTTCAGATTGAGTATTATTAATATTCCCAAAAAAATGACACTGGTTTTGTTGAGGGGCATATTGTAGCTGAGAAAGAGGAGGGAGGGCCAAAAACCCTTGAGGTTACAGTGTGGTGGTGGGAACAGAAACTTTTGTGTGGGATTCTCTGGCGACAACTGGATAGGTTAGTGTGCAGTCAAACCAGCACACAGCTGGATAACAAAGAAAAGGCATTGGAGGAGGATGGAATTGCCAACTATGACTAAGGCTGTAGTCAGCTTGCGAGGATGAGTGCATCACAGTCGCAGTAGCAAAGAATGCAATGAGTTCTTCCAGGACTAACTTTGGCTATCTGACCACTTATTGTCTTCTCATTCCATGTATTGCTTCATAGGAGTGAAATATATTAATTTAATGAAGTCCAGGGAATGTCCATTTTTCTCCATAATTAGCAACCGAAGAAAGAAATTGCTTTCTCAGAAATTGTACATTTAAAAACCCCTGGGTTACTGTAATTTTATTAGAAGCCATAGATTATGGAGCAAAAGAGCCAATGCTCCATTAAAAAGGAATTTCACTCCTTGGTGCATACATAAAATAAGAATTGATTGAAAAGAAAAATTAATTCTATGCTTTAATTTTCTAAAGATAGATCCTTTGGTGGAACAGAGCCCTCTAGCAACAATTTTGGGATTATTGCATTCTGTATGCTTCAGAAGGAATTCCAAATGTTAGTGGTGGAGATTTTACTGAATGTTGTAATTTAGTTACTCTGTAAATACTTTCTTGTGCTGATAACAAAGAGCTGCTTCATTAGGCAAAGGGAAGATAATCTCATGTGCAAAATATTCAGGATGTTTATTACTAGTATCTACATCAGAAAACATACTGTGGACCTCTCTGACTCACAAATAATATTCAGATCACACAGCTCAAGCTATAAACTCTGAGTCTAGCTCATTAAATAGCACGTGCAGCAGATTTCATTGTTCTTGATTGTTGTTTCCTCACCCATTTCCTTAAACAATGCCAGTGCTCTTGCAATTGTGAAATTGTATAAAATACTTCCATCAGGCATAGCTGATTATTTGCATGATGAATAAGAAAGTAACTAAAGGATCCCCGTCGCTTTGTGACTTTGAGGTATCAATTAGGTCGGAGGAAGATCAAAAGGGATGTCTTTCACATAGATAAGTCTGACAATCCAATTTGGGTTGAAGAGCATGTTTACATCTACGACAAGCGTATCTCTAAAGTGATGGGTGACAACCTTCCTCCTTGGTGGCTAACAATCCCAAATCGCTCTGTTTTCAAACAACAACCTGGGAGAATCTTGTTCCTGACTCATTAAATGGTCCACATGGCACATTTACTCTTTGAAGGAGTAATTTAATCTGTCACTCTACTCTTGATCAGAGAGAAGCAAAGAGAAGGAAAGCATCATCGACAGTGCTATCGCACGCCATTTACTCAGCAAAAACCTGTTTATTGACGTTCAGTTTCGGTTTCAGCAGGCCACTCGGCTCCTGACCTCATTACCTTATTGGTCCACACATAGAGAAAGAGAGCTGAATCCCAGAGGAGTGATGAGCCCGACTGTCCTTGATTTCAAGACAGTGTTTGATGGAGCATGACATCAAGGAGCCTTAGCAAAACTGGAAGTAAATGAAAGTCATTGGAAACCTCACCACTGGTTGGAGTCATACCCAGCGCAAATGAAGATAATTGTGCTTGTTAGAAGCCAATCATCTCAGCCCAATGCATCAGGAGTGGGGATGTTTGCTGACGTTCAGCACCATTCACAACTCCTCAGATGATGTAACAGTATGTGCCTGAATGCAGCAAGAGATGGACTACATTCAGACTTTGGCTGTTAAATGGCATGTAATATTCATGCCACTCAAGTACCCGGCAATGATTATTCCAACAGGAGAGAATCTGACCATCTGCCTTTGATATTCAGTGGCATTATCGTTGCTGAAGCTCCCAACATTCTAAAATTAACATTCACCAGAAACATAAATAGACTGTGACTAGAAAAGCAGGTCAGTGGCTGGGAATTCTTCATTTGTGTATCTCTGGTGAGTAACTCACCTTCTGACTCCCCTAAGCCTGTCCACCATCTACAAAGCACAAGTCAGGAGTGTGATGGAATACCTTCCACTGGCCTGGATGAGTGCAGTCCCAACAATACTGAAGAAGCAGGACACCATCCAGGGCAAAACAGCCCGCTTGATTAGGATCCCATCCACCACATTCAACATCTATATCTTCCAGCAATGGTGTGGAGTGGCTGCAATGTGTACCATCTCCAAAATGCACTGCAGGAACTCTCTAAGGCTTCTTCCAAACGCATAATCTCTTTCACCTCGAAGGACAAGGGCAGCAGGCACATCACTCGCAGGTTTCCCTGCAAGTTGCACACTATTCTGACTGTTCCAAAGAAGAGTAATTTTGGACTTGAAATGTTAACTCTGTTTCTCTCTTCAAGGATACTGCCAGGCCTGCTGGGTTTTTATTGTTATTTTAACAGTGAACTAAATCGCTGTTCCTTCACATTCACTGGGTCAAAATCCTGGCACTCCCTCACCAACAACACCATTTGTATGCATACGTTGCATGGATAGCGATAGTTGAAGAAGGATGCTCTCCACCACCTTCCCAAGAGCAGTTAGGGATGGGTAATAAATGCTGACCTTGCCAGTGATCCTCACATCACAATAATTAATAACAAAAAATCATCTTCAGACATTGGAGGCAGGGACAGCACGGTAGCATAGTGGTTAGCACAATTGCTTCACAGCTCCAGGGTCCCAGGTTCGATCCCGGCTGGGTCACTGTCTGTGCGGAGTCTGCACGTTCTGCGTGGGTTTCCTCCAGGTGCTCTGGTTTCCTACCACAGTCCATAGATGTGCGTGCGGGTTAGGTGGATTGGCCACACTAAAGGTTAAGTGGGGGTTGCTGGGTTACGGGGATAGGGTAGATATGTGGGCTTGAATAGGGTGCTCTTTGTAAGGGACGGTGCAGTCTCGATGGACCGAATGGTCCTTCTGCACTGTAAATTCTATGATTCTATGATGATTGCTAGTATGTGCTTGTCATGGTTTGAGACATCTGAACCTCACCAAAGTGCCAGTTCCTCATATGTGAACCCAGACAGATTACACTATTTGGATATGAGAAGCAATGAGATAGCACAGAGCCAAAATTAAATGCTCATGTCTTTACTAGGTTTAGTAGGAGTTCCATTAGCAATACAACACAACGCTTAGCCAAAAATGCATTACATGTTAAACATACAATCCTCTGGTGGACTAGTCATTTCCCATGGGTTGTGCTCTTAAGAACCTAACCAAGTTGCTTGAATCCCATTTAACAATAATCTTTATTCCCTTCTTTCCAACATGGACATGGATGTTCCGTTGACACGATTGTATTGACTATCAAAATTGTCCGATTGTCTCATTCTTTGTTTAAACCATGATATTAGCTTCTGTGCTGATGTAAATCTCTCCTCAACTTCCTTCAGTAATTTCCCATCATTCTTAGATGCTGCAGATGTCTTTAGATCTGCAACTAGCACCTACAACCAAAACTTATTTTCTTGTTGCCCATTTCAGGACCCCTAAGATAATTAAATCAGATGTCTCACATTACTAGTTTCCCACAAGTTTTTGCATGGTGAGTTAAAGACAGAGTTTATTTGTTACTAACAAGTCCAGAAAAATGCACAACGCTAAATCTCTTTGCATTTCAAAAGAACCCAAACCCTGACATCATCAATCATTGTCAACTTTTGTCAGTTTCTGCAGATTTCGCTTCACTTAAATTGGTAAATCTCTGTTCCAAAGCCATCTAAAACAGGAATTTTTCGGTCCAGTTTTATTACTTATCGGACTTTCAAAACATGATGTTTCACTGAAGCTATTTGATTACATCAATGCAAAACTCAACTGTTGTTGGTTTCAGCCCATTTATGACCCTTGTGCCCCACAGCCAGATACACTAGAGCAGGGGTGGGCAAACTACGGCCCACGGGCCGCATGCGGCCCGCCAAAGGTATTTCTGCGGCCCACCAAGTCATTAAAAAAAAAAAAAAATTTGTTTTTAAAAAAAAATTTTTTTTTTAAGGTTAATGGGGGGGGGGGGGCTGTTGGGTTACTTACTGGTATAGGGTGGATACGTTGACTTGAGTAGGGTGATCATTGCTCGGCACAACATCGAGGGCCGAAGGGCCTGTTCTGTGTTGTACTGTTCTATGTTCCATATGAGGCGCCCAGAATCATAACCGGGTGAAGTAATTATTTTACTTAATATACTATGCGGCTCTTTGTGAATTGTGAATTTCTGAATGTGGCCCTTGCACGGAAAAGTTTGCCCACCCCTGCACTAGAGCCTGAAAGTGTCGATTGTCAGTGGTTTGTTTATCCGTGGAAGAAACAAAGAGTACTTCTTTTTAGCACGCCTGCCGATGCCCCCCAGATTCAATAGTTTCCTCCAACCTTAATTACAAATTTCACTTAAAGTATGATTAAGTTAGTCAAGATTCTTAGTGTTAATGGCCTTTTCAAACTCGTTTTAGTACCTTTTCAATGGCAGCATAATTATATAGTGTCTTTAATGTAATGAATCATCACCAGGCCTGTCTCAGGAGCATTATAAGACACTGAGGCATATTAAGAGATGTTAGGATAGATGACCAAAAGTTTGGTTGGAGAGGTAGGTTTTAAGGAGCATCTTAAAGGAGGAAAATGAGGTAGAGCGGCAGAGAGTGTAGAAAGGGAAGTCCAGAACTTTGGGAAACCAAAGGCACCGCTTCAATAGTGGAGAAATCATAATTTGAAATGCACAGGAAGCTAGAATTGGAGGAGTGCAGATGTTTTGAAGGGGATTACAGAGATGGGGATAAATGAGGCTAATTTCAAAGTAGCCACTATTGTTTTCAATTACATCAAGGGTGAACTTCAATTACATCAAGGTGAACTTGTTTATTTGAGTCATGAAAGCAGATCACTTTTTTTCACAAAATGACAGAATTGTTACAGTACACAAAGAGGTCATGAAGAATAAAGGGATTAAGGGTTATGGTGTTCGGGCCGGAAAGTGGAGCTGAGTCCACAAAAGATCAGCCATGATCTCATTGAATGGTGGAGCAGGCTCGAGGGGCCAGATGGCCTACTCCTGCTCCTAGTTCTTATGTTCTTATGTCTGTAGCAGCTCTTCAAATGAGCAATATGACTTAGTGTCATTCAATAAATGACCAAACAGCAATTAACTCGGTGCATTGTTCCCACTCCCACACTTGTATTGGAAGTTCAAGGTTGCTATTTGAATTTACAGTTTGACTGATTTAAATGATCTGAAAGTCATTTAGCAGATCATGCAATACTAACTCCTGAAATAGAAAAAATAGTAACAATGCAAATGGTTGTAAATCAGAATTGTACTACTGCAATTGTAATTTAGTAGATAACTTTCATTCAAGGGAACATACATCATCCTTTGGGAAAATGTTAAAAGGAAACTTTTATGCACATCCCATGGATTATACAAAAATTGCCCCTTTGTACAAATGTTAACTTGCCCATTTTAGCATCAGAAAGGCTTGACAATCTCCTGCAAAAGCAGTAGAAATAAAAAAGGTTAAAGAAAATGAGTTAAGCATGTTTAACTTGAGAATAAATGAAAAGGTATAACAGTAACTCAAAAGAACAACATAGAAAATAACAATGTGCTGAAATATAAAGGAAGCAATTTTTGCAGCTATTATATTTAAGTATAGAAATCAAACAACTAGATTGTAGGGAGTTGTTAGTGACTTGAGTACCACCATTGTCCATGTGCATTTTCATGACATACAAATGCAAATGCTACATTTTAAGAAGTAATTTTACCGCTAGATGCGTTTCAAGATGGGTAGAGAAATGTCTACACACTGTAAAGCCGAGTTGTAAATTCGCTGTGCTACTTGATGGTTTAGTTCTCTTTCAGCAAAAACATGAACCAAGCAATGCTCTGCTATTGCTTTCTGATCTTGTTTCATTGAACAAATTGAAATGGAATGAAAGCAAAATTGTTCTGATACATAGTGTTAGTATAGATTGAAAAATATTTTACTAACTTTAACCATGTGAGTCTACAGTTGTGTCTCCATGGATTGTCATGGACATGTAGCGTCAGTGTGAATGAAGCACAATGAAGAGCATTTCTGCTTAATAGAAATAGTGTACGAAAGAAATAGAAAACCATCTCAGAATATGACATATGTGTGGCTGTTGCTTTGTATTGTGTAGGGATAGTATTCCAGTGCGTCAGTGGATTGCTCATTTGGCTTGCTCTCACTCAACTATATCAACAGTTTGTAGAAGGAATCTGATTGAAATTTACCTTATTTATCTTCCAGAGATATCAACAATTGACGCTACAGTTCAGAGATAACCAGAGCATTTGCAGAGGCAAGCAACAGTAACAAACAAAAAGTACTAAGTGAAGGGAGACAAATAACTATACACCCAAGGTGGGATTAACAGAATCAACATCTTAACATAATGACTCCTTGGATGGAAATTTATGGCCGTTCCTGCTGGTGGGATCCTCAGGTACCGCCAACAGTGACCCACCCCACCGCAGGTTCCCCGGCAGCAGAGCGCATGAACAGTGGGAAATCCCATTGACAGGAACGGGATTGGAAGACACCCACCCCACCACCAACCTTGCCACTGCAAACACGTCATGGGGAGGGAGTGGTGGAAAAACCCACCCACAAAGCAATAGTGTTGTTGGATTACATAATATGGAGCAAAAATCTGACAAGAAACAAGAGAAGTACCTATCACACATCTACAGAAAGACTAGACATGATGTAAAGATAGTCATGGACAAACCTTGCCCTGCATATTTTTCTATCTTTGCCAAAAGTGAATTGGAAAACGCTGCTGAGGCGAAATTTGAGTTTGTTCAAAAAGAAAAATCATGAGCAAAATGTTTTTGAAAAAAATCTGACCGATTCATTATGTTTTTTTCTTGGATTTCTATCAGTTTTGGTAAGCAACAAGTTCTGATTTGTGACATCAAAAATGATTTCGCCTAAAAATCCCAACAATTCATCTATGTTTTATTGGTAGATCTTTTGAATTAATAACGAGGGCTGCTTTTAACCTTCCTCACCAGATATAACCGTGCATCACACTGAATTTCCCTCTTGATTCACATGGATTATAATTTTAACAAGCTCTTTTGCGCAGATGAGCAGGATGAGTCCTATTTTAAATATGCCTATTGGTTCCCAACCATGTAATCGTAGTTAGAAATACAATTTTATCTTGAGACCTGAGCATGCCTCCATACCTGGCATATCTAATGGTAGCTGGATCCGGATCCTAGACAAATAAGTTATTCTGTTTCCTTGTTGACGAGAGATGGGACCCAACAAGAGTATATGGCCATATAGGTCTGAAGTAGACCCCTCGCCAGGGTGAGGCAGGGACAGAACCCTCTTCAGCAAGGAAGAAGGTGGTGCCAAAGGAAAGGAAGGAAAAGCATTAAGCCAGAAGTCACAAACTTGAAAATAATGAAAACAGCTGGAGTTGGGCAGCTGAAATTTCTCAGCTAACTCCCTACAATGGTCAAACCTCCCCTCTACAGAGGTCCCCTAAACGCTCCAGATCTTTCACTTTCCAAGATTTGTGGGTCCAAACCAGAAGACAGTAAAAGGTGATGGTTATAAATAGGGACTAACGAAGATAACGAAAGGTGCTTAAAATGCTATCCAAATTGTTTCCAAATTCTAAGAGAGGAGACCAACACTGGGTTTGAGGAAAATTTAGCAGGGGGGAAAAGTGCAAGGTGCAGTGACTATGGCAAGAAAAGTGGTACAGGAGGGAGAGTCCATTGGTCCCCAAATATAATTGAGGTCACTGATCCATTGCAGAATTCCTTGGCTGTTAGTAGCCCAGTATTAAAACAATAAATTGGGGAGGGCCAAGCCCCCTGACTGTCTATTCCTTTGGAGTAGAATGCTATGAATTCTGGGATTCTTACTCACCCGAATAAAAGCCGATACAATTTGTTAACTCTGATTAAAAAGATTCGGGCATAAAAATGGTGCAAACACATTGAAAGAAAAATAAAAACTTCGGGAGCACGTTCATTTCAATTGTCTTTGAATTTTACCCGCCAAAGATAGAGGAAGGTTGTTCCACCATTTTAACACTATTAAACAGGCTTGTGTAATTCAACCTATGAAATGAGGTCCAGTTGTGTGCCACTCGGACCACTGATAACGGAAGTTTGCATTTGAGAGGCGGAACGATAACATTCCCAATTGGGCTCACCTCCAGGGGGGTTAGCTGGGAAACATTCACTCTTGCCTAAGTTCACTTTATACACAGCGAAGGAGTCGAAGGTGTTAGCAACTTAATTATGCCGTTGATGGAGGGAGTTGGGTCTGTAATATATAGAAGTAGGTCACTCACATAGAGAGACACCCATGTTCCACCCTATCTCGGCTAATGCTCTTCCATCGAGGGCCTCTAAACTATAGAGAGTGGCTCTATCGCTAGGGTGAAAAAAAGTGGCAAAAGTGCGCAGCCTTGCCTCGTGCCCCTATTCAAGGGAAAGTAATCAGAGTATAAAGCATTTGTACGAGACAGGACGATATGGACTGCACTCTGTCGGACCATTGTCCCTCTTAAGGAGCAAGGATATAGAGCCTTGAGTGAGGGTTGGAGGCAGTGACCCTCTGGATAGGGAATCCTTAAACATGTCCAATAATAAAGGTACAAGCTGCTCCGAGAACATCTTGTAAAATTCAGGCAGAGAGCCATCTGGACCTGGAGCATTGCCAGACTGCACCAGCCCAATGCATTTTAAAATCTCATTGGGGTGTAACAGGGAGTCCAATTTATTGCTCTTATTCACCTGACAGTTGGGCTGAGTAGACTTTCCATAACGTCAGACATGGACGAATTATCTGAAGGGGCCTCCAACCTATAAAGATCGTGGTGAAAGGATTCAAAAGTCGCATTGGCTTGGAGCGGGGTGGCAATTAAGTATCTGAGGGATCTCATGGTAGACCGTTTGACATTTAGTTGGTGAGCCAGGAAATGACTGGCCTCTCCATTACTATAAAAAGTGTCCCTGGAGCACTGTAGCTAACATACTGCTCTGCTAGTGGACAGTAGCTCGAACTGGGTCTGTAATATTTGCTATTTGGCATTACCTCTGGAGTAGTATAAAGCTAGTACAGGTGATTCTCCTCCAGAATGGAATCCATCAATCTCTGCTGCTCCAACTTCGTTGAGAAATTGAAAATAAATTAATAAATTTTATGGTTCTAATGGTAATTATAAGTTTCTGCTTTTTAAACTGCGATCTTGAGCATGGTGATTACTTCTATGTTTTCTTTAACTTAATAAAAGTTGTTGATCAGATATTATTGCTGATACTACGGCTTTTTTTCGTGGTACATAGTGGTTTATTAGGTTTGATTGGTTTATTCTCATTAGGACTGTTACTTGTCTCCTGAATTGCTGTTCATCATTTCTGATTCTATTTTTGATGCATGATTGTTTTATTTAATTATGTTTTTATGGGTTTGCAGACATCCATTATGATTATCGTTTTCTCAGATGAGTTTATGTTTTGCAAATTGGAATTGATTTCATGACCCACCAATCTCAATGAGGAAGGATGCTCACAAAAAGCATCCTCAGAATTGAGGGCATGCATCCCATTACTTTTCCACCTTTTCAAATTAATGGCCTGAAAATGATTGGTTGCACGATCACAGTTTCCCAAGAGTGCATCCTGCAAATTCTGGAAACAGAATTGTGGAGTTGCCTTGGAATCTCTGTCTTGGATTGAATTCTGTTGCTTCTGGTACTGCATCATTTTGTTTAACTGCACATCTTAGTATACCTGATTATATTGTCTCTGACAAGAATTAGATTCCTTTAACTTTTCAATGATATGGCATTAATGCTGGTTTTTGTTTTCATTCGGGAGATGCTGCTGTAACATTTCCTTGGAGATGTTATGGGCTGGATTGGTGCAGTGGAGAGAGGTTAGTGGCACATGTAGATGGAGGTTTAATATAACTGACAATAGCAGTGGGTAGAGGTCAGCATGAATCTGGAGATTTGAACCCTGATTTTACCCTAACCCATTGGCAAGAACAGCGTAGGTTCGGTTCAGACATCTCTTTGTATACCTGCCCAAATTCCTGCTCCATTGCAGAATTTGACCTGAACCTACCATTCGGTTTAAATAACCCACTTGATGCCAGTGATGGATAGAATCTGATACTTCGTTGTATATCATTTACATTGCTGCACCCCTTTCAAATGCAACAGCTAGAAAGCAGCACACAGGACATTTGGATGTGAAATTGTTGGAGGTGTGAAGGTCAATACCCATTAGAGTGGTGTGTGGTACATGTTGGGCGCGATTCTCCCAAAGGGAGACAAAGTGCCGACGCCGAAGTGAAAACTGGAGTGTTTCACTCCAGCGTCGGAGGCCGCTCCTCACCCCCTATTCTCCCCCCCCCCCCCCCCCCCCCCAAGGGGGCTAGGAGCGGTGGCGCGTCAATCTCGGGCTCCGGGTCTTGACGCTTGCGTCAAAGCGGCGCCGCCTGAATGACGTGGCCGGCGGCACCTAAATGACGTCACCCGCGCATGCGCGGTTGCCGTCTTCCCCTCCGCTGCCCCGCAAGATATGGCGCGGCGCAGGAAAAAGAGTGCGTCTTTCAGAGACGCCAGCCCGCCGATCGATGGGCACCGATCCCGGCCAGACCCCTTCTGAGCACGCCCCTGGTGCTCGATCCTCCCTCCGCCCCCCCTAGGCCCCACACGCAGCGGTCGCGCGACGTTCACGCCGGCAGCGACCAGGTGTGGTCGGCGCCGGCGTGAACCGGTCTGATTCGGCAGGCCGCTCGGCCCATCCGGGCCGCAGAAACAGCGGTCGCCGTTAGAAACGGCGAGCGGCGATTCTCCGAGCGGCCTGTCGCAAAACGCGACACGCCGTTTTGGGGGGGGGGGGGGGAGAGAATCGCGTGGGGATGCCAGGGCGGCATGTCGTGATTCACCCGGCACTCCCGCGATTCTCCCACCTGGCTTGGGGTCGGAGAATCGCGCCCGTTGTATCTACACCACATGGACTGCAGCGCTTCAAGAATATGACTCACCACCACCTTCTCAAGCAAAATTAGGGATGGGGTGCGGGTCCTACAGGCCAATCTCCCTGATTAATGTAGACGCCAAGCTCCTGGCAAAGGTACTGGTGGGTAGAATGGAGGACTGTGTACCGGAGGTGATTGGGGAGGATCAAACGGGGTTTGTGAAAGGTAGGCAGCTGGCGGCTAACCTGAGAAGATTACTTAATGTGATAATGATGCCCCCAGTGAGTAGGGAGGTGGAGGTAGTGGTGGCAATGGACGCCGAGAAGGCCTTTGACCGGGTGGAGTGGGACTATCTATGGGAGGTGCTCGGACGATTTGGGTTCGGGGAGGGATCGGTGGATTGGATCAAACTATTATATCAGGCCCCGAGGGCCAGCGTCAGGACCAACAGAGAAGTGTCAGAGTATTTTAGGTTGTACCGAGGGACCAGACAGGGCTGCCCGCTCTCCCCGCTGCTGTTTGCGCTGGCCATAGAGCCGCTGGCGATTGCGCTGAGAGCTGCAGAGGGTTGGAAGGGGATGGTGAGGGGCGGGGTTGAACATAGGGTTTCCCTTTATGCAGACGACCTGCTCCTGTACGTGTCGGACCCAGTGGCCGGGATGGGAACTATACTGGGAATGCTGAGGAAGTTCGGCCAGTTCTCAGGATACAAATTAAATACGGTCAAGAGTGAAATGTTTGTGGTCCAGGCAAGGGGCCAGGAGAACAGATTGAGAGGGCTACCGTTTAGGCTGGTTGAGGAAAATTTCCGGTATTTGGGAATCCAGGTGGCACGAGACTGGGGCAGGCTGCATAAGTTAAATTTGGTCAGGGTGGTGGAGCAAATGAAGGGAGAGTTTCGGAGATGGGATGCACTCCCGCTGTCGCTGGCAGGGAGGGTGCAGACTGTAAAGATGACAATCCTCCCTCGATTTTTGTTTATTTTTCAGTGCCTCCCGATCTTTATCCCACAGTCCTTCTTCAAAAGAGTTAACGGGCTGATCATGAGCTTTGTCTGAGCGGGAAAATCCCCGCGGGTGAAGAAGGCGATGTTGGAGAGGAACCGCAGCGAGGGAGGGCTGGCTTTGCCGAGTCTGATCAATTATTACTGGGCGGCCAACATCGCTATGATCAGGAAGTGGATGGTGGGTACGGGGTCTATTTGGGAGCGGGTGGAGGCGGCTTCGTGCAGGGGCTCCAGCTTGGCAGCCCTGGTCACGGCTCCTCTACCGCTGCCGCCGGCCAAGTACACCACCAGCCCGGTAGTGGTGGCGACCCTGCGGATATGGGGCCAGTGGAGGGGGGAGGTGGGGGCGTCTGTCTGGGCGCCAATCTGCGACAACCATCGGTTTGCCCCCGGGAGTATGGATGGGGGGTTCCGAGTATGGCGGCGGGCGGGGGTGGGAAGGGTGGGTGATATGTTCCTGGAATGGAGCTTTGTGAGTTTGAGAAGCTTGGAGGAGAAATTTGGGTTGGTAAGGGGAAATGATTTTAGATACCTACAGTTGCGGGACTTTGTTCGTAGACAGGTCCCATCTTTCCCACACCTCCCGCCAATGGGGATCCTCGACAGAATAGTCTCTAGGAGGGAAGAAGGGGAGAGTAGAGTCTCGGGTATATATAAGGTGCCCATGAGGGAGGAAGGGTCCCAGACAGAGGAACTGAAACTTAAATGGAAGGAGGAGGAGCTAGGCAGGGAAATGGAGGACGGGCTGTGGGCAGAGGCCCTGAGTAGGGTAAATTCGACCACGACATGTGCTAGGCTCGGGCTGATTCAATTTAAGGTCATTCACCGGGCCCATATGACGGTGGCTCGGATGAGCAAATTCTTCGGGATAGAGGACAAATGCGCTAGGTGCGCGGGAGGACCAGCGAACCACGTGCACATGTTTTGGGCATGCCCTAAGCTGAGGGGGTACTGGGAGGGATTTGCAGGGGTCATGTCCCAGGTGCTAAAAACAAGGGTGGTGATGAGTCCAGGGGTGGCAATCTTTGGGGTTTCGGAGGACCCGGGGGTCCAGGGGGAGAAAGAGGCCGATGTTTTGGCCTTTGCTTCCCTGATAGCCCGGCGACGAATACTATTGGCGTGGAGGGACTCAAAGCCCCCGAAGACGGAGTTGTGGCTTGCGGACATGTCGAGTTTCCTGGGTATGGAGAAAATTAAGTTCGTCTTGAGGGGATCTGTGCAGGGGTTCGCCCGGAGGTGGCAACCATTTATTGACTTCTTTGCGGGAGAGTGAGCGTCAGCAGGGGGTGGAGTGGTGGAGTGGGGGAGGGGGGGGGGGTGGAGGGGAGGGGTGGAGGGGAGGGGTGGAGGGGAGGGGGGGCGGGTAGAGTAGAGTAGGAGGGAAAATATGGCGGGTAGTACTAGTGGGAGAGGAGCGGGCTGGTGCAATATGTTACGATTGAAGTATTGAAAGTACATGGATGTTTGCACATTTTTGCCTTTTTTGCTTTCTTTCTGATGATGTCTGTAACTGTTTATAAAGCCAAAAACTACCTCAATAAAATTGTTTACTAAAAAAAAAAATTAGGGATGGGAAGAAAATGCTGGGATAGCCAGGGACACCCACATCTCCATGAAAGAATAAAAGAAAATTTGCATAGGGCCCCAGGCATCAGGGAATTGTCCATCGGAATTTAAACTTGCTGGGAAATTTCCATGTAGGCCTATGCATTAGGTCTTCCACAGGGTCTTGATGAATTATCTATGGTGTGTCCGATCTCTGATGATCTTTAAGATGAAATGAAAATGAAAATTGCTTATTGTCACGAGTAGACTTCAATTAAGTTACTGTGAAAAGCCCCTAGTCGCCACATTCCGGCGCCTGTCCAGGGAGGCTGGTACGGGAATTGAACCGTGCTGCTGGCCTGCTTGGTCTGCTTTAAAAGCCAGCGATTTAGCCCAGTGAGCTAAACCAGCCCCAGATTTGGGCCAATGTTTAAGTTATGTTTGGGGAGTAAATGTAAGAAAATCCATCCTTGTATATTTATATGCTAGGAATCAATACAAAGGAACCTACATCTTCTGGAAATGGGAAAGGTAAGCAATAGATGGCACTATTTTCACTGGTTTCATCCTTCGAAAACAATGAGCTGTGCAAAATGTACAGCATGTTTTACTGTTGCTGAACTTGCGCTGCTAAAGTGAAGTTTGACAACTAGATGCAGCTTTGAATGAAGCCATTGCAAATCGTGATTCCATAGTGATGCTTTTACTATCTAAATGTGTACAATTCAATCAAGTTTGCTTGTCGGAACATTTATGTAGGAACATTGTATTGTGGTTCAGTTTGTTTTTCAGACACACTGCTCTGGAAATGTAAATGAGAAATAGTGAACATCTGGCTGTACTATAGGGAGTGATTTATGTGATGGCCTCCAAATTATGACAGGAAAAAGGTGAATTTTGCGTATTTATCTTCAAAATCTGAATTGTTTTCTTTGTCCCCCCGCCAAGCAGCAGTTGCGCATATAATTAAATCACCACCGTTTATCTGAATGACGGACAGGGATAGTGATCTTTCTGTCGTGGTCACATTCTAATGGCCCTGTTGAAACTGACAACATAATATGAGCACGATGTTAATAATCCTATTCCCCCCCCCCCTCTTTTGTAACACCCTTATTATATGTTATCTCCAGAGCTCACCCCATTGTTCCATGTACCAGCTATTAACAGCGGACCTGAATGGATTCATCATTCATTATCTGTTAATTAGAGATGCTTTTCCACTGGCCTTTCAGATAATCCTCTTAACTCCTTTTTCTTTGGCTTGTATTTTGATATGTGTTTTACATTTGCTAGCCTATTAGTTGTTTGTTGTCAGTGTTTCTTGCCCTCGATAGAAGGAGTGTAAAGGACTAATACATACAATTTAAAAAGGCAGGAGAGTGGTCACAGAGTTGCCTCTTGAAAGTGGTGATTTGAATGCATTGTTTAGCCAGTGAATCCGCTTCCCCATCTATCTGTATGTTTTATAAATCTGTCCCCCTGTAAAATTGGGAAATTATTGGTGTCAGATTGACAAAGACTCTTAAAGATAGAGTGGAACTTCACTTCTCCGGATTTATACCCCATTGTTCTGCATGCTTAGATCAAGGGAATCTGCTATCTATTTTCTCAGCACTCCATCATCTTGCACCCTGTCTGCAATTGGAAGGTGCATCTGCCAATGTTCAGGAATCCTATGAAATACATAGCTAATTAATCTAGAGGTACCCCTGTATTGAGCTGTCTGTGAACCCCACTAAATAGTAATCAGAGGATCAATTTGATGCTAGGTGAGCCAGTATGGAAAGATTAGAGGAGCAACAATAATTCCCAGTCCCTCCCATCTGTGATTCTAACCAATCTATTAGGTAGGTGCCAGATCCCTACAACCCTCTGTGCATTGGTGGCCACTCCAGCAATTTAATTGTCTGGTTCCCAAGACTTGAGGTGAGGTAATGGAGAAGCTAAAGCAATGGAAGGAGTTTGGTACAGTTGCAGTTCATGTGCTGAAAACAGTGGCACCAGAATATCCATGTTGTGGTTCATATTGATATAGGTTTTATTTATCAGGAGCAACTTGCATTAATTTGCTACTTTTAACAAAGTAAAATATTCCACAGTGCTTCACAGAAATATTATTATACAAAATTTGATATCGTTCCATAAATGTTATTAATTTATTTATAGAACATCACTGGAAAGGCCAGCACTTATTGCCTACCTAATTGTTCTTAGAAGGTGGTGGTGACCCTCCTTCTTGAACTGCTGCTGTCTGAGCTCATATTCGGAAAGGCAATCCAGAATCTTGATCCAGCAAAGGTGAAAGAACAGTAACATTTTTGAATATTGCTGAAAAGACTTGACACGTTGCTGAAGATTTAAGTCTTTTACACATCAGGACAAATGGAAGAATACCAAATTTTAAACAAGCACAATTATTCTACAGGAGAAAGGGATGCAAGTCTTGCCATGGAGAAAGCAATGGGGAACTATAGACTCCCCATATTTTGGGGTGATTCAAAAAAGGCACAAGGCTTGAACATATTACTTTTGTTTGCAGAGAACATATAAATATGTCACTTCTAGCACGCATAAATAAACCATGATACAAGTTTGACTGATTAAGTGATTATGAGTGCATTCAGGATTGTTAAGCAAGTGCTGTCCAATTGCTGTATCGCATCTAACAGTAGAGGTTTTGTTTTGGGTTTTGCAAGTGTGGGCTAGTTGAGCACATTCTGTACAAACTACTGGTGGAACATGTTATTTGATTTGATCAGCTAATCATTAGGATGTACATGGCATTGCATTGCTACTGAAGTTTATACATAATGTTGTTCAGTTGTGTAGTACAGCAACCACAATCCTATACTGTGGGACAATGGCAATCCTGATGTTGGGGGAATTCCCTGGGCTGTTAGCCAGTGGCGGAAATAGCCCGGTGAATTGGGCATGAGTCAGAAAACAGGATTGGTGCCACCATTGTTAGTGTCCCGGCCCACTTTGCCAGCCCCTACAGGAAACATGTCAACATCTGTTTAAACCTGATTTAAATATCATTATCAGGCAGGAAGCCCGTCCCACCTGCCTCCTTGGCTGCTATAGCTTTCCCAGCTGTGAATTGGTGCAAACTCTGAGAAACTGGGACCTGGCGGTTTGTATTCCAGGTGGGGCAGGGGGCTGCGGGTGTACTACACTTGCCTCCAGGGTGTCGAGGGGGGTCCTTCAGGGGAGATGGTGGTTGGGTGGGCTTGTGCTGGGCTGGAGGAGCTCAGGTCAGGTGTTGTTCCTGGGATGGGGGTTGTTTTGCTGGTCTTCCCACCTGTAGCCTTTAAAACTGTCTTTCAGCATGTCAAGATCTAAGATCTGTGACATAAAGGTAAAAGTCTTCCCTTTAATGTGGTGGAAACCTTTGAAGTGCTTTTATCATAGCATTCTGAGATTTGAGTGCCCTGATCTCTAAGGAGCTGGACCTGTTCGCGAGATTAGGCCTGTCCCCCTCAGAGCCAGCAAAAATCCTGATTCTCATTGAAAAATGTTCTATGTGCCATTTAATGGCATGTCAGCTTTGCTCCTAGTGCCAGCGGGAATCGGTCCCGATTCTCTGCTGGCAGGAGAAATGGGAGAATTGTGCCCCAGATCGTTGTTCAGCGCGCACCATGCAAACTCACTAATGGGCAAAGGCCATCATGTTTTAAGCTGAAAAATGCCCTATTTACCCCAAATTAGCCTGGAAAGCAAAGTATCTTGAAAATTTAAACAACCGGTTGAGCAAGCTGTGTCACGCTGTTATGCAGTGGTGACAAAAGTGGTATTTCCCGCTAATGGGATACTGCTGTCAGTCCAAAAATGTTCTGCCGATCACACGGACAGTGATGGAGACAGTGGTTTCAGGTGTGATTCTGTAAGTCTGACCAATGTCAGGCTATTTATAGCTACTCTGGGAGACAGATGTCCCAAGTTTGGTACAAGTTTCCAGATGTCAATGAGGAGGACATTACAGGTTGGCTGGGTAGGGCGAACCTTTGTTGTCTCTCAGCCTGATGCCTATACCAATGTGGGTGGTTCATCTGAGTTTATTCTTATTACAGTTATTAGGGCAGTTGACCAAAATCTGAGTCAAAGAGTTGGATTTTAATACACATCTTAAAGAGAGCTGGAGAGATTTAGGGAAGGAATTCCAAAACAAAATATGCCAGGCAGCTTGTTTTGGCTGCCAACAGTAGAAAAATGAAACGGTATACAAAAGATGCTGGAATTGGAGGAACACTGAGATCTCAGAGTTTTGTAGAGCTGGAGGATGTTACAGACATAGAGATAACGAAACCAAGGAGAATTTAAAATCAATGTTGAGAATTTTAAAATCGAGGCTTTACTGGACTGGGAGCCCATGTGATACGAGTAGCAAAGTTTTGGAGGAGCTCCATTTTATTGAGGATGGAAGGTGATATTCACATATGGCTGCTGCATTTTCAAATTTACTTATGAAAATACACAGGAGGCAAGTCAGCACCAGCAGGAAAGATATGCAATCTAATTGTTTGAGTTTAATAACCTCATCAGAACCCAACCAATGAAGATCCTCACAACATCACAGCCGTAAGGTAAGTTCCACCATCTTTAAAAAATGTTACTTGGTTCTTAATCTGTGCCTTATTAGGAAGGAGTGCGTCAGCCATTCCTGTTGTATATCAGCCTGAATATAAGAATAGTTATTTTCTGCCAGATTTCTTTTATTCCAGATTTGACTAGTTTCAATCTTTTGAAACCATCTGGAAATAATTGTTAATTGCTGAATAGTTCCAGGACTGTACAGATTCCATTATGAACAATGAACTGAATAATATTTGCTTTAGTCAACTAGCTGTGCAAACATAAGATTGCTGATTCGAAAAGCAGGAGAATGAATAGCACAAGGTCTACAGGTTATTGATTTACAAGGGATAAAAACTGCTACATACAAAATGTCATATAGTGTGTAAACTAGGAATCAGCAGACACACCAGTATTTATCTGCATGCTGAGTCTCAACATCCCATGGTTCTGTAAACCAGCTAGCATCAGAGAGATAAGTCTGTGCAGGTTGTTGATGCTTCCATTCTGCAATGTAGATTCAAAGCACAACAAATCTGACTAGCTTTTGCTATCTTGCCAACTATTTGTTTGTTTGTATGTGTGTGTGTGTGTGTGTACTGATCCTGCGGCATGAAGTAGTTAATCTATTAAAAAAAAATGATTGTTCTCTCTCAGCGTGCCTCTTATAAGAAACCTGCTGGAAGATGGTGCTTAGACTAGATTAAAAATTCATTAGAATTGCATTATAGGAGGCCCTTGGCATCACTTGAACAGTTCAGATTTATAGACGGAGCTTGTGTTCCATCACTCATTTTGATCCATGCATCACAGTTTCTGTGAAAAAAAATCAGGTGAAAATTGTGAACGAGCGAAGCAGTCTTCAAAGCCATTGCTGCAGTTTCTGTTTGGTTTCCTGTATTAAAATTATGTTTTAGGGCCTCCTGGGACTATCGGTTGCTGTCTGACTGGTAACGGGTGCATTGCTGCCTTTTTCCTAACAGGAGACCTTTTTAATCATGCTTACACCACAACAGTACAATTCTATTGCCCCATATGCTTCAGATCATCACACTATAACGCAGACCAAGTTGATGCAGAAGAATTATATGCTGTACTGTTGAAATGCAATGATATTTTGTGTGCAGAGCTTCATTCAGCACCATGGATAGCTCAGAGCGGCAGTCAACCTTGTGGGAGAGCACCTCTGAAAAGCGTACAGATGCAGTAAGTTTTAACAAGTGATTCCTTACTAATAGGAAGCTAAACAGTGCACAGGTAGCTTTTAATTTACTTTGTCATAATCAATGCTTTATAAGCTATTTTTGTTTCACTTGCAAATATAATTTTTCAAACCCGGAATATCATTAGAGTACCTGACAGTTCTCTTTGAATCTGTCTAGTGGAAAAATGCAGAAATCTCAGTCACTGTCTCCGCTGCTGACAGATCTCTATCAAGATAATAGAGTATGGTTCTTATTTTATGTCTGCAGAATGCTATTTTAATATAAAAAACTACTTTTTTTCAATGGAAGTAAATACATAATTGTATACCCATAACAATTTTTACTATTTTTTTTAAATTGTGGAATTTTGAATCCTGTGGTAGTTATTACAGATGTCACATTTTAAAAGAAATATTTTATGAACAGCACTTTTCATTATACTGTCATTTAATTTTGTTCAGTCTCTATGCCAATTAAATTGTCACTAAAGCACATTGAATTTGGGATCAGAAATTACTTTTTACAGGTGGCTGTCGAATCCAGGTGTCAAGATACCTGCATTTGTTAGAGCCAAACAATGTCAGCATTTTAAATTCATGATGATTATCAGCTCCATTCATATGCAGTTTAGCTAATCTTTACAATTCAGTATCAGGATGGTTCTTGCAGCTAGTTGTTACAATAGATGCATTTTTTTTTTGCTTATTTATGTGGTTTATTTCAGGAGAAAATGTTGTCGATGGGAAAGATCACTGAAGTGCTAGGTGTTCCATTAACTTGTTCAATGGGCCCCTTTCAATGTATTCTCAGTAGAGATTGGCAAGTGTGTATAAATGGGCTCGATGGAATCCCGCCTTATTCAGATTGTGTTTTGTGTGGGCATCCTTCAGTTGTTCATTTGAGTTTACAAAACTGTTTTTATTGGTATTTCTAACAATTATGCACAATTAATTTAGTTCCTGTCTTGCATTAAAAGCTGCAGCAGGGAATAATGGAAATCCAAGTTATCTCACTGACAGGTTATTTTATTTCTATATTAGTTGATGCAATAGGAGAAAATCCAGGAATGATTACAGTTTATTGGTTCAAGGAATGGAATGGAGATCTGTAACATTACTCCTACAAAAAGCATAATAAAACCTACAGGTCACCCCAGAGTCTCCTGAAGTTACAATGCATTCCTCTACGATTCTCATGCAAGAGGTATTGGTTGATTCTGCATTAGAAGCTCTGTTTTCGCACAAATAGACCAAATAAATAGCTTATCTGTGAGGCAATGTGTGTAAAGTGTTTTTAATGTGGGCTGTTGAATGAATGCAGAATGTTGTGCTGCAGGTTTTGAGTAATAACTATTTGTGTACAATTACAAAATGATCTGACACGTGCAGTCCTGAGATGCAGAATAATATAGATGCTGGAAATCTGACATAAAAACAGAAATTGCTGGAAATACCCAGCAGGTAAAGCAACATGGTAGCACAGTGGTTAGCATTGTTGCTTCACAGCTCCAGGGTCCTAGGTTCGAGTCCCGGCTTGGATCACTGTCAAATCACCGAGCGTCTTTAAGACAGAGTTAGATAGGTTCTTGATTAATAAGGGGATCAGGGGTAATGGGGAGAAGGCAGGAGAATGGGGATGAGAAAAATATCAGCCACGATTGAATGGCAAAGCAGACTCGATGGGTCGAGTGGTCTAATGCTGCTCCTATGTCATATGGTCTTATGGTAAAATTCTATGATTCTAACAATGCGGAGAGAGAATCTGAAAGCACAAATAAGAGAAAAACTGAAAGAAGAAAAGGAAACAAAATAGCGGGTCAGAGTTTACAGTCGGAAATTGTTGAATCTGGAAGTCTGTAAAATGCCTTATCAAAAGATGAAGTGCTGTCCCTCAAGCTTGTGTTGTGCTTCACTGTAACAACACAACAGGCCAAGGACATAGATGTCAGAAAATGTGATTGAGAGAGAGAGAGAGAGAGAGAGGTAAAACAAATATGACAATTAAAAACTCTAAATTTTATTTTTCTTATATCTTCAATGCTAATTAGATTCTGATGGAATGAGCCTACACATTTATAAAATGGAATTTTCAGGGCCAGAGATGTTGTTCGGCAGTCAGTACTACACCGCTCAAGATTTGCCTTCTTCTGAATGCACCGGCCCTAAGGTGGATTATAGAAGTTGCTGTCTGATTTACTTCATAATAACAGTGAGTGTGGTTCACTTCACCTTTATTCTTGAAGCAAATTTTGGTTCAGTGGGTTTATATTTCTGACTGATCATAGGGAACTGGTCCTAGACACCAGTGGTGCAATATATTTGGCGCTAGCGTAAAATTGATATTATCGGGTGAAATTGGCATGACAGAGCTCACTAGATTTTTGTAAGCAGTTCTCATCAATCACATTGAGCATTGCCTATTCACTACTGACCCAACAATCTGTGTATATATATTGTCTGCTCTCAGCAGTTTTCATATTAATTTAATTTAGGCATTCGTAACGGGGCCAATCTGGACATCCAAACCACAAATCTGTGCCTAATGTGCTGCAAGATGGGAAACCTCATTCTGAGAAACCTTTCATAGAGTCATGAGACTAACTGATATTTTGCAAAAACACCATATTGTTCCAAGTTAGCATCTGAGTGCTGAATTCAGTGAGTTTTACTGAGTATCTGGGGCTGGATTCTCCGACCCCCCCCCCCCCCCCCCCCCCCCCCCCGCTGGGTCGGAGAATCTCCAGGGGCCGGCGTGAATCCCACCCCCGCCGTCTCCCGAGCGGGGATGATGTCAGCAGCCGCTGATGACGCTCCGGCGCATGCGTGGACTTCTGCCGGCCAGCGAAGTCCCTTCGGCCCCGGCTGGTGTGGCGCCAAAGGCCTTTCCTGCTGGCCGGCGGGGCGCCAACCACTCCGGCACGGGCCTTGCCCCTCGAGGTTAGGGCAAGGCCCATAAAGGTGCGGAGAAATGAGGTCTCAGCACTGACCCTCCAACCGGTGAGGGGCTAGCAGCCGTGCCATGTAAAACACACGGCCTTTACAAAATAAACGGCCAGAGAATTGCCGGGTCTGTGGTCGCACTTGCGCACGCCGATGGCCTGCAGCAGTTGCACCGTCCAACATGGTGCCAGCCGCGCGCAGGCCAGACCTGCCAGATAGTACTCCCCCTCTCAACCCCCGGACCACCCCTCACCTGTCCCTCCAGCCCTCTGCCAAGTTCTCCCCGGCCAGCGCCCCCCCCCCCCCCCACCCGCCCCAACCACCGACTGTGGTGCCGCTGGACACAGTCCACAGCCACCACGCCAGGTGCACGAAAACTGAGAGCACACATGCTCCGTGCTGCCGTGAACTCGGCCCATCGGGGCGGAGACGGCCTTCAGGTAACATCCTGAGGCCGTCCCTATGGCATGCGGTGTACTCCCCGATGATGCTGTTTTGGAGTGGGCGGAGCATCCAAAAACAGGTGCCGCTCCCAATCCAATCACAAAAACGGATTTGCCACCCGATCGCGATACAAAATCAGTGTCGGGGAACAGAGAATCCCACCCCTGATATCTGACACTAAGGACTGAATTTTTCTACCCAGTGGGGGTAGGGTTGGAGTCGGGGTTGCCACAAGTATATGGGGGAGCCCCATTTGCATGGCTCTCTGATGCTTTTCTGCCCCCAATGAAATTTCACCAGGATGGGCTGGGAACAGAGCTGGGCAACCAACTAGAATCCACTGAGGGTCCATTTTGTGATAGTGCATGAGATGGCTTGCTTAACCTGATTTTCTAATTTTTGAGATACTTTGCTGATCCAGGGTATTTTGAGGTCACTGGGCACTTCTCAGGTCTGATATTGATGGCCTTTGGCCCATTTGCATACACAGGGAACAATTCCTTGATCAGGATAGCCATTGCCCCACAGGACAGGGAACAATTCCTTGATCAGGATAGCCATTGCCCCACAGGAGCGCACTAGGCTGCTCCATCTCAGAAGTGAATTTGAGCGTGGGATAAAACATATTAAGGTGCATAAGAAAATCCAAATATTTCTCTACATTTGCACATTTAATAGGGCAGCACGGTAGCATGGTGGTTAGCATAAATGCTTCACAGCTCCAGGGTCCCAGGTTCAGTTCCCGGCTGGGTCACTGTCTGTGCGGAGTCTGCACGTCCTCCCCGTGTGTGCGTGGGTTTCCTCCGGGTGCTCCGGTTTCCTCCCACAGTCCAAAGATGTGCGGGTTAGGTGGATTGGCCACGCTAAATTGCCCGTAGTGTCCTAATAAGTAAGGTTAAGGGGGGTGTTGTTGGGTTACGGGTATAGGGTGGATACGTGGGTTTGAGTAGGGTGATCATTGCTCGGCACAACATCGAGGGCCGAAGGGCCTGTTCTGTGCTGTACTGTTCTATGTTCTATGTTCTAATCCACTCTACTTCTGCGTCAAGCTTGCAGGTTGAGCAAATGGCTCAGGCCCTGTTTACATGATTGCTGATAAGGCAAATCTTACAGTGCGTACAGCTATACAAATCCCAACACATATATTAACTGGTGAAGGACGGCTTCCGATAGACCATAGTGGGAAACCTGTTCGAAGATTTCTTAACTCGGTCATCGAGAAAAGGGAGCGCACTAGGCCGCTCCATCTCAGAAGTGAATTTGAGCGTGGGATAGAACATATTAAGGTGCATAAGAAAATCCAAATATTTCTCTACATTTGCACATTTAAATTTAGATTTGGGACTAATTAACTGCATTTATTGCACTGAAAGGTGCTACTAGGTCAGCAATTGACAGGTTTAATAGAACTAAACAATGAATTGCTATACATTTTGCATCTTGATAAATAGATTTAAATATGATTAAGTGAACACTTGAAAAAAAAATGTATTCTCAATGCTTTCCTCAGTGCTATAATCATCAATTCAGTAAAGTAGACATGCAATCAGTCGAGACCGAGGGCATGTCTGATGGGAGGAGTTGGTTTGTTTCTGTTTCTGGCACAAAGATTAATTGCTATCCATTGAATACCGCATTATAGTCTGGCAATACAATTGGAAAAGGTTCAGAGAATTATTCATTCTTTCAATTTATTTGATAATGTGTGTTTGGAGAGCAGATACAGACCATTGAAAATCCCATTTTGTCTGGGCAGATTTTGTAGTTATTCAGCCACCAATGCCAAGCATAACCAAATCGGTAAACTTCAAAATCTAACAATTCATTTACATCTCCTTAAGTTTTAGAACTTCATATTTGTAATAATTCTGTGATACAAATTTACATACTATTGAAGTAAATACTGACAATTCTAATGCTTCGTAAATTCTCCATCTTGATAAATGACAAATACAATGTTATTATACACATATACACCTGGATTGGTTGCATCTCATGATTAAGATGTTTGATTTATTTTTTTTACTTGAAATGGCTTGTGTGTTTGTACTGTCGTTAGAAATAATGAAATGGTTAAAGTTGTTCATTTCTGGCATGTTTTGGGGTATAATATGTCAGGGTACCATTTATTTCTGGAAGTGCAGGATGTGTGACTTGTGCCTGTTGTCGACCCAAGGTAGGGTGAGGCCAAGGTGATTCGCTGCATGCCAAAATGGTGAACAAGCTAACGCCTGGTGTTCCGTAGCAACGACATCATTTCTGAGAATCTTGTTCAATGAATCATCTAGAAAGTGTGTGACTAAAGACCTAAAGAGATCGAGCTTTCTTTCACAATATGTAGACAGTCCAGATGGAAGGGATCAGCGAAGGTTACATCTCTAATTGGAGAAAAACAAAATGTAATAACTGTGTGTATCTTTCTGTGTCCACTTATTGGAATCATTGGACTGTCAAAGACTTGGTTGAACGCAATAAAAGGAATAAGTTGCCAACCATTTTTGGTTGTCCGATTCAAATGTCCCAGCAACATAAAGGCTAAAACGTGGAGAATTTGAATTTTGTTTGCGGCTTTTGTCAGAAATTAAGTTGTCCTTGAAAAGGGAATAGTTGGGAATTTGGGTGGAGGCAGTCGGAAGAAGTGAGGAGCAGATGATCATTTTTTCTTTTGGTCTTTTTCAAAAGAAGAAGCCAAATGTTAGGATCTCAGCAAAATCAGGTAGGTCAAGAAACATGCAGCAACCATGAAAATGTAGAAATACGTGTTGTGGAAGCTCAAATAAGGGTAAGAATTATGCCCATCTGGTAGAAGATGCTACAAGTATTCATCAGAGGTCCCTGGAGTGGGAGGCCTGGATTCAGTATGAGAACCCTGTAATCTTGGGACAGAAGGCCGGGAGATTGATGTGATTTGACAAGGATGAAGGAAAGAGCCTGAACCCAACAAAGGTATCCCATAGTTTTACAATGAAAATCTGGAATATAAGTTACTATGGGCGCAATTCTCTGAAAAAGTTTCGAAGTGCAGTAGTGAGCGGTAATTGCCACGATCTTCCCGGCACTCGGCCCCGCGAGGCCGGCAACTCAATTCAACGTTAATTGGTCCACTTAACGAGGCCTCACGGGCTTCTCATCGCAAATGACGGCTCGCCAGCTGATTCACCAATACCGCGCTCGCCAGCCCCCCGCTAATAAGGTCGAGGAGCACTTAAGCTGCAATTGCTCAGCCAACCCCAGCCAGCTCGCAACAATGGCACTGAGGAGACCAGCCTGAAAATTCAGGGATGCTGACCTGGGGAGGCTCCTGGACACTATGGAGGCCAGGAGGGATGTCATGTTCCCCCGGGGCTCCTGAAGGGTGAGCCACAAGGCAACCTTGCTTCAGGGACGAGGTGGCGGCAGCTGCCAGCCAGTGTAGTGTGACAAGGAGGACTGGCCTTCAGTGCCGGAGGAAGGTCAATGACCTACACCGGGCAGCCAGAGTGAGTAGACACCAATGCCACCCCGCCAGGCGACCTCCAACCCTCCCTCCACCTCCCAGCCCCCTCCCCCTTCAAACCTCCTTCCCCCAACCCTCCCTTCACCACCCTTCTCACCACTCTGAACCACACGTGTGGCTAACTATGTCCTCTGTGTCTCCTCAGGAAAAACTCTCCCATAATCAGCAGGATCGGGCCCAGACTGCCGGTGGGGTGCCAGACTTGAGAATCCTCACCTCCTTCGAGAAGCTGGCCCTGGAGTGGCTGCCGAGCTCAGTGCGGTCACCCACACAGAGGCTTGCGGAAGCCGCAGAGGTGAGAAATCACCAGGATCCACCCGGATGACCTGCCAAACATGAGCAATGGTTGCCTTACTGACTGACTGACCCATCCCTCCCACTGACCACGTGTCCATTCTCCTGCAGATCCTTCAGCCAAAAGCACCGGCCCCCTCTCCTGACTCCGAGGAGAAAACCTTGCTCCGAGGACGCAACCATTATAGTTGCATCACAGCTGTCCTCCCCACACTCCAGCAACGCAGATGGACACAATCTGGTGAGCACCACACTGCTGATGATGCACATCTGGTGGAGGCAGGAACCCCCCCCCCCCCCCCCCCCCCAGGCGAGACCACAGTTGAAGGGCTGCAGGAACCCAGGACCCAGCCGAGTTCCAGCTTGATGCTGAATCTCTGGAACAAGTTACGCAGAGCTGATGGAGAAGATAGGAAGCAGTCGGTACATTCAGAGGGAGATGTCAGCGTCACTCCAGCAGATCCATAGCTAATTGGAGGAGTTCCAGAGTCTACGGGCGCAGGGGATGTCGCCGGCAATGTGTGGCAATGAGGCCAACACTGCTAGGGTGGCAACTGCAGTCAGCACCATTAGTGAATGTGTCGAAGGCCATGGCCAAGGGTCTCTGAACGTCACCCAGTACTAGGCTGGATGAGATTTTGCGGGACTTGTCCTGCTCTCCGATGGGCATGGCCAAGGCTCTGTGGAGCTTGTCCCAGTCGCAGGTGGGCATTGCTGAGGCACTGCAGAGCATGTCCCAGTCACTGAGAATCATTGCCGAGGGTGTGGACAACATGGTGCAGACATTGGGGAACCACCAGGGCTAGCAGGGCCAAGGTGGACTCCAGAGCCCTATGGCCACCAATCGGGAGGAGGGGGCACTCGGTGCCTACCCGGACATGCCCCATGGGGATCCCCCGGTTTCCACCCTTCTGATGAGGCTGCATCTCGGGGTCAGCATATGGGACAGGGTGGCATGGCTGAGCTCATGCCGTCGACAAGTGAGCCGGGGACTTTTGGCCCCTGAGCCCCGAGAGGATGTCCACCAGGGGCATCGAAGGCTATGGGATGAAGTGAGCAGCTGGCTGTCTCCACCTCAGATGTGCACCCTGGGGAGACACCGAGATGTAGTAGTAGAGCTCGGAGGGCAAAGCACATCGAGGATCACTGAGGGCGCCGGGGGAGGGGGGGACTTGAGGGTGAGGGTTGGGGGAGGGGGATGGCGCCATTTGTAAAATGGGGACCTGCAGTGAATAATAAACACCCTTGTTCACAACCAGTAGGATGCCACTCACTTTCTTCCGCAATACATCAACGCATGCAGGTGATGAGTGTGAGCGATAACTCAGTAGACAGGCAGTGGTCAGACTATGGCAGGGGTGGGCAAACTACGGCCCGCGGGCCGCATGCGGCCCGCCAAAGGTATTTCTGTGGCCCACCAAGTCATTTAAAAAAAAAAAAAAAAAAAAAAATTTTTTTTTTTTAAATTTTTTTTAAAAATAAAATTTTTTTTTTAAGGTTAATGGGGGGGGGGGGGGGCTGTTGGGTTACTTACTGGTATAGGGTGGATACGTTGACTTGAGTAGGGTGATCATTGCTCGGCACAACGTCGAGGGCCGAAGGGCCTGTTCTGTGCTGTACTGTTCTATGTTCTATATGAGGCGCCCAGAATCATAACCGGGTGAAGTAATTATTTTACTTAATATACTATGCGGCCCTTTGTGAATTGTGAATTTCTGAATGTGGCCCTTGCACGGAAAAGTTTGCCCACCCCTGGACTATGGTATAGGTTGCGGAACACCAACACTCAGCTCTCTGCGGGTTATAGAGTTATAGATTGTCATAGATGTTTACAGCATGGAAACAGGCCCTTCGGCCCAGCTTGTCCATGCCGCCCAGTTTCTATCACTAAGCTAGTCCCACTTGCCTGTATTTGGCCCATATCCCTCAATACCCACCCTGCCCGTGTAACTGTCTAACTGTTTTTTAAAGGAGAAAATTGGACCCACCTCGACCACTGCTTCTGGCAGCAGCTCATTCCAGATGCTCACCACCCTCTGTGTGAAGAAACTTACCCTCTGGCCTCTTTTGTATCTCTCCCCTCTCACCTTAAACTTATGCCCTCTAGTTCTAGACTCCTCTACCTTTTGGAAAATATGTTGACTATCTGCCTTATATATACCCCTCATTATTTTATAGACGTCTATAAGATCACCCCTAAGCCGCCTATGCTCCAGGGAAAAAAGTCCCAGCCTATCCAGCCTCTCCTTATAACTCAGACCATCAAGTCCTGGTAGCATCCTCATAAATCTCTTCTGCACTCTTTCTAGTTTAACAATATCCTTCCTGTAATAGGGTGACCAGAACTGAACACAGTATTCCATGTCTTACTAATGTCTTGTACAACTTCAACAAGACGTCCCAACTTCTGCATTCAATATTCTGACCAATAACACCTTGCATGCTTAATGCCTTCTTCACCACCCTGTCCACCTGCGACTCCACCTTCAAGGAGCTATGAACCTGTACTCCTAGATCTCGTCATCACGTCACATTTATCCAAATTAAACTCCATCTATCATTATCGGCCCACTGGCCCGATTGGTCAAGATCCTGTTGCAATCTTATATAACCTTCTTCACTATTCACTATGCCACCAATCTTGGTGTCATCTGCAAACATACTAGCCACCTACATTCTCATCCAAATCAGTAATATGTATATAACAAATAACAATGGACCCAGCACCGATCCCTGAGGCACACCGCTGGCCACAGGCCTCCAGTTTGAAAAACAACCTTCCACAACCACCCTTTGGCTTCGGTCGCCAAGCCAATTTTGTATTCAATTGGCTACCTCGCCCTGGATTCTGTGCGATTTAACCTTTTGCAACAACCTACCATGCGGTAACTTGTCAAAGGCCTTGCTAAAGTCCATGTCGACAACGTCGACTGCACTGCCCTCATCTACCTTCTTAGTTACCCCTACAAATAAAAAACAGTCAAATTTGTGAGACATTACTTTCCTCTTAGAAAGTCATGCAGATTTTCCTTAATTAGCCCTTGCCTATCTAAGTCAACACTTGCCCTCAACAGTGACCCGCTGACAGTCCCAGCACTCTGGAGCGATGTGACACCTGGGAGGGTGGGAAAAGTTGTGATGATGGACCAGGCCATGTCCTTAGTGAAGCAGGTGTGTATGAGGGCTTACCTGGCCTCTGAGCTTGCTGGACGCTCACCGCTGCTGCCTGTCCTCCAGCTTCTGGCTGGGCCTCAGGTTCCTTCCCGGCCATGTCCTACAGCCCCTGCTGGTCCAGCGCCTCCTCACCATCCTCATCCTCGTCACCCTCGTCCTCCACTGAGATGACCACATGTTCCTCGTCAGCAACCTCCAGCTCATCTCCCTCTGCTGTGCCAGGTTGTGGAGGACACAGCAGACCGTAACAAAGCGAGCAACCCTCCGGGCGATGTACTGGAGTGCACCATCGGAGCAGTAGAGGCACCGGAACTGCATATTGTCTGTCGCACTGCTCAATGACATTCTGGCTGGATGCATGGACCTTGTTGTACCGGGTCTCCGCTTCGGTCTCTGGCTTCTGTACCGGCGTTATTACCCAGGTCCTCAGTGGATATCCCTTATTCCCCAAGAGCCAACTGACCATCCTAGGGTGCTCCTCAAAGACGACATGCATGATTTTCATCTGGTGGTTGCACACGAGCTGTATGTTGAGGGAGTGGAACCCCTTTCTATTAACATATGGCACCCCCAGATGGCTTGGTGAGCAAAGGCCGACATGCGTGGCGTCTATTACCCCCTGGACCTCGGGGATCCGGCGATGGCGGAGAAACCAGCTGCCGGGCACCTTGCTGAGCGTGGTCCATGTCAAAGACGATGTAGTCTTCCACCCGTGCATACAGGGTATCCGCAACCTGTAGGATGCACCTGTGGGCTGTGGCCTGTGAGATACCGCACAGGTCCCCACTCGAGTCTTACCATGGCGTAAGTGTTCAGAGCTGCAGTAACCTTCATGGCCACCGGGAGCGTGGTGCCAAGTACGCGAGGATATGGCAGAGGTGTCGCACTGTCCTCTTGTTGAGGTAGAGCCTGATGCGGCATGCGCTGTCCGCCATTTATTCACATGACCAGCGGCGCCAATACACCGTGGGTCGTCGTGGGACTCCCCCTCCGGGTCCCTCCCTAGCCTACTGGGTGGTCTGGTTCTCAATGGGTGGGCGTGGCCCAGCACATGGGCTGCTGCCTCGAGCATTTGCTGACGCTGCCACTGACACCTTCTCCGGTGTCTGGCTGCATCGCATAGCACCACTAGGGAAAACTCTGCGTCCAACATCACTGCCATAGTGTTCAATATCTGTAAGGGATTGGGAGAGGGTGTTAGACTGACAAACAGTGATGGCTCCAAACCCAGGATCCTCCATTCCCCCACTGATTCCCCCCTCCCTCCCTGCCACCCGGGATGCCTTGCCCAAGCACATCCGGCCGCAGCGGGCCTCCCTCACCAGGTCCCCCTCACCGGACCCCAAACCCTGTACCCTGGACACCCGGTCACAACATCAACCGCAACGGGAACTGGTCCCCTCCCAATGGAGCTCACCCTCCAGCCATGGACATGTCCCCCGGGGTTGTGTTCCATCCCCTGGGTGTTCGGATGTTGGCTGCTGCGTGTGTGGTATTGCCAGTATTCAGGTACACTGTCCAGGCATCGCGATCTGATTGGGATGCTAGGCAATGACTGCCACATGCTACATGGCCTGCCACCCACTGGAATCCACTTGGGTTGTGTGAAGTTCTCACATAACCATGATTTCCAATTCCCGATTGGCAAGAGCCGTCAGCTGCACGGCCGGAGACCTCAGCAGTCGATGGGGGTAAGGGTGGTCGTTAGGCAAACAGGCAAGAACAGGGGTTGCCCCTGGAACAGGTACACATGATCCAGGGGTTGGCATGGGTGGTGCCACGGGTGATTGCCCCCCCTACCCTCCCATGGCGGGCCATCCCTGCGGATGGTCCTCCCACCCTCAACCGCGGGTTGCCGAGCACAGGGCAGCTATTTGCCTGTGAGCAAAGATGGCTATTGACATCCTCAGCTCCCCGCAGTAGCCCTTCTGCCAGGTTTTTAAAAAGGAGTACTAATCGGCGCCAGTGTGAGCACTTGCTGGGGAGGCCGCTGAATGACGGGAGGCTGATGGATAAGGGGTGGCTCTCGTTAATTGTATGGAAATGGGGCTTAAGTGTTGATAATTGGTTTCTCACTATGCTACGGCGAGGTTCCGATTTCGCCCATGGGAGCGGGCTGGTTGCATCGCAAACTGTTTGGCGCCTGACACGGTTCTCGTTTTTGGTCTCTCCCGCTATTCACCGGCCTCATTTCGCTTGAGCGAGAGCATAACTAGGCCGGAAGATCGCGCCCTAAGTCTACAAACCCTGAGCATTAAAGAGAGAATTCTGCAGCATTGACATGGTTGAAGCCTCAAAAAATGTCTTCAGAAAGCAAAGGGCAAGGGAAATATCTTGAAGATGTGAAGAAACTGGAATAGGGATGGGGTGGACATTTCAGGTTGTCTGTCTTGTTAGGCTAAGGATTAGAGGTGGCTTCTTATAAATACCAGCTTCAACATGGTGGGACAAATGCAAATGGAATTTTTTGAAGTGGCTGGTTCTAATTTTAAATTTAATGAGCATGGTTTATTTGTACTGGAGTGAATGGAGTATTCAGAGCTTCAGCAGTTTATGCATCCCTGTCAGATGACGCATTTAATTAATTGCATCTGCTACACTAGTGAAACTCATTGGCATTTTGCAGTGGCTGCTCAATATTTACACAACTATCCATTCTTAGTTCAGATTACTGATTTTATTTGGATTGTAAATAGTTCCTTTTACAGATAATGGAAATTAAGCTAATTATCTATGTTATTTACTCAGCATGTTTTTTGTAGGATGTTTTGAGGCATTATTTAATTGTGTTGGTGTTTGGCAATAGTGAATCTGCAGCCCATTTTACATTGCACCCAACGGGCAGAATTCCTGCCATGCCCAAGTTGGGGGTGGGGTGGGGGAGAGAATTCAAGCGGGAGGCCCACAAATTGGTTTGACACTGTCATGAGGCTCTATTTTCCCAGAGGCTGGTCGGGAAGGGGAGAACAGGCCTACCTGCCTTCAAGTTGCAGCTAGTGAACTCAACTTATCCCGAGCCTATTCTCCAGAGGCATTGTGGAACTGCGCAACCCACCCACCCTGCCAGGCTTCAGCCATCACTGCTGATGGAGCCACCCCCCAAAAGTGGGGATCTTGGGACGCCCGCTCCTTTGCTTACCTATAAAGTTATTCTGCAGCTGCTGCTTGCTTCTTAGTTGAGGGCTTTTTATTGACCCTCAAATTGGAGGACCCACCTTCCATCTTTAATTGGACAGTGAGCCCACTCTGGCCACTAATTGACTATTTTGGGAAAATCAGTCGAGTGATTGTTCCCCAAAAAGTCTTCAGATCCACCTTTGAGCTGATAGACAACTGATTGGGAAAGTTCGACCAGTATATGTACCATTAGAATTCCTGTGTTGATTAGGCATGCCTGTGAAAATAGTTAATTAGCTACAAGGAGAGGTATAATTGGCTGACTGGCTGCTAGTCAAGACTCTGTGGTCAATCTAGGAAGGCGGGGAAGACAATTTGAAGGAATGGTGGGGGGTGGGGTGGGGGGGGGGTATGTGTAAGGATGAGCATCAGCTAAGTGCAAATTGAATTTTTTTTGGAAAATATTTATAAAGGCATATATAATTTTAACAATTTTCAAGAGAAAAAAAAGCAACAAAACAAACGTTATGGGCCAGGGTTTAGGGAACCCCAAGGAGTATCATGGAGTTCACCTGACCCACAACTTTGAATAGATTGTGGTTATGGGGAGTACAGGCGCCTACTTTACAGGTGTCGTGCAACAGAGAACTAAGAGTATGTTTAAACAAAAGCAATGTTTATTCTATGAAATCCAGTTAACACTTTATAAACCCACAGTAAACATCTTAACAACTATCAACACCAATAATCCCCATAGATAGAATATCCTATAAGTAACCCTTAATGTTTCCTTGCAATATCCATAAGGCAAAATACCCTTTTTAACACAGAGATCAGGTTTAAATTCAGTACTAAGAGCAGTTCTCACTTTTAAATCATCAAATGATCTGGAGACAGTCTTTAGATTGCAGCGAGATCCTTATACAGCTCCTTGCTGTGCCTGCAGCTATCCAGCTCTCAAAACGAAACTAAAACACACCCTTTAGCAGACAGCCCCAAGTGAAAGTAAAAACAGAGACAGCCCTGCTCCATCCACTCTCTGATATCACTGCAGCCATTTGACAAACACCCACTTCTTAAAGGTACATCCACTACAGCTATTTGATAAACACCCATTTCTTCAAGGTACTCTCACATGACACACCCACCCAACCAACAACCAAACCCAGCCAACGTGGCTCACGTACACAGTTCCCCAACCCCCCTTTCCCACTAACTATTTCCCACCTCAACCAGCCCCCTTGCCTCCCTCTTTCCCTTTACTCTTCCCCCCCCCCCCCCCCCCTTATATCTCCTGACAGCTTAATCTTCCCCAAAGAAGTCGATAAACAGCTGCTATCTCCGGGCGAACCCTAGCATCGACCCTCGCAGGGTGAACTTCATCTTCACCACCCACCTACCCCTCCTGCTCAGCCATAAGTCCACCTGGTGCGGGGCACTATCCAACACTTATCGCTGAGTACTCAACGTCCACCACCCCCTTCATCCATATCCATAACGAAAAAGTCAATTCGGGAATACACTTTACGTATATGGGACAAAAATTAGTACACTTCCGCTCTCGGCCACCCAAACCTCCATGGATCCACTCCCCCCTACCCCCCATCTGTTCCCATAAACCCCTTTAGTTCCTTTGTCACCGGCAACACCCTCCCTGTCCTCAAACTCGATCTATCCAGCGTTGGATCTATAACCGTAACCCCCCATAATCAGCCGATGTGAGTCCAAATCAGGGACCTTCCCCAATAACCACCTCATGATCTCTATGTCGTCCCAGTTCAGTGCATAAGTGTTCAGCACCAGCACCACCAGCATCCCCTGAAAACATAACGTATCAGCCCACCGAGTCCACCACTTTACTTCCCACTTTAAACGCTACCCGCTTGTTAATCAGAATCTCCACCCCCCCCCCCCCCCCCCTCCCCCCCTTCCTTGTTTTAGAGTCTAATCCTCAGCGGCTCGTTCCCTTGCAGTTTTGTTATTAGCTCCCTGTGCACCCGGTCCACCTCCAGGGGCCGAGAAAATGCCCTTTCACCCAGCAGCTTCTCGAACATCCGCGCCACATATGCACCTGTGTCCACTCCCTCACTGCCCTCCGGCAGGCCGATGATCCTAATGTTCTGCCTGCGCAATTTATTCTCCAGGTCCTCCACCTTCTCTTGCAGCCTCCTTTGTTGGTCTCACATCAGTCCCATCTCCGCAGCCATTGAGGCAAGCTGCTCCTAGTATTCCCTCATCGCCTCCTCAACCTTCTGGATCGCCTGGCCCTGGGCCTCTAACCTCGGGCGGGGGATTGGAGAATCGCCTGGGGCCGGCGTCAATCCCGGGGTCCTTGGGGGGGGGAGGGGGGGGGGGGCCCTTTCGGCCCCAGCTGGCGGGGCGCCAAAGGCCATTCGCGCCGGCCGGCGGAGCGGGAACCACTCCGGCGTGGGCCTAGCCCCTAAAGGTGCGGAATTCTCCGCACCTTTTGGGAGGCCTGACGCCGGAGTGGTTCACGCCACTCCGTCCCGCCGGCACCCCCTGCCCCGCCAGGTAGGGGAGAATCCTGGCCCTCATCTCCATGTGTCGATCTCTGCCTTTATCAGATCCATCACCTAAGCCAGGTTCTCTAGGTTCTCCTTCCTCTACTGGGCAAATTTCTCATGGAGGAATCACACAAGCTGATCCATCGGCCACTGAGCAGACAGGATCGGTCCCTAACCCTCCGCCACCTTTCCCTGTGTCGTAGGCTCCACGCTAGCTTTCAACAATTGTTCCCTCCTTTTTCAACCACTTCTCGTCCACAAATCCATATACTGGTGGGATACTTTCTTCTTCCACCCCTCCTGCACCGTTTACAATCACAGCTCCACCGTCAGCCGGGTAAAAGGTCCAAAAGGTCCACCACGAGCGGGAGTCGCCAAATGTGAGACCACGCATACCATGGCTGTCACTGGAAGTCGCAAATTAATCTTTTAACCTGGAATTAGGTAGACCACTGTTTGGCTCCGCGTTATGTGTTCCTTGCATAGCCTAAGACAAGCCCTTTTGAGAGGTGCTGCTTCGACCACTTGGAGACAACAAAAGCTTGTGAGAGTTTATACCACGCTAACTCTGGCACATCTTGGCCCAGTAAAGCAGAATTGGCCTGCAAAAGCTGCAAGGCCATTCTTGGCAGATTTAACTTGCTGTTTTCCATTGGAGGCCATGTCACCACTGCGTTTAGGGTGTATTGTAGAAAGAGACTTGCAATTGTGAAGACTTAGGCACCTCCCTGTATTGAATTGTAAAGTATTAACGTATATACTTTTTTGTTAATCATTAATTTAATTACCAAGGAAGCCAGTTGTAGGAATGATAAAGGTTTATTTTGACCAACAATAAATCTGCTATGGCAGTAACTATGTAGATATCACAGTCCCCGTTGGGACAACCAACATGCAAGTCCCTGCTAGGGCTGGCTTTTATGCTCGGTTTTACGAGCCTCCACTGTGTGGGCCCCTGCCCACTAACGGAGCTGTTCGTACTCCATGAGCCCCACTTTAAGTTAAGCTTAACCGGGTGCTAAGACAGCAGCCCAACAGCAGCTCCGCTGGTGCCACTCCTGTTGTCACATGTGGTGTAGTCCTGTAATTAAAAAGGAATCTTTCCAGTCGCGTGTCCAAAGACCCCGCGGTCTGCTTACTCATGTCTCTTTGAAATGTTTGAACCACCTGTTCAGCCATGCCGTTAGAGGACGGGCGATACGGGACAGTTCTGATGTATCTAATTCCATTCATGTTCGTGAACGTGACAAACTCTTCACTTGTGAACGATGTTCCATTATTGGTCACCAGGACTTTAGGGATCCCATGAATGCTGAATGAGCACCTCAACCTCATTATGGTGGCCCCTGATGTAGTCGAGGCCACCCTGGAGATGTAGAGCCATTTGGCATGGCCGTCCACAATGATAAGAAACATGGACCTCAAAAAAGACGTGGTAAAATCAGCATGTAGTCTTACCCAGGGATGCCCCGGTCATTCTCAGGGATGAAGGGAGGCTGCAGGTGGATGTTTTTGGCGTTCCTGACACAGAGCAACTGCGCACAACTCGCCCAATGTCCCCATCGATTCCAGGCCTACAGAAGTAGCTTTGAACCGGCATCTTCATTTTCGAGGCGCGCGGGTGACCACTTTGTAAGTCCTTCAAGATCAATTCCTGACACACCAGTGGGATGACCATGTGAGCCATCCACATGAGTATATTATCTTCCACACTCAATTCCTGTAGTTTTTGGATATAGGGCTGCTAGGTGTCTATTCCACCATAAAAAAAAGAAGAAAATATAGAAGAAAATAGATTTTTCTTTCTCTGGACACCACAAACATCTTAAACCTGACAGAAGACCAGACCAGCAGTCAAGAGGTGGAGTGGACAGAAAACCTTTTTTTAAATTCTCAGGCAGAAAATTCTAATTTTATCTCAGTGTCACTGAAAGCAAATCTGGTAGAGGTCAGCCAAGTGAAAGTGACTCCCCAGAAGAAATTCTACAGCCTGCAGGTTCTAACTGAAGGCACAAACCAGAAGGTCCGATCCAACCAGTGGGTTTCCACACTTTGCGTCCTGGGAAGATAGTTGACCACAACCACACAGAGAAAATACCCAACCCACATCCCTCTTAATCCCTATCATTTTAATCCGTCCCTTCCCCGCTGTGTGTCTGCCTTGTGTATATGTGGGTGGAGGGTGGGATGGTAAAGGGAGGGGGACTAATTAGATTAGCAGACCATTGTTCTATTATCACCAGTACATATTTATCTCTTGTTATAAATAAAGTATTAAGTGTTACTTAGAAATCAGTTGCCTGTAAGTCATTGGAGCAATCAAAGTTCAAAGATCTCAGAAAACATATATATGCAACGCATTGGTTATGTTGGGACTCAGGGACCTCTGGGGCTGTAATTGACCACACACTAGTCCAGGCAACACCACCCAAAATCTTTTTGTTTTTAAATTTAGAGCACCCAATTATTATTTTCCAATCAAGAGGCAATTTAGCGTGGCTAATCCACCCACCCTTCACATCTTTAGGTTGTGGGGGGGAATGTTCAGTCTCCACACAGACCCGACCACCCATAAATGCACTGGTGTAAAGTTCAGGCCACTATTTATTATGGCACATGATTTGATTAGCTGGAGGGAAATGAATAAAATGAACAATGGAATAAATATATACGTTTGCACAAGTACTTTGCTTGAATTCAAACACCAACCCTTCATTTTTTCTCCAACATCCCCGCCATGTATATTTAAGTTGTCTGTACTGCTGAATGATAACATGCAAATTTGCTGGTATTAATGCTATTATCCACATGGGCAGTGAAACTACAAGGATATGCAAGTAGCATGTTCTTTCATTAAAATCAATTAGGCAGATTTGCCCAGAAGGGACAATGACATTTGTAATTTGGGGAGAATGAATTTCGATTAATGAGTCATGAAGATTCTGACTTTGTTTAGTTAGCTTTTGGGGCTGAACCATATAAGTGTCGTAGAGGGAACCATGAAGTACAAGTAACAGGTGTTATATTTGACTGAGGAGCACATCTTAAAAAGAGGGGAAAAATCAGCTTCCTTTGGACTGTAATGCTTCATTTGAAGAAGTGCTGAAGATTGTTCTCTGTTTCATTTCAGTCACCAATATTTTTCTCCCAATTATTTTTACAAATTAAAATGTTCGGGCTTTCCCTGATCTTCTGCAATGTTCAAGTGCAGCTTCCAATACAGGCTGAGACAATGTAGCATTTTCAAATTGATTTCTATAATTGTAGATGGCTTATTCCCCCCAGTCTTCAAAAGTGCTAAAATCATTACTGTCTTCCCTGTGCATCTCAGTGTACTCATTGTGTTGTTACGTTACTTTGAGTAACAGAAGCCGCTACTTGGTGTAGGCGTTGCTGAAGGATACTCCAGACATTGAGGTACGTTGAACATATTTATTGAGCGATTAACAAAGCTCCTAAATGAGTTCTACACTCTACCAATCTGACTCTAGTAACAGTCTACTCTACTAACTATAGGAGCTTGCTCTAGACCACGTGCTATGGTGTGACAGTGCTGTTAACCACACACGTCTTGCTCTCTAGGTTTCTGCCGGTGGAAGAGGCAGGGCCTGTGTGCCTTGTCCTTTTTATAGTGGTCGTGTGGTGCCCTCTTGTGCTGATGCCACCTCTGGGTGTCCTGATTACCCATTGGTTGTGTCCTGTTCTGACGACCCATTGGTTACGCGTCTGCATATCATTACACTAACTATAGCAATTCCACAACTATGATTTACCTAAAAAAAAACAAAATTAACTCAGGGTTGGCTTCATTATAGAAAATTCCCTTCCGCTTACACAGAATTTCCCAGTGCATTCAGATTTTCTTTGGAGTTAATTTGTTTCAAAGAGATTTAAGATCTTCTTTGAAATCAATGGTTATTGGCTGCAATAATCATCAAATAGAAATAGAGGCACTTATCTTTACAAATTTAAATCAAAATGGATCCAGATGTCTTTTCCAATCTTCATTCTTTGTCACAGCAGCACAATGTGTTTGCAGGAATAGGTAAGAACAAGATCTGGAAACACAACATTCAAATAAACCTCATAAGGTGCTCTTGCGTGAATCTTTAACACATTCCGAAGAACTGCCATGGTCTTAAAGTGCTCTAACCATAAACAGAGTTTACAGCCATTACAGAAAAACTATCCATGTTGATAGTATACAGGAGTCTCTCCTTACAGATTAACATGATCATATTTATATCTGTTCAGGTAGAAATCCCTTGACAGTTTGGGGTACCTTTTTATTCCATTTCTGCAACTGGGAGTTGAACGAAAAGTCAACTAAAATGCATTGCCCTGTTGAATAACAAATTCCTGCCGGCCGTAATTACACAGTAGGAGTTCAAAGGGCTAGTTCTCCGCTCCGCAAGATTGCCACGGGTGGGACGGGTGGGAATTTCCAGTCGCCGGGAAGGCGCGGCCGGAAAACCCGCACCTTGGATTAATAACTGGTCAATGTGTCCATGTCACCAGACCTGCTTGAGAAATAACCAGCATTAAAGAATTTAGTCTATTTATTGTGGTCTTTTAAATCCTCATGAATCAGAAATCAATTATCATTTGCTGCAATATCATTAATAATGTTGCACCAAATCCAACATTGAGTATGTAAAAAGATGGAGAGAATGAAAGCTAAGATAGCGCAAGTTAAGTAGAATTAGTAGAATTGTGTTCACTGTCAAACATTTTTCTTTTTCTTTTGTATGGTTACTTTATCGTAGCCTCCAAATTGTATTTGTATAATGGTTTTAATCTAACAAAAGATTGTAAGGAATTTCAAATTTAAAAGAATGGACTGAACAAGCAGTGGGGAACAATTGATGACAGGAGGTCCAGTCAAACGGTTGATTTAGAGACTCGTACTAGAACACAGAACATACAGTGCAGAAGGAGGCCATTCGGCCCATCGAGTCTGCACCGACCCACATAAGCCCTCACTTCCACCCTGTCCCCATAACCCAATGACCTCTCCTAATCTTTTGGCCACTAAGGGAATTTATCATGGCCAATCCATCTAACCTGCACGTCTTTGGACTGTGGGAGGAAACCGGAGCACCCGGAGAAAACCCACGCAGACACAGTTAGAACGTGCAGACTCCTCACAGACAGTGACCCAGTGGGGAATCGAACCTGGGACCCTGGCGCTATGAAACCGCAGTACTAGCCACCTGTGCTACCGTGCTGCCCCCTTGTAAGTCAGAAGGAATGATAAAGGTGAAGGAAGGGAATTTATGAGAGTAGGACCTTGTTGACTGACCGGTCCGCCAGGAGGCACAAAAAATATATGTTTAAAATCCTAACAATACAATTTAGATGTTTTCAAAAACCTCAGCAAGTCATTATTTCATCGAAAATGTCCATTAGACTTGGGACCTACTGCATGAAATATTCAGCTGAAGTGTAGCTCGTTGATTCTGAATATAATTGATCCACTGAAATGTTCACGTGACTCCACTTCCACAACATTGCCCAGTTTCACCCAATTGTGGAATGCCAGGAGAGGGATCATAGAATCTCTACAGTGCAGAAGGAGACCATTCGGCCCATCAAGTCTGTACAGATCCTCCTGTAAAAGCACCCTACCTGGGCTCACTCCCCGCCCTATCCCAGTAATCTCATCTAACCTTTGGAGGGGGCAATTTAGTATGACCAATCCATCTAACCTGTACATCTTTGGACTGTGGGTGGAGGAAGCCCACACAGACACAAGAACAATGTTGGAGTTGAAACCAAGCCCCTGGCACAGTGAGACAACAGTGCTAACCACTGTGCCACTGTGCCTCCCAGGGATGATGCACTGAACTCTCAACTTGGAGAACCGTAGGACAAGAGCTAGGATGGAGGGCTGGAGGAAAAAGGTAAGGTGATGCAAGATAATGGAATAATTTATAAATTAGAACAGCAATTTTGGGTATAGTGAATTAGGAGACATGACGCTGAAGAAGCTGGGTGACAATAGATGTTATTTTACCTGGGACAGAATGCAGATGACAGAAGCTGAAGATCATGAGGCCAAACTTGGGAGGCCAGTGAGGAGGTCTTACCAGCAATTAAAGTATTGAAGGAAAAAAACCAAAGAAAAGGTTTGCAATGGAGCTGGAGATGAATTGGGCGAAGCTGGACAATGTTGTGGAGGTGAATTATGGGACTGTTTTTGTGAATCAAATACATTCAGGAGCAATGAGTTAGATCACAACTGAAAATATTCATAAACAGTTTCTGTCATGCAGCATTTCACAAGTCTAGTGAATGTTTTTGCTGCAGTAATTGATGTCAATTACCTTGTTGAGATTTTTTATAGAATCAGATTCCATTGTTAGGATTTTGCAAATTCAGTTTTGGTTCTGTATATCATATATATATATATCTGGTATAAACCATTTTCTTTTGAAAATTGGACTGGAAGTATGAGAATAAAAATAATTTCTGGTCAATTTTCCAAGAAGATTAGAACTGATATACCCTGTATCATAATTATTTAGAATGCTTAAGCGTGATTAATACATCACAAAATATATTGGGCATAATTTTCCCAAAAAATGACTTGCATCATTTTCGGTGAGAAAATTGGTGTGATTCCTGCCGGGCCTGGCGGCATGATCAGACCGCAATTTTCTGGGTTACGGGATGGGGTGGTATAGGCTTAAGTAGAGGGCTCTTTCCTGCGTCCGACACAGACTCGAAGAGCAGAATGGCCCCCTTCTGCCTGTATATTCTATGAGGTACCGCACTGTCTCCCTGGTGAGGAGGACTGTTCCATGAAGGACACACAGGTCATGTATTCCCTTGATCTTCTTCACCTGCGAGCCCTCTGTTCGGATGGTGAGGCCTCTGGCCCTTCAGTCTGCCCTGCAGCCCCCTGGTTTCCTGGCACTGGGTTCCCCATGGGTGCCACTGTTGTTGCTGGAGTCTGTGTTCCTCCAGTGCTATAATCAGCAGAATAGCCAGGTCCACTAGCTCTATACCAATATCTCTCGGTAAACTGCGAGGGATGAGAGAGAGAGAGAGACAGTCATGTTGGTGTCGCAGTCATTTAATCTCAGTACCTCCCCTTACCCATTGTCCTCCCGGTCCTGGAAGCAGACAATCCTGCACCTTATCCAGTTGCTACAGTATCTCAGGTGCCACTTTATCTCCATTGCATGATAGTCCCAGTTAATGCCCTTGCTCTGTCAAAATCACCTCTGGCCTCTCGTCTGGTTCTCCCCTCCCTTATTCATTCCTGGGAGTTATGAAAGGAGGTTTCTGTGGGCATCCATCGCTCATGGGCAGATCAACTGGACAATCATGTCCACCTTGGAGGCTAATGGGTCCTCTACAGCAGGCACTGGGGTTTGGCACATGTGCAGACACAGTCCCTCTCGATCCCAAGTGTTTACCCTTGAACCTGGAGTTTTCAACTCTATCCTGGCGATTGCTAAGGGTGAACTCTTGAGGGCCAATTTGTTGACGAGCATGAGTCTCAGGAATGTTCTGACGGCACATTTACTTTCTGCTTCAATGATGGGCAAAGATACTGGACACCCTTCTTACTCAGGCAGCACAATTCTGAGATCTCATTGCTGTCAGGCCTTTACACTAAGACACCTGGACAGCCACTTCATTAATTTGTGATGTATGTCCTCCCCCACCCAGGCTGGGAGGAATGTTGCTTTCTTTGTCGGGGTGTCATCCACCCAGCTCATTAGGCCCGCCTCCTACTTACTCATCGCTCCCTCTTCCCTCATCTCATCAGCTATGCAACCACAACCACACAATACCCCATGCCACAATCAGCTAACACAGTGCTCTAAGATTATTTAAGGCACACAGGCAGCAAGAAGATTGACGGAGAACTTTTGATGCAGTCTTCAGGACCACAAACGCCAGCTCCTCTCCCCTCACTCCCCCCAGGAGCTGGCCAGCAAGTCTGTCCCCTGGACTCCCTGGTGCTAGATGGAGAGGGGTGCTCACCTCCTTTCTCCCTCTCGGAGTTCATGATGCCTGGTTCCCATTGTTCAAAAGCAGTGGTAATTCGCGACCGTGTGACATCACGCCTGGCGGGTGGGAAGATTCAATGACGTCTGAAGATTCGACTCCAATCTCGCTGAGAACATTATACTCCATTTAAATTGATGCAAATCATGTTCCGGGAAGATCGCGTTCTGAAATCTCGCCGATACATATCCCGCCGTTTTTGGCCTCTCGCGATATTTTGCGGCATGACGGGATTTGCGCCCATGGCTAGCGGGCCTGTTATAAACCTGCTAAATCCCACCCATACTTCATAGTTCCGATTATTTGGAAGTGACTTTGGATTGAAATCATGCGCCATTATATCCACTTGGCAAAAGCCAGCTGGGTGTGCTGTTCAAGGTGAACAAGCCATTTTCCTGCTGGAAACACAACCTTTGCCACCGTCTCTGATATTAACTTGCAGGGTTCTGTAGTCAGAGAATCCTCTGACCAAAACGGTGAGAATCCTCTGAATTTATGTAAATCAAGACCGGATGTGGCGTATTAGCAGGAACCGGTATGGAGAAGACGTTGTGACTTTCAATCAGGCTGATGGAAGGACTAAGGATAGCTTTCCGGCTAAGTCCAAACATTCCATTTGTTGGATTAGGAGGAGCAAAATCCTCCCTCCAGTCCCTTTTCTTCTGCAAGACTCCTGCATCCCTGGCACTTAGCAGGGAGCTGCTAGGCAATGAGGGCTGCTGAACTTTCAACTGTCGAAGTCTGCTTAGGTGGGATATGGTCCGTTGACATTTCTGAGAGCTTTGTGGCCTCCTATTGTCTCTGGCTGGTGGGATATTAACTTGCTAGAGTGGAAACTGACCCATGTGTTTAAACCCAGTTATGTATCTTATCCCATATACATCACAGTATAAAATAATTCCATGTAATATAGGTTTACTTCCATATGTAGGTGGGAACATGAACCATCCACTTCTTCCCCCCCACCCCCACCACTTCTATTAGTGAATTATTACCAGCCTAGTACCCCCATCTCTGCATTTAACTTGGGCCATCAACTTCCTGCCATTTCCTGCTTACTTCAAATATATTTTGGTCATGAATTTGAACAGTGCGTGTTATGGAGACCTGGTCATTGGGTCTCCCTCTCCTGTTCCTGGATGGGTCATCCACTTGCTGAGCTGCTTTAACAAGCAGGATGTGGTAGTAACCACTGCTGTATATATTAGTGTATGTATGGTAAGGCCCTGTACTACAGGTACGAGGGTAGTCCCTGCCTTCTGGCTCCGCCCAGTAGGTGGAGTATAAATATGTGTGCTCCCCGTAAAGCAGCCATTTCGCCAGCTGCTGTAGGAGGCCACACATCTTAGTGTATTAAAGCCTCAGTTGTATTCAACTCTCGTCTTTGTTCAATTGATCGTGCATCACAGGATTTAAAATCACACCTTAAAGAATAAAATTAAAGATCACAACGGTGTAGAATTATCTCACTATCTGAAATGATTTAATACAGTTGCAGGAAACTATATTATTGAACATGATTTTGAAATGAAAATGAAATGAAAATCGCTTATTGTCACAAGTAGGCTTCAAATGAAGTTCCTGTGAAAAGTCCCTAGTCACCACATTCCGGCGCCTGTTCGGGGAGGCTGGGACGGGAATTGAACCATGCTGCTGACCTGCCTGGGTCTGCTTTAAAAGACAGCTCTTTAGCCCTGTGCTAAACCAGCCCCTGACCATCAGACATATTTGCAGTTTCTAATTTCACTCAGTATGATTCTCCTGAATAATAAAAAACATTTTGTTATCTTCATATTGTTGGAGCAATTTGCTTTCAAGCATTTTCCATCCAGAGCTAGCTTAACATAGTTGACCTGAATTTATTCTTTGTAGTTTTTTTGAGTGGATTTATATAAGCCCTGGCTCTGGTGTTCTCATTTTCATGTTGAGTTTCAGTTGTTAAACAGACACCACCATGTATGTGACATGCTGAGGGCGGCACCTGGCGCAGTGGATATCACTGGGACTGCGCTGCTGAGGACCCGGGTTCGAATCCCGGCCCTGGGTTACTGTCCGTGTGGAGTTTGCACATCCTACCCATGTCTGTGTGGGTTTCACTCCCACGACCAAAGATGTGCAGGTTAGGTTGATTTACAACCCTGTTCTTTTTTGAGAGGCTCGAAGTGACCCCTTTAAGGTTTGCCCTTGACATTTAGGCTTTTCAATACTAAGGGTTGGATTCTTCCGCCCCGTCCTCCGCAAGATCCTCACGAGCGGGACCCAGGCCATGTAAAGGTCCATCGACTTCGGACAGGACTTTCCATTCGCCGGGTGAGCGGGGTTGGAGAATCCCATCCTGAGTATCAATGGTTGCGGCATGTTCCACCATGTTAATCAGGCCCAGCTGTTGAAATTGATTGAACCTCCGTTACTGCTCACGAAGCTGCAAATTTAAACCTGAAATTTAAAATGGAGCCATTAACTACTTCAGATTTATGGTGAGGAATGTCACGTGTCTGTACTTTAATATCGCAGGATAAATGTTTTGGTTACAGTTGAAAATAATTCCTTGAGTTCATAGAATCATAGAACCCTACAGTGAGAAGGAGGCCATTCGGCCCATCAAGTCTGCACCTACCCTCTGAAAGAGCACCACCCACAGAGGCCCAATCCCTGCCCCACAATCTCACCTAGGAGCAATTTAGCATGGCCAATCCACCTAACCTACACATCTTTGGACTGTGGGAGGAAACCGGAGCATCCGGAGGAAACCCACGCAGACACGGGAAGAATGTGACATGCACCATATTTCTGTCCTGTCGTACAGAATCCTTAACCATAGAAAGGTTTGCCTTTGTGTCAGCAATTATCAAGGACAGAATATCCCTCAATGTTTCTGGTTTCAATTACGTAAGTCTTATCTTTATCTTTGTCTTCAACAGACTTTTGATACCAGTCGCCAGTAGCTCCAACTCACCTATTCTATGTATGCTTTGTTCCAGTTCTACTTTACAATGTTTCAAACTCTGATTTGTAATATATTTTTCTTGTTTTTCATTAATTTGACCATTTTTATTTTATGTGTAACTAGTGTTCCTATTGTGATTCATAAAAATTGAGGGTTGACCAGAGAGCAGATATTCTGTACTGTACAAAATTAGCAATAAGCAAATGATTTTAAAATGACTTCAAGAGGAATATGGTCGTGATTTATTGCCTCTGCTTCGATGGCTGATGGGTCTATGAGAGGAAAGACTGAATTGAACGTAGGTTATTTTACTGGGTAGAAATGCAATTATGTTGTGGAGAACGGAGATTTGTTTTGCAGGAGCTTTTGGATATAATCCGTGGAATTTGCAGTGATCTGATGGAGCATTCTTTCCTCTTTTTAATGAAATAACTCAAAATAGTTGATTAATATTAACGGCAAAATTTATTTCTGCAGCCACTGCCCACAAGTGATAATTCTTATTACTACAGCTTGCTGCTACTGTTATTGCAATGAAAGAGATGAAGGCCCTGGATGACTAGAATAATTTGCTGATGAGAGAGAAATTGGTGAGAGATGAATAGGAGCAGCAGGCAGTACGTACAGTTCAGACCGTGTGACAGCAAATCGAAGGGTCATGCTCGTGGAGAGGAATATTGTTGTTATATATTGTACCTGACATTTACAGCTGCATGTAATGATGTTTGCTAACAAATTGCACAAATTAGGAAACGTACTATTGATGAGTCAGGTTACTTCATTACATTATCTTTTTTTAAGAAGAACTGTCAGTATAAATCAGGCAAATTCATGAAAAATGGAGCATCGCGGCAGATTATTAAGTTACTCATTTTAATAAATTAGCTTTTCCCCAGCACAACAAGAGAATTATTTTGGCAGCAAGGCCTACTGAAATAATTTGATTGGTCAGGTCAATTAGTTCAAAGGTTTTTTTTGTTAATTCTATCTTTGTTTGCATTCGGCACAGATGGCAGGTTTGATACGTTTATTTTTTAATTGACGGCCGTTACAATTTCACCCCTAGGATTTTAATAGCATTCTGCTCATCGTGACAATGCACTAATTGTTACAGCTTTCTGACTCTATATGATATCAGCATTCTACATCAATGGCTCCGTGCTGAACTTCACTGAGAATAGTGAGTGTGCACATAACAATATATTCATTTGAGTATTAGCATGATTTTTGGTCTCTGGCATTTTGATTTCTTCCTACCATCTGGAAATTTCATCTGTCGGTTTGTGATTTAATATCCTGAAAATACTTTCAAACCACTGCAACATTTTATGATAATTGCTGAATATTGCTCAATTTTGAATCATTTGGAGGTAAGAATTTCTATGGACGCTGAAATTTCTCTTCCAGGGCATAAGCTGAAAAATGTATTTGCATTGATACATTTTGCTTGTCCGTCACTCAGAGGGACCCCCCTGCCCTCTCTCTCCCCTCCGGGCTTTTCTCCTATCCTCTCATTTAAATATTCAGTTACATTTCAAGCACAATTAGATCCAGCATGGGAGATGCTGAAGCCTTTTGGAGGTGTGATTTCCAGGGTCCCAGCATGGATGTGCAGGTGTGGCACTTCCTAAATGCTGCAGAGGTAGAAAATCTGCTTCTGCATAGCAATGACATGAGACAGGAGTCTGCCAATTCTTACAGAGCTGTTTTAGCTTCCTCTTTCTCTGAGGTGGAGGTGAGGTTGAAACCTCTCCATTCACCTGAGGAAGGAGCAGTGCTCCGAAAGCTCGTGTTTGAAACAAACCTGTTGGACTTTAACCTGGTGTTGTAAGACTTCTTACTGTGCTGTTTCTCTGAGGACTGCTGAAAAATTATACTAATGCAAGTTATGACCTAGACCGTGTAGGATATTGGGCTTTCTTCCCCCCCCCCCCCCCCCCCATCACCCCCCCCCCCCCCCATCACCCCCCCCCCCCCCCCCCATCACCCCCCCCCCCCCCCCCCCCCCCCCCCCCCCCATCACCGCCTGCTGCACCTGCGTGCTTACATTCAGCGACTAGTGTACATGGACACCCAGGTCTCATTGCAAATTCTTCTCTCTCAATCTATAGCCATTCAGATAATAATCTGCCTTCCTGTTTTTGCTACAAAAGTGGATAACCTCTCATTTACCCACATTATACTGCAGCTGCCATGCGTTTGCCCACTCACTCAACTTGTTCAAGTCACACGGAAGCATCTCTGCATTTTCCTCACAGCTCACCGTCCCACCAAGCTTTGTGTCACCTGAAAGTCTGGGAATATTACATTTGGTTCCTTCATCTAATTTATTAATATATATATTGTGAGTAGCTGGGACCTCACATTGAACCTTGTGGTACCCCATTAGTCACTGCCTGCCACTAGGAAAAAGACTTGTTTATTCCTCCTCTTTGTTTCCTGTCTGCCAATCAGTTTTCTATCTCAATACACTACCCCTAATCCCATGCGTTTTAATTATACATGTTAATCTCTTGTGTGTGATTTTTTCGAAAGCCTTCTGAAAGTCCAAATAAGCCGCATCCACAGGGACCCCTTCGTACATCCTCCAAAGAATTCCACTCAATTTGTCTAGTATGATTTCCCTTTCATAAATTCATGCTGACTCTGTTAATCCTGCCTTTGTTTTCCAAGTGCTCTGCTATTAAATCTTTTAGAATGGACACTTGCATTTTCCCCATCATGGACATCAGGCTGACTGGTTTATAATTCCTTGTTTTCTCTCTACCCCCCTTTGTAAAAAATGGGGCTACATCAGCTACCCTCTGATTTATAGGAACTGTTCATAGCCTATTGAAACTTGGGAGATGACCACCAATGCATCCACTATTTCTAGGCCACTTCCTTTGGTACTCTGGGATGTAAAATATCAAGCCCTGTGGATTTATCGGCTTTGAATCTCATCAATTTCCCCAACACCAATTTTCCTACAAATACAGATTGACTTCAGTTTTTCCCTCCCTCTAAACCCTGTGTTCCCCAACATTTCAGGTCTGTTATTTGTGTCCTTCTTCGTGAAGACAAACCCAAAGTATGTACTTCGTTGGTCAGTCATTTCTTTGTTCCCCATTATATGTTCCCTGTTTCAGACTGTAACTGACCTACATTTGTTTTCCCACCCTTGGTCACCCTGCAGTCCTGTCTCTGCAATTCCGACTATATCAAACCCATTAACATTTATTTGCACAACTAATTCATCCACTTCATTGCAAATGTTCCACGCATTAAGGCACAAAGCTTAAGGCTTGTCCTTTCAACATTCCTTATCCTGTTTCCATTATCACTGTGGCCCTGTTTGATTTAGGCCTTTGACTTTGATACAGACAGTATCTGCCTGATACTTTTCTTATTCCCCTTTCTGTCATTTGATCTTGTCTGTGTTTCTTCCTCTGACGTTTTGCATAGATTCCTATTCCCTGCCATTTGAAATGAAAAAATGAAATGAAAATCGCTTATTGTCACAAGTAGGCTTCAAATGAAGTTACTGTGAAAAGCCCCTAGTCGCCACATTCCGGCGCCTGTTCGGGGAGGCCGGTACGGGAATTGAACCATGCTGCTGGCCTCCCTTGATCTGCTTTCAAAGCCAGCGATTTAGCCCTGTGCTAAACAGCCCGAATTTAGCTTAAACCCAACCGAATCACTCCAGTAAATACTCCCTTTCGGAGTCCAGGTCCTGCATGGAGTAGTACTGCCTCAACTGTTACTGTAGTGTGTACCATCTACAAGATGCATTGCTCTATCTTGCAAGGCTTCTTCAACTACACCTTACAAACCCATAACTCCACCACCTGGAGGGAAAGGGATTCAGGTGTATTGGAAGATTTCTCCCTTCAAGTCTCACACCATCCTGACTTGGAAATATAGGACGCGATTCAGCGGCTCCATCTCTCCCGACTTGGTATTGGCTCGAGGCCTTTGAATCTCGTGAGATTCTCGATGCTCAAACCGTCACTATCTAGATCTCGCCCTCGTTGGGCATGAACCAAATCAGCTTATTTAAATGAGCCGAATGGCACCCAGGACTCAACAGGCACACCTGGGAGGCCTCACCAGGGCTCCGTTTAGTATTGGTCCACACAAACATGGACCGGGTGTAATAGCACCTGGGGGGTCTCAAAGGCCATTTGAGACACTTGGGTGGTTGGGGACAGGGCAGGGTGATCCTCTGGCACCCGGGCACCTTGGCACATTCAACCAGTCAGTGCCACTGGGCAGCCTGGTAGTGTCCGGTGCCAGGCTGGCACTCAGGGATTGGGCTCAGCAAGACCTTACCAGGAATTGGGGGTGGGGGGGGGGGGGGGGGGGGGGGGCCTGAGAGGGTGGTTATGGGGAGTGGGAGGGGGAGGGGGGGGGGGGGGGGGGTCGTTGGGGAAGCCTTCTAAAGTGATGCCCCGATCTGCGAGTAGCCTTTTCAGGTGAGACCTTAAGCTCACCAGCAGGAAATAAGTCCGACCTCAGTGGAGAGAAACAACAGCAAAGTGTTGAGTAGCTATTTAACTCAAGTCCGCTGAATCGCACTCACATTGTCCTTCCTTCATTGTTGTGGGGCCCATGTCCTGGAACTACTTCGCTGATTGCTTTGTGGTACTACCTTCACCACTTGGACTGCAGCGGTTCAAGAAGGTAGCTAACCTCAAGGACAAATAGGGATGGACAATAAATGATGGCCTTGAGGGCATTGCCCACAGCTTACGAATGAATTAAAAAAATCATCTGTTTTGCTGCTCTGAATGGATACACTGAGCTGACTTCAGCCGTGGATATATTAATGAATGTGTTCACTGAGCTGAATACAGTTTCATTGCTAAAGGTGGAATTGATGCCACAAATACTGTTGAGAGCAGTGTCAGATGAAATTTCCTGTGTTTACAACTTAACTGGTATTAGCTGCTTTGTAAAATGATTTGTTGTTCTATTTGGCTTCCAGGAAAACATTTTCTCAAAACAGTGGAGCATCTTTGAATGTTGAAGTAGGTGGTGAATATTAGCCGACTGACTTTGTGTTTTAAGTATGAGAGTGGGCACTTCTCCGCTGCAGGCCGCTCTGCGTTGGGAGGTGAGGTAGATTTTCAGCTTGCCATCTGGGTGTAAAACTGGCATTCTGCCTTGGGCTGCCTGCTGTAGAAATTACTCAACTCTCATTTCCATTGAAATCAATGTGCTAATTTTTAAAAAAAATCTGCCTTCTAAAATGTAGCTGGTTCTTTTGAAACAGCAAATTAATAAATAAATACTTGCTGATATTCTATGAAAGAAGTTACTTTTGAATGCAGCAATTGTTCTGCTGGCAATCATGCAACTCTTTTGAGGGAGAATTGTTTTCCAGGACATAAACTCACTGCTCTTCATCAGATAGCAGCTCCTTAGCACTTGATAGTTGACAGGTCTGTGTTCCTTTTGAGCAGAAACTGAATGATGTGATGCAGACCTGTAGGCAATGCTAAGCCAGCAGAAGGTGAGCTCAGCTAGCGTTTCCCATGTTTCTGCCTGTTCGGGGTCATTACTCATGCTCATATAGCTATGCTCACCAGATTCAGATTGCTGCTTTAATGACCAGAACCATTAGGAGCTTTGCTGTCACACTAAAGTAAAATAACAGTAAAAATTATCGGAAGGACTGAAAATGCAGGCTTTTCTGACACTTCCTCCAGACGTCCTCATGCTCACGTGTACTTCTGGTAACCCCTGATCCAAATGTTTCTACATTTTGTGTGTTCATGCAAAGCAGTAATCACAGCTCTGGTTTAATGTGCACTTACACTTCAACATTGCAGAAAAGAAAAGTAATGCATTGACCTGTTCTCTATAAATGAAAGAAATAATGTTCAAGCCTCGTGCTTTTTTTGAATTAACTAGAAACATGGGAAGCCTACAGTTCCTGTGGCTTTCCTATGGCTTTCTCCATGACAACACCTCAGCTGGTCTCCTTATCTAAGGATGGATACACTTGCCATGGAGGGAGTGCAATGGAAGTTCACCAGACATAACTTTTATTTTAGAAATGGTGGAGAAAAACTACAGAACAAGTTCACAGGAATCTGCTGATGAACTTTTAAAACAAAAATAAAGTGTTTATTAAAATGAGAAAAATGAACTATATTATACCAGAAATAAAGGTTGGAAAGTTCTCATACAAACACCAGAAATGATCCAATTTCTCAATATTCCTTCAACCAGCAATATCCTGACAGACACATAAACCGATGAAGAGCTACCACTAGCTTGACGCAAAAACTCCTTGCCTGGGACTAGCACACATGTAAATGGTTTTCGTTCAGTGAATTCTTGAGCAATCCCTTGATGCTTCTCACCCAACTTAGATGCTCACTGAGACATCTGAAAATAACTGCACTTTAAACTCACTTTCAGTGGCAATACCACTAAACCAATCACATTCCTGAGTCTGATAACTTACTATTCAGTTAATTACTGTCCTACTAGCCTTATACTTTTCTCAAGAGAGCTGAAAAATCCCTCTCTTCACTCTCTGACATAACAGTGAATTATTCCCGTCTTTCCCGGCGTCTGTGCGACTTAACTACTGTTACCAAACAAAAGTCCATTTTGTTTCCACTTCGTTTTTTTTGACAAAATCACAAAACTTATAATCCCTTTTTAATCAATTTCTTTAATTATACAAACACACACACACACATATATATCAAACCAAAAGACTAACATTTCAGCCGTAGGTTCATCCAGACCGCTAGGCACCAAGACCGATAAAGTAAATCTGGAATCACAAAAATATATAACATATATGTTCAACTTATATATATAAAAATTACACATTGTTCATCACAAAGGAATCAAGGGATATGGAGGTAGCACGGGAACATGGTGTTGAGGTAGATTATCAGCCAAGCAGCCTATTTCTGTTCCTCATTCTGTGTTCTCATTCTGCTCCTACATTCCTATGTTCAAATCAGAGTTCACTTGCTAACTAGTTGATACCACTTTCCTCCAGTGGTATAAATTGTTATGATCAGCTGAAATTTGGCATTTTTGCATTTGCCCTGAAGAACGCAGGACAAATAGCTTCAGCAACATTTCTCTTTTCCATCGAGTGGCTTACTAAACTGCATGGTGAAGCTTCTAGTGTGATTTGCGCTGCGTTTGAGATCAAGGAGCAATTTTCATGGTGTAGAATAAAAAACAGTCATTCAGTAAGAAAGCCAATGGTGAAATATTTAATTCCATGAACTATTCAGAAATATGTGTCAATTTCTGTCAGGTTTCCATAAGTCAGCTGCCAGTTGTGGTGGAAGATCGTGGCACCCCCACAGAAATCTGATGCGATGACTTCTTCTGATGGTGAACATGATGTTGAGATGCCGGTGTTGGACTGGGGTGAGCACAGTAAGAATTCTCACAACACCAGGCTAAAAGCTGGGGGCTGGTTTAGCTCACAAGGCTAAATCGCTGGCTTGTAAAGCAGACCAAGCAGGCCAGCAGCACGGTTCGATTCCCGTACCAGCCTCCCCGGACAGGCGCCGGAATGTGGCGACTAGGGGCTTTTCACAGTAACTTCATTGAAGCCTACTCGTGACAATAAGCGATTTCATTTCATAAAGTCCAACAGGTTTGTTTTGATTCACTTGCTTTCGGAAGGAGCAGTGCTTTGAAAGCTGGTGAATCGAAACAAACCTGTTGGACTTTAACCTGGTTTTGTAAGACTTCTTACTGTGTTAATGAACTACTGCGCATATCTAATTCCTTTGCAAAGAAGATGGCTTTGGGACTATTCTCCAGCACAAAATGCCATCACAGTTGGCCATGAGCAACCAACAACCAATGTCATTTTTTCACCCTTTTTAAAAAATATATTTTTATTAAGGTATTTGCAAAGTTTTATAACAATAACAAAAACAATAACATTGACATGGTAAAATGAACATTTCCCACCCGACCCAATCTTCACACACCTCAACCATCTAACACCTATCCGCCCCCCCCCCCCCCCCCCCCCCCCCCCCCCCACTTCGGAATGCTGCTTCTGCCGACATTTAATTTTCCCCGAGAAAGTTGACGAACGGCTGCCACCTCCGAGAGAACCCTAGTGTAGACCTTCTTAAGGCAAACTTTATTTTCTCGAGGCTGAGAAACCCAGCCATGTTGTTAACCCAAGTCTCTACACTCGGGGACTTTGAGTCCCTCCACATTAATAACATCCGTCTCCTGGCTACTAGGGAGGCAAAGGCCAATACGTCGGCCGCTTTCACTCCCTGAACTCCCGGATCTTCTGACACTCCAAAGATCGCTATCTCTGGACTCGGCACCACCCGAGTTTCTTGCACCGTGGTCATTGCCTTCGCAAACCCCTGCCAAAACCCTCTGAGCTTCGGGCATGCCCAGAACATATGGACATGGTTTGCTGGGTTTCCCGCACACCTCACACATCTATCTTCCACCCCGAAAAACTTGCTCATCCTCGCCCCGTCATGTGTGTCCGGTGGACCACCTTAAATTGCATTAGGCTCTGCCAAGCACACAATGAGGAGGAATTGACCCTGCTTAGGGCATCCGCCCATAGGCCCGCCTCTAACTCTCCACCTAGCTCGTTCTCCCACTTGCCCTCCACTGGGGTTTCCTCTGACTCCAACAGCTCCTGGTAGTTATCCGGCACCTTCCCCTCCCCTACCTAGGTACCGGAAACTACTCTATCCTGTATCCCCTGTGGCAGCAGCAATGGAAAGGCCGGCACCTTCTTTCTCAGGAAGTCTCGCACTTGCAAATATCTAAAACCATTCCCTGGCGGCAGTTTAAATTTATCCTCCAGCGCCTTCAAGCTGGAAAAGCTCCCATCTATAAACAGATCCCCCTTCCTATTTCCTGCCCTGTGCCAGCTCTGGAACCCGCCATCCAGCCTGCCCGGTGCAAACCTGTGGTTGTTACAAATCGGGGTCCAGACCAACGCACCCTCTACCTTCTTATACCTCCTCTATTGCCCCCAGATTCTCAGTGCCGCCGCTACTACCGGACTTGTGGACTATCGGGCCGGCGAGAACGGCAGTGCTCCCAGACTGGTGCCTTTACATGACACCGCCTCCATCCACTACCATGCCGACCCCTCCCCCATTACCCACTTGCTAATCATGGCTATATTAGTTAACCAGTAGTAGTTGCAGAATTTCGGCAGCGCCAACCCACCTTCCCCCCGACTACGCTCCAACCACATTTTCTTCACCCGTGGGGTTTTATTCGCCCGTACAAAGCCCGAAATGATCTTGTTCACCCGCTTGAAAAAGGCCTTGGGGATGAAGATGGGGTGGCACTGAAAGACAAACAGAAATCTGGGGAGGACCGTCATTTTCACGGTCTGTACCCTCCCCGCCAGTGACAACGGGAGCATGTCCCATCTCTTAAAGTCCCCTTCCATTTGCTCTACCAACCGGGATAAATTAAGCTTATGCAGTGCCTCCCATTTCCGAGCCACCTGGATTCCCAGATAGCGAAAGCTCTTCCCTACCAGCAGCTCTCCTAGTATCTCCTCCTGTCCTCTAGCCTGAATCACAAACATCTTGCTCTTCCCCATGTTCAATTTATACCCCGAAAGACTGCCAAATTCCCCCAAGATCCGCATAATCTTCCCCATCCCCTCCAACGGGTCCGAAATGTACAAAAGCAAATCGTCTGTGAGCGAGACCCGGTGCTCCAACCCTCCCGAACCAGCCCCTGCCAGTTCCTCGAAGCCCTTAACGCCATGGCCAGTGGCTCTGTGGTTGGGCAAACAATAACGGGGAGAGGGGGCACCCTTGCCTCGTCACTTGATGTAATTTAACTACCCTGACCTCAGCCGGTTTGTATGCACGCTCGCTACAGGCGCCTGGTCGAGCAATTGCACCTAGCCAATTAAGCCCTCACCAAACCCAAGTCTTCCCAGCACCTCCCACAGGTACTCCCACTCCACCCGATCAAAAGCCTTCTCCGCATCCATCGCTACCACCACCTCTGCCTCTCCTCTTTCTGAGTGCATCATCCAAACATTGGCCTTGAGTTGCCTGCCCTTAACGAATCCCCTCTGGTCTTCCCCTATCACCCCCAGAACGCAGTCTTCTATCCTTGTGGCCAATATCTTAGCCAACAACTTGGCATCCACATTCAAAAGCGAGATCGGCCTATATGACCCACACTGCTCAGGATCCTTCTCCCGTTTAAGAATAAGTGAAATCGAGGCCTGCGACATTGTTGGGGGGAGGATTCCCTTCTCTCTAGCCTCGTTAAATGTCCTCACCAGCAGTGGGCTCAATATCTCTGAGAACGTCTTAAAAAATTCCACCGGGTAGTCGTCCGGCCCTGGAGCTTTGCCCGACTGCATGCCCTCCAGCTCCTTGATAATATCCTCATTCTCAATTTGGGCTCCCAGCCGCTCCACCAGGTCCTCCTCCACCCTCGGAAACCTCAACTGATCCAGAAATTGCCTCATCCCCTCCAGCCGCGGGTTCCGACTCCTATAATTTACTGTAAAATTATTTTAAAACTTTGTTCAAAACCCCCCCCCCCCCCCCCCCCCCCCCCCCCCCCCCCCCCCCCCCTCCGGGCCCAAGACCATGTTACCATCCCTATTCTTCACTCTACCAATCTTCCTGGCCACCTCTCTCTTCCTAAACTGTTGCACCAACATCCTCGCCTTTTCCCAATACTCATAAACCGCCCCCTTTACCTTCCTCAACTGCTCCACTGCTTTCCCTGTGGTCAACAACTCAAACTCCGCCTGCAACTTCCGCCGCTCCCTCAGGAGCCCCGCGTCCGGGGCCTCCGCGTATCTCCTGTCCACCCGGAATATCTCCTCCACTAATCTCTCACTCTCCGCCGTTCCCCCTTTTCCCTGTGGGACCGATCGAAATTAGTTCCCCTCTAACAACCGCCTTCAGAGCTTCCCAAACAGTCGATGCAGATATCTTTCCCATGCCATTTGTTTCCAGGTAATTCTGGATGGACTTATTCACCCGCCCGCTTCATCTGCTAGCAACCCCACATCTAGTCTCCATAACGGACGTTGTCCTCTCTCCTCACTAACCTGCAAAGCCACCCAATGCGGGACATGATCCGACACTACAATTGCCGAGTATTCTGCCCCTGCCACCTTCTGTATTAGCGCCTTGCTCAGAACAAAAAAGTAAATACTAGAGTAAACCTTATGGACGTGAGAAAAAAAAAAGAAAACTCCTTCGCCCTCGGCCGTGTAAACCTCCATGGGTCTATACCCCCAGCTGTACCATAAAGCCCTTCAATTCCTTTGCCACAGCTGGCCTCCTCCTTGACCTGGATATTGACCGGTCCAATTCCAGATCAGTGACCGTGTTAAAGTGCCCCCCCCCCCATGATCAGGTCATGTGACTCTAAGTCCGGGATCTTACCTAGCACACGCCTCATAAATTTCATATTGTCCCAGTTCAGAGCATATATGTTCACGAGCACCATCGTACACCCTCCAACTTTCCACTCACCATTATATGCCTACCCCGCCTTATCTGACACGATTCTCCCAGCCACAAATGCCACTCGCTTACTAATCAAAATTGCTACCCCACTGGTCTTTGAGTCCAGCCCTGAGTGGAACACCTGGCTAACCCATCTCTTCCTCAATCTCGTTTGTCCATGACCTTAAGATATGTCTCTTGTAGCATTGCCATGTCTGCCTTCAGCTCCCTCAGATGCACGAACAAGCGAGCTCTCTTGACCGGCCCATTCAGTCCTCTCACATTCCACACAATCACCCTGGATGGGGGGCTTCCATCCCCCCCCCCTCCCCGAGTACCCCTGCCGACTAGCCATCACCCTTTTTAGGCCAGCCTCTAGCTCGCGCCCTCCGCCTCCCCAAGTATCCCCAGGAGCAGCAGCCGTTTCCGACCTCCCATTTATTCCCTGACAATAGTTCCTCTCCTGTCAGCAAAGCAGCCTAACCCTCCCCCCCCCCCTCAACAGCACCAGAAACCTCATCCCCTAGGTCAAGTACCAGTTTAATACTTGCTCACCCCCACTGCGCTTCCGAGAGACAGCTGAACCATCCTGACGCCGATAACCCCCTCCACTGGCGCCAAACAGTCTGTCTCCCTATTGTTCGAACCTCTTCCCCCCTCACCTGAATAAACCTTTTAACAGCATCACATTCCCCAGTCAGTAAACAGCAGCAAAAAAAAAAAGAAAAGACAAAATTAACATAAACCAGTGAAGAGACAGTCACTTAAAACAAAACCCAGCCTCCTGAAGAATAGCTATAACTTCAGGACCCCCTCACCGCACCCCCCCCCCTCCCCCGCATCAAATCCCCGCAAGACAAAGCACCCTACAACCATCACCACAGCCCATTATTTCACCCAGAATGACATAAAATCTCTTTTCTTTGAAAAAAGCAAGTACAGTATTACGAACTATCGCTACAAAACTTCTCCGCATCTTAAATGTCCTTTAAATCGTCTCCAGCTTCTTTAATGAATGTCCATACATCGTCCGACGTCTCAAAATAAAAGTCAAGTTCCTCATGCGTAACCCTCAGCTGCACTGGGTACAGCATCCTGAACTTCACCCCCTTCTTGAAGAGGGTTGCCTTTGCCCGATTGAAGCCAGCTCGTTTCTTGGCCAACTCCGCTCCCAGCTCCTGATAAATACGCAACTCACAGTTCTCCCAATTGCTGCTCCGTTCTTTCTTGGCCCACCGCAAGATGTGTTCCTTATCCGTAAAATGATGAAAACGCACCACCACTGCCCTTGGCGGGTCATTCGCCCTGGACTTCCTCGCGAGGGCTCTGTGCGCTCTATCCACCTCCAGGGGCGAGGGAACTCCCCAGCCCCCATTAACTTCTCCAGCATGTCCGTCACATATGCCCTCGCATCCGATCCCTCACTGCCTTCAGGGAGGCCAGCAATTCTGAGGTTCTGCCTCCTGGACCTATTCTCCAGGTCCTCCAGCTTCTCCTGCATCCTCTTCTGATGGTCATCCAACACCTCCACCTTGTTCTCCAGCACGGTTATATAGTCCTCCTGGCTGGATAACTTTTGTTCGATCTTCTGTATCGCTTTCCCCAGGGTCTCCTGATTCAAGACTACTTGATCAATCGAAGCCTTGATCGGGTCCAGCGTATCCTTTTCCAGCTTGGTGAAGTAATCGTCAAAAAAACTTCACCAGCTGCTCCGTCGACCACTGTGCCGTTTCTCCTCGGCCCTTGCCCTCCGCCATGCTGTTCCGCGATACCAGCTCTGCTAGCTTCTCACTACGAGGACTGAATAGTTTCACACAGCCACTTCTGGTACAATTCTCCATACACCAGAGAGGGAATCCTCCTTACTGTGGCACAGTTCACTGATTTGTACCATAAAATCCGAGAAAGTTGGGGGAAAGATGTCCGAAAGTCCGTTACAGGCGGGAGCTATCGAATGTGCGACCTACTCCTCCATGGCTGCCACCGGAAGTCTCTTCACCCTTTTTTTGTAGCATTCTGCTCACAGGTGTCTCTGTTTGGCTGACGAAGACCTTACCTGAAGACTTGGTGCACCAGGATGAAAATTCATAATTTTTATTTCTTTGCAAATGTGCTCATTTTGATACCCTTACTGGTGAAGCAGTGAGATTCAAAATGGAAAAAAAGAAGTGTTCTGAGGTTTGTGGATCAACATCCTTTCATAAGGGCAGCACGGTAGCATAGTGGTTAGCACAATTGCTTCACAGCTCCAGGGTCCCAGGTTCGATTCGCGGCTTGGGTCACTGTCTGTGCGGAGTCTGCACGTTCTCCCCGCGTTTGCGTGGGTTTCCTCCGACTGCTCCGGTTTCCTCCTACAGTCCAAAGATGTGCAGGTTAGGTGCATTGGCTGTGCTAAATTGCCCTTAGTGTTGGGTGGGGTTACTGGGTTATGGGGATAGGGTGGGGGTGTGGGCTTGGGTAGGGTGTTCTTTCCAAGAGCCGGTGCAGACTCGATGGGCCGAATGGCCTCCTTCTGCACTGTAAATTGGGCTGGTTTAGCTTACTCGGCTAAATCACTGGCTTTTAAAGCAGACCAAGCAGGCCAGCAGCACGGTTCGATTCCTGTACCAGCCTCCCCGGACAGGCGCCGGAATGTGGCGACTAGGGACTTTTCACAGTAACTTCATTGAAGCCTACTCGTGACAATAAGCGATTTTCATTTCATTTCATTTTTCAAAACACAATCTGTTGATTTAATTTAGCCATTGATTGGTGCTGTTGATCTTCCACTCAATCTTTCCCTATTTTCGACTAAAAATATTCCCTCTACTTTGTGCAGAATATTCTCTGCCAGTTGCGTTAGCTTTCAATGCTATTATGACCTTTCTTCTTGCAATGAATATTTCCAGGTACTGATATCATGATAGGCTGCCCTCCATGACTAAGGTAATGAAAATGGTCTCCATAATTGAGCTTTATTTCCTGTTCACAGAGAGTCTCTTATCATCAGCGATTTATAGATCAAGTTGTGGTGCAGTTCCAATGGTACTCTCTCTTTTTCAATTTTCATGCTTGATTTGACAATTATGTATTTATACAACTATTTTATAACAACTCCACGACAAATGATCTGTGTCAGGCCTGTTTAAAAACAAAATTGCTTCTGATGTTTGTCCATAATGCACTCTGGAAACAAGCAGTTTTGTTACTGGGATAATGAAAGTCCTTATCCATAAACAAACAAACGCAAGCCACTTCATATGAGGAGGAATAAGTGAAGTGGTCCTGTTTATCTTGCTATTAATTATTCTAATGCAAGAGACAGGGAAAGATAAAAGATACAAAATTAAAAACAGTTGCATGAGCCATTCAAAATGGATGAGGAAGTAGCAACATGAAAGAACATTAGCATTTCAAATAAGCAGACTGCAAAGGAGGATACAAAACAGGCACTGGGACAGTATATTCGGTGTACTAGGGTATATTGCCAGGGTGGGGGAGGTACACCAATCTCTTTTATAATTGTCTTAGACATAAGTGTGGTGCCATCTGGTGTTTGCACAATGAGGAAGGTTAGAATTTAAACAGGAGAGTAAATCTTCCTGACAAATCTCCAGTTTATAAATGTTTAGGTGAGAAGCAAGAAAAATCATCATTGGCTGGTGTGGCTACAGATGTTTTGAAACTCACCGCCACATCCATAGCAGTTGTTGATGAACTTGACATCAGATTGCATTTTTGCATGAATGTGGTGGCAAGTATTGGTGGCGTTCGGTTGGGTTGCCGTAGTTGCACAGTGATGCACGATCAATTGCACGAAAGACTCAGATTGGTACAACTGTGGCTTTATTACAGTCAGATGCGTGGCCTCCTGCTGCAGCTGGCGAAATGGCTGATCAGGAGGAGGTCATGCATATTTATACGGCTCCTTGTGGGCGGAGCTAGCCGGCAGGGGCTACCGGCGAACCTGTAGTGCAGGTCCTACCTTACATCCCCTAATACAGGTGCACACAGTGGATCACCACACACAGTGGGAAGTGACATCAGTGAAAGGCATGAAGACACGAAGTAAGCGAAGACTGGAGCTGTGATTAACTCAGAAAGAAGGGAGAGGTAGCAACCAGAGCCTCGAGGGAGGCAGCATTAGTGTTCCTGGGGTGGGAAGCAAAGCAGTAAGAAAGGCTTTGGGAAAGTAAATTGGGTCATTGCAGCTTCAGCGAAGAATTTGGAGCAGGACAAAATGTTTAACCAAATGAATGTCAAAATTTTTACTGGGGTGGGAGGGGGGGAGGGGAGGGTGGTGAAATCAGACCAGCAGTAAATAGTTCTGAGTCTCAAAGTTGCCCAGTCAGAATCTGACTGGAGAGCAAAATGAAAGTGCTAATTCACTAATTGGAGCTAGATCCTGGCACATCACCAAGGCTGTGTAACTGCTCAACCCAAGTGAAGAATTGTAAAATGAATGACTTCAGCCAGGGAATGTAACAGTTGGGGTAGACTTGGAGCAAAAGAGCTTATAATAGAAATTATTAGAGATTGTTACTTTGTAAATGAGTTCTAATAGATACACAACATAAATTGAGGTCATTAGAATTCAGACTAACCATCGCATTCATTGTTGTGTCGAGCTTTTATGCCAACAACTGTTAATACAGATAACTTTGCCTCCATGAAAACAAAACAAGATGGGCAGACATGATTCTCTCCCTGCTGAACAAAACTCTCACCTGAACTCCTCTGGCAGCTTCCGCTCACCAGGTGCACTACTTGGAAGACCTGTCATAATTTAGGCACACCTACACATATAGATTGTGTAATTGGGGTGTGGGTGTGGGGGGTGCGGGGAGGAATTAACGGGCATCGAGGCCTGATAATTAGATGTGGATGTATTGTAATGGGGTTTCTGGATTCCCATTGAGTCACTGGCGGGGACAATTGCAACACACCTTTACATTGGCCCACTGGAGGCACTACCTCGCTGGTAGGAGGTTTACCCTCGTCACCGACCAACGATCGGTCGCCTTCATGTTCGATAATACGCTGCGGGGCAAGATCAAGAATAATAAGATCTTGAGGTGGAGGATAGAACTCTCCACCTATAATTACAATACAGTATATCATCCTGGGAAGCTCAACGAGCCCCCAGATGCCCTGTCCCATGGCACATGCGCCAGCGCGCAAGATGACCGGCTGCGTGCTATCCACGATGACCTCTGCCACCCGGGGGTCACCCGGCTTCTCCACTACATCAAAGCCCGCAACCTGCCCTACTCCACTGAGGAGGTCAGAGCCATGACCAGGGACAGCCCGATCTGCGCGGAGTGCAAGCCGCACTTCTATCGACCGGATAAGGCCACCTGGTAACGGCATCCCGGCCCTTTGAGCGCCTCAGTATCGATTTCAAAGGGCCCCTCCCCTCCAACAACCGCAACACATATTTCCTCAACATCATCGAAGAGTTCTCCCGCTTCTCCTTTGCAATCCCCTGCCCCAACATGACTGCGGCCACTGTCATTAAAGCCCTACATAGTGTCTTCACCCTGTTTGGTTTCCCCACGTACGTTCACAGTGACCGGGGCTCGTCGTTCATGAGCGATGAACTGCATTAGTACTTGCTCAGCAAAGGCATCGCCTCGAGCAGGACTACCAGTTATAACCCCAGGGGAAATGGGCAGGTGGAGAGGGAGAACGCGACAGTCTGGAAGACCATCCTTCTGGCCCTGCAGTCCAGGAATCTCCCGGTCGCCCACTGGCAGGAGGTCCTCCCCGACGCACTCCACTCCATTAGGTCCCTACTTTGCACAGCCACAAACGAGACGCCTCATGACCGCCTATTTGTTTTCCCCAGGAAATCCACCTCAGGGGCCTTGCTTCCGCCCTGGCTGAAGACGCCATCGTGCTCCGCAAGCACTTCAGGAGCCATATGTCTGATCACCTGGTCGAGAAGGTCCAGCTCCTACACTCCAACCCCCAGTACGCATACATCGAACACCCCGACGGCCGACAGGATACGGTCTCCCTCCGGGACCTGGCACCCGCAGGTTCCACTACCACCGCCACCCCATCTTACCCCGCCCAACCTACGCTGACCAGCGCCCCCGCCCCTGCATGGCACCCGCACCCCTTCCTGCCCCCCCCATTTCCCCTTCACCAACCCACAGGAATGCAGCTCCAGAAGACACGCTCCCAGAGTCCGTGTCTGTACCCGCACCGGCAACTTCACTACCAATGCCAGCACGGATGAGTTTGACGACCGGGCCAACGGCGATACCAGAGCTTCGGCGATCACAGCGCACAATCCGTGCGCCAGACAGGCTGAACGTATGAACCCATCATCCCTGCCGGACTTCATTTTTTAACAGGGGGTGAATGTGGTGAATGTATTGCTGTAACAATTCACCATGTGCTTATCTATATTACGCTGTTGCCCATATCATAGACAATCATAGAATTTACAGTGCAGAAGGAGGCCATTCGGCCCATCAAGTCTGCACCGGCTCTTGGAAAGAGCACCCTACCCAAGGTCACCATCTCCCCCTATCCAATAACCCAGTAACCCAGGAACAACACTAAGGGCAATTTTGGACACTAAGGGCAATTTATCATGGCCAATCCACCTAACCTGCACATCTTTGGACTGTGGGAGGAAACCAGAGCACCCGGAGGAAACCCACGCACACACGGGGAGGATGTGCAGACTCTGCACAGACAGTGACCTAAGCCGGAATCGAACCTGGGACCCTGGAGCTGTGAAGCCACTGTGCTATCCACAATGCTACCGTGCTGCCCTACCTATGGGCTCTACCTATGGACCATTGTATGGTATTACCTATAATGTAGCATGTTGGGGCCTGTGTGGGCTCCACCCTGACTCCACCCCTTGAGGGGAGGTATAAAGAGCAGTCGCCCTGTAGGTGGCTCCTACGAACAGACCAGTCGCAGGCAGGCACTGTTCTAGTTGATTAAAGCCACAGTTTACTTCTACTCCTGGTTTCATGTGAATTGATGGTCGCATCAAAAGTACCGTTGGATTCTGGGATGTTTCTCAGCACTGAAAAAAATGAAAATCGTTTATTGTCAAGAGTAGGCTTCAATGAAGTTACTGTGAAAAGCCCCTAGTCGTCACATTCCAGCACCTGTTCGGGGAGGCTGGTACGGGAATTGAACCGTGCTGCTGGCCTGCCTTGGTCTGCTTTAAAAGCCAGCGATTTAGCCCAGTGTGCTAAACCAGCCCACTGCAGCTCCTGAGGAACACCCCTTTAAACGCACCCGGCAATGGACTTAGTTTGAAGTCTGTTGAATCACGCCCCTGATAGTGTCTACCACGTTTAGAGTTTCCAGTTAGTGTTGTATTTCCTCTCCTTATTCTTTCACTCAAAACATACCACTTTACAATTATCTCTAAGACATTTCATTTGACATGTATTGTTCAACCAGTCTGAGTTCTCCTGAAATTACTTTGAATCTTTTTCAAAAATTTTTTATCTACGGTTCTACCTTCCCTTTAACACGACGTACAGGGATTTTAGCAGTCTGTCTCTTACTTGGTATTTTGGGTACTCTGCGAAGATTCTGGTGGAGGAACTGACCTTGTTACTGTTTTATAGTGTATCATTAGATTTCCAAAATGGCCTGGAAATGCAGCATGAAGTGAAGCAGATCTCAGGATCATTAATATGTCTAGACTGACAGGTTAATTTGCGGTGCCATTAGCCTGGCTTGATGCAAAGGGTCTTATGACCGTTACGTTTATTGAGGTTAAATTTTGAAGGGTTCAGATCATTGAAGGAAAGGTGAATTACAGTTGAAGCAAAGGGTTAGGGATGCTCAGGATGCGGATTCATATGGCTAGCATGATGATTTAAAAGAAAGTGTCAGCATTTCAGCTGCCATTCAGAAAAATGATGGGAAACTATAAATATTGCAGTGTCATGAGTTGGATAAGGTGCTGAGAGAAACTGCCTGATTTCTGGAGATCTTCAGGCAGCAAAGCTGTGAAAGTGAAAGATGAAGCTTGAATGCATTTTTTAGCTCCAGATAAATCCTCTGTGCAGATCAGAGTTTTATTGCACGACAGGCATAGTGTTATTTATATAAGCCCAAATTTTCTAGTGGGGTGCAAGTATTATAGTGATAGGAGACTATCTCATGCAGGTTTAGTCTGGTTCGTGACTTTCTGCAGAAAGTCACATATCGACCTAGACTTTTACCAAGTTGCGATGAATCATAGAATCCCTACAGTGCAAAAGAAGGCCATTCGGTCCATCAAGTCTTCACCAACCCTTTGAAAGAGATCCCCACCCTATCCTTGTAACCAAACTTAGAGGCAATTTAGCATAGCCAATCCACCGAACTGAACATCTTTGGCCTTTGGGAGGAAACCAGAGCACCCAGAGAAAACCCAGGCAGATATGGGGAGAATGTGCAAACACCGCACAGTCATCACTATGCCACCATATCACCCTTCGGGGCTCTTTAAAAATGGTGGCCGAGACCCAATTCCAAGATTGCTATCCCCATTCCTATGGGGATAGCAATGGGGCCATGGGGCCTCACGGTAGCATGGTGGTTAGCATCAATGCTTCACAGCTCCAGGGTCCCAGGTTCGATTCCCGGCTGGGTCACTGTCTGTGTTGGGTCTGCACGTCCTCCCCGTGTGTGCGTGGGTTTCCTCCGGGTGCTCCGGTTTCCTCCCACAGTCCAAAGATGTGCGGGTTAGGTGGATTGGCCATGCTAAATTGCCCGTAGTGTAAGGTTAATGGGGGGATTGTTGGGTTACGGGTTACGTGGGTTTAAGTAGGGTGATCATTGCTCGGCACAACATCGAGGGCCGAAGGGCCTGTTCTGTGCTGTACTGTTCTATAATCCTAGGGTTTCCACTTTTCAAGAGTGTCTTTAAAGGGTGTGGCTTGTTCCGGATGCAAGCCCTCACTCTGCACTCTTCCCTGGGCTCTATTGCAGGAATTCCTCATGTCCTCAACCTCTGCAATTTTCATGGAGCTGGGTCAGTTTTCAAGGAGAAGTGAAATGAACCACAGTTGGCATGAGGGCACCTTTTAAAAGGTCTACCTTATGTCCCCATCTCAAAGTATGCCCCTACCAAGCCCCTGGTGAAATGATCTGAACTGAATAAATTGGAGCCAAGGGTTGACAGGGCGAATAATGGGCAAACAATATTCTACCTTCAAAGAAAAGATATTTCAGGCACATGAAGGTATATTCCTCGAAGGGAAATGTAGAGCAAACAAACCCAGATCTCCTTGAATGACAGAAGAGATAGAAATTAAGATCAAGAAGTAAAGATATGGCAATGACAGATATCAGGTAGGATTTACGGTTGAGAACCTGGCTGCACATAGAGGTCCAGAGGGGTGGTGAAAAAACAAACGATAAGCAGCGAGGGAGCATGAAAAGGTATTGGCAGCCAACATAAAAGGGAATCCCAGAATTCTGCAGGCATACAACTTCAGTGTCCTGAAGGAGGTCCACCCCACCGTCTCAGGGAGCTCTTGGCGATCCATCTTCATTTTCAGGAACTCCACCTCCTTTCTGCACCAGTGGGTCAGTGATGCTGGGCACTTTTTCAACATGGTGTCTGGATAGGGCAGCAGTATATGTGCCATCAGGAATGCCCCACCTCTGAATACAGCGCAAAACACTTGGTTACATAAGGCAGCCTCAGCAGTGGCTAACCTCCACATTCCCACTCCCACCGTGGGACTCTGGGCACGATCAAATGGCCACGTTGTGCCCTAAAAGCAGCTCACTGCTGCGCAGCATGTCCGATAAAAGTTAAACCCCGCTCATGGGATCTACACGGTGTCATAATATACATCCAGGTGCATGATGGAGTGCAGACAGGCAGTGATTGACACACAGGATGACCAGTGAGCACACAGAACACAGCAGCCATTCACCTGACAGGACACGGCCACTATAAAGCCAGAGGGCACCAGTTTTCCTGCTCTCTCGGGATCCACCCTTTGAGACAGTCAGAGCTCGTGAGCAGCAACTAGTACAAACACCATGTGGTAGTCAGATAGTCTGGTCAGGTTAGCCTCAGGTCTCCAGTCAAGTCAGCATAGTGTCAACCCACAGTTAAGCATGTATTATAGTTAGTTGATCAATAAAATTGTGTTGCATTTCTTCAAGTGTTGGAAGCCTATCTCTCTCTGCACTGCATCAAACGCAGTCCACGTAGACCCAGCTTACCCAACACATCACACGGCTCGCAACACCTCATGAGATCCAGTGTGATCTCGCGAGACATTATGGTGTAAAAACCATCCACTGTGGGCAGGATCACTTTTTAGAAAATCTGCATAATAAATCAAGGCAGTAAGTCTCACTCTTGCGTGCAGATTCCTGAGGGAACTGAGACTTTGGGATTCACTCCCTTTGCCTCTGACACCTCGGCCAAGTGCCGTTCAGCAATAGTCTCCACAAACAGGTACCAGATGGAACAGCACTTGTGGGGGTCTCCCAGCGGATTGGAGGCCCCCAGCTGCATACCCTTTGGGCAAGATGGTGCCTTGGTGCTGCTGGTGTCAGTGCCAAGCTGGCATTTTTTGAGTGTGCGTGCGATCGGGCTGGGGATGCCCTGCGTTTGGGCTGGGAGGCATCAGGGGTCTCTTCGGGGTCCTCTGAAATTTTAAAATAGCATCCCGATCTCTCGCTACAATGGGGGGGGGGGCGGGGGGGGGGTCCAGCGAGTGTAGGTGCTCAACAGTGTGCGTCCTCGGCCACGCGTTCCCTGCTGAGGCCCCTGATACAACACAACCCGCAAGTGCTGGGAAACACACGGCTAAACAGTTCGCTATGTGATTGAATGGTGCCCCTCGTCTCAGGAGGGTAGAATTCCACCCAATAATTTAGGATAAAATTAATAGCCACATGGAAAAGCGCAGGTTAATTACGGAAAGCCAGCGTGAATTTCTTAAGGGACAATCATGTTTAACTCACTTGCTGGGGTTTCTGATTAAGTAGCAGGGAGAGTTAATGAGGGCAAATCATCTGATGTGATGCACATGGACTTCCTAAACACTTGCCGCACACCAGACTTGTGAGCAGGTTTATAGCTGGTGGAATAAAAGGGACAGTAGCAACATGGATTTTAAATTGGCTGAGTGACAGGAAACAGAGTATTGTGCTTAATGGATTTTTTTTGTGCTTAATGGATTTATTTTGTGCTTAATGGATTTATTTTGCGCTGTAACGGTTCTGTGATTCTGTGAGTTGGAGTACACTGCCTGAAAAAGAGGAGGAAGCAGATTAAATAATAATTTCAAAAGTGAATTGGATAAATACACTTTGAAGAGGAAAACAGCCTCAGCATTATGAGCGGGGGAATGGTACTACAGCCGTGATTCTCCTCCAGAAAAATTTCTTACATGCGATTGCGAGCGGGAAATGCCGCGTGCTCCCCGGCGCTCCCCCTGGTGAGGCCGGCAACGCTATTCAACGTTGATTGGTCCACTTAACGAGGCCCCATGGGCTTCTTGTCGCTAATGGCAGTTCTCCAGCAGCACCGCGCTCGCCAGGCCCCGCTAACAAGGGCGCGATTCTCCCAAAGGGAGACAAAGTGCCGACGCCGGAGTGAAAACCAGAGTGTTTCACTCCAGCGTCGGAGGCCGCTCCTCGCCCCCATTCTCCCACCCCCACGGGGCTAGCAGCGACGCCGCGTCAATTACGCGCGCCGGGCCTTGACGCCCACGTCAAAGCGGCGCCGCGTAAAGACGCGGCCGGCGGCACCTAAATGACGTCACCCACGCATGCGTGGTTGCCGTCCTCCCCTCCGCCGCCCCGCAAGACATGGAGGATTGATCTTGTGGGGCAGCGGAGGGAAAAGAGTGCGTCTTTCAGAGACGCCGGCCCGATGATCTGTGGGCACCGATCGCAGGCCAGACCCCTCCTGTGCACCCCCCTGGTGCTCGATCCTGCCTCCTCCCCCCACAGGCCCCACACGCAGCGGTCGCGCGCTGTTCACGCCGGCAGCAACCAGGTGTGATTGGCACCGGCGTGAACTGGTCAGATTAGGCAGGCCGCTCGGCCCATCTGTGCCGGAGAATCGCCGCTCAACCGGTAGAAACGGCGAGCGGCGATTTTAAGAGCGGCCTGTTGTAAAATGCGACACGCCGTTTTGGGGGGTGGGAGAATCGCGTGTGGGTGCCAGGGCGGCGTGGCGTGAATCGCCCGGCTCTTCCGCGATTCTCCCACCCGACGTGGGGGTCGGAGAATCGGGCCCAATTTTTACCAGCACTTGCTCAGCCAACCCTAGCCAGCTCTCAACAATGGCAAAGAGGAGACAGCCCCAAGATTCCGGGATGCGGAGCTGGGGAGGTTTCTAGGTGCAGTGGAATCCAGGAGGGATGTCCTGCTCTCCCAAGTGTCCCAGAGAGGTGACGGCGGCTGTGAATGCCGGGAAAGTGACCAGGAGCTGGCCTCCAGTGCAGGAAAAAGGTCAACCACCGACACATGGCGGCATGAATGAGTAGACCCCCGCACTCCATCCCCCTCCCTGAGCCTTTTCTGCCCCCACATGAGTACCCACACCCAACTCCCCATGCAACCCATTCCAACCCTCCCTCCACCCTCCCTCCGCCTTCAACCCCCTCCCAACCCTTCTTTCACACACCCCCACCACTGTGAACCGCACGTATGGCTAACGGTACCCTCTCTGTGTGGCCTCAGGCAAAGCTCTCCCAAATTCACTGGGAGAGGGCCCAGGCTGGTGGAGGGGTGCCAGACATAAGAATCCTCACCTCTTTCCAGGAGCGGACCCTGGAGGTGACTGGGGTGGCCGAGGAGAGTGGTCACCAACGCAGAGGCTGGCTGATGCCGCAGAGGTGAGGAACCACTGGGCCCCAGCCAAAGGACCTGTCAGAATTGTTATTGCCTTACCCACTGACCCATCCCTCAACACTGACCACATGTCCATTCCGACGCAGGTCCTCTAGCCGTCGGCACCGGCCTATCCTTGGTGGCCCAAGAGAACACCTTGGAAGAGCGCTCCGAAGATTCCAACATAATAGTCACGTCACAGCTGTCGTCCCCACCCTCCACTAGCATATTCACACCTCGGTGGGAAATGTTAGTGGTCAGGCTTCTGGACCACAACCTGGTGAGCACCACACAGCTGCTGATGTATATCAGGAGAAGGCAGGAACCCCCAGGCGAGACAGCAGTCGGAGGTCTGTTGGATCCCAGGACCCAGCTGGGTCCCAGCCTGATGCTGACCCTGTGAAAGAGGTCATCCTGGAGCTGATGGAGACATTAGGGAGAGGCCGGGACATTCAGAGGGAGATGTCAGCGTCACTCCAGCAGATCCATAGCCGCTTGCAGGAGATGGTGCCAGTAATGTGTGGCACTGAGGCCAACACTGCTGGGGTGACAACCGCAGTGGAGAGCCTGGTGCATGACGACAGCACCATTAGTGAAAGTGTACCGGTGTTGTGCAGATATTGATGGTCATGGCTGAGGGTTTCGACAGAATTTCCTTCTCGCTGGGAGATGTGATCCAGTACCAGGCTGATGTAGATGAGGTTCTGCGGGACATGGCCTGCTCTCAGATGGAAATAGCCACCGTGCAGCTAGTCACAGATTGGCATTGCCGAGGTGCTGCACAGCATATCCCAGTCACTGAGGAGCATTGCCGAGGGCTTCGACCCAATGGTGCGGACCATAGGGAGCAGTGCCAGATGATGCAGGAGTAGCTGAAGCTTAAACCAACTGCCCCTCCATCCCAGGGCCCTATGGGCACAGAACGGGAGGAGGGGGCACTGGGTGGCTACCCAGACTCGTCCCATGGAGTGGCAACGGTGGCTACCAGCTCCCCTGAGTTCCAACCTGCTGATGAGGCCTGACTCATAGCCAGCACACGGAACAGGGCGGCACGGCTGTGCTTGAGCCGTCGCCATGTGAGCCGGGACCTTCTGGCCCCAGATGACGCCCGCCAGGGGCATTGAAGGCCACGGGATGTGGTAAGAATCTGTCTGCCTCCCACCTCAGATGTGCATGCTCGGGACACACCCAGGGATGCACGGTAGCACAGTTGCTTCACAGCTCCAGGGTCCCAAGATCGATTCCCGGCTTGGGTCACTGTCATTGCGGAGACTGCATGTTCACCCCGTGTCTGCGTGGGTTTCCTCCGGTTTCCTCCCACAGTCCAAAGATGTGCAGATTAGGTGGCTGGGCCATGCTAAACTGCCCTTAGTGTCCAAAATGGTTAGGTGAGGTTACTGGGTTGCAGGGATAGGTTGGAGGTGTGGGCTTAGGTAGGGTGCCCTTTCCAAGGGACAGTACAGACTCGATGGACCGAGTGGTCTCCTTCTGCCCTGAAATTCTATGATTCTATGAATCGATGTCGCGGTAGAGCTAGAAAGTCAAAGCATATCGAGGATCACTGAGGGCACTGGAGGAGGGGGAATGGAGTGGGGTGGTAGGGCGGGGGTGGGGAAGGGGGCAGCACCATCGGGAGAGTGGGGAATTGTAAAACACAACCAGTACGATGCCTCGGTCACTTTCTTTCGCAATGCGGGCTGACCTCTGAACCCTTGGCAACTCCCCCTCCCCATGACACTCACCCACCAACCGGCTGTGGACATGTCCCTGGAGCTGTGTCCCAACCACTGGTTGTTCGGGTGTTGACTGCTGCGTGTCTGATATTGTCTCGCGCAATGTTCAGCATTATGTCCAGGCATCAAGGTGTGATTGGGATGCTAGGCAATAATTCCCACATGCTGCATGGCCCGCGTACCCATGGGAATCCACTTGAGTTGTGAGAAGTGCTCACTTAACCACGATTGCCAATTTCCTATTAGCAATCGCATTCAACCGCATGGCCAGAGGCCTCAGCAGTCGGTCGGGGTTATTGGTGGTCGGTGAGGCAGACGGGCAGGGACAAGGGTTGCCCCCAGAATGGATCCAGGGGTTAGCATGGTGGTGCTGCACATGGATGCCCCTCTGTTGCCCTCCCCAGTTCTTCTCCCCACCCTCCCATGGTGGCCCACCCCTGCAGAAGGTCCCCAACCCCAGCCGAGAGTTCTCCCCCAATCCCCCACCTTCAACAGGGGCAGCAAGCCCAGTGTCCCGTTGGCTCTTTGCCTGTGAGCAAAGATGGCTACTCACCTCCTCGGCTCCCCACAGAAGCGGTCACGTTTTTCAAAAGGACTACTGATCTGCGCCTATGTAACCACCTGCTGGAGAGGCCGCTGAATGAGGGGAGGCCGTTGGATATCATAGAATTTACAGTGCAGAAGGAGGCCATTCAGCCCATCGAGTCTGCACCGGCTCTTGGAAAGAGCACCCTACCCAAGGTCAATACCTCCACCCTATCCCCATAACCCAGTAACCCCACCCAACACTAAGGGCAATTTTGGACACTAAGGGCAATTTATCATGGCCAATCCACCTAACCTGCACATCTTTGGACTGTGGGAGGAAACCGGAGCACCCGGAGGAAACCCACGCACACACGGGGAGGATGTGCAGACTCCGCACAGACAGTGACACAAGCCGGAATCGAACCTGGGACCCTGGAGCTGTGAAGCCATTGTGCTATCCACAATGCTACCGTGCTGCCCTTGGATTGGCTCTTGTTAAGTGTATAGAAATAGGGCTTAAGTGGTGACAATTGATTTCTCGCCACACTACGGCAAGCTGGGAGGTTGCATCGCAAACTGTTTGGCGCCTGCCGTGGTTCTCACTTTCTGCCTCTCCCGTTATTCAGCAGCCTCGTTGCACTCGAGTGAGAGTGGAATGAGGCTGGAGTATCTCGCCCCGATCTATTAAATTAATTTTAATTCAATCTAAACTCTAAAAAATTTTTAATATAAATAAATTGGCACGATGTCAATCTTTGATCATGCTTGGAAAATGTCTGGTTGTTTTATTATGTGGAAGATGACATCATATAAAAGCAACTTGTCATGTAGTTCTTTTAGGGTTAATTCTCCGCAGGCGACTAGGGTTTTTTTATTTGTCTCACCCTTTGGGTGGGTTGGGCTGCCATCTTTAATTGGCCTTGGGCCCAAATATTTTGTGTGAGATAATCCTTTGTGGTTTAAATGGTTGACTCTGGGTTGAGGGAGGGTGAGAGACCCCCCTCCCCCGGATCAAGTTGGTCATGTGGAATGTTAGGGGGGCCCAGGAAAGAGTTTTCTCTCGACCACTCGAGGCCGAAGTTGATGGCTCCTTCAGTGGTAGCGAAGGCGTGTTTGCGTTCGTGGAAGAGATCGGGGTGAAGACCCATGGTGGTTCATGCATCCCGGTGTAACGAATTGTTGATCTTTTCCCCAGTTCATAAGATATACTCCAGGATAGATTTATTTTTGATGTGTTGGTCTCTTCCTCCCAGAAGAAAGCAGAATATTTGGCAACAGCCATTTTGGACCATGCTTTGCACCTGGTGGACTTGGTTTTCTAAGTGGGCCCCATTCAACATCCAGATTGAGCTTGGATTTGGGGCTATTGGCAGACATGGGTATTGTGGATGCATTTCAAGGCTATAGTTGAGTGTGCCGGGTTCAATGGGAATGGGTCTGTCTCTCCCTCCACACTGTGGGAAGCCTTGAACACGGTTATCAGAGGGGAGATTATATCATACACGGAGCCCATGGATAGGGAGGTGAGAGAAGAATGGCAGATATTAATGTAGTTGCCGAAATTCTGGAGATGGACCACAAGTATTCAAGTGACCCTACCCCAGAGCTCCTGGCAAATGGGAAGAAACTGCAGACGCAGTTTGATTTGTTGTCTATGGGTAAGGTGGTGCGCCAGCTGTGGCACATTATTATGTGGATTATTTACGAATAGGGGGAGAAGGCCAGCCACCTCCTGGCTCACCAGCTGAAGTGGCAGACGGCCTCTCATGAGATGATTGAGGTCAGGGACTCGGGTGCCAAGCTGGTGTCCACCCCGGATAGACTTAATGGTGTATTTGAGGTTTTTTTATAAGAATCTTTGCAGGTCGGAGCCGCCAGTGGAGGGGTTGAATATGTTGGCATTTGGGTCTGGTATTTCCTGTGGTTGGGGAGGAAGAACGTCAAGAGTTGGCGGCACCGCTAGGTCCAGGGGAAGCCTTAGCAGCTATGAGGTGGATGCAAACAGCTAAGACCTCAAGCCAGATTGGTTTACGGTGGAGTTTTCTAAGAATTTTGCCGGACAGTTGGTCCTGTTGCTGGTGGACATGTTTAAGGACTCTCTGATCTGGGGCTCCCTTCCAGCGACGCTAATGCAGGCATTAATTTTCCTTCTGTTGAAATAAGACAAGGATCCTTTGGAATATTGGTTTTATTGTCCTATTTCGTTGCTGAATGTTGATGCCAAGATATTGGCTCATGTGCTTGCGGTAAGATTAGAGACTTGTCTCCTGGGGTGATAGGTGGAGATCAGACAGAATTTGTTAAAGGGCAGTAACTGTCGACTGGCGTCCGGCAACTGTTCAAGGTCATTCTCTTCCCGCCTGCAGGGCCTGATCCAGAGGTGGTTGTGTCTTTGTATGCCGAGAAGGTATTTGACATGGGAGTGGAAGTACCTGTTTGCAGTTTTGGAGAATTTTGGTCTTAGATCAAAGTTTGTTTTGTGGATACGTCTATTGTATAAGGCCCCCTCGGCTAGTGTACATACCAACATGTTGAGTTCAGGGTACTTTCAACTGGGGAGGGGAATGAGACGTGAATGTCTGATGTCTCCCCTCCTATATGTATTGGCGATTGGACCCCTGGCTATGGCTTTGAGGGCTTTAAGAAAATGGAAAGGGATAATTGGGGTGGGGGAGGTGGAGCATTGTGTGTTCCTATACGCCGACAAAGTACTTCTTTATGTGACGGACTCAGTCCCCAATATGGTTGATATGGAGCTACTGAAGAGCTTTGGCTCTTCTTCAGGATACAAGTTGAATCTGGGAAAGAGTGAGTATTTTCCAGTGGACCCCACAGGGAGGGGAGGCAACCTGGTGTGTGCTTCCCTTTCGTCTTGCCAGAAATAGCTTTAGGTATCTGGGAGTCCGGGACTGGGCCAGGCTCCATAAATGGAACTACGGCAGTCTGGTGAATAAGGTTAAGTCTGATCAAAGGTGTCCTTGACAGCATGTTCCAGTCTTATCAAAATAAATATTGTTCCACAGTTTTTGTTTCTTTTTCCATGTCTTCCTCCCTAAATCTTTTTTTGGGAGGGTCAATAAGTTGATAGCGGTTTTTATATAGGCGCGTAAGGTACTGAGAATTCGTAGGACCGTTTTACAGAGGGACAGACAATCGGAGGGGTGGGGGGGTGGGGTGCTGGTGTTGCCTAATTTGCTTTTTTATTATTGCCAGCCAAAATGGAAAAGGTGCTGGTTTGATGTAGTGACCACTTGGGTGCAGGTAGAGGCGAGGTCATGTAAGGAGTCTGTGTTGGGTGCACTGGTGACGTCTTCGCTTCTGTTTTCGCCGACAAAATATTCTACCAGTCCGAAGGTCGTTTTCACTGAGGACATGGAGGTGGATAATAGACGTGAGTGGTGTTCTGGGGGCCCACCCAATCACACACACATGTTCAGGTGCTGTGCCAAACTTGAGAGCTTTTGGGTCTCCTCCTTTAGCACTACGTCGGCGATTCTAAATGTTGAAGTGGAGCTCTGTCCTCTGGTTGCCATATTTATGATGTCAGATCACCAAGGCTGCAGACCGGGGCAGAGGTGGCTGTCCTTGCCTTCGTCTCATTGGTTGCTCAGAGGCGGGTTCTGCTAGGGTGGAGGTCCCCAGCCTCACCCAGCGCCTCGGCATGGTTAATAAAGCTTCTGTACCTGGAGAAGGCCAAGTACATGTGAGGGGATCGGTCTAGGGATTCTACTGGAGGTGGCGGCCTTTCGTTGTCTATTTTATGTAACTAATGACCATCAGTTGTTGGAGTGGGGCGTGAGGAGGAGTATTGATCGTGTGGTTTTGGTATTTTTTCTTGCATGTCGTACCGGTGGATTTTTAAAATGCAAATGTTTTGTAATATTTGGTAAAATTGAAAAGCTTTATTAAAAATGTATATTTTTAAATTTTTGGAGAGTTATTTCAAACAATCAGCACAGATACAATGGGCTTTTTGCCCCATGTACAAATAGAATGCTTGGTTGTCAGTGAAATTATTTTTTTGCCTTGAGATGAGATCAGCAGAGCTCACATAGCCAAAAGCTAATTTCATAATTTTTCAGTAGTCATTCGGAGTGAGCCTCATTCTAAGCTCATACATTTTATTTGGATAGTGTACAAACTGACCTCCTCACCCTCCTGCAGGAATGTTTCCTCCTGACTCATGTTGAGTGGCCAGGATGCTCAACCTGTCAGCATGACTAGTGAGCAATGAGCAATATTTGGTAAAATGTTTGGAGAGGCATCAATTATAAATCAAAGTGTTTCCTTGGGCGCAGTGGGTCATCTTATCATAGAATAATATCATAGAATTTACAGTGCAGAAGAAGGCCATTCGGCCCATCGAGTCTACACCAGCCCTTACAAAGAGCACCCTACTCAAATGAAATGAAATGCAATGAGAATCGCTTATTGTCACAAATAGGCTTCAAATTAAGTTACTGTGAAAATCCCCGAGTCGCCACATTCTGGTCTGTTTGGGGAGGCTGGTACGGGAATTGAACCCTGCTGCTGGCCTGCCTTGGTCTGCTTTAAAAGCCAGCTCTTTAGCCCTGTGCTAAATCAAGCCCACGTGCCCAAGGAATCAAGCCCACGTCCCCACCCTTTCCCCGTAACCTGGTTACCCACTTCACCTTTTTGGATAGCACATGTCGGAGAATTGGGCAGCTCAGAGCACAAGCCTTTAAAATAACCTTACCAATTACTTCTATTTAAATTTAATTGAAGGCAATTAGATGAGCTACTTTATAGTTGTAAGCCACCCATAATAACTGTAGATCAGGTGATCCATTGCATTTGACCTAGAGAGCGTCCTCAGCGTGTCTGTGGTGAACTCTATGGGTGCAAATCTCCGACTGCAATTCAGTCCCGGTTGGGGGGGGGGAATGAGGAGTGTTTCCCACTGTGAAGGCTGACAGGAAGCTATGCTACATCTTCCGCCCGCGACATACTTAATTATGAATCTGTGGCTTTTGCGCCGTCTTCTGTGGCAAGGTGGGTTTGACGGCATGTTGCCCACCATCATACCTGGGTGCTCTAATTAAAAAGTGTGGTGAATGTAATATGATAATTCACACTATGTCTTTGTAAGCGCAGTAGCGTTATCCGACCACTTGGGGGAGTAGCTCTGGGAATGCTCAGGAGCTTGTACAGGGCTCCACCCTTGGCTCCGCCCACGACTCCTCCCCCTAATGCTGCTGTATAAATACCCTTGTCCAGAGTCAGCCTGCAGTTCACTGAGAGTTCATCAGCGGGTAACAGGCTGGCTCTGTAGTAAGTCGATTAAAGCCTAGATTCATATCGGAAACACATGTCTGGTGAATTGATGGTTCCATCAATTTAAATGTCTTAAGAACAATCAAGATCGATCATGGATTCAGCCCTCAAGCCTGGACGCCTGGAACCCGACCCGCAGGATGCAGAGGCTAAAGAAATCTTCTCCCACTGGCTGCGGAGCTTCAAGGCCTACCTGGCAGAAGCGAGCACAGCCAAAATGACAGAGGAACGAAGTTGAGTCTACTGCACGCGAGGGTGAGCCACAGAATCTCTACACAACTAAACTCGGCCGGTTCATATACTGCAGCGCTAGCAGTACTCGATAAGATATAAGTGAGGCCCATTAACAAAGTTTACGCACGCCATGTGTTCACGACTCGCCGCCAGCGGCCTACTGAATCACTCGCCGAATTTCTAAGGGAACTCAATAATTTGTCCAATGACTGTAATTATCAAGCGGTTACCGCGGCTGAACACAGAGAACTTGCTGTTCGCGATGTTTTTGTAGCGGGCCTCAGGTCTAACTATGTGCGCCAACGATTACTGGAAAAGGGGGCCCAAGACTTAGAAACGACTGTGGAAGCTGCTACCACGATGGAGGTCTCCCTCCGCAGCCTTAACTCGTTCCCCGTGGACCCCGCGGCCCAATCATTGGCCGACGACCAGCGACTCCCCCAGGCCTATGCTACGCGGCCGCCCAGCCACTATGCTGCTCCAGCCAGCCACTATGCTGTTCCAGCCTGCCATTTTTGCGGCCAGAACCAGCACCCACGGCAGCACTGCCCGGCCCGCAATGCGACCTGCAGCAGCTGTGGGCGAAAAGGCCATTACGCAAGAGTGTGCCTCGCTAAAAGGGCCCCTGCTTCCAGCTCCCCAGCGGCACGAAGTAATCGCTCCCCTCACCCGCAGGCCCGCGGGGCCCGAAACGCTGCAGCCTATGCCCCGACTCCGCCCCCTCCAGCCACGTGCGATCCATGGGGGCCGCCATCTTGGCAAACCTCCAACACGCAGCCGGCCACGTGCGACTCATGCGGGGCTGCCATCTTGGACGCCATCTTCCTCGCCGCCCGCCACGTGCGATCCACAGGCCCGACCTGCATCTCCGTGCTCGGACAACTCATCGGAAGAATACGACTATGAACTCAGAGGGCAGTCATCACGGGGCCACTCCAGCTCGGCTGATCGAGCCGCCGACTACCCGCAACTCGGCGCAGCCACCCTGGACCAATCACGACCAAAGAATCTACGAAACTCGATGGCAGAGGTCCATATCAACGGGTACAGAACGCCATGCCCCTTCGACTCCGGGAGCACTGAGAGCTTCATACATCCAGACCTGGTAAGACGCTGTTCGCTCCCCGTTTTCCCCGTGCAGCAAACTATCTCGCTCGCCTCAGGCTCCCATTCCATCCAGGGGCGCACCGCCGCGACACTCACAATCCGAGGCGCTAGCTACTCTAAATTCAAACTCTACGTTTTGCCCGAACTCTGCGCACCACTCTTATTAGGCCTAGACTTCCAATGTAACCTCAAGAGCCTCACCCTCAGCTTCGGCGGGCCCCTGCCCCCACTCACTATCTGCAGCCGCGCTACGCTGCAAATCCCCCCCCTCCTCTCTTCGCCAATCTCACAAAGGACTGTAAACCCGTAGCCACTCGTAGAAGGTGGTATAGCCTGCAGGATAGGTTATTTATCAGAGCAGAGGTCCGAAGGCTTCTCAGTGAGGGGGATATAGAGGCCAGCAATAGTCCCTGGAGAGCTCAGGTGGTGGTCGTTAAGACAGGGGAAAAATTCCGCATGGTTGTCGACTATAGTCAGACCATAAATAGATTTACGCTCCTCGACGCGTATCCCCTCCCCAGGATTGCAGACATGGTAAACCAGATCGCCCAATACCGGCTCTTTTCCACGGTGGATCTGAAGTCTGCATACCACCAGCTCCCAATCCGCCCGGAGGACCGCCACTACACGGCATTCGAGGCCGATGGCCGTCTCTTCCATTTCTTCCGGGTCCCTTTCGGCGTCACTAATGGGGTCTCGGTGTTCCAACAAGCAATGGACCGAATGGTGGACCGGTACGGGCTGCGGGCCTCGTTTCCGTAATTGGACAATGTCACCATCTGCGGCTATGACCAGCAGGACCACGACGCCAACCTCCACCCTGTTCTCCAGACGGCACAGAAACTGAATCTCACGTATAACAAGGAGAAATGCGATTTCCGCCCAACCAGACTAGCCACCCTCGGCTATGTCGTGGAAAACGGAATCCTGGGCCCAGACCTGGACCGTATGCTTAGAACTCCCCCTCCCCCATTGCCCCAAGGCCCTCAAACGATGCTTGGGTTTCTTTTCCTACTACGCCCAGTGGGTCCCTCAATATGCGGACAAAGCCCGCCCACTCTTTAGGGCCACACGATTTCCCCTGTCAGCCGAAGGACGCCAGGCCTTCGACGGCATCAAGGAGGACATCGCCAAAGCGGCCATGCGGGCGGTGGATGAATCCATTCCATTTCAGGTAGAGAGCGACGCCTCAGAGGTAGCTCTTGCAGCCACGTTAAATCAGGCAGGGAGACAAGTCTCATTTTTCTCCCGTACCCTCACCGCTTCAGAACTCCGACACTCCTCAGTTGAGAAAGAAGCACAAGCCATTGTGGAGGTTATCCATTACAGGAGGCACTACCTCGCAGGTAGGAGGTTCACCCTCATCACCGACCAGAGATCGGTTGCCTTCATGTTCAACAACTCGCAAAGGGGCAAAATTAAAAACGACAAAATTCTGAGGTGGAGGATTGAACTCTCCACCTACAATTACGACATTAAGTATCGACCCGGGAAGCTCAACGAGCCGCCGGATGCCCTATCCCGCGGGACACGCGCCAGCGCGCAGATTGACCGATTGAAAGTCATCCACAATGACCTCTGCCACCCGGGGGTCACCCGGCTCCTCCACTACATCAGGGACCAAAACCTACCGTTCTCCAGCGAGGAGGTAAAAGCGGTCACCAGTGATTGCTTGATCTGTGCGGAGTGCAAACCGCACTTCTATAGACCAGACATGGCCCACCTGGTCAAGGCTTCTAGGCCCTTTGAACGCCTCGCGATTGATTTCAAAGGGCCACTCCCCTCAACTAACAAGAACATTTACTTCTTAAACATCGTAGACGAGTTCTCTCGTTTCCCATTCGCTATCCCGTGCCCCGACATGACCTCCCACACAGTCATTAGGGCCCTGCATAACATCTTCACCCTGTTCGGTTTCCCCAGCAATGTACACAGCGACCAGGCTTCGTCCTTCATGAGCGACAAGCTGCGTCAGTACCTGCCCAACAAGGGTATTGCCTCGAGCAGGTCTACCAGCTACAACCCCAGGGGGAACGGGCAGGTGGAGAGGGAGAACGCGACTGTCTGGAAGACCATCCTACTGACCCTCCGGTCTAGAAAGCTCCAAGTCTCCCAGTGGCAGGAAGTCCTCCCAGACGCGCTCCACGCTATTAGGTCCCTTTTGTGCACAGCGACCAATCAGACCCCTCACGAGAGGCTCTTCATTTTTTCCAGGGGCACTACCACGGGGGTCTCACTTCCGGCATGTCTGAGGACACCGGGTCCCGTACTTCTGAGGAAATGTGTCAGGGCGCACAAAACCGACCCCCTTGTTGAAAAGGTGCACCTGCTCCACTCCAACCCCCAGTACGCATTCGTCGAGTTCCCTGACAGCCGTCAGGACACGGTATCCCTCCGGGATCTGGCACCCGCCGGATCCAGCCCCCCCTCTACCCCCACAGAAGGATCTCTCACCCTACACCCTATGCTGCCGCCCCCTCGCGCTCCCGAGCCCGCGAGCTCGCTCCACCAGTTCCGCGCACCCGCGCCGGCCAGGGCCCCCAGTCCCCGGTCGAACCAGGAGAGTATGAAGCTCGGATACAACCCTCCCTGGAGTCCACCATCGTACCCCAGCCCATCCAGCCACTGCAAGAGGCTGCAACCCCGGTGCTCCGCAGATCACAGCGGACAATTCGACCACCGGACAGACTGATGTTGTAGACCACCACCCCCGCCGGACTTGATTTTTTTGCAGGGGGTGAATGTGGTGAATGTAATATGATAATTCACACTGTCTTTGTAAGCGCAGTAGCGTTATCCGACCACTAGGGGGAGTAGCTCTGGCAATGCTCAGAAGCTTGTACAGGGCTCCACCCTCGGCTCCGCCCATGACTCCTCCCCCTTGTGCTGCTGTATAAATACCCTTGTCCAGAGTCAGCCTGCAGTTCACTGAGAGTTCATCAATGGGTAACAGGCTGGCTCTGTAGTAAGTCGATTAAAGCCTAGATTCATATCGGAAACACGTGTCTGGTGAATTGATGGTTCTATCAAAAAGCTCCCTACATTACTGACCCACCATTAAAGAAAGAAGGTGGGCCTCCTGGAACACTCAGAAGCTGGAGATGGGCCTCCTTGATGATACTGAAGCTGGAAGATCCGCATGATAGCTGCTTCTTTCCCCCCCCCATTTACTGTTGTGGTGTCCCAGGGTTCTGGGTTATTGGTGGACTCGATCTCAAACTAGGACAGCAGCCCTAGGCCTTCTTCAGGTAAGTCCTGACCTGTACGTGCTGATCTGTTGTGGACCGACGTGTTTTCCCGCTGGAGTCACGGAGAAACGGGCGTGGGGGTAAGATTCGGGTCGGGCCTTCATCTGCATCCCAGGAGCAGGATGCAAGTTGATTTCACGGCAGCCTCCAGCAGGAGCCTCCAGCAGGATTCCCAATCCGTCATCAGAAGATCCCACTATAAATCCGTGCCGACATGAAATCGCCTTTTGTGCCTCCCGTCAAATTCTCTCCCTGCCCCTCCACCCGCCATGACACCCGTCAGAGAGGGCATCAGAGAATTCTGCCCTTCGACATCCTTCACATGACACAAAGGAAATTCATAATTTACATGTACTTCTGATATTTGAGTTATAGGTCAAAAAATACTTTCCGGCCTGCTTCCAAAAAATGTTCAGCAGCTTGTTTAACAAGTATGCACTCATTTCATTCTTGGATTTCTTTCTGGTGCCTTATTGCAGCAGATCATTTAGAACCAAAATGGCCATTTGTAATTTATTCAATTGGGTTAGCCAGTGTGCCCTCCAGTCATCAGTCAGCATACTGACTGGCTGATGTGGTTCCAGTCAATAGCAGCAAAGCATTATTATATCAACATGTTGTTCCAGCACTGACAGGCATCTCACTATTTTACATAAATCACTTTGGCATCTGCAAAGCTGAATACAGTCAGACCTGTCTAAATATGATGACTATAAACACATTCATGTTTCTTCGATCCAGGAAACTTGAGAGGGATTAAAACAAGTAATTATTTTTACCTTGCATAATTTCTGAATATTATAATTAAAAAATATCTAGCTCTCCTGCATGTTGATAGGTTCGAAGGATGTCTTAACATGGAGGAAGTATTTCAGTACTTATTCATTAAATAATCAAATTTACACCATGCATCTGTTTTATAAGTTTCCCATTAATTTATCACTTTAGAAGAAGTAGCAGTGCCAGAATGAAATTTATTTCAAGGTGACCCAGGATAATTGGGCTGAAATGTTCAATACTGAGCTGGTTGATGCAGTGAGAAGCTGAGCTCTATCCACAAGGAATGTCCCTAAGTTGCGTTGGCAATCGGTTGTGTTAGCTGATCTCAGCTGGGAGTGCGGCATTTGGATAGAGGGGCCAGGTATCCTTCTATTCATTTCTCCAACAGGCACTGCTGCAAATAAACATCTGTGGCTAAGCAAGGAATTTAGAATTGTTTCTTCCATCTCTCATCATGCCGAGGAGCAACATCGCATACCTGAAAATGAGGTGTCAACTTTGTGAAGATACAACGCAGGATGACTTGCGTGCCAAGCAGCATATGTAGCAAGTAATAGGCAGAGCTAAGTAAGCGGATCAGATCTAAGTTCCCATTCACAACCTTCAGCCAGAAGTTCTAACTGGCTTCCTCTGGAAGTCCCCAGCATCGTAAATGCCAGTCTTCAGCCAATTCTATTTACTCCACATGATATCAAGAAATGGCTGAAGTTACTGAATACTGCAAAGACTGCCCTGACCATATTCCAGCAACAGTATTGAAGACTTGTGCCCCAAAATGTGCCGCAGCCCTAGCCAAGATGTTCCAGTACAGTTACAACAGTGGCAGCCTGCTTGATTGGCACCCCTTCCACTAACATCCAGTCCCTCCCCTACCGATGCACAGTGGCAGCTGTGCGTACTGTTCAATCTACAAGATGCACTGCAATAACTCAGCAATGTTCCTTCGGCAGCACTTTCCAGACCCCGACCACTACCATCTAGAAAGACAAAGGCTTCAGATATCTGAACATGTGGGAACACGACCACATGGACCCTCCACTTCAAGTCACTCACCATCCTAACTTGGAAATATATTGCCATTCTTTCACTGTCTCTGGGTCAAAGTCCTGGAACTCCCTCCCTAACAGCACAGTGGGTGTACCAACACCTCAGGGACTGCAGCAGTTCAAAAAGGCCCTTCTGAAGGGCCACTAGGGATGGACAATAAATGCTGACCTTTCCAGCGATACCCATGTCCTTTAAATTAATTTCTAAAAATTGTTCTGGTTCATTGCCTACATTTCCTCTGGTGAGTGGTCATTTTAGGCAGATCTAGCAATGGGTCTGTAAAGTGGAAGAATGCCCAAACATAGAGCCCAAAAAGGATTTCTTGATATCCAAATCGTGGAAGTCATTGTTTACTACCATAATTGAAGTGGCAACCCATATTTTTATCTAAGAAGTGTATTTCAGGCCAGGAAAAAATGATTTTCTAATGCACATCCTTGACAATATCGAAGGCCAAAGGTTTGACTCCATTGTAACAATCTCGACAGAAAGCAACAAAAAAGCACTGGCCCTGAAACTCTCATCTTACAAGATGATCAGAGGATTAGATAGGGTGGACATTGAGAGCCTTTTTCCTCGGATGGTGATGCACAGCATGAGGGGACATAGCTTTAAATTGAGGGGAGATAGATATAGGACAGATGTCAGAGCTAGGTTCTTTACTCAGAGAGTAGTAAGGGTGTGGAATACCCTGCCTGCAACAGTAGTGGACTCGCCAACACTAAACGCATTCAACTGGTCATTGGATAGGCATATGGACGATAAGGGAATAGTGTAGAGGGACTTTAGAGGGGATTCACAGGATGGCGCAACATCGAGGGCCGAAGGGCCTGTACTGCACTGTAATGTTCTATGTCCTATGTTAAGATGAACCCTTATCCAAAAAGGTCACAAAAATAATTTCTTTGAGCTTTAAGATATGGTCGGGCAGCACGGTGGCATAGTGGTTATCACTGCTATGATAAATGAAAAAAAAAAATGAAAATCGCTTATTGTCACGAGTAGGCTTCAATGAAGTTACTGTGAAAAGCCCCCGGTGCTGAGGTCCCAGGTTCGATCCCGGCCCTGGGTCACTGTCTGTGTGGAGTTTGCACATTCTACCCGGACTTGCGTGGGTTTATCCCCACAGCCCAAAGACGTGCCAAGTAGTTGAATTGGCCACGCTAAATTGACCCTTAATTGGAAAAAATGAATTGGGTACTCTAAATTTATTTTTAAAAAGATATGGAAGCACCAAACCTGGTCACTCTAGAAAGAGACAGCCCTGTTTCTTAATAACTCGAATCTAAAATGAAACCAATTGGTTCTCTGCACCTCAGAGAGGGTCACAGGCAGAGTGTACAAGAAGTCAAAGGAGCAGATGGATTTTAGTAGTCCTCGATGAAATGAAACATGGAACTCATTTAAGCATTTAATTTCCAAACAAAGATGCTGTCAAAGGAATGAAGATTGGTGAAGCTTTTCCGAAAAGGTAGAATGAGCGTTTATATAACAACTTTCCCATCCTCAGGATATCAAAAAAAACCTTTAATAATAATCTTTTATTTGTAATAAAGTAAGGCTGTTCTGTAGGGAAACATGGTGACTAATTTGCACACAGGATTGTAGTTAATGAATAAATTACCAGGTAATCTGCTTTTGAGCAATTGATTGAGGAAATAATGTTCACATATGTTGAAGAATGCATTTGTTTATAATGAGATGTTCCATTTCTTCTTCATAATCAGCAAGGGTCTTGAAACGTTGTTCACAAATTCATTAAGTCCATGAATTTCGAACCAGCAATGATAGATGAGAACTCTACTATATGGCATTTCAAAGCTCAGTATCCGGGTTGATCAAACTTTCAAACCTAAATTCTCTTGTTAATTTGTTCCATTTTAGTCTGTTTCGTTCTCTCCATCCTTGTGAGCTGTTGCATGTTCCTACATTTTTTTAACAATGAGTTACAAGTGAGTGGGCAGAAATCTGGAAAATGGAGTATAACGTGGGAAACTGAGAAGTGGTCATTTTGCAAAGAGGAATGACGAAGCAAAGTATTAACTTAAATGGAGAACGAATGCAGAATTCCGAGGTGCAGAGGGATCTTGGTGTTATCGTTCAAAAGTCACAAAAGGTTAGTTCACAGGTTCAGGAATTGATTAATGAGGCTGATGGAATGCTATCATTTATTACTCGAGGAATTCACATAAAAGTAAGGATGTTAAGCTTAAATTGAACAGGGCATTGGGCAGGATTCTCTATTTTGGGGACTATGTCCCTACACCATTGTGTAAACTGTGGTCTTTTACGCCAGAACAACTGGCGTCAAAAGGCCACAGATTGACCGTCTTGCAGGGGGCTAGCAGGCAGCTGTCGTGGAACTCGCAGCTTCAGCTGTCAATACGGCCTCCAGCGGCTGTGACGTGCTCCATGGCGGACTCAGCCCGCGGACCTGGACCGCCAAAATAGTGCCCCGCATCGACTGCTCGCCAGACCCGGACTGCCCGCACACATTACCCCCAGTCCCGAATGAAGCCCCCCCTCCTCGCCCCCCGATCTGCCCTCCCCCGACTGTGGCGGCCGCGGAATGAGACTGCAGCCATCTCTCGAGTTTCCCAAACGGCAGGACCAGATTAGAACCACACTGTTGGGAATTTGGCCGGTCGGGGACAGAGAATACTGGGGCGGGCCTCAGGCAATGGCCTGAGGTAGCGGATACTCGGCGCGACATACTCCCCGAGTACGCCGCTTTTCGGGGAGGCGGTCCTGATTTCGTGCAGGAGAAGGGATTCTCGCCCCGTTGCCAAACGCGATTTTGGCATCCGGATGTGGAGAACCCAGCCCCACATCTCAAACTGTGTGCAGTTTTGGTTTCCTTATTTGAAGAGGGCTGTAAATCCTTTGGAGGCAGATCAGGGGATGAACAGGTTGTTCTTTTAAGGATAGGTTGGAAAGGCTGGGCTTGTGTCAATGGAATTTAGAAGAGTGATGGGTGACTTGGTTGAAGTATCTCCAATGGTCTTGACACGATGGATGTGGAAAGGATGTTTCCTCTTGTGGGTGAGTCCAGAACTAGTGGACACATTTAAAATTAGGGGTCACCCTTACGGGACGAAGATGAGGAGAAATGTTTTCTCTCAGAGGGCAGTATGACTTTGGAACTCTGCCTCAGAAAGCAGTTAAAGCAGGATCATTGAATATTTTTAAAAGCAGACATATAGATTCTAGTTATTCCAGGGAATCAAAGGTTATCAGAAGAAGGTGGGGATGTGGGTCTGAACATAAACAGATCTGCCATGATTTTATTGAATGACTAGCGAGGCTAGCAACAGGGATATAGTGCAGCTGAACCCATGGCTAAAGAACTGGTGCAGGAGGGAGGGCTTCAGTTTTTTGGATCATTGGAATGTCTTCCAGGGAAGGTGGGGCCTGCACAAGAAGGATGGGTTACACCTGAACTGGAGGGCACCAATATCCTGGCTGGGAGGTCCGCTAGTGTGGTTTGGATGGATTTAAACTAATTTGGCAGCAGGGTGTGAATCAGGACAGTAAGCCAGCAAGTGTAGAGCCTGGGATGAGCATGGCTAAGAGAAAGGGTAGGTTGTGGGAGGTCGAGCTCAGTTGGCCTGGAGGTCTGGAGTGTATCTGCTTCAATGCACGGAGTACAACAGGTAAGACAGATGAATTTAAAGCCTTGATTCACGCGTGGAACTTGGATGTGGTTGCTGTAACGGAGACTTGGTTAAAAAAGGGACAGGACTGGCAGCTAAATATTCCAGGAGATAGGTGTTTTAGGTGAGACAGGAAGGAAGGTAAAAGAGGTGGGGGAGTTGCAATACAGCTGTACAGAGGGAGGACAACTTGGAAGAATAAAGTAACGAGGCACTGTGGGTAGAGCTCAGAGACAGGAAGGGGGCAGTCACTATGATGGGGGTGTACATGGGTAGCACGGTAGCACAAGTGGATACACTGTGGCTTCACAGCGCCAGGGTCCCAGATTCAAATCTTCGCTGGGTCACTGTCTGTGCGGAGTCTGCACGTTCTCCCCGCGTGTGTGTGGGTTTCCTCCGGGTGCTCCGGTTTCCTCCCACAGTTCAAAGATGTGCAGGTTAGGTGGATTGGCCATGATAAATTGCCCTTAGTGACCAAAAAGGTTAGGAGGGGTTATTTGGTTATGGGGATAGGGTGGAAGTGAGGGCTTAAGTGGGTCAGTGTAGACGCGATGGGCTGAATGGCCTCCTTCTGCACTGTATATTCTATGTACTACAGGCCTCCCAATAGCCCACAGGAAGCTGAAGAACAGATATGTAAACAGATTCTGGATAGATGTAGAAATAAAAGGGTTGTTGTAGTGGGAGACTTATTTTCCTCATATTGCCTGGAAATCCCTTAGGGCTCGGGGTCTGGATGGTGAGGAATTTGTTCAGTGTGTCCAAAAAGATTTTTTGGAACAATATGTAGATAGTCCGACTAGAGAGAGGGCTAAACTGGACCCAGGGCCGGCTCAAGGTACCGGCAACTCAGGCAGTCGCCCGGGGCGCCATGTGCTAGGGGGCGCCATCAAGGAGTGCGGGTCCCGCGCATGCGCAGTTGGGCCGGTGCCAACCAGCGCATGCGCGGTGGCCGCCCTCCCTCAGGCCGCCCCGCACAAACATGGCGGATGGATCCAGGCTCGCCGGTGGTCACTCCGCCCCCCCCCCCTCGGGCCCACCCCGCCCCCCCGGCCCCCCCCCCCCCCCCCCCCCCCCCCCCAAAGGGCGCCGAAGTTCAGCTTGCCCGGGGCGCCAGCAACCCTAGGGCCAGCGCTGACTGGACCTAGTACTAGGGAATAAGCCCGGCCAGGTCACCAAAGTTGCAGTGGGAGAACATGTGGCAAACAGTGATCACAATTCTGTAAGCTTTCGGATACAAATGGAAAAGGACGAGTGTTGTCCTCGGGTTAAGGTGCTAAATTGGGGATTACTAACTACAACCAGATTAGGCAGGATTTGGAGGCTGTTGTTTGGGTGAGGCATGTGGGAGTCTTTTAAGGGGCAGTTGATGGGAGTGCAAGACAGGCATGTGCCGGTAAAAAGGAAGGACAAGAAAGGCAGGATTTGGGAACCATGGATGACTAGGCAAATTGAGAATCTTGTCAACAATAAAAAAGATGCATATGTGAGGACAGGCAACTAAAAACAGGTAAAGCATTTGAGAAGTACAGGGAAAGTAGAAAAGAGCTCAAGCAGGGAGTTAGGAGGGCAAAAAGGGGTCACAAAATGTCCTTGGCAGACAGGATTAAGGAGGATCCCAAGGCATTTTATGCATACATTAGGAACAAGAGGGTAACGAGAGAAAGAGTTGGTCCACTCAAGGACAAAGAAGGGAAATTATGTGCAGAACCAGAGGAAATAGGTGAGATCCTTCATGAGTATTTTGCATCGATATTCACAAAGGAGAGGGACATGTTGATTGGTGGTGTCTCAGAGGGATGTGTAAACACTTTAGAACAGGTCGTTATTACGAGGGAGGAAGTATTAGGTGTGTTAAAAAGCATTAAGGTAGACAAATCCCCAGGGCCAGATGTCATCTATCCCAGATTACTGAGGGAGACCAGAGATAAAATAGCTGGGCCTCTTGACAGAAATCATTGGCCACAGGTGAGATACCAGAGGATTGGAGGATAGCCAATGTTGTACCGTTATTTAAGAAGGGTTACAAGAAAAATCCGGGTAATTATAGGCCAATGAGCTTGACGTCAGTGATTGTGAAATTGTTGCAAAAGATTGTCAGAGATAGGGGGCTGGATTCTCCCAAAATGGGACTATGTCGCCACGCCGGAGTAAAAACGCTGGAGTTTTTTTTACTCCAGAGATTCCTGTAAAAAAGTGGAGCTAATTCAATGCCCTGCAGGGGGCTGTCAGGGTCCTGGAGTAAATCTCGCAGCTTTAGCTGCGGATACGGGCCCCCGCACCTCCGATTTGGAGTCAGCGGATGCGCATGGCGGCAGCCTCCAGCGGCCGCGCCAAACATCATGGCGGACTCGGACCGCAGTGCCAGATGCAAATTGAGCCCCCCCCCCGATCGGCCGTGCGCCCGAGCATCTAACTGCGCGGATCTAACCCCCGGCCGCGTATAAAACATCACCCCCCCCCCCGTGTCCGATTCCCCACCCATATTGCCTCGTATTGAGGATATTAGCTAAGAGGAGAGATTGAGTAAACTGGGATTGTTCTCCCCAGAGAGAAGGAGGCTGAGGGGCGATCTGCAAGAAGTTTATAAAGTTATTGAAGTGTTAGCTAGTGTAGACTTGAGAGATGAACAGACACTTCCAATACTGATGAAGGTTCAACTCAATTTTATTAACTAACTTCTAACTAACTAACACACGATGACTGTGGGTCTAAATGATGCTAACTTAAACTAGAGACCTAAGCTTTGTCTGAACCAATTGATTCTCTCAGCATGTGGTGTGAGTCTGTGCTGTGCTGGGTGAGTTCTTGTTACACTGAGAGGCAGCACCCAGAATCAGCGGGAACCGTGGTGCCCTCTGTCTTTATAGTGTGTGTATTCTAACTGGTGATTGGCTGTGGTGTTTGTACATTTTGATTGGTCCTTGTGTGTGTCCATCAGTGTGTGTCTGCACCATGATATACTGGTGTATATTATGACAGTTATGAGGGGTATAGATAGGGTGAACAGTTGGAGACTTTTTCCTCGGGCAGAAAAGTCTACAAGGGGGCACAAGTTCAAGGTTAAGGATAAAAGTTTCAGTGGAGATGTGCTGGTGACGTTTTTTACACAGAGGGTGGTGGTGGCCTGGAATGCACTGCCAAGTGATGTGATTGAGGAAGATAAATTAACGATCTTTAAGACTTATCTGGATAGACACTTGAACAGACAGGTATCGAAGGATACCGGCAATTGGTCTAGATAGGACACGTGATCAGTGCAGGTTTGGACGGCCGAAGGGCCTGTTCTTGTGCTGTATTATTCTTTGTTCTTTGACTCAGCAGGCTTGAGGTGCCAAATAACTATTTTGGATCCTATTGTTTGGGTGGGATTCTCCATTCCACTGCACCCATTTTCTAGTACGGAGCTCCCTCTCCGACAGCGGGATCCTCCATCCCGGCAGCTGGTATTATGGGTACCCCTAATCCACCGGCAAATCCGCAGGGAAGGGGAGGATCCCACTGACAGAGAATCCGTCCCCATATGTTCGCATGTATGATTTGGTATACTAAGCAATGTCATTGAAGGAGAAAATATTAAACCTTATCAACAGCTAACTAGACAACTGGACCTTTCACTACTGAACTCTTTTATCAAATGCTAAGGAGTTCAACATACCTCTTAATACTTGTCATTTTATTACATTTTTTAAATTTATAGTTGGTCCTTTATACTGCAATGCACTGAACCTTCCTGGCTTCAGCGAATTGAGGTTGACAGTCTCCTGTAAATACTACATCCAGGGAGCCCTACAATAAGACATGCAATCGCAGCTGAGCCAGCTTGTTGTATATGTATGATGGGGAGGGGATTTCTGTGGCTACAGGAGTCTGGGACAAGTATTTTTCACAAAGTAATGCAAGTTGGAAGTAAAAGTTTGGAAAGACACAGAAGGACAATAAAAAAATAGTTTTACAAGAGGTATTCTCATAGAACATAACAAAAGTGGATAGGGGAAAGGTTGCAAGTCAAATGCGTGCTGCATCTTAATGTCAAGCCTTTAGACGGCAGTAGCAAATAATAAACTGATCGATATCTAGATTCCTGTGGCTGGCTGTTCATTTGTAGATAATTCGACAAAAATTGAATGCTGAAGACTATCCTAACTAGAAGTCACATAGAACATGTCACATTTAGCACTTTATAGGATTAGGTTTGAATGAGCAATTTGAAGGGGTCATGTAGAGAACAGGCAATAATAAAATAAAGTGTGCTAATAGATATTTCTGACGAAATGGCATCTTCTCTTGTCTCTGAGGAAAGGCTGTGCTTGTCAAATGTTCAGTGCTGGCACGTTTCCTGATTCCCACACTGTTCGCCTGGTCAACATCGTTCAACTCTTCATGCTGCATCTTCGGTGCTACTGCTACATTGTTATGCTGCTCAGATCCAATAAACATGAGATGCCCTGGTGCTCATCGTTACAATCTTTGTATAATTGCTACATGGCAATGCATAAATGGCAATATCACTCTGGCCTCAGGTCTGTTCTGGGTGAAATTGTAGCAAATCCTGTTTGGAGAAGTAGACTTTCTGCATCTGCTCGCAAAATGTTTACATCTGGAACTTCCTTGAGCCTTTTCCTGATCTCCTACTGTAACTTTGAAGAAAGAAAGAAATAGAAGAAATAATCTTTATTATCACAGATAGGCTTACATTAACACTGCAATGAAGTTACTGTGAAAAGCCCCTAGTCGCCACACTAAGGCCCCTGTTCGGAGGGAGAATTCAGAATGTCCAAATTACCTAACAGAACGTCTTTCGGGACTTGGGGGAGGAAACCAGAGCACCCGGAGGCAACCCACGCAGACAGGGAGAATGTGCAAACAGTGACCCAAGCCGGGAATCAAACTTGGGACCCCGGTGCCGTGAAGCAATGTTGCTAACCACTGCGCTACCGTGCCGCCCTTTGGTAGAAGATTGATGGACACCCGAAAGAAAAGTCTGTTTAGACTCCTCTGCATTTCCACTTCTGCCGAAGGTGTGAGTGCATGTGGCTGGGAATCCATGTGGAGATTCTGCATTACAATTTTGCCACCTGGGACACATGTGCATACTTCATTGCCCTGACGCTCTTGAAAATCTCAATCCAATATTGCAAGATATGAATTGGTTCATTAACCAACATTGTCGGGTAGCAACAATGTATCTATAGTCCAGTTTTGCTTGGAGATGGTGCTGGTGGCGATGATAACTGTCTGATGATTAAACCAATACATCCAATTGGAAACAAAAATTAAATTAGAGGGTTTTGCTGCACTTGGACACCCTTTACACACTGACAAATAAATATGATTGAACGTTAATAGGTAATGAGTTATATTGAGTAATATAAGCACATCTGTTCCCTGCTTTTTGAAAAATGATTTTTACATTCAGTGGAAATGTTTTCAACCTGCACCAGTTTCATCCCAGTGCATCATCCCTCAGAAAGGGATTGAGAACTTTGCAAAATATTTTTTAGTAACCACTCATTGACTTGTACATCTTCAACAGTGCTTGGTTGCAGTTTTCTCTTTGGCGTCTCTTTTGGTACTGTTAATTATTTTCACTAGCATTTGCCAAGCTTCTTGGTGCACAATGTGTTCAACCATCGAACTACCACTTTGCATCATAACGTATAGCCTTAAGTTGTATGGAGTGTTGTGCAGCCTGAAACATGGTGGATAATAGACTTGTTAGAAAAATTGAAGCTCGTGGGATTAAGGTCTGTTGGAATAGCCAAGTCCAGAGCCAACAAAGGCATCCATGAAGGTTTCAGCAACAGATGAACAATGTTGCACAAATATTATATTGCAATTTTCCTCCCTGTAAAAATGAAGATAATTTATAACATGAGCTATCATCAAATAAAAATATCGAATAAAAATATCCACTACTTCATTTATCTTTGTAATCCACCACATTAACACTAATTGTTGAATTCAGCCCTGGCCATATCTAATAACTTTATGGGTGGGATTCTCCATCACTGGATGTCCCAATGATGTTCCCCAATGGGACGGAGAATTGTGCTTGGGGCAAAATCGGGAACACGATGCTCCGGCACCCTTCCAGCCACAAGAACGAGGTCCATGCCACATGGAAATAAATGCAAGTGGGTTTTTAATGACCCATTTGCATCTATTTGGTGGGCCCTACACCCTTTGCTCCAGTCTCCCACGATCCAGTCCAAAGATGTGCGGGTTAGGTGGATTGGCCATGCTAAATTGCTCGTAGTGTCCTAAAAAGTAAGGTTAAGGTGTGGGGGGTTGTTGGGTTACGGGTATAGGGTGGATACGTGGGTTTGAGTAGGGTGATCATGGCTCGGCACAACATCGAGGGCCGAAGGGCCTGTTCTGTGCTATGTTCTATGATTCTCTGATCCCCGCGGCTGGGAATCAGGAGGGTGCAGATCACATGTGGTTTTTACCAGTGTGGCACTGGCATGGTGGACCTCGCAGTGGGCCATGGGGGCCACCATGTCACAGCCACGCTGGTGGAGACCATCCCAGGACTCAATGTAATGCCTGCCCATGCCTCCTCTACCAGCCATCCCCCATAGGGACCCCTGTAATATGGACTGCTATGCAGTGCGGGAGTGGCGATTTGCAATGGGTGGGAGGGGGGGTCGGGACCAATTTGCGGTGTATGGGGGTAGTTCGGGGCAGATTTGCGGTGAATGGTGGGAATCAAGGCCGATTTTTGGTGGGTGGGGGGGGGTAGAGGCCGATTTGCGGGGGGTTATAGCCGGCCTTGGGACCTCGCTATCGTGATGCCCGCTCAGGATGGCAGTTCGATAATGGAAATTCTTTGTATTTCACGCCAGGCATAAATTTGTATGGTGTGGAACACGGAATTGCATCCCGCTTTACGACCCCAAAGGGATCGTAAAACTGGTGCAATTCAGCTCCAGCGGGAGAACGTAGTCACCAAAACGGGGAATTACGCCCTATATCTCTCCATTTTCACATTAATTTCAGTTGAAATCCTCAATAAAACAGAAGTATTTTGTGCCCCAAAATTATTTTCACTGCTATCATGGCACATTGCATTCTGGTTATACACACAACTATTGAACAAAGTGACAGCATGAGTCTCGGCAGCTTATGTTGTGGCACTTAACATTTTTGTAGAACTATTACTCAAAAGGAAGTCATATTCCAGTAAAAAGAAAGACTTGGATATATTCAGCATGGTTCATGACCTCGGGACATCCCAAGTGCTTTACAGCCAATGAAGTACTTTTTGGAGTATAATCATTGTTACAATAATATCAATTTATTTGTTCATGGAAAGTAGTCCATGTAACAAGGGACTTTTAGTGACTATCCTCAAAAAATTATGATGGCAGATCTGTAGAACTTGTTGATCAATTAATTTTGTTCAGCATTTGCCTCACAAGTAGCATCTCACCCTGGTTTAGCACACTGGGCTAAATCGCTTTTAAAGCAGACCAAGCAGGCCAGCAGCATGGTTCAATTCCCGTACCAGCCTTCCCGAACAGGCACTGTAATGTGGCGACTAGGGGCTTTTCACAGTAACTTCATTGAAGCTTACTCGTGACAATAAGTGATTTTCATTTCATTTTCATTTTCATTTTTAATCCTTAACCTTCTTGTTATTTTTAAGACCTGCCTGGATTTGCTCAATAATTGACAACAGAACATTAGGCCTGCAATTTAACGTTGTAGGTACCTTTTATAATGAGATTAATGTTCCTACAATGCTGATCAACCTTTCAGGCTCAGAAAGGAAGCAATTAAAAACTATACAGACCAATTCTTTTCAGTATTCATTGTTAAAGAATTTTCAAGTTTTAATTTTATTTATCTGTATTTTTCTTTGCCTTTTCTAGAACTGATTCAGCTCTGATTCACTCCCTTTCACCCCCATGCCTCTTTTCCAATTTTTAAATCTTGATGTTAAAGAGAAAGATTCTTGGTCCTGCCAAGGCCCAGGATGCTCGGTCATTTTCACTCTTGTGCTACCAGCTCACACTTAGAGGGCTGAAGGTTGAAGGAAAAAGTCTAGCTTGTAGGGCACGATGTCTTTCTAATAGAACATAGAACATACAGTGCAGAAGGAGGCCATTCGGCCCATCAAGTCTGCACTGACCCACTTAAGCCCTCACTTCCACTCTATCCCTGTAACCCAATAATCCCTCCTAACCTTTTTGGTCACTAAGGGCAATTTATCATGGCCAATCCGCCTAACCTGCATATCTTTAAACTGTGGGAGGAAACCAGAGCACCCGGAGGAAACCCAAGCAGACACGGGGAGAACGTGCAGACTCCGCACAGACAGTGACCCAGCAGGGAATCGAATGCGGGACCCTAGCGCTGTGAAGCCACAGTGCTATCCACTTGTGCTACCGTGCTGCCCATTAATAGGACATGGATGACTGTAATACAGAATTGTTCAGATGTATAAATCATTGCATTGTACTAAACAATAAAAGATAATGGCAACAGAGATTCAGTCGAGTGATTGTATTAAATTAATGTTTATACCCACAAGCCTTAAAATTCCTTAAGTTTTTAAGAAGCAACATATGGACTATATGGACTAGAGCAGTGGAATGGGACTAATTGAACAGCTCTTATTAAGAGTCAGCATCATTAGCTGAATGACCTCCTCCTGATCTGTAGCATTCTGTGGTTCAAAGATTTCAATTTGAGTCAGGGGACATAGTCATGTTTATGCCATTTTTATCCTCCATCTGCTTATCGGTATTTGTATTAATGACAACCAGCCCTTGGGCTGTAAGGTGAAAAACAACAATCTACTTTATATTCTGATGGTCCCTGTGCATTGAATGTTTATTCAAGTACTTGAAAACTGGAATATTAGATTAACTAGACAACTGGTGGAAGAGCTTATGCAGGTGGAAAAGAGAGATATATTTATACCAAATGTAATTTCATATGCAATAATTATATTTGTTTGCACTTCGATATTATATTCATAAATGAACATAATGGATAAGGTTTTGGGGGTCGACACACTAGAAACATTTATATAGGTCAATGATGCATCAAAATATGATTCATTATTACAACACAAATTAATTACTCTAATACACTTAAGTAATGTGCACAGATATTAACATGTACCTTAGAGACTTAAATTAATCATTCATTACCATTCAAAAATAGGTTACAGCTGCATTATGATCAGCTGAAGAATGCACTTGATTTGTTGTGCAAATTTTGAGGAGTAAATAACTTAAAAGGCTTGTGTTTGAAATGAAATACAGTTTGTTCATTGTAGATAGCTGGCGGCACAAATGGAATTACAAAATACATTGATTGAGGGTAGCTATCAGTGTAACGGATCTGGTTTTAATCAGATCCACCCAGCCAATGGAACGTAAAATCAGGATGTAAAATGCGTGTCCAATCTGCAACTGTCCCATTCCCAGGTGAGAGTCCCTCTCCCCCACTCCTGCACCATTACATCTGGAGTCCCCAAGGATCTATCCTTGACCCCCCCCCATCCAAATTCTGATCCACATTCTGTCCCTTGACGGCATTAACTGAAAATACAATGTACCTTGACCACGCTCTGCTTTACCTGCTTACCCTTTTCTCTACACCTGCACTGTCTCTAATTTGTCACACTGCTTGTCCAGCATCCACTAGTGAATGAGCGGAGGTTTCCTTCAGTTAAGTATTGAGAAGATAAAGGCCATTGTCTTCCTTTCCACCACAAACTCCTTTCCTTGGCCTTTAACTCCGACCTCCCCTCCCCCTTAGCAACTGTCTGAGCTTTAAACAGACTGCTCGTAACCTTGATGCTGCATTTGACATTGAATGCATTTTTGACGACATATCCGTTCATCACCAATACTTCGACAGCATTGTCCAACTCCACCCTTGCCTTGGTTCTGCTGAAAACCTCATTCATGCCTTGAGATGTAACTATCTCAATGCACTCCTGTACACCTCCCAAATTCCATCCTCCATAAAGTTAAACTCTTCGGGCGTGATTCAACGAGACAAAAAGAGTCCTGTTTCGCCGAGAAAGATCCCACAATGCATAGAACATAGAACAGTACAGCACAGTACAGGCCCTTCAGCCCACGATGTTGTGCCGTCCATTTATCTTACTCTAAGATCAACCTATTGCAACGACACTTTGGCTTTTTTTTGGCCTTGGCGAGGAATGCCCCGTTGATGCCGCACTTACATCATTTCCTGCACTGATGGGCTCAACTTGCCAGTTCAGGAAGAAGGCTTGCGGATCGGGGCACTGTTTTTAAAGGCCTCCCCAATCTTTCGGCCTTCCTCGGCTACCCCACTGCAGCCTCTGGACCCCACCCCACCCCCTCCACCGCAACCAACCTACCTGCCAGCCTGGCTGTGCCAAGGTGCACTCCAGGTGTCAGCAGGAGTGCCAGAGTACCACCTTGCCCAGAGTCCAACCACCCAGGGTTCTGTAATGGCCTTGGAGACCCCCCCCCCCCATAGGTGCCGTTAAGCCTGATCCATGTTGGTGTGGACCAGAACTAAACGGCGCCCTGGTGAGGTCTCCCATGCGCGGACATTAGGTCCCAGCCATCGGCCAAGCTGACACAGGCATATTTAACTGAGCCTAATAGCTCATTTTAAGTGTACTAATCTGGATCTTGCGTTGTGAGGGCGAGATCCAGATCACGGCGGTTTTGAGCGTCACGAATTCCGTGAGAGGCATCTCACGAGATTTAACAGACTTGTCGCGTCACCAAGTCGGGCGTGACGAGGCCGGTAATTAGTGACCTTCATCCCTTTTCACTTTGATCTATCTTGGCTCCTGTTCCAGCAATGACTCCGTTTAATAATTCTAATTGTTTTCAAATCCCTCCATGGCCTGGTCCCTCCCGTCGCTCTAATCATCTTAAGCCCATTACATTGTAAGCCAAAAGGCCCTAAACTCTGTAAACACCTCCCTCAGAATTTCCATCTCTCCACATCCTATTAAAATGCCCCTTTAGATCTATTTATCAATGATCCATTTAGCAGGCCAGGTGCCATATTCTCTGGCACTCGTGATTCTCCAGACCCTGGGCCGGGAATCATGTGGGCGGGGATTACTGCAGGCAGGGATTTTCAGAAGTCGGGGTCGGGACCCATGGGTGGGTCATGGGCAGGGGTCGGGAGGCTCATGGAATGATTGGCCCTGCTGTTCCCGCGATAGAGCCAATCGCGAGGGAAGCACCCAACAGTCGCTCACGGCTTTATCATTGAGAATTCCGGCCGCTGCTACCTTTTAAATGGGGGTAGATTAGGCTGTGTGGAGTGTTCTGGCCCAGAGTGGCATCAGAGAGCAGATCATGCACCCTGCACGTAGAATTGACATGAAGCACCGTCCAGGTATGTACTTTTGCTGCCAAAGGGGGGAGCAGAGTTTGTTCAATTTTGCAGCTGCTGGCAAGCAAGGCAAGTGAACTGTGAAGATCAATGGTTTTCTTAAAAGTAAGAGATGGCCAGAAACTTAAATAGGCAGTTTACCTATTGGACAGAATCTGCTGGAGAGAGCTGCACAGGAGAGTCCAGGGCAGGACAGAGCAGTGGTGGTGTTAGAGCTCCAGGGCCCTCTATTTAACAGCCCTGAAAAAAGAAACTTACCTCAGAACAAATAAGTATAAAGATTTCTTGAGCATATGGTTTTGTCAGTTGGGATGATGCAAATAAGGAGGCAAAGCCTATATGTGTTATATACAGGGAAGTACTGGCTCTTAGGAAAGTATTTACAGAGCTTAGGGCCTTTGGCTTACAATGTAATGGACTGAAGATGATTGGAGAGATGGGAGGGACGAGGCCATGGAGAGAAGTTTTGGAATTTGAAAGAGAAGTGGTGTGTAAAAAAAAAAAAAATCCTTTTCAGGTTGAGACTACAGAGTCAGTTATTAACTTGGAGCTAACTTCAAATGAAAAGACTACGCTGCTGTAGCTTACCTGTGATACCACATTAAAAACACACTAAAAATCCATCAGGCTATCAGCATTCTGGTGTAGCATCTCACAGTGCTGTGCAAAATGCGGACTTTGTTGCTATTGGTCCTCATGATGACCTACATGGGTGAGGTCGGATTTTCCCTTTTTATAAAGATGAAAACAGCACAAAGGAACTCGCTGAAGTTTGCACCTGATATGCGCATTGCCCTCTGGTCCTTTGAACCAGGTTCAAGTGAGATTGTGAGGACAAAGCAGGCTTCCCTCTCACATTAAATGGTAAGCAAACATAGCGTGCATCACAAAGGTCAGCCAGCGTATGTCGCGAAGATTAGCCAGCATGGGTCACAAAGGCCAGCAGCATGGGTCTTGAATGTTGGCCGGCTACCAAAAGAAGGTCACGGGAAAGAAAATTTGAAAAACGCTGACTACAGGTATTACCAAATGTGAACCTGATATGGTGGATCTCATGGTGGGTCAAGGGGATAACTCCTTAAGGAACTTGCCCCAAAGTCCACCTGAGAGCCACCACTTCCTCCCCTCCTCCCCACAAAATGCAGAACCTGGCCACCACTCCTCTGCCAGACCACCCCCTCAGAGACCACCAAAAATGGGATACCCCCCAGGGATCCCCTTAATAGGAGACAGCTGAGGCACCTCTTTAATAGGGTGACTACCTGCATGGGCCCCCCTTAATATGGAAACCCTCCCCCAGGGACCCTCTAACTTATGGAACCGCCCACAGAGCCCACTAATTAGAGGAACCCCCCCACAGGGACTCTCAAACAAGACAGACTCCCTCCCCCCCCCCCCCCCCACACACAACCCCCCTAAATAGCGATCCCCCTACAGACCCCCCAAAAGAAAGACCCCTTTTTGAAGCTGGAGAGCAATCCTGACAGGGGCAGTGAAGAAGAATTACAGTTGTAACACTTACTGGAAGCATCACATGTCCATTACTGCAAAGAGAGCAGTAGTGACCTGTGTTTAAACCCCTCAAATCCTGCAGCTACAACCCATTCATTCATTTCCAGCAGTGGGGAGCACTTGACAGTTTCCACACCAGCCGAGATTCATTCATCTCCCTTCATGGCTGAGTGACTTTAAGTGCTGAAACCTCAATGTTTACAAACATGTAAATAATCATAAGTGATTGGACTGCACTTACCTCTTTTTGATGTGGTTGATGTCTGTAAATATTGGGGTTGCAGCACTTATTGTTCACCCATGAAGCGAGATGATGAATCAAGGCTGCAGCTGCTTTGTGGAAGCTGTCAATCACAGCCCGCTACCAGAAATGAATGGATGGGTTATTATTCTTGGGGATCTGTGGGGGGGGGGGGGGGAGCATCCCTCTATCTAGCAGGCCCCTGGGGGTCCTTCTAATTATGGGGGGTTCCTTTACTTATGGTCTCTCTATGGGGGGAGGTTACTTTGGTTAGGAGGTCTCTGTGAGGGGGATCCTTTAGTTAGGGAGTCTCTGGGTGGGTTCCCTATTAAGGGGGTCTCTGTGGGGGGGGGGGGGTCTCCCTATTAAGGGAGTTCCTGGAAGGGGTCTCCCTATTAAGAGGATCCCTGGAAGGGGTCTCCCTATTAAGGGGGTCCCTGTGGGAGGGTCTTCCTCATTAGGGTGTCCCAGGAGGCAGTTGGATTATGGAGCTGGTCACCCCTTTACTTGGGGCGGAAGGAGGGGCACCCAGAAAATCTGAGGGTGGGGGGGGGTTGCTTTGCAATATGGGAGTGTTGTGGGGGGCTGATATGCCATGAGGGCAGGGGTTAGCCAGCTGCAGGACGTTGCTATTGGGCTGCCATTTTGAGTGGCCTAGTAGCAAATTCTTTGGTTGAATTCTGCCCATTATCAAATTGTTTATTTGTTTCATGGGTAAAGCCATTTGTCTACCAATAATAATGATGATCTCTATTGTCACAAGTATGCTAACATTAACTCTGCAATGAAGTTACTGTGAAAATCCCCTATTTCTGTTCGAGTACACTGAGGGAGAATTCAGAATGTCCAATTCACCTAACTATCATGGGACCTATGGGAGGAAACCGGAGCACCCGGAGGAAACCCACACAGACACAGGGAGAACGTGCAGACTCTGCACAGACAGTGGCCCAAGCCAGGAATGTAACCCGGGTCCCTGGCGCTGTGAAGCAACAGTGCAGCACTGGGCTACCGTGCCGCCCTACATCTAGCCTTAAAGAAAACAGCGGAAACAAGTCGCTATTTGGTTCAGCGAGTCGGTTCTAGTCACGGACAGCAGGAATGTGCATTCACTCGCAATGATAAAGTCTTACAATCTTCAAAGCCTTCTTGAAAAATCAGACCTGCTGGTCCACCAGGAATCCTGATGTTATTAAGGATAATGAATAAAATGCTTCACGCATCATACACAGACTGTAGAACTGCAAGAGCATTGATTTCTTGACCAAGCTGACTTTCCACATGAAGTTGCCAATTCTTCATTGCTGCTGTTGTTCCTTCCACAAAAAGTATTCATCTGCTTGAGAAGCACAACACTTTTTTTGAACTGTCGGGTTCCATTTTAAAATAGTGCAAAGGAAAACTGTCAATCAAGGAATGGAAACAAAACTGGTGAAAACAAACGAGTCAGATCTAAAAATAATGAAGAAATGAAAGTGAAGCTGAGCAATAAGAATATTATAATTGACTGAGAGCTGAATAGCTAATCCAATAAGCAGGGTATAAGCTCTTCAAATAAATGAAGAATTAAAAATGTTCCAGTGGACACGGCAGTAATAAGAAAAGAGAAAATGAAAGCAGATTGAAAGATAAATGAATTGAAAACCAAAGCCAATATCAACAAGAGAGTGAATGGATGAAAAATCAAATAAAGAAGTGCACAGGTAAACAAAGCAATTGCAAATAAAGTCAAAATAAAAATTAATTGGTATTGTACAAAAGGAGAGATTGACAAAATAAAATCTGGCTATGAAACACTTGGATATATATTTGTTGTTTATATATGGGCTGTTTTCAATCATGTGTATAATGCATTAATAAGGCAATCATTGTGCAGCCACACCAATAAATCACTGCCTCCTGCTCCTGTTATATTAGCTCCCCTTCCCCCTTTTAATTACTGTCTTCAAGCCACCCCGAGCAAAATGTAGCTCTGACACCCTGACCCCCAATATGCATATTAATATTTTTAGATGTGATATTGCCCCCATGTGCTATTGTAAGTTTTATCGGTGGAATGTTTCGCCACAGAGGCAGGAAACAGGAGCAGGATTGTTATCCGGAGAGAAACTGAGCAACGTCACAATTTGTGCTTAGAAAGCCCTTCATTGGTATGGAGATGGGTTTTCTGTCCACTTAGAGGCAGTGGGGGAGGGAATGGAGATGGATCAGATGAAATGTGGGATTCACTGCGACACCCCTTTGGCAGCCATTGCTAAGGTTTGCTGGTTGCCCTCGAGTGGTCTGCTGAGTGTTCCAAAGCCTTCCGCAGTGCTAGAGGGAAGTGAGATATCACAGGAAAACTGGAGGTCTGGCATCCATGGCAGATCCGCCCCTCACTTCAGCGATGCCAATCCATATCTAATTCTGCAGGTCTTGGGGAAAAGTGAGATGTTCGCGATCCAGGCAAGAGGACAGGAGAAGAGACAGGGATAGCTGCCACTTAGCATGGTAGGAAAGATCTTTCGGTATCTGAGAACCTAGGTGGCCCGGGAGTGGGAGGCACTGTACAAGTTAAACCTATCCCGGCTGGTAGAACAAATGGAATGGGACTTTAAGAGATGGGAAATGCTCCTGCTATCACTGGAGGGGAGGGTACAGACCGTGAAAATGACGGTCCTCCCCAGATTTCTGTTTGTCTTTCAGTGCCACCCCATCTTCATCCCAAAGACCTTTTTCAAGCGGGTGAATAATGTTATTTTGGGCTTTGTGTGGGCGGGTGAAACCCTGCGAGTGAAGAAAGTGTTGCTGGAGGGCAGTCGGGGGGTGGGTGGGTTGGCGCTGCCTAACTTCTGCAATTACTACTGGGTGGCTAATATAGCCATGGTTAGGAAGTGGGTAATGGGGGAGGGGTCGGTGTGGGAGCAGATGGAGGCGGTGTCATGCAAGGACACAAGTTTGGGAGCACTGATAACGGCACCTCTTCCGTTCTCGCCGACCTGATACTCCACAAGTCCGGTGGTGGGAGCGGCTCTGAGAATCTGAGGGCAATGGAGGAGATATAAGAAAGTGGAGGGAGCATCGGTTTGTACCCCGATTTATAATAATCATCTGTTTGTACCGGGGAGGCTGGATGGTGGGTTCCGGAGATGGCAAAGGGCAGGAATTAGAAGGATGGGGGATCTATTTATAGATGGGAGCTTTCCCAGCTTGAAAGTCTTGGAGGATAAATTTGAATTGCCAGCGTTGGAATGGGTTAAGGTATTTGCAGGTTCGAGACTTCCTGAGAAAGTAGGTTCCGGCCTTTCCGCTGCTGCCGCCACGGGGGTACAGGATAGAGTAGTCTCCAGTAGCTGGGTGGGAGAGGGGAATGTATCAGATATTTACCAGGGGTTTTCGGAGGCGGAGGAAACTCCGGTGGAGGAGCTTAAGGGCAAGTGGGAGGATGAGCTAGGAGGAGAGATAGAGGCGGGTCTATGGGCGGATGCCCTAAGCAGGGTTAATACATCCTCATCATGTGCCAGGCTTAGCCTGATACAATTTAAGGTAGTCCACCGGGCAAGTTTTTCGGGGTGTGCGAGGTGAATGGGAAGCCCAGCAAATCATGTCCATATGTTTTGGGCATGTCCGAAGCTTAGAGGGTTTTGGCAGGGTTTTGCTAAGGCAATGTCCACGGTACTAAAAACACGGGTGGTGCCGAGTCCGGAGGTAGCGATCTTTGGCGTGTCGGAAGAGCCGGGAGTTCAGGGAGCGAAAGAGGCTGACATCTTGGCCTTTGCCTCCCTGGTAGCCCGGAGATGGATCCTGTTAATGTGGAGGGACTCAAAGCCCCCAAGTGTAGAGACCTGGGTTAGTAACATGGCTGGGTTTCTCAGTGTCGAGAAGATAAAGTTCGGCTTAAGAGGATCAATGGTTGGGTTCACCTGGAGGAGGCAGCCGTTCGTCGACTTTCTCGGTGAAAATTAAAATGTCAGCAGATGCAGTATTCCAAGGGGGGTGGGGGGGGAGGAGGGCCGGATTGTTATTTTATGGTTGGGGTGTGTAACGATTGGGATGGGGGGGTGGTAATATTTATTATACCATGTTTATGTCATTGTTATTGTTATTATTATAAAAACTTCCAAATACCTCAAAAAAACAATTTTTACAGATGTGCCATAGAAAGCATCCTATCTGGCTGCATCACAGACTGGTATGGCAACTGCTCGGCCCAAACCATAAGAAACTACAGAGAGTCGTGGACACAGCCCAGTCCATCATACGAACCGGCCTCCCATCCATTGACTCTGTCTGCACCTCCCGCTGCCTTGGGAAAGTGAGCAGCATAAACAAAGACCCCTCCCACGTGAGCTATTCTCTCTTCCCAACTCTTCCATTGGGCAGGAGATACAAAAGTCTGAAAACACACACCAAGAGGTTCAAAAACGGCTTCTTCCCCACTGCTACCAGACTCCTAAATGACCCTTTATGGACTGAACTGATCTCTCCATCTGAGTAGGACTGCTCGCCTGTATGCTCATCTGATATTAATGGGCACGATTCTCCGGAAAATATCCGAAGTGTGGTAGCGTGCGGGAATTGCCGCGAGCTTCCCGGTGGACAGCCCAGCGAGGCCGGCAACGCTATTCAACGATAATTGATCCACTTAATGAGACCTCACGGGCTTCTCGCCGCAAAACGAAAGCTTGCCAGCTGATTCATTGGGACCAAGCTTGCCAGCCCCCCCGCTAATAAGGTTGAGCAGCTCTTAAGCTGCACTTGCTCAGCCAACCCCAGCCAGCTCACAATAATGGCGCTGAGGAGACCAGCCCCAAGATTCGGGGATGCTGATACCTGGGGAGGCTCTTAGACATAGTGAAGGCCAGGAGAGATGTCCTGTTCCCCCAAGGGTCAGCCATATGGAAGCCAGTGCTGCCTAGGATGAGATGGCGGCAGTTTAGAGTTAGGGGAGTGTGACCAGGTGGTCTGACCTCCAGTGCTGAAAAAAGGTCAATGGCTTAAACAGAGCAGTACGAGTGAGTAGACACCAACGCACCCCTCCCTCCCCCAAGGGAGCATCCATCCCCCAACTTTCCTTGCAACCTCCAATCCTCCCTCTACCCCTTTCCCCTTCCACACCCCCAACCCTCCCTCCATGCCCCCTTCCCACCACTGTGAACCACATGTGTGGCTAATGATGCCCTCTCTGTTTCCCCAGGAAAAGCTCTCCCACAATAGTTGGGAGGGGTGCCGTACTTAAGAATGCTCACCTCCTTCGAGTAGCGCGCCCTGGAGGTGACTGGAGTGGCCGAGGACAGGTCGGTCACCCATGCGGAGGCTGTCAGATGCTGCAGAGGTGAGGAAACACCAGGCCCCAAAGGGGGAACCTCCAGGCGAGAGTGGCTGTCCTTAACATCATTGCTGCATTTAACCGAGTGTGGTATTAAAGAGCCCTAGAAAGACTGAAAATCAGGGGGAAACACCCCACGTGTTAGAATTATTCCATGGTCAAAGGAAGCTGGTTGTGGTTATTGAAAGTCAGTTGTCTCAATTATGGGATAACACTGCAGGAATTCCTCAGGCAGTGTCCTCGGCCCAACCACCTTCAGCTGCTTCATCAATGACCTCTCCATCTTAGGATCAAATCACCACCAGTCAGCTCTCCCCCTCAAAAGGGAAAGCAACTTATGGTCATCTATGATCAGAAGTGAGGCTGCTGGCTGATGATTTCACAATAGTTAGCACTATTCATGACTCCTCAGATACTGAAACAGTCCATGTCCAAATGCAGCAGGGCCTGGACACCGTTTGGCCTGATGCACAGTAGAGCAGTATAAAATCACCATAGTTATAGATGACTATAAGTTGCTTTTCCCTTTGAGGCGGAGAGCTGACTGGTGGTGATTTGACTTGAGGAGCACTGCACCTCAATCGAGGGGCAAGGTTGAGAAGACGGGGTTCGTGAATAATCTCAGCATGTGCACGATCGACAAGGTACATTGCAGCAACTCACCAAGGCTGCATTGACAGCATCTTCCAATTGAGCAGTCATTACCACTGAAAAAGACAAGGGCAGCAGATACATAGGAACATCAACACCTGCAATCTCCCCTCCAAGCCACATACCATCCTGACTTGGAACTATATTACCTTTCCTTCACTGTTGTTGGATTGAAATCCTGGAACCTCCTTCTGAACAGCACTGTGGATATACCTGCACCACATGGACTGCAGGGGTTCAAGAAGGCAGCTCACTACCACCTTCTGAAGAGAAATTGGTGATGAGCAATAAATGCTGGTCCAGCCAGTGACATCCATCTCCCATGAAAGAATATATTGTTTAAAAATGCACATTCAGACAAGGCAAATTATGCTGCATATTATGCTAGGTAATTTGAGAAATGAGACCAGGTGAGGTTGACGGTTGGTTTGAAAACTTAAGAATAGGTAAGTTGCAAGAAGTGTTGGAAGCTGGAGCAACGATCCTAGAGAGAACAATACAACACTTAACAACTTCTATGGCCACCTGTGTGAACCAGATTAGTTCCACTGAGAAAATCAGGAAATGGAAAGTGGGGCAGCATGGAGCTGTCGCATACTGGAAGAATCAAGCATTGTGAGAGTTGGGGGAACAGGTTTGAATTAGTATTCCTCCCAGCAACATGTTGCAATGTTGTCAATCTCAATCTCAGCTCTCCTGTTGTGAGAAAACAGTAGGATCCAATTTTATCCTACTCAAAATGCATTGTTAAGACCAGGTGAACTTGATTGATTGATCCTTGATTGGCCACAACAAAGATTTACGTTTCTTTTTCACAAGGATATACCTTTCCCAAATCACAGTGTATTCAGTTATTTAAGCTGTCGATTAAGGTTTTCTTCAGTCAACATTAACCACTAAATCCAAGACAAATAATAAAAACACAATGTCAAGCATTTGGCACTCATGCTGTCATTTGAGCTCCCACACCCACACACATACATATATATATATCATAATAGGAGAGTTAAAGTTTGATCAAGTAAAAGAATATATGGTTAAGTGACCTTTGATTGTCCTTGAGAAATAGATTTTAAAAGCTGTAACTGATTTATTTTTTCTGGTTTCTTGGATGCAGTCAAATGTAGAAGGTGTTGCAATTATCACAAGATTTTCATTCACTGGTAGGTTTCTGGTAGAGTTGGCTTCTCGAACTGGGCAGCCCAACGTATTCCAAAACAGAGGGAGAGAAAGCAGTCTTCCACTTGTCCCCTCTTCTGAAGATTTTCTTGAATTTTTTGGACACTTGCCTATGTCACTTGCAATCTCTCTCAAGTAACTGGCAACCGTGCCTTGAAATATTCCATCCATTGTGTATTTCTGAGAGGTTTTGTGTGTGTGTCTGCGACAGACGTTTTGTTCATTATCCAGTACTTTGCATTTTTAGTATCTTGTCCGCAGACAGTTGTGAGTTTTGATAGGCATCTGGAGTATAGGAAGTGTTTCTCTCTCACGCTTCCCTGAGGGTGATTTGTTTGTTTCTAATCTTAACCTTGGAATGTGGCCTCAGTTCAAAGGTGAAAACTCATTCTTTCAAAGAAACAAATGGGCATAACCTTGTTCCAACATTAATTTGCACACTGTGCAAATCAAGCCCAGTGAGTAAAGACCAAGACATTCATGAGAGGAGTTGGGGGAACAAGGGAGAACATTCTCTAGACCACAGTTGCAGACCTGCGAGTTGTGGAGGAAAATTGGAGGAATGGGAGAGCAAAACAATGGGTGGAATCTTAAGGCTGCACTCGCCGCCCGAGGAATCGGCGGCGAAGGCGGAAAATCTCATGAGAAATCCCCCCTCACTAAATATTCATACCTCGTCGATGTGATGTTTACAATGGGCTGGGTCAGGCATGAGGCAGTCTAGTGTATCCCCCATGGGCGCAGAATTGAGTACAGCCCTATGGAGGATAGAGGGACATGCCGTGCAGTGCATTGGCAGTGCCAGAGGTAGACCCAAGTGGTAGCCCCATTGGTGGGTGGTGGAGGGGGAGGTCGTGTTTATGTGTGATGAGCGAGGAGGAGAGCAGAGATTGGGCGGGTGTGGCTTTGCCGGTGATGAATGCCAGGTGGGGGGAGCGAGCCCCCAAGACATCTGTGATGTGGGCTGGTGGCTGTTCGGCTGCAAGGCTGAATGTGGCGCTCTTTAGAGATGGCAGCCCGATCTGTTTGGAGCTGGCTCCTGCCCTGCCCCACCAGAGTGATGGCATAAACCACCCCCAAAGTGATTAAAAATTCTATGAGAAAACTGGTGTGTGCAACTAGAGAGTTACACGCTAGTTTTTTGTCTGAGCCTGTCACTGCAAAATTCTGGTAAGATTCCACTCATTGAGGGATTGGATTGACCCACAGGGAAAAAAAAAGGAAGACCAAGGTAGATGGAAAATCGAACTACAAAAAAGAGAAAAACATTAAAGGCAGAAAAGTAGAACCATTAGTAGTAAAAACAAAGGTCAAGGATTTAGAAGGCCCTCGAAAATGTTTGCATTGAGAGCGTTTATAGACTGATTTCTAGTGCCTTTCTGAAAGTGCATTTAATAGCTCTGAAGAAAACAGATGAGCACCATTGTCGAAGTAGCGAACAATGTTATACATTCCTCACTAAAATTGCGCAACACAATTCAAATTTTAAAATAGGCAATTTTTTGTTCAGTTGCTAGTAATTCAGTTTTTTTTAAATGAGCATGTTTAATTAATTGTTTTCTACAATTCAATGGTCTAAAGTAACTATATATTAGGTAACAATTCAGTTTTATGGCTTGGGAATGAGGCAGAGCAATACAGGGGAACATGACCATATTTTTCCTGAAGGCACAGTAAGGACCATCTAAGGTATATGATTTTGCTGAAATGATCTGACACGCTGGGCTGAAGACATCCACAGCAATGATGTATGATCTTGTGGAGCAGAAAGTATACAGAAATATAACAAAGATAAGAGAGGTGTGTAGTTGGAGTGGCTGTCTGGAGCATATATACAGAAAAGAGAAGATAGAAATATGGAGCTTTATTACTACAGAATAAATAATTTAAAAGTCAGGCACACTCATATATAAATGTAAATGTTTTCAGTAGAAAAGCTTTTCATCCAAACCAATTACATTAGTTGTCCTGTTTTTCTTTAAAATGTTTGAGTGAATGACTTTTTGGCTTGACGGGAACATTCTATTAGTGGAAAACACAACTTGCATTGCCACTGCATAATAGGAATATGAATAAGCTAGCTTTGCCAGTTGTTCAAATATTTTGAGATAGTGTGGCTGTATTCTCCACTGTCAGGATTCTCTGTTGCGCTGGCAGCACACCCACACCCAGGCATTTCCTGATGGTGTGGGGCTGCCCATAATGGTAAATCCCACTGGCCGGCTGTGGGACGGAGAATCCCGCTGCCGGCGAAGGTGTGTAGCACCAAAAAACTGGTGCGGTGGGACAGAGAATCTCGCCCCTTACCTTTCCAGGGAAATTTGACGTAGACTAGACACATTATGGGCTGGATTATCTGTTAAGTGTCGGCTCAAATGGAGAACTCGCGGGCATTTTACGACCCAAAAATCGGAGTCGAACCCTCACCGATTCCAGGACTGCGGAGGGGCTAGCAGCAGGGCCAAGTGAAACCCCCGGCTCCCGCAACGAAAACGACGGGAGAATGGCTGGATCCCTTGCTGCGCATGCGCATGGCGACGACCTGCAGTGGTCGCACCGTACAACATGGCGCCAGTCTTGTACCGACCCAACCCGCCATCTGCAGGACACACCCTGGCCACCCCCCACCAGTTCCCCCAGGCCTCGCACAAGCCTTCCCAGCCAATGGCATGGATCCCGGCCAAGTGTGGTTCAGCTGGACACAGTTCGCAGCCACCATGCCGGGTTCCCGACCGCTGAGACAACACGTTCAGTCGGGAACTCAGCAGATCAAGGGCGTAGCATCATGGGAGGGCCTGCCGATGACGTGCCAACACCGTGGCAACGGCGTGCGGCGCACAACGCGATTACGCCACTTCTGAGAGGGCAGAGCATGGCTGACCGGCGTCAAGCCACTCTGGCCCCGATTTTGGGCATCGGAGTGGATTCTCCGCCCGCTCGCCGGTGACTATATCGGCATCGGGCAATGCCTATCACACAACTGAGTAACGTGGTGTATAAATTTCAGTGTCTTAATAAAGCTCGTAGTCTCAAAGTTGGAGAAGATGCTTTATTGTGAATTTGTTCTGTCTTCAGAGCTTAATTTACAGCTACCTCAAATGCTGCCTGCCAGTCCTGCTGCCAAGTCCCCCTTCTGTGAAGTTTGTCCTCACTTCCTGTCCCTCTGTATTTATAGCTCTCCCGTGCTCCCTCTAGTGCTTGCTCAGTTGTATTGCGTCTACACTGATACACAATCACCACAAGGTACATAGGTCGCACATCCCAGAGGTTGGTGCTTTGCATCAAACAGCACGTCCCTCCGACTGTTTGTAGTAGGCAGAGTATTGAACTCACTAAATTAACTTGCACAACACAGAACATAATGCCTAACATTAGTGCTACAGTGATTGGGAAAGCACTTGCAGAACAATCCTGAGTATGCTAAGAATTATGCTAACAACCAATTTAAGATTATCAATTGGGCTTGCAATATAACTCACTTACATTTGCTAGAAGCTACGCATATTCATATTCAGGGATCTGTCCTCGGGCAAAAATGAATTTGTCTGGACCGACATTAAACATTTTTTTAATAAACAAAAGCATGGTGGATAGTAGTTCTCTGGTGCATTTGCCATGGCAAAGTCTCAATCAGGCTAAACCAACTTACCAGTCAATCAGCATCCCTTTTCCCAATATACATTATCGTTTCCTTTGAAATTTATCATTCTTGCATCTATCCTGTTGAATACAAGAAAAAATGATTCAACAGCATGCCTCTTTTTCTGCAGCACGCAGGTTTTGTGCAGTACCACCAAATTATGTTATCTGACACATTAACATCTCCTTTTTTGCAATGTCCATTTAATGGTCATTTAAAAAATACTTGCTTATTATTTGCTTATTAACCAAACAGGTAGATCAGGGTAAAGCTGTTGATGTGGTGTATATGGATTTCAGTAAGGCGTTTGATAAGGTTCCCCACGGTAGGCTATTGCAGAAAATAAGGAAGTATGGAATTGAAGGTGATTTAGCGGTTTGGATCAGTAATTGGCTAGCTGAAAGAAGACAGAGGGTGGTGGTTGATGGCAAATGTTCATCCTGGAGTTCAGTTACTAGTGGTGTACCGCAAGGATCTGTTTTGGGGCCACTGCTGTTTGTAATTTTTATAAATGACCTGGAAGAGGGTGTAGAAGGATGGGTTAGTAAATTTGCAGATGACACGAAGGTCGGTGGAGTTGTGGATAGTGCTGAAGGATGTTATAGGATACAGAGGGACATAGATAAGCTGCAGAGCTGGGCTGAGAGGTGGCAGATGGAGTTTAATGCGGAAAAGTGTGAGGTGGTTCACTTTGGAAGGAGTAACAGGAATGCAGAGTACTGGGCTAATGGCAAGATTCTTGGTAGTGTAGATGAACAGAGAGATCTCGGCATCCAGGTACATAAATCCCTGAAAGTTGCCACCCAGGTTAATAGGGCTGTTAAGAAGGCATATGGTGTGCTAGCCTTTATAAGCAGGGGGATTGAGTTTCGGAACCACAAGGTCATGCTGCAGCTGTACATAACTCTGGTGCGGCCACACCTGGAGTACTGCGTGCAGTTCTGGTCACCACATTATAGGAAGGATGTGGAAGCTTTGGAAAGGGTTCAGAGGAGATTTACTAGGATGTTGCCTGGTATGGAGGGAAGGTCTTACGAGGAAAGGCTCAGGGAATTGAAGTTGTTTTCGTTAGAGAGGAGAAGGCTGAGAGGTGACTTAATAGAGACATATAAGATAGTCAGAGGGTTAGATAGGGTGGACAGTGAGAGTCTTTTTCCTCGGATGGTGATGACCAATACGAGGGGACATAGCTTTAAATTGAGGGGTGAGAGATATAGGACAGATGTCAGAGGCAGTTTCTTTACTCAGAGAGTAGTAGGGGTGTGGAACGCCCTGCCTGCAATAGTAGTAGACTCGCCAACTTTAAGGGTATTTAAGTGGTCACTGGATAGACATATGGATGAAAATGGAATAGTGTAGGTCAGATAGGCTTCAGATGGTTTCACAGGTCGGCGCAACATCGAGGGCCGAAGGGCCCGTACTGCGCTGTAGTGTTCTATGTTCTATGTTCTAATCAGAAAGCAGCTACATTTTTGCCTGTTGGGGATTTTTCAAGACATCCAAAAAGTCCAGCAGCTTCATTCATTTTGTCTCTTCAAACTGCAGGAAGCATCATATTGCTTCGCACAAAAACTGAATACTGCAGACGGCAGAAATCTGAAATAAAAACAGAAAATGCTGGAGATACTCAGCAGGACAGGCAGCACCTGTGGAGAGAGAAACACAATTTACATTTCCTGTCCATGACTCTTAATCAGAGGATCATCAACCTAAAATGTTGGGGGTGATTCCCCCCCCCCCCCCCATCCCCCAAATGCAGTGTGTTTCTTAGTGGTGGGAGTTGGCCCACCATTGGTTGAAAGTCAATTTCTCATTAAATTCACTCCTGCCGCTGGGAATCCCGCCAGAGGGGTTCCTCATTGTTGGGACAGGAAGATCCCACTGGCAAGAACAGCCAGAAAATCCACCCCATCTTAACTTTGTTTCTCTCCACAGTTGCTGCCTGACTTGCTGTGTCTTTCCAGCATTTTCTGATATTAGACCGTATTATTAGATCAGATCTTAGCAATTAGACCTCTTCCATATTGTCTGCTGAACAGTCAGTCAGCATAACAATTCTAATGCATCATCCGCACTTTCCCCTACATTTTCTGTTCTCACTGCTACATTTCTGTTTTGGCTCTGCTTTTTTAGCTCAGTCTCTGCAGCTTTTTTTTGTTTATTTACATTCTCATTTCCTTCCTTCCTAATTCTTTTGCATCTCCCTTTACTTGACTTTCAGTGGCAATCACAACTGGCTCAGACGATGACTTGATCAGCAGCTGGTTCACCCTCCAAAAAAATACCTTCCAAGGAATGTCCGTTCATGTTTGTACAGTTCCCCGATGCACTTGGTGGGGCAAATGGAAGCAAATATTTGGGCAAGCTTCACCCTTTCTCTTTTGAAGCCCAATACAACATAGCAATTGTCAACAAGATTTCTACTACACCGAGCTGAATGAGGAGAGGCATCTAATCAGAGCCTTTAGTTTAGGGAGAAAAAAATATGTTTGCGGAGAGGTTTTTTTTGCATTGAACTGAAGAGTCAGTATATGTTTTAGAAAACCAACACTTGTCCGCAAGATGGATATATCTCATCACTGGCGTTTCGCAGCAGCTGGTAATGTCATCTGGATTTTATTTTCTTTAACATTGCTGTTATAGGCCAGAATATAAAAATAGAATGCTGGTTTCATTCATTAATAAGAGGAGCAGGTTGCATGCTCCTCACTGAACCAATCGCCTTCCGTCAAGATGAATTTTCACCATAAAGGCGCCAGCATGCTGAAGACAATAAACAGTTCTAGAGCCAACGATAGCAACTGAAAAAGAACCCGAGGATGCCAATAAATCTACTGAATTGTCAAATGTCAGAGCAGGGTGACAGATTGCCACGGGCATCATTTAATCTCTTGCTCAACATGCTGGAAGTGCAGATATGGAGGAATCACATGCAAGTGACACCGATAGTAGTTAAGGAGATTCTCAGAACACTGACCCCAATAATGACAGCTTATTCAGTCAATATTGCCACAACCGTGGGGCAGTTTTGAGAACTTAAGGAACAACTTAGTGGATGAATTTTACATTTGGGATAACTTTGTGATTTAACGGCCTCGACGCACCCGACTTGGTGTCGGGGCGAGGCCAGTGGCGGACTGGGTCTAAAAATATTGGTTGCCAGGAGACAAAGGGGACCCACCCACAACTACAATGCTATCATTTAATTTTCACAACGAATAAATAACATTCTCAAAAAATACATATGGAAAAAAGGGTACAATTAAAATGTTTGTGGAAAAAATGTGTATTTCTTAGTAATTACAGTGTACATGTACTGTACATATTGCTGGCAGTAGATACCAAATGTAAATACAGAATGTTATAATTGAATTTTTAATTTTTAAAAAAATTTTAAGTAATTGGTTGATATTTTTAAATCGTTTACTGCACAATTTACACATTAACAGATAGTTCAAAAGCACAATAGAGCATTGCATGCAGTCCACTATATTAAGAGCAATCGTTTGTGTTCGCTAGATGATTGTGCGAATCTGCCAATAATTGCTTCTGCATCCAATTCATCTAACAATTCCTTTTCAATGGATAGCAACATATATGATTCCAAATTCTCCTCAGACAGCAAATTTCTTAACCTTGTCTTTATGATCTTTAGCTTTGAAAATGTCCTCTCACATTGGCCTTGAGTAACTGATAGTGTGCAGATGACTTTATAAAGTTCATAAAGGTTATCATATGCCTTGTCATGAAGTCTGTTGGATGCCAGAATTTTTAGTACACACGATGGGCAAGTGCTGCAAATTTTACAGTTGTTGCAACTGGAATCCATATTCTCACCATTATTAAGCAATAGCTTTAATACATCAAAGTTTGAAGCAAAAGAAAACAATTCCAATATTATTTGATCTTTGCTGATTTGTGGAAACAGCTTAATAATACCTTCCAATGCTTCATCTTCAAGGCCCTTCTCTGCAATAGTTTTAAACTTTGCTGGGTCCAAGCAGGACAAATCTTTATACAACTGTTTGTGTTGTACAAAGCGTGATTCTAGTGACTGGACAATGCGATCCATTATTAGGTTAAACACATTTACTCTAAAATCAGCTAGAGAATCTGAGGAATTTCTTTCATCATCAATAAGCTCATCTGCCATTCTTTTCTTCTTCCTCTGCCTCTTAACTGGCAATGCTGTTTCCAACGCATCAATTTCCAATGTTTGATTTTCATCCATATTCATCTGTGAAATCCTGTCATTACATTTATTTACAAATTCCAAAGCCTTGCTGTTAACGTTATCAAATGTTCTTGTCTGTTCCTTCAACTTTGTTGTAGCTGAATCTACCAAACTCCATGCAGTAAACATGCCTAAACCACTTGTCTGTAGATAACTTGATAACGGGGTTGTAGTTTCAAATATATACAAGTAAGTAAATGCTGTCAATATGGTTTCAAACTTTAGAAGACTTTGAAGTAAAACATTTCCATCATGTTTTGTTTCTGCATCAAACTTTTCTGAATCTTGTATCATTGATAAGCATGTCAATAGATTTACGAAAGTACTGGCAGCGGCATCATCAAAACGTCCAAATATAGTTGTTGCTGCATTGGATTTTCCTGACCATCTGGTCTCACCAATTAGCTTTAATCATTTCATTTTTTCTTGTCCTAGATGTTTTCCAACAACTTCTATCCATACAGCCATTCTCTTGTATGATGCTTTCACAAAAGTTGCTATATTCTGGAGCAAATTGAAAAAAGAAACTGCAGGCACACAACATTTTGTTGTTTCAGTTATCACCAAATTCAAGACATGGGCATAGCACCATATATAAACATGTTGATCAGCCACATCAGCAATGTTACTTTGTAAACCATTATACTGGCCATGGTAGCTTGCAGCGCCATCTGTGCTATCAGATAAACATTTTTGGGGGTCAATTTTAAGATGCTGTAATGTTTCAATCAATAGATCAAAAAGTCACTGTCCTGTACCATCATTACTTGGCACAACTGAAAGTAGTCACTCACAGATAATACCTTTTTTTTTTATAAATTTAGATTACCCAATTATTTTTTCCAATTAAGGGGCAATTTAGCATGGCCAATCCACCTACTCTGCACATTTTTGGGTTGTGGGGGCGAAACCCACACAGACACAGGGAGAATGTGCAAACTCCACACGGACAGTGACCCAGAGCCGGGATCAAACCTGGGAACTCAGCGCCGTGAGGCGGTTGTGCTAACCACTAGGCCACCGTGCTGCCACAGATAATACCTTTAAGCACATACCAAATAATAATGCTAAACTGATCAATGGATGAATTATCTTGTGTTGAATCAACCTGAATAGAATAATATTTTGCTTGAGAAACTTCATGACTAATTCTTTCTTGTATCATATTCTTCATAATTTTGATTAACATGTTTATAGTTGTTTTACTCAGGTATGTAACAAGTCCACCATGGTCTTTACTTTGAGCCTTTCCTTGTTGCTCTAATCGTTTGATTCTTTGTTTAGACTTGTTTTGCACTGTAGAAACGTGAGCTGCCATAATGGGGTCATATTTTGCCATCAACTGCACTGTAGCTAAAAAATTGCCATGATTCAGAACCTCATTAACTAGAGTGTAGGCCGATTCATTTCTGTGACCTCGAAAAGGAAGTGCTTGCTTGCCTAACATCTTTATGATGTCTATAATCCTCATGACAATACTTCTCTGCTTCAATACTTCTTCTTTCCTTTTAATTAGTGATGCTGCAAAAAATTTATCTAAGGTGCCATCATTAACCACACTAATATATTGCTGAGCATTTCTGACATGTGTTGTTGTCGATTCATATAAAGTCAAGCTCTGGCTAATACGCCTGTAGTCACTAAAGCCACGTACAAAGGGTGATGGATTACAAGTGTTGGGAAACTCAAAGGCTAAGCAGTATGAACAATATAAGCATCTATTTTCTTTGTTATATGTTAGCCATTTTCTTGGGACTGATTCATTCATAATTTTCCTCTCATACGAACGAGCATCAAATGGCAGATCATCAAGTGGCTGAAGTGGATGTTCAGCAAAAAACTGTTTTAGCTTTGCTCGTGATGGATATTGGAAGATTCCAGTAATTGATGTTTCATTTTCTTGCGTAGGTTCATTTACAGGATGTGCTTCAGAAACCAAGTAATTTATGCTTGAAGGAATATCTGATTCCCTGTCACTAGTTGAAGCTATGTGTTCAGATGTTGCAACTACAGGCAGCACAGATACCGGAACAAGGAAGCCAGAAGAAATATTGGACCTGGGTTGATTAGTAATGGATGCACTTGTATTTGTCTCTACATTCAAAGTAGCTCTTCTCTGTTCTTGTAACTCGCATGTCATTGCATCATCACCATGAGCATTGTTTCTTGCTTCTTGATTATTTGTTGCAGAACTGGATATTGATGTGGATTGTGCTTGTGGTATTATAAACTCTAATAGGCCTGCATCGCTTGGCTGATTCCTTCCTGTCTGCTTCTTTTTGTTCTTTGCGTTTTAGTTACCCAGATTTATGCTTTTTCTTTACCATGCTGGTAGGGGTAATATTCCTGAAATAAAAACTTAATTAAAAATAGCCCACATTGGGAAAAATGAATATTGATGATTGCAAGAATAACTTGAAGGAACGCCAGATAAACCGCTACTTGATAAAAAATATAAAATAGCTTACTTACACTTCAATAGGCTATGTTGATTAGTCAATACTACTGTGGCCTATGCAGCTTCAGAAGAGGAGACAATCCACTGTCCAATGTTCACACCAGCAAGCAACTGAGACAACTGTTGAAACTTAGAAGTTTGGTCCGACTATAGTAAGACATTAAGAATGGTCCCACGACCAAAGTTAACATGTCCAGTTTGATACCAGTGTAGTGTTACAAGTCGCAACCCTTTGAGTTTACTGATCATGGCTTGGCTTATCACTTTAATATCTTTTACCTCATGATTCACGGTCAAAGGTACCGCTTCTCCTTTCGGTGACCTGATGACCCTATGTACTGCTTGATATCCTTTCAAGTTGCCGACCATCTCAAATTACGAACTGTAACTTTATCTTTAAATTCACACACTCTTGCTGAAAACGTGAATTATCAACTATGTCCGACCCGGGTGAACCAGCCCCCCCCCCCCCCCCCCCCCCCCCCTCCACTCCTTTTCACATCCGTTTAACACTGCTTCGTTCCTTCATACACTGAGTGATTATTTGTTTGTTTCTTTATTGCATTTTTATTTGGTATTGCTCTTTTTAAAAACAATTATATTTTATTAAGTTAGAATACAAATCTCAGGAAAGAAGTTGGAGATTTATTTATCTAATTAATTATAATTTTTAAGGGCCCTTCAGCGATTCACGGGCCCCTTCTTGGCTCTCCGGGCCCCGGACCGATGTACCGGCTGAACCAAGACTACTGCTTGATATCCTTTGAAGTTGCCGACCATCTCAAATCACGAATTGTAACTTTATCTTTAAATTCACACACTCTTGCTGAAAACATGGAATTTCCTTAATTATGCCCGACCCGGGCCCCCCTATTCCACATCCTTCCACTACCTCCCCTGCTTCGTTCCTTTTCATGCACTGCTTATTTGTGTCCTGTTCTCTTTTTTTTTCTTATTCCTTTTTATTACTAAAACAGTTGTCTGTGTTTGTTTCTTTATTGCATTTTTATTTGATATATGGGGCCCACTTCATCAGGGGCCCACTTGCCATCGGGAAAGCTGACACCCTGGCCAGTCCGCCACTGGGCGAGGCCGTTGAATCTCGCGCAAAGCCTCTGGCAAGATTTGTGACTCTCAAAAGGCCTCGGGAGATTTACCGGAGTCTCGCGAGAGTCAATAGACATGATCCAGATCAGCATATTTTATTTATGCCAATAGGCTCATTTAACGATGTGTTTGCAGGGCCTTCCAGTGCCCGAGACCCTGGGATTTAACAGCCACATCTTGAAGATCTCACCAGGGCACCATTTAGTACTGGTTTCCACAAATGTGGACCAGCCGTAATGGCACCTGCTGGGGGTGGGGATATAGCACCTGGAAATCCCTGGCCCAAGACTGCCCGAAGTGGAGGAAAAGCATCTTGAGGCTGTGATAAAATGCTCTCTATAATCTTTGCTTAACCTGATTAATATTCAATAGGTATTCAAGTTTGCATAATAATTAAACTCCAGTTGTTATTAAAACTCATTCATCATTTTAAATTGTTAAAATAAATGGGAATAGTTTAATGGAAGGTACTTTGGTTTCATAAATTTTACTATGCTTATCCTATGCCACCGCTCCAAACCTCTGTTGTAGTTGGTTGACGGATGTGACTTCTACCTGGATAAGTTTCCACTTTTAACTATTTCACAAATCTTTTCCGCAGAAAAAGAACTTGTTTTTGATATCATGGGCATATAATTGCGGCAATATCCTGAATCTCTTTGACTTGGTAGATGGTATTTCTGCTGACTGCAGTTTCTATATTCCCCAAGGCTGCCTTTTTCCTTCTGTTTTTTTAAACCTGGCATTTACTTTGAAAAGTTCTTAACTTTTCGGAACTTGAGAAAATAATTCCCCTTATTCTGTTGTCTGTCAGTCTGTATCATTCTTTATTTTCTTGTTTCTGTTAATTTGCCTATAAGCATAGAAATAACACGTTTCTGATTCAAAAGACTGCCATTTTTAATGTAAAGATGGATACTTATATTTTATTCCCATGTCATTTTTATTTATTTATGCTTCTTTTTCTTAGTTTGCATAAAAACCCTGTGGGGGAAATTGTGGCTCTAAGCCTTGACAGTAACTTGACATGAGCATGCCAAAGAAGAGGATATTCAGGACAATTGGGATTGTGAACCTTGAGTGTCCATTTTTATTGCTAATGTCACATTATCTGAGGCAGATCCGTGTGTGCTCATTTCCTCATTATAAAGCACCTGTTTAGTTCTCAGTCCGTGAATGGAAATAGTTCACATCAAGGTTAAAAGGAAATGATGCAGGAATTTTGGAAATAGTGATTAGGCGAAGCTAAGTTTGACCTCGGAAAGGCTAGCCATTATGGAAGGAAGTTAGGACTGCAGGAGTTTTTATGGTTCTTGATGCTGTAGGAAATGATGCTCCACCCTCTGTTTCTGAATTTAGCTCAGATTTCTCAAATATTTCCAACTTTTGCATGGCATTTTATCTGTTACTTTTTGTTTCCCAAAACTATCAATCCCTGTCATGGCTGAAAGTAGAGTTTCCTGATTCCAGCAAAATGCCACACTTCCTCTTTCATCCATAGAAATATTGCTTTAGCTCGTTCATGGTAAACCTCGGGTAAAAATCGGGAAGACTGAAGTCCATGATGTGCATGAGTACTGAGAGGATTTTGAAATTTTTAAAAAGCCAAAAATTGGTGAAGCATAAGGACACATTTATGTGGCATTTTTCTAATTGTCTTTCTCCCATATCTCAAGTTTCTAGATACCCATCATCTTTTACATTTACTGTATTACATTAACTAATTTTCAAAATTCGGAAACAATTACCAAAGGAACCCCATGATAACACTAAGAGCAATGTGAACTGTGTAATGAGAGTGGAATTCTGTTCCGTTTTTGATTTTGGTGACAGTGAGGATGTAGAGTGGATAAGTGTGAAAGACGGTGGCCAAACTAGTTAAAACTGACCAAGGGAGGAATGTTTCAAGGATCATTGACCAGGCTAGGTATTAGCCATGGCTCAGTGGTGGGATTACCACCCAAATCAAAAGGCTCTGGGTTCAAGTCCCGTGCCAGGCTGGCACTTCAGTGCTACCTTTGGGTCAGATGTTCAGTCGAAGCACTGGATGTAAGTGATCCCATTACACTGTTTGAAAGATGAGCGGGGGGCATTTCTTACATTAGAACATAGAACATACAGTGCAGAAAGAGGCCATTCGGCCCATCGAATCTGCACCGACCCACCTAAGCCCTCACTTCCACCCTCTCCCCGTAACCTATAACCCCTCCTAACCTTTTTAGTCACTAAGAGTAATTTATCTTGGCCAATCCACAGTCTTGGGACTGTGGGAGGAAACCTGAGTACCCGGAGGAAACCCTGACAACCCTGACATTTTTGGAAATGATTCTTGTCTTGCAGCAATGTCACTGACAGTTGTTTGTGAGCTTCTGTCTTATTGACGAAGATTTTAATACAAATCATCACTGATCTTGCTGATAAAATTAGAGGATTTTGTAGGGTCAACAGGGCTGGGTTTGCCGTTGTCGTTTCCAGTGCTAAGTTCGATGTCGGGTGGTTCGTCTGGTTTTGTTCCTTTGTGTTCTCATCGTAGCAGTTGAATACAAGTGGTCATTGCAGATACGGGGAGAACGTGCAGGCTCTGCACAGACAGTGACCCAGCGGGGAATCAAACCTGGGACCCTGGCACTGTGAAGCCACAGTGCTAATCACTTGTGCTACCGTGCTGCCCCATTATAATGGTACTTTGCAGGTTGTCAAACCCTTTGGATATCTTGAGGTTGTGAAAGATGCCATATAAATGTGACTTTTTCTTTCAATGCAAGAAAGGTTGAAAAATCAAAACGTTTGTAGACAACACATAGCTAGTTTTACCCTGATACCATCCTGATAAGGGAGCACCAGTCTTCTCTTCAGGGCATGGTAGGTGGAGTTACGGAATGGAGCGGGGCTGTGGGCCAGGGTACGGTGCTCTTTCGGAGGGTTGGTGCAGACTCGGTGGGCCAAATGGCCTTCTTCTGTACTGTAGGGATTCCATGGAAAATAATGGAATGAGAGGGTGAGGGGGAAGACATCTTTGTCATATAAAGAAACTTAGCACTTTGATGACAACTGTGCAAATTCTGAAAATCGTTGCAATGCCTTCTCAGTCTCGTAAACAATTGTTCAGCAAATCTGGTATGGTCAATGTCATAAAGTCATATCTTAAACTAATAATAAAAAAGAAGTACAATGAACTCAATTTGTCTGCAGACAGAGTAATTTTCCATACATTTGTCAGTTCTGGTCAAAAGCAGCTTAGTGAATCAGTAATCCCATGGCATTTTGGAAATGATTCTTGTCTTTCAGCAATGTCACTGACAGTTGTTTGTGAGCTTCTGTCTTATTGATGAAGATTTTAATACAAATCATCACTGATCTTGCTCAAAAAATTAAAGGATTTTGTAGGGTCAACAGGGCTGGGTTTGCCATTGTCGTTTCCAGTGCTAAGTTCGATGTTGGGTGGTTCATCTGGTTTTGTTCCTTTGCGTTCTCATCGCAGCAGTTGAATACAACTAAGTGGTCATTTCAGAGGGCATTTAAGAGTCAGCCACATTGCTGCTACTCAGTCATCAGCAAAGTGATAGAATATATCATTGACAGTGCTATCAAGGAGCACGAACTCAGCAATAACCTGCTCAGTTTGAATTCTGACAGGGGCACCTGGCTCTTGACCTCATTAGTCTAATCATGAACAATAGAGCTGAATTCCAGAGGTGTGATGAGAGTGATTTGCCTTGATATCATTTACTAGAGCCCTCATAAAATTGATGTTTTGAGAGCCAAGTGGACAGCTCCCCACTGGTTGGAGTCATAAGGAAGGTGGATGTAGTTGTTGGAGGTCACTCATCTCATCCCAGGTCATCGTTGCCGGAATTTCTCAGGGGAGTGTCCTAGGCCCAATCGCCATCAACTGCTTCATCAATGACCTTCTCTCCATCAGAAAGTCAAAAGTGGGGATGTTTGCTGATGCTTGCTGATGATTCCACAATGTTTAGTACAAGTTGCGACTCCTTCATGCCAACTTGCAGTAAGACCTGGACTACATTCAGATTTGGGCTGTAAGTGGCAAGTTATATATGCCAACATGTTTGTTTCAAACACTAGCTTTCGGAGCACTGCTCCTTCCTCCTTTCACCTGAGGAAGGAGCAGTGCTCTGAAAGCTAGTGTTTGAAACAAACATGTTGGCATATATAACTTGCCACTTACAGCCCAAATCTGAATGTAGTCCAGGTCTTACTGCAAGTTGGCATGAAGGAGTCGCAACTTGTACTAAACATTGTTGTAAGACTTCTTACTGTGCTCACCCCAGTCCAATGCCGGCATCTCCACATCAAAGTTATATATGCATCACACAAGTGCGAGATGATGACTCATCTCCAACAAGAGAGTATCTAACTATCTCTGCTTGATGTTCAATGGCATTACCGTGGCAAAACCCCCACCATAGAAAGCATCCTGATATGGCAACTGCTCGGCCCAAGACCTCAAGAAACTTCAGAGAGTCGTGAGCACAGCCCAGTCCATCACACAACCTGCCTCCCATCCATTGACTCCATCTACACGTCCCGCTGCCTGGGAAAAGCGGGCAGCATAATCAAAGACCCCTCCCACCCGGCTTACTCACTCTTCCAACTTCTTCCATCGGGCAGGAGTTACAAAAGTCTGAGAACACGCACAAACAGATTCAAAAAAGCTTCTTCCCTGCTGTTACCAGACTCCTAAACGACCCTCTTATGGACTGACCTCATTAACACTAGCCCCTGTATGCTTCACCCAATGCCGGTATTTATGTAATTACATTGTGTACCTTGTGTTGCCCTATTGTGTATTTTCTTTCCTTTTCTTTTCATGTACTTAATGATCTGTTGAGCTGCTCGCAGAAAAATACTTTTCACTGTACCTCGGTACACGTGACAATAAACAAATCCAATCCAATCCATCCATTATCAACATCCTGGGTGTTGACTGTTCCAGTCATATAAATACTGTGCTATAAAAGTAAGTCAGTAACAACTCGCCTCCTGATTCCCCTGCCCACCATCTACAAGGCACAAGTTAAGAGTGTGATTGAATACTCTCCACTTGCCTGGATGTGTGCAGCTCCAACAACATTCATGGACAAAATAAAGCAGCTTGCTTGATCGGTACCCCATCCACCAACTTGAAATTTGACTCCCCCCACCATCATTACACAATGGCAGGTGTATGAATCATCTATAACATACATTTCAGCAACTCACCAAGTCTCTTTGAACAACATCTTCCAAACCAGTGACCTTTACCACTTAGAAGGACAAGGGTTGCAGATGCATGGGAACACCACCACATGTAAATACCTTCCAAACAGCATACAGTCCTAATGAAACTAGATCACCATTTCTTCATTGCAGCTGGGTTAACAATGTGGCATTCCCTTCCTCACAGCATACTTGGTATACCCATACCAGACGGGCTACAACAGTTCAAGAAGGCAGCTCACCCCCACCTTCTTAGAGCAGCATGGTGGTGCAGTGGTTAGTACTGCTGTCTCACAGCGCCAGGGATCTGGGTTCAATTCTGGCCTTGAGTGACTGTCTCTGTGCAGTTTGAACATTCTTCCGTGTGTGCGTGGGTTTCCTCCGGGTGTTCCGGTTTCCTCCCACAGTCCAAAGATGTGCAGTTTAGGTGGATTGGCCATGCTAAATTGTCCCTTAGTGTCCAAAGATGTGTAGGTTAAGTTAAGGGATTATTGGGATAGGGCAGGGGAGTGTGTTTGGGTGGAGTGCTCTTTCAGAGGGTCGGTGCAGGCTTGATGGGCCAAATGGCCCCCTTCTGCACTGTAGGAATTCTATGATTTTCAAATAATTAGGGATGGGAAATAAATGCTGACCCTGCCAACGATGCTCAAGTCGCATGAAAAAATAAAAAAGTACTCAGCCAGTCAGGCAACACCATTGGATGGAGAAATAAAGTTAATGTTTCATGTCAATGGCTTTCATCAGAGCTGGAGCATTATTTCAGATTTCCAATATCCACAGTATTTTGCTTTTGTGGAAGTACTGAATGCATTTGTGTTCCAACGTTCTGTCTACTGTTTTGGCAGGGATGTTAACCCATTGAAAAGTCTAATTTTCTACCCATAATTTGGTCTTTAACATTTGAATGAATGGCATCCTGATCTTCATTTTATTGAAATGGTGTGATAGTTTTATTCTCCACACATGGCTCATAATTGACTACACTATTTGATGGGAACAATCAGACAAAGAACTGTGATTAAAACAGCAGCGGGCAGCTAAAGCTGAAATTAGAGTGCTGTTTGGGCAGTGTTTGGTGCATTGCTATGATTGACCATTACAGTGCACTATATTGTTTGCTTCCTTTCACGTTTCATTGCTGCAGAATGACCACAGATCGAATCACCATTAATTTTCTTTTCTGGTTAATTTAGTCAACATTCTGTTGAATTGACTGGAGTTTGACAGCATTTAATTATTGAATGCGCGTCAGGGTAATTAGTAGTCTGTGCAATGAATGCATTTATTGCAAATGATTAACATTGGTAATTACTATTTCACTTTTTTCATGTTTGAAATGGTGCACAAGTCAATGAATTGACTTTAATGGCTTCTTAAAGCTGTCATTATTCAGTAGAAGGGCTGAATCTGAGCAATCATTTTCTGTAATATTCCAAGGATAAATACTGCTTCATCCATATATTATCTGCAGTTCTGATAGTTTGTAACTGTAATAACCCCCACAAGACCCACAGGGAAAGCCATTATTGATCTCCCTGTGGGGCCCACAGAGGATGAGCTTCCCTGGTAGTGGGTGGAGGCCCACTCAGCTGGGCTCGTTAAACCGACGTAAAAGCCAACCCGAGCAGGGACCGGCATGTTTGTATGTAGTTACTGCCGTGCGCGAACTTTATGTTAAAGTAAAATATATCTTTATCCTTATGATTCCTACCACTAGCTTCCTTGGTCATTAAAATAACTATTAAATATTGCAAACTTGTTACAATCTCTATGGAGATAAATAACTTTTAAGAAGTTTGAAAGGATGACACAAGATTTCATGTTTTAAGGCTTTTACTGTAACAAGCAAACAAGCAACAACATTGACTAAACTGTATTTGTGTAGGCAACTTATACTTTAAACTACTGAACAGAACATTCCCCTTTTACTCTCATCATTATCAGAAATCCCACTTAACAGTTATACTTTACACTATACAATTATAATTTACTCTATCCCTCTGGTAGACATTTAATTATCCCGGAAAAAGTCCTTCTTATTTGCTTCTGTTTGCAAATGTTATTTTGCTTCTGTTATTTTCCTTTTCCACTCTGGTAACTTTTGACTCAAAAATTGTCTTTCATAGTGAGATTTTCTTCTGGAGATTTTCCTTCTAGCATATCAAGGTGAATCTTCCAGTCTTGTTTCAAATTCTCTTGCATTTGGTCTGTTCAGTCTAAATGCAAGTTCCCACCACTTGCCTGCATGTTGCACCATAGAGAATTTCAGCCTTTAGTTGCTCTCTCCCTCCCAGATCCTGGTGGAGTGACTTGTCTGTGAGATTCAGTTATATTTTAGGAAATCCTGCAACCTGATCCATCAGTGGTTTCCTAAGAACTCTCCACCTCTCAACGCCTATCTCTGTGACAACGTGATTCATATGGACCTTGTATCCAGGTTGAAATGCTGATTAGCCAGTCTTTAGACACCAACTCTGTTCTATCTTGGAATTAAATGAATATCTTAAAGCATAACCACTTACAATCCAATCTTATCACTAACTTCCAGGGAATTTGGAGACTAACAGTCTATCCATTGTCAGCACGGATGCTGCTGTCATTTTCTCCAAGTGTGAACACCTTTTTTCCCAGGAAAACAATCTGGGACTCCTTTAATCTTTAACAAGCAAATCACCCAGGTTTTCTGTTAACAGAATTCAAAACAGGTCGCATGATCCCCTTTGTTCCTCTGTTTTACCTTAAATTAAAACACAGGGCAGCACTGGTTAGAACTGCTGCCTCACAGCTCCCAGGGACCTCACAGGGACCCAGGTTCAATTCTGGCTTTGGGTGACTGTCTGTGTGGAGTTTGCACTTTATTCCCGTGTCTGCATCGGTTTCCTCCAGGTGCTCTGGTTTCCTCCCACTGTCCAAAGATGTGCAGATTAGGTGGATTGGCCATATTAAATTGCCCTTCGTATCCAGGGATGTGCAGGCCAGGTTATGGGGTTACAGGGATAGATAGGGAAGGGTGGACAGGACAGTGGGTGTGGGTGGAATGCTCATTTGAAGGGTCGGTGTAGACTCAATGGGCCGAATGGCCTCCTTCTGCACTGTAGCGATTCAATGACACTAGTTCCAAAACACAACAATCTTCTAAAACCTCACATTTGTAACAAATATAATCAAGAGAAAGTGGTGAAAACTTTGGGTCATTAATCCCTAAGTTAAACTCTTCCCTGCCTAGCATACTGACCTAGTAATCAAAGTTGCTATTATAAGTCAACACATAACAAGTTCCTATGACATTGTCCTATCCAGTTTAGCATAGATCTTAACCCAATTATTCTAAACGGACGAATGCTCCATTAAAATAGAAGATGGAGGGAGGTGATTTGTGTGTATTACATGCCTCCTGAAAGAACCAATTTAAATTTCTAGGCTGCTGTTGCCTATCTGAGAAATTGAACGAACCATTTCTGCCATTGTCATTCTGTAACCAGTTGCTAGGAGATGCAGGGAACAGCCAGCTGTGACTGATCTTTTTCTCCCTGCTTTTTGCCTGAGCTGAAATCTGGAATTTTCCATGCAGACTATTGGAAGGATAAGACTTAATCGCATCACTCGGCACATTAGTTATTTGCACCAGTGGAACAGTATTGTAAGGCATGGCTATATTGCAAAGTTATCTGAGCCGTGGCAGGATTTTAAAAAACGTTGTCTTTGCTTTCCCTAATTTACTTGAAATGCTTCCATAATCACCAGAGATTAATAGTGATGAATTAAATATGCATCCCATGTATATTAATGAAATAGTTTGTACCACAAATGATAAAATGTAATTGCTCAACAGAACTTGGGCATTATGTCGTATTGAGCATTCGTATTTATGTGGAGATGTCACTCCGAGGGTGATGCTTTCGTGAGTATTGAACTCGGCTGAAAAAAACCTGAAAGAAATCTTTCAAAATGCCCCTGCCAAACAAGTTGCAGTGGAGCCAACGTGTGGGTAGCCTGTTTGCCAACAAGCCTTATTTGATTATCCAGGCCATTGACTTACATAATTTCACCAGCACCTGTCTCCCACCCAACCCTGCCATCCCTGTTGCTGCCCCAAATTCTCCTGACCAAATGCAGCCTGCTGCCCAGCTAATCGTTTGAAATCCCTCTGTTACCAACAGTGGAACATTACAGCTGACTGAATAGTTGAGGTGAAAACAAATCAGAAACCCTGCCAGCGGAACTGTAAGCTGACATGCAAGGAGGATGGAACAGGCTGGGATCTGTTGTTTTTCAAAGTAAGAAGAATGAGGGATTGATCATCTATTACGGATCTTTAAGGTCATGAAGGGGTTTGAAAGGATAGATAGAGGGAAGATATTTACACATGTAGGGGAAATCAAAACTAGTGGTCATGATTATGAGGCAATCATAAATAAATGCAATTGAAAATTCGGGAGAAACCACTTTACCCAAAGTATGGTCACAGCATGTAACTTGCTACCATGAGGAGTAATTGAGACTAAAAGCATTGATGCATTTAAGAGGGGGGATTGCTGGATATGCACACAAGAGAAAAAGGAATAGAAATAATACGTCAGATCAGAAGAGAAAAGTGAGCAGACAAAAGCTCCACGTTGGTAGTGTCGAGTTGGACTGAGCAGACTATCTCTGTGCTGTAGATCCTTTTGTAACCCTATGTAATGCTGAATGTTAAGTTGCAGATTACAAAGCATTTTCATGTAGCCAATGCTGAGCATGTGAGATTGGAGTCAGCACCAGATCAGTGGGCCAGGCATTCAGTGATGGCAAATGATGACAGCATAATTCATTAAAGTTAACCATCCGGTTCATTCAAATATTTTGAGTAAGCAAGGGTGACTGTTTGTTGCTTTCCAGGAGCCCTATTTCCAATGCGCAAAACAAAGGGAAAGAAATGGTGACCAACCACTCTGCTAAATCTCTGGCTCTTCTGCGTTTTGTATCCACTTCCGAGATGCAGTTCTTCCACTTGGAACAGGCAAGGTGACATAAATATGTCACCTTTTTTTAGCTGGTTTAGCTCACTGGGCTAAATCGCTGGCTTTTAAAGCAGGCCAGCAGCACGGTTCGATTCCTGTACCAGCCTCCCCGAACAGGAATGTGGCGACCAGGGGCTTTTCACAGTAACTTCATTGAAGCCTACTCGTGACAATAAGAGATTGTCAATTTTCAATTTCAATTTTTCAATATGCATCCTACCTAAGTTTCCGGCAGGTTTTTGTGACAGAGTTTAAATGATAGGAGACCCCCTACTAAAAGTGGGCCTTAGAGATTGCAACCAACTCACTCAGGTTGGAGGATCTCTGAGGGTACAGCCAAGCCACCTCTTTGCATCGCCAACTGTTTAGTAACCTGTCAGCAACACAAAAAGCAATGCTGGAAATCTGAAATAAAAACAGAAAATGCTGGAAATACTCAGCAGGTCTGGCAGCATCTTTGGAGAGAGGGACAGTTAACACTTCAAGTTGATGACTTCTCGTCAGAAAATTCTTTCAGGCCCAACAACAGGATTCGTTAGAGACTTTCCAATTGCTGTCTATGGACAACAGCCAGAATCCGTTGGGGGGGGCAAGGCGCGAATCCCGCCTTGCCCCCCCAACGGCAGCTTCCCTATTCTCTGAGTCGTTTGTGCGGCGGCAGCGGGATTCCTGCCACACTGGTCGGGGGCTGTTGACAGCGGCCACCCCTGGTGATTCCCCAGGCCTCAATGGGCTGAGAGGCCGTCCAGTTTTGGCTAGTCCCACCGACGTGAATTACTCACCTCACACACGGCGGGACCTGAGGGCAGCAGGGTAGCATGGTGGTTAGCATAAATGCTTCACAGCTCCAGGGTCCCAGGTTCGATTCCCGGCTGGGTCACTGTCTGTGTGGAGTCTGCACGTCCTCCCCCTGTGTGCGTGGGTTTCCTCCGGGTGCTCCGGTTTCCTCCCACAGTCCAAAGATGTGCGGGTTAGGTGGATTGGCCATGCTAAATTGCCCGTAGTGTCCTAATAAAAGTAAGGTTAAGGGGGGGTTGTTGGGTTACGGGTATAGGGTGGATACGTGGGTTTGAGTAGGGTGATCATGGCTCGGCACAACATTGAGGGCCGAAGGGCCTGTTCTGTGCTGTACTGTTCTATGTTCTATGACCTGGCAGGTGGGTGTGCGGGAGTTGTCCTCGGGGTGATCCGACCCTGGGGGGGGGGGGGCCACAGTGGCCTTGCCTGCAATCGGGGCCTACCGATCTGCGGGCGGGCTTGTTCCATGGGGGGAATTCTTTCCTCTGCGCCGGGCCCCTGTATGGCTGCGTCATATTGCCTGGGGGCCGGTGCGAAGAAGAGAACCCCTGCGCATGCGCGAACTACCGCCAGCCCTTTGGCGCCAGCTGGAGCGGCGCCAACCCCTCCGGCGTCCACCTAGCCCCCGAAAGTTCAGAGACTTCCTCACTTTTGAGGGCTTCTGATGCTGGAGTGGCTGACGCCGGTTTTCCCGCCAGCCTGGGTTCTTGTCTCCAGAAGGGAGAACCCCGGCCCTGAAGTTGGTGATGATTACTGAAACCCCCACTCCCACTTTAGCCCCGACTAAGGGGGTGATCAGACACTGGGGGGGAAATGTGGGGGTAATGACAAATGAAGGTGGGTTCAAGCTCTTTCAAGTGGCACACAGTTTGTTTTATTACAAACATGTATCATAACAGGTTGTAGCAAATGAACACCCCGGGAGACATACTTCCCAACAATCAACTATACAATCTGTACAGATTTTTCTCCATTCCACCCCCCCTCCTGCAACGAACATCTCATCAAACACGATCACAAACATCCTCCATCTTTTCTCAAACCCCTCTGTAGAGCCCCTTAACTGGCTCAGACTGTGAACACCCTGCCCAAAATCTTCCCAATTTTTCACAACTGCAAAACATGTGCGCGTGATTCGCTGGCCCCCGCCCACACCTCTCACACTCATTTGCTACCCCCTGAAAGAACCCACTCATTCTCGCCCGAGTCATATGCACCCTGTGCACCACCTTAAACAATATCAGGCTCATCCTTGCACAAGAGGAGGTCCTGTTTACCCAACACAGTGACGCACTTCATACTCCCCAGTTGATCTCTCCTCCCAACTCCGCTTCCCATTTCACCTTGATCTTCACCACCAGCTTGCATCCCTGCTCCCCCAGCCACTTGTATGTATCTCCAATTGTATATATCCCTCCCCTTCCACATCTGGAAGCAGCAGTCGCTCCAGCAGGGTGTATCCCGACAACCTGGGGAACCCTCTTCAGACCTTTCGTGCTGGTCCCTAACCTGCAGATACTTGAACCCACTCCTCCAGACTGGTGAACCCTTCCTCCAAATACAGCTCCGTCACCTTGACCAGCCCCACTTCCCTCCACCTCCTGTATACACTATCCATCCCCCCTGGCTCAAACCCATGATTCTCGCACAGTGGTGTTGGCACCAACATCCTTTCACCCTAAAATGCCTCCTCAACGGATACCATATCTTCACTGTGATTGCACCACCGGGCTGCCTGAATTCATACTGGAGCCTTTGGCAACGCTGCCATCACCATAGCCCTCAAACTAGACCCCTTACAAGATTCCTCCTCCATCCTAACCCACTCTATCCCTTTTCCTTCGCACCATCGCTGCACCTTGTCCACATTCGCCACCTATTAATAATGAAGCAAGTTCGGCAACGCCAAGCCCCCCCCTTCCCCCCTTGCCTCTGCAGTAGGATAGTGGCACACAGTTTTGGTGCATTCTACCCAACATTCACTCGACCAGTAATGAGAGGAAAATTGACTTTTCTTCTCCCCCCCCCCCCCCCCCCCCCCCCAAATGAAAAGGAGATGGCTATTGAGGGAGCTTTTATGTAAATTAGTTATTTTGTTTCTTTCAGAAGTCGCCTCATGGAAGTGCATCACATTGAGCTGGTTAACAGACTCTAAGTCTATCAGCTGCTGCTGACGCACATTGGGCCTGGCTTCTTTCCTGCTCTAAAGTGCCAGTTCAACTACTTGAACACATCGCAACAATTGCATTTTCACACATTACTTCAAACCTTACAATTAGAAAGAAAAGGGCACTTTCGTCATTCAGTCTGAGAGGGATTACTTTACTTGAACGTGATATAGTTCACTTGGTTTTGCAGAAAACTGCTCTCTGTGGCGCATATAGCTCGGCTAACATTATTTACTATACCTCCTACGCTCCAAACAGATTAAGTGTAATACAGCATTAATGACAGATTAACATTTTATGTCCTTTGCTATACACTGTTGAGCTTGTTTTATTATAGCTTGGGCATTCCATTAGCATTCCCTTGTTTAACTGTTCTACATCAAATGTTGACTGATTTAAGGAAATCACCCTCCTTGCAGACTTCGAGTACAATGGTAAGAGGAAGCAGCTCATTCAGTTTAAAAATATTTGTGTAGTCTACGAGACAGATGATTTATATTCTCAAACCCAGCATGTCCTGATCCTGTTAGCATTCATTACACAAATCTGATTTCTGCTGACAACTGCACGGTTCATTTACTGTCCTTCTGTACAAGCAAGTGACTGAAACAGCATTGCAAACCATGTTTGAGTAAAGGCAATGCATTAACACTGTGCTGACTATAATGCAAGGGGATGGGATTCCCCAAGTTATTATTAGTTCTGCATGTTTACACACTGAAACTTTGAATCTTTGGCAAATATATTGCTCGCAGACCCTTCATTGAATAAGAACAGCTAAGTTTTATTAGTTTAGCTGTTTCATCACCTATAGTGTTACCAAAGGACGATCTTAAAAATTGTCTCTTTTTTTTTCTTTAATGAGCTGTTTCCTCCCAGATGGTGAATCTTTCTGCCCCATGCTCTTGATTTCTTGATGCTCTCTATAATTGATGGCCTTTTGCGCAAACATTTCATCTGACAGAGTCCTAGCCCCGGATTTTCCCAACAGTGGAGGGCTTTTCATCATTACCAAGAGCCCAGGAAATATTTGAAAATCCGACGTCCTGACCCCAACCTGACATTTCCCATCTGCGCGTGGGCAGGACTAGGATCAGGCCAGGGTTTTCACATGCATGATTTGCAGAAGCAGCTGGTTATTTAAATCGCATCCACTTGAAGTGGTATTTTGGAAGAATAGTTAGAATAGTTAGAAGGAGGTCTGAAACTGGTCGATTCTTATGGATCATAGAATCCCCACAGCGCAATTCAGCCCATCGAGTCTGCATTGGCCCTCCAAAAGAAAACCTTTACCGTGATCTTCTCCACCACCCACCCCCGTAACCTAACCTGCACATCCCTGGACATTAAGGGGCAATTTAGCATAGTCAGTCTGCCTCACCTGCACATTTTTGAACTGTGGGAGGAATCTGAAGCACCTGGAGGAAATCCACGCAGACATGGGGAGAACGTGCAAACTCCACGCAGTCACACAAGGCCAGAATCGAACCTGTGCCCCTGGCGCTAATAAGCAGCACTGCTAATCATCGTCATGCCCTGGATAGCCAGTGTTTTGGAGATGTAAGGTACCCCTTTGGATAATGTTCTGGGACAACCCTGGGTGTGGAAAGGCATCCTTTGGAAGAGGTAAGTCACCTGCACCTTTTGGGATTATTAAAAGTGCATGATTATGCATTTTGTATGTACAAACATTTGAATTGTCAAGCTGTCTAGGAATTAACCAGCTGCCCAGGAAATGTCCAGCTTTCAAGGAAATGTTGAGGAACTGACCAGCTGTCAAATCCGTCAAAGCTCTCCAGGAAATGTAGAAATTGCCCAGGAAGTGTCAAAGCTGTCAAGGAACTGCCCAGGGATACTAAGTGAGTTGGCTTGGAAGATGTAATGGTGGTGGGAGGGCATGGGTTGGCATTGAGTTTGCATCTGGGAATGGGGTCGGTAGAGGGGCATTGCGTTACTATATGTGTGTGGGGGCTATACGTGGGTGAGGGTATTCGTTGGCATAGATGGGACATAGGGAGTGTCTGATGGAGCATTGATGAAGGCCCTGCATCTGGTTCTCCTCTGCGCCTGACTGCCTGAGGATCAGTTCTGGGGTCACCCTTGACATTTGTTTCAGTCTGACCCTGGACAACCAAAATTCGGACTGCCATTTTGAAAGGCCAAGTTAACCAAGTTGGGCAAACACCGAATTCGACAAACGTGACCTGGGAATGAAAATCTGTTGAGAGCAGGGTGAATAGCAAGAGCATGAGGAGCAAGAAGGCATCAACTGTAACTGGGAACCACAAAGAATAGAAATAAGAATACATTAACTAGATCATTACGTGGGGATAGAAAAGTTTTCTTCTGCGCTTGAGCTAGAGTCCTCGCTAAACAGTAACTACTGGGAATTGTAGCTTTTGTTTTCATTGGAGATTGGTGTATCGAGGTCAGTACATCAATCTTTGAAGCAAGAGAAATCAACTGACCAAATAGGAAAGATAAAAACTGATTGATTTTCTCCTGGGGTAGTTCCCATGGCAACGCTGTTTGACTAACGGAATGAATCTTTGATTCTGTCTCAACTCTGTTGATTTGCTACAGACATGTCAACCAAGTTCTGCTGAACCAGGATCGATTTTCCTGAGTGGGCATTATTTGAGAATAACAGGTACTCAGTGCCATTGGGCATGGCACCCTTCAAAATAATGTAGCATTGAGGTTTTCTGCTGGCTGTCATTGTAACAAAAAGGGTGGACTTGAGATGTTGCTGGAGGCACTCTATTGGATACAGGGCCAATGAGGACAGGAAGAGAGGGAGTTATTTGGACCTTAAAAGTAGCAATTATAAACCCTTATGAGACTATCCTTGCTTTCTCAAAATGACTTGGTCCTGCAATTTTATGGTACCATCATCTGATGACTTGGAAATTTTTAATTAAATGTATGCCTTCCAGAAACTATAATTTGGTTGTCAGTTGGCTTGATGTTAATTCTATTCGCTGTGAGTGTGTTGCTGTGCTGGGATACTAGAAGCATCCCCAAGACAGCCCAGCCAACTCCTGCCTTGCTGAGAACCAATACAAAACCAAAGAGGAGGTGGAGGAACAGGACAAGTGACTACAGGAGGCAAGAGGGATGATGGGAAAGTAGGAGCAGGGTATTGCTTTCACTGTGAGGATTCTCATTTTATTCCAGGTGTGCACTGAGAGGAAGGGGAATTTATTACCCTATTATCGGGGAACAGCTCCAGCAGGTCCCATGTGAATGACTTTAGCAGCTGCCCAGGTAGCAAGCTATTATTTCCCCTCATAAACTTATGAATGATCTATGTCACAGAAACTATGTTGAAGAAGCTCTGAAATTAAGCGGAAAAGATTAATGGCATTCTTTGATACCTACAGATGCAGATAAAACACCTTTTATAAACAAAATCTCAAATAAATACCTATTTTCACAATTTCACTCTGTCCCTTCAAACAGAAACAGAAACTCTGGATGCTGTAGCAGTGAAGCACTGATATTTCTCAGATCTATTTGTCTCTGAATTACTTCTGATTCTAGAGAAGGTAATCTCAGCGCAGATGTCTCTGGCATTCATTTGTATGTCCCATGCATTGCTGGATCCTGTCGTCAGGCTCCCCCACCCCATAATGAAAGTTCTGCTGCGGTGCTAATCGGGTGTGAATGGAGAAAAGGTTTACTATCCAATTTTCCTGCAGACAGTGAGGTTTTTCAAAAATTATTTTGAACACTGAGCATTACCCATGTGATACGTGCTAAATTTCGGATGGCTAGATTTTGATGCGGAGTCAATACTTTGCTGCTTTAAAGATTAACTAGTCTAAAAAGCTTCTGATGGCACTGTGGGGAGGTATAAAAACAGAATAAAATTCCCCACTGTGTTTCCCTAAGATTTGAATGAATCCAAATCGGTGTTAGTTTATGACATTGAATACGGTAATGCTGCTGTGCGTGAACTCAACTGATGAGCCAGCATATTCCCATTGCTGATTTAAGGCAGTGATTATATCGTCACTGGATATGCACCTCGTGTGTCCTCTTTATTATGGATAGCATAAGGATGTTTGGCTTTAGTTATCCCTTAAGCACACAGCATGTTGTTTGTTCACTGCACACACAGCCGTCCGTGCTGGTTGCTCACACAGACCGTGATGGTGCTTATATTTCATGGCTCTGTTCTCACTATTTTAAAATCCTGAGAAGCAATAGATTATTGACTGTAGGCTTGTTGCTGTTCCATCCAACGAACTGTACAATATCAAATCTTGGCTCAGTTATAATCTCCTCCAGCTCAACATCACCAAATTGAAGCCATTGTTTTCCACTCTCACTAGCTTTGACAAAGCTTTGACTAGCTTTGGCTGTTACTTATTTGTCCCCCCTAATTCTCTTTTGAAATTATTTTCTGGTGCTACTCGGTCCTTGCTTTCAAACACCTTCTAAAAACTATGGGCACGATCTAACGGCCGTGTTGTGCGGGAACAAATCTGCCCGAGCCGGATAGAGGGCGAAATTCTCCGCCCCCCACGACGGGTGGGAGAATAGCGGGAGGGCCTTCCCGACATTTTTGCCGCCCTCCCGCTATTCTCCCCCCCCCCGCCGAAGTCCCGACCCGAATCGCTGCCGCCGTTTTTTTACGGCCGGCAGCGATTCTCAGCTGTTAGATGGGCCGAAGTCCCAGCCCTTTCCGCCGTTTTTACGAACGGCAAACACACCTGGTCTTGCCGTTCGTAAAACCGGCGTCACAAACTCGCTATTAATAACCATGGCACCGATTGGCACGGCCGTACCACGGCCGTGCCAAGGGTGCCATGGGCCCGCGATCGGTGCCCACCAATCGCGGGCAGCGGGCCCGATGCCCGCGCACTACTTGTCCTTCCGCCGCCCCGCAGTATCCATTCGCGGGGCGGCTGAGGGGCAACCCGGCCCGCGCATGCGCGGGTTTCGCGCAAAAACGCAATGACGTCACCCGCGCATGCGTGGGTTGGAGTCTTCCAAACTGCGCATGCGCGGCTGACGTCATATGACGCGTCAGCCGGCGCTAACTCCGGCAAGCGGGCTTAACGATTTTCGTTAAGCCCGTCTTGCCGGAGCCTACGGCATCGGGCTGCTAGCCCCGACCGGGGACCAGAATCGGTCCCCCGTCGGGAAGGGGCGCGCTGCCGTAAAACCCGCCCGGGTTTTACGCCAGCTTTACGATTTCTCCCGTTTTGGGAGAATCTCGCCCAGAGTGCGGGAGAGTCCGAAATGGGAATCACGCAGGACACCAATTGGTTTCCGCTCTGACCAGCCCGCTCACATTGGCCAGATCTGGAAGCTGCCGCGGTGCGTTGAGAAACCAGTATTTACCAATTAAGGCCGACCTCCACCCCATTAACTGGAAGTACTCCTTTCAACCAGCCTCCCATGATCTAACTGGCTCCCCAGCGAGCGGTCATGCTTTAAAAACGTGCAGCTGAGCACAATGGCTGCTGTGGGGATCGAAAAAGGTGAGCTGGGCTCTGGTAATCTTCGATCTATGCCGTAGTGTCTGACTCCTGTCTGTCTGCTGACAGGGTGACCACACCCATCACCGGGGGGGGGCAGATCAAGGACCACCATGCTCGGGGCTGGAGCTGAGGTCGGGGAGGGCCAGGGCCGGCCCAAGGTACCGGCAACTCGGGCAGTCGCCCGGGGCGCCATGTGCTAGGGGGCGCCAGAGACTCTGGTCCCGCGCATGCGCAGTTGGGCCGGTGCCAACCAGCGCATGCGCGGTGGCCGCCCTCTCCCAGGGCGGCCCCCTCCGCCCCCCCTCCGCCCCCCCTCCCCTCCAGCCGCCCCCCCCTCCCCTCCGTCCGCCCCCCCCCTCCGTCCGCCCCTGCCCCCCCCTCTAGCGCTCCCTTCTCACAATCGATGCCCGTAGGGCCCTGGTGGGTCACCTTAGGATGGAGGGGCAGCTGGGGTGAACTCCAGAGGTCCCTGCGTCATCTGGCTCTGCCAGCCCTGGCAGCTTCCCATTGTCTGCAGCACGGTGTTGACGCCATCAGCGATGCCCTTCTGTGACCGGGTCACACTCTGCAGTGTCTCGCCAATGTCCATCTGCATCTGGGTTATGTTCCTCAGTGACTCGGACATGCTCGGGAGCACCTTGGCAAGGTCCATCTGAGGCTGGGACACGGTCCTTAGCGACTGGGAGATGCACCGGAGAGCCTCGGCAATGCCTACCTCAGACTTGGACATGCTAAGCAGTACCTTGGCTAGGTCCACCTACGTCAGGGACAAGTCCCCCTGCGACCAGAGATGCTGACTAGGCCCTCAATCATGCCCGTCACTGACATGGCAACGCCTTGGATGCCACCACTCATGCTGCGTTGTGTTCCAGACTCTCCACTGTGGTCGCTGCCCTAGCAGTGTTGGCCTCGGTGCCAGGCATTGCCAGCACCATCTCTTGAGCCTGTAGCCTTTGGGACTCCTCCAATCGGCTATGAACCCGCTGGAGTGTCACAGACATCCCCCTCTGAATCTCCCGACCACACCCTAGCATCTGCATCAGCTGCGGGTAAACCTGGTCCAAAGGCTTGACATAGGACTGGGGCCCAGCTGGTTCCTGCGATGTAGCAGACCTCTGAATGCTGCCTCCCCTGAACGTTCCCTGCCTCCACCTGATAGGCATTAACAACTGGGTGGTGCTCACCAGATGGTGCCCCAGAAGCCTGTCCACTACATTCATCTACCACCAAGGTGAGGGATGTGTCTCTGCACTGGTGGAAGGTGGGGATGACAGCTGTGAAGCCTCAATGGTGGCGTCCTCGGAGCTCTCCTCTGAGGTATTCTCTTAGGGTGTGGGGGAGGGGTGGGGGAGGGGAGGGGAGGGGGGGGGGGGGCACCACCACGGATGGGCCAGCACCATCGGATGGAGATTCTGCGGGAGAATGGACATGTGGTAGTGGGAGGGAAGATCATTATGTCTGCCATGAACAACTCATGTGTGAAGGGCATCTGGGTGGGGGCCAGTGGATACTCACCTCTGTGGCGCAGGCAAAGCTCAATGTCGGTGACCACTCTGTCCTTGCACATGCCCATGACCGTTCCACGTAGGGGATGAGGACTCTGATGTCCAGCAACCCTCCACCCATCTGGGTCCTGTCCCGCCTGTTATGGGCCAACCTCTTCTGCAGGGAAAGAGAGAGAGGGCGTCCTGCGCCACACACTCCATACATGGTGGAGTGGGGGGTGGCCTGCGGGACCGGTGTCAGGCGGCCAATGTCAACTCACCCATGCGGCCTGCTGGAGGTCGCTGAGCTTCTTACGGCACTGGCTGGCGGTCCTCCTGTTGACACTCCCCAACTAACAGCCACTGCCACCACCTCCCAGGCAGCACTGGCTACCCTGTGGCTGACCCTCCGACCCCTTCGGGGGAACAGGGTATCCCGTTTGGACTCCAGCAAATCCAAAAGACTAGCATCACTGAATCGTGAAGCTGGTCTGTGCGGTGGCGTGTCTGCGTGCTGTCTGGGATTTGCTCTGTACGATTGGTTTAAGATCTGCTCCCCCTCATTAGCAGGGAGCTGCCGGGCACGGTCCAGGTGATTCAGTCTTTTCCTATATGACGCCATGAGGCATCATTACTGGCCCTAATGACCTGCTGATGTCGTCGGGTTGGCCATCGGAAAACACCTGACAATTTAATCATAATAATAATCTTTATTGTCACAAGTAGGCTTACATTAACACTGCAATGACGTTACTGTGAAAAGCCCATAGTCGCCACACCACGGCACCTGTTCGGGTACACAGAGGGAGAATTCAGAATGTCCAATTCACCTAACAAGCACGTCTTTCAGGACTTGTGGGAGGAAACCGGAGCACCCGGAGAAAACCCACGCAGACACTGGGAGAACGTGCAGACTCCGCACAGACAGTTACCCAAGCCGGGAATCGAACCTGGGACCCTGGCGCTGTGAAGAAACAGTGCTAACCACTGTGCGACCGTGCCGCCCAAATCTTGTGGTTCTTCCTGAAAAGAGCCAAAGGGCCCGTGTCCATCTTCTCCTCCACTATCCTGGCTAAGACCGCAAACACGCCCGCCCAGAATCTTCCCAATTTTATGCAACCCCAAAACACGTGCGTGTGATTCACTGGCCTCCGCTCACGCCTCTCACACTCATCTGCTACACCCTCAAAGAAGCCACTCATTCTCGCCCGAGTCATGTGCATCCTGTGCACCACCTTAAACTGTATCAGGCTCATCCTTGCACAAGAGGAGGTCCCATTTAACCTTTGCCCTATGCAGTGCTTCATTCCATACTCCCCAATTGATCTCTCCACCCAATTCCGCTTCCCATTTCTCCTTGATTTTTACCACCCGCTCGTCTCCCTGCACCCCCAGTCACTTGTAAATATCCCCACTGCTTCCCTCCACTTCCACATCCGGAAGCAGCAGTTGCTCCAGCAGGGTGTATCCTGGCAACGTAGGGCACTCCCTCCAGACCTTTCTCACAATGTCCCTTACCTGTAGATACCTGAACTCTTCGGCAGCTCTACCCTCTCCCTTAACTCCTCCAGACTGGCGAATCCTTCCTCCAAATACAGATCCCTCACCTTGACCAGCCCCACTTCCCTCCACCGCCTGTATACACTATCCATTCCCCCCTGGCTCAAATCCATGATTCTTGCACAGCGGCATTAACACTGACATCCCTTCCACCCTAAAATGCCTCCTCAGCTGATTCCATATCTTCACCATGGACTGCACCACCGGGCTGCCTGAATACCCACTTTGGAGTCTTTGGCAACGCTGCCATCACCATAGCCCTCAAACTAGACCACTTACAATATTCCTCCTCCATCCTAAACCACTCTACCCCTTCTCCTTCCCACCACTGCCACACCTTGTCCACATTCTCCACCCAATAATAATGAAGCAAGTTCGGAAACACCAACCCCCCCCCCCCCCCCCCCCCCTCTGCCTCTGGATCCTTTTTCTTCCTCTTTGCCAATTTAGTTTTTAACCCCATCGTATCTGAAAGTGTTGTTCCCACTGGAATATTTCAGACTAAAGAAGCAACAAACTGTCGGTTTAGATCCATCTGGCATTTTGAAAAGATGAACTCACACTTTGACTGTGCACAAAACTTTGGAAATGAACATGAAATTCGACATTTTGTTCTTTCATCTTCAATGGCCTGGTGTGAATAGCTTCAAAAAATGAGGTAATCATTTTGCTAAATGAAGTGCTTTTTACAGAAAGTTAACCAGTCTGCATCATCACCGAAGCCAATTCACTAAAAGGTGGATACAAAGGGAACTGGGCAGTAGGTTGATAAGTGACATGTTGCCTTTAACACTGAACAGAACAGACTTGATTAAGTAGGCAAATTACAATGTTGCCTATATGCATTTCCTGATTTCTCCTGAACAAATATTCCGTTGCTTTGTGTGATAATCAAAGTCGGAGCAATTGTGGTAAATGATTGGCGAAGACTTCAGTTTGTTGACGATTTATTAATTTTCCAACAAGGGGCGGGATTCTACATTGCCCGATGCCGAAATCGGGAATGGCAATTGGACGGGGTACGGCTCATTGTGCCGAAATCGGGGCAGGCGCCAGATTTACACCGAGTCATGATTCTCCGCCCCCTCCAAATCAGCATCATCAGGACGCACGCGGTGCGCAGTCGCAACCCCCTTGGAATGTCCTTGGCCGGCTACCAGTGATGCTTTGCCCCCCCGATGGGAAGAGTTCCCGATGGCGTGGGCCACGTGTGGTCTCAGCGGTCGGGAGCCTGACGTGCCGGCTGCGGGGAGAGAGAGAGGGCATGCGGACAATATCCAGCGCTGCCACAGCCGACCGGGATCCGTGCCATTGGCCGGGGATCTTCTTCCAGGGCTGGGAAGAGTGGTGGGGGGTTGCCAGGAGGTGGGCTGTGGGGTCGGCAACGCGGTCCAGCATGGCCAGCGCCATCTTGTCCGGCACGATCTGTGCGCGTGTGGGGGTTGTAGGCGTACGCGTGGCTGCAACTCAGGACCTGACGATTCTCCAAGTGTTTTCCGCGTGTACCGCGGCTGTTTCACGCAGCGCCGGTTCTAGTCCCTGACCGGTAGCAGAATCAATGAGAATTTCGCGCCGATTTTCCCGTTGTGAAACACCACGGATCTTCCATTGGCATCGACACTTAGCCCCAGGAACAGAGAATCCAGCTCATTATTTTTGTGCCTGTGATGCACATAATGGGATTCTACATCCTTTTTACAGTTGCATGAACGGTGGGCGGCACGGTGGCACTGTGGTTCGCACTGCTGCCTCATGTCGCCAGATTCAATTCCGTCCTTGGCTGACGGTCTGTGTGGAGTTTGCATTTTCTCCCCATGTATGCGTGGGTTTCCTCCGGGTCCTCTGGTTTTCTCCCACAGTCTGAAGATGTGCACGTTAGGTGGATTGGCCATGCTAAATTGCCCCCGAGTGTCCAAAGACGTGCAGGTTAGATGGGGTTGTGGAGTTGCGGGGATAGGGCGGGAGTGTGGGCCTGGGTACGGTGCTCTTTCGGAGAGTTGGGGCAGACTCGATGGGCCAAATGGCCTCCTGCACTGTAGGGACTCTATGGTTCTGTGGTATTGATGTTCTGGCGCTAAATCAGTAAATACTTAACAGACTGACTAAAGTTAGCAACACTGAAAATGCCTGATGTAGCTGGTAGAAAATTACCAATTCTCCCTTAAATTTATCAAACTTGTCATGGACAGCAATCACAGTGTTCTGCAAAGATGGTCTGTTCACCAAAACTTCACAATCCACTTTTAAAATGCCTCTGGAGTTCATTTCCAGTTATATTGCTTGCAATTGGCTCTTTTGAATATCAAAATTCCAACACAGAGTTAACCATCACTATTGTTTGGGTGACTGAAGGTGGTCGGAAGACTTGACGTTTCTCAGTCATTAACTTGGTGGACACCATTGTGTTGACATCAATGAACTATGTGAGTCATTTGACTTTAATCTTCTATTTTCTCTGAAATTTCTCGTAGTAATGTGCATTTATAGTGGGCGGGAAGCTCCGTTCCCCCCGCTGATTTCATAATCGGCGATCGCACGGAGAATCCCTTTTTCCGATGGAATTGTGGGCGGTGCCTGTTTTTGGATGCCACGCCCCCCTCCAATATGGCATCATCGAGGAGCACGCCGCACGCCATTGGCGCGGCTACAGCACATCGCCTAAAGTCCCTCCCCTGATGTTCCGCCCCCGATGGGCCGAGTTCCCGACCGCGCAGTTGACTCATGGTCTCAGCGGTCGGGAACCCGGCGTGGCGGCTGCGGACTGTGTTCAGCGCCGCCAACAGTCAGGTGAGAACTGTGCTGCTGGCCGAGGGGGCTTTGGTGAGGGCTGGAGGGGGAGGGCCGCAGGTCGGCTCCGTGCACGGCCAGCGCCATGTTGTACTGCGCGGCTGCTGCAGGTTGTCGCCGTGTGCATGTGCGGCCACGGGCCCGTCAGTTCTCCAGGCGCTTATGTCGGGAAGGCTGTTACGGTTGCTAGCCCCTCACCGGTCGGAGGATCGGTGCTGGAGCCGCGCCAATTTTTCCCACCTAAAATGCCACGGGTCCTCCGGACGTAGCCTCAAAATTGGAGAATCTAGCCCTGTATAATTTGGACTGAGGCCTAAGTAACGTATCAGTTATTAGTATTGGTGCATAGGAATCCTGCACTTGCGAACAATATTCTGTCTCTTCGTATATATTTTCACTAGTTTCCAGGTTGAAGTTGAAAGTTGAACCTGTGAACACTCAAAAAAAAACAAAGCAATATTACCTGTTGGTAATGTATATTTGTGTCTTTGTCGACAAAAGGCCATTTTTGTCGCCTAAGTACAATTCTGAGCACTAAATCCATGGGTTCTTAGAATTTTGTGCAGAAAATTAGACTACTTTACAAGTATTTTCTTTTTGTAACTATTGTAGGTGACCGTGGTGACTGAAATGGGATGACTGAACATGTTTCCTGGCAGTCTATGAGTTGAAGAGCTGACTTCAAAGCTCATTACAGTGACTGATGGCTCAATAGCTTCAAAGTATTTCATTATTTTATATAAACCTGGTGAACTCAAAACATTCCCTGGAAGTTAAACATACAGATAATCATTTTTATTAGTTCGGGACCATATCTGGTATTCAGAAATCAAATTCAACTCCATTTTATATTCCCATGTACTATAGATAATGGAATTGCCAATATATAAAGCAAATGAAGATGAACATTACAGCGGATGAAGGGGGTTAAATTGAATCTAACTGTGCCCATTTTGAGGCCCAAACCAAACAGAAAAGGTTGAATTTCACTGGACTATTTCTTGCGCCTCAGGCCAAATCAGATGGGCGTGATTTAACGGAACACTTTCCAAGTGTGGTCGCGAGCGGAAACTGCTCTGAGCTTTCCAAAGCTCGGACCGGCGAGGCAGTCGCCGCGATAAACGTTAATTAGTCAACTTAATGAGGCCCCTTGTGCTTACAAAACAATGAACAAAGAAAACTACAGCAAAGGATCAGGCCCTTCGGCCCTCCAAGCCCGTGCCGACCATGCTGCACTTCTAAACTAAAATCTTTTACACTTCCTGGGTTCGTATCCCTCTATTCCCATCCTATTCATGTATTTGTCAAGATGCCCCTTAAATGTCACTATCGTCCCTGCTCCCACCACTTCCTCCGGCAGCGAGTTCCAGGCACCCACTACCCTCTGTGTAAAAAAACTTGCCTCGTACATCTCCTCCATACCTTTCCCCTCACACCTTAAACCTATGCCCCCTAGTAATTGACCCCTCTACCCTGGGGCAAAGCCTCTGACTATCCACTCTGTCTATGCCCCTCATAATTTTGTAGACCTCTATCAGGTCGTCCCTCAACCTCCGTTGTTCCAGTGAGAACAAATCAATTTTATTCAACCGCTCTGCATAGCTAATGCCCTCCATACCAGGCAACATCCTGTTAAATCTCTTCTGCACCCTCTCTAAAGCCTCCACATCCTTCTGGTAGTGTGGCGACCAGAATTGAACACTATACTCCGAGTGTGCCCGAACTAAGGTTCTATACATCTGCAACATGACTTGCCAATTCTTATACTCAGTGCCCCGGCCAATGAAGGCAAGCATGCTGAATGCCTTCTTGACTACCTTCTCGACCTGTGTTGCCCTATCAGTGGCCTGTGGACTTGTACACCTCGATCTCTCTGACTGTCAATACTCTTGAGGGTTCTACCATTCACTGTATATTCCTTACCTGCATTGTGAGGAAATGGCAGCAGCAGTCAGCTCGGGGAGCTTGAACAGGAGGACCGGCACCCAGTGCCGCAAGAAGGTCAGTGACCTCCACTAGGCCGCTCAGGTGGGTTTGCACTGGGCCCCTGGTGGGCACTCAGTAAACAGGCAGGGATCAGACTGTGGCATTGAATGAGGAGCACCAGCACAAGGCGACATGTGTGCCATCTATTAGCCTCTGGACCTTGGCATCCTGTCAATGGCGGAGAATCCTTGCTGGGCCTGGTCCATGCCAAACGTTATGTCGTTAAGGGTAGTAGTTCAGAGCTGCAGTGACCTTCGCGACCACTGGATATCCTGCTCCTCCACGTAGTGCCAAGCCGCAAGGACATGGCAAAGATGCTGCATCGTCCACTTGTTAAGCCCGAGTCTCCTGCGGCATAAGCTGTCCATTAACTGCTCGAAAGACCAGCGATGCTTGTACAACTTTGACCATCGCAGGCCTCCCCCTCTGGGTCCTTCCCTGGCCAGATGGACAGTCGGATCCTCAGGTTGTGGGGCGAGCCCTGCACATGGGCCGCCATCTTGAGCCTCTGTCAATGCTGCGACAGCTGCCTTCTCCACCAGCATTGCTAGGGCAAGTTCCGTGGGGTCCAAGATATCGTCCAACTTGTGCAATATCCATAAGGAATTGGTGAGGGTGCACATTTCCAGCCTCTGGTCACTGATATGTCCCCGTTGCAGTGGCCCAGCTCCTGGGTGTTCAGATCTTGGCTGCTGCGTCCATGGTCTTGCCTCTCGCAGTGTTCTGGCACAGTGTCCAGGCATCACGGTCTGATTAGGATGCTGGGCAATAACACACACATACTACATGGCACGCTTACCCATGTGGAATATACTTGGGATGTGTGAAGTGCTCACTTAACTTCCGGGCCGCACGGTAGCATTGTGGATAGCACAATTACTTCACAGCTCCAGGGTCCCAGATTCGATTCCGGCTTGGGTCACTGTCTGTGCGGAGTCTGCACATCCTCCCCGTGTGTGCGTGGGTTTCCTCCGGGTGCTCCGGTTTCCTCCCACAGTCCAAAGATGTGCAGGTTAGGTGGATTGGCCATGATAAGTTGCCCTTAGTGTTGGGTGGGGTTACTGGGTTATGGGGATAGGGTGGAGGTGTTGACCTTGGGTAGGGTGCTCTTTCCAAGAGCCGGTGCAGACTCGATGGGCCGAATGGCCTCCTTCTGCACTGTAAATTCTATGATACCATGATTAACTGCAATTGACAATTCCCAATTCGCAATAGCCTTCAACCCCTGCGGCCAGAGGCCTCCGCGGTCAGTGGCAGTTATGAGTGGTCGTGGGACAAGCAGCCAGGGGTTGGGGTTGCTCCCAGACCACACGGTCCAGGGGTTGGAATGGTGGACACGCAAGCGCAGAGAACCCCCCTCCGTCCCAGCCCAGGCCATGGATGACCACCACCCTGCTCCATAACCCTCCTCCCTACACCACCAATGGCTGCCTAACCCGACTGAAGCTGGTCCTCCAGTGGTTTCCCCACTGCCCTCCAAGCACCCCAGTGCCCGAGCTCTGTGAGCGAAGATGCATACTCACCTCCTCACAAGAGCCCTTCCGCCAGGTTCATGTTTATAAAAATGAGTACTAATCGGTGACCGTGTGACCATTTGCTGGGGAGGCCATTTGATCACGGGGGGCTGTTAGTAAGGGGCTCCCATTAATTGTATGGAGATTGGGGTGCACCTTCTCCTGACATACAAGCAGAAACTTAAGCGGGAGAATCTGGTTAAGAAGGTTGTGCAGTGCTGGTCCGAGGAAACAGAAGAGCTCCTACCTGACTGCTTGGAGTCAGTGGACTGGTCCATATTTAAGAACTCAGCGACCAACTTAACCAAGTATGCCATCACCGTCACAGACTTCATCAGCAAATGTGTTGAAGACTGAGTGCCAAAGAAAGTATTACGTACGTTCCCCAACCGGAAACCATAGCTTCATTGGGAGATTGGCTCCCCACTGAGGGCCAGGTCTGAGGTGTTCAAGTCAGGCGGCCCTGACCTATACAGGAAATCCAGACCTCCGCAAAGAATCAAGGATGCCAAGAGAGAATATCAGACCAAGCTAGAATCACAGACTAACGTCACGTACTCTCATTGGTTATGGCAAGGCTTAAACAACATAATGGGCTACAAAGCGAAGCCGAGTAGAATCTCTGGCAGCAGCACACCCCTCCCTGATGAACTAAATGATGAACTCGGTTCGAGCAGGTATTAATCAAACCGTTGTCAACTGCCCGAGCATTCTCGCACACACCCATACCCACCGTCACAGCTTCCGAATTAAGATCAGCCTTCTTGAAAGTGAACCCTCGGAAAGCGACATGCTGACAGGGTTCCTGGTTGTGCACTCAGATCCTGCGTGGACTAGCTGGCAGGTATGTTCGCGGACATCTTCAACATCTCCCTACTGCATTCCGAGGTCCCCACCTGCTTTAAGAAAATCACATCATACCGGTGCCAAAGAAGAACCAGGCAACGTGCCTGAAAGACTATCATCCAGTGACCTTGACATAAATCATAATTAAGTGCTTCAAGAGGTTGGTCATGAGGCACGTCAACTCCATACTCCTAGAATGCCTAGATCCACTGCAATGTCACATACTGCTGCAACCGGTCCACAGCAGACACCATCTCCTTGGCCCTACACACATCCCTAGAGCATTTCAACAACATGGACTCCTATGTCAGACTCCTATTCATTGACTGCAGCTCCGCCTTCAATACCATAATCGCAGCCAAGATCACATCGAAGCTCCAAAACCGAGGACTTGGCTCCTCACTCTTCAACTGATTCCTCAGCTTTCTGACCCATAGACCACAACCAGTAAGAATAAACACGAACACCTCCTTCACGATAGTCCTCAATACCGGGTCCCTGCAAGGCTGCATACTTAGCCCCCTACTATACTCCATATACACATGCGACTGTGTGGTAAAATTTGGCTCCAACTCCATCTACAAGTTTACTGATGACATGAACATAGTGGGTCGGATCTCAAACAACGATAAGTCAGAATACAGGAGGGAGATAGAGAACCTGGTGGCGTGGTGTAACGACAACAATCTTTCCCTCAATGTCAGCAAAACTAAGGAGCTGGTCATTGACTTCAGGAAGCCCACACTGGACAAAAGCATATTACTGTAGAAGCAGGAATCTGAAACCAAAAAGAAAATGCTAGAATATCTCAGCAGGTCTGGCAGCATCTGTAGGGAGAGAAAAGAGCTCATGTTTCGAGTCCAGATTCTTTGGCAAAGTATCGTGCACACCCCTGTCTACATCAATGGGGCCGAGGTGGAGATGTTTGACAGCTTCATATTCCTAGGTGTGCACATCACCAACAACTGTTCTAGTCCACCCACGTCGTTACGATGACCAAGAAAGCACAACGGCGCCTATACTTTTTCAGGAAACTATGGAAATTTGGCATGTCCACATTGGCTGTTACCAACTTTTACAGATGCATCACAGAAAACATCCTATCTGGCTGCATCACAGCCTGGTATGGCAACTGCTCGGCCCAAGACCAGAAGAAACTACAGAGAGTCGTGAACATAGCCCAGTCCATCACACAAATCTGCCTCCCATCCATTGACTTTATCTATACCTCCCACTGCCTTGGGAAAGAGCGCAGCATATTCAAAGACCCCTCCCACCCAGATTATTCCCTCTTTCAATTCCTTCCATCGGGCAGGAGATCACATAAGTCTGAGAACACACGCTAATAGATTCAAAAACAGTGTCTTCCCCACTGTTACCAGACTCCAAAATGACCCTCTTATGGATGGATCTGATTTTTTCACACATCTTCTCTACTGAGTAGTACTACACTCCTGTATGCTTCACCTGATGCCTGTGTCTACATATTTACATTGTGTATTATGTTTGCCCTATGCATTTTCTTTTCATGTATGGAATGATCTGTCTGAACTGTACGCAGGACAATACTTTTCACTATACCTCGGTACACGTAACAATAAACAAATCCAATCCAATCCTATTATTGGTTTCTCGCCACACTATGGCAGGATCCGGATCTCGCCAACGGAAGTGGACCAGTTGGATCATAAACAGATTGGCATCCGACGAGTTTTTTGATTTTGGCCCCACCCGCGATTTAGCAGCTTTGTTGCTTAAGCGCAATGTGGCTATTACATCATGCCCGATATATCTGATGCCATTTTGGCTTGGATGGTATTCAGGCATCCCTGGTTAAAAAGCTGCTTAGCTCGTTACACATGTTACCAGTTAACCCGATGACTAGTTAAGATCACATGAGATTTTCAGCACCGGATGGAGCATGCAAAGGGAATTCTCCACTTGGGTCTTTACTCTCTCCAGCGGCTTAATCGACTGTCCTTAGGATGCTGCCAACAATGGGTAAGTGTTAACTTTCTAACTTACCTTCACGTCACATTGTTAGAGCAACGATACACCTTTCAACACTGCTGAGGCTGCTGGCAGTTCCCACTTTTTAACTTTTCACCCTCCTGACCCCCATCGCCACATCTCCAATATAAACCAACCAGAGGCTGAAGCTGTATTTCAATCCCTGCAAATTGATAAACAACTGCAAACTACCTCTGGGTCTACAATTACCTGTGTTGACTTGACATTTGCTGATGAATCCGAAGGTCCAATATTGAATGAGCCTTGGGCCAACTTATAGCATGTAGTCTCATGTACACGGCATGGTGGCAGTGGTTAGCACTGTTGCTTCACAGCGCCAGGGTCCCAGGTTTGATTCCCGGCTGGGTCACTGTCTGTGCTGAGTCTGCACATTCTCCCCGTGTCTGCATGGGTTTCCTCCGGGTGTTCCAGTTTCCTCCCTCGACTCCCAAAAGACGTGTTGTCAGGCAATTTGGACATTCTGAATTCTTCCTCTGTGGACCTGAACTTGTGCCGGAATATGGCGACTGGGGGCTTTTCACAGTAACTTAATTGCAGTGTTAATGTAAGCCTACTTGTGACAAAAAAGATTATTATTATTGTTATGTCCCTGTTTTGAACTCGATAAGGGCCTTATCCAACTTCTATTCCAATGACCTCACAGTGGATTAATGTATGCGGCTATTTAACTATCCTACTTTAATTTCTAAATTATCACAATTTCCCTGTTATGCACATGTGCTTAAAATAGTTTTCTACCAAATTCTTAATCCTCATACTTCAATGCCCTTTACTGTAGGAACATAGAACATACGATACAGAAGGAGGTCATTCGGCCCATCGAGTCTGCACCGACCCACTTAAGCCCTCACTTCCACCCTATCCCCCCTAACCCAATAACCCCTCCAAACCTTTTTGGTCACTAAGGGCAATTTATCATGGCCAATCTACCTAACCTGCATGTCTTTGGACTGTGGGAGGAAACCGGAGCACCTGGAGGAAACCCACGCAGACATGGGGAGAACGTGCAGACTCCGCACAGTGCAGACTACCCAGCAGGGAATCGAACCTGGGACCCTGGCGCTGTGAAGCCACAGTACTAGCTACTTGTGCTACCGTGCTGCCCATGACTTCAGATTCTACTGAATTGACTCTAGAAATTAGAACATGTATTACCACATGGCTGTCATAAAGTGGAGGACTATCTTCTTGGGATAGTGAATATTGTGTAGAACAGACAGATGTTGCAAGTCTCCAGTCTACTAATAAAATACGCAATGATTTAAGCTCGAAGAAACTGGTTTTAGAAGTGAAGATAATGATATTATTCCATTTACTTTTTGAAGGGTAATCACACCAGAAGACATTTTACATCAATAAACGCCATGCATTAGCGTAAATTAGTTACCCAAGTATCTTGAAAGTTGATAAAATCAGTTGTTCAACGGGGGAAAATAAGTCGAGCTGTACTCTCTAGTTACCAATAAGGAATACAAATAAAACTTCTCTTTATGCCTCCATTGTCTTCTGTGCAATATTTGCAAAAACTAATTTTCTAAAGTGGTGATAAATAATAAAGGTACTTAAAATCAGAGTGAATTTATTTCTTCAATGCATCAGAATTAACTTTTCTTTGAAAGTGAAGATTTGCTTCCCTTTACACGCTGGCAGTGTGATACTGTGCCATGTAGACCAGGTCATAGGTTGATTTTGTTTCGTTGCCGAATTAGGAAATTTCACCAAAGCAATGCTGGGGAGAGTGAAATTGGTCTCACTGTTTTTGAGCAACCGATGGGAGATGGAGTTAACCAATGATTCCTTGATGGATTATTATCCAGTGACTTTGACTGGAAGATGTATTGCACTGGGGAGGAAAAAATTGTGCTCAGCTGTGATGCCCCCGGCACCAAATTGTCTGTCGACGCTCACTCTGTAGGCTCATACAGATGACCAAAGAGCCCATAGGGCTTTCAGTATCTGTAAAACCATACCACAGCGTGAATCACCAGCATCTTTCAGACAGACAGGGAGAAAACTAGCAAGTGTAAGAATTGAAAGAATTAATGTCACAGGACAGAGATAAATAAGATGGTTTCAGATTTATAGACAATGAGAGTAAACAAAAATCTGTAGTTTAACAGCATGTGATAAATGATCCCGGATTTGATGATATTTTGTCTTCCTTCATAAGTCATTGAATAACAATCAATCGACATAATAAGGTGCTGGATAGAATTGGTACAAAATGTCATGTCACTTATAGATCATGACAGACATGTCCATCTTTGAAGCCTATAAGTCTAATTTTTGAGGTTGCTATCAGTAAGAAACATGAAAGAGCGAGCTATCTACTTGATAGATGTCACAAATCTGTAATGTGATAGATGGTCATACGTGACTGCAGGAATGCTTACCTTCATATTTGCTGAAACTAGGTTACTTTAATAGCTACTTCCATGAGTTTTAGATACAAGGGGCGGGATTCTCCGACCCCCCGCCGGGTCGGAGAATCGCCCGGGGCCAGCGTCAATCCCGCCCCCGCCGTGTCCTGAATTCTCCGCCATCTGGGATTCGGCGGTGGCGGGAATCACGCTGCGCCGTTCGGCGGGCCCCCCGCAGCAATTCTCCGGCCTGCGATGGGCCGAAGTCCCGCCGCTGACAAGCTTCTCCCGCCGGCGCGGATTAAACCACCTACCTGACCGGCGGGATTGGTGGCACAGGCGGGCACTGGGGTCCTGGGGAGAGGGGGGCGCGGGGCGATTTGACCCCGGGGGTGCCCCCACGGTGGCCTGGCCTGCGATCGGGGCCCACTGATCGGCGGGCGGGACTGTGCCGTGGGGGCATTCTTTTTCTTCCGCCTTCGCCATGGTCTTCACCATGGCGGTGGCGGAAGAGACCCCCTCCCATGCGCATGCGCCGTTATGACGTCAGCAGCCGCTGATGCTCCGGCGCATGCGCGGACTTACACCAGCCGGCGAAGTCCTTTCGGCCCCGGCTGGCGTGGCGCCAAAGGCCGTTCACGCCAGCTGGCGGAGCAGGAACCACTCCGGCGTGGGCCTTGCCCCTCAATGTGAGGGCTTGGCCCCTAAAGGTGAGGAGACATCCGCACCTTTGGGGTGGCCCGACGCCGGAGTGGTTCACGCCACTCCAACACGCCAGGGCCCCCCGCCCCGCTGGGTAGGGGAGAATCCCGGCCAAAGTTTCTGAATTTAATTGCAATAGATTATATAAACAATCTGTTTATTAGTCTGGTACTTGAAATTATTTATACTTCTTGGAAGATTGTGGCCATTTCCTCTGAGTACGACTGCCAGTTAACTGGGCATTTGATATAGTTCGATTTAGAAATTCCTTTTGCCAAACTAGTTAGTAGCAACCGAATAATGAAATACCAGTTCTCACACATTCTCAATAAAACAATTCATATAAATTTTAAGTATGCCAATGCACATTGAGTATGTTTCTCGACGTTATAATTTGTTGTCTAAATATTTAAAAGCATTTAACCTATCAGGATAATTATCTAAATATTTAAAAGCATTTAACCGATCAGGATAATGTAACTGAGAGTGTTTGTGCGCTGAAAGAAAGTACAATACGAAACAAAACTGCGGTCTCTATAAGTGACAGGAGTGAAATATTTCTTGGAATCAAATGCTGGCTTCAATAAGATATATTTCCGTGCAGACAGACTGTTGAAGTAAATGTTGTTACCATAGATCGTACCGTACAAGCTGACCTATGAAGCCTCAAGCGATGCTTCCAGAAACATGGGTCGACCTGTATGTTGAATATAAAATGTGAACCACCAGTGTTAGTGTAGCCGGTCGTCATTTTAAAATGTGAAAAAAAATAACACCGTTAATTCACGTTTTATTGAATGATTTAATACCTTTTTTAAAAAATATTTTTATTCAGGATATTTTCATTTTATATTCAAAACACAACACTCAATAAATCAATATACAATTCTCATTATAAACCCCCCACCTACCATATCACCCCAGATGCCCCTTTTTAAAATCTATAAAACAAAACCGCCGAACCCACCTTTAATCATGTACCCCAAGCTCCTATAGCCCCACATCACCTCTCCCACCGCCCTTCCCACTATACCTACCCAACAGATGCTTTAATACATAGAATTACATAGAGTTTACAGTGCAGAAGGAGGCCATTCGGCCCATCGAGTCTGCACCGGCTCCTGGAAAGAGCACCCTGCCCAAGGTCAACACCTCCACCTTATCCCCATAACCCAGTAACCCCACCCAACACTAAGGGCAATTCTGGACACTAAGGGCAATTTAGCATGGCCAATCCACCTAACCTGCACATCTTTGGACTGTGGGAGGAAACCGGAGCACCCGGAGGAAACCCACGCACACATGGGGAGGATGTGCAGACTCCGCACAGACAGTGACCCAAGCCGGGAATACACCCAGTGCCTGCACACTACACGCAGGGGGTGGGGTGGGGGGGTGCAGATATTACAAAATTATACATTAAGAAAACAAAGTAAATAGAAGACAGCAGCAAAAAACTCACATCCCTGAACTATAGCTCAAACATGCAGATGTACCCACCCAGAATCCTCAAATGTCCGCTGTCCATGATCCGTTATAAAGTTACTCGCCTCTTCCAGCATATCGAAATAATGTTCTCTTCCCGCATAAGTGAACCCAAAAGCAAACCGGATACATCATGCCAAATCGCACCTTGCTCCTGAAAAGAGCAACCTCGACCTTGTTAAACCCAGCCCTTCTTTTTTCCAGTTCGACTCCCAAGCCCTGGTAGATTTGGACAGTACAGCCTTCCCAGCTACATTCACGGTTTCCTTTGCCCACCTCAGAATCTTCTCCTTGTCCTGGTATCGATAGAGCTGTAATATAATTGCCTGTGGCATAAAGTTGCTCTTGGCTTCTTCCTCCACAACCAATGGGCCCGACCCACTTCAGGAGGGCGGTCAAAGACCCCCTCCCCCACCAACTGCTCAAACCTCTTGGCCACTTATTCCATGGTTCTCGTACGTCAATGCCTTCGGGCAGCCCTATGATCCTCAAGTTCTGCCTTCTGTACCAGTTCTCCAGGTCATCGAACTTGGCCTTCAACTTATTTTGCTCCTCCAACATCACCAGCATCTCTGCCTCCAAAGAGGCAATCCAATCTTTATGGTCAGCAACTGCCTCCTCCACCTTCTGGATCAATGCTTTCTGCGACTCCAACCGCTGTTCCACCCTCTCCAGGACAGCCAAAATTGCTTCTGCCACTCTCACCAAGTCCTCAGTGACCGCCTGCATTTGTTGTTTGAATTCGGCCGATTGGAGCTCGGCCAACTTGTCTGTCAACCTCTGAGTGGGCAAAGACGCCACAAGTCCCGCCGCCATCTTTTGCCCTCCTGCATAATTTGTGTCCTCCAGGTCCGAAGAATGCCCCTTGCTGGACACACTCCTCAACTGATAACTCTTCCATATCACCCACCGGAGGAGAAGTCCTAGTTCTACTATTTTACCTCTTTTCCACCTGCATCACCCCCGTAAAATAGGCAAGAAGGGTCAAAACCCAGTACTCAGGCAGGAACCCGTTATGCGTCACGACTCACTCCAAGGCCGCCACCGGATGTCTCACAATACCTTCATCCAGAATGAAAATGTTTTAAAAGCCGACAACTTTATGCCACCTGATACAAAAATTTCAAATTCATTTGGAGTCACTTTGGCTAAGGCATCATCGTAAGGATTCTACTCTGGATCAGATTTACTACTTTTGGTTTCAGGATTATCCCTTAGTAAAAAATCCCCTTCCTCTCTAGCCATTGAATTGGATATTCCACATTATTTGCACGATTTGATGCCAGTTTGTGCTTTGACAGCATCCCACGATTTGGTGACAAAACCACACAGAATATCAAGCAGGGCAGCATGCAACCTTTTTCCCATCAACCATTCACCCATTCCATTTGGTGCCAAATGATCCTTGAATAGCTTGCTGAGGCACACATCTAAAGGAGGAACTACATGCATTAGATCCCACCCAACCCTGGTATAGCTGCAATATGCAGATGTCTTCTTAATCTCATTGGTTATATAGGGTCAGAATATGTCCCAAATGAATATGCTGTGTTCTTTGCATGGGACACCGAGATGCTGATTCTACATAATATCAGTTAATAGCTTAACTCCATCCTCATCCATCCAACCATTGTCATGGACACGCACAAAATTCTCCTGCAAAATTTAGGATTGAAAATTACCACAGGCTTTAATTCCATTCTGTCAGCCATGTAGGCAGGCACCGCTATGAATCTTGTCTTATCAAGCCCTGGGGTTTTCACGAGAACTGCTTTCAAACCTTTCCACTACATAGTTCAGCTGCTTGTCATATCACAGTTAATAGGCTTTTCACCATCTTGCTGATGTGACATAAAAGGCATTCACGTTTTTGCCGCTATCTCTTGATGAATTGTTGGAAACTTGGTCATTTTGGCATCAATGGTAGTGCCTGAGTGATCTTGGTTTTATGCGCAACACTAGACAGTTTTGTTCCATAAAGTGGCTCCACCAATCAGCTACTGCCTTGAAATCTTTGCTGGTCTCAGGGTTTGATTCAGGGAATGGGAACATGCACATTGCATTTGTGATGATGATGTACCCATCTGACAATTTTCAAAGACCCACTCCGATAAAGGCTTCTTCAGATCAGGCCACTGGCTGGTCCCTGTTTTCATGGTGCATTTGGTCCTGGGCATCTTCTTCAGAGCGGATTACTCCTGCTCCCATTCACGTACCAGTTTTTCATTCGCACTGAATTCCCTCACTGCAGCAAATTAGCAAATGTTACAGTTTTTAGCTTGAAACCAGCAATCTTTATCATTCAGGACTCGTACCTCAGATTCATAGCTTGACCTATTGCTCATACATTTATCACTGCTGCAAACCTCACACCCACATCTCAGAGCTGGCATATGCTGGCAGCTCTTCAACCAGATTGCCCCACAACCAGAAGCAGCAGAGACTACCAGAGGGGAAAAGCCATTGTATGTCCTCACTCTGATGGAGGAGATGGTGCTCGTCATTATTAAAGTGGTTATAATGGAGGCTGTGGCCAGTGGTGGAACTGAAAGGATTGAAGGTGCCCACCCCCATCCCCCTTACCACCACAATCTTGGTTGATTTACAAGCTACATATGATGTCCACTACATCATACCCTAACCCAACCCTTGTGCCTTTCATACCCAAGAACTGCCACCTTTCCAGGCAGGGGTTCAAGGGCTGATGGAAGCTTCCACTGAAGCAGAAAGAGATGCCATCCAGTGTCTGAGTGCTGGAGTGGAGGCTGTGACTGAAGTCAGTCAAGCAGAGCTTCCTACCATAAAGGCTCTGATTGTGCAGAGGAGTTTGCAGGGTCTCACAACAGTCCAGCAATCTGACTGGGTCTTTTAGGGCTAAGGCTGCTTGTATTCCAGCAAGGCAACCTGCATCTCCCCTATCAAAATTCAGCAACTTCCACCAACCATGCTGGTGTGGTATTGTGCGAAGCAAAATAATGGCATGATGGGAAAACTAGTCAAGTCTTCTTGGTACAATTGAATTTAAACTGACTTCACATAACCTAAGGCACAGATACAAATACACAGATACAAACTGCCGAGGTCAACTTGACCTGAGAACTGGCTGACTCTAAAACTCAGATAAGACGCATTCGTCATGAGACCAGAGCAGTCTAAATACATACGATAAGCTAAAAGACTGTCTCTTCCTGTACTTAAACAAATTTATCCATCTCTTAAAACAAAGACAAGATAATGATATGAGACCCCAGTCCCCTAAAGGTCAGTAAGGTGACGCCATTGTAATGATTATTACTTATGTTTTACTTTTGATCAAATTCCTGACCAAGCTGTATTCATGTTATCTTGATCCTATACTGTATAAAAATCGTCTTATTCTTCTGTAATATCGCAGACTTGGGACGGACCCAGCAGTTTGTACTTGACTGCCTTCCGACTTCAAGTCTCAGCCATACTGCTAGCAGTTTTAATTCGTAAAATAAAGTTCAGTTTTGCTTACCTAATGAATGTTGTTTGAATCTTTCTACCACAGTACAGAAGCGGGGAAAATATTAACGACGACACTGGGATAGCACTCCGGGATAGCATGAGGACAGGAAAAAGCACACAGGGGCCAGACAGTAAGGGAAAGCACAAGGGTGATTAGTTGACACGTATGAAATATTGGATGATTTGATAAAGTTGGTTTGGAATGGTGGTTTTGTGGTGACCTTTATTTCAGGATTGTGGCCAGGAGGGTGCTGTGATGGTCAATGACAGAGGATGAGGTACAGTGTGGGATTGTTACGGAATAGGCACTGGAGTTGTGTTCCTAGTACTCCAGCCAGATGAGCCAATCACGGGCAGTCTTGAGGAAAGGAGATTTTTGGGGGGGGGGTGGCATCTGCTCTTCCTGTGACATTACCCTCCACATCATTGTCATCCTTCTCCTCAGCTGTCTTCCCTATGTGGCAAAGGCTGCGCCCTCATGTTGATGGGGCTGTGCAGGATGCAACAATGGATTGTGATGCACATTCTGGTGAATACGGCAGAGCTTATCGAGAGCAATCCAGTAACAGAAGTATCTGCTTGGTCTTCTCCATGACATTTCGTGTGGAAATCATGGATATCTTTATTTGCAAAATGTCCACATGTGCATGGGTTCTGCATCATAGTCATGAGTCAGGTGTGAAGCAGAGAGCTCTTGTCACTCAGTAGCCATCCTTTGGTTTTTCATGGGGGCTTAGCTGCTTTTGGTGCAGCAAACTGGTGCATACTGAGGGCATCATGACTGTTGGCAGGATATGAGGCATTTATTTCTCAGAAACCAACCTGACAGTGGTTACTGTTCTCTTGGAAAGGCTGCCACTGGAGTCAAATCAAGTGTTAAATGCTCACTGACGGCATAATCGACTGCTGGCACAAGTCCTGTACAGACCTGGGGCGGAATTCTCCGCAGGAGGCAGAATTCGTGAAGGCCGTCGTGAACTCGGCCGAGGTTCACGACGGCCTCGGAGCCCGCTCCCCGCACCTAATTCACCCCCACCCGGGGGGCTAGAAGCGGGCCTCCGTCTTTCTCGGCAGCGACCTCGTCACGCTGAGAATGTGAAGTCATCCGCGCATGCGCGGGTTGCCGGTTTCAACCTGCGCATGCGCAGATGACTTCATCGCGCAGACGGCACGAACCCGCGCATGCACGGTGGCCGTCTTTCTCCTCAGCCGCCCAGCAAGACGTGACGGCTTGATCTTGCCAGGCGGCGGAGGGGAACGAGTGCGTCCGTTTTGGACGCTGGCCCGACGATCGGTGGACACCGATCGCGGGCCTGTCCCCTCCCGAGCACAGTCGTGGTGCTCCCGTCCCAATCGGTCCCCTAGATGCCCCAAACGGGCCCCTAGATGCCCCAAACGGGCATCTGCCGCCCGTTTCACGAATGCAGCGACCAGGTGTGTTTGCCGCCGTCGTGAAACGGGCGTGAAGGGCCGGATACTCGGAGAATCGTCATTCAGCGTGATAAAACGGCGAGCGGCGATTTTTCCGAGCCGGGGGGGGGGGGGGAGAATCACGGGGGGCGCCAAGGGGGTGTAAAACATGTCGGGGGGCCCTCCCGCGATTCTCCCAGGCCACGTGGGGAGCGGAGAATCGCGCCCCTGGATTTTGCCGCCTGTATATATAGACTGTCAAACATATTTCTTTTAGTGCTATATAAAAGACATATTTGGAAAATTAAAGCAGAAAGTAAAGGGTTGGTTGTAACCTGGTTATATAATTGCCTGTGCATCCCACAGGAGGCAGAGCGTAGTGGTGAAGGGATGCGTTTCAGTCCAGAGAGAAGTATGCAGTGGTGTCTTCTGGGTATTACGATCATTGCTTTTCTCATTAAAAATACTGTAAATGTCAGTGACCTTTAATGCTTAGAACAGTCATGCCAAAAATAGGGATCAACATGTCTGTCAGGTATAAAATGTGACAAGCCATGCAGGAACAAGAGATGTAAATACTCAGACTTGTCTCCATTGAAAGGCACTGATAAACTATACGCTGCTTACCGATTCAAGTACCGATCGGGCGGCTGCCCCCCCCCCCGACCTCAGCAATGCAATTCCGCCCACCCCCACCATAGGATTTTCTGGGTAACCCCCCCCATCAGTATAAGGGTGAACCAACCCTCTACCAGAAACCCCCCATCAGGGAGACCTCCCATAAGAGAGACCCCTACTGGACACCGCATGAAAAAGAACCCCCCCAAGAAAGATCTCCCATAAGAGAGACCCTTACCAGAACCACCCCATTACAGAGAAACCCACCAGAGACCCCAGCCAGAAATCCCTGCCCCATGAGAGAGGCCCCTGCCAGAAACCCCAGTTACAGAGGCCCCCACATCAGATACACCCCACCAGAAACCCCCCTCCATTATGGAGACACCTGCCAGAGACCCGCCATTAGAGAGACCCCCACCAGGACTCCCCCTTCCCCCCCCCCCCCCCCCAATCCAATTATGGAATTAAGACAGTTAACCTCTCTGCAGAGAGGTTTCAATTATAGCCAGATGTCCATAAATATTGTTAGTTTCACAGATGACTACTAGAAATCCACTCATGGGCAAAGTGAAATGAGATTACACAATCCAGACAGCTGGCTTTGTGTGGAAGCATAGATATGAATGAAAGGCTTACAGATCAATGATCTGAGGGGGTTTATACCCAGCTGGGGCGGGATTCTCCCCTTCCCGGCGTGACGGAGGATCCCGGCGTAGGGGAGTGGCGCCAACTACTCAGGGGTCGGGCCTCCCCAAAGGTGGGGAATTCTCCCCACCTTTGGGAGCCAGCCCCGTGCCGGAGCGGTTGGCACCAGAAAACTGGCGCAAAAAACCGGCGCCCTCGGGGCTGGCCGAAAGGGTTTCGCCGGTTGCCGCATGCGCCGGCAGTGACGTCAGCGGCCAGCTGCCGCTGACGTCACCACCGGCGCATGTGCGATGTGGGTTTCTCTTCCGCTTCCGCCATGGCGGAGGCCGTGGCGGCCGCGGAAGAGATATAGTGCACCCAGGGCACTGGCCCGGAGTCTGAGCGGGGGGCCCAGATCCTGGGCCTGGCCACCGTGGGGGAACCCCCCGGGGTCCGATCGCCCCCCCCAGGACCCCGGGGCCCGCTCGCGCCGCTGATCCCGCCGTTACAGAGGTGGTTCAAACCTCGGCGGCAGGAGAGGCCTCCCAGCGGCGGGACTTCGGCCCATCCGGGCCGGAGAATCACCGCAGGGGCCTCGCCGATCGGAGTGGCGAGATTCCGTCGCCGCCACTTCCCGGTTGGCGGAGAATCTCTGCCACGGCGGGGGCCGGATTTTCGGCGGCCCCAGGCGATTCTCCGACCCTGCTGGGGGTCGGAGAATTTTGCCGCTGATGTGGTTTTCTCTTTCTTGGAATTTACAGGTGCTGCTTCCTCTTCCTGAGCCAGCAGGTCTATTGCGTGTGAGTTTTAAAGCAGTGATTTTTGTTTCACTGTCTCTGTGTGGACTGCTCTGTAGCTTCCAGGCATGGGTCTCTGATATGCGGGGGGTGGGTTCCAGTCAAGAGTCTCGGTAGTGGGAGGCTTCCACGTATGGGTCTATGTAATGGGGGAGTTTCTGGTGGGAATCTCTCCTGTGTTGCTCGTTATGCTCTCTCCTTAATTGGCTCTGTTTATGGCGGTTAATATGGTCGCTGTCCTTAATTCTAATTATGTTTGCTCCAGAGTCGCCAGGTATCTTTTCGATACCGTCACAAGGTTTAAAACCGAATACTGATCAAGACTTGATACACCAGTTAGTAAGTTCGAAATCAATAGTCATTTATTTACACACAGTCAATTATACTCATGCACAAACTCTACCAACTAAACTATCATTACTACTAAAAGCCTATACTTAGCTTCGGATGCCCACTCAGTCAGAGGAACAATGGCTGTTGTCTGGTTCTGAGGCTGTAGGGATCGAACTTGTATAGAATAGTAGCTAGGGGCATCTATCCCGTAGCATGCGTTGACTTTGGACTTACTTGTCTGGTGCAGCTGCTACGCAGGCCTCTCGTCGCTGAGAGCCAAGGCCTAGAAGAACGATTCTCTCTTGTGGGCTTCCTCTTATACCCCAAAGGGGCTTTGCGCGCTTTTGGGCGGTCTTTGAACTTGGTCTCAATTAATTGTACCATATCCTGATCATTGGTATCGATTTCCTCCAATAAAGGGGTGGCTGCCCTGATTGCTGGGCGGGCACTAGGTGGCCATTGGCCTGCTTTGTTTTAGTCTCCACTGGCGACGGGGTGTCTGATTTGGTATCGTTTGCTTAAATGTTTCTCTTTTGTCCCCGGAGATGGCTCATTGGTATGCTAATGGATTTGCAGTATCGGTCTTGTCTGGGAGCTGCAAACTCCAATCAACAGGCAAACCTTGCGCCTGCTTGCTTTCTCAGCATTGTCCATTTTTCTCTTCATTCTCTGCAAGTGTCCATTTTGTAATCGTGACGTGGCCACCCCAGGTGGTACACCTGGAGAATCCGGTGCCCAGCCGGTTAAACAAGTGGAAGATCAGCACAACTCCGGTTCCACCATTGCGGTGAAGTTATAAGATTCCAGCCTATGGTTCTATCCTGGGAATTAAAATATTGATCACTTAAAAAGACAAATTTATGTTCATGCATTATTTAAAATTCATTATTGAAATAATAATGTTTGAATCATTGAAGAAATAAGATGGAAATTAGTGGGCGGGATTCTCTCAGCCCGGGGCCGGGCCGGAGAATCCTCGCGACCGGCGCGAATCGCGCCATACTGCCCCGACGGCAGCATGCGATTCTCTACAGAATGGAGAAGTGGCGCCATTGGCACCGGCGTGGTTGTGGTGGCACCATCCGCGGGCCGCTCTACGCGCCCCGCCCCCCCGCCGATTCTCGGGCTGTGATGGGCTGAGCAGCCGTCGTGGTAACGCAGAGTCCCCCTGGTGCCTTCCACACCTGCTCTCAGCCGGCGGGAACTAGGCATTGAAGGGTCGGGTGCCGACCTGTGGCGGGGGGGGGGGGGGGGGGGCGACACCGGCAGGGGGGCCTTCGATGTAGCCTGGCCCGCGATTGGGGCCCACTGATCGGCAGGCCAGCCTCTCTGTCTCCCAGCCTCCTTTCTTCCACGCCGGCCCCTGTACTCCTGCGACAAGGGAGACATCGCGCATGTGTGGAAATAGCACTGGTGGGACTGCGCATGCGCGGGTTCGCTCCGGACCCACTACGCATGCGCGCATGCACGCATCCCCTGGTGCCCAGTCCACGGCCAGATCAGCAACTGGAGCGGCGTGAACCGCTCCAGCACCGTGCTGGCCCCCTTTAGGATCCAGAATTCCAGATCCTGGGGCTGTGTTGACGCCGTCGAGAAACACAATGGCCTTTCCGATGGCGTCAACAGTTAGCCTGAGGATCAGAGAATCCCGCCCAATATATTTGTTTCAATATCATTGTTGTTCATGGGGAAGGGCCTGAAGTTTGAACCTATTAACTTGCACTGTAACAAAATGGGGTTTGCATTTTGCATTGTTGGAAGGTAAGGGGCTGACTCAGCCAAACAACTCTTCACTTTGATATTCTGGTAATTCAATCAAGCTGAGTGACTTTTAAACCCCTTTAGCAACTTCAGATTCAGTTGACGAAAGGGATAGTTTTTTGTGGAATGAGTTTTAAGATTCTCTTCATGTTGGATTATATTACCAACCATCCAACCTAATGAATTGTATGTTTGAACAGCCGGATGGTTTGAGGTTCAGTTCTCTGTTTTTAGTTCGCCTCACTGCAAAATTAGGAAAAATGACTTGCATTTAATGAAGTGCATCTTTCTTGTTTCATATTCTGTTGCAAAGAAGAGATGACTACTATATGAACATAACACCCCAGCTTGATAAATCATACTTCATAAATAATAATCGGTGCACCCCTGGGGCTCTGGAGGAATGAAGTAATTATTGCAAGGTCTAAAATAAATTAGTTTTGTTCTTTTGAACCCTGATTAGAAAGCAGTTGTTTTGTTTCTCATCGGCATCTGTATTCCTGTTATTTTATGTGAGACAATTTATTTCCCAACAACTTAAAAATCCTGTATTAAAAATAGATTTAAATGGCTCATTAATAGTTATTTGCCATGTCACAACACCTCATGCTGCTTTGTAAAATAGATAAATGCCTCAAGTCATTGCAAAGCAGTGTATTAGTTAAAAATCAGATAACAAATATACCTTTAGATGTTGTGTACATTAAACTAAAATCCAAAAATTGTTCAAACAATGTTTTTTTTCCTACTTTCCAAATTCTACAGAAAAATTCCATCTTGTGGTATGTGATTTTTCAAAGCACACACAAATCGTTTTCTGACAAGACTAATGTAAGTTATTAAGAATGCAGTCTATGTAAGCCTCAAGAAAGGCCAGACATGAAGTGAACTGGAAATTATTGAAATTAAAGCTCTTATGACCAAATAAGGTTTACAAAGTAAGGTTAACTACAAAGAATAATCTGGTGTTGTCAGTGTCTGCACATTTAATTGTTTTTTAAACTCCACTTCTCAAAAGGACAATATTTCAAAGCAAGCGTAGGAATATCTTTTCAAACCTTTGTAATCTTAAGACAAAATTTTACTTCCATTCACTGGAGAAAAATGCAATCCATTAACACTATTTGTGTTTCAGTCATTCTGTTACATTCTGTAATTCTGTGATTGTAGCTCCAGCTATGTCATTTTTGAAACTCTAGGGCTTTAAGAGAATCGGTTCCCCTCAACAATAGTATATTCATTTGCATTTTTCGACAGTTCCTGCATAGAACTGTACGATCTACATAGGACTTTTGAGTTATGCTGATCTATCGTCTCTGTCAGACTCTGAGTGCTCCAGTAGCGTCAATAAAACACGAGTTGGCTACTGTTATCTGCAACTGATTAGCAAAGAAGATTTCTTCAATATTAAAATGATTGGAGAGTTCTAGTGGTATTGCTGTGTATCTGATAACTCTTTTAAGTAGTGCTTCATCCTTCACAATTCTTCATAATTAACATCTGCCATTCATTTGGTTTCTGTACTGCATTTGTATATAGAAAAATACTTTTGATGGACAGTATCTTTTTTTTTTACAAAATAACGATTTATCTTCATTGAATCAAATGAATGTGACCAATATTCATCATCATATCAGGATATTTTATAGCCATTAACACAGACAGTTGGAAATTGTGCAATTGAGGAATTCTGGACCCTGTGTAATGCTCCTCAATTTAATACTGGAGTCCTGCAGAGTCCTACTTGACCCTCTGTTGGGCTTCTATTTCAGCAAGCTTGTTTGGACTGCAAACAAACCTGCTACATGAATAAAATTGCAAGATTTGGGCTCTCTCAAGTGTTAAATCAGCTGCTCATTGTAGAAAGGAATCATTGGAGAAAATAATGCCTGCAGTGAGATCACCAACGTAAACTGGGTTGTTACTTGAGGCTTTGCAATTCACTTCAGTTCACCTCGGCCAAGTAGGGAGGAAAATAATCAGACTTAAGCCCCTCCTCCTTTTCTCGTGACTGCTCTGGAAAGTACACAGGTGGCTATCAATTTAGGATATTAGGTTTAGTTGTGATGCCCTGAATATCCTGCAAATGTTTCATCTTCAGACTTATCCCTAAACCATTTGGTGAGGGTTTGTAGTTTGCATGACATAAATCATGCTTGTTGGTCCTCTGACTTACATGCTGTTAATCTTCCTCTAACTAATCTTCCTCTATCTCAGATTTGTTTTTGTATTGCCCTCTTTTTTTAATACTTCCCTTGGCTATGGTCAGTCACTTTTTATACTAATGCCAAACCCTCTGTTCTTCTAAAGTATAGATTTCAATGCAAGTCAATGTGAAACCACCCATTTTGAATCTTGAACAATAATTGAGTATTCTTTTAAATGGTGAAAAGTTCAGAATAGCAGAGGTCCGAAGAGATTTAGGGCAAAATCTAACGGCCACATCACACACAAACCAGGGCTCGACATGGTCAGCAAATCTCGTCTTGCCACGCTACACGAGATCTAACAGGGTCTTGTGACACGCTGTGACCTGGATCCCACCCATTGTGGGCGAGATCCGTATTTGGCAAGATTGCATATTAAAATGAGCAGCTAGTCTCACTTTAAGATGCACTCACTCATCGAATCCTTTTGCCTTGGAAACCCCAGGCCAGCGCCGGTTAGTACTGGTCTCCACAAATGGGACCAGGTGTATCGACATTTGGGGGCATCTCCCAGGGGATCGGGACACTTGGTGGCTGGGTTCTGGGCAGGGTGGTACACTGGTAACCCCGATACAACCTGGGCACCCTGGCACTGCCAGCCTGGTTAAATGCAGCCTCAGCAGAGTGCTGAGGCCCCAAAACAAAACAGTGTCCCATTTACAGAGGGGTCTTTCAGAGAGCTGCCAGCAACGGGAAACACCCAGCTAAACACGCTCGACACGGGACTTTGCTTCATTTCTGTTAAATCATACCTTAAGAGTGTACACAAATAAAACATCTCCTGAAATAGTCCAAATATAATCCATTTTTAAGTGTGGCTTCTCAATTAACTATTCCCAATACATTTTGCAAAACACTCAATCCTTCTATTTTAAAGAAGCAGTAAAATATAGCTCTTGGGTTAAGAAGGTGAAAGGATAGGGGGGATTAAGCTATTAAATTGGATAATCAGCCACGATTATAATGAATGGCAGAGCAAGCTCGAAGGGCCGAATAACCTCCTCCTGCTTTTATTTTCTTAGATGCGATTTAACAGAAGAGTTTCACAGGACTTGATTCTTCAGCCTCGCTACGCTCTTGCCCAAGCGAAACGAGGCCGGTGAATAGTGGGTGACGCCAAAAGCGAGAACTACGCCAGGTGCCACCAGCCTGTTCCCGTTGGCAAAATTGGGATCTCGCCAGAGGTTGGCCAGAAATCAATTATTAGCACTTAAGCCCTATTTCCATACAATTAAGGAGAGCCACCCCATATCCAACGACCTCCCATCTTTCAGCGGCCTCCAGCAGGTGTTCACGCTGGTGCCAATTAATACTCCTTTTGAAAAACATGAACCTGGCAGAAGGGCTTCTGTGGGGAGCCGAGGCGGTGAGTAGCTTTACTCACAGACAAAGAGCGCTGGGGCGCTGGGCTTGCCACTCCAGTGGGAGGTGGGGAACCCTTGGCTGGGGATGGGGGACCCTCTGCAGGAGTGGACCGCCATGGGAGGGTGGGGAATGCACTGGGGGGGGAGGGCGCAAAAGGGGGGTAACCGTATGTGGCACCACCATGCCAAATCCTGGATCTTGGGTTCACCTTTGGACGGAGGGGCAGATGATTTAAGCCCGGCTCTCCCGACAGTTGTGGGAAAGCTTTTCCTGAGGAGACACCGGGAGGGCATTGTTAACCACACGCGTGGTCACAATGGAGGGTGGAGGGAGGGTTGGAGACGCATGAAGATTTCGGGTGGATGCTCGCGTGGGGCTGGAGAGGTCTCGGTGCGGGGGGGGGGGGGGGGGGGGGCACATTGGTATCTATTCACTCATGCTGCCCGGTGTAAGTCGTTGATCTTTTTACAGCACTGGAGGCCAGTCCTCCTGGTCACACTGACGGCGCTCACAGCTGCCGCCACCTTGTCCCAGACATCACTAACTGCCTTATGACTGACCCTTCGGGACCCTCAGGGGAACAGGATATCCTTCCTGGCCTCCACAGTATCCAGAAGCCTCCCCAGATCTGCATCTCTGAATCTTGAGGCTGGTCTCCTGTGCACCATTGTTGGGAGCTGGCTAGGATTGACTGAGCAATTTTAATTCATCATGGGATGTTGGGTCACTGGCTGTGCCTGCAATTATTGCCCATCTCTAATTGTCCGTGAGGGAGCAGTTAAGAGTCAACCACGTTGCTGTGGGTCTGGAGTCACATGTAGGCCAGACCAGGTAAGGACAATAAATTTCCTTCCCTACAGAACATTAGTGAACCAAATGGATATTTATGACAATCGACAATGGTTTCTTGGTCACCATTTGACTTTTGATGACAGATTTTTATTGAATTCAAATTTCACCATCTGCAGTGCCGGGATTTATTTCACCAGCTGTGTCAAGAAGCTAATCCTCCTCATGAAATTGTAAATATTTTCTCTCCCACTAGCCCAGGAACCGATAATACCCCGAGCAATAACACAATGTTTGTCTTATTATTGTTACATGTTGGGTAAGCTCCTCTAATCAATGGTTATGTTTTGAAAGGAATTGAAACCCAGGACAATCCAACGCAAAATGAGTGAACACTTCCAGTTTGGATATTCAATGCCAAACACCCAGAATTGAATGTATTAAATTTAGCTGAACAATTATTGTTACTATAGCTCAGTTGGCTGCACAGCTGGTTCATGAGACCAGCAGGGTGCGTTCAATTCCCGTACCAGCTGAGGTTATTCATGAAGGCCCTGCCTTCCCAACCTTGCCCTTCGTCTGAGGTGTGGTGAACCTCAGGTTAAATCACCACCAGTCAGCTCTCCCCCCTCAAAGGGTGGCATGCTGCTTTCTCCACAACATTGGACAGCAGCCTATGGTGATCTGGGTCTATGGCGACTTTACTTACTAGTTACTATCTAGGCCTTGCAGGTTGATTTTGGCTCCATTTAAGAGATTTTTGAAAAGCCAGCTTCAAGTTAACCCTGCAGAATTTTGAATCTGTTACAATCAAGTCAACGGAGCTCAGACTGGCTCAGATTTCTGTCAATCTGTACCCATTCCAATCATTGACAGGAGGTTATCCACTTTAAAGCAGGTTAAATCTGTTTCACTTTCAAGTGGAAAAAACATGCACCATTTTGTTTATGTTGATTTACAAAAGCGCTTCATTGGAAATGTACATTCACAAGTCCAATGTACCAAAATGACAAAGCCCCTTTGAGCTCCTAATGCAAATTGGACAATTTACGTCGCCCCCACACCTAACTGTTCTGATGAATTATGGTTCCAGTCCGTTTCTGTTGTAAGTTTTCCTTCATTTTGCCAATGGGAGAAATTAACAACAGTTTCACAACAATGCAATAAGCTCTATTTTTCACGTGCAGTCTATTCAGAATGTGACTAAGCCTCAGTGAAGATCAGCCAAGGACATCCAGTTGATTATGATGGCTTAAACTGATTAGATAGGACAGCCAGAAAAGTGTGGTCAATTATATCAATCTTTTATCATTAACAAAATTGAGTTTTCAAATCCGTTTCAAATTAACATAATAAAATTAAATCAACACATTTCCTCCCACAAAGCCCAATGATCTGTGAATGAGTTTTGTTTCTTTGACCTTCTGGTAATATATTGAAGATGAAAGTTTCACTTGAATGTCAGTGCTACAGTTAGGTTCCTCACTGAGCTGATTACAAAGATCATCGTAGTAATACTGGAGAGATTAATTAACCCTTTATTTACAACTAAAGGATTTTACTTTAATATTGCCCTTGTGGATTGTACGCTAAGCAGAAAATCCAATTTTGCTCCGAAAGCCAAAGAAAGTCATGCATTTATAAAGCATCGTTTCCAACCCTAGGTTGAGGGACCCGGGTTCAATACCAGCCTTGGGTGACTGTAGTTTGCACGTTCTCCCTGTGTCTGCGTGGGTTCCCTCCAGGTGCTCCGGTTTCCTCCCGCAGTCCAAATAGGTGCAAGTTAGATGGATTGGCCATGCTAAATTGCCCTTAGTGTCAAAAAGGTTGGATGAGATTGTGGGAATAGAGTAGGGCGTGCTTTCAGAGTGTCGGTGTAGACTCGATGGGCTGAATGGCCTCATTCTGCACTGTAGTGATTAGTGATTCTATGATTCTGTTCTATTCTAGTACTTTTCAAGTGTAATCATTGTCATAATGTATAATGGGCAGCAGCCAATTTGCATACAACATATTCTCACAAACAGCAGCATGATAGTGACCGGATAACTTACATTATTGATGTTGAGTATGGGTAAATATTGGCCACAACAGCAAGACTCTTCTTTGAAATAGTATCAAGCAAATTTTTACATCCACAGAGAAGACAGACAAGACCTTTATTTGACATCTCATGAGAAAGAAGCACCTCTGACAGTGCAGCACTTCCACAGTAGATTTCTGTGCTCCAGCCTCTGGAGTGGCACTTGAACCTATGGCTGTCTGACGCAGAGGAGAATCAACCACGGCTGCCACATTATTTTGCCCAGGTGTTTATCCTGTTATAGGGTCTTACCTTTCTAATTTCTTCCAGTTTGTCTTTTTAAACAATGAGATGCATTTCTACATGTAAATGGAAATATTGTGCGGGATCTACCAGTCGTGTTGCTCCCGAAAAGCAATGGGGGGCAACGCAGCTGGTAGATGTGGGGAGATCCCACTTCTGGGATCTACCCGGTTTGCCACGCCTCACGAGATCAAATGAAGTCTCCTGAGACGTCACAATGTGAATCCCGTCCACAATGGGTGGGATCACTTTCTGGCAAATCTGCATATTAGAGTGAGACAGCTAGTCCCTAGAGCGACGTTCAGCACTGGTCTCCACAAACAGGAACCAGACGGAATGGCACTTGTAGGGGTCTCCCGGGGCATTGGAGGTCCTCGGATGCATGTCCTCTGGGCTGGGTGGTACCGTTACAATGCCACCTGGTGCCAGCCTGGCATTGACAAATGGTTCAATTGCACCCAAACGGCAAAACTTTTCCAAAATTGCACAGATGAGGTGAGAAAAGCTCTTAATATGCCTTTTCCCACCTGATTTAACAGCAGCTTGTGCTATTCTCAAGTGCTGATGAGAATCTCACAGTCAGCTGGAGGGGCGGGGCCAAAACATGCCAGCAAACCTGGGAACCTGAGATCATGGCATGATTTTTAAAGGGCAGCCCGATCTCAAAATTACATTTAAGGAATCCCCCTCCGGCCACCACCCACAGACACAGGCAAGCCCCTACCCCACAAGCATCAGGGCCTCCCCATCCCCCTGCCCCCTCCCCGGCCACCATCAGCATCGCGAGCTCCGCTCCCCCCAACAAACATAAAACAAACCCCTCCCCCAATGGGGTTCCCCAGAGGGCCTACCCCTGGCATTGCTCTTTGGCACAGGTTGGCACTCTGGTCTTGTCTGTCTCTCCCCGGGACGATCCCCTCGACTGATTCCTGATTTTCAGAACCTGTTTGAAACCTCGCCAGTGTGACGTCAGGTCGGCCAGGTATGAATGTTCAGTGAAGGGGGATCATGTGGGGGAGGGGGCTTAGTATACATATTAAATATATTTAAATGAGGTCCCCACCCTTTCTGGGGGTGAACCTCCCTGCGTGGGGCATGGAAAATTGTAAAAATGTGATCTCGCCAGCAAAAATCCCGTTTTCCAATTCACGTGCGTTTTTAGTCCATGTCATCGTTCTCACCGACGGCAAACGTGGGCTGAAAATTGCCTCACATGATTCACCAACACTGTCAGGGTTTTTTTTTAGAACAGTACAGCACAGAACAGGCCCTTCGGCCCTCGATGTTGTGCCGAGCAATGACCACCCTACTCAAACCCACGCATCCACCCTTTACCCGCAACCCAACAACCCCCCCTTAACTTTACTTTTTAGGACACTTTTAGCATGGCCAATCCACCTAACCCGCACATCTTTGGACTGTGGGAGGAAACCGGAGCACCCGGAGGAAACCCACGCACACACGGGGAGGACGTGCAGACTCCGCACAGACAGTGACCCAGCCGGGAATGGAACCTGGGACCCTGGAGCTGTGAAGCATTTATGCTAACCACCATGCTACCGTGCTGCCCGGGTTGGATGGTCAACCATGTAAATATAGCCAACACTACAATGAATATGCCAATGATCTTGCATTTTGGATGGTAAACTGTATCTGTGTCTCGGTCACTCACCGTTATTAAATAACTATAAAATGTGGCCAAAAGCGTAACATGTATACCAATTGTATTTTTGACATTGCAACTCTTCTGCTTCATTTAGTCGATATTTGTTTTCACTCTGAACCTACATACCTTGTGTGCAACTCAGCTCAATTTATCAATCTTAACTACAAGTCTATGTGCAAGATAGAAATTAATATATCCTAAAAGCAAACTTTAAGACTTGAGAGGAGCAAATACTTAAAAGCTTTGCTGATTTACCTTCTTTAACGTTTGGTGTACATTTTCCTCTGGTTATTGACAGGAGCAACAAAGGTCATTGCAAGTTTAAAGCAAGTACTCCATTTGATGAAAGGAAATCACTGCAGTGTTTCTATGGCAATTCCTTGTCATTTGTTTTATCTCAGGTCAAAAAGAATTACCTGTTTTTTCCGTGAAAATGACCTTGTCAGTCAGCAGAGCCGCTGTGATCTGTTTAGATTTCCTGTTCTGAAGATGTGAGGAATTTTTGTTTCTACGAGTAGATCTTGAAATGCAATCATGTCAAATGGATGATAGCAAGTCGGCAGATGGCTTTACATCTTTCCCGAATTGTCTTTCTATTGACTATCTATTATGTTCCTGTGCGTGCCCTTTTAGATCAGATTTCCTGATTGAAGCATAATAAGCTAATAATTTTAAACATAAATATATGCTAAAATTGTTTCCATGTCAATACTACTATTTGATGCCATCTGCTGTCATTGTTAAAGTAAATTGAAATATTGTCAAATTGTGCATTTTAGTTGTAGTATAAGGCTATCTGGCACAGGAAGAGTTAATGGGAAACAACGCCCACAGTGTAAAGTAAAGAGACACATATCCTGAGATTAGAGGAGTTGTGGGCTGCACACAGAGAGACATATTTAGAAGCCCCTGTAGGCTGGTATTTTCTGGCCCCATCATGGAGATTTATGGGAGATTCAGCAGCCCAGCCAATGGCCCTTTGACTTTCGGCAGAACCAAATTATCCCGACAGTGGGCGGGGTCAGAAATCTCAGTCATAATGTTCAACCACACAAAACTCAGAAACTCTTTGTAAGACCTACTGAACAAACGTACAACGTGCAACATGGTGGCAGCGAATGGAAAAACTCAGAATCTCAGAGAAGCTAGAGCAGAAATTCAAAAGCTGGAAAATTAAAGAAGCACCAGGAAGGAGCAATGTTCAATAATCTCAGCGCAGTGTTTCAACTGCAACCACCTCGGACACTTCGGAAAACCATGCAAAGCAAAGGCATCCAATGGACATGGACCCTAAAACAATCCATGAGGTTGAGGTATCACACCAGGAAGAGACCCAATCCTGCTGCTTGGGTGAAGTTAAAGATCAAGCTCATTTTCATTTGTGGACATCCCAAATTGGACACGGGAACCAGTGTTACAGTTGTCTTGGATAAGGAACTGTGTCTGGGTGACCTCTGGCTACAAATGACAGACACACCTCTCCACAGACCTGGAGAAATCATAATTCCAGTCATATGCATGATCCTAGCGACAAGCCTATATTTTAAGTTGATCTTTTTTCTCTTGAGCGGAGGTGCCTGTATTGCGTTTAAGTTTTATAAAGCGGCAGAAGACATCAAGACTATCTGTCATCAGCTCTGAATTTGGTCTTTGTAGAGTCGGTTTCTCCAATTTCTTTGCTGGTGGCAGAAGCTACTCAGACACCCAAGTGACAGGGAGAGACACATACAACTCCCATACAGATCAACGTAGACCACACAGAAAAAGAGAAACACTCTCTCTGGAAAGAATATGATAAGCTTGTGGTCCCTGAGCATCGTAAATGGGCAGTTGAAAAATGAGATGTTCAACTCCAAGGAGCGGAAAAAGCATTTCAGAAGAAGAACCAAGTGCCAGAAACACAGACTACAACTCAAACTCCTAAGCAGCAAAGGTTGCCCAAATCAACTGAGGCTACTACTCCTCCAAATGTGACCAGAATGAGATCTGGACGAATTGTCAAGCCTCCAGACTGTCTGACTTTATATAGTAAGAAGTCTTACAACACCCGGTTAAAGTTCAACAAGTTTGTTTCAAATCACTAGCTTTCGGAGCACTGTTCCTTCCTCAGGTGAATGGTAGGTTCCAGAAACATATATATAGACAAAGTCAAGATGCAGACGATACTTTGAATGCGAGCAAATTCTCGCATTCAAAGCATCACCTTGCATCTTTGACTTTGTCTATATATATATATGTTTCTGGAACCTACCTCTTCATTCACCTGAGGAAGGAGCAGTGCTCCGAAAGCTAGTGATTTGAAACAAACCTGTTGGCCTTTAACCTGGTGTTGTAAGACTTATTACTGTGCTCACCCCAGTCCAACGCCGGCATCTCCACATCATGACTTTATGTAGTCAGAGAATTGAGGGGGGAGATGGGGTAGCATGATTTTAATGGAAATACGTTGGGTAAAAACTTGCAGGGAGATGTCAGTATAAAGGTATCTGGTATAGCAAGGGTTGCTGTGGAACTGGGAAACCATACCTCTCAAAAGTGTGATGTAAAGAGACACATGATCTGAGACTAAAGGGTATGGGAAAGGACAGGGACCTGTGTAGAAGCCAGCATGGAGGTAGCCTATACCCTGTACATATGTAAAAAACACTTGCATCAAATTTTTTGTCCGTTGGTGGTGTGCACTAGGCAGGCTCAGAAGTAGACGCGAAACACGTTCCCAGCACCAATTAAGGCCATCAGCATGAAACACACTCTCTGAAAGGCTGAGTGCTGCAGGGGAGGGTTGGGAAGAATGCAGGCGCCAAGAAAAGGGAGTTTGGGGGCTGCGCTTCTAATGTGCTCCCTCAGGGGACAGCCACTGCAGAGCTGTTTCAGGGTGCTGCTGACCCTTGAAATATAGATATTGGTGTTAAAACTATACCATGAGTGTCTGGATTGTACGATCATTACAGATCTCCATTCCCCAGACACACTTGTTAATTTTATTTCAGCCCCGACAGTTCATTCCTCCTCGATCGAGGTTGCAGTTGAAAGGTAAAGGCTGACTGGCCAAATGGCAAAAGCAAACAGAAAATGTTAAATTGCATTCAAATGGCCCCTTAATGGACAAAACCACCTGCTTGATTGTCGGCAGATGTGCTTCTGACAGCGCCAGCCCACCAACAAAAGTATTGCACGAGTGCGCGACGATGTTGGGATGCACGCCTATGTGAGCATGATCAAATTCTGGCCTTAATGGATTCTCAGTGTCGCAAGCAACGAGCCAAATAGATTTCACGGTACCAGGTTCAATTCCTACTCATTACTGAGTTGGAAAATTGTGGCCAGTTACTGCAATTGATCTGTTTGCTCCAGGCTGGCTCGGAAAAGGGTCAAATCTTCCCATATTTCCACTTTTGAACTCCACCTCATGGCTTCTGCTGCAATTTGCATGTGTAGTTGACATTGTTAAGCTTGCAGTGATATCCCCATGCTCAAATCGGCTATTAACACTCACTGAATGATTTACATGAGGTGAATGATCATTTAGTAAAAACTGAAACACTGCTGCCAAGTTATACAGCGACAGGAAGTCATTGACTCCAGCTGAGGAAAGAATGAATTGTTACAATGATTGAATTATCAATAAGTAAATTCATTGAAAGTTCAGAGAATTTCATAAGCTTATTATTATTGATCAACTGACAACCAAGGTATCACTATGATCCTCCTGCCAGCCTTTGATTTATCTAGAAAGGGTTTGGCCCCAAGTATCGCAGATGGTATCATCTGATTGGCTGCTGAATGTCTTGTTGCCATCAGTGATTGATAACATGGCTGCCTCAACCCAAATCCTTAATGTTCTACTCAATTAGAATGGACAGATGAAAAGGAAACTTGTCACAAGAGTTTGTTTCAGTGGCTACTCCAGCTTTTGAACAATAGGGGTCCAAAATTCCTCCTTTAACAAACATTTGGAGCATGTCTATTGTCCTCATTAACAACTACAATTTAAATTGCAGCATCATGTTACCTTGGAAGCAGTAGTTTTCAAGATTATGATTTCATTAACGATCCTTAATCATGGTGAACCAAAAACATTCTTTCATTTTCACTGGAAGACCAGTCTCACTCCCAAGTTCGAAATTCCCACGTTTCCTAAATAAATGAATAAAATTTAACATTGTCATTTCATTTTGACTAATGTCAAATTTGTCGAATTACGAACAAGGCTGATTTTAAATTTCAGCCTGTGCACCTTTTAATTGCAGCAATAAAACAGATTTATCAGGGCGGCATGTGGCGCAGTGAATACCACTGGGACTGCGGCACTGAGGACCCGAGTTTGAATCCCGGCTCTGGGTCACTGTCCATGCGGAGTTTGCACATTCTCCCCATATCTGCGTGGGTTTCACCCCCACAACCCAAAGATGTGCAGGTTAGGTGGATTGGTCATGCTAAATTGCCCCTTAATTGAAAAAATAATAATTGGGTACCCTGAATTTATATAAAAAAAAAACAGATTTATACTTCTAAAGATCTAATTTCAGTATTCATTTCACAGTATTTTGTTACAGATCACCCCCCCCCCCCCCCCCCCCACCCCCTCCCGTGCTCTTTTACATACTCTTAAACAATGCAGGACCTGCCAAAATCATTTTTGTTTGTGAAAATTTGCTTTCATAAATATGAAATGTAAGAAATGGGAACCAGGATAGCATCTTATTAAGTAAGGTCAAGTCCTTTGAGAAACATTCTCTGTGGGCTCATTGGGAACAACAGCAGCAGCAATTTTACTGACAGCTCAAATAATGTTGCAAGCGATCCCACACATTTTCAATTTGACTCAATTCTATAACAAGATTAGAGTTACACTTACGTTCAGTGTTAGTCTAATGGATTAGCACAACATTATTTTCCTCTGAAGTAGCTTTTCTATTTAATGCATTTTATATGTTAATTTAGTCCTTTGCCATCCATCTCAACATGTGTATATACCATATGTGATGCAAATATTTCTAAAGTCTTTGTGATTGCATAATGATTACTGTGTGAGGAACAGTGGAGAGGCTGTTGAATTTGTCAAGTCAATCCTAGCTCTGCAAAACTTGTATATGTACTCAGTAAATACTTCTATTTTCCACTGATCAGGATCTATGGAATTCACTGGTGAGGATATGCATCTTTATCAGTTGTGGTCCTGCAGTGCTCATCACTCATGCCTGTGTGAATAGAAATACCATATTATCTGAGTTCAAACAGCTGTTTCTTTTACACAGCAGGGACCCTGCGCCAGACTTAACTATTATTGCGCAGTCTCTAACATATAAATACATAAACTGGATTTTTGCAGCCCAAGTTAACTTGCTGTTCTATATTAGAACCATCTCTTCTGGTATAGTATTGCAGGTTTACATTCAGCTTTGTATTGATGGCACTACTAAGATTGTGAAAACCGTGTGAGAACTTGGCTGATCTAAGTACATTTTTCACCAGTTTTTGTAAAATGATTGAGCTTTATGGCCTCAGTGATTGGTATCTGCATTTCTACAGTTAACTACTTTAATGTGAAGTAGTTTGTGGTTGTAATTCTGAAAGCACGGAGTTTTCAATCAGCCTATGCCATAGGAAGAGTATAAAATGGATGACAGATGCTTCCCCACAGGGAAGGACGTATTGGAGGGAAATTCATCCCAGGCTACTGCCTCACTTGTTTTCATTAGAGAAAAAAATATTGAGAGAAGACACAATCCAGGTTTTAATTATTTTTACAGGATAATGGAGATGCAAGCAAGCTATTTAACTTGGATAGTGAATATAAAGGTGAAGGAAATGATAATAAAATTAAAATGGCTCCAGGAAAACTTGAAATTGGAAGACCTTTTCCAAACCACAATGTGAATATGTGGAATAGATTCCCACATTAAATATCTGATCCTGTATCATGTGTTTGCAAAATAAGTGGATCAATTCTCAACCAGGTATCTTCAGTTCAGTTGCCAGGAAACAAAGGGAGTGTCTTGCAGAGCAGAGGGCTGATTTCTCCGATCCTGGGACTAAGTTCCGTGGCAGGGCAGGAACCTGGAACGCTTCCCACTGCGGAGACCAGTGGGAGAGCAAATCCTCCAGCCCCACCCTAATTAATTATGCAACCAGGGGTTTTGCACTGTATTCTGTGGTGGGGCAGACCTGATGGCAAGTAGTCCGCCATCGTATCCGAGCACTATATTGAAAATGTGTCCAAATTCACTGGCCCATATTGAGGAAAGAAGATGGAGATCCAGAAAATGAAGATGAGCCTTCTGCAAATGAAGATGAACCTTCTGAGAAAGCAGGTGGATCTCAGAAACATTCTGGAACTGGAAGATGGATCTTCTCAAGACACCGAATCTGGAAGATCCACCCATAGATGCTCCCACTCCCACTGCTGTGTGTTCTAGGGAAGGGGTTGCCACAGCCTCCATCCTGAACTTTGGAGGAAGCCCCAGGAATTGTTCAGGTGAGCCCCAACTTCTATCACATTGTTCCAGACTTATTTTGCTCCGGTGTGCTTTCCTGCCAGCACTGTGGAGGAGAGTCCATTGGGGGTCGGACTTTCATTTGCTCCCTATTAGTATTATGACTTTTCACTCTTAGATGCTTTTCACCCTTTAATTCAACAATCTTTTAAACTATTAACATGAAAGAAGAACAATTTGCAAGGTCCTCGAGCAAATTCTTTGATTTAATGGATAGTTTCTCCTCAACATTAGTTGTTTATTGTGTCAAGTTTGTGCTCATTGAACAATATTTGTGTTGGGGAATGGAGCAGTTTCCATTTCAGCCATCCTGTATCACATCAAGCACCCAGTAATGTGCTTCAGTTCCAATGCTACACGAGGTTTCTTGTTTGCGTCATTGTGACAATTTTTAACTTTCTACTTGAATCATTCTGTTGGCTTTGATTGAGAATGCCTGAAAAGTCACATGTGACAAAATATTCCATGTTCTAATAATACTCTGTGCAAAAACAGTTCTTCTATTGCTCCGCCCTCTTTATTCTTCACGTGATCATGCTAAGTCTATGACTTCCTCTGTTAACTATTGCTCTTTGTTATTTTCAATACTAACTGCAGTGGATCTCCAGTATTTTCTGGCTTTCCTTCCATGCCATATATGGAGCTTTTGATAGCTGTGTTGTTTACTCAGTGTAAGTCTAACAGGGTGGTTATCACTTTCAGTGCCTTCTTAACTCCCACTCTCACTGTCTATTCACCTCACCTGTTTTGTATAATTTCAGTGGTGACAGTTCAATATAGGTCTGGCCGAGGTAAAAGTTCCGCCAAAATAATTGGCACTGTCATTGGTAACTTCTTGAGGACTTCAGTTTGTCTGGAGAAACTCAGATCCTGGGCTGGTAACTGATTCAATTATTTTTGTGTTCTAGCCTCACATGGGGTTTCCCCGCCTGAAATTTATTGTTATTCAGAGAACATTTTCAAACTCTTGTCAGTAAGATGTTCAGTCATGTTAAGTATACTTTGACTTTCTTTGCCAACACTGGGAAAATTCCATTGTGCATATGAAGCTGCCTTTTGCTTTGTTCCAGTCACATGTCTGTAATTTTGTACAAATTTCTATTGAGGTTCTGTAAGTTAATGCCATTTGTATTCAGTTATGCCCTTGAAACGTGATCACTATGCAAAGGTATTTGATCTGCGTTGGTGTTTCTTTCGTGTGCTTGCTGTTAAATATGGAACATTTTGCTGCGGTTCAGACACCCAGGTAGTAATCCCGGAGTTACATGCAGCTGTTCAACTTAAACTACCAAAATGCAAAGGTGATTCTGCATGACTTATTCAATGTGGAATTGTCGCAGCCCTTTACCGAAGACAGTTGCTCACATTTCAATTTTAAACTGCAATTCCCAGCAATATGGTAATTACAGGAGATTCATATGCTTCTGCATGTGCTGCAGACAGCTGGCTGCAGCAAAGCACTGAGTGAGTTGTTTGAATACACATTCAATGAGGCTTCAATTATAATGTTATATTGTGATGAATCACAGTCTAAATGCAATCTTTTGAATCGTAAACGTGAACCTAATTGTGTTCATAAAGCAACTTGTTCATTGGCTGATAAATGTGATATATTTTAAAGGATTGTGCTTATTTCCTGTGGCAATCCTGGTTATTTGCCCCAGTGTCAAACTAATGGCTATAACTATGCTTTATAAGTTTGTATGATTTGATAATGTTTACCCTTCAGGTTGCATATGAACTGTAATACTATTTGAAGTCACTAAGCTATCATGGACGTTGCATTGTGATTTGCAATGCCCCTTGGTTCTTCAAAGCTTGTCATAAAGCTTTATCTGACTGATAAATCATGCAGTCTCCTTTACCAATCCATTTTGCAAAGTATTGGGCCAGTGATTTTGCCAAGCATAAACTTAAAATTCTTTTTATCGCACATTTGGCTTTAAAACTATTATTTTGCACAGAAATGGGATGTATCAGTGAACCAACTTAAATTTGTGTCTCAATTTTGTGGCATTAAGACATCCCAGCCCCTTCACAGTAAATCATGTATTTTTGAATGATCGCTTTAATGTTATACCTGAGAAGGCAGACAGAGCTTCGGTTTAGCATCTGATACAAATCAGTTGGCAGTGCAGGACCCTTCAGCACTGCACTGAAGTACCAGCCTGGATTATGCATTCAAATCTCTGAACTTGGTCTTGATCCCATGATCCTCTGACTCTGAGTGCTTCCACTTAAGACTAACACAAAAGTGATTAGCATAGTGAGAAATATTTGTTCTGGCAGCGCTCAGGCCTTGCCTGAAAGCCTCAGGATTTGTCACTGTGTTTGTTTAATGGGAAGGCTGGATATGTTAATGTTTTTGGAAACAGAGAGAATATTTAGGGGCTGTCACGGAGGCCGTAGGAATGTCACATTGGTACAACTTTTCGTGTAACCTCACAATAATACTTCCCAGCGCAGATTTTATATAAATTCAGCACGTTCAGAACATGTTGTGTAAATAGGGATTGATTGAGTGTCATGCATTATAGAATAGTTACAGCACAGAATGAGGCCATTCACCCTGTCTGTGCTAGCCTCTGCAAGAGCATTTCATCTCGTGCCACTGATCCCCATTTTCCTCTGTACATTCTTCCTTTTCAGATCTTAGAACAGTACAGCACAGAACAGGCCCTTCGGCCCTCAATGTTGTACCGAGCCATGATCACCCTACTCAAACCCACGTATCCACCCTATACCCGTAACCCAACAACCCCCCCCTTAACCTTACTTTTTAGGACACTACGGGCAATTTAGCGTGGCCAATCCACCTAACCCGCACATCTTTGGACTGTGGGAGGAAACCGGAGCACCCGGAGGAAACCCACGCACACACGGGGAGGACGTGCAGACTCCGCACAGACAGTGACCCAGCCGGGAATGGAACCTGGGACCCTGGAGCTGTGAAGCATTTATGCTAACCACCATGCTACCGTGCTGCCAAATAAAAGATAAAAGTGCTGTAATGGTTAATGACATCAGAAAAAACATTCAGAAGCACAATTGCTGTTATGGCAAGGATTGAAAGAGCCTTTGTTAATTGGTTGATCTCAGCTTCCTGTCTTTAATGCATGAAGTGGTGTGCAGCTCTTAAGAGGATGTTGTTTTGTATGGTTCCTGATGGACGTGGGAAAATGAAAGTGATTGCTTTCAGATTAAATCTTCAATACCTGCTAGGATGCACCACAGTATAAGAAAGGATTTTAGTTCCATGAAAATAACTTATCTGGACAGTGCAGCCTATGTTCTAACACTACTTTCTGTTAGATTCATTACTTAAAGTGCTTCAAAATCAACTTACCTGAAAATAATTTCAGTCAATGAGTTCAGATTTCCATGTTGCAACTTGCAAAGCAAGTGAAGAATATTTCAGTGAGATATGACTGTGAAAAAAATGGATTTTCTCCCCAACATACTGAGCCTTCTAAAAGCAGTATAAGGATTTCACCAGAACGGCAAGTTATTGTGGAATATGTTGCAAAGCTAGATGACTGTTTTTTCTGCAGATCACACCGTATTAATTCCAATTACTTTCACCTTTCCTTGCATGCTTTGATGAAGCGAATGAGGGAATTAATCGCCCACTGAAGGGTTTCAATTGGGCCATGGGCAGATAGCCCAGCCACAAGCTCCCCCAGCCGCCTGCGAAATCGTAGTAGGAGGGTTGGCTGGTGGCAGTCAGACTGCTGATGGTACAGTGCCCCAATTTTTGACTCCACCTATCTGCCCCCCCCCCCTCCCCCCCTGCAGATGACCTGTAAAATGTAACCTGTCCAAATGTTGGATGGCATGGAAGCAAGAGCAGCATGTTCAAAATTCCTGTGTGAAAAACCAGAAAGTGAACTTAAATGAAGCATATGTCAAATAGGGTTTCAGTATCATCAATGACGCTGTTCTGTAAGCACGGAATTACACAGCAGATAATGTATCCTTTGAGTGACACTAAATGATGGAAAGACAATGGAAAGCATTGTGATTACAGCTTACTGAATTTTGCAAGAAAAGGAAGAAGAGTCAAGTGTCTGAATCGAAAATAAATTAAAGCCTTAAATGTTTCAGATACATATACTGGTTAACGTGTTCCTGAATATTAGAGCAGACAGCTTCAACATCTGTTGTTACTCCCAGCAGGGGGAAAAAAATGATCTTGGAGCAGGATGAATGATGCCTCTAATTTCCTCATTGGGGAATTGGCGTTAAGAGTGAACTTTACTCTTGGTGTAGCCAGTGTTACAGTCATTCCAGAAACGAAGAACATTGAAAAAGACATTTGAACTCCCAGTTAATAGCTGAATTGGATGACACAACAAGATTTCACAGTTTTAGATTTATATTGTACCAGATGACTAAAAGTACAATGAACTAGTATTTTTGCAGGCAACTTATGCAGAGAGTAACATTCCTCTTTTATACTTGATGCACATCACACTTTCCACAGAATTACAGTATCTCTAGCAGGCAGTCTAAGTCACTTCCAGCGAGTTTATGTTTTCCCAGCTGATGACCATAGCCAGCAATTGGATAATGATCAGAGGCAGGATAATGGTCATTGCTTCTTAAACAAGAGTCCAATCGATGTACCACACTATTGCTACCTCAGCTGAGCTGAGCTAACTTAACTTTGAGAAGGTATTGAATCAAACACCTTCCTGATATTTGTACCTCGACAAGCCACTAAATAAATTCACTTATGCATTGTACAGGTCTCATGGCCACTCCCTCCATGTAAACTCTCTTACCCATGTTAATAGCCACCATTTTAGTATTTTCAATTTATTTTTCACTCTACTCTCAGGGTCTCCACAATGACAAGCCATTTCAAATCACTTTCTGTTCCTAACTACCCACACCTCCCAGCCCCTTTCTGATCTCACTTTGTTCTGTGGCCTCCCTGGAAAAAACTCTTAGAACTGTTCTTTCAAATTCCCAACTGCCAAGCCTCTTGGATTTTAGATTCACCACAATACTAAATTGGCTTTCAATTTTCTCACCCACTTCCCTGATCTCCAACTTGTACTATCTGGATCATACCACCAATGCGGCCCTACCATTGCTCCTTGAAATCTAATATGTGCAGACTTGAGCAATCTGACGCACCCAAAATATCTCACCACATTCTATTTTAGTTTTCCATCACTTAATCTAGCTGGAGCATATCAAATACTATGTAAGACATTGCTCCCATTTCCAAAAACTACTCACTCCATTAGTGCCTTCAGGAAAACATAACCGCAGGCTTCTATTCTCCATAATTAACCATCTCTTTAAACCTTTGCTCCCCGATGTCCCTCACCTATAAAATAATTCCAAGAAGCTCATGACCGTTATTACCAAGATTGAGAGCATCTGTTCAGCTGCCTGTTCCATTTTTTAAAAATTCCTTTTGCAGCCTGAGGGTATTTCTGCAGCATTTACTGCCCATCCCTAATTGCCCTTCAGAAGGTGGATGTGAGCTGCCTTCCTAAACCGCTGCAATCCCTGAGGCGTAGTATCAAGATAGTGATCTGCTCAAAGCCCAAGCAAACACTCTGCTGATGTAACTACACATCACAAGAATATATTCCCAGATACATTAATTTACTTCATTAATGCAACAACAACAATTAACATTTATCCACAGATCGCCTATTAATTTATTTCTGTACATATATACAATTCAATGAGACAGTCTCTATGGCAGACATTTATTCCTTTTTGGTAGAATTTGGCATTCTTGAACTCGGCTACTTGTGTCCTCAGTAGTTTCCTCATTCCTTCCTGCAGATGGAATTTCTTGATCAGTTATTTCAGTATCTGTCACTATAGGCATTGAAAAGTCCTCAGAAACAGAATCTGAATGTATCACTGTCTCTGGTCTTCTTTCCAAAGTATAGCTCTCCAGAGGGGCTGGTTTAGCTCACTGAGCTAAATCGCTGACTTTTAAAGCAGGCCAGCAGCACGGTTCGATTCCCGTACCAGCCTCCCCGGACAGGCGCCGGAATGTGGCGACTAGGGGCTTTTCACAGTAACTTCATTGAAGCCTACTCGTGACAATAAGCAATTTGTATTTGCATTGCATCTTCCAAAGGAAAAACGACTTGAGATGTTTTTTACGTAAGATTGGTGTTGTCCAACTTTCTCTTCAACGTATCACATCCTGTCCACCAAAAACAACTGTGTGCCAATTCCTTCTACAAGAACAAAATTGGCACCGGTCGTAGAGTAATTCAACACCCGTTAATGGGCGAGCATCTGCACCTTGTGAAACACGAGTGATGCCAATGACAAATGGTGTCGGATTCACCTGAGTTGCGATTGACACTTGAGAGGCTGACAAGCTGCAGCCACTTATCAGCACTCCGCCCGCCATACATACTCACCCAGCAAACGAGATGACACCATGGAGAGTGACACTTCAGTTTGAAGACGTGGATTTGGAGACCTTACTGGACGTCGTGGAAAAGAGATAGGTCACCCTGTACCCCAGGGTGGGAAGGATGCTGCCACCCGCCATTGTGCAACAGGCCTGGGCGCAGGTGGCAGAGATCATGAGCGCCTTGGGCCCCACCAGCAGGATTGCCAAGCAGTGCCGGAAGAAGCTGCAAGACTTCCTCATGGCGGCCAGGGTGAGTAGGCAGCACTCCCGTCCCACACATCCGTAAGCCTCAACCCCCACACCTGGAGAGTAACCAGACCCCACCCACCAGCAATGTGCACTCACCCCACTCTGCGCTACATGACAGCACTCATATTGGCTGCCATGGTCAGGTGACCTCGCCACAAAGGCCATCAGCTACCCACATCTATGCTGCATGCATCTGACTGCCTAACACTGTCCGCTTCCTGTCCCATTCCGCCCAAAACCCCCGGAGAGAGAAAAAAGACTGGAGGAAGCCCGCCGAACCTGCGGCCCCTCACTGTAATGGAGCAGTCGGCACTGGACCTCGTTGGTAGGCCTGGAGAGAGGGCAGTCAGCGAGGCGGAGGTCGGCATCGGGCAAGCAAGTGAATCCCCGCTGAGTTGCGGTTCCCCATGGCAGATGTGTCATACTCCCCACCACCATGCCCGCCCTCCACCCACAACTCCCTCCACAACCACCTCACACCACCCCATCATGCATCATGCCTTGTGTATTGCAGGATCACCTGGCGACCTGGCAGCCCTTCTGGTGTCCCCGCTCACGACCTCAGACGCAAGCGGACAGCAGTGAGGAAGAGGACTCAGACAGTGACGATAGCCCTCGAACCGCAGCGCGAGACACCCCAGAGCACCAGCCTGGAGATGACACTGACTTCCCGACACAGCTGTCTCGAACACCCTCCACCATCCAGGTGACAATCGCCTCAGTTGGACATGTTAGTTGTTGTGGACCAGGGTTTAGGGAACCCCAAAGTGTATCATGGAGTTCACCTGACTCACAACTTTTAATAGATTGTGGTATGGAGAACACACGGCCCACTCTCCAGGTGTGGTACAGCAGAAATGGAAAAGTATTTTTTAAAGCAAAACAATGTTTATTCTATGAACTCAAGTTAACCTTTTTAAAACATACAATGAACATCTTAGCAACCATTAATTCAAATACAACCCCCAAAGAATACAACACTAAGTAATCCTTAAGCTGTCCTTTTAGCATCAGAAGACTGAAAAAAACCTTTAAACAGAAGCACATCAGGTTAAAGTCATTACTGAGAGCAGTTATTAGTTTTAAATCACCAAAGAATCGATTTACATTCTTTAGAGTAGAGAGAGAGAGACTAATACCCCTTCTGGCTGTGAGTACAGCTATCCAGCTCTGAAAACGAATGTAAAACACACTCTGCAGCGAACAGCCTAAAACAAAAGTTAAAAGCTGACAGACAGCCCAGCTCCCCCCACTCTCTGACATCACTGATAAACACCTATTTCTTAAAGGTACATCTCTTAAACACCCATTTCTTAAAGGTACTCTCACATGACATAGTGAAGAGGGCACTATCTGGTGCGCACCACATACATGCTCGGTACATCAGATGAAGGTAGGAACCTCCAAGGGAGCGGCTGGGTGGAGTGCGGCCTGGACCCAGGGCTGCTTGCCGTCCTGTCACAGGCAGCCAAGAACCAGGGCTACCTGGATATTGCAGCGGTGCTTCAGAGCTCGACCCAGTCACAGAGGGTCATGGCTGAGACTGTTGGCAGCATTGCCTGGGCGCTGGCTGACCTGAGCTAGGCACAGAGGGAAGTGGCACAGTGACTGGTTCATGTGGCACAGTGCCTATGGAAGGTGGTCCACTCTCGCTGTGCTCCATGGCTGTGAGCATTGACACTCTGGTAGAGTCGCGAGCAGGCCTCCATGACTGGTAGCACTGGTGGCGTGGGAGCCTGAAGGGTTAGCTCTGCTCGCACCCCAGTCCCAAGGAGTAGCCTAGGGACTGTCGGGCATCCCAAGCGAGGAGATGATGGGGACCGTGCCAGTGACTTCCGCAGGAGTGGTGCCAGAACAACAGCGCTTTGGACTCTTTCCCCCCCCCCCCCCCCCCCCCCCCCCACACCCACTCCTCTACCTGGCCATCTGATGGGCAGCAGGAAGAACAAAGCGGTACCGCGTCACCTGGGCCACCTGAGCAGCAGCCGGGCCCATCCAGATCCGGTCGCCCCAGAAGACAGCTGCCAAAGGGGACTCAGGTCACAGGGCGGGAGCTGCAACAGTCCGCCTCCACTCCTGATATATAGCCTAGTGATCCACCTCGACGTAGGATTAGAACCCGTAAGGCCAGAAAGATAGACACCAGTTAATTTGGCGCTCAAAAATGTCAGGAACTGTTGAGTGTGCCAGGATGAAGGCACCATGCACACTGCCCACGTATCGGGCCCAGACGTGCGTGATGTGCATCTCATGGTCACACATCAGCTTCATGTTCATCGACTGGAATCCCATTTAGTTTGTGAAGACCGGTCTGTCATGGGGCTTTGCTTGTAGAGCAATATGCATCCGGTTGATCACTCCCAGGACCTGGGGCTTCTCAGCGATGGCAGACAACCCCGCTGCCTGGGCTTTCTGGTGGCCTCGGCCCACAGTGAATGTGATATATTATGCTGACCGGGCATACAGGGCCTCTGAGGCGTAAAGGATGCACCTGTGCATCGATGTCTGTGAGGTCCCATCAAGGTCCCCACTTGGTGCCTGGAAGGGCTCTGTGGCGTAAAAGTTCAGGGCAACTGTCGTCTTGACGGCCACTGGGAGCGGGTGTCCTACCCAATACCCCCGCGTTGCCAGCTACGCCATGATCCTGCAGATGTGTCGCACGGTCCCCCTGCTCAGCCGGAATCTTTGACGGCATGCCCGGTCTTGCACATCTTCAAATGACAGGCGCTGCCAGTACACATGAGGCGGTGCCTTCTTCCCACCTCCTCCTTGGCCTTTTGGGCGGCCCGCTCGTCACCCTCACTGGCTGTATCCTGTTCGTCTAGGGGGAGCTCCGCCTCCGCAGGGCCTTCCTTGCGCAGATCCAGCCTGTACAGCCTCAGGGCATCCCCCAGGGCTATGGCGGCCAGGATGAATGCCGCCATTCCTGGTTGGATTCCGATAGGCATTGTCTGCAGGGGGTGAAAGGCAGACATAGTGGCATGGAGCGTACCCCAATTCCCAACAAGGTCCATTGGGCTACAAAGTCTCCCCGGTGTGTACTGCAGACACTGCCTGCGCATGTCCAGGCCCCCCACCCCCCACCATACACATCACTGTATATACACAAGGGGTTAATGTAAATACACTACAACTAAGTAACCACTACAGGGAACACCAGAGATGTGATGACATGCAGACACACAACCAATGGGTCATTAGAACAGGACACAACCAATGGGTAATCAGGACACCCAGAAGTGGCATTACCACAAGGGGGCACTACACGACCCATAGAAAAGGACAGGGCACACAGGCTCTGCTTCTTTCCACAGACAGACATCTAGAGAGTTAGACAGGGTTAATCAGCAGCAGCGCCGGCCCTAGGGTTGCTGGCGCCCCAGGAAAGCTGAACTTCGGCGCCCTTCGGGGGGGCCGGGCCGGGGGGGGCGGGGCCGGGGAGGGGGGTGCCGGGGGGGGGAGAGGGGGGGGAGCCGGAGTGACCACCGGCGAGCCTGGATCCATCCGGCATGTTTGTGCGGGGCGGCCTGAGGGAGGGCGGCCACCGCGCATGCGCTGGTTGGCACCGGCCCAACTGCGCATGCGCGGGACCCGAGTCTTTTACGCGGCGCCGGGTCTCTTGACGCCAGTCACGCACTCCTTCATGGCGCCCCCTAGCACATGGCGCCCCGGACGACTGCCCGAGTTGCCGGTACCTTGAGCCAGCCCTGATCAGCAGCCTCACACCCCAGCACATGGCTTAGAGCAAGCTGATACAGTCAGACTGAGTTACTACAGTTAGATTAGCAGAAAGCCAAACTATAGTTCAATGAACATGTTGAACTCACTTCAGAGTCTGGAAATGAAATGAAATGAAAATCGCCTATTGTCACGAGTAGGCTTCAATGAAGTTGCTGTGAAAAGCCCCTAGTTACCACATTCCGGCGCCTGTCCGGGGAGGCTGGTACGGGAATTGACCCGTGCTGCTGGCCTGCTTGGTCTGCTTTAAAAGCCAACAATTTAGCTCAGTGAGCTAAACCAGCCCCTGGTTTATGGAGCATCCTTTAGTTAAGACTGCATCAAGTAGCAGCCTGTGTTATCCGAAGAAGCATAACACAACACACTGGTCAGCCGTGTCAACCCCCCCCCCCCCCCGCTGCTCCCCCCAGACCTGGAAGACGCCTCCCCTCTCCCACAGCCAGCCCAGGCAACCCCCGATCATGCCTCTGCATGTCTTACCTCCTCTCTCTCCCTCAACAAACACTGCGCCTGTTTCCCAAATTTTATGAAAGTTTTACATTTTTACATTCTACATTCATTGAAGATAAACAAGGCAGTTACAATTTACAAGTTCTTTCTCGGTATCGCAGCACTCACCCCCCTTTCGCTCACACACACACACCTTTCGCTCTTTCAGTCTGTTCCTTGGCCCTATACTTCACCCTGGGTGGTTGTTCAGTATTTATCTGTAGGCAGTGCCCTCCTTCTCCCTGCTCCCTCCCTATCGCTTGGCCGCCCTTCCCTCCTTATTCTCCTCCTCCCATCCTGTTGTCAGCCTGCTTTTGAGGGTTCTCTTTTGTCTGGCTTTGTGTTGGGCCATCTGACCCCTGTGTCGCTATCAGGCCTCCCCCTTGTTGTTTCCTCTGGTCTCTCCACCCCCGTTTCCCCATCTTTCATTTCTGTCTGCTGCCCGTGGTCCATGCGGCTCCTGTGCTCCCCACCGCCCTCCTGCCGCTCTATCAATTGTTGGCTTAGAACAGATCTTGGAACAAATTGGTGAATGGCCCCCATTCTTTGAGAAAGTTATCCTCTGACCCTCGGATGGTGAGAAATTCCAATAGGCTGGCCAGCCAGTCTGCAGCAGTGGGTGGTACTGCTGATCGCCAGCCGAAAAGGATACTCTGGCGGGCGATTAGGGAAGCAAAGGCAAGGGCATCCGCCCTCTTCCCCATATGCAGTTCTGACCTGTTTCCCAATTTTTAAGAACACAATTGAAACTCAGTAATTCCTCCCGATGGAGGCAGAGCATTTTGGCCTCACGACCGATTCTCCGCCCAATCACCTTTCCCAACTCCGACGTCAGCCGACGGAGAATCCTGCCCGGAAGGTCCCAGAGCTATAAAAAATGCCCCACCACTTGACCGGTTTCAGTATGTTAAATACTGCCTGGTTATGAACTATGTTTTTTTAAATTTAGAGTACCCAATTCATTTTTTCCAATTAAGTGGCAATTTATCATGGCCAATCCATCTACCCTGCACATCTTTGGGTTGTGGGGGCGAAACCCACGCAAACACGGGGAGAATGTGCAAACTCCACATTGTCAGTGACCCAGAGCCGGGATCGAACCTGGGACCTCGGTGCCGTGAGGCAGCAATGCTAACCACTTTGCCGCCATGCTGCCCCTATTATGAACTATGTTAACCTTAATAAAAACACTCGACTTCCTCACGCCAAATGTTCATAGCAAGGAAGCATTGAATCTAAGGCTACATGGAGCTAACAGCAGTGGCAGTATAGGGTTATTTTCTTTGTTTTTTTTATTCCTTTGGCAACAATGCTGTTACAGCAAAATGTGACATTATTTGTAGTTACTAACCTTTGTTAGCACACAAAATTGTTTATGAGACACTGGGATGCACAATATGGCCATAAATTGTTTGTAACAGTGCAATAATGTCAGCCCCAGAATAGATTGTTTTCCATGTAAAGGTTTATATCAGTGGAATGCAGACATAATGCTTAAGTGAGAATGAGAAAAAACTGCCTCTCTATTGCACTGTTAAACTCCTCCACAGTCAGATCTATGCGGCTACCCAAATGGTTTATCAAGTCCAAGCAACTGAACCAAAAGACCAGGAATTATCAATGTTAGTGCCACATTTACCCTCAATGCATCTAAATTAGAAATGAGGAAATTATCTGGAATGTATCTTATGACTGCTGTCTAGTGAATGGATGTTAAGTAAAGACTTGACAATCAGTCTTTGCACAAATGATCACTTTAGTCGAATAACCTGTTAACAGAAAATGTTATGGTTTAAACAAGGAAATTGAAGGTTATTGAGGGGTTGTGGGAGACAGGAAAGTGGAGTTGAGACCAGAAGCAGATCAACCTTGACATGGTAGCATAGTGGTTGGCACAGTTGCTTCACAGCTCCAGGGTCCCAGGTTCGATTCCTGGCTTGGCTCACTGACAGTGCGGGGTCTGCACATTCTCCCTGTATCTGCGTGCGTTTCCTCCGGGTGCTCCAGTTTCCTCCCACAGTCCAAAGATGTGCAGGTTAGGTGGATTGGCCATGCTAAATTGCCCTTAGTGTCCAAAAAGGTTGGGTGGGGTTACTGGGTTACGATGATAGAGTGATGGTGTGGTCTTGGTTGGGGTGCTCTTTCCAAGGGCCGGTGCAGACATGATGGGCTGAATGGCCTCATCTGCACTGTAAATTCTATGACTCTATGATACTGAATGGTGGAACAGGATCGTAGGGATGAATGGCCTACACCTGCTTCTGAGTCCTAGTCCTACATGAGTAATGGGCATGTAAAAAAGATACTGGAGGATGACCACAGATCCACATTCCAACAAGTTGACAGACAGAGAAATTTGACTAGCAAAACACGAGAGAAAGGCATGCTATAAATTGTATAGTGCCCAGACTTACCTTTGCATCACAATATCATTTTATTTTGCATACCACAAAGTGTAAACCTTTGATTGAAGATCCATTGGAGCTGCTGTTCTATTCATGATGACTCAGCTTTTAATGTCTTTCAAGCAGTGGCGTGCAGAGGGGGGGGGCCGACGGTGCATTGGCCCCGGGCATCCATTGGATGGGGGCATCCAATCAGAGAAGGAAAAATTTTTTTTTAACATTTTTTTTTTTAAATTTAGATTACCCAATTATTTTTTTCAATTAAGGAGCAATTTAGCGTGGCCAATCCACCTACTCTGCACATTTTTTGGGTTGTGGGGGCGAAACCAACGCAGACATGGGGAGAATGTGCAAACTCCACACGCACATTGACCCAGAGCTGGGATCGAACCTGGGACCTCAGTTCCGTGAGGCGGTTGTGCTAACCACTAGGCCACCGTGCTGCCCCAGAGAAGGAAATAAGATAGTAATTTTAAAATTTCAGCGGTGATAAATCAGTTTTTGGAGGCTCACCACACTGCAGAGGCAGTTGTTAGCCCTTTATTCCTTTAACATGGTGTACCCTTTCTGTCTAGAGAAAATGGTCCTTCTCCCCATCCCCCCACACGCATGCGATGATGTACGTGGTGCAACCATCAAAAGCAACAAGCAGACGTGGCCGTTCGTTCCTGCGTTTCCTCGAGTCATAACTCGTCTTTTCTTCAGCTTTTTGTGCATCTAGATTAGTTCTTTTACCTACTCAGGTCAGTGAATAGCTCTAGAACAGGTGCAACTACGGTTTTTATAGGTTTTTTGGCGATATTTAATTACATATTTACGTGGGATGTAGTAAGAGTGAAGCCTGGATGATCAGAGGACTGCTATGGCATTTAATCTCGGAATAGGAGACATTTATTCCTTAACATGCTAATATTCGAATACAGATACCACTAATTTGCAAGTCTATGATATAAATTGCACAAAATTATCAGTGGAGAATCAGTGTGAAATAATTTGATACGAAGGAACAAAGAAATGAAATATGGTTTATCCGTCTGCAACTGACCGATTGTTTACCATTTTCTTCCTATTTTCTCATGCGTCTTACGGTTTTTGAGATAGAAAATGAAATGTTACGAGTATTTTGTATACAACCGAGTGGAGCACAGAACAGGGAAAAAAAGAGGGCCAGAGTCGAAGAAGAGTCCCATCAAAGAGGGGCATTAGATGCATGGATAAAAAGAAGTAAAGAAGAAGTAGGAGAACCTGGAGAAGTAAAAGATGATGTGGGTGCAGAGAAGGATTTTTCTGATACGGATTCAGCTCGGTCAGAACATAATACTCTCTCTCCTCAGTCTCGTTGTCAGGATGATGATCCATGTGAAGAAAATAAAGAAGATATTTGCATATTTTTGCAAAGAAGCGATTTTGGCTGTTTGAAGAAACCGATTCCAGATCATTTGAAGATGACAATATTACAACATGGCCCTGAAAGATATCAGAATAAAAGTGGTCCATTTGCTGAGAAGGATGGGAGATCATTTTTCAAACAGTGGTTTGATAAAGTTTCCACAGACGGAGAAATTGTGGAGAGAAAATGGTTGTTATACTCTCCATATCGGAAAGCATGCTACTGTTTTGTTTGCTTTTTGTTTTCAAAGGAGCATTTGTCGTCTGTGTCAAACTTTGGAAAGGAAGACGGTTTCTCCACTTGGAGAAAATTAAATCCAACAATACCTGACCGTGAGAAAAGCCCTTCTCATAGAGCTCACATGAGGGAATACCTGAACCTTGTAGTTCGACTCCATCATTCAACTACGATAGATGCTGAACTTCAACAGCAAATGTCTGCTGAAAAGAAAAGATGGAAAGCTATTCGGATTGTCGAGGTTATATCCTTTCTGGCAAAGCAGAATCTGGCCTATCGTGGACATCGAGGAGAAGGAATATCTGGGTTATCAGAGCCAGGGGAGACAGTCAGTGAAAATACAGGAAACTTTCTAGCAACAATCAGACTTTTGGCCAAATATGATGACATCTTAGCAAAATACTTGCAGAGAGGGAAAGAGAAACCAAAAAGTGTCACCTACTTGTCCAACAGAATTCAAAACGAAATAATCAATCTTCTTGGTGAAACTGTCAAGAAAAATATAATTTCTGAAATTAAGGACGCAAAATATTTTAGCATAATGCTGGATTCAACTTCAGATATTGCCCATGAAGATCAGGTTTCTGAAATTCTGCGTTACGTTCATATTGATGAAAACAGAAAAGTAGAAATAAAGGAGACATTTCTGGGATTTTTTCAAGTCAACAAGAAAGATGCAGTCAGCCTGGTAAATAAAATTCAGGAAAAATTGGAAGAAGACAAAATTTCCATGAATGACTGTCGTGGTCAAGCATATGATAACGCAGCAGTTATGGCTGGAGTGAGAGGAGGTGTTCAACAAAAAATTCTTGAAGTTAACCCAAAAGCTGTGTTTGTGAACTGCGAGAACCACAGCCTCAATTTGTCCTGTGTCCATGCAAGTGAGGTGCAACCTGTTGTTGTTACATTTTTTGGCATTCGAGAAAAACTCTTTACTTTTTTTTCTTCATCTACTTCTCGTTGGGAAGTGTTAAAATCATTTGTCACTCGGACTGTGAAAAGACAGTGTGACACAAGATGGAGTTCCAGCCATGATGCTGTGCAAGTAATCCACGAAGAGTGTGACAACGTTATTGCAAGCCTTCAACACCTGCTGGAAGGAGAATTTTCAAGGGAAACTAAATCTGATGCAGGATCGCTACTGAACTCTATTCAACAGTTCCCGTTTATAGCTTTATTAAATTTTTGGTACTCAGTTTTATCATCAGTGGATAAAGTCTCAAAACGTTTGCAGGATCCGAAAATGGGGTTCCATGAAGCTTCTTGTGATCTGAGAGGACTTATTCATATCTTGAATTTGAAGAATGACGAAATTATCCACAATGCAATAGATTTAGCCAATGAATATTGTCAAAATTGGGGAATACCAATTGCACGAACAAGGAGAAGAAGAATAATGCCTGGAGAGTCAGCAAGAGATAGTGGACTGACGGCACAAGAAGAAATGAATAGAGTAATGGTAGAGATTGTGAACAGATTAAAAACTGAAATTGAAGACCGCAGTGTCCGTCTTCAAAGACTCAGTGACCGATTTTCTTTTCTTCTGAACTTGAATTCAGGAGTGATTGAAGATGAACAAGAAAGAGAGAAATTAAAAAAGGAATGTTCAGACTTTGCAAATTATTATGACAATGATGTGGTTGCAATTCAGTTATATGACAAAATTATTGATTTTGTGGTGCTCCTTCGAGCTGGAGGGAATAGAGTTCCCCCTGATCCTAAAGATGCTCTGGAGTCTTTACTGCAGTATGGGAGGGATGTCTTTCCGACGCTGTGTGTTTCGTACAGATTACTGCTTACAATCGCATTTTCAGTCGCAAGCTGTGAAAGGTCATTTTCAAAACTGAAATTAATAAAAACATATCTGAGGTCTTCTATGTCACAGGAGCGACTGACCAACCTGGCTTTAATAAGCATTGAAAAAGAATTTCTCACAGCTGATGTAAAAAGTGAAGTAGTTCAGGTGTTTTGTGACAGGAGGTATCATTTGGGGAAAAGAACTTAATAAATTTGATTGATTTATATTAAAATCGAATAAAGCGTTTATTTCATGTTTCACCTGTGTTTATATATTCAAAATGTTTTCCTTTCTCATAATATTTCTCAGTATATTAGGCCTTATACTTGAGTCTTTGGGGCATACAATCAAGATTTGCCCCGGGCATCACCAGACCTCTGCACGCCACTGCTTTCAAGTAACTTACTTGCCAAGTCTAGAACGTGAATCCTAATTTCGGCAAAAAACGCATTGCTTCCAATTCCCTATCCTTTTTTCTTGCTGTGACAATGCCTGTAGATTGAAATTGAACAGATTAAAACAGACTCTCGGGCTGGCCTTCTGGTATGAGTTCCTGCTATGCATGCTGCTTTCTCGCCCAACTGATAGGCAGAGAGGAATCACTCCATATGTAACATTAATCCTTCCCAATGATTGGCTGAGAAAAGATGTAACCCACAAAACCAACTCATCCTGTTTTTCACCATTTTAATTGCATCAGTTTGCAAGTGACTATAGAAATCAAAGTTTAAGTTTGCAGGAATGACCCGGATTTTGTGGTCAGTGATAAAGTGATGCCGTTCATCGCTGACCTCTGAGAAAGCTGCCCAAAAAGATCTAATGGTTTGCGTGCCTTGCATTTCCCCATTTCTGATGTCAGTTTGAATCTAGATCCGAGTCCAGATTGATGACATTAATCAGCAGAAGCAGTGAATCACATTGATGTATTCTTACAGACAGCAAACCAAGAAATACATTGAGTGCTGACGGAGAGATTGGGATCAGTTGCTGGAGAATGGTGGTCGATGAGGGGATCAGTATTGGGGGGATGTTGGCTGGGGATGGTGGCGGGTGGGTGCTTGCAGGTTATCTTTTTGGACCTGTCCTTCTCCTGTCCTACATGCAGTGATGTAAAGAAATACGCCTGATGGATCCTATCCTTCTCGCTGTCTCCTAGTTGCCAGATTTACTGCAGTCTGGGAAGAGAGGGAAACATGGGCTAAAAATAGAAATCATGTCAAAATGCAGGCATGCATCTTCCATTAAAGTTTTCAACAGCCTACTGTCTGCTTAGCCCTCGTTCTGCCTGAATTCATACTGGAGGTTGGCTGGGGTTTTTGGGAGTTGTGCAAGGAGAGTTAGGTTGCTGTAGCAGATTTTTAACATTTTCACTTCCCACCTGACCCAAAAGCATCCATTTCTGGGAGTTAAAGTTACCATCTTGTCACTGACAATACAGTGAACATTTTCTATATTGATAATAATCCTCTTTGAAAGTGTAGTTGTGATTTTTCTCCAAATATTTCCAAGATTACAGAGAATGGATTATGGAGCTCCTTTATCTCGATTAATATAACATAGGACACCTCAATATTTCTTCTTGGGAGTTCAGAGCTGATCACTTTGATTACCGTCTGATGGAGCAGAATCTCTCACTGCCCTCCTGATTTGGTTGCAGGAGGCAGAGTAATTCATTGTCAATTCAGGGAAAGGTGGAAAATCTAATAATAAAACAAAATGTCTCAATGCTGTGTTAAGTTCTCATAACTTTCTCATAACTTAGGGGCAGCACGGTAGCATGGTGGTTAGCATAAATGCTTCACAGCTCCAGGGTCCCAGGTTCGATTCCCGGCTGGGTCACTGTCTGTGCGGAGTCTGCACGTCCTCCCCGTGTGTGCGTGGGTTTCCTCCTGGTGCTCCGGTTTCCTCCCACAGTCCAAAGATGTGCGGGTTAGGTGGATTGGCCATGCTAAATTGCCCGTAGTGTCCTAAAAAGTAAGGTTAAGGGGGGGGGGGTTGTTGGTTACGGGTATAGGGTAGATACGTGAGTTTGAGTAGGGTGATCATGGCTCGGCACAACATCGAGGGCCGAAGGGCCTGTTCTGTGCTGTACTGTTCTATGTTCTATGTAACTTTGAACACATCTTGTGAGGAAATCATAGGCTTGAACGTGACCATTCAGAGTTGTTCTTTCTTTCCTGTCACCAGCAAGGCATGATCCAAACTGAATAGTAATGGGGAACTAGGTTCTTCCACTGATGCCCTGAAGGAACAGCTTCTGAATATGGCTTCTGAATTGTCCATCAAATCATATTACAAAGGTATTGGCTTTGTGCAGCAAATGGGTGAAATGGCTTGCTGCAGGGATGGATGCTGACATTATTGACTCCAAAGCTGGTGTCAAAATAGTGATGAAAGGAGATGGACTGTCGGTCAGAGTTTTAAATCCTTGGTCTGCTGAAGCTAATTGCAGTACACTAGACAAAATGACTGTTTTCCTTCGTGGAGAGATCAGTTTAGTCCATGAGAGGGTCATTCAGGAATCTGATAACAACAGGGAAGAAGTTGTTTTTGAACCTGTTTAGTGCATGTTCTCAGACTTCTGTATCACCTGCCTAATGGAAGAAGTTGGAAGAGAGAATAAGGTGGGAGGGGTCTTTGATTATGCTGCCTGCTTTCCCAAGTCAGAGGGAGGCAGGTTCGCGCGATGGTCTAGGCTGTGGTCTCATAAAATTTACATTAAAGAAGAAGGCCATTCAGTCCATCGAGTCTGCAACGGCCCTTGGAAAGAGCTCCTTACTTAAGCCCATGCCTCACCCTATCCCGTAACCCAGTAACACCACCTAACCTTTTTTGGACACATGGGGCAATTTACCAGGGCCAGTCGACCTAACTTGCACATCTTTGGACTGTGGAACAAAACCAGAGCACCCGGATGAAACCCACGCAAATATGGGGAAAAAGTGCAAATTCCACACAATCACCCGAGGCCATATTGAACCTGTATCCCTGGAGCTGTGAGGCAGCAGTGCTAACGACTCTGCCACCGTGCCACCCTGATGTGTTGATGACTCTCTGTAGTTTCTTACGATGTTGGGCAGAGCAGTTGCCATACCAGACTGTCATGCAGCCAGATACAATACTTTCTTTGGTGCATCTGTAAGAATTGGTAAGAGTCAATGCCGAATTTCCTTAGTTTCCTGAGGAAGCATAGCTGCTGTTGTACTTTTTTGGTCATAGTGTCGATGTGGGTGGACTAGGATAGATTGTTTGTGAGGAGCACACCCAGAAATTTGAAGCTGTCAACCATCTCCACCTCGGTACCATTGATGCAGACAGGGGTGTGTACAATACTTTGCTTCCTGAAGTCAATGACCAGCTCCTTAGTTTTGCTGATGTTGAGGGAGAGATTGTTATCGTTACACCATGCCACTAGGTTCTCTATCTTCTTCAATTAGTCTACTCTGACTCATCGTTGTTCACGATCTGACCCAGTATGGTCATGTCATCAGCAAACTTGTAAATGAAATTGGAGCCAAATTTTGCCACACAGTAGTGTGTGTATAGAGAGTATAGTAGGAGGCTAAGTATGCAGCCTTGCGGGGCCCTGGTATGGAGGGCTATCGTGGAGGAGGTGTTGTTGTTTATCCTTACTGATTGTGGTCTGTGGGTCGGGAAGTCGAGGATCCAGTTGCAGAGGGAGGAGCCAAGTCTTAGGTTTTGGAGTTTTGGTATGGGTTTGGCTGGGATTATGATAAAGCAGAGCTGTAGGCAATGAATAATAATAATAATTTTTATTGTCGCAAGCAGGCTTACATTAACACTGCAATAAAGTTACTGTGAAAAGCCGGACGTAGGAGTCCTTGTTGTTGAGATGCTGCAGGGATGAACGTAGGATCAGGGAGATAGCATCTTCTGTGGACCGGTTGTGGTGGTATGTGAATTGCCTTGGATCAAGATATTCTGGGGGTCTGGAGTTGATGTGTCACATGACAAACCTCTCAAGGAACTTCACAATGATAGATGTCAAGCCCACCGGACGGTAGCCATTGAGGCACGTTGCCTGCTTCTTTTTTGGCATCGGTATGATGATGGTATTCTTGAAGCAGGTGGAACCTCAAACGGAGTAAGAAGAGGTTTAAGATGTCCGCGAACACATCACCAATTGGTCTGTGCAGGATATGTGTGCACGACTAGGGACCCCGTCAGGACCCGTTTCTTTCCAAGGGTTCACTTTCCAAAAGCCGACCTGGCTTCTGAGGCTGTGACAATAGGTATGGGTCTGTCTGAGGCTGCTGGGGCAGTTGACAATGGTTTATTGGTTTCCTGCTTGCAACGAGCATAGAATGCATTGAGTTCATCGGGGAGGGGTGCGCTGATGCAAGAGATTCTACTCGACTTCTTTGTAGCCCATTATGTTGTTTAAGCCTTGCCACAACCAACGAGCGTCCATGTCGTTTGTATTTGACTCTGGCTTAGTCTGGTCTTGTCTCTTGGCATTCCTGATGCCTTTGCGGAAGTCGCACCTAGATTTCTTGTACAGGTCAGGGTCGCCTGTCTTGAACGCCTCAAACCTGGCCTTCAGTAGGGAGTGAATCTTCCAGTTAAACCATGGTTTCTGGTTGGGAAATGCACTTACAACCTCCTTTGGCACGCAATCTTCTACACACTTGCTGATTAGATCTGTGATGGCGATAGCATATTTGTTTAGGTTGGTCGCTGAGTTCTTGAATGTGGACCAATCCACTGGCTCCAATCAGCACGTAGGAGCTCTTCTGTTGCTTCGGACCAGCATTGCACAACCTTTTTAACCGGATTCGCCTTCGCCCGCTTAAGTTTCTGCTTGTATGCTGGGAGAAGGAGAACCGTCTTGTGGTCCGATTGTCCGAAATGGGGTCAGGGAATGGATCGGTAGGCGCCCTTGATGTTTATGTAGCCATGGTCAAGGATGTTGGAGCCCAGAACTGGGGGAACAGATAGAGGATGGGACATGGGCAGACGCCCTAGAGAGGGTCAACTCGTCGTCGTCATGTGCGAGACTGAGTCTCATTCAATTTAAGGTACTGCATAGAGCCCACATGACGGGGACAAGGATGAGTCGGTTTTTCGGGGGTGAAGACAGGTGTGTCAGATGTTCGGGAAGCCCTGCGAATCATGCACACATGTTTTGGGCATGTCCGGCACTGGAGGAGTTCTGGAAGGGGGTGGCAGGGACGGTGTCGAGAGTGGTGGGGTCCAGGGTCAAGTCAGGATGGGGACTTGCGATCTTCGGGGTTGGGGTGGAGCCGGGGGTACAGGAGGCGAGGGAGGCTGGAATATTAGCCTTTGCGTCCTTGGTGGCTCGGAGGAGGATCTTGATTCAGTGGAGGGACGCAAGGCCTCCAAGTGTTAACACCTGGTTAAACGACATGGCAAACTTCATCCAATTGGAAAGAATCTTGCCCTGAGAGGGTCGGTGCAGGGGTTTTTCAGGCGATGGCAACCCTTCCTGGACCTCTTAGCTCAGAGATAGAAACCGAGGTCGTGACAGCAGCAACCCGGGAGGGGAGGGGAGGGAGGGGGGGGGGGGGTGTGGGGGAGGGGAGGGGGGGGGAGGGGGGATAACAACGAAGGAAACACGGTATCGGTGGTGTCACGGGCAAGGCCTGCCCGAGGACACTGCCAGAAACGACAAGATGGTCTGGCGGCCGGTTCGTCGGCGGGGGGGGGAGGCGGGGGGGGCGCGCGGGTAGGGGGTGGGGGGGATTCTTGTTAAGTAGGGGGGTTTGACTTTGTTTTGATATAACTCACATGTGGCGGGGGTTAAAATGTTTGTACTCTGAAAAATTTCTTCAATAAAAAGTATTTAAAAAAAAAAAGGATGTTGGAGCCCCTGGTGGGACAGGAGATGTGTTGGTGGAATTATGGCAGTACACTCTTGAGATTGACCTGGTTGAACGGCCATAATGAAAAGGTCTCCGGATATCCTGTTTTATTGTTATTTATGGCGGTGTACAATTCATTAAGCAGCTTCTTCACATCCGCCTGGGGTGTTTAGTACAGTGCTAAATAGCTGGCTTTTAAAGCAGACCAAGGCAGGCCAGCAGCACGGTTCGATTCCCATACCAGCCTCCCCGAACAGGCGCCGGAATGTGGTGACTAGGGGCTTTTCACAGTAACTTCATTTGAAGCTGTTGCCAATTTAATAGAATACTATAATAATGTTGCTCTCTTGAGTTGGGCCGAATGGCCTCCTCCTGCACCATAAGAGTGACATGCTTTTGAAATGCAGTCAGAGAATTGCAAAAGGGCTGTCCTTTTTCTTTTAACCGGAGGGTTTAATTTTATCTTGCCGTGCAGTGGTTGATATGTTGATTTAAATTTCCTATGTGTGGGAACTGGTTTTCCCAAACCAGTTATAATTTCACACATTTTTTTTCCACCAAATTCATTAACCAGTAGAAACAACGCCTGCGGATGTCCAACTGAGAAAATAAGTGAAGCTGCACACAGCCCCCCGGAGAACGTCAGAAAACAGTAGCAAAGAGGATAACAGAAGGAAAAATTACGGTAGTACTAGAGTACCTGTAATCCACTTCAGTTAATGAAGGATGGGAAAGTGGAATTGTATTAGAAGATTCCTCAAGGAGACATCTATTGGTGAACACAACCAACTGGGGAAAAAGTAATTAAAATTATTACCCAGTAACAGCTGCTGCGGAAAAGGAATTGGGATTGCTTTCATTTCACACATGAAATTAGGGTAGTTGGTGTCTAGGCAGAAAATAATTACATTTAACTAAAAGAAATTTTATTAGTAAAGATATAAATGACATTTGTAATTTAAGCTGGTGATCCTGGCATGACTTGTCACATGTGTCGGATATCTGTAGGGGCCGGCACTGTGGCCCAGTGGTTAACACTGCGGCCTCACAGTGCTGAGGACCCGGGTTCGATCCCGGCCATAGGTCACAGTCCGTGTGCAGTTTGCACATTCTCCCCATGTCTGCATGGGTCCCACCCCCACAACCCAAAAAGATGTGCAGGGCAGGTGGATTGGCCACGCTTTTGCCCCTTAATTGGAAAAAAAAGGATTGGGTCCTATAAATCTACTTTTAAAAGGGATATATTTTTTAACCAGATAAATCTAGCCAGCCATGCATGGAGCTGACATTCGATATCTATGTGATATGAATTCACAATCATATTGTGATTTTCCAAGTGCCCTATTGCACTCCATCGCAATAGAGCCTGAAGTTAGGAGCGGTTAGAGGACATACAATTGGGGAGGCAGATAGAAATAGGAGCAGGAATTCTATGGTGGAGGTTTGTCTGTGCCAACACCGCTGTATGAGAATCATGGGTTTGTGCCCGGGGGGATGGATAGTGTATACAGAAGGTGGAGGGAAGAGGGGCTGGTCAAGGTGAGGGACCTGTATTTGTGGTTCAGGTGAACCAGTTTCAGTCGCACCTGTACTGATATCTAATGTTCTATATCTCTGAATCTAAGTTGCATCATATCTTAAGGGGGAGGGTAAAGCTGCCGACGGGGAGTGAGTTCAGGTATCTGCAGGTTAAGAACTTTGCGCGAAAGGTCTGCAGGGGGTTCCCTAGGTTGCTGGGATGCACCCCGCTGGAGCAACTGCTGCTTCCGGATGTCGAAGGGGAGGGAAGAATTGGGGATATATGTAAGTGACTGGGGGAGCAGGAAGGTGAGCGGGTGGTGAAGATCAAGAAGAAATGGGAAGCGGAGTTGGGAGGGGAGATCAATTGGGAGTAAGGAGTGAGTATGAGTAGGGTAAACGTTACCTCCACTTGTGCAAGGATGAGCCTGATACAGTTTTAAATGGTGCACAGGGTGCATATGACTCAGGCGAGAATGAGTGGGTATTTTCAGGGGGTAGCAGATGAGAGTGCGAGGTGTGGGCGGGGGCCAGCAAATCACACGCACATGTTTTGGGGTTGCGAAAAATTGGGAAGTTTCTGGGCGGGAGTGTTCGCCGTCTTAGCCAGGATAGTGGAGGAGGAGGTGGACCCTGGCACTTTGGTGCTGATGTTTGGGGTTTCAGAGAAGCCGGAGCTCATGGAGAGGAGGAAGGCCGAAGTCATGGCCTTCGCCTCTTTGATTGCACGGTGGTGAATTTTTTTGGAGTGGCGGTCGGCATCGCCACCAGAGATAGTGGCTTGGTTGGTTGACCTGTATGACTTCCTGCAGTTAGAGAAGATAAAGTATGAGTTAAGGGGCTCTTCAGGGGGGGTTTGAGACAAGGTGGGGGATGTTTGTTTCCGTGTTTGGGGGGATGTTTGTGACCGTGTTTATGGGGCTGTACGTCGCGGGTGGGAGGGTGAACAAGGGGAAAAATCTGTACAGACTATAGTTGATTGTTGGGAAGTATATTTCACAGGGTGTTTATTTGCTGTAACCCATTTTGATACATGTTTGTAATAAAATACATTTTTTTAAAAAGGAATAGGAGCAGGAATACACTATATGACCCATCAAACCTGCTTTGTCATTCTATAAGGACATGACTGAGCATCAAATCAACTCCACTTTCCTTTGTTTTGAAATTTAGAGTACCCGATTATTTTTTCTCCAATGAAGGGGCAATTTAGCTTGGCCAATCCACCTAACCTGCACATCTTTTGGTTGTGGGGGTGAAACCCACACAGACATGTGGAGAATGTGCAAACTCCACACGGACAGTGACCCAGGGTCGTAATTTGAACCCGGGTCCTCAGCACTGCAAGTCCCAGTGCTAACCACTGCGCCACGTACCACCCTCAACTCCATTTTCCTGCCCTATTTCCGTAATCCTCAATTCCCTTAGTGCCCATAAATCTCGATCTTGAATATATTCATCCACAGCTCACTCTCACAGAGAATTCTAAAGATTCACAAACCTCTGAGTGAAGGAATGTTTTGTCATCTCAGTCCTAAATGGTCGACCCCCCGATCCCCAGGTGATTCCTCCTCCTTCTGGACTCTCCAACTGAGGCATTCTTTTTTATGGGATGATTTCTATTTGAGCCCATTCTACTCAAATTCTCCTCGGAAGGCAGCCCTCTCATCTCAGAAATTGGTTCCGTGAACCAGCATTACACCCCATCGAAGTTAAATGCATCCTTAAATGAGGGGACCAACACTATATAATACAAAATAATAATCTTTACTGTCACAAGTAGGCTGGCACTGCAATGAAGTTACTGTGTTAAGCGGGGGCTGAAATTAGCACAGTGGGCTAAATAGCTGGTTTGCGATGCAGAGCAATGCCAGCAGCGCGGGTTCAATTCCCGTACCGGCCTCCCCGAACAGGCGCCGGAATGTGGCGACTAGGGGCTTTTCACAGTAACTTTATTGAAGCCTACTTGTGACAATAAGCGATTATTATTACTGTGAAAGGCCCCTAGCGTCCACATTCCGGTACCTGTTCGAGTACACTGAGGTATGCATTACTCCAGTCATGGTCACACCAAAGCCCTATATAATTACAGCAATGCTTCCTTACCCTTGTACAGCAACACCTCTGCAATATACATTAACATACCACTTGCCTTCCTAATTGGTTGTGGCACCTGCACGCTAATTTTCTGTGATTCATGTCCATGGACACCCAGATTTCTGAATAAAATAATTTACTATTCCTGTCCCTTTTAAAAATATATTCTCCTTATCCACTGTTCCTACAAAAGTGAACAATTTCACACCTCCCCACTTTATTCACCGTTTGCCATCTTCCTGCCCTATCACTTCACCAGTTTATATCCCTTTACAGTCCCTTTGCAGCTCACTTCTTCATCTCGCCTTGTATTGTCAGCAGCTCTGATTTATTACACTTGGTTACTACATGTAAGCTATAATAAAGACTGTAAACAACTGAGGATCACCCACTGGTTATACCCTACCATCCCGAAAAGGACACATTTATTCCTTCTTTTTGTTTTCTGAAAGTTAATCAGTTCTCAGTCCACATTATGGGTGGCATGGTAGCACAGTGGTTAGCACTGTTGCTTCATAGCGCCAGGTTCCGGGTTTGCTTCCCGGCTTTGTCACTGTCTGTGCGGAGTCTGCACAGCCTCCCCGTGTCTGCGTGGATTTCCTCCGGGTCCTCCGGTTTCCTCCCACAGGTCCTGGGGGATGTGCAGGTTAGGTAAACTGGACATTCTGAATTCACCCCCAGTGTACCCGAACAGACGCCTGAGAGTGGTGACAAGGGGATTTTCGCAGTAATTTCATTGCAGAGTTAATGTAAGTCTACTTGCGACACTAATAAAGATTATTATTATTGACAAGTTCCTGCAAGCCCTTGTGCAACAACCCTTGGAATAGCATCTTATCAAACGCTTTCTGAAAATCAAAATAGACTACATCCAGTGTATTTCCCTTTATCTACTCGATTAGTTACATTCTCAAAAACGTCAATGGATTTGTGGAATACAACTTCCCTTTAAGAACATAAGAATTAGGAGCAGGATTAGGCAATTCAGCCTCTCGAGCCTGCTCCGCCACACACTACGATCATGGCTGCTCTCATCTCAGCCTCAACTCCACTTTCCTGCCCGTTCTCCATAACCCTTCAATCTATTAAAAATTTAAAATCTGCCCACCTCCTCAAATTTACTCAATGTCCCAGTTAATTCTGTTGACTGTGACAAATCATATTGTGACTTTCCAAGGGCCCTATGGCCACATCATTAACAACAGATTCTAGCCTTTCCCGACTACTGATGTCAGACTATCTGCCTTGTAGTTCCGTGTTTTCTCCCTACCCGCTTCCCTGAAAAGCAGGTTAACATCTACTACCTTCCAATTCATTAGGATGCTCTAAAACCTGTGGAATACTGGAAGGTCAGAACCAGCGTACCCAGAAGTCTATGCCTTTTAAACATCTAGGAAATGTAACTAATAGGGTAGATAAAGTAATCAGATTGTGGTAGTCACCACTGATGTATCTTTGTATATATAGGTGCTTTATGGTAAAGCCCCTGTACTACAGGTACGGGGGTAGATCCCTGCCTACTGGCTCCGCCCAGTAGGAGGAGTATAAATATGTGTGCTCTCCGCACAGCAGCCATTTTGCCAGCTGCTGTAGGAGGCCGCACATCTCAGTGTAATAAAGCCTCGATTATATCCTACTCTCATCTTTGCGTAATTGATAGCGCATCAATTTATTACACTGAGTTTTCAGAGATGGGCCTCCGTATCAAGCCTGATCGCCTGCAGCTGCATCCTCAAGCAGACAACGCCAAAATGGATTTAAACATTGGCTAGCCTGTTTTGAAGCGTACATCGGGTCTGCGCCAGACACAATTCCAGAAGCTCCAGATCCTTTACATGCAGCTGAGCCCCAACGTCTTTCCCCTCGTCCAGGACGCGCCAACCTACGCAGAGGCCATGGTGCTACTGAAGGAAAACTACACTCAGTGGACTAACAAAATCTACGCCAGGCACCTCCTCTCCACGCAGCACCAACTTCCCGGTGAGTCGGTGGAAGATTTCTGGCGTGCCCTGTTCGCCCTAGTGAGAGACTGTGACTGTCAGGCCGTTTCAGCCACGGAACACTCGAATTTGCTCATGAGAGATGCATTTGTTACAGGCATAGGGTCTGACTACATCCGCCAGCGCCTCTTAGAAGGGGCCACACTCGACCTCACGGTGACCAAAAAACTAGCGCTCTCACTTACGCATCACGCAACATTCAGGCCTATGCCCCCGACCGCACGGCCCAACCCCCCCTGTGCATTGTGGCCTCCGCGGACAGCCGCCCCATCATGGACCCCATCAGCGACCGCCCTCAGCCAACCCCACGCCTGTGCTGCGCGGCAGCCAACCAGCCCAGGGGGACCCAAATGCTACTTCTGTGGGCAGTCAAAACACCTCCGACAGCGCTGCCCGGCACGGAGCACCCTCTGCAAGGCCTGTAGCAAGAAGGGACATTTCGCTGCAGTGTGCCAGGCCCACTCAATCGCCACTATTGTCCCGGCACCCCCCACGTGCAGCCAGTGGGCGCAGCCATCTTCCCGTCCTTGGACCACGTGCGGCCAGTGGACGCCACCATCTTGCTCGGCTCACAACACGTGCGGCCCATTGGCGCCGCCATCTTGTCCCTCCCAGGACCAACGGACGGCGCCATCTTGCCTTCCTCACGACACGTGCGGCCCGTGGGCGCCGCCATCTTACCCGACTCAGGACCCCTGCCCATCGGACACCTCATCAGGCCGTTCATCGCCTGCAACCACCAACGACCAGCCACATCTTGCCTCGGTCACGATTGACCAGTCTCGACCACACAACCTCGCGACCGCTTCAACTAAAGTGAAGGTCAACGGGCACGAGACCTCCTGCCTTCTGGACTCCGGGAGCACTGTGTGCTTCATTCACCCCGATACGGTAAGACGCTGCTCCGTCACGGTACACCCCGTTAACCAGAGAATCTTCCTGGCCTCCGGATCCCACTCCGTGGCGATGCAGGGGTACTGCATCGCCACCCTCACTGTCCAGGACATGGAATTCAGCAGCTTCCGCCACTACATCCTCCCCAACCTCTGCGCTGCCTTGCTACTCGGCCTGGACTTCCAGTGCAACCTCCAGAGCCTAACCCTGAAATTCGGCGGGCCCCTACCACCCCTTGCCATGTACAACCTCGCAACCCTTAAGGTTGACCAGCCTTCCCTTTTTGCAAACCTAACCCCGGATTGCAAACCCGTCACCACCAGGAGCAGATGGTACAGCGCCCAGGACACGACCTTCATCAGGTCTGAAGTCCAGCGGCTGCTTCGGGAAGGCATCATCGAAGCCAGCAACAGCCCCTGGAGAGCCCAAGTGGTAGTGGTCAAAACTGGGGATAAAAACAGGATGGTCGTTGACTACAGTCAGACCATCAATCGGTACATGCAGCTCGACGTGTACCCCCTCCCACGCACATCTAATATGGTCATCAGATTGCATAGTACCGGGTCTTGTCGACAGTGGACCTGAAATCTGCCTACCACCAGCTCCCCATCCGTAAGGCGGACCGCCCATTCACTGCATTCGAAGCAGACGGCTGCCTTTACCACTTTCTTAGGGTCCCCTTCAGCGTCACCAATGGGGTCTCGGTCTTCCAACGGGACATGGACTGAATGATTGACCGGTACGGGCTGCGAATCACTTTCCCGTACCTGGACAATGTCATCATCTGCAGCCACGATTAGTAGGACCATGGCGCCAACCTTTCCAAATTTCTCCACACCGCCACTCTCCTCAACCTCACGTATAACAAGGAGAAGTGCGTGTTCAGCACGAACTGCTTAGCCATCCTCGGCTATGTGGTCCAGCCCGACCCCGATCGCATGTGCCCCCTCATGGAACGCCCCCTCCCCCACTGGCACAAGGCCCTCAAACGATGCCTGGGTTCTTTTCGTATTACGTCCAGTGGTTCCCAAACTATGCAGACAAGGCCCACCCACTCATTCAATCCACTGTTTTTCCCCTGACGGCCAAGGCTCACCAGGCCTTCAACCATATCAAGGCCGCCATTGCCAAGGCAGCGATGCACTCGGTCGAAGAGACGCTGCCTTTCCAAGTCGAGAGCGATGCATCAGACGTCACTCTTGCCGCCACACTCAACCAGGCAGGCAGGCCCATGGCATTCTTTTCCCACATCCTCCATGCCTCCGAAATTTGGCACTCTGTCGAAAAAGAGGCCCAAGCCATCGTTGAAGCTGTGCGGCATTGGAGGCATTACCTGGCCGGCAGGAGATTCACGCTCCTCACTGACCAACGGTCGGTTGCTTTCATGTTTAACAACACACAGCGGGGCAAGATCAAAAACGATAAAATCTTGAGGTGGAGAATCGAGCTCTTCACCTACAACTATGAGATTTTGTATCATCCCGGTAAGCTCAACGAGTCCCCTGATGCCCTATCCCGAGGTACATGTGCCAGCGCACAAGTGGACCGACTCCAGACCCTGCACAACAACCTCTGTCACCCAGGGGTCACCTGTTTTTACCATTTCATCAAGGCCCGCAACCTGCCCTCCTCCATCGAGGAAGTCAGGGCAATCACCAGAGACTGCCAGGTCTGCGTGGAGTGTAAACCGCACTTCTACCGGCCAGACCGTGCGTGCCTGGTGAAGACCTCCCGCCCCTTTGAACGCCTCAGCGTGGACCTCAAAGGGCCCCTCCCCTCCACCGACCGCAACAGTACTTTCTCAGTGTGGTCGATGAATATTCCCGATTCCCCTTTGCCGTCCCATGCCCTGATATGACGTCTGCCACCGTCATCAAAGCCCTCAACACTGTCTTCGCTCTGTTTGGCTTCCCCGCCAACGTCCACAGCGACCGGGGATCCTCATTTATGAGCAATGAGCTGCGTCAGTACCTGCTCAACAGGGGCATTGCCTCGAGCAGGATGACCAGCTACAACCCCGGGGAAATGCGCAGGTGGAACAGGAGAATGGAATGGTCTGGAGGGCCGTCCAGCTGGCCCTACGGTCCAGAAAGTTCCCGGCCTCACGCTGGCAGGAGGTCCTCCCTGACGCTTTTCACTCCATTCGGTCACTCCTGTGCCCCGTGACTAATGAAATAATGTCACCGAGACACGTTTCTGCTGTGCTTCAGATGTCTTAAACGCACACCTGTGGGTGCTGCATCTTGGTGCCCCACTCCCACCTTACTGCCAGTGGCATTGGAGACAGCCTGCTGACTTTACTGTCCGGAGCAGCACGGTAGCACAGTGGTCAACACTCTTGTTTCAAAGCACCACGGTCCCAGGTTCGATTCCTGGCTTGGGTCACTGTCTGTGCGGAGTCTGCACGTTCTCCCCGTGTCTGCATGGGTTTCCTCCGGGTGCTCCGGTTTCCTCCCACAAGTCCCGAAAGACGTACTGTTAGTAATTTGGACATTATGAATTCTCCCTCTGTGTACCCGAACATGTGCCGGAATGTGGCGACTAGGGGCTTTTCACAGTAACTTCATTGCAGTGTTAATATAAACCTACTTGTGACAATAAAGATTATTATTATTATTATTATTAGTGGCTGTGACGACCTTGGGTGTCCTCTGGTGGCTGAGTTGGCGCTGGCTGGCATTGATGGACAGGCATCTGTCAGACAGACTATGTACCTCATCCATCTCACACAGTGGCAGTGACCTCTGGAGGTCACAGCCAGTGTGCCTGCCTGTAGGTCGCAGCGCGATCCCTGGGACACTGAGGATTTCCTTGAAGCCTCCTCTCCATGAGAGTCACCGCTCTCTCAGTGGTGGAGGCTGTGCACTCGGAGTTCAGGGTCAATGCAGCACTCATGATTTGCATGGACCTCTCAGTGATGGACGCCTTGGCATACGGACCCTCATGGATCTCTGACACACCTCCCTGAACGTCCAGCTGGATATAAGGCACCTGCCACCTGATGGAAATCTCCAGAGGCTTAACATCAGCCTCTGACTCAACATGGTCCTGGTCTACAGCAGTGCTCCCACTGTTGATGCCTCGGGACCTCTCTGCCTCTCTAACCTCCTCACTAAAATGTGGTGTCCATCATCACTGTGCACTGTCCATGGAGGTGACAACCTTATTCCCACCGATGTGTGAGCATCTGTACCGGTGTCTGCTTCTGAGAGACAGCATGATGTAGGTGCAGGAGCGATGTCTGATGGGGGGTCCTCGGGGTCTCCAGCGGCTGCCATGGTTGGTTCATTTGTGGAAGGAAGGCACAGCATTAGTGAATTCAATCATCATCGTCACTGCACATGCCAGGTGGCTGCAGAGACAATGGAGAGACACTGCATGGTGACATATGCATTGGAGTTTCAGTGGACACTCTGGCTGGGACAGCTCACTTTCTGATAAGAGCGGCCCATGAACTCTCCCATACCCATGGTGCACACATCTGGGGCCTACACACTTACCTTCCTCCCAGACCCCCATCGCGCCAGGACTGGAGGAGCGAGCAGGGCAATCCAATTCCAGGGCATCACTCTTGCTCCTCATCAACATCAGCAGATTGGAGACTCCCTCACCAGTTCAGCTGTGCTCCACATTATTCTGACTTGTCTTCTCTTGGCAGGGGCTCATTCTGGTGCCATCTTCCTTGAGGACCATTCCAGACACTCCTTCCACCATAGCGATATTTAGCAGGCCGTTTCATAGTTGAGGCGCACTTGCCCCCACCAATGCACTACGTCCTACTGTGCCGGCAGTCCAGTCTTGGCAGGGCAGACAGTTGGCATACACACTCTGATCCCTGAGGGCCCAGGGAAATGATCACTCAACTATACCTCCCGACACAGGTCCATGCCATCTCTGCACTTACCCTTGCCGACCACAGAAGATCATTGAACCACAGTGGTACTGGAGCCAGGTGCACCATGTAACATTGTGCCCACTGACCTCAGCAGCCAATTCGATCCAGGCCTTCTTTGTTAGGTAGGGCAGTTTTCGCTTGCCATCCCATGGCATCAGAATGTTGCAACTGGCACTGATCTCCTGCATCTTGACAGAATGGGTGTTTACCTATGAAATGGGAAGCAACCCATTTTCATAATATATACCAGTATATCATGGTGCAGACACACACTGATGGACACACACAGGGACCAATCAACATGTACAAACACCGCAGCCAATCACCAATTAGAATACACACACTATAAAGGCAGAGGGCACCACGGTTCCCGCTGATTCCGGGTGCTGCCTCTGAGTGTAACAAGAACTCATCCAGCACAGCACAGACTCACACCACGTGCTGAGAGAATCAACTGGTTCGGACAAGGCTTCGGTCTCTAGTTTAAGTTAGCATCATTTAGACCCACAGTCATCGTGTGTTAGTTAGAAGTAGTTAATAAAATTGAGTTGAACCTTCATCGGTGTTGGAAGTGTCTGTTTATCTCTCAAGTCTACACTCGCCATCACTTCACCCATTAGTCCACCCATCTTTTCCTCCCACCTTCCATGACTTTCATGATATACCTGGAAAGTAATCATCATCTACACAGCTCCCACACAGAGAACAATCTTCAGCCACATAGCACCCTAAGCTTCCCACAATACAGCTGGCAGGTTTTAGTGGGCTGTCTCCTCTACATTTCAACCCCCCCCCCCAGATCAGAATTGGACCCGGTGCCCGGAGCATTTCCGCCCCCACCTGCGCAGAGACACAACTAGCAGAGTCGCTTCATACTGGTCAAGCCTCAATTTTCCACCCAGTATAATATCGCGTTAACAGCACAATCTCAGGCGAGAGCAGGTTTCACATCCTCCAGAAACTCTGGAGAAACTCAATCCTTGTATTTCCAGGTCCATCAGGGTTTAATGAGATACAAAGGAGAGATTGCATTGTAGTCATTGAGTTGCCTTCAATTTGTTTCAGTTAGGTAAAAGGGTAGAGGAATGACTGTGCTGGGCTGGGTTTGGCAGGTGCCATACAAAGTGCACTGTTTAAGTGATCTGTAAATATTTTAGCATGTTTGAACTCTTGCCAAAAACAGATGCAGTGAGAGAAACAAACACTGCCAGTTTTGTGGCAAAATGCACAAAAATGACAAGATTGTGTAATCAATACTGATCATAATGGCAAAGCCAGGAACGAAGAAATAGTGCCTTTAGTCTTCGGGATTGTAATTTTCCCAGCTTCGGATTTTAGCTTTGGGTGTGCAATGTTATTAGGTTAATTCTACAATGGCTATACATAAGCAAGAAACTATGCTACAGCAACCAGCTGAATCATTCATCTATATCTTCTCTGAGTTAACAGAGAATGAAAAATCCAAGATAGGACAAGATCATCTGGACCATTGTTTTCCATTTATAATTTTTCATTGATTTATGGTGACCAGATATATCATGTGTTTTGTGTTTTGCTGATTCATATTCTATAATGCTGTGCGACTTTCCATCGAAACCACACATTCTTGTTTATGATTTGTTTTTATTGATTAATTCACGTGATGTGACTGTCATTGGTTATTGCTCATTGTCCTTGAGAATATTGTCATAGTTTGATATTAGGGAGTGCTAGCAACTTAGTGATGACGAAGAAACAGTGGTATATGGCCAGATTGGCATGATTTGTGGCCTGGAGAGAAACCTTTGAGGTGGTGCTGGCCCCTTATATCTTTGTCCTTCAAGGTGGTAGAGGTTATAGATTTGAGAGGTTCAGCCAAAGAAGTCTTGGTGATGAGCTACAATGCACACTGCAGTCATGGCACATTGGTTAATGGAGGGTTTCGATCCTCGAGGTAGTGGATGGGATGCCAATGAACCACTCTGTGTTAATTGTCTTGAATAAGGTAGGATAAGCTTCTTGAGTGTTGTTGCGGCTGCGCCCATCCAGGCAAGTGGAACACATTTCATTGCATGCCTCACTTACACAAAGGGTAAGAGGTTGTTGTATATGGTGCCCCTGCAGGATCGGACAATGCTGGAAGTTAGGTGGCATCAAAGATCTCACATTTGCCCAGCAAAATGGCTCCTGCAGCATTTGAAGATTTATATACTGTGTAAGTCTGTGTCCACAACTACAGAGAGTCTTTTTGTGGCTCTTATTGGCTTTGACCCAACCTCATTGTTGCAGATGAATTATGATTTGCTACTTAATTTGGTATTAGTTCCAGCACACCCAATCAAGAATATACATTGAGTAAATTTGGATGTTGGTGAGAATGCATTAAGAAAGGACAGAAACATTAAATAAAGAAAGTGCTGTGAATACTCAACAGGTCAGGCACTGGGCAGGGTTCTCAGGCCTCCCAGCCACATGTTTCTCGGCAGCGGACGGCAGCATGCCATTCGCTGCCAGTGGGATTCTCTGCTCCAGTTGCTGTCAATGTAAATACCCATTGTGGTGGGGGGCCCTTTACAGTGAGCTGGGGGTTGCGTCAGTGGCTTGAGAGATCAGGATGCCATTTAAAAATGGCGTCCCGATCTCTTCCTGCACTCAGGAACTTCGGCAAGTGGAACTCCTCAGTGCAGAAACGGGGCTAAGTGCGCCCTCGTGGGGTCATTCCCCGCTGAGGCCCCGTATCTATCTGGAGTCACGTTAGATAGCGTTGGGAAACATGTGGCTAATCACACTCGCTATGGGACATAGTTCCCATTTGGTCAAATCAAGTAATAAAAAGGACCACAAGAAATAATTTAAAGCAATTAAAATTGTTTTCATGCTATAAAAATGTCTTGATGATCTGCATGTGTTGTCTCAAATTAGCATTCAAGGCACGTTTCAGCCTCGATCAGCACAACGCAACATTTCTCAAGTATCACTTGCCCTGCAGGGTACACTCTTAACATTTTTTAAAAATTGAATTGTGTATCAAAAGAAATCAAAAGAGATCACTGTGGTTCTTGTAATCAATCATCGGGTTGCACATGACAGGCAATATGTTTTCCACTTGTCTTAGGATTCCTCGAGCCAAGGTTAGCTATCAGGCCTCGGAAAATTGAACAGGGCGTTTATTTTCGTTCTTGGTTGTTCTACGGGTTTAACCTGAAAAATAATTATCAGCGTGGCAAATGGTTTGACTTGGATACTTATAGGGAACTCTCTACATTTTGAACGGTTCACAAAATGGTTGAAGTGACTGAGTGCATGGATCCCTTGCAGCGGAGCCAGGAATCCAGAACCTTGAGCCTGTGACCTGAGCGTGCCAGGCTGCTGTTAATTTCTTTCACCTTGGTTAACCATTGATTTGTGCTTTTATCCTTTGTTCACGAAGCTGTGCTGATGGCTGCCTCAATTGTTGCCTCCTCCCAACTGAAGGACAGAGTGAAAACAACACAGCAGGCAGAAATAAAAATTATTTTGTTGTAAATAGGTTTTTATCAATGTTTTTCCAGCAAACAGACATTCTGTACTCCAAGGGGAGGGCAGTATATCAAGTGGTTAAGGAAAGCAAAGTATTTCAATTGCATTCTTCAGCAGGGAACCTGCTCATTTATTTTTATTCATTCATGGGATTCACAGACCTCTCTAGTTGCGCCAGCGCTTATTGTCCATCCGTAATTGCCTTTGATCAGAGTGGCTTGCAAGGCCATTTCAGGCATCATTTCAAGTGTCAACGTGAGGATCTGGAGTCACACATAGGCCAGATCTGGTAAGGGTGGCAGATTTCCTTCCCAAAAGGACTTTAATGAACCAGGTGGGTTTTTACGACAATCAATAATGGTTTCACGGTCCAGAGATTTACCCTGGGCCTCTGGATTTCCAGTCCAGTGACTGTACCACTACCATCACCACCCCTCACTGGGATGCTGATATGATCAGGTGCAGTGTTGATTTTATGCCCAGCCTGTTTTTACTCTGCATTGACTTCCAAGGAGAGTTAATTCGGATGAGGCATTAAATCAACATTTTACCCATACTCATGGGTTTCCCAACTGGGGAGTCAGGTTACAATGACCTCCATTTTGAATGTTCACATCAGAAATTTCAGGCGGTATTTTAATTTTTGGGTTAATGTCCAAGGTAAACTGCTTAATTTCTAAGGGACAAGGGTAGAAACTGATGAAGAGGTGAAGGACAGACTGAAGATGTTGAAGAAGCTGCGGCGTTAGTTCCAGATGGATTGCAGTCCAGATAATTTACTATTACGTTCAACAAATAAGTAGGCACCTGTTTGTTGGGGGGGGAACGGGACTAGGGAAGTACATATACATTTGGGTGCCGGAGAAACAATACAGGGAGGGCAATACAAGAATGGATGTGGTGTTGATGTTGTTACTTGCTTCTCCCGGACGGTTTTCGCTGCTGTTGGCGTCTTGAGTTCACCTCCACTTCGGCCATTCGTCCCATCTATCGGCCGTATCTTCTTTGCTCTCTGTTACTGTATTTGCCGAGTTCGCTGTTGTTTCCCGTGCTCTCCTTCCGGCTATCGTTCCCTCGCCTCCCGTTCCCCCCACCCCCCCACACCCTCTGGTTCCCCTCTATTGTTCCCTGTCCTCCCTCTCCCCCCCCCCCCCCTTTCTGCACCCCTTCCCACCCTTCCCTTCTCCTGTGGTTCGCCTTTCTTTTCTTTTAGGTTTAGCTGCCCCCCCCCCCCCCCCCCCCCCTCCCGGGTCTATCCCTCCCTCTCACGCTGTGGCTACTTTCCAGTTGCTTTCTTAAGGGAATTGTGGATAAAGGGCATGTGTCTGAACATTGGGGAGATAGAACTACAGGTCAGACAGGCTGACATCCGTGTTAACGAAAATACTGGAAAGATAATTTTGACCCGTTTTATGGATTGGCATCATCATGAGTAACGTTTATAGGGCATTCGTGAACTCAGCAGAACATTAGTTGTTAACGCAATCTCTCCAGGACCAGAATTTTATGTTGCTCAATGAGTGCGCGTCCGACATGGGAGCATATAAAACTGTGCAAGAAGATGATAGGCACGTGTCCCAACAGCATCGTGTCCTTGTGCAATATTATGGTCAGTGGGCGTGGGCCCGTTGTTACAAGGGTACCCGCCAACAATCAAGACGGCAATTGAAATGAATTAAGCAGGAATTCATTGTTGTTTTACGTGGCCCTCTGCCTTTACGGTTGGTCGTTGGCCCAATTGGCAGGGCAGCCTTTACATTTAAGCTGTAACCTCAATCCAGGGCAGGATGAAAGTCAGGCTCAAACAAAATAAACAAATTTGTCTGGAGTCTGAGGTCTGCGTACGATTGTGCTGCCTAGACTCTTGCAGCACAGTTTTTCCACAGGTATTTCTTTGTTAACAGGTCAGCAGCTCCCTCAGACAGCTCCACAGAGGTTTTCGCCCTGAGGGAACACATTGGAAGAACCAGGCCGCACACTCCCATTTCTCTGTGCCCACCCTTCTCTTGCCCTCCCCGGCAGTGCTTAGCCTTTCACAAAGTACAGTTCATGTTGACTAGTCATTAATTGGCCAGCCAGCGTAATATCACATTAACAACACAATCTTGGGCAGGAACTGGTTTCACATCCGCGTATGCCCTCGCCGACTTCGGACACAACCCAAATAGATAGTTCAGGCCCCCGTTCCTATCAATTCTCTACTGAAATTATGGCAGCAAATTCAGGAACTTGAGGAAATTCTATGCCTATGGTCTCTCTTCTCCAGACACAATCCCCAATTCTAAGGATTCCTTAAAGATACCAGCTAGAAATAGTCCAATTACAGTATTGATCCCTCCAATGAACCTTGTTGACTTTGTCTTATAGTAGTTCAGGAGATTTTGAAGAGGTAACAAGCCTTGTGATGGAATGAAATGAGTGAATGTTATTTACTTATGTTTCAGCCGAACATCTGGCACAGTGCCATATCATAGAATAATCCACCTGTTTTGAAGGCAGAGAATGGATGGAATGCTTCTGATAGAAGATTGCTTGAAGCAAGGGGAAAGGGTGCTTGTTTCTGGACCTGGGGGGGACTATTTCACGGGCCGGGTCCGCAAGCGGCATCCGCCATGAAGCACGGCATGGCCTCTTCAGGCCGTCGCCGTCCGCATTCGTGGCCAAGGACCCGGCAACTCTCCAGGCCGAATCGGCAGCTCGAGTTGGGAGCTCTAATCTGCTTGGCTGCTACCCCCTGCCGGAACAGGGGACTTAGTCTCCAGATTGCAGAATCCAGCCCATGATATTCCTCAAATCTGGCACTTTCCAGATGGACTGCGGTAATCATTTCAGCTGCTGTATAATCACTATATTCTTGTGTTTGTTCACGTTCCTATTGACCCCCCGCCCCCAATCATGATTCAGAATAGGGGCCTGGATTCTCCGCGCCCCCACGCTGCAATTGCAGCCGACGCAGGGGTGGAGAAAGGGATGTCGGACCCGCGACACCTTCGCGCGAATCTCCAGAGACCGGATAATCGGCGCCAGCTGCGCGCATGTGTTCGCGCGGTGCCGGTCGGGGGTCGTTGAAAGAGGCCCCCGCGGCAAATCTCTGCCGTCAACCGGCCGAGTTCCGGCTAGAGTGGTCTTCGTATGGTTCCTCCCGGCGGGAGCTCAGCGTTGTGGCTGCGGTGGCCATCCTGGTGGGGGCTGGGGGGAATCAGTCTCCGGAGGCGGGGGTGGGGGGGTGGGGGCCTCCACGACGGCCAAACCCGTGATCAAGGGCCACTGATCGGCGGGCGATCTGGGGCGATCTTTTCCGCACAAGGGCAATGTCGTGCGGACCCGCTGCCGGAAGTGTAGAGCCCCGTATTGGCAGCAGGAGCTGGGCAGCGCATGCTGGGGCCCTGCAAGCCCCCTTAAAGTCGGAGAATCACTCTGGACTTTTTAGAAAAATGTCCGGAGTGATTCGCGCCCGTTTTCTGGCAGGCGTGGGGACATAGCCCCATTATTGGAGAATCCCGGCCACGGACTTTTACCCTCAACTTAGTGTCATAGCAAGACATTTTAGTTAACCCAATTCTTGTTTCTGTGTCGCAGGATATTGAAATCCGTTTGCTTTCTTGTGAACAAAGCGGTAACACTCTAAGTTTCCTCCTTTTCTTTTAGGCTGATCTAACTCTCCTTTTTCAGACATCAGCCAGCCGTTATATATCACAAGAATATTGTTCCTCTCCACTGCTTTGTGGTGATATAACTGGTTTAATATATGCATAATTTATAAAGACCTCTATAAATCATGGTTTACAGCCAACTGGGATTTTGCTTAAATGTGCATGAGAGCCTAGTTCCTTTTAAATATTCAGAATTCATATAGAAAGTGGTTGTAAAATAGATTATTCTAGTCCTCGAACAGTCGAAAAGAGAATCAACCCAGCTTTGTCTTGTCCATTATAATTTAATCTTTAAAATTTGAGTAAAAAATTGCCTTCATATATTCCAGATTAATAAGGGCTGAAAGACCCTTTCAGTTGTGTTACAGCTCACAGAACCAGAGTGCATGGTTTGCAAAATAAAAATTGCTTTTCGCTGGTTGTAATTCAAATTTAAGGCCCCATTATATTCTGTAACTCTATTGGTATTTTTAAATCCGTTCATAGCGTACACATCGCATTGATTTTGAAAAGTACTTGTTCTTGAATTTCTGAGAAAGTAAAGATATTTTTCCACGGGATTTGCTGGTTCTGACCATCTGTCCTTCATCTAAGTTTGCAAATGGAAAACAAATTACCCCTCTGGTGAAATTACATTTCAAGCAATGAAAACGATAAGCTGGACGCAGCCCCATGACTTGTGCTGAGCAGAAATCCATGATCTTATATTCAAACATCAATTCTTAACAACCACTTGCCGATAATATGGCCCAGGAGTCTCATGTGAGCCCTGAGCTAAGGCTTCCCTGAGGGCAGAACACAATAGATGGACAGACTTACATCCTCCAATGGTTGGCCAGCTCATCCCAGAATCTTCTGGAATGAAGGATTACTCCCTCGGTTACTGCTGCTGGCCACCTGAAAGAAATTTGCTTCCTGTTGACAGTTTCTCCCTTTGTGGCTTTACAGTCTGGTGCTGCACTCTGCAGCACAATTGCTAAGGATATCTTAAATTCAGCAATAGCTGCACAAGCCACAACCACCAAGCCTAATTCAAGCAACTGAAGCTGTCGGTGTCCCAATGCAGCAAAACCTGGACAATATTCAGGCTTAGACTGACGAGCAGCAAGCAACATTCGCGTCACACAAGTGCCAGGCAATGACCACCTCCAACAAGAGAGAATCTAACCGTCTCCCCTTGGCATTCAATTACCATCGCTGAATCCCCTGCCTGCTACCAACATCCTGGAGGTTACCATCGAGCAGAAAATGAACTGGAGTGAGTAACTCATCCCAAAGCCTGCCCACCATCCACAAGGGACGAATCAGCATTCTGATGTGATACTCTTCACTTGCCTGGATGAGTGCAGCTCCAACAATACTCAAGAAGCTTAACATCATCCGAGACAAAGCAGCCCGGTTGATTGGCTCATCCACCACCTTAAATATTCACTCCCTCCATCACTGATGCACGGTAGCAGCCGTGTGCACCATCTACAAGATGCATTGCAGCAACTCCCGAAGGGTGCTTAAACAGAAGCTTCCAAGCCCATAACATCGACCACTTCAAAGGACATGGGCAAGTTGCCCTCCAAGCCAGACACCATCCTGACTTGTCCTTATATGAGATTTCCTCCTCTGTGTTGTTCAATCAAAAATCAGGAACTCCCTTCTTAACTGCATTGTGAATACGCCTGCACCACTTGGACTGCAGCAGTTGAAGGCAGTGGCTCAGCACTATCTTTTCAAGGGCAATTAGGAATGGGCAATAAATGCTCACCTAGCCATGATGCCCACATCCCTTGAACAAATAAAACAAATTAAAGTGAATGCAGTAAGAGCAGACACTTGGCATTGTCAGACAGTACTTTGTAGCAACACCAAGGGTGGAACTCATCCTGGGACTAAGTCCTGTGATGAGGGTGGGAAAGTGATGTGTTTCCCTGCTGTGCAGGCTCGCAAGAAAATACGCCAAATCTTCTGGCCAAAACCTCATTAATTACACAACCAGATGTTTTGTGCCAAATTCTGTTGAGGGGGTGCAGGCCTGATGGCATGCAGTCAGCCATCCTATGACCAGCAGTACCATCCTATCTGGGCGCATCCTGAGAAAGCAGATGGACCTCGAGGATGACCTTGAGGCTGGTAGGTGGAACTCCTCCAGGACATCCAATCTGGAAGATCCCATCTGTAGATGCTCCCCTCACCCACAGCTGTGGTGCTCCTGGGTCCCGGGTTGCTGGCGACACAAACCTGAACTCTGGAGGCCATTCGGGTGTGCCCTGACATCCACACGCCACATTGTTCCAAACGTGTTTGATGCCAGCATCGTGGAGAAGCGGGCTTCGATGGGTCAGGCCTTCATTTGTATCCCATTAATGGGATGCCAATAAGTTTCACGGCAGCTTCCAACGGGTTTACCGATCTGCCATGGTGAGGACCAACGGATGATCCCGTGGGAAATTCACGTTGGCATGAAACCGATTTCTGGGGCAGGATTGTTTGAAAACCGGTGTGACGGGCAACTCCGGCGCGAGTGAGTGGCGTGAACCACTCCGGTGTCGAGCCATCCCGAAGGTGCGGAATCTTCCGTACCTTCGGGGACTAGGCCGGCGCCAGAGTGGTTTGCACCGTGCCACCCGGCGCGGAATGGGCTTCCTCAGGCCAGTGCAAGTTGGCGCATGCGTGGGAGCGCCAGTGTGTGCTGGTATCATCCCAGCACATGCGCGGGGGGGTTCATCTTCGCGCCAGCCATCACGGACTGCTACACCAGCCGGCGCGGAGTAATAGAGTGCCCCCACTGCGCAGGCTCCGCCGTGGATTGGTGGGCCCCGATCGCGGCCAGGCCACCGTGGTGGCCCCCCAACTTGGGGCAGATTCCCCCCCCCCCCCCCCTGAGGACCCCGGAGGCCGCCCACGGAGCCGGGTCCCATCGATAAGTACCTACCTTAATTTACGCCGGCGGGACAGTCCGAAAATGGGCAGCCGCTCGGCCCATCGCGGGCCGGAGAATTCGGGTGGCCCCGGGGCCCATTGCGTCGCGCCGGTCCTCACCATTCTCCGAGGCGGGCAGCGCGATTCACGCGGGGGGATTTCTGGGGGGGCGGAGAATTCGGCGGCCGGCAGGGGTGGGATTCACGCCGACCCCCAGTGATTCTCCGACTTGGTGGGGTGTCGGAGAATCCCGCCCCTGGTCTCCCGCTGAATCCACCTGGAGGGGAGGGGGAGCATGGGAGAATTCTACCCCAAGTAGCAATCATTAGGTGAAGGGAGAGAGAAGTTCATTCTTTCTTTATTCTCCCTTCCACATTTCGTGTAGTCTCAATTTGTTGAACAATGGTACTGATTTAATTCAATTGAAAAATCATTTGTGCTTTGCACAGATAGCACTCCAAGCTGTTGCAAGAAGGTGGAAGCTCTGTCTGTTGTTCAGTCAGCTTTGTCAGCTTGGATTGTGGGTTAATCTTACATCTATAGGGGAGTTCAATTGTAGTGTTGCTTGTGCAGGATCAGGTTGTGAGTTCAGCTTGTATTTACCACTACTTGTGATTAGTTGTAGCATTTCATGGTGTGCATTCTGTTTAGAATATGCCTTGGAGTAATGTGATCTGCTTCTCACACTACATTTTGATCCTTCCCAAGAATGTTTTTTTTAAATGTTCATTGTTTCATGTAAAGAAACTAGCACAAAAAATGTTCAGGAAACTGGTGAGTCAAAAGGGAAGCCAGTATAAAAGAAAGAATTCAGTTTCCATTACATGCAGCTAAATCTTAAAGTTGCTATATGAAAACTGCCTCAATGATTTGTATGCGATGAGTGTGGGAATATTATATCATATCTCTTTGGCGCAGTAAGGGTTAAAAGCCTGTTCTTAAAAAACCTGATTTGCAAGAGAGCTAGGCATTTTGAGGGCCAGAGATGCAATTTAAGCATTTTAGAAGTTTACACTAATGGATTTTTGCTTCTGTTAAGAGAGTCTCTGTGGAGTAATTAATTAGACACGTTGGACTGGATTCTCTGCCGCCTGTGCACCTGTAATGGAGTCCCTGATGCGGAAAAGAATTGGACATTTGAAAAATTGGGATCAGGGTTTGCGCCCATAAGCCAGCATCCACTTAGCAGGCCTGGTACCAGAGTCTCCAGGCCTTCGTGAGAAACATGTAGACAGGATTACAACCGGTATCACCAAATGTGAACCTGACGTGGTGATCCTCGCGGTAATCCAGGAGGGTAATTCCTTAAGGGAGTTGCCCCCAAAATCCATCCGAGCGCCAACCTCCCCCCCCCCCCCCCCCCCCCCCCACCATTCATGACTTGTTTGCCCTCCCCTACCCCCCTCCCCCCCCACGCCACCACCTCCCCTCAGACACTCCTAAAATGAGAAAACCCTCCCCTTGGACCCGCCAACTCGTAAACCACCCCACCCCCCCCTAGGGACCACCTAACTAAAGGACCTCCCACAGATTCCCCTAACTACAGGGACTCCCCAGGGTCTCCACCCAGAAAAGAGACCTTTGTTTGGAAGCTAGGGAGGAGTCCAGTTAGAGGCAGTGAAATGAATTAAAGCTATAACACTTACCTGGAAGGACAACAGCTGTGAACTGTGTTTAAACCCATCAGATCCATTAACTAGAAGCCAATCAAGCATTTCTGATAGTGGCTATGATTGACAGCTTCCACAAACCAGCTGTGAGCCTTGCTTCATTCATCCTCTTCATGCATGGGTAAGTGTAAGTGCTACAACCTTGATGTTCACAAACATCAACCACATCAAGAGAATTAAATGCATTCCAAGCACTACCTTGATGCTCGAGTAATTTTGAAGCGCTAAGATGGAAATTGACAGCAATTACGGAGTCTCTGTGGGGGTCCCTGTGGGAGGTGAGCCTCTAGTTTGGGATCTCTGTGGGAAATCTCTCTACTTGCCGGGGGGGGGGGGGGGGGACCGAGTCGTATTACCCTCTACTTGGGGCAAGGGGGAGCTGCTTTGAGGTGCAGTTGGAGAGGGGCAGATTTGTAGAATGGGGGTGGGTGGGGGCTGATTTGCAGTGTGGGGGGGGGGGGGGGGGGGGGGGATGGCCAGCCGTGGCCCTTGCATATATTTCCATGATGAAGGATACTGAATTGCTCTGTGATTTGTCCTCACAGCGGAAGCGCAAATCAGGTGCAATTCAGCTCTGGCAAGAGAACATGGTCTCCCAAACTCACCCATTGTGTTCAGTTTAGTGAGATGATGTAGTTAATGGGAGGAACCAGGGTTTCAGGTAGATAGGTGTTGAGGTTCCATTTTAGTTTGTCACTGGAAGGCACGCTTAGAAGGTTTACTGAAGAAGTACAGCAAGAGATTCTGCATTGGTCTGACGGGGGGGGGGGGGGGGGGGGGGGGTCAGATCTCTTTAAGAAGTCTCAAAAGATCTCTCATTCTCAAAAGTGGAATATTCCAGGCATCTCGGTACAGCAAGTGCTACTGAGTGCTAATTATATTTTTAATGAATTGGGATCTGAGATGGTTCTGTTGTTTGAGTGGAAGTAAAGATAGCAGTTAAGGGTTATTGTGCCACTGTGTTGATTCGCATTGTTTGAGGGGTAATTATAAAATATTTTCTTGTGTGGTGTTAAAGTTATTTCAATACTGTGTGAGTAATAAAGTTTGTTTTGACATACCGTATCCCCATTTGGTATGACATCATTCCTGAAGCGAGGTATCTTTTCCTCACAGCCTTACAAAATTAAAATAAAATATTGGGGGTTTCTGTTCAGTATATTAGCAACTGTTGTGGTCTGATCCATGATCATAACATCTGACAAAATTGCCATAACTTTGAGAGAGTCACAAAGTGGTCTAAACTAAAGTATTAGCCTGCGTCGAAAAGTGTGACCCAAGATTTGGGACAACAAGAAGCAATTTGTTGTCGGCGGCATGCAGGAAACACAATAATATTTTAATGTATACGGTAACCAGTGCAGTTATAGAGGTCACATGACTATACCACATTATCAAATAACCAAGAGCCTTTTTATTCAAATTTCCTCTTAGCCTTAATTATGTGATGTAGATTTTGTGAATGCTTCTCCAGAACTTAGTGAGCCAAACCACATGTTGTCCTCCTTTGTGAAGAGAAGACTAAGAGGAGATTTAATCCAGGTTTTCAAAATCATGAGTAAACAGAGTAGATAGGGAGAAACTGCTCCTGTTGGTAGAAAGATGAAAAACCAGAGGCACTGATTTTAGCAAAACAGCAGTAGTGCCATGAGGAAAAATACATTTATGCAGTATAGGATATGGAGTGCTGTGTCTGTGAATACAGTGCAGGCAGAATCAATCAAGATTGTCAAAATAGAAGTGGATAAGAAGTGAAAAATGTTCAGTGTTTTGGGGAAAAGGCAGGGGAGTGGTACTCAGTGAGTTGCCCTTCCTGAGCGCTGGCAACCACATGATGGGTTGAATGTCCTCCTTCTGTGCTGCAACCATTCTATTATTCAATAAATTATAAACTAATTGAACCCTTTTTGAGAAATACGTACGTTTCTGAAACCACTTGGATTTTTTAAGCAAAAGGATTTTCTGTGAATTATTGGGAGTAAATTATATGCACAAGGATGCACCTTGTCAATGGTCAGCAGGAGGAAACAGATTTGTTTCTTTACAGTGCAGAAGAAGGCCATTCGGCCCATTGAGTCTGCAATGGCCCTTGGAAAGAGCACCCTACAAACGCCCAAGCCTCCATCCTATCCCGGTAACTTCACCTAACCTTTTAGGCACTCAGGGGCAATTTGACCTGGCTAATCCACCTAACCTGCACATCTTTGGGCTGTGGGAAGAAACTGGAGCACCCGGAAGAAACCCACGCACACATGGGAAGGAAGTGCAGACTCCACACATCACCCAAGGACAGAATTGAACCCAGGACCCTGGAGCGGTGAGGCAGCAGTGCTAACCCCTGTTCCACTGTGCCACCCATATATCATTTTGATGGGTTGAAGAACCTTTTCTCTTCACAGTTTTTTGTCGGCTGAACACAAGAAGTAGGATCAGGAGGAAGCCATTCAGCCTCGAGCCTGCTCCGCCATTTGATAATATCATGGCTGATCTGATTGAGGCTTCAACTGCACTCTCTCATCTGCCCCTGCCCTCCCCAAATAACTCTTGACCCCCTTGTCAATCAACATCTGTTAATAGGTTTGAGCAGTTTCAAGCCAAACCCCGACTAGAGTATGAATCACAGAACGGCTGATGTAGATAATGGCAGAATTACATGAGGTTTGGGATCACATAATGTACAGTGCAGAAAGAGGCCATTCGGCCCATCGAGTCTGCACCGGCCCTTGGAAAGAGCACCCCATTTAAGCCCAGACTTCCAACTTATCCCCGTAACCCAGTAACCCCACCTAAACGTTTTGGACAGTAAGGGCAATTTAACATGGCCAATCCACCTGGCCTGCACATTTTTGGACTGTGAGAGGAAACCGGAGCACCCGGAGGAAACCCACGCAGAGACGGGAAGAACGTGCAGGCCCCGCACAGACAGTGACCCAAGCCGGGAATCGAGCCTGGGTCCCTGGCGCTGTGAAGCAACTGTGCTAACCACTGTGCTACTGTGCCACCCATGGATAAGGAACATTGTATTGCCAGGAAAACGTCATTCTGCACCTTGCCCTTTTGATGGTTGCTGTAGGATTACACGAACGAGACACTGAGCAAACAAGGGGATAAATAGTTGGACATTTTTGTTACTGATATTCTCTAGTATGATAACCACATAGTTTGATGCCCTCCTGCAAGCCAAATACATTTTAATTATTCATTTAAATGTTGAAACCATGAAATTATGAATTCAGAATTATATTTCGTGTGTTGACTCTGCATCTGAGTCATTGGCGCATTATACTGACACAATAGACCTACCATGGAGTTTAGAATAATTTTTATAGCAAACTAAACAAGCACACAGAATATGAGTACCGATGCAACCTGTTTAGCCTGCATTGTGCGCACAGAATGTGCACATATTGCATGTGGATGTTGCCAGGTGAAACAGTTTCCTTCAAACATTGTCAGGAGTAGCAGACAAGGTAATCCCTAAATGCTGTCGGTGATGTACAAATAATGAAAATCTGTAACCTTCAGAGCAAAGCATTTATGATGATGGCTGAGCTGGAAGTTGCACTGTGTCACAGCATAGGGATTACGTAGACTGCAATTGGTCCTCACAGCCTCGTTTTTCAAACTGCAGTGTCTCTCACATAACATCAGTGAATAAAACATGACTTTTTTGGACAAGCTCCAGATTGGTGATATCTGTATGGCAATTGAATATGTAAATGCCACCTGTATTGTTCATGCATTCAATAATAGTGCCTACAAATAGTTTAGAAAAGTCGTTAGTGTGCTGCAATTCTACATTTTGGGCATTTTGACTTAAAATTCAAGTCAAGTTAATATGTCAGTAAATTGACTCCACCCATATCAATGTGATAGCAGGCACGATTAAGCATGTAAACAAAGTATTGGTACATACATTGTCAACAATAAGGGAGGAGGCCTCAAGCAAATATCTTTTGTTACATGAAGAAAAGGGAGGGTTATCGTCGTGAATCTCAACCGAGTATCAGTATTAGGTAATTTAATTCTAATTATGATGATGTATCACTGAACTCATTTCTTTTCTGGTCACTATCATACTTTTTTAAGAACTTAATTTATTCAAATCATTTCCAAACACAGATGGTATATAATCAATATTCTAGGCAGTTACTATTAGATGATTAAAGCATCTTGCAAAAATCAAACCTGAAGGTCGTCTGACTGGATGCCCTGAAGCAGCACTGACGCTGGCTATCCAGCTGTTTGAAGCTTGTGCTATAAACATCAACACACGTATATCAATCTATACTAAATGGATGGAGGAGGAGTTCAAAAGGTGGGATATGTTACCGTTGTCACTGGCGGGGAGGGTGCAGTCTGTTAAGATGACGGTGCTCCCGAGGTTTTTGTTCCTGTTCCAGTGCTTTCCAATCCTTATCCCGAAGGCCTTTTTTAGGAGGGTCAACAGGAGTATTACGAGATTTGTGTGGGCGCATGGGACTCCGAGGGTGAGAAGGGTGTTCTTGGAACGGGGCAAGGATAGGGGGGGGCTGGCGCCGCCCAACCTCTGTGGGTACTATTGGGCTGCCAACGCAGCGATGGTGCGTAAGTGGGTAATGGACGGGGAAGGGGCAGCATGGAAGAGGCTGGAGATAGCGTCCTGTGTGGGCACGAGCCTGGAGGCGCTGGTAACGGCGCCGTTGCCGCTCCCTCCAACGAGGTATACCACGAGCCCAGTGGTGGCGGCTACCCTCACAATTCAGGGGCAATGGAGATGGCATAGGGGAGAAGTGGGGGGCTCGATGGAGGCCCCGATACGGGGGAACCATCCGTTTGTTCCAGGGAGCATTGATGGCGGATTTCTGGGCTGGCACAGGGTAGGGGTTAGGAGGTTGAGGGACCTGTTTGTGGAGGGGAGGTTCGCGAGCTTGGGGGAGTTAGACGGGAAGTTTGGGCTCCCCCGGGGAACATGTTTCGGTACATGCAGGTTAGGGCGTTTGCCAGGCGGCAGGTGGAGGGGTTCCCCTTGTTGCCCCCACGTGGGGTACGGGACAGGGTGCTCTCGGGGGTGTGGGTTGGAGGAGGGAGGATTTCTGACATATACCGGGTAATGCAGGAGGTAGACGAGGCCTCGGTGGAGGAACTGAAGGGTAAATGGGAAGAGGAGATTGAGGAGGGAACGTGGGCGGATGCCCTGGAGAGAGTGAATTCCTCCTCTTCCTGTGCGAGGCTTAGCCTCATACAGTTCAAGGTGCTGCTTAGGGCTCACATGACTGGGACGAGGATGAGTAGGTTTTTCGGGGGCGAAGACAGGTGTGTTAGGTGCTCGGGGAGCCCAGCGAACCATGCCCATATGTTTTGGGCGTGCCCAGTGCTGGGGGGGTTTTGGAAGGGGGTAGCAAGGACGGTGTCGAGGGTGGTGGGATCAGGGTCAAGCCAGGCTGGGGATGCAATTTTTGGGGTTGCAGTGGAGCCGGGAGTGCAGGAGGCGAAAGAGGCCGGTGTCCTGGCCTTTGCGTCCCTAGTAGCCCGGCGGAGGATCTTGCTTCAATGGAAGGATGCGAGGCCCCCAAGCGTGTAGGCCTGGATCAATGATATCGCGGGGTTCATCAAATTGGTTTGGTTCGGTGGGAGGAAGAATTGTGTACATGGGTTTGTTGGATGTGGTGGGTGTTATCTCTTTCCTTTTTGTTGTTTGCTTTTTTTTTGTTTTTGTAGTTGGGTGGTTGTTGTTCTTGGGTTTTTACCATGGTTGTTTTGTTAATATTGTTTGGTTGTTTATATTTTGTGAAAACCTTAATAAAATATATATTTTTTAAAATCTATACTAAATGTAGATTGAGCTGATTGAGATAATGTTGATTTCCACTCACATTTTAGACAAAGTCACAAAATACTTTGAGTGACAGATATACATTGAAAATACCCATCAAATTTCAAAACCAAGTGAAACATTTCGATAGAGAATAACACAAAGGCACAAGATAGATGGGTGACGGTGAGAGGGGATGGGAGGAAGCAGTCAGTGCAGGGATCCTCTGTGGTCGTTCCCCTCAGTAACAAGTATACCATTTTAGATACTGTTGAGGGGGATGACCTACCAGGGGTAAGCTACGGTAAACGGATCTCCAGCACTGAGTCCGGCCCTGTGGCTCAGAAGGGAAGGAGGGAGAGCAGGAGAGCAATAGTTATTGGGGACTCGATAGTTAGAGGGACAGATAAACTGTTCTGTGGCAGCAAAAGAGACTCACGGATGGTATGTTGCCTCCCGGGTGCCAGACTCCGTGACGTCTCGGACCGTGTTTTCAGAATCCTTAAGGGGGAGGGGGAACAGTCACAAGTCGTCGTAAACATCGGTACCAACGACATAGGTAAGAGAAGGGACGGGGATTTAAAACATCAATTTAGGGAACTCGGGTGGAAGCTCGAGCCAGGACAAACCATTTTGTCATCTCTGGTTTGTTGCCGGTGCCACGTGCTAGTGAGGTGAGGAACAGGGAGAGAGGGCAGATAAACACGTGGCTGCAGGGATGGTGTAGGAGGGAGGGTTTCAGGTACGTGGACAATTGGAGCACATTCTGGGGAAGGTGGGACCTGTACAGACAGGACGGTTTGCACCTGAACCAGAAGGGCACCAATATCTTGGGAGGGAAATTTGCTACGGCTCTTCGGGGGAGGTTAAACTAATTTGTCAGGGGGCTGGGAAAACTAGCTGTAGTCCAGAAGCCAGTGTTGAGAGTAGTGAGGTACTGAGGAGGGTATCAAGGTCGCAGGAGTGCACCGGCAGACAGAAAGGTGGGTTGAAGTGTGTCTACGTCAATGCAAGGAGCATCCGGAATAAAGTAGGTGAACTTGGAACATGGATTGGTACTTGGGACTATGATTTTGTGGCCATTACGGAGACATGGTTAGAACAGGGGCAGGAATGGTTGTTGCAAGATCTGGGGTATAGATGTTTCAGTAAGAGTAGGGAAGGTGGTAAAAGAGGTGGAGGAGTAGCATTGTTAATCAAGGATAGTTTAACCGCTGCAGAAAGGCAGTTCAAAGGGGATCTGCCTACTGAGGTGATATGGGCCGAAGTTAGAAATAGGAAAGGAGCGGTCACATTCTTAGGAGTTTTCTATAGGCCCCCAAATAGTAATAGAGATGTGGAGGAAGAAATTGCAAAACAGATTATGGATAGGTGTGGAGGTCTCAGGGTAGTTGTCATGGGTGACTTTAACTTTCCAAATATTGATTGGAACCTCTGTAGGTCGAACAGTTCGGATGGGGCAGTTTTTGTACAGTGTGTGCAGGAGGGTTTCCTGACACAACATGTGGATAGGCCGACAAGAGGGGGGGGCACATTGGATTTGGTACTGGGTAATGAACCGGGCCAAGTGTTAGATTTGTTTGTGAGAGAGCACTTTGGAGATTGTGACCACAATTTGGTGTCTTTCACTATTGCAATGGAGAGGGATAGGGCCATACGGCAGGGCAAGGTTTATAATTGGGGAAGGGGTAATTATGATGTGATTAGGCAAGAATTAGGGAGCATAAAATGGGAACAGAAACTGTCAGGGAAAGGCACAAATGAAAAGTGGAGCTTGTTCAAGGAACAAATACTGCGTGTCCTTGATAGGTATGTCCCTGTCAGGCAGGGAGGAAATTGCCATGTGAGGGAACCATGGTTCACAAAAGAGGTTGAATGTCTTGTCAAGAGAAAAAAGGAAGAGTATGTAAGGATGAGAAAACAAGGTTCAGTTGGGTCGCTTGAGGGTTACAAGGTAGTAAGGAATGAGCTAAAAAAAGGGCTGAGGAGAGCTAGGAGGGGGCATGAGATGTCCTTGGTGGGTCGGATCAAGGAAAACCCCAAGGCTTTTTACTCTTATGTGAGAAATAAAAGAATGACCAGGGTGAGGGTAGGGCCGGTCAAGGACAGTAGTGGGAACTTGTGCATGGAGTCAGAAGAAATAGGAGAGGCGTTGAATGAATACTTTTCTTCAGTGTTCACCAAGGAGAGGGGCCATGTTTTTGAGGATGAGAGTGTGATACAGGCGGGTAGGCTGGAGGAGGTAGATATTCTGAGGAAGGATATATTAGCAATTTTGAAAAAACTGAGGGTCGACAAGTCCCCTGGGCCAGATGGGATATCTCCAAGGATTCTTTGGGAGGCAAGGGATGAGATTGCAGGGCCTTTGGCTTTGATCTTTGGGTCCTCACTATCCACGGGGATAGTGCCAGAGGACTGGAGAGTGGCAAATGTTGTTCCTCTGTTCAAGAAAGGGAATAGGAATGACCCTGGTAATTATAGGCCAGTTAGTCTTACTTCAGTGGTTGGTAAGTTAATGGAAAATGTCCTGAAGGATAGGATTTATGACCATTTGGAAAGATGCAGCTTAATCAGGGATAGTCAACACAGATTTGTGAAGGGTAAGTCTTGCCTCCCAAATTTGATTGAATGCTTTGAGGAGGTAACTAAGTGTGTAGATGAAGGTAGAGCAGTTGATGTCATATACATGGCTTTTAGTAAGGCGTTTGATAAGAGGTTCCCCATGGTCGGCTCATGAAGAAAGTAAGGAGGCGTGGGATAGAGGGAAATTTGGCCAATTGGATAAGTAACTGGCTATCACATTGAAGACAGAGGGTGGTGGTGGATGGAAAATTTTCAGACTGGAGACCAGGTACCAGCGGTGAACCACAGGGATCAGCGCTGGGTCCTCTGCTATTTGTGATTTTGATGAATGACTTGGAGGAGGGGGCTAAAGGGTGGGTCAGTAAATTTGTTGATGACACCAAGATTGGTGGAGTAGTGGATGAGGTGGAGGGCTGTTGTAGGCTGCAAAGCAACATTGATAGGATGCAGAGCTGGGCCGAGAAATGGCAGATGGAGTTTAACCCTGATAAGTGCGAGGTGATTCATTTTGGTAGAAAAAATTTGAATGCGGATTACAGGGTCAACGGCAGGGTTCTGAGGAATGTGGCGGAACGGAGAGATCTTGGGGTTCATGTCCACAGATCTCTGAAGGTTGCCACTCAAGTGGATAGAGCCGTGAAGAAGGCTTATAGTGTGTTAGCGTTTATTAACGGGGGCTTGAGTTTAAGAGCCGCGAGGTTATGCTGCAACTATACATGACCCTGGTGAGACCACATTTGGAGTATTGTGTGCAGTTTTGGTCATCTCATTATAAGAAGGATGTGGAAGCATTGGAAAGGGTGCAAAGGAGATTTACCAGGATGCTGCCTGGTTTGCAGGATAGGTCTTATAAGGAAAGGTTGAGGGAGCTAGGGCTTTTCTCTTTGGAGCGGAGGAGGATGAGAGGCAACTTAATAGAGGTTTACAAGATGATGAGGGGGATAGATAGAGTGGACGTTCAGAGACTATTTCCTCGGGTGGATGTAGCTGTTACAAGGGGGCATGACTATAAGATTCAGGGTGGGAGATATAGGAGGGATGTCCGAGGTAGGTTCTTTACTCAGAGAGTGGTTAGGGTGTGGAATGGACTGCCTGCTGTGATAGCGGAGTTGGACACTTTAGCAACTTTCAAGCGGTTATTGGATAGGCACATGGAGCACACAAGAATGAAAGGGAGTGGGATAGCTTGATCTTGGTTTCGGACAATGCTCGGCACAACATCGAGGGCCGAAGGGCCTGTTCTGTGCTGTACTGTTCTATGTTCTATGTTCTATGTTTATTTAATAGGGCCGAAGGGGTCTCTTTTACCCTTAAAACCTTTTTTCTCTTCAGCCAAGCAGCTCCAGTAAACCGTGACACCCTATGCATATTGCACTGCTTGTTTTTGCTTGTGAACCCACAGGGGGGAAATATTTTGTTAAGTAACAAATAATAGCTTATGCTTTGCAATTAGATATAACAGTGAGGTTACCAGTGCTCACAGCTATTGAAGTGTTACATTTAAACACAAAAATCAGCAAGATGTTCACTGAGTTAGCCTTCTCTCTCTGAAATTTCACTACAATCATATCTTGTTGAGAGACTCAGCATAGAAACAAAATGAAACAGTGTGAAGTTGCTAGACACACGTGGTACAGTAGATTCCCACTAAACTCATCAGTAAATTTAAGGGTTATCCCTTGTCAATGAAAGTGAATTTTTAACAATGTGGTAAGACATGATTACTGACAAACCACGGGCGCGATTCCACGTTGGCCGACGCCGAAATCTGGGCGTGCGATCGCGTGCTGAACTCGCGGTGGCACCAGTCTGACGGCGAATTGCGATGCTCCGGCTCCCCAAAAACAGCATCAATGCGCCGCACGCCATGCGTAGTTGATATACGGTTCGCATATCATTAGTGGGCCCACCCGCAATTCTCCACCTGCGATGGGCCGAGTTCATGATGGCGCGGCCCATGTGTGCTCTCACGAATCAGGAACCTGGCGTGGTAGCTGTTGAGAGAGAGAGGGCGTACGGACAGTGTCCAACACTGCCATATTTCCCTGACAGCCGTGCCGCTGGCTGGGCGCTTCTGCCAGGGCTGGGGGGTGTAGTGGGGGTGGCCAAGAGGTGGGCTGTGGGGTCGGGGTGGACGGGTACGCAACGCCATGATGGCACTGCCAGGCTGGTAGGAGCACTGCCAGAGTGCCAGGCTGGCAATGCCAAGGTGGTCTGGGTGGCAGGTTGCCCATATCAGGGATTGGGTCCAGGGATGCTGTGCCCTTATGAGGTGAGGGTGACCCGAAGACCCCCTAACACGTTGGGGGTCACTGTCGAGGTGCACTGGTGGCACTGCCAGGATCCCTGGTGGCAGCGTCAAGGTTGCCAGGCTGGCAGTGCTAAGGGGCATATCCCTGGTCCACGTTTGTGTAGCTCTCCCAGACGCAGTTGTTCGATCCTGTGCCTTTGGAGACTCTGGTGCAGACATACTTAAATGGGCCTAACTGCTCACTTAAATATGCAAATCTGGAATGCGCACAGCGAGGGCAAGATCCAGATCTCCACATCTCATGTCACATCCTGAGTCGGTTGCAACGAGGCTGTACGATCGCGTCCACAGAAAGAGAATAATCCATATGAAAGTCAAGTGAGATACACATAACTCGTGGATTTTAAAATATATACAAACATGAGATGATCTTTCATGGCAGTATTAAGAGATTTTTTTAATGGGTCAGTAATCATTCCCCCCCCCCCCCCCCCCCCCCCCCCCCCCCCGCCCAGGGGAGTTTTTCTGTTCGTCTACTTTTTCTATGTTTGCCTCTTTGATTCCCATATAATTTTGTTGTCTTAGTTGCAAAATATTTCCTAATTTTTCTCTCCTGTTCTTTCCTTAACTTGTTCCTTTCACCTTCTTTTATTTCTCTATGCCTGCTGGCCTCCGTGTATGCCTCTCGCACAGTTTGTGTGTACGTGCATTTTGCTTCTTTCCTCTCATCTCCCCTGGATACCAGTCACCGGCTTTGAGCCTCCAACTCTTTTTAACAGCTAAAGAAATTATATTGCTGCTCCCTGCTACAAAGCCATTGCTCTGCTCATTGATGACAGTTAAATGATCAAACTCCCTTTACAAGATAATAGCAATTGCAGAAACAACAGATGCTTGGGAAAGAGTTGACATAAAGGCTGAAGGAACAAGAATTTGTGTAGGTCAATACCAAATTGGAGCACAGTTGTCTCAGATCAGCCTCCGACATCCCATGTTAACTGTACTGGCATTCGATTCGCAGCTGAAGTATGAATGAATGCAGAGATTCAAGGTTCATTAATTGAAAAACAGCCGTCCCTTTACTTGCAGTTACGGGCAGCACAGTAGCACAGTGGTTAGCACTGTTGCTTCGCAGCCCCAGGGTCCCAGGTTCGGTTCCCGGCTTGGGTCACTGTCTGTGCGGAGTCTGCACATTCTCCCCGAGTCTGCGCGGGTTTCCTCCGGGTGCTCCGGTTTCCTCCCACAGTCCATAGATGTGCAAGTTAGGTGGATTGGCCAGGCTAAATTGCCTTTAGGTTAGGTGGGGTTATTGGGTTACAGGGCGAGGGTGGAGGTATGAGCTTAAGTAAGGTGCTCTTTCCAAGACCTGGTGCAGACTCGATGGACCGAATGGCCTTCTTCTGCACTGTAAATTCTATGATTCTTAACTCTCCTCTATCTCCCACTCAACTATCTTTCCCCCTGCCTGAGTGTATGTGGTGTCTAGAACCAAGGGGCACAGTCTCAGAATAAGAGTAGGCCATTTAGGATTGACATGAGGAGGTATTTCTTTTGTCAGCATCTGGTGAATCTTTGCGAATTTTTACTTCAGTGGACTGCGGAGGCTCAGTCATTGAGTATAATCAAGATGGAGATTGATAGATTTCTGGATATGAAGCAGTCCATGTCAAATGCAGCAAGACCTGGACAATGTCCCAGGCTTGGGCTGAAAAATGGCAAATTATATTCCCATCACACAACTGTCAGGCAATGACCATCTCCTACAGGAGAGGATCCAACCATCTCCCTTAACCACCCTTGACATTTAATGGCATTACCGTCGCTGAATCCCTCACAATCAACATCATGGGGGTTACCATTGATCAGAAACTGAGTTGGAATAGCCATATTAATACTGTGGCGACCAGGGCAGGTAGAAGGCTAGGAATTTACAGCAAGTAACTCACCTCCTGATCCCCCAAAGCCTGTTTACCATCTACAAGGCACAAGTCAGGAGTGTAATGGAATACTCTCCACTTGCCTGGATGAGCACAGCTCCAACAACCTCAGAAGCTCAACACCATCCAAGATAAAGCAGCCCGTTCGATTGCTCCCCCTTCCACAAACATTCAAACCCTCCACCCCCGACAAACAGTGGCAGCTGTGTGTACCATCTACAAGATATACTGCAGTAACTCACCAAGGACAAGAGCAGCAGATACCAGGAAACCCCACAACCTGGAGGTTCCCCTCCAAGTCACAAACCACCCTGACTTGGAAATATATCACCCTTCCTTCACTGTCGCTGGGGCAACGTTCTGGAACTCCCTCCATATCAGCACAGTGGGTGTACCTACACCTCAGGAACTGCAGCGGTTCAAGAAGGCAACTCACCACCACCTTCTGAAGAGCAACCAGGGATTGGCAATAAATGCTGGCCTAACCAGCGATGCCCACAGCTCGTAAAATGAATAAATAAATTAAATTATTAGATTGTCAAGGGTTATGGGAATAGTGCAGGAAAATAGCATTAAAGTAGAAGGTCAGCCATGATCTAATTGAATGACAGAGCAGACTCAAGGGGGTAAATAGCAGAATAATAGAATTGTGATACTAGGGACATGGGGCTGGATTCTCCAAACCTCCGCGTCGGAATCGCAATCGGCGCGGGAGTGGAGAACGGGCATTTATGCCGAAATCCGGGCCATGATTCTCCAAAATCCCAGCCAAGTGTGGACGCCGGCGTCAAAACTGGCGTGAGTGACTCCGGTGTCAACGAGCCTCCAGGGCCAGACATTTACCCCTTCCTAGAGGGCTTGTACAGCGCCGGAGTGCTGTCCGCTGCTCCGGCGCTTGAAAGCTGGCGCACCATGGCTGGCGCAGGACCGCGTATGCGTGCCACAACCGGCGTGGGTCTGCGCATGCGCAGCACAGCCGGCGCGGTTCTGCGCATACGCGCCTCAGCCGGCGCGTTTCCGTGCATTCGTGTGGGTTGCCGTCTCTGCGCTGCCCCCCGGGCAATATGGCGGAGCCCTACAGGGGCCTGGCACAGAGAAACATAGGCCCCCCCTCCCGAATTAGCCCGCCCGCCGATCTTAAGGCCCCGATCGCGGGCCTGGCCACCGTGGAGGCCCCCCCCCCAGAGTCAGATCCCCCCCCCCAGGGCGACCCTCGAGCCAGAACTCCAACGTCCCGCTGGGTAAGGCCATACGTAACCCACGCCGGTAGGCACTCGGCCCGTCGAGGTGCGGAGAATCGCCGGGGTTGGGGGGGGGGGGGTCGCTTTCAATGGTCCCCGACTGGCGCGGTGGCGACCCCAGAGAATTTCCCAGCACCGGTCCGACGCCCCTCCCTTTGATTCTCTAGTCCCCAGAGAATCGCGCGGGAGTCTCACGTGTGCGAACTACTCAGCACGGGTAGGGGCCCATTGACGGAGCCCACCCCCCGTGATTCTCCAGGGAAAACTGGCCACGTTGCCAACGCCATGGTTCTAACCACCTATTGGCCATCAGGAATGGCCAGTGGCGGCTGCAGACTCAGTCCGTGGCTGCCCTGGTGGGGGCTGGGAGGATCAATCGCTGCGGGTGGGCCTCATGGACGGCCAGGGGGTCGATCGGGTTTCATGGACACGCGGGCGAGCTCGATCTCGGTGAGGGAGGGGGCCTCTATTTCTGGTGCCTCTCCGTGGTCCGAGTCCACCATGTCCCACAGGCGGCCGCTGCAGGCTGCCACCATGCCCCTGCGCGGATTCCCAACCAGGAGTGCGGGGCCCTGTATCTGCAGCCATATTTGCGAGAAGCAGACTGTGCCCTGCCAGCCCACTGCAGGTAGGGACGTCACTCAGGACTTTCTTAAGCTGGCATGGGGGACATCGCCCCATTATTGGAGAATCCCGTCCCCGATTCTTCAACTTTTCAACCCTCTTCACCTTCTTTACTATGATTCCAGAACTGATAATCTTATGTCTTCTTTGAATTCATGCATTATTTTTAAAGTCTGTATAGTTTCTGTTCCATATTTATTACTAAAACAATACCCAGATTTTCCATTTCATTTTCACATCCTTTGCTTTGAACAGTGGCTCCATGGCCTCAAATTCTACACTTGTCAACATTCATTAAATTCTTAAAATCATCTATCAAGTCTGCTGTCATCCTTCTCTTCTCTGGAGTAAAGTCCAAAGCTATGCAATCTTCATTAATCAGCCTTCCAAGTTCAAGAATCACCTTGAAACCCTCCTCTGGATTCTCTCCAATAATTCGACATATTTTTCTGTAATGGATACTGACACATTAGTGACCTCACTAAGTTCTCAAAATCACCTCCTTGGATATATAAGTTGCATCCTTAGCTTTGCATCCCAACATTTGACATTGGGTTGAAATTGATACACATCACACACACTCTTTGAGCACAAATTGGGAGGAAAGATATTAATTTAGTAGTGAGATGGCCCACGCACAATCTCCTCCGCCAAATAAATGCGGGAGGCACCCTGAACCCCCTCTTTTTCAGACGGGCATGCTGCCTGAGGAGAAGTGAAGATGGTGGCACACTGCTGTTTTGTAGATGATGCTCGTGGACCAATTTCTCATGATCCACAGGCTTTCTTCGTTTGACACTTGAAAACTAGCTGAATCAGATTTCTAGAGCAATGTCTTTTGCAAACCCTCTTCCCCATGATGGACTGCTCCAAGGCTAGATATAGATTACTAATGTAACATCAGTACAAAGCAGTTTTGCTCCACAGCATCGCTACGGTTATAATGCCGTCTGAACCCTGACGCAGGGCACAACTTAACATTGGAACTAAGTGAAGCATTTCTCCCTGGAGTCATTTCTTACACCAATTTCAGACCCTATTTGCACGGCATAAGTTAAGTGACCGTGAAAAGATAAAGCTGCTTCAGACCAATGCTAAACTTGGAGCATGAATGCTTTGTTAATGTTCTATAGTCAGCATTAATTCAGAACACATGGTCCACAATTTATCTCTTAGCTATAGACCAGCAATAATGTTATATATATTGCAGACATTGTACTAATTATATTTAATATTTGTTTATTATTTATTATAACACCATTACGTTGTTAAGAAAGATCAATGTGTTGCATGATGGTTCCAATATTTCATTTATGTTATTGCATACACTTAAAACATTACTGGCAATTTAATTAGTCTCAACCTTTACTTAATCTGAGAAAGCCCTTTCCATTTTATACTGCGTGAGGACAAGCTAAATCACTTTTTAAATGTCTGGATCAATATTTTTCTGCTCACGAAGTTCAATATTCATTCAAATTAGACTTGATATGACAGGAGCTCACGGATTTATTTCCAATTTCAAACTTAAAATTCTTAGTCAGCTATGTTCAAACATTCCAGATGGAAACACCAACACTAAAACATTTATTTTGATTTGCCTGTTCATGCTGACTAATCTGTCTCTTCTTTCAGTGGAACACTTCCAAAAAGCATTAGATGTGCCTGGATCTTAATAATTAATCAGGTAACTATCCCAGTAATATCAGCCTCATTAACTCCTCCTTTCAAACCTATGCCCCTGATAAATGGAGGTTTCTCTGCAGCTGTACTTGAACACGAACACAGCCTTGCTAACTACTTTGTTAACACTTACAGATAGCTCAATCAAAGATCCAAATGTCTCAATGGGCAGCATGGTAGCACAAGTGGATAGTATTGTGTCTTCACAGCACCAGGGTCCAAGGTCCAATCCCTGGCTGGGTCACTGTCTGTGCAGAGTCTGCACGTTCTCCCCGTGTCTACGTGGGTTTCGTCCGGGTGCTCTGGTTTCTCCCACAAAGATTTGCAGGTTAGGTGGATTGGCCATGCTAAATTGCCCTTAGTGTCCAAAAAGGTTAGGAGGGGTTATTGGGTTATAGGGATAGGGTGGAAGTGAGGGTTTAAGTGGGTCGGTGAAGACTCAATGGGCCGAATGGCCTCCTTCTGCACTCTATGTTCTATGAAACTATACATTCAGTAAGTGAATTCCACTTTAAAAATCAAGCCTGTTTTGATTCCAGCTAATGTTACTGCTGGACAAGTCAGATTCCAGGGTGAAACCTGGTCTGATAGATTATTTTCTTTGTCTGCTGATGAGCTTTTAACACAAAGAGTAAACCATTTATTGAACAAGAACAATTAATTATGTGGTACAAGACAGAAAGGCTGGAAACATCTCAATACAAGTACAAGAGATGATGCAAATATTCAGGATTCCTTCACTCCAGCGATGTGCGGAATCGTTCCAAAGTTTGGCAAAGTCTTGGTTCCGGTGTGAAAACCGATGCAAATTGCACCAGCGCAGCGGCGGGAGATCTCACGGAATACTGAGCCTCTTTGAATATTGTTTTAGGAGCCACGTGTATCGTGCTGCCTCCCGCTGATTTGCTCGCCCTGGGGCATTCTAATCTCTACGATCCGTGGAGAGCTCCGTATGAATGCTTCCCGGCATTTGTTCCGGATCCAGTCGCGGGGAAGCCAGCGCCACCATTCATAGAGGGAGCCCTGACAAAACTCTTGGATGGTGTGCAGTAGAGACAGAATTTCCTCTATCCACAGTTGTGCAGACATCCTTTCAGCAATGTCACCACTCCCGCCTGGGGGGGCAGTGGCAGCTTTAGTCAGTGCCAGCTCACTGCAGAAGAGGATAGGGCAGCAGTGCTGCATAAAGCTGGATGGCCTTCTTCTCATGGGTAAGTCTGCCATCTCCAGTCTCTCTTTCCACCCCCTCACACACCTCACACCTCCAAGGTGATCTCTTACTCAGCCACCTTGCAGGTTGCCAACTCATGTCACAGGGCCCTCTTCTCTCACTTCCACCCCCCCACCCCACAATCCTCATTGTCTCCACCAGCATCTACTCTGCTCCTGACATTCCCGCTCCCACTCCAGTCCCATGCATGCCACAACTCATCACCATCTCAACTGGCAGGGCTCCCGCCTACACTCGCCACATTTGTCTGATTGTAGGACAAACTTGAGTATAACCGGCGGCATAAGCAGTCTCAGGCACCTGGAGTCGTGCGTAAGCTCAGATCCCTCATCCCCTTTGTGGAAAGAGCCCTTGAGCTGGTCAGAAGGGAGCTAGACCGCACCTGTGCTGAGGGTGAAGTGGGGATTGCAGATGAAAGTGAGAACCATCAGGGGACACAGTCATTCTTCAAGCCTCACGCAAGTAAATATTGTTCCATCATTTAACCCCGTGATGCACAAAATGAGTCATATCATAGAATCATAGAATTTACAGTGCAGAAGGAGGCTATTCGGCCCATCGAGTCTGTACCAGCTCTTGGAAAGAGCACCCTACCCAAGCCCACACCACCACCCTGTCCCCATAACCCAGTAACCCCATCCAACATTGAGGGCAATTTATCATGGCCAATCCACCTAACCTGCACATCTTTGGACTGTGGGAGAAAACTGGAGCACCCAGAGGAAACCCACGCAGGCACAGGGAGAACGTGCAGACTCCGCACAGACAGTGACCCAAACCGGGAATCGAACCTGGGACCCTGGAGCTGTGAAGCAATTGTGCTTACCACTATGTTACCGTGCTGCCCACCTCTCTTGGCTCGCACGGCAATCAGTCGACCATTGCCGTGTCCCTTTGAGACCACAGAGATTATCTGCTCAGTAGGAGATCTCTCAGATGCCACCATTGAAGAGGTGTCACATCTCTCACCCGCAGATACTAAGACCTCAGTGGGATTACACACACATACACAAGACAGACAAACACAGAGTGGGGAAAAGGGGGGGAAACATAAGTGAAAGAGAAAATAGTGTTTGCTTCAGATGATGGTTCCTTGAAGGCTTTCTTCACAGTAAGTTTGGAGAGTCTTTGTTTTGCAGCCTGTACTCACAATTTCCCTGGAGAGACAGAGTCCCTGCTTTCAGTTCATGGCCTGCCTTCAGGTCTCAGTGGTTTCAGCAAATGCAGTGCTCACGGGCAGAAGGCCTTCTGGAGAAAGATAGTCAATTCACACCAGCTTTTCTGGGGAGAGTTAGCACATTCTGAACTTTGTCTGCACAGCCTGTAATGATTCTCCTGTAAACAGATTCATCCAGGCTTTCTGCCAGTTCCAAAACAGATTTTCTGGAGAAAGGTGGAGAGGAGTGGATCTCCTTGGGGCCGCCAAGATCAAAACTGAAACCAAACTCAACCCTTGGAGAACTGAAAAACATTCCAGTGGGATCAAATCCAATCACCGCCTGTTACCAAGCAGAGCACAGCCTCTTTGGCCACCAGCCAAATCAATCAAACCCACGTCCCAGCCAATCTCTGTCTTTGGTGCAGGTCAGTCTCCAGCTCTAGTTCGAACCAACACAGTGATCTCTCCTGCTGCTAAATTCTCCTTCTTGAATTAAAGACCAATATCCATTAATCATTTAGGAAAAAAAATGTACCGGAGAAAAATAAAAGTAAAAGGAAATAAGGGAATAAACACGAAGGACCCTTACACCTGAAATTAGCATGGCAAACACATCCTGAGAGGGACCTTTAATCTTCCAGATCACAAGGATTGCAGAGTGGACAGGCTTTCAACCATCTACAACAATCCACCCCAACACTAATTCCTGATAAAGTGAATTTGAACTTCCAAGCAGCTTAACCCCTTTGTCCTCACAGTGCTGCCAAAGTGTGGTGTTCAACTCAAACTGCAGGCGTCCTCCCCCCCCCCCCCCCCCCCCCCCTCAGTGAGGCAGGGATGCAACCCATTCCAGAGTCCCTCCACTCTGCCTGGCCCCTCATGGTACCCTGCCCAAGATCCTCACAGTCACCCCCAGTGTTGACTCTCTGGATTCACCTCCTCCCACCCATGTTCCAGCTCCTACTATGGAAGGGCACTCCCTCAGCATAAATTGGGCAGAGGCGCAGCAAGGAGGACATGGGGATCGATGGCTGCATGCCAGTCGTCAGACCCCTGAAAGTAAGGAATGTCCTCGACATGAAGAGAAGATGAGGCCTGCGAGTGACCCCTCTCCCTGAGATTGAAAGACTGAACCCCACCCTTAGCCCCGAGTTGAACTTATCTGCATCCTCTCTGGTGCACTCTGATCATTTAATACCCTGTGGTGATGGCTAACTGAGAGCGCACCTGCAAACTCCCCCTCGGAGGTCAGGATGCCAGGTTCACATTTATGTAGATCAATTGTAAATGGCGCCGGTGTGACGTCACGGCAGCTGAACATTGAGTGAAGTGGGAAGTGCCGGAGTTAGGGCTTGCTAACGACATGCAGTGTGTTTGCGTTACTCCGCTGGCGAGGTGTTTGCAAAATCGGTAACCTCAATCTGACCGGAGAGCATCACGTCTTCCGATTCCCTCAAGATTTGGCTCTCATGTCAGCATTCTCACTGACGGCTAATGCAGACTTAAAATCACCCACTTTATCATTATGGACACATACAAATTCGGAAAGGTACAATCTACCTTGTACTCTAATACTCAGGATATGTATGTGGTACACATACACTCCAAGTTAAATGACAGATGTGATCAAAGAAGATTCAATGGACCTCTCACCAGTCCACCCAGATGCTCATCACACTGTGAGGCAAGTAGTCGCACTGAAGTTTTGTCTTTCTCACAAGGATTTCCAATCTGAACATTTGAAGAGCTCACCTTTGAATTCTGCGGTAATAGAGAGGTCGGCGGGAGACTCTATCCACTAAGGATCCTTGCATACTGTAGTCACACTGAAACCTAAGGTTAAGGCGTTCTCTGTGTTAGAGGGAGTTCATAAAGTCACTCGCTTTCTCCGCTCTCTCACCTATGGGTGTCAGCAGGAAAAGGGCAAGGGAAGAAGAGGAAGCCCTGTCCAGTGGGAAAAAGGAAGAAGTTGCAACTATTGAGGTGTCATTACAATCACCTGTACCCTCCATCAGCACAGAGACACCGTCTCGGTGGACACTAGATGTAATTCAGTCAGCATTTCAAATTCTGGTGTTCATCACATGGACATGTGTCCACAGCAGGAGAAGGCAGCCAAGTTTACAGGAACCTGGAGGACTGCTCGGAAGAGGTCTCTGCAATGTCCAAGTCAGATAATGAGCCTTTGAGATGGGCCTGGCATGAAATACTGGGGAAGCTGAGGGAGGCAGTGGAACATCAGAGGCTCTTAATAGAATGACGTGAGAAGGAGGAGTCCATCTGCCATCTGTCTGATAATATGGTGCCAATATCAAAGTCTCTGTGGGGAAGTAGTGAGTGCCATGGGGAACCTGACCTAGTTTCTGCCAGAGATGCCCATAGCTCTTCACTCCATTGCTCCAGCCATGAGAGAGTCTTTGCAGTTACTGCGTGAGAGGGAACTGGGCACGTTGACCTCCGTCCAGATGCCCCTTCCCCTCGAACAGACAGGCAGGGCTCTCAGACATCCAAAGAGAGGAGACGTGGCTGTTGGACACGTCTGGGACCTCCACTCAAGATTCTCTGAGGGTGCAGGGTCCTTCAGAATCTCCCTTGCCTATTATCCCATCAGCTTCGTCCTCTGTGATCGCAGATGGAGAAGCTGAAGGAAGCCGGGCTTTCCAGGCCTCAGCTCTGCAGAAGATGGCCGCCAAGGTCATCCAAAACAATAGGGAAAAGTGGTCAGTAGACTACTTCCAACTCTACTGCAGATGTCAAGAGAGAACCTATAAGAAGTTGCAGGGAATGAAAGATTCAGAAATTTTGATTACAGGTGTGGTTGCACATTTGCACTACAGTTGTTATGATACTTTAGAAAATAGAGTACATGTGCTCTTTAATGAAGTCTGATGTGGTTTCTTTGCAATGTGTAGTCTTTCAATCTATGTGTGACCCTACCCCACCATCTTCGGAGGGATGCCCGACCTGGGTCTATGTCCCCCGGAATCAGGCTCCCACTGCCCCCTTTTATTACTCACCATCCCTTGTTATCACCAGTTCCCTCATTATGCCCCCCTCCCCCCCCAAGACTCAAAGATATTTGCCATGGCTCTTGTAATCCATGTGCAGGACATCTCTTGTGCACAAAGTGCCTTTTCCCCTCTGTTCCAATGTCCTAGCATTGTCAGTACTACATGCTGCGGTTCCCCTTCAGTTGTCTAGTTGAGATGACAACCTGCTGCTCAGCTCACCCGCGATGACCCAACTCCCATGCAGTATCTCAAGATGTCAGCCATGAAGCTCTTCATCACTGCAAACAGCCATGGTTTGTGCACCTTTTGATGTGCAGTCCAGTATATTTTCCCCTCAAACCCATGACCTGGATCCTACCACACAGAACTATGGACACTTCAGGTGTAACATTTAACCTTCAAGGTTTCAATCCACCCCATCATCCTCCATCCTGTGCAGGTAAATGACCATATCCCCTGTGGACGTGACACACATGACAATACACACATGACAGCACATGACAATAGATCTGCCAACTCCCCAGAATCTGCTACTCATGCTTGATCTCCTCCAACAATCCTCAGCAAACCTTCACCCTCTGACCCTACAGGCTCATACTGCCCCCTTTTATAACTCACCATCCCTTCCAATCAACAATTACCTCAATATGTCTTCCGAGGACTCATCAGTTGACACCACAAACCTCTCCCTCTGAATCCCTTTCCCCTCTTCACAACCACACCCATTCACACTGTTCCCATGCCCATTCACCTGCACAAACTGCACCCCCTAAACCCACACTCCACCATGGTCCTTCCCACCCTCCCACTCTGTACCACGTTACCCATTCCACGACCCCCACAGCATCTCTCTTTTTCCTCTACCACTCTCAACATCCCAGGCCCCTCGCTCGGCCTCCACACAGCACCACCTCCTCATTCCTCTGCTCCCTGTCTAATGGTCCCCAGCACAGCCCATTGCTGCCCAACAGTATCTCATGTATCCGCCACTTGCAGCTTGAAGATCCACATGGTTGATGTTCCGCCAACTCACTGTGACATCTCTGGGTCCACAGTCGCTGGAGGCCTCCACCTTCCCATCTCTGCAGGCTCTCCTAGGCTTTCTTCCAAGTAAGTTCGAACATGTACATGTTGTGTTGATCCGGACATTTTCTGGAAAGGCATTAAATCCCACTGACGGCACAGATGATTGGAAGATCAGGGTGTGCGGGTAAATCCCAGCCAAGGTATCATCAACATCCCATGAATAGGATGCACAATAGCCTCTGATGGGAATGACAACTTGTCACGATAGGCAGGAGCGCATGTTCCCACTGGAAAATTCCACCCTCTGATTCTATATTAAAGCAATTTACTGTTATTTTGCATTGGTCTTGATTTCACCTTCACAGGCATGTCTAACTAAGATGACCTTATCGTTCTATTTATTCATGAGTGTATTAAATTGCTTCCATATTTTCTGTTTTTTATATTGACTTCAGCAAATAATAAAGCGACTGATATTCTTGTCACTTAAATGAAAAACCGTTGGCCAGTTGTTTATTCATAATGTCATTAAGTATGTCAATTTGATTTGAAAGAAATTGTTTATACTATGCCACTTTCTGCTGGAAATAATACCAGAACTATTTGCATCTATCCAATAAGATCACTATACAATGAGATAATCAAATGAAAGCTATTGGAACCAGCTTTGCCTGCTTTAGATTAATGTCAATCCAAAGATTTTGTTAATAAACCCAAATCATTGATAGTTTTTAAATTGTAGAAAGTGTACAGATTTGCTTTCTGCTCTGCTCTGCTCTCGTCATCGTCTGTCTGCCTCAGCAGTCACCAGGAATATTGCGAGATGTGCTGGCTCCAATCCGATATGCTTCTTTAATCTACGAGGTGATGGAGAAGGAGAGAAAGAGAGACAGTCAGCAAGGTCTACCATCCCTTGACCATCAAGTGCTCCCAAATCCCATGGTCATCTTGCATGTGAATGCTGACCAACCCGCACCATTCCCACCGCCCAGCGAAGTCTTGAGCAGCTGCTGCCCACAGCAGCGAGCTTGCATGGTCACGGGCACTGCCCCATGGCTCCTCATTTTCATCTATGGCCTCCGGGCCGGGTGATCCTTCCCTTCACTTCATCAGTAATGGTGCACATCATGTTCTGGTGAAAATGGCCGCCACTCCATGGTGCCATGGCCACGAGCCGCAGGCCCTGCCGATGACTACCTCTCCTCCTGAGCCTTGGGGGGGAAAGCTGATTCATTGTAGATGATGAACAGTTGATAGGAGGCTCAAGGCTATCTGGATTGTGAGAGGGCACAGATGCTGTCAGAGGCATAGAAGGATGCATGGTGGATGATCAGGATTGAACATCACATCACCTTCTTCCTGGCAAATTGCCACACTCCAACCACTGTAAAACCCAGCACTTTAACAACAATTTGCACCACATATTTCCACTCCCCCCCCACCCAGCCCCTACCAAGACATTGACTTGACACAGCAGTCACTACATCAGTGACTTTCACCCATCCCTTGCTATGAAAAACTCCAGTCCTCACAACCCCTTCCGCTGAAATGAGAACCCAGAGGCCCCAAATAGAACATAGAACAGTACAGCACAGAACAGGCCCTTCGGCCCTCAATGTTGTGCCGAGCCATGATCACCCCACTCAAACCCACGTATCCACCCTATACCCGTAACCCAACAACCCCCCCCCCCTTAACCTTACTTTTATTAGGACACTACGGGCAATTTAGCATGGCCAATCCACCTAACCCGCACATCTTTGGACTGTGGGAGGAAACCGGAGCACCCGGAGGAAACCCACGCACACAGGGGGAGGACGTGCAGACTCCACACAGACAGTGACCCAGCCGGGAATCGAACATGGGACCCTGGAGCTGTGAAGCATTTATGCTAACCACCATGCTACCCAAATGTTGGTGATGGGCTATGGAGCCCTTCTCTTGCTTTTGCAGAGAGTCAAATGAGGGTGCCCTCATTGAGGGACCCTTGTGTCTTCTTGCCTGAGCTGTGGCAGCTGATTGTGTGCCGGTGATGTTAATACTGTGCAGGTATGTGGCTTTTTCTTAAGAAGCTGAAATGAGGCCACTGCCTAAATATGAGAATTATTGAGAGATGTATGACTTTGCTGGATGCTTTGCAGCAATGAAATATATAGCCAGTGTTTAAAATAACAGTATTGTCAAGAAGCAGTTATGCTCCCTAGGAAGGGTCCGAGGTTAATAACATTGCAGCGTGATAAAAAAATGGTGCTGCATTGATCAGCTGTAGGGCCTGAGAGAAATGCTTGTGCCTTAATGGACTGTTAACTGATTGCATCAAAAATTAAGTATTTGATCTGACATGGATTGTCTGCCAAGCAGCTACTGGTGCATCTGTTCGTTGTGTTCACTAACCTTGGCTAATCCCTCCTTCATCTGCTCTGGAGCTGTCAATTGTTATGGTCCAGGGTTTGGAGAACCCCAAAGTGTATGATGGAGTTCACCTAACCCACAACTTTTAATAGATTGTGGTATGGGGAGCACACGGCCCACTCTGCAGTGTGGTACAGCAGAAATGGAAAAGTATTTTTTAAAGCAAAACAATGTTTATTCTATGAACTCAAGTTAGCCTTTTTAAAACATACAGTGAACATCTTAGCAATAATTAATTCAAATACAACCCCCAAAGAATACAACACTACGTAATCCTTAAGCTGTCCTTTTAACATCCATAAGACTTAAAATAGAAGTTTTAACAGAAGCACATCAGGTTAAAGTCACTACTGAGAACAGTTATTAGTTTTAAATCACCAAAGGATTGATTTACAGTTTTTAGATTGCAGAGAGAGAGACGTATACACCTTCTGGCTGTGACAACAAAACTGAAAACAAAACTAAAACACACCCTGCAGCAAACAGCCTAAAGTGAAAGTAAAAAGCTGACAGACAGCCCAGCTCCACCCACTCTCTGACATCACTGCAGTAATAAACACTCATTTCTTAAAGGTACTCTCACTACAGATATTTATATACACACCCATTTATAAACACTTATTTCTTAAAGGTACTCTCACATGACACAATCAAAGGCATTCAATGAAGGCTGTCAACACGTGGGACTTCCTAAATTAGTCAAGGCCACCCCACATTTTGAATGGAGTGCCAAAGCTCTAACCTGAAACTGACAGGAATCAACACTGTTGCCATGGTCAGGTGGCTGAAAGTAACATCTAAGGAGTGAGTTGCTACTCTTTATCTGCACCATGTAAAAATTCAACCATGGCACCCCCAGCCCGGGGGGCATCCCCATCCCGGGGCACCACCCAAGGTCAACCCTTCCCACCAGCACGAGCCCTCCCCCACCCTAAGTCACTTGAAAATAAACCCTCTACACCCCAGGATACAGTTCAGAAGGAGACTAAACACCTTGGTCGAAGTCCATGGCACCTGGTCCTCGCTTTTCAGGACCTGCACCAAATTGCGCCTGCATGAGCTTCTGGGGGTGGGGTTGGGGGGACGAGGGAACGCATCCCAGGAGACCATTGAATTGGGCTTATGATCATGAGCGTAAATGAGTCTTGCATGAGTGGACGAGAATCTGATATGGGCCGGTAGTGCCGGCCGGCAGACTTGAAACGGGTTTGACGGCCAGTGGGAATCCCGTTTTGGCCCTCATGCCCAATTTAGCGTTCCATTGCTATTCCTGTCTGAGGCTAGTGGCCCTGGAGAATCACCCCACCCCCCCCCCCCCCCCCCCCCAAATATCTGCAGTTTCTCCTTTTCATTTACAATTGAATTTTCAGTAATAATCCAAAATAACAAGTGGATACTGAGGTGTGGGAAGAGAAGCCATTGGTAGAGGATCTCTGTCTAGGGTTGGATAGGTAAGAGAGAAACAAAATTTGGTAGCCCCACTGTGATTGACAACAGCAGAGATGTTGGAGGAGGATGATATGGTCTACTGTATTCAAGGCCACCAAATTGGCAAGATAATGCTACACAGTTTCAGAGAATGGTGTTTGTGACTTTAGTGTTATCTTGGGGAGAGGAAAAATCTGATTGCGAGGAATTACTGTGCAGCTGAATGTGGCGGCAAATTTACAAATGCTGCTGTAAAATGTTGGAAAACAGCAGGAAAATGTACTTAATGAAGTGGCAGATCCAAAGGTTGGAGAAATGGTACTCTGACCTTTTTGTTTGAAAGAAAAAAATCGGAGCAATTAATTGCTTTGAATTTGTCAATTAGTGGTTAGGAAATAGCGTTCAAGTACACACATTTTGAAGGACAAAACTTACAGGTTATTTTTGCAGAGCTTTGACTTTTAAAATGTTATGCACAAATTGAAGAGATGTTTAATCATATTAGCAATGTCGGCAGTTTAGGCCTTAGACTCTTCCCAAATCGTGAACATTCCAATCCCGTTAGATTAGTCAGTTTTTATATGCCATGACATTGAAAATGGACACTAATACTACAATAATAAGCTGCATTGTTGCTTTACCACTACCATTTAACTCTGTATAAATACCTAAAAAATGGTACAAAAAAATGAAATAAAATTACGAATGCAATCCCTTTTGCTCCCACCATTTATTTTGAAGTTGAAAGATCAATCCAAAATGTTGCATTAAAAACTGATTTTACAATCGATTAAGCATTTGGAATATAAAGGCTGACCGAGTTGTATCAAGTTATGCAACCAAAGATTGAAATAATTTAACAAGTCCAATAGATAGCCCATGCTCCATGCATCGGCATGGGCTCCCTAGAAAGGTAGCCTGTTGGTGGTTTGGAAGGCATTAGTACAGAAAATATTTCTGCAGGCAAAGAAACCAAATTGGTGAAAATTTCAAGAAAGTGAAATTACAGAGTGGAAATGAAAAATCACAATTTATTTATCTACATTGGTGCATATGATCACCAAATAGACTGCAATTAGTATTTAAGGCCAGGAATTTTCTTTAGAGTTCTAAAACTGAAATATAACACCTGCACTGTGGTACCAGTGCAAGTGTGTCAGCTATATTAAATGGGTTGAACTTTAGATCCCTAGTTGTGGAGAAGAAAATGTTTTATACGTTTCCAAATGACTGCCAACTGCAGAGCGAGCAGTATTCATCCAAATAAAAACTAGAACTACAAGAGCATAGTAAGGCACTTCTCTCTCTAATGTGAACAGGTAAGTCTCTGTCCGCCTGTATTTCTTCATTTTGGATTATTTCTATTTATCAATCATATGGCAGAATATCAAATATTTGTTGTACAGTAACTTCAATAGTGCTATCAGCTGTAGTGCTGTTACTGGTATCTTATACAAACGCGCATACTGACATTTACATAGGATGGGATTACACGGGATATATGGCCCGGTAATAGGTTGGCTTTTATGCTCCACTTGAGCCTCATCCTGTCTTGCCTCCCTATCGTAGCAAGTTCCACATTTACATTTGGATAACAAAGTTTCTTCTGGATTTTCCATTGACTTTCCTGGTGACTATCTTATAGTGGCGGCCTCCAGTCACCACTCTGCCTCTCTGAATAACAACACTGAACTATCACTCTCTGCTTTCTGTCCTGAAGCCAGTTGACAATCCATTCTGACACTTACTTTACACTTCAGATTTTTTTTTACCTTATTTGTCTATTGTGGGGTAGCCTTATAAAAGGCCTTTTGAAAATCTAGATAAATTGCATCTACTGTATTGCCGTTGTCTACTCTCTCTGCTACCTCCTCAAAAACTCAGTAGAGTTGGTCAAGCAAGACTTTCCCTTTTGAAATTCATGCTGACTATTCATCATTACATTTTTTATTCCTAGATGTTCTTCTATTCTCTCTTTTAATAGGGTTCCCATTATATTTTCCCACCACTGATGTTCAGCTGACTAGTCTGTAATTCCCCGGGCATGTTCTGTCCCCCTTAATAAATATAAGAAAGACTTCTGGTGATGACGACGTGCTGAACAGTCACATGTTAGATGGCTCTCCTCCCGTGGACCTGAAAAATAGCCACGTTTCAATGATAATTTGCCAAAAAGACACACCACTCCATTCCCCAACTTTCACAGGACAGAGGAAGGACGGAAGTGAGGGAATTTTAAGCAGAAATGCCCGAAGGAAATCAAACTAGAGGCAGAACAGAGACCAGGAGTAGAAGGGGTCAGGGATGACAACACTCGGACGAGCCAGCCGGCGCACAAGGCAGCGGAGTGCACGTTTCGCCAAAACAAAAAGAGCAGGACAGACAGGAACAAGTCCCTCCCGCATCAGGGGGGAACTGGAAGGCATCCTTCACCGAGGCACTGAGGGAGCACCAGGAGGAGATAAAGGCGGAGGTGAAAGCGGACATTGAGGCCGCGGTGAAGGCAGCGGTGGCTGAGACCCTGGCTCAAATACAGCTCACCCTGAGCAGAGCAGAGAAGAGGCTGGAAGTCCAAGAGGCGACCATCAAAGAGTTGCAAAAGGCCGCAGCTGACCAGAGTGATCGGATCGTGGCACTGGAGAAAGAGGTGGCGAGGTTGGCCGCGACACAGAGCAGTCTGAAGGGCAAAGTAGAAGATCAAGAGTATTGCTTGCGAAGGCAAAACCTGCGGATTGTGGGCCTACCAGAGAGGATCGAAGGCAGGGACCCCACGGTATATGTGGCCGAGATGCTGGGCAACTTCGTGGGGAGAGAAACTTTCCCAAACCCACCAGAAATGGACAGGGCACACCGGTCGCTAGCCAAACTGCACCAGGAAAGAATCCAGCGCTGGGCCGGACAGGCCAAGAACTGCCGCTGCAAAGGACATAATATTAGGATACACCAGGACATTGGGGCGGAGCTGGCCAGGAAATGGGCTGATTTCAATAGGGCAAAAGAAGCCCTGTATTAGAACGGCGTACGCTTTGGTATGATGTACCCAGCGAAGCTCTGGGTCACATACCAAGGCAAAGAGCATTTCTTTACAGCCCCCGCCGAGGCAAACAAGTTTATCTTAGAATGTGGACTGGAGCAGCGACTGCAGGGAAAGCAATAATGGACCGCTTCATGTGGAAAATTGTGACCTTTTTTGAAAGAACAAACACAGCGGAGGAGGGAAAGCGAAGTGGCAAGTGAGTGGAGTGCAGGGTAAGACGGGGAAAGAACAGGGAGTAATTATAGAGAGTGGCGAGGGAGAATCGAGACAGTAACTCTCAGGAGGGGGGCCACCCCACGAGCCGAAAAGCTAGCGCCGGGGGTATGTAGCAGAGCAAGGCCGCGGCACACCCCCATCAGGGGGGACAACGCCAGGCTGGGTGTGTGAGGGGGGGGGACACACACAACAAAGACGTGGGAGCAAACAGGGATAGGAGCTGGTGGAAGGGGGACAAAAGAGGGTAACACAGGAAAGAGGAGATGGGGGAAGGGAGGGATTGGTGGGTGGAGGGGGGCATAGGGAGGTGGAGAAAAATAGGACTAGAGCGAGAGAAGCAATAAGGCTACAAAGGGCCGCAACCAAGGTTCCGGAGCAAAGAAGCACTGCAAGTACAGTACGGTCTCTGGGCGAAGGGAGACACACAGTGGGCGGCCATGTTGGGTGTCTCCTGGACAAAGGGAGACCACAGATGCAGGGGCAGATCCAAATGATGGACCACTGTTGGTGGCCATGTTGGGTATCCCCTGGACAAAGGGAAATTCCAGAGCGCAGGGACCCGACGGCATGGGGAGAGCAATGACAGCGGCCACCTTAGAGGGTCCCCTAATCAATGGAAACCCTGGAGTGCAGAGGCGCGTTCACCAGGTAAATATGGTTAATCCCACAGGAGCAGCAGGACAGAAGCCCCGCACCAGTATAGTCACCTGGAACATAAGGGGACTCAATGGCCTCGTGAAAAGATCCAGAGGTTTCACCCACCTAAGAAACATGAAAGCCAAAATAGTCTTCCCCCACGTGTGCAAGACTCAAACTAGTGCAACTAAACGTGGTACATAGAGCCTACTTAACAAGAAGCCGAATTAGTAGGTTCTTCCCGGAGTTGGAGGACAGATGTGAATGGTGCCAAGGACGCCCACATGTTCTGGTCTTGCCCCAGACTTGCTAGGTACTGGACAACCTTCTTCAAGGCAATGTCCAAAGTGGTGGGGGTGAGGGTGGAGCCATGCCCAAAAGCAGTGGTCTTCAGGGTAGCAGACAAGCTAGATCTCTTCATGGGGAGGAAAGCGGACGCCCTTGCCTTTGCCTCCCTGATCACCCGCCGTAGAATTCTGCTCAGCTGGCGGTCAGCAGCATCACCCAAAGCTGAAGACGGGCTGTCCGATCTATCGGAATTTCGCCGAAGGGAGATAATCAAATTTGCCATCTGGGGGTCGGAAGATGGCTTTGTCAGAACATGGGAGCCATTTACCCAACTACTGCGGGACCTGTTTGTGGCCAACGAACAAGCAGATAAATAATCAAGTAGCCAAGAGCCTGGGGAAAGTAGCCAAAATATGAGAAAAGAGAAGGAATGAAGGAAAGACCGGGGTGGGGGGGGGGGGGGGGGGGGGGGGGGGGGGGGGGAAGTAGTGTAAGAAGGGGTAGCTAAACACAACGGAAAATAAAGGGGAGCTGCAGGGAGGGAGGGGGGAGAGGGCAAAGAGTAATAGAGGGCAGCCAGAAGGTTGGGGGGTGGGGGGGGGGGGGAAGACGAGGGAACACAAACCGGAAGGAGAGTACAGGAAATTACAACGACCATGACGAACACAGCAACAGAGAGCAAGAAAGTACAGGAGGAAGGAACGACAGATGGCCGAAGAGGAAGCAAACGCACAACAACAACAGCGAAAACCGACTGGGGGAAGCAAGCAACATCAGGGAGGGACACTACCCAGGCCAGGCCCCCCCCCCCCCCCCCCCCCCCCCACACCCAGGCGCCCCCCCCCAGATCTATTTTCTATTACTGGTGTTGTATGTACTCTCTTTGTTGAGAAAAATCAGAAGGAAACAAAGGGGGTGGGGGGGTGCTTTCCCCCCCACACCCCAAAGACATGCATAATATAATTGTCTCTCCAGTGCCTCGATGTACATACACTTCCCCAGTTTTTAACTTTCCAACTCCTTGGTTTATTATTTACATGATTTTTGTAATTGTATATTGTTGTTGTTTTTATCTTGTTTTGTGGTATCTTCTCTTTTTTTCTTCTTTGTGTACACCTGTAAATACTATGTGGGAAAAAAACAATATAAAACATTTTAAAAAATAAATATAGGAAATACATTTCTACCAATCTACCTCACTCCACCTTTTTATTAACAAAGTAATAAATATGTAATGCCTCCGCTATCTTGTCCAGAAAATGTTTGAATTCATCCGGACCAGGTGCTTTATCCTCTCTGAGCTGATTTGTTTATTTAATACTTCCCATTTTTATTTTAAATGCACTCATCTCATTGCTCATCTGTTCTATCTCCCTGGTCAATTCCGAAGGAAAATAATTTTAGCTGAGAAATGCAAGATGTGTGTAAAAAATACATGAATGCATTCATGTAAAATATCTTTGTATAGTCTTTCAACAAAGACATATCTTTGCTTGTCTGTCTTTTCCATGGTGAAAATTAAGTGTAATTCTGCCTTTGCCTGTGGGACTACGCTCGATTCAGCCTGATTTATTTCTGAACCTGCCTAATGTTTTAATGTATTTCTAAATTGTGTAAAAGAGATGATAAATCATGGATTTAATACACTCAAATGACAATTTTAAATTTGCTGAAAATTATTATGAACATAGTGGGGTCAGCTCATGCTGTATAATCCATAAGGTCACTATTAAATTCAGACAGTGGTATTGCATAGACGATCCATTAATGGGGAGCTGAAATAGTAATTTAGGCATCTCTGCTGGATGATTGAACTGATTGCTGAATAAGGTATGAAATCTGACTTTAATTAATGTAGAAGGTGGAAGCTTTAACACATAATACCAGAATTTATGAGACATGGGCAATTTTGGTCAGCTTTGTGCATTAAACAGCATGAGCGATGAATAAAAGTCAAGATGAACACGCAGTTCAAAGATAAAATCTCACATTGTTTTAAATGTGACAATTAAAATAAAAATCCTCATAGAAAGTTACGTCCCCACTGGAAGATTCACTGCCAAAGAGAAATTGTAAATTAGATCAAAATGAGCAGACCAGGCCAATTAAATGGGTCCACTCTCTTTTTTTGGTGTTGCTGTCTGCGCATTGAAAAGTATGTTGCATAATTATCTCAGATCCATTCAGGAATGTAAACCAATTTGTGTCTTAAAACTAGAATAAAATGCAGCGCAGCACGGTCTGTTCACAATGAGCAAAGCTGCTCTGTTTAGCTGTCATTATCGTTTAGATTATTTTACTGCGCACCAACACGAACCTTAATTTTAATTCATTTTGTTGAACACAGCAATTGACAATCATTACCTACCACAACATGTTGCTTAATTTCTAGAACAAAACAATGAAAATCAGGCAAACAGAATTTGGGAAGCCTGCATTTTAAAGGTGTGGTTAACAAATGAAGGCTGGAGATCAAAACTTATATACTTCCTCACATTTTATTGTGTCTCATGAAAATAATTAAAACTTATTTCACCTTCCTTCCCTTGTGTGGTAAACCACGTTATTGCATTATATGTATTGTATTGTATTGTGCATGCTTGTGCATGCCTGGGCTTGTCCAGGTTGGCTCTGCCTATGGCTCCTCCCCTCGGGCTTATGTATAAAGGTAGCAAGTCTCCGCCTCCGACCCAGTTCGGGTCCAGAGGCAGGAGGCTTGCTGTTTAGTGTATTGCAGGGTAGCATGGTGGTTAGCATAAATGCTTCACAGCTCCAGGGTCCCAGGTTCGATTCCCGGCTGGGTCACTGTCTGTGTGGAGTCTGCACGTCCTCCCCCTGTGTGCGTGGGTTTCCTCCGGGTGCTCCGGTTTCCTCCCACAGTACAAAGATGTGTGGGTTAGGTGGATTGGCCATGCTAAATTGCCCGTAGTGACCTAATAAAAGTAAGGTTAAGGGGGGGTTGTTGGGTTACAGGTATAGGGTGGATATGTGGGTTTGAGTAGGGTGATCATGGCTCGGCACAACATTGAGGGCCGAAGGGCCTGTTCTGTGCTGTACTGTTCTATGTAAAGCCTCAGTTACGTTCATCACTCGTCGTGTGTTATTGGTGGTGTATCAATTTAATACACTAAACTCCTAAAGATGAACTAATCACTCAAGCCTGATCGCTTGGAGCTGGACCCACAGGCAGCTGACGCTACAGAAGCATTTGAACACTGGCTAAGCTGCTTCGAGGCGTGCCTTGCATCCTTAATGAAGACCTCACAGACCTCCAAAAGAAGCAGGTCCTCCACGTATGGGTGAGCCCAAGAGTCTTTCCCCTCATCAGGGACGCCCCCTTGTACGCGGAAGCAGTAACGCTGCTAAAAGGACATTATGTGAAATCCGTTAACCAGGTATATGCTGGGCACCTCCTAACCACGAGACGGCAACGCCCTAGGGAATCACTCGCAGAATTCCTGCGTGCCTTGTGCATCCTCTGCCGGAACTGTGACTGCCGGACGATATCGGCTACCCAGCACGTGGAGCTGCTGATCAGGGATGCCTATGTTGTGGTCATGAACTCTAACTATATCTGCCATTACTAGAAGGGGGGACACTCGGCCTCCCAGAGACAGTACAACTCTCCAACATGCTGGAGGTGGCCTCCCTGAACATTGGGGCCTACACCTCCGACCGCGCAGCACCCTCGTAGGCGCAGCCATCAACTGACCCGGGTGCGACACAAGCTTGCGCCACGGAGGCCCGAGGTGCTACTTCTGCGCCTGGGGTAACCTGGGGTAATCACCCCAGACAACGCTGCCCGGCACGGAAAGCAACTTGTAACAGCTGTGGGAAGAAGGGCCACTTCGCATAAACCTGCCAGGCCCGAACACCCCCTAAATCTTCTAGGCCCAGCAGCGCTGCCTGCTGCCTGTAGGGGCCACCCCCAGCTGCCGCACCACCCTCCATATGCGACCCGTGGGCGCCGCCATCTTTTTTTTCGGCCGACACGCGAGACCCATGGGGGCTGCCATTGTGGACGCCATCGCAGATGCCACCCCGCGACTCATGGGGGCCGCCATCTTGGGACCACTCCACAGCCTCCCGGGAGCCCTGCTCACCTGACCGCACGCTGGCCGCCTATACTTCTGGCTGGCCTACCGACCGCCTTCCGACACTCGCCTCCGTCACACTCGACCAGTCCCGGCAGCACCACCTCGCGAAGTCCACGAGGACCGTCCGGATCAATGGGCATGAGACGGCCTGCATTTTTAACTCTGGGAGCACAGACAGTTTCATACACCAAGATACAGTAATGCGCTGCTCCCTCCCCATCCTACCTGCGACCCAGAAAATCTCCCTGGCTTCCGGATCCCACCCAGTAGAAACCCGGCGGTACTGTGTCGCGACCCTTACTGTACAAGGCATAGAGTAACTAACTTTAGGCTCTACGTCCTCCCCATCTCTGCGCTGCCCTATTCCTGGGGCTCAATTTCCAGTGCCATCTCCAGAGCCTTACCTTAAAGTTCAACGGATCCCTGCCCCCCTCCCTCACCGTCTGTAGCCTCGTGACCCTTAAGGTCACCCCACCGTCCCTCTTAGCAAACCTCACCCCGGACTGTAAGCCTGTCGCTACCAGAAGCAGACGCTACAGTGCCCGGGACAGGGCCTTCATCAGGTCGGAGGTCCAGCGACTCCTGTGAGAGGGGATCATTGAGGCTAGTAATAGCCCCTGGGGAGCCCAAGTGTTGGTCATCAAGACTGGGGAGAAGCACCGGATAGTCATCGATTACAGCCAGACCATTAACAGGTACACACAGCTCGATGTGTGCCCCTCCCCCGCATATCTGATATGGTCAATCAGATTGCGCAGTATCGAGTCTTCTCTACAGTCGACTTGAAGTCAGCCTACCTACAGCTCCCTCTCCGCCTGGTGGACCGCTAATACACTGCCTTCAAGGCACATGGCTGCCTCTACCACATCCCCAGGGTCCCCTTTGCGGACAAGGCCCGTCCACTGATCAAATCCACCATTTTTCCCCTGACGCCTGTGAAATGACTGGCCTTCAATCGCATCAAGGCAGATATTGCCAAAGCCGCGATGCACGCTGTGGACGAGTCCATCCCACTCCAAGTCTTTTCACCCTGTTCGGGTTCCCCCGCCTACATCCACAGTGATCGGGGCTCCTCCTTTATGAGTGACAAGTTGCGTCAGTTCCTGCTCAGCAAAGGCATCGCCTCCAGCAGGACGACCAGCAATAACCCCCGGGAAAACGGACAGGTGGAAAGGGAGAACGCGACGGTCTGGAAGGCCGTCCTTCTGGCCCTACGGTCGAAAAGTCTCGCAGTCTCCCACTGGCAGGAGGACCTCCTCGATGCACACCACTCCATCCGGTCGCTCCTGTGTACAGCCACTAACGAGACTCCTCATGAATGCATGTTTGCCGTCCCCAGGAAATCCATCTCCGGGGTCACGCTTCTGTCCTGGCTGACAGTTCTGGGGCCCGTCCTTCTCCGGAAGCATGCGAGGAGCCATAAAACCGACCCCTTCATCGAGAAGTTCCTGCTCCTCCATGCAAACCCCCAATATGCCTACGTGGCACACCAGGATGGGCAGCAGGACACGGTTTCTCTTCGGGATTTGGCACCTGCAGGCTCCCCAGCGACCATCACCACCACCCCCCACCCTACAATGTCTTCCCCCACCCCTGCCCACCTCCCTCATGAGCTGACACCCACAGGCCCACCGGCGACAAGCACCAACCCCTCCGCCGACACACCGCCTCCCCCCTTCGCCGACTCAACATCTGGCTGAAGAAGACGATGACAATGCGCTCCCGGATGCGCAGGTCTCGACCCTAGCGCCCACACCACAGTCGGGACTGAGGCAGTCACGGCGGAAGGTCAAGGCCCCCGACAGACTTGACCTTTAAGACCACTTCACCACCGGCGGACTTTTTTTAAAACAGGGAGTGAATGTGGTAAACCACGTTATTGCATTATATGTATTGTATTGTATTGTGCATGCTTGTGCATGCCTGGATTTGTCCAGGCTGGCTCCGCCTGTGGCTCCTCCCCTCGGGCTTATGTATAAAGGTGGCAAGTCTCCGCCTCCGACCCAGTTCGGGTCCAGAGGCAGGAGACTTGCTGTTTAGTGCATTAAAGCCTCAGTTACGTTGATCACTTGTCATGTGTTATTGGTAGCGTATCACCTTGGTTTCCATCTTGTTGTCCAGGCCCAGGTCCCATTTTAATCTGTCCACATAGCCCATCACTGCATATACGACTCATTTTCATTTATATTAATAATTTAGATTTCCCCTCACAGAAATAACATGCCAAGCAATCACCTGGGATTTTACAAAAGAGAGCTGTCTGATCAAAAGGCTAATTGGTTTAGAAAAGTAACATTCATTTGCATTTCGATTTTGGCCAAGAAGTGTTCGACACCACAGCAGACATTGGGCACAAAGAAACAGGAAGTGCTATTCACCAGGAATCATACCAAAGTCACTGAAGGGGAAACTAAAATGAGCTTTTGAGGTGATAGACAGTAGAAATGTGGATTACAGTAAATGGAACTAAAACTATGTATTAGCTATGTTAAGTGGAGAACTGTGTTTTAAAGACCAAATTGATTGTGTGAGAAATGTTGGGCAGATCAGGAAATGGCAGATTCAGTGAATAAATTCTTCACATTCATTTTAACTATTCAGGATCCAGTCAGTTTGTCTTGGGAAGCCACACCACTTATAGTGGTTATTAAAGACATGTTGTGGAGATATCTGAAGCATTATATCAGAAGGTGCCAGTGCAACAATATGCTTGTCACTTTCTAATAAGTTTCAGGAATTCCCATCAGAGAAATGGCAAGAGCCCAGTGAGAACCATGCGGCCATGGAAGTGAGTGATTTAAGTGGGAGATATTATTATTATATTATTACATCTATTAACTAGAATTTGCTTGGAGAAGGGTTGGGGTTTAGGCAGGGGTGGTACAATAATGCCTGAAGGTAAATCTAAATATTGAAACCACAAAATCGGCGCTGCATTTCTATGCCGATTTCATCTGCAAAGCACTGGCCCGGATTTTACAGTGGTAATGACATTGAAAGTGCCAACTTTCACTAGCATTGCTCCTCTGAGCAGCAATTCCTGGTGTCAACACACGGCCAGTTAAGCACAAACGTCCAGAGGTTTTCTGATAGCTACTCTACAGTTTCAATGCGTGCACTGTTGAAGTCCCTGCAGACTGCGATCAGTCAGAAATCGCTGAACTGATGAGAACCTACTCCCTTATGCTATTAATCTTGCTATAAAAACCCTTGGTAAAATTATATCATATTAAGTGAAACATAACCGAGGGCAGAAAGTCGGTATGCAGGTACAGCTTCCACTGTGGACGCTACCCGTTCACTGTTGGCCTGGTTGCCATGCATTGTCGGCACAATCTCCTGTGCCTGAAGTGGTCTGACTCCTCCAGCTGCACCTGCAGATGCTGGGAAACTTGCTGACACCCTCTCCTGGAAATCCTGGCTCTGTGTCTGCATCTGTACCAATGATGGGATTGTACTTTCCAGAAACACGATACCTGTCCGGACTACATCTGTTTGCTGAGATCAGGCATCCCTCCAACTGTCCGCTCCCTCGGGAGTCTCTACCCCCACCTGATGTGCTGCAGCATGTGTGACATGTGCACCAGAAAGTGACCCAGGAGCTTCATCACTAAAATGCCCCACCGAGGTGATAGTCTCTGCGATGGTGGAGGGTGCAGGGGACAGCAGTGATGAGAAGCCAGTGTCTTCCTGGAAGTGGTGCTCCGGGTTGTGCTGGGGGACTGGTTGAGGGTGAGGTTGCCCGGACGGCCGGTCCTAGTCTGATGGTGATCCCGCAGGACAAGAGACATGGTGAGATCTTGGGAAGCAATGTCTGTGGGAGGGGGGTGACTGCTATAGGGACATCATTTTACACTGGGAGCTGACTTGATTGCCTCATGCTGACCTCAGGTTTGGAGGTAGCCCTCTCATCGACCTCTTGGGCTAGCTCCATCGCCCTCTGCTCCATGGGGCTCTGTGCTCTTGAGGTCCGTGATGACCCTGCTAGCTTTCTCACCCTCTCTGCGGTTAGGGGCACCTTGTCCTAGTAGTCATAGAAACGGGAGTAGGACCCTCAGCCCTTCAAGCTTGTTGCGCCATTTAATGAGATCATGGCTAATTTGTGGCCGAACTCCATATCCTTTAATATATTTGCTTAACCAAAATCTATCTATCTCAGATTTAAAATTAACAATTGTTCTAGCTTCAACTGCTGTTTGTGGGAGAGAGTTTCAAACCTCTCCAACCCTTTGAGAGATGTCTAACATCTCTCCTGAACGGTCTTGCCCTAATTTTTAGACTCTGCCCCCGAGTTGTAGAATCGCCAACCAGTGGAAATAGTTTGTCTTTATCTACCCTGTATTTCCCTATTAATATCTTGAATACTTGGATCAGATCGCCCCTTAATCTTCTGAAAACTGGTCTATTTTTTGTAATCTCTCCTCGTAACTTAACCCCAGTAGTCCCGGTATCATTTTTGTAAATCTACGTTGCATTACCTCCAAGGCCAAACTATCCTTCCTAATCTGTGGTGCCTGGAACTGCTTACAGAAATCCAAGTGGGGTCTAACCAGCATTTTGTATTTAGGATGCAGAGGACACGGTGAGACTCATGGAGACGTGTTACATAGGAAGGGTGGGGGTCGATAGCTGGTGGCATGTGTGTGCAAGGCGCCTAGCTAAAGAGGAGAATGCAGGTGTTGGGGTTTGGTGGAGGGTGGGATGGAGGGTAGATGTAGGTTTGGTTTAGTTTGATCTAGGGGAGTGGAGGAGTGATGTGAGGGGTGGAGTACAGGAGTGATGAAAGAGGGACAGAGACAGTGACTCACCCAAGCTGCCCTAAGGAAGTCATTCATCCTATGGCATTGCGTGCTGGTCCTTCTAGCACTGATCGCCTCTGCCACCTCCTCCCAGGACTGGTTTACGACTGTGGTTTGAACCTACTGTCCTCAGTGGGGAAGAGAGCTTTGAGGCTCTCCAGCACCAATTCCAGCCCCCGCGAATGAGATGCTGGGGGGAATGGAAATTGCTCGAGATTAATGTGGGCCGAGTGGTGGCCCATTAACATGTCCTGAATCGCTCCCCGATTAGTACCCCCAATGGGAACGCAAAGTGTACACAATTCGGTCCCGATGGCAACACTAAGGGTTGGTTCTCCATTGGTGGGATTCTCCGTTTCTCTGGCAGCGCACCCACGGCTGCAGATTTCCCGATGGCGTGGGGGTATCCACAATGACAGATACCAGAATGGAGGACCCCACTGCCGGCGGGGGCGTGCTTCACCAGAAAATGGCTGCGGCGGAGCAGAGAATCCCGCCCTTAGTCTCGCTAACGGAGAATCCCGTCCAATCTCTCGGGCACCACTATCTCCATCACCTGTCCCCCCCAGCAAGACAGACCCAGCAGAGGTGGGTGAATAGTGGCATAACGTCAGGAGGGAGTTGTCCTGGGAGACTCAACATCCATTCTGAACCCCATGAAGTCTCATGACATTAGGTCAAACATGGGCAAGGACATCTCTTGCTGATTACCACGTACCTTGCCCAATCAGCTGATGAATCAGGGCTTCTCCATGTTCAACACCATTTGGAGGAAGCACAGAGGGTGGCAAAGGCACATAATGTACTCTGGATGGGGGACTTCAATGCCTTTCACCAAGAGTGGCTTGGTAGCACCACCACAGATCAGGCATTCTCAACACCTTTCAGCCAGATATTGACTGGATGATCCATCTTAGCCTCCTGCGGAGGACCCCAGCATCACAGATGCCAACCTTCAGCCAATTTGCTCAATGTGACATCAAGAAATGGCTGAGGGCACTGGGTACTGCAAAGGCTATGGGCCCAGATAATATTTTGGTAAGAGTAATGAAAACTCATGCTCCAGAATTTGCCATGCTCCTAGCCAAGATATTCCAATGCAGCTACAACACTGGGCTGGATTCTCCACTGCGCTAGTAGTGGAGTTCCCGATGGGCCGAGATTGCAGTGTCGGGGAAAAATTGAGATGGACGCCAGTCAGCATACAAGGAATGGATGCCTGCAAAGATAGAAATAATGAGGAATGACGGGGAGGGAAATGGAAAATTCTCCTGCCAATGCAGGGGGAAGGGGAGGGGCATTGCAACAAAAAGTCAGTCAGAAAAGCAGAGTGTGTGAGAAGGACGTGTCGAACTGAAAGATATTTTGGAGGCAAGAGTCAACCAAGGTTATGAAAGGATTTTCAAACAAGGATAAAAAAATTTAATTGATGCATTTGCGGATAGGAAACCAGTGTCCAATAACCCAGGACAGGGCAATGGAAAAAAATTGGTAATTTGTGTGGGGTGCTGAAATGAGTAATGGCTGAGGTTACTGGTGTAATTCTAAATTGCAAATATGCATTCACTCATCTTTACCACTTGCGTGAGATCTTTGAACTTCTTGTGTCACTGTTTCCAGGTCCACAGCGACAAATTACTGGCATTGATCGCAATGACTAGCTGCTCCCAGGGCATTCACAGGAAGACCTCCTGTTTCTTTGTCGATAAAGGATCGCTTTCTTCCTGTCACCTGCTGCACTAAAGCCTCCATTGCTGTGTCAAGGAAGTTCAGTACTCGCTGTCTGTCATGCTGTGCCATTCTTGTCCCTTTTGCCGGGGAAACCCAACGTTAGAATGACATCCAGCATGCGTTACACTCAAAATGCACCTCCCCTTTTAATGGGAGCATGCTAGCTTTAAATAGTACAGGCCAGCCTAACTCCTGGTGGCCTCTCAAGATTTTTCTGACTGCACACTACAATCATGTAAATTAGCAGGCAGCACAAAGTTTTGCTTGTGGCCTGCAGCAGAAAAACCAGGCACAGGTTAATCAAGCATTGTGATCCATGTGCTTGTTTTGGGCTTTATCACATTTTTATGATCACTTGTAGCGATAATAAACAGCTAATCTGAAAATCAGTTTGCATAATCTCAATGCAGCTACTGGTGAAGGAACTGCATTTAGAGAAATGGTAACAATATTGTGTGATTAGTCTTTGAAACCTGATCTTTTTGGTCGAAGCTGAATACAACAACCCACAGCAGGTACTGTCATGTCCTTAGGAATGGTGCTGTATTCCTCTGTCTTTCAGGCCATCTTTATTGTCTTTCTGATAATACCAACTTAGAAAGCAGTACATTTCTGTACTCGGAAAATTCCTGTTTCATGCAATCATTTACTCCACAGATATTCCTTGACCTTCACAATCATACTACAAAGTATGAAGAGATTTTCGCTATGAAATTATTCATTACTGGGGACAGAAACACATCACCAGATGGGAGAACGTGCAGAAACTGAGAGATAGGGAATACTTGCAGAGCCATTTTTCATTCATTGTCAAAATACTCCGTAGTCCTGAGCATTTCCTCAGTGAGAGGAGGGAATATTTTGAAATCTATGAATGATACCGAGTTAAACATCAGAGTTTCATGAGTATTGTGCTGATATTTTTTGGCATAACTGTGTGTTTCATGTTAGAATATTGCAGCACTGAGCAGCAACAGCAGTTCCTTCACTGTCCACTCAATCTGTTCAGGTTAGAGTCTAAACATGACCTCTCCTTCTGGATCCCTTTTGCTGAAAATTAGCGGTACTCAGTGACGGTACAGGAAAGGTAACAGTGTAAATCCACATCGTAATAAACAGTAAGTTTTCTGAGCCAATTTGTAATTCTGGGCTGGTCACATTCTCAACGGTGTGCCATGACGTGGTCTGATTAAGCGTCACGGGTGCAGAACCATTGTCTGTTATTCTGTGCAATTTTAAGCCAACGCATTTCAGCCACACTCTGTGATTTCAGTGGATTCACCAAATGGAGTTTTTGTTTCTGGGCTAAATATGTTTTTACAAAGGAATAAATTGAAGATTGGTTTAGCTTGTTGCCCTTTACTTATGTTGCCTTCTGGCCGGATGAGGTTTCTCTTACTACTTCACTAACCTGGAGATAGTCAGGACTAAGTTTTTCTCAAGACTATTTATTGACATCTCTTTAAATTCTAGACCTCATGGTATGTTGTTGTCTGGGCACAGACTGTTCTGAACCTTTCTCCCTTCGGGTCTCTTGCTCATCCGATCCTGATGTTGGGCTGACGCGGCTACATGAGAGGCCATGTGACGGGAACATGGGAACTTTCCCCCGGATTTTGGGCAGAGCACAAGTAGTGTGTGCAGTTGTTGAATTTAGGAATAAACTACCTTTTTTAGAAGTCCATGATGTCGGTGACTTGAAGAACCCACAACTTTCTACTTGGTGTCAAGAGTTGGCAGTGTGTCACAAGGACATCACTGATCTTTGATGAAACTATTGGGGATAGTTTTGAAAACTTCCAGAAGGAATGGTGTATTTACTGCACTGCTGCGCTCTCTGACAAATCAATAAAGGCACAGGCTTTAACCCTATTGAACTTCACAGGTCCATGGCGATCAAAGTAGTCAAGTCGTTTGTCTTCCAGTCAGAGATGGAAAAAGAAGATCCCAAGATAATCCTGAAATAATTCAAGTACGTTTACCTCCCGGTAAAAAACATAATCCTTGATAGATATGTGTTCAGTTCCACAAACGAGAAAGTAGATGAGTCTTACACAGACACCCTAAAAATATTGACAAAGAAACGTGCATTTGGAACTCTAACGGAAGACCTAATCAGGGATTGAGTAGTTTGCGGAATATATAGCGATTTAGTCCATAAGCAGCTGCTGCAAAAAAAAACGTTACAGCCATCAATATCTTATGTTAGACGAATAATCTGAGAAATGAAACAGAGATTTTTAGTGGGATACTGAGGTATTCACAGTACAAGGGCACCCTGTTCAAACTGCAGCAGCCAGCACCCACTGAACAGGAAAGATTGTGTTACATATGGTAAAAGATGCAAAAATGCGGGAATGGAACTACTTTGTGAAGTGCTGCAGATCCAAACCACAGCAGCCTCCTCTGCCATCAGCAATGTGGCAGCAGCTCAATCTTCCAGGGGTCAGAGGGTCAGCAAGATGAATGAGTTGGTGTTAAGCCAAAGGAGTGAAGCTACTGAGCCTCCTACAAGGACCCTCACTGACCCTGAGACTCATTGTGCACAGATCGAAAGGAACTTCTTTCTTTACTTTCCACCCGCCAGAAATTTCATAACTTCATAGATGGTCATCCTGCAAGTGTTGAAACAGATCACTAGCCACTCACAACTGCATTAAAGAAGCCTTTCCACACTCCATCTGTATGGATGCAACACTACAAGCTCAACATCATGGCAAGGAGCTGGACTTGGCTGATGCCGTCTCCAGAGCTTTATTACCTACCACACAGGTGGATCGTGAGGAAGATGTAGACTTTATGGTAATAGTGGTGCTGTCATCTCAACAAATTCAGGAACTCACGACATCACACGCTGGTAACTGCAGAACATCATCATGAGGGGCTGGCTAGAATCCTCAAGAGAGCTTCCCTATATGAGCTCCGCACATTGTTTGCCATGAGATGAGCTGACCTTTCAGGATAGACTAATACTGAGTGGCCAACGATTTGTTATCCCTACTACCCTCCAGAGGTACTAAACACAACTATGCCAAGGACTCCCCGGGATGTAAACAACCAGATACAGCGGCAATGGTTCCCTGCACTGTCCCTCCGTACATTCAGACACGGAAAGGGAAATTTCCAGATGCGCACCGTGCATTGTACAACTACATCAAGTAAGGGAATCAGAAGGATTTCTGATGACACTATGTAAGAGCAAGACCCACAAAAAGTGGCTCCCAGCAGGGTCTTTGTTTTTGATCCCGTTACCTGGTTTTTCGCGGTGTCCAAGCAAGTTTGTTGAGTAGGTGGACATGCGGTGGTATGTCGAAGTCATCAACAAAGAAGCCCAACATTAAGAAGGCGCAGGAGGGTAGCCTATTGAAGGAAGGTGAAGGAGGAAAGATGGCTGCCACACATTTACACTAGACATGTTGGCTGTGGTCTGGTGCAGGAGCTGAAGAAATTCAGCAAACAAATGAGCAGCCAGTTCGAGCGGCAGGGCATGGAGATTAAAAAATCTTTTAAGGCCGCCATTGAGGAGGCTTTGGGCCGAGAACAGTTGAACATAGAACTGGTTTGTCTCGTGAGAAGTGGAGTTGCTGCTAGTGGCAGAGAGTAATAAAGGCCTGAGGTTCAAGTTGAGGATCTGGGGAATAGGTCACGGTGGCTAAACCTCAGGTTGGTGGGGCTGCCAGAGGGAGTGGAGTTCTCGAAGCTGCCCCAGTATTTCTATTAAATGTTTTCTCAACTGGTGGGAGGGGATGAAATATTCACCCCTCCGGAGTTGGATAGAGCACATCGACTGCTCAGGTGAAAGTGAAGGCTGAATGAGCCACCCTGGGCGGTGATAATCCCCTTTCATAACTATCAAAGGAAGGAGTGGGTCTTGGAGTGGGTGAAGAAGATTCAGAATATTGACTGGGATGGGAACACGGTGTGGATGTATTTGGAGTTGAGGTGACAGGAGGCTGCCAGGGAAATTGTGCAGGTGCGGGAGCTGGGGAGTGGGCTGGTTCGGCCCCAGAAAAAGTCAGTGAGGTGTTTTGGTCCTTTGATGAGGGGCTCTATTGGTTGATGCTCGTGAAGAGGGTGAGGGTTTCTTACCATTAAAAGTGTTTGGAGACTGATATGGTGTCCCAGCGGATATGGGACCAGATCAGTTTGCAAAAGACTATTATCAAGTGGAAACATTATGTGATTGTTACAGGTACGCTGGAGGGGAGGGCCATGGTGCTGGTGAATGTGTAAGCCCTAAATTGGGACAATGTTGCATTTATTGACTGCTCTTCCAGAATTAGATAACCCGCCAGCTGATTTTAGGAGGGGATTTTAATTGCGTTTTGGAACCAAAGTTGGACCGCTCCAGGCCTAGATCGCTGGTCCCTTCAGGGATGGCAGAGGTGCTAGCAGCATTCGGGTGAACATGTGGTGGTTCATGCACCCGGTTGGGGGGGGGGGGGGGGGGGGGGGGGTGTAAGCTTTGGGCCTGCAGGAACTGTAAATGCAGTCGGGTGGTGCATCAGTTGTGGCGCTTAAATGGTATACGAGTACGGGGAGAAGGCTAGCCGCCTGTTTGCTCATCAGTTGAGGTGACAGGAGGCTGCCAGGGAAATTGTGCAGGTGTGGAGCTGGGGAGTGGGCTGGTTCAGCCCCAGAAAAATTCAATGAGGTGTTTTTGTCCTTTGATGAGGGGCTCTATTGGTTGGTGCCGCCAGAGGACGAGCAGGGGATGATGGAGTTCTTATAGGGTTTGGAGTTTCCTCAGGTGGGGGAGGAGTTTCTGGAAGAATTGGAGGCCCAGATGGGGTTGGAGGAGGTTCGCGGGCATTGGGAAATATGCAGACGGGGAAGACGCCAGTACCAGATAGGTTCCTGGTAGAATTCTTAAGAAGTTCGCGGATCAGCTGACCCCATTTGTGGTGGGGATGTTTAACGACTCATTCGTGAGGGGTTGTCTCGCAGAGAAGCTGGGGCAAGTGTCCATTTCCTGCCTGAAGAAGAAAGGATACGGACCCCACACCGTGTGGCTCGTACTGCACAATTTCTCTGCTCAATTTGGATGCTAAACTTTAGGCGAAAGTCTGAGTGTTGAGGTTGGAATCCTGCCTCCTGGAGGTAGTGGGGGAAGACCAGACGGGATTTGTAAAGGGCAGAAAACTGTCGGCTAATGTGAGGCGGATTCTCAATGTGGTTCTCACTCTGGCGTTGGGCCAGATCCGGAAATAATCGTGTCTCTGGATGCAGAAAAGGTGTTCAATAGGGTTGAATGGAGCTACCTGTTTGCGCTTCTAGAGAAGTTTGGGATCAGTCCTGGGTTTGTGTCATGGGTTAGGCTATTACATGAAGCGCCGTTTGTGAGTGTGTGAATGTACACCATTAGTTCGAGATGGTTTAGGCTGTACAGGGGACGAGGCAGGGATGTCCTATGTCTACTCTATTGTTCACATTTGCGATTGAACTGTTGACAATTGCTTTGAGGGCCTTCGATAAGTGGAGAGGGATTGTGGAGGGGGGAGTGGTGGGGGAGTAGAGCATAGGGTATCCCTGTATGTGGATGATTTGTTGCTGTACATAAGGAATCCTGGGCCAGCTATGTGGGATAGAAGTTCAGCTCCTTTTCAGGGTATAAACTGAATGTTGGGAAGAGCGAGTATTTTGTGGTTAGCCCTATGAGGGGAGTTGCTGGGCTGCTGGGGCTGCTGTTCCATTTGACTGGGACTAGTCTTCGTTATTTGGGGGTTCAGGTGGCCCAGGATTGGGCGTGACTTTGCAAGTTAAATTTTACTAGCCCAGTGAGTAGTCTAAGGGTGGATCTGCAGAGGTGGGAATGCTTACCATTGTCGTTGGCAGGCTGAGTTCAATCTATTGGGATGAATATCTTGTCGCGATTCGTGTTCTTGTTTCAATGCCTGCTAGTTTTTCTACCAAAGTTGTTTTTACAAGAGATGGAGCGGCTCGTAACAGGCTTCATTTGGATGAACTCCTCGTATTCAGAGGGGGGTCCTACAGAGGGAGAGTCAGGTGGAGGGGGTTGGCATTGCCGAACTTGCTGCATCATTATTGGGGGTCAATGCGGACAATGTTAGGGTGGTTTGAGGATCAGGAAGTGATTTGGGTGAGGATAGAGTCAGGGTCCTGTAAAGGGATGGGCTTGGCGTTGCTGGCAACGGTGTCTATGCCATTTGTTCCACCGAAATATTCCACGAACCCGGTGGTGGTCTCCATGTTAACAATATGGTGGTAACTCCATCAGCATTTTAGATTGAGGGTGGTGTCAAGGTGGGCCGCTGTTTGTAGGAACCATGGGCGGGATTCGCTGAAAATGGGGCTATGTCCCCACGCCGGCGGGAAAACAGGCGTAAACAACTCAGGCATCAATGGCCCCCCAAGGTGAGGAATTCTCAGCTTTCTAGGAGACTAGGTTGCCGCCGGAGTCGTCCCTGTTGCTCCCGTGATCACGTCCCCGTGATCTCGTGCATGCGCGGACTGGCCAACGTATTTCCGTGCATGCGCGGGGGCTCTCTTCTCCGCGCCGGTCCCCGGGCAATATGGCAGCCCCCTATAGGGCCAGGTGCAGAGGAAAGAAGTCCCCCCATGGAACAAGCCTGCCCAGCAGATCAGTAAGCCCCGATCGCAGGCCACGACCCTCTGAGGACCTCCCCAGCACACTCACCTGTCAGGTCCCGCCATGTGTGAGGTGAATAATTTGTGCCGGCAGTACTGGCCAAAACTGCTCGGCCCATCGGGGCTCGGAGAATTGCCAGGGGGTCGCTGTCAACGGCCCCCGACCGGCATAGCGGGAATCTCGGCGCTGGCTGAAAAACGGCACCAGAGAATAGGGCAGCCGGAGTCTGGGTGGCGGGGCGGGGTTTGGGGGGATCGGATGTGTTCAGGTATTTTCAGGTGTGGGACTTTGTTTGGCAGGCATTCCCGACATTTCCGCATGCGCCGCCATCTACATTGCTGGAAAGGATACTCGAGAGTGCGGGGTCAGAGGAGGGCAGCACTAGCAGGATATATGGGCGGATCATGGGGGAAGAGCAGGTTTCGGTAGAGGAAGTGAAGGCCAGGTGGGAGGAGGGGGAGCTGGGACCCGTTTTGGAGGAGGAGGTGTGGAGTGAGTCCGTGCATATCGTGAATGCGCAGTTGAACCTGATTCAGCTAAAGGTGGTGTTTAGGGAACACCGCACCGAGGCCAGGGTGAGTCGATTCTTTAATGGGGTTGAGGATAGGTGTGAGCAATGCGCAAGAGGGCCTGTTCACCAAACCCACATGTTCTGGTCCTGCCCTAAGCTGGTGGGGCTTTGGGGGTCTTTTAAAAAAAAGATTTTTATTAAAAGCATTTTACATATATTCATGAAAATCTCAAGACAAAACATTAACGCATGGGACTTTGAGCATAGCAGCCCCCTGTGTCGATGGTGGCACAGCATGGCAGGTGGCACGGTGGTACAGTGGTTATTCATTGCTGCCTCACAGCGCAGAAGCCCGGGTTCAGTTCCGGCCTTAGGTAATTGTCTGCGTGGAGTTTGTACGTTCTCCCCATTCCTGGGTGGGTTTCCTCTGTGTGCTCAGGTTTCCTCCCACAAAGGTGTGCGGGTTAGATTGTTAAATTGCCCCTTAGTGTCTAGGGATGTGCAGGTTAGGTTACGGGGATAGGGTGGGGTGGATGGGGGAGTGGACATGGGGAGGGTGGTCTTTCGAAAGATCGGTGCAGATTTGATGGGCCAAATGGCCTCCTTCTACATTGTAGGGAATCTCTGATTCTACATTCAAACGGCCTGGCGGAACAGGCAGTTTGCACAGCCAAGTATCTTCGAGAAGTGTGCACGTGGCTGCATAGACTTTTATGCTGCACTCTTTAGCCTGCATAATCGACTATGACAGGGTCTGCCTTCATCAGCACAGCAAACCTTTTTCAGGCGCACCAGGACCACGATTCCTACTGTCAAGGCTCTGCTGCAGCCTGACTTGAAACAAATATGTATGATGCCCTCCTGTGATTCTGGTTGAAAATCAGAATGCACTATGATCCAGATGCCCATAGACTCGGCACCTAACATCAGATCAAATGATCAGGATTCAGACTGCACGTGGCCATAACCAGTTGGCAGTGGTACTCAGTAATGCCCTGCAACCTTAACAGTTACATGGTAGCCTCAAACGGTGCCCACTTTGTGTGCAATCACCCTCACCTTCTGCAAGTACTGGAACCAGGACCAACAGATAACATACCACTTTGGTCTTCTAACCTGCGGTACCAGACCCTCCAGCAGCAGACATGCTCCTATAGAGGCTGATAAAGCAAACCCTGCACCTGACAGACGCACAGATGAAATGTCTCATGTTGCTACCGGTGAGCACACTGGTCACAGAAAAGCTGCAACACCAACCGGTGTAATCACATGCTCAAGGCGCCTGAGCCGGCCATACACAAGGGGCGGGATTCTCCAACCCAGCGCAAGGTCAGAGCATCGCCACTGGGGGGGGGGGGGGGGGGCGGATACACACGACACCACTCCAATGTCAGTCTCCATTGGCACCGGCGCGGTTGGCGTGGCGCCGGTCGGGGGCCGCTCAACGCGGTCCCCCGGCGATTCTCCCCACGCGAAGGGCCGAGTGCCCGCCAAGTTAGGCCAAGTCCCGCCGGCGCCGTTCCCATATGGTCCTACCCAGTGGGTTTCAGCATTCACGTTACGGGAGCGGCCTGGAGGGGGGCCTCCACGGTGGCCTGGCCTGCGATCGGGGCCTACCGATCGGCAGGCGGGCTTATCTTGGTGGGGGCCTATATTCCTCCGTGCCCGCAGCGCCTGTTCTGACTCCTGTATTGGCAGCTGGAGCAGCGCGAATCGCTCCAATGCCGTGCTGGTCCCCTGTGCGGCACAGGGTCGCTGATCCTAGGGGCCTGTTGATGACGTCGTAAAACGCTCCGACGTTTACGATGGTGTCAACACTTAGCCCCAGGATCAGAGAATCCCGCCCAAGAATCCAAGACTTTACAGACTAGAGACACTGGGAGAACTGACGGAAGAGCTGGAACTACCAACAAGACAGGAACTTAGGCAACTACAAGTAAAGCACTCCTTCCGCAAAGAGACAGTAGGATACCTCGGGGCCCCTGAGAACAGACTACTAGAGGTCCTAATAAACACGGACAGCAAAGAGGGGAAACTGTGGGAAAATGTATGGACAATTACTGGACAGGGCAAAAATGCCATTGGATGAGGCCAGATAGAAATGGGGAGGACGAAGTGGGGACAGAGGTAGGATGGGGACTCTGGAGCGAAGCACTGAGCAGGGCCAACTCCACCTCCTCCTGCGCAAGGCTCAGCCTCATGCAGTTTAAAGTGGTGCACAGAGCGCACCTGACCAGAACCCGAATGAACAGGTTTTTCCCGGAGGTGGAGGATAAATGTGAACGGTGTCAGAGGGGCCCGGCCAACCACACCCGCATGTTTTGGGCTTGTCCCAAACTTGCTGGGTTCTTGACAGCCTTTTCCGAGGCAATGTCCAAGGTTGTGGGGGTGAGGGTGAAGCCATGTTCAAATGTGGCAATCTTTAGGGTATCTGAACAACCAGAGCTACACATGGGGAAGAGGGCCAACGCCCTAGCTTTCGCTTCCCTAATCACACGTGGGAGGATCCTGCTCAGCTGGCGATCAGCAGCACCACCCACAGCTGCAGACTGGCTGGCAGACCTATCGGAATTCCTCCACTTGGAGAAGTTGAAATACGCCACCCGAGGATCGGAGGAAGGCTTCCTTACTGCATGGGGGCAATTCACTGGCCTGTTCCAAGACCTGTTCGAAGCCAACAGCAACTAGAGGAAAAAGTGAGAGATGGGAGAAGACAGACAGGATCACAACTCTGGGAGTAGGGGGGTGTAAGAGAGAAGGGAACCCGGGGGAACTGAGGGAAACACCACAGAGGAAGGGGGGGAAGGGGCGGAAGACTCCCCACCCCCCGCTAGACAGCCACAGCAGAAAGCACAAAGGAAAGAAGAGGGGAAAGGGGAGAGCAGGACCCCGAATTAATAAGAAGGATACTATGGGTGGGCAGGGGGGAGGGGAAGGGGGGAGGAAAGCGCAACAAGACAGAAGATAACAGGATGTATATATATAAGGACCACATGTACTGTAAATGTTAAACATAAAATGCAACTGTGTAAAAATTGAAAATACTAATAAAAATATATATTCTTAAAAGAATCCAAGACTTTATTACCGCTCCAGGCACCACCCCTACATACACAAACACACACACCCCTCCTGAAAATGCTCACTGTAGTAATCCACGGGAGGCAGGAGTTCCGTCACCACACCAATATTTATTTATAATAAAGATATTACAGGAGCAGCTACAAACAGTGCTGCTAGCAGTCCAGTCAACTTAAGACTGGCTCACAAAGCCTACACAGGTGCTTATATGGGCCCCCGCAATGAGCTATCATTGAGGGAGCTCATACTCCAATTGGTCAACCAATAAGGCCAATTGGAGTTCATTACACTCACTTTGATTATTTAATTGGGTTCCTGAGTGAAGAGGTTGTCATGTCTTTTCTGGGAGGTAAAGAGAGTGGGGCCAGGAGAAAGGTCCAGCAAAGGCCCAAACAAGCGTGTTTCTTTTACATTCTTTGCAGGATCAGGAGAAGCAGGAATACTGGGTATTTCCCCTTCGCCACTCCAAGACCCGCCCGAAACCCTTTCTCTGCAATTTCTTCTGGCACATTGTAGACAAAGAACAACAGTAAGATTGCAAAGACAGATATTACCAGAATATAGAGAACTGAAGAAAATAAGTATGTAATGGGGAGGCAGTGGCGTAGTGGTATAGTCGCTGGACGAGTAATCCATAGACCAGAGTTATTCTCTGGGGACTCAGGTTCGGATACCGCCATGGCAGATAATGACATTTGAATTCAACAAAATAAACCTGGAATTAAAAATCTAAAGATGACTGTAAAACTATTGTTGTTAAAAATCCGTCTGGTTCATTAATGTCCTTTGGGAAGGAAATCTGGCCTATATGTGACTGTACAGCAATGTGGTTGATTCACAAATGCCCTCAGGGATGGGCAATAAATGCTGGCCCAGCCAGTGACGCCCACATCCGATGTACGATTAAAAGAAAACATGGTGACTTCCGGTTGCGGCTATGACTAGCTAAGCCGCACATTTGGAAGCTCCTGCGACAAAGGTGTTTTTGGGCCAATTGGAGGGCCCCAACGGTGCTGAAAAAACGAATCCCGGTGGGGGAAGGTCCCCTGAGGAGAACGAGACCGATTTTATGGTCGGTACCCGGAGTGGAGCGGCAAGAAAAACGGCAGCAGCTCCCCAAAAAAAGCGGGGGAAGAAAATCAAAATGGCGGCCGGCGGCGCATCGGAGGAGTGGAAGAAATGGGCGGAGGAGCAGCAGGCCGCTCTCCTCCGTTTTTTCACGGAGATGAAAGTGGAGCTCTTAGAGTCCATGAGCGCGACGGCCACCAGGTTGGTGGGAGCCCAGGCGATCCAAGAGGCGTCGATTAAAGATCTGCAGCAGGAGATGACCGCGAGGGAGGAGGAGGCCACAGTCATCGGGGCAAAGGTGGAGGTGCACGAGGCACTCCACATGAAGTGGCAGAGCCGCTTCGAGGAGCTGGACACTCGGATGAGGAGGAAAAATTTGAGGATCCTGGGCCTGGAAGAAGGCCTGGAGGGGTCGGATCTCCCGGGATATGTGGCGGAGATGTTGAGCTCCCTGATGGGGGAAGGGGCCGGTCCGGCGCCCCTGGAATTGGAAGAGGCATACCGGGTCATGGCCAGGAGGCCTAGGGCAAACGAGCCCCCGAGGGCGGTGCTGGTGCGGTTCCAGCGGCTAAGTGATCGAGAGAAAGTCCTGAGGTGGGCAAAAAGGGAGAAAAGCAGCAAGTGGCAGAACTCGACGGTAAGGGTGTACCAGGACTGGAGTGCGGAGGTGGCAAAGCGGCGGGCCCGGTACAACCGGACAAAGGCGGTGCTACACGCGAAAAAGATCAAATTTGGAATGCTGCAACCGGCGCGCTTGTGGGTCACCTACAAGGACCAACATCATTATTTTGAGTCCCCAGAGGAGGCCTGGACCTTTGTACAAGAGGAAAAGTTGGACACGAACTAAAACCTGGGAGCACCGGCGGTCGTAGCCGCCTGGGGACTCTTGATTGAGCAAGTGGCCCTTTTCTTTTTCAGGCCAGGTCGGAACTGGGTAACAGTTTCGTGGATTGTTTGGGGTGTTTTTTCTCGAACGGTTGACTTTTCTGAATGTCTTGAAGGCTTCGAGTTGTTGGGTGTTTCTGTATATTTGTACTGTTGAAATCTCTATTGTGGGTCGTTGGCTTCTTATGGGGTGTTTTTTCCCGTTTCCAATTTCCCTTAGTTATTTACCCCTCTTACCCTTCTTCTTTGGGTGCTTGGGGGGGGTTTTTTGTTCTTTTTTTTCTTTTCGGGTTATGGTTATCTGCGGTTATTTATACTGTTTGATGGAGGGTGATGGTTGGGCACACTGTTAGTTGATAGCTAGTTAATTATTTTGTTATTTAAGTATGTAGTTAAGTATTTATGTATTTAGTTGCCATTGGGTATTTATATCGTTAAGTTGGGGAGACGGGACGGGGGGAGCGGGTTGATTATGCGGGTCTTTCTCTGGGGTGTTAAGGGGATCTTTCACGGGCGCAGATGGGGTGAACCGGGAGGAGTCGGAATGTGGCAGGAGCAGCCGGGTCAGCGGAGACCAGCTGACTCTCGGGAGTACGATGTTGGGTACATCGCGGCTAGGAGGGGTCCTAGCCGGGGGGGGGGGGGGGGGAAAGGGTGGGGGGGGGGGGGGGGGGGGGGGGGGGGAAAGGGGGGGGACACCGGGTTGCTGCTGGAAAGACCAGGGACGAGAAGGTGAGAGCCGGGGGGGTGGGGGGGGGGGCCATCGCTATGGGAAGCGGGTCAGAAAAGGAGGGATGACCCGGGGCGAGCAAGGGACAAGACATGGCTAATCGACAGGGAGTAGGGACGGGTCGCTCTGCGATCCGATTGATCACGTGGAACGTAAGGGGGCTGAATGGGCCGGTCAAAAGATCAAGGGTCTTCTCACACCTGAAGGGACTGAAGGCTGATGTAGCAATGCTGCAGGAGACTCATTTGAGGGTAGCAGATCAGGTCCGCCTGAGAAGGGGGTGGGTGGGACAGGTGTTCCACTCAGGCTTGGATATCAAGAACCGGGGGGTGGCGATCTTGGTGGGAAAGAGGGTGTCGTTTGTGGCGGCAGAGGTGGTGGCAGACAAGGAGGGCAGGTACGTGATGGTGAGGGGTAGGTTGCAGGGAGAGAATGTGGTACTGGTAAATGTGTATGCCCCGAACTGGGACGACGCGGGTTTTATGAGGCGCCTGCTGGGCCTCATCCCGGGACTGGAGGCAGGGGGCCTGATCATGGGAGGGGACTTTAATACGGTGTTAGACCCTGGGCTGGATAGATCGAGTTCCAGGACGAATAGGAGGCCGGCAGCGGCAGAGGTGTTAAGGGGGTTCATGGAGCAGATGGGAGGGGTAGACCCATGGAGATTTGGTAGGCCTAGGGCGAGGGAGTATTCTTTTTTCTCCCACGTCCACAGAGTGTACTCTAGGATCGATTTTTTCGTATTGAGCAGGGGGCTGATACCGAGAGTGCAGGACACGGAGTACTCGGCCATTGCGATATCGGACCATGCACCACATTGGATGGACGTGGACATGGGGGAGGCGCGGGATCAACGCCCGTTGTGGCGCCTGGATGTAGGGCTGTTGGCGGACGAAGAGGTGTGCAGAAGGGTGAGAACGGGCATTGAGAACTATCTGGGTACGAATGACACAGGTGAGGTGCAGGTGGGGACGGTCTGGGAGGCCTTGAAAGCAGTGATTAGAGGAGAGCTGATCTCCATAAGGGCACACAGAGAGAGGAAGGATAGGCAGGAAAGGGAGAGGCTGGTGGGGGAGCTCCTAGAAGTAGATAGGAAATATGCGGCGGCACCAGAGGAGGGGCTATTAAGGGAGCGGCGTAGCTTGCAGGCCAGGTTCGACCTACTGACCACTAGGAAGGCGGAAATGCAGTGGAGAAGGGCGCAGGGTGCGGCGTATGAGTACGGGGAAAAGGCGAGCAGGATGCTGGCACACCAGCTTCGTAAGCGAGATGCAGCCAGAGAGATTGGGGGAGTGAGAGAGAGGGGTGGGGGCGTAGTGCAGAAGGGGCAAGAGGTGAATAGGGTCTTTAGGGACTTCTATAGGGAATTGTATAGGTCTGAACCGCCGAAGAGGAGAGGGGGAATGAAGAACTTTCTCGACAAATTGGGGTTCCCAAAGGTACAGGAGGAGCTGGTAGAAGGGTTGGGGGCGCCGATAGAGCTGCAGGAGCTAATTAAAGGGATAGGCCAGATGCAGGCGGGGAAGGCGCCGGGGCCGGATGGGTTCCCGGTGGAGTTTTACAGGAAATTTGTGGACTTGGTGGGTCCAGTGCTGGTGCGAGCCTTTAATGAGGCGCGCGAGGGGGGGGTTCTGCCCCCAACAATGTCGCAGGCCCTGATCTCCTTGATTTTGAAGCGGGACAAGGACCCGGTCCAGTGCGGGTCCTACAGGCCCATCTCCCTCCTGAATGTTGACGCCAAGCTGTTAGCAAAGGTCCTGGCAACCAGGATAGAGGACTGTGTGCCAGGGGTAGTCCATGAAGACGAGACGGGGTTCGTAAAGGGACGTCAACTTAACACAAATGTCCGGAGATTGTTAAATGTGATTATGATGCCAGCAGTGGAAGGGGAGGCGGAGATAGTGGTAGCGCTGGACGCGGAGAAGGCATTTGACAGGGTGGAGTGGGAATACTTGTGGGAGACGTTGGAAAGGTTTGGGTTTGGGGGAGGGATTTATCAAGTGGGTAAAACTGCTCTATTCAGCTCCGATGGCAAGTGTGGTAACAAACGGGAGGAGGTCAGAATATTTTGGGCTCCATCGAGGTACTAGGCAGGGATGTCCCCTATCTCCCTTACTCTTTGCATTAGCGATTGAGCCGTTGGCGATGGCACTGAGGGGTTCAGGGGGGTGGAGAGGACTGACAAGGGGAGGGGAGGAATATCGGGTCTCGCTCTATGCGGATGATTTGTTGTTGTATGTGGCAGACCCGGAGGGGGGAATGCCGGAGGTAATGGGGATACTAGCGGAGTTCGGGGACTTTTCGGGGTATAAATTAAATCTGGGGAAAAGTGAGGTCTTTGTAATACACCCGGGAGACCAAGGGGAGGGAATTGGGGGGCTCCCCTTCAAAAGAGCAGTTAAAAGTTTTAGGTACTTGGGGGTGCAGGTGGCAAAGAACTGGGGGACCCTCCACAAGTTGAACTTTTCCAGACTGGTGGAACAGATGGAGGAGGAGTTTAAGAGGTGGGACATGGTGCCGCTGTCGCTGGCAGGGAGGGTGCAGTCAGTTAAAATGACGGTCCTCCCGAGGTTCTTGTTTTTGTTCCAGTATCTGCCCATCTTCCTCCCCAGGGCCTTTTTCAAGAAGGTAACGAGTAGTATCATGGGGTATGTGTGGGCACATGGCACCCCGAGAGTTAGAAGGGTCTTTTTGGAGCGGAGTAGGGATAGTGGAGGGCTGGCGTTACCCAACCTTTCAGGATATTACTGGGCGGCAAATACATCGATGGTACGAAAGTGGATGATGGAAGGGGAGGGGGCAGCCTGGAAGCGCATGGAGAGGGCGTCCTGCGGCAACATAAGCTTAGGGGCACTGGTAACGGCACCATGGCCGCTCCCTCCCACGAGGTATACCACGAGCCCGGTGGTGGCGGCCACCCTCAAGATCTGGGGGCAGTGGAGGCGACACAGGGGGGAAGTGGGAGGTCTGATAGGGGCACCACTAAGAGGGAACCACAGATTTGCGCCGGGAAATACAGGAGGGGGATTCCAGAGCTGGCAGAGGGCGGGTATTAGACAACTGAGGGACTTGTTTATAGAGGGGAGGTTTGCGAGCTTGGGAGAGCTGGAGGAGAAATTTGGGCTCCCCCCGGGGAACACGTTCAGGTACCTCCAAGTGAAGGCATTTGCCAGACGACAGGTAGAGGGGTTCCCCGCGCTCCCCGACAGGGGGGTGAGTGATAGGGTGCTATCAGGGGTCTGGGTCGGGGAGGGGAAGATCTCGGACATCTATAAGATTATGCAGGAGGTGGAGGAGGTACCAGTAGTGGAGCTGAAAGATAAGTGGGAGTTAGAGCTGAGGAAACAGATAGAGGACGGGACATGGGCAGACGCCCTGGAGAGGGTCAACTCGTCGCCGTCATGTGCGAGACTAAGTCTCATTCAATTTAAGGTACTGCATAGAGCCCACATGACGGGGACAAGGATGAGTCGGTTTTTCGGGGGGGAAGACAGGTGTATTAGATGTTCGGGAAGCCCTGCGAATCATGCACATATGTTTTTGGCATGTCCGGCACTGGAGGAGTTCTGGAAGGGGGTGGCAGGGACGGTGTCGAGAGTGGTGGGGTCCAGGGTCAAGCCAGGATGGGGACTTGCGATCTTCGGGGTTGGGGAGGAACCGGGGGTACAGGAGGCGAGGGAGGCTGGAATATTAGCCTTTGCGTCCTTGGTGGCTCGGAGGAGGATCTTGATTCAGTGGAGGGACGAAAGGCCTCCGAGTGTTAACACCTGGCTAAACGACATGGCAAACTTCATCCAATTGGAAAGGATCAAATTCGCCCTGAGAGGGTCGGTGCAGGGGTTTTTCAGGCGATGGTAACCCTTCCTAGACCTCTTGGATCAGAGATAGAAACTGAGGCCGTGACAGCAGCAACCCGGGAGGGGAGGGGAGGGCGGGAGGGAGGGGGGGGGGACAAAGACGAAGGAAGTACGGTAGCGGTGGTGGCACGGGCAAGGCCTGCCCGAGGACGCCGCTAGAAATGATATGTTGGTCTGACTGTCGGTTCGCCGGCGGGGGGGGGGGGGGGGGGGGGGGTGGGGGGGACGCGCGAGTAGGGGGGGGGGGGGACTTTTTTCTTCTTTTTTTTTTTGTTAAGTAGGGGGGTTTGACTTTGTTTTGTTATAATTTAAATGTAAATGTAGGGGGGGTTAAAATGTTTGTATTTTGAAAAATTTCTTCAATAAAAATTATTTAAAAAAAAGAAAACATGGTATGATGTGGACTGGTTGCAAGCTGACCATTGGCGAAAAGTTTGCCTCCCCTCCACCTCAATGTCCCCCCCCCCCCCCCCCCCCCCCCCCCCGTTCTCCCGATCCCATTCATATTCCTTGTCAAAATTTGAGGCTTTTATTGCAGTAGATAGGGCGTTCTTATGTAGTTGCTGTGAAAGAACATTGTTGAGTTATGCATAGGAAGCTATATTGAGAGTCCAAGCATGCGGCACTCAGCTTTGCTCAGTACTGACTCTGTAGATTGTAATGATAAAGTAACCCAGTCTAGAGCGTTGATGTCCAATACCTTGAAAAACTAAAAATTGTCAAATGTGTAAATTGTACAGTTGACATCTTTCTGATCATATGTTCTGGTGCTGTGCTCTTCCAAAATGTCACCTGCTAGTATTTTGCACTATCTGCTCACTGGCATGCTTTTTAAATCCATTTTTTAGCTGACAGTGCCCTGTTTCTGAGGTGCCAATGCTTCATGGGGAGTTTGAATTGTGCTGGAAATATTGGATTGCATTCGTCACCTTTAATAAAATGCCAAACCTCATAAAGTGAAGACTGAGTACTCGGAAAAATAACCCATAGCAACGGCAGACTACTTCTGCTTCAGAATTGAAGAATTATATGGAAGAATGAGGCCTTGAAATATTCCATCAAAAGAATCTACAGTAGGTGCTCAGCAGAAACGAAAATAAGCAACTCATAAATTCATCAGCAGCTGTCTGACATATGCTGTAAAAAAACATTTAAGTTCAAGCAAGATTAACCCATCAAGCTCATGTATTTATAAAATTCTCAACTCGGGCAAAGCAAGCTCTCTGCTCAAAACACAAAGGAGTCTAGACATAAGAGATGCATAGCTTACTAACCAAATGTAAAGAAAGCATTCTCTAATGGTGATAAAATATTCATCATTTCATGCTATTCAACAAATATTGAATTATGTTTTTAATTAAGAGTACCCAATTCAGTTTTTTCAATTAAGGGGCAATTTAGCGTGTTCAATCCACCTAACCTGCACATCTTTGGGTTTTCGGGGAGAAACCCACGCAAACACAGGGAGAATGTGCAAACTCCACACGGACAGTGACCCAGAGCCGGAATCGAACCTGGGACCTCGGCGCCGTGAGACTGCAGTGCTATCACTGCGCCACCGTGCTGCTCTTCAAAGGAGATTTTATACTTAAGAGAATACATTGTCGACAAAAAGCAACAATAACATTACAAAGGCAGTGTGGTGAATGTAACTTAGTAATTCACACTGTATTTACCAATACCATTGTAAGCGCAGTAGCGTTATATGACTACTAGGGGGGGTAGCTCTGGGAATGCTCAGGAGTTTGTACAGGGCTCCACCCTTGGCTCCGCCCACGACTCCTCCCCCTGTACTACTGTATAAATACCCTTGTCCAGAGCCAGCCTGCAGTTCATCGAGAGTTCAACGGGTAACAGGCTGGCTCTGTAGTAAGTAGATTAAAACCACTGTTCATATCTTAAAGCACGTGTCTAGTGAATTGATGGTTCCATCAGGCAGATGTTACCAGAAAAGAGAAGACTGAGGAAAATAAGTATGTAATAAAAAGCAAGATTATTAAAAAAGGAATTCAGAGCAAAGCTTTCAAGAAAACCTTGGAGTTTGATCGAACCAACACTGACAAAGGAAATCAACAGACAGAATACCATTGTCACCATTCAAAGTTGAAACTATTAGTAAATACAGTGACCTAGAGGGAAGTGTAAAGCATTTACCATTCTTTTATTTTTAATGTATTTATTCAAAGTTTTCAATAAGTTTACAAAACCCTCCAAAAAGGAAAATAATAGAAAGAAAGAAGGGCAACATGCCAACAGAACAACTTAACCCTCTAAACGATACAGTTTAGCAAATTAACAGTAAATTCAAAACAGGATAGAGCATGCGCCCCTTACAAAAAGGAAAATAACCCCCTCCCCCCCCCCCCCGGGTTGCTGCTGCTGTTTTTTAAAATTGAGGTTTAGCAAAATTTTCTATATTAAATAGTAATAATCTTAACACAGCAATTTAGTCAACATTAATCTAGTGCATAAAGAGAATATACATCAGCAATCCACTAGACGTTACCCCATGCGCCTCAATCCTCACACCCCCTCCCATTGGGGCACTCCCCCCCCCCCCCCATCGGGGCACTCCCCCCCCACCCCCCACCCCCCGCCCCCACCCCCCGCCCCCATGGGTCGCTGTTGCTACTGAAGTGTTAATTTTCCCTGCAAAGTCAGCGGATGGAATTGTGCCCCCGCTCAACAGCGGCAGCTCTATACCCTTGGCAAAGTTATTTACACACATATGTAGGCATCCGCTCGTGGTGTTGTCCCTTGCTTCTACCGGACGGATTTCGCTGACGTTGTCGTCTCGTGTGCACTTTCGCTTCTGCGGCCCTCCCGTCTTCCCCATTTTCTCTGTTTCTGTGGATGCCAAGTTTGTTAACGTTTCCCTGCCTCCCCCCTCCCCTTCCCTGGCTCTCCTCTATTGTTCCCTGTCTCTCCCCTCTGCCCCCCCCTCTCCCCGCTTCTGCCCCCCCCCCACCCCAACCCTGTGGTTCGCCTTTCCTTCCTCTTAGATTTAGCTGTCCCCCCCCCCCCCCCCCCCCCTCCCTCCCGGTCTATCTCTCCCTCTCATGCTTTGGCTACTTTCCCGTTTATTGGCTACCTGGCTGCTCTTCTGCTTGTTTATTGGCCACGAACAGGTCCCGGAACAATTGGGTGAACGGCTCCCACGTTCTGTGGAAGCTGTCTGATCCTCGGATGGCAAATTTGATTTTCTCCATTTGGAGAGATTCCGAGAGGTCGGACAGCCAGTCTGCAGCTTTGGGTGGTGCTGCTGACCTCCAGCCAAACAGGATTCTACGGCGGGCGATCAGGGAGGCAAAGGCAAGGGTGTCCGCCCTCCTCCCCAGGAATAGATCTGGCTGGTCTGAAACCCCGAAGACCGCCACTTTCGGGCATGGCTCCACCCTCACCCCCACCACTTTGGACATGGCCTCGAAGAAGGCTGTCCAGTACTCCACAAGTCTGGGGCAAGACCAGAACATGTGGGCGTGGTTGGCCGGGCCTCTTTGGCACCGTTCACATCTGTCCTCCACCTCTGGGAAGAACCTACTCATACGGGTTCTTGTTAAGTGGGCTCTATATACCACTTTTAGTTGTGTCAGGCTGAGCCTTGCGCACCTGGAGGTGGAGTTGACCCTATGCAGTGCTTCGCTCCAGAGTCCCCACCCTATTTCGATCCCCAGGTCCTCCTCCCACTTCCTTCTTGTTGCGTCCAGTACGGTGTCGGCCCCTTCTACCAGTCGGTCATACATGTCGCTACAGTTTCCTTTATCTAGTATGCTTGCGTCTTGTAACTCTTCCAGTAGTGTCTGTCGTGGTGGTTGTGGGTATGTCCTTGTCTCCTTTCGTAGGAAGTTTTTTAATTGCAGGTTCCTTAGCTCGTTCCCCCTGGCTAGCTGGTATTTCTCTGTCAGTTCTCCCAGTGTTGCGATCCTGCCGTCCGTGTATAGGTCCCTGACTGTCAGTGTCGCTCTGTCCTGTCCCCACCTTTTGAAGGTGGCGTCAGTCAGCGCTGGCATGAACCTATGGTTGTTGCAGATGGGAGCTTTACCTGACATTTTGGTCAGGCCAAATTGCTGCCGTAGTTGGTTCCAGGATTGGAGGGTGGCTATTAGCACCGGGCTGCTGGAGTGTTGTTTGGATGAGGATGGGAGTGCTGCCGTGGCGAGGGCCTGGAGTGAGGTCCCCCTGCAGGAGGTCTCCTCCGCGCGCACCCACTCGGCTTCTGGCTCTTTGATCCATCCTCTTACGCGCTCAGCCCCCCCCCCATACAAACGCCATGATTAGTTTGTCTAGTGCTTTGAAAAGGCCTTGGGGATGTAGATCGGGATGGATCTGAATAGGAAGAGGTACCTGGGCAGGACGTTCATTTTGATCGTCTGGACTCTCCCCGCGAGGGAGAGTGGGAGTGTGTTCCATCTTTGCAGGTCCTTTTTTACTTCCTCTGTCAGACTGGTGAGGTTCCATTTGTGGATCCCTTTCCAGCCATGGGCTATTTGGATCCCCAAGTAGCGGAATTTGTGTCGGGCTTGTTTAAACGGCAGTCCCGTTAGTGCTGCCCCCCTACTTGTGGGTATACCGGGAAAATCTCCCTTTTGCTCATATTGAATTTGTAGCCCGAGAAGGCTCCAAACTCTGTCAGGAGCACGATGATTCCGTCCATGCTGCTTTGTGGGTCCGAAATGTAGAGGAGCAGATCATCTGCATAGAGTGAGACTCTGTGCTCTCTGCCGCCCCTTCGGATCCCCCTCCAGCTTTTTGCCGCTCTGAGCGCAATTGCTAGTGGCTTGATCGCTAGAGCGAACAGCAGCGGGGACAGTGGGCATCCTTGTCTGGTGCCCCTGTGCAGCTGGAAGTCTCGGGAGTTGGTGTTGTTTGTCCGTACGCTCGCCATGGGAGTGCTATATAGGAGTTTTACCCAGGAGGTGAATCCTGTTCTAAGCCCGAACCGCTCCAGTACCTCTATGAGGTATTTCCATTCGACCCTGTCGAAGGCCTTTTCCGCATCTAGGGAGACGATCACCTCTTGTGTTCTCTCCCCGGATGGGGTCATTATCACGTTCAGCAGGCGCCTAATGTTCGAAGTAAGCTGTCTACCTTTGACAAAGCCCGTATGGTCTTCTGCTACCACCTCTGGCACGCAGTCTTCCAGCCTTTTGGCATCCGTGTTCAGAAGTGAGTTGGTCTGTATGACCCACATTCCGTTGGGTCTTTGTCCTTCTTAGGTATCAGTGAGATTGAGGCCTGTGCTAGCGTGGGTGGCAGTGTGCCCCTGGCTAGCGAGTCTGTGAAGATCTCCCACAGGTGCGGGGCCAGTGCTGTCGCAAATTTAGTAAAAGTCCACCGGTCCCGGCGCCTTCCCCGCCTGCATGGAGCTAATGCTGTCCATGATTTCTCCCAGTGCTAGTGGTGCTTCCAGTTCCCGTTTTCTGCCCTCCCCCACGACTGGTATGTCCAGTCCATCAAGGAACAGTTTCATCCCGGACTCCCCCCTTGGGGGCTCTGAGGTGTACAGCCCTTGGTAAAAGGCCCTGAATGTTTTGTTGATCTTTTCTGGTTCCGTTTCTAATGTGCCCCGAGTGTCCCTGATTTGCGCAATTAGCATTTACCATTCTAATACCAGGCGTTGCACATGGTGCTTCAATGATAATAGATAACTAACTAAAGCATTTCAAAGTATCTGGAAACAAACCTTTTTTTGAGATTTAAGCCCTGTATTAATATGTGCGTATACATTAACAGAGAGAAGATTAAAATGAATACTGTGTGATAATAGTCCTTAAACAGTAACATAGTAATTACTTTGGTTATGGATGCATTTTGCGTCTTATTTCCTCAGGACCTCCCAAAGCACTTCACAGCTAATGAATTACATTTTAAAAGTGCTTTGCAGACAAACACAGCAGCCAGTTTGTGCAAGGGTAGATTCCACAAACAGCAATGACATTTATGACGAGTTAATAATTTTTTGATGAGGACTGATGGCCAAGGCAATTTCCACTCTTCTTCAAATTGCGCTATGGGATCTTTTACAACCATCTGAAAAATGATATCTGATCCAAAGGATGGCACTTTTGACAAATATCCTGCTCCATTGGAATTCCCACTTCTGCTCAATGCCAGAATCCCTGGCTGGGAGTCACGTTGGGCTTCTGATGTGATTCCCATTCGCAAGTCTTTCACCTGAACAAAACCTGGGCGGTGCTATAGCAGGACCTGAAGTCACAATAAAGGACAGAAGATACACAAGACTGCTGTTAATCTCCCGCTGAAAGCTTCAACTAAGTCCAAGGACCCAAATGGGCCAAGAGGGGACCAGTTCAAGATCATCCTTTAGGGGATCTTGGGGTCTTCCAGCCACAGCCAGAGGGGTCTCAAGAAGTTGCAGAAACAGGGGCACACAGGGACATGGGCCAGGAACCTGACCATCCTACCTCCCCCCACTCAGCATTTGCATGCAGCGGGCAGCAGTCCCAGCAGAAGAATCAGATGTTGGGATTTTTCACATCCATTCATGGTGGGCGTCATGGCAGGCAGGAGCAGAAAACATTACAAGAAGGCCAAAATATTGGTTTTACATCGTCATAAAACCAGGTCGCGATTGTGTGCTTCAGCCGCCAATGGCTGGCTACATTTCAGGCACAGCACGTCAGGAGCGTCATTTCAATATATTTGCGGCTCATTATAAGACTTCTCACTGGAATCATCTCCTCACACGGAATCAACCGGTCACATGGGCATGTAATTAGAATAACGTGGTTCGCAACAGTACATAAGCAATGTGCACTTAGCAATCTGCACTTTGCTCATCACTTTGAAGTTAGTTCACATACCTACAGACAAATCTCTACCTACCAGAACAGTGGGAAAGCAGGGGTAGTTTTTCTTGGGCTAGGCCTGTACTGGGGAAGGGGGAGGCCAGTGACCTCAGGCAAAAGAAGGGGCTGTAGGCTAAGCCTGTATTGGGAAAGGGGTCAAGTGGCCGCAGACAGAGGGGGCTTAAGGGCTAGGCCTGCACAGGAGATACAAGTGGAGAAGGTTGCAATCAAAAACATAACCTGGGGCAGGGGGTGGGGGTTATATGTTGAACAATGTAAGGGGGGGCCTCAAAATAGGGATTGGGAGGGCAGCACGGTGGCGCAGTGGGTTAGCCCTGCGGCCACATGGCGCCGAGGTCCCAGGTTTGATCCCGGGACACTGGGTCACTGTGACGTGTTTGCACATTCTCCCCATGTTTGTGTGGGTTTCGCTCCCACAACCCAAAAGATGTGCAGGCTAGATGAATTGGCCACGCTAAATTGCTCCTTAATTGGAAAAAATGAATTGGGTACTCTAAAATAGGGATTGGTGAGGTCCACATGAACCATAGGTACATCCACTTCCCAATATTCAGAGGCTAACAAGCAAACATGTACCAAAAGAACGACAGGACCAAGGAATGCAGGGGGTGGGTGGGTGGTCATGAGGGAGGGGAAACCCAAACATGAAGGTCCTCTGGGATGATGGGCGGGGTTTCCGTATTCACATCGGGAGGGTCCAAGGTGGTCCGGCAGTGAGAGTTCCGCACCATCATCTTTCAATCAGCATGGATAGCGCCATATAAAATTAAAATGAGGAGAAGCTCTGCTGGTGAGGGCTGTGCAGGCAGATTGGAGGGCAGCTGCGTGTAATGGAGGGAGGGGGGGGGGGGGGGGGGTCTGAATACACTGGCACCTAACTGAACAGCACTTTCCCAAATGAGGAGAGAGCACAACTGAGACATCTTAGCAGTCTTTCAATGACTGCAGGGAAGCAGGAAAGTGAAGCAACTATGCCCTTTCATGCAAGACTACTTCCCAAAAGTGGCAGTGATTGATCACCTTGGTCCCCCCCCCCCCCCTGCCACCCGCTTGTTTGCAGCATGAAGATTCCCCAGGGTAAGAACTTCAGAGCAATTGGGTGAATGGATAAACTCCAGAAGCCTGTTGGGAAGTTAGCATTGGAGGCTCAAATAATCTCATTTCCTGGCTAAATATTTACCCTCCTGTTTATTCCCAAAAGTGAAGTATTAAAATGCAGTGAACAAGGCTCCAAGTGCCTGGGCTGAAAGCAGCACATCCAAGCCCCTGGCCTAAGCAATGTCATAGCAGTCGCTCGTGTTGCGGGGGGGTGCAGGGAAACTTTGAAAAACACTCTGCTCTGGCCAGTAGGGGTGAGTACTCATCAACATGGGAACAAAGATCTTGAATGCACGCGCATTCACTGACAAGTCATTGACAGAAAGAGGACCTTCGGAGAGTAAAGCTCCAAGTGCCAGCGACCTAGGATACCCCCTGCCTGCTCCTGCTGTGGTCCAGATTGGGTGTTGTGCTCACCAAATAATGAGCCTGAGCCTACCCTAGAACTAGCTCCCACTGGGGTGTGTGTACATGCTCTGGTGGAAAGTGTGGGTGAATGCTGTGATGTGTCTTCTATGGTATTCCCCTCTGGTTCCTCATTCGAGGTGTCCTACGAGTTGATGAAGCTTCTGGATGCCTTCAGTGCTTTCCATAGATGCCTATGAGAGAAAGGAAAGATCACTAGTATGCAGCAGGTACATCAAAACCAGGACAATGCACTCCTGGTATGGTTGTCTGAGGGTTGAGCTGGTACACGATCCTCATTTCAGTGTTGTCAGCCCACATTACCATCAGCACAGGCACAGCTGATGTCCTCGCCAGTAAGCTTGAAGGCTGGATTCTCATGCTCTGTTAGGATCTTCATGTCGGACACTCCAGCACCAGGCTAAGTCCTCTCCCTTTTATTGTGATGGAACTTGTCCTGCATAAAGACAGACAGAAAAAGTATGAGCAAGGGCAGATGATAAGAATGCCTGGCATGTGTGGGTGATGAGACGAACCCTGGACAAAATGAGGATACGACCTGCATAGGAGATGAGGCCAGATGGAGATGTGAGGGTGTGTGATAGGGTGAGTAGTGACGTCCTGGGAGATGCAAGTGAATGTGTGATGGGCTGATGAGGGTGTGTGTTGAGACTGATGAGAGTGCTGAGATGGCTAAATGCCCTAACGGCATGGATTAGATCATTCATTCTCTTCCTTCATTGGATGGCTGACCTCTTCTTGACTGCATTGGTACTGACCACCACTGCCACCTCTTCTGAGGTCAGATTGGTCACCTTGCTGGACCACCTACGGCCAGAACAGAGGTGGAGGACATGGCAGCATGCTCCAGTGAGGCATCAGTGAATTTGTAGACCCATTGTATGTTTGACTTTGTGTAAACCTTTACAGAAAACTATGCCACAATATTATTCCCAGATGTTATCCTAGACACGCTTCCTCCTCACTGCATCTTCACTTGTGTTCAAATCATGAATCATCTCACAATCTCTCGCTTTAACTGAATCTTGTCTGTTACTGTGGAACTCCTTACCCTCCCGTAGGCTTCCTTGCTCCATGTGACTGACTGGCTTCAAAACTCATGCTTTTTTTGCGCAACGTTGATTTCTCATTTTAGTGTAGTGCATTTCCAGTTTTGAGCCTTCACTCAAGCTTTTCACTTTTTAAAAAAATATGTCTGACATATCTTTTCATGGCAGTTATTGTGGTTTGATGTGGTGGAGATGAATGAGATTCCGGAAAAGATCATCATAAGAGACCTCCGCTCGGGCTGAGGAATAAAATGACTTATAAAACGTATAAGACTGATTGAAAAGTTTTGAGAGTTGACACTTGGGGTAGATTTTGAGGCCTTGTGTGCGGTAGAAAGACCTGAATTAGTACTCTGATAATGGTGGCGGACAACATACTGCTCTGATCTTGCCTCCATCGTAGCTGCCATAATCTTCTCTCACACCTACTACTGAGTGGGTGGACCACCTTCCGAGTTAGGCTTCAGGCCTAGTTGAAATTTAAGTTAGCATCCTATGCCGTACATAGAACATTGTTTGTCATTTGAGGACACTGCTGACTGGAGTACACGGACTTGCTGGCTCCCACCACTATTGGGTGGCGAACCAACGTTAGCAGAGCTGATAGCCTTTAATAATGTGGACTCGGAGGAGTTGGACATCCCCGGGGAACTTTTTTTCCATCGGCAATATGCTGGCTGAATTTTGATTAATGCGAGCCTTGTAGTCAGTATTATCGGCAGGCCGGTAATCCACTCCTGCTGCTGATGGTTACATTTTCTCTCCCGGAGTCGTATGTGTTCAAATTCATCTTAACTTAGTGTTTTTTTTTTTAAAGAACCAAGCAAAAGCCAGTGAGTGCCAGTGATTCGTTTACTTTAATGCAAATTAAGTCATTTTCTTGGGCAATTACCCTTGTTAATTGTTTAATCAAATCACTTTTCAAGTAAGTCTGTTGGAAGAAATTCTTTCACTTAAACATCTGTTTATTTGTCATCACCTATTCATTTAATGAGTTTACATGGACGTGCAGTGGACCACAATAATGTTGCTGTCAGAGGTTTTAACAGAACTACCTGAGAAATGTGCACAGTCAGGATTTAATGCCTGAAAATAACATAATTCTCTCTTCTGTCAGGAAATTAGCAAAATGTTCACATAGTTTAAAAGGCGATTCATCTACGAAAACATCTTTGTTGAGAAAACGATCAGAGAAATTGTAATGGTGACACGGTTCAGATCAAATTATCATGGGCGCAATTCAACCAGAAGGAAACAGAGTCCGGTTTCAGGCGGGTTGAGCGGAGTGTTTGCCGGCCCTGAACGCATTATTCAACGGCATTTTGTCATTTTCTTTTGGCCTTGGTGGGGACTGCCCCGTCGAGGCCGCACTCAGATCATTTCCTGCACTGAAGACCTCAGCTTGCCAGTGCAGGAAGAGTACTCGGGGATCAGGGCGGAAATTTTAAAGGCAGCCCCGATCTTTCAACACCCCCTTCAGCGAACCCATCACGGCATCTGGAACCCCCTATTGAATCCAACTTATCTCTTCCGGGGGGCTCGAGCTCCCGTCACCCCACCTCTTTCTGGAAAGTCACCCCATGCCCGACCCCTGGTACAAGCAGCTCAAAACCTGGGCACCTTGGCACTGCCAGTTTGGCACCCTTTTAGTGCCCCTGATAGCCTTGCAATGCCACCTGGGCCCAGAATTTGTGGCCAGGGCAAAGCGCTCTCTGGTTCAGGGTCGCGCGCCTTGCCGTCACCACCCTTGGGGGGCCTGCCCAGAAATGTCGCCAGGCCTGACACCCAACGATGAACCGTCGATAGCTGGGGGTGTTGCTGGGTGACAGTGAGGAGAAGCATAAAGGCAGCACCCGAACCAATATTCAGGGGTACTGGTTCAGGCTGTCAGGGTCAGGGGTATCTAAATCCTACTACTGTCTAACTGTCGTATGTGTCTTCCTCCACGTTTTCCAGCCGCGCGTGTGCTCCCTCACCTCCACACCGGCAACCGAGGTGTCGGTCGACCCGGCCTGGCTCCCCCCCAACAAGGGGGCAGTTGCAGGATCAGTGGCGCGGCAGCTGTGGAGGCGAGGCAATTTCTACAGATGTGCTCCACCCCCTTGCAAGCGTCGCACCAGAAGATGCAAAGTGTTTCCCCTTGGTAGGGACTGTAAAGCCCCCTTCTAATACCTTCTCCTGGACCAAGCAGATAAAGATCTGGCATAGGAAGAAGATATGCCATGGGGGACGTCATAGAGGCTGAGTAGCAATGTGACCACCGCAGATGTAACCTCCCCCAACTGATGGAGGGAGGGGAGGAGGAGCTCCGTGGGGAGGTAGGATGGGGATTCGAGAGGATATCCTTCTTGGCAGTGGCCTCCAGAAAGTCCACCACCACGTAGATCCTGCCCATGGTGAACCCCCTTTCGAGGGTGTGGTGGTCCACCCGCTCGGCATGCAGAAAGAATACGACTTTACCATACATCTGGAGGCAGCCACACCTCCGAGGGGCCGACAAGCCCGGCCATTGCATGGATGCATGCCTCCACGGACATTGTGGGGTGTGCATAGCACTTGACCCCAAGCTGCCGGGTGAGCAGACAAAAAGGTGCCGGGAACATGGAGTGGTAGAGGCCATCACCCCTGCATAGGCAGCCTTGGAGGGTCCCACCATCGTCAACAATGCTGTTGCCATCCAGGTGTGACTGCTGTCATAGCAACAGTGTGGGAACAGACAGGGAGTGTGGAGCGGTTGAGGTGGCAAATGCATGATGGGCCGCTCCATCCTCCCCGAAAGGTAAATGGAGGAGCGGGGAAGGGAAAGGCGGAGTAAACGATAGATACAGAGGGAGGAAGAGGAGGGTACACAGGAGGGCAGAGCAACACAACTGGTGAAAGGGAGACCAGTGGAAAGAGGAAACGCCTTGGGTCCGGGGAGGGACCAGCAGAACCACAATCCACAGAAGTCCCACTTCCACCCTGGGTGTTGGGTGGGAGGACAGGGTGGGGCAGACACTTAAGCCCAGGAGGGGCCCAACAACACACACAGGCAGCACAATCCCTTGGTCTCAAATAAATGTCGGTCAATGCAAACAGGCACCCAGCCCTCCTCTCCCTTCCACTCCTCACTCTCCTCCTCTCTTCCCCTCATTCCCCAGGCAGGCAGGCCGGGAGACAAGCACTCTTCCCCCAGCTTGTAAGCAGACAGGCAGTCAAATATTCCCGCTCCCTCCCCTCTTCCAGGCAGCAGGAGCTTACCTTCCTTCCTTTCCTCCAGGCCAGTCAGTCACACAGCAGACAACCAAAAGTAGAGGCAGTAGCCAAAGGAACAGTAAATAACAGAAGACCAAACCATCGGGCAGTTGTACAGCAAAAATGAAGGAGCACACAGAACACACACCTACACAGCCACTTGGGAACCGTGAAGTGCTCGCATTACTAGAATTGCCAATTTCACATTAGCAAGAGCCTTCACCTATGCAGTCAGCGGCCACCACGATCAGTGGGAGTTAAAGTGACCATCACCATGGATGGGGCTCTGTCATGGGGGTGTTCGGTCGGATAGACAGGCAGCAGCTGAAGCTGCCCACGATCGGGGGGGGGGGGGGGGGTGGCATGGTGGACGTGCGGGCACTGCACCCCGTGGCCCCACCCCCACCTACAATGGTGGCCCACCCCACTACCCCTCTTGCCCCATGGGGACGGCCCCACAGAGCACTGCGGCAGCAGTCCTGATGCCTCCGGGCTTTCGAAGATGGCTACTCCCCTTCTCGGATTCCCACAGCTGCCAGTTCACTCGCTTCACGTTTTTAAATAAGTGTACTGAACTGCACTGGGGAGCCTGTTAAATCACGGGAGGCTATTCGATAGGGGATCCTTCCCGTTAATGGGATGGAGATTAGCCTTTATTGGTGATTATTGGTTTCTTGCCACACCGTGGCGGGACCCAGATCTCGCCAATGGGGGTGGTTTAGTTAGAGCGGAAACCAATTGGCACCCAGCCTGGTTCCCGGTTTTGGCCTCTTCTGCTATCTAAATGGCCCACTCGTTTTCATTGCCGACGTGACGTAGCCAGTAGATCACGCACTTAGTCTCCATAATAGAGAATTCCAACCCAATACTCTAATTTTAACTCAGTGTTGGAGTCATACAGTTGGGGACTGGGCAGGTGATAACCTGATCAGACCTTAGAAATGCAGTCAATCTTCCACCTGGACTAGATAGGGGACATCATCGGGAATCCAAAGGAGCAGATGGTAAGTCATTAGGTAAGTCATTAGGAAGTGGTCTGGAAGGGTAGGGGAACAGTACCCGGGAGGCCCAAAGTTTCCTTGTGGAATCTAGAGGAGAATTCCTGCTTCTCCTGACCTCACAAGAGAAGATTGTTTCAGTCCAATTGCATTTTTGGGTCTGTTCTGTATTAGATCCTATTTTTATTTTATTTGTTCATGGGACGTGGACTTCGCTGGCTGGCCAGTATTAATTACCCATCCCTAATTGCCCTTGAGAGGGCAGTTAAGAGTCAACCACATTGATGTTGATCTGGTGTCCCATGTAGGCTAGACCAGGTAAGGCGGCAGATTTCCTTCACGAAAGGGCATTGGTGAATCAGATGGGTTTTTATGACAAACGACAATCATGGTCATCATCCAGGTTTTTAATTGAATTCAAATTTTACCATCTGCCGTGGCGGGATTTGAACCCGGGTCCCCAGAGCATTACTCTGGGTCTCTGGTTTACTAATCCAGCGACAATACCAGTGCACCACCTCCTCCCCAATTCTGCTGCATTGGCCTGAAAATCTATAGTTGGAATTGTAGTCCAAACCCAGATATGCCGTAACTCTGCATATTTAACAAAGGAGTACTCTGGCTTTTGGCGAGTGTCTTTCTCACCTGGTCTTCAGACTAAATTGTCTGCAGGAAGACAGCTAAATTAGTCTGGTGGAGGGCCATTTATAGGTTCCACCAGATGGGCAAAATTAAAATCCCCATCTCCACGCCATCATAATTCAGTTCTTCGGCTCTGAAGACGAGACTCGCGGATTTGAGACTTTAACTCTTGTTTCTCACTCCAGAGATGTTACCAGGCTTGCTCATATTTCCAGAATTTCCTGCTTTTATATTTGAATTCAGAGAATGGACAAAGAATTGAGATTAACAGTATAAATTAGCTGGCAGTGCTATGAAAGAATTAGAGCTAAAAATCAGTAATACACAATGGAATTTTAAAAAATTTGGTCTTCAAATTGTTAGGCAATAGGTTTTTGCATTGCACTATTGCTTGAAAATTCAAAGCAATAGAATGATAGGATATGACTCCACAATGACCAGACTGCCTCAATCCGCAGCAGCACCATTAAAAGGAAGTAATGAAATCGAGCAGGTCGTTCCCTAGATTGAGAGATGGAAAATCAATGATAAACTTCCTTTTGTTCAAATTCTGGCTCATGGATTAAAAGGCCATTTCTAACTGGGGGGGGGGGGGGGGGGGGGGCTGGTCTGTTTGTCTGCCAACCAGATCCCTCTTCCACCTCTGTTAAAACTGGGAGTGGTGGGTTGAAGACAAACTGGGTTTGAGAATTTTAAACCATTTGGAGCCCATCTGGCCCACAATCAGTCATTTTTGAGGCGGTTAAAATTCCCCTCAAAGTGCCCATTGATGGCGAGGTCTCTCGGAGCATGTCATCTATGGCAAGGCGAAAGAAAGGGAGACGGCGAAGCAATTTAAAATTCCAAAATGCAACCACGAGCGAAGGTGGGACTGCAATGTGATTGAAAGGGCTGACCAACTTGAAACACTATTATACTGCATATGCTGGCTTGGCATTCTTTAAATGGAGGCTGACTACATTTTCCATGCATTAGCATTTGCTGAACAATGTTGTAATGTATTTTATTTGAACTAATGTAATTATACTGTGTCAAATATAATTATACCTCAATTATTTTAAATATCATCCTTTTTGTAGCTTTAATCATATTGCTGTGATAGCTAAGAAGATTATTCCCGCCTCAGTGACATTACCAATATCTTGAGATAAAAGCCTTGTTATGGTGGCGCTGGTTTTTGTCAGCGTTGGAAGTGTAAAGATAGTAGACGGCAATTGTTTCCCACTAAACAAAGTAAAGGATACAATAATGAAAGCATGTTTGTTATTAAACTAAAAACGAAAGAGGTTTGACACATGGACTCGGTTCAAAGGCTTGGAATTTTTCTGACACCCTGGCATTACACAATGAATGAAGATTACTGTTTTCAGCAAAGCAAATGGGAAATTGCTGCGACAGCACATCGCCATTTACACAAAAACATGTTTATTGAATTCCTGGCATTGATTTAGAGGGTACTTCAAGCCCTACAACATTCTGAAAATGTTTTAAATGAGTTCTGGTACGCATGTAGCGTAGATTAACCTTCTACGAAGTGCCTGACGGTTTTATTCTGCAGAGCGGCTGAGTGTTGCTGTTAAATAATGAGAAAAATTAAAGTGTCTCCAAATTTAAATCTGCAAACAGAAATTTATTTTGAAAGTGATGCTTTATGATCTTACTTTCATACCGTACTTGCGGTGGTTACAGATATTGATTTTCCAACACATTTGTCTCTCCACTCTCTCATCTGCCCCAATGGAATTTAAGGCTGATAGACAACAACAACTCGCATTTATACAGCACCTAGAATGTAGGAATACATCCCAAAGCACTCCACCGAAGAGCTATCAAACCAACGTTGAGATCAAGATAAAGGAGGAGATATTGAGGCAGGTGACTAAGAGATTGACAAGAGGTAAGTTCAAGGAGGGTCTGAAAGGTGAGGCGAGATTGAGAGACAGAGTTGGAGAGCTATAGGGAGGAAATTCCAGGGGTTGGAGCAGAGACAACTGAAGGCCTGGCAGCCAGTGGTCAGCAAAGGGGCAGGAATAGGGAAGGGCCAAGAATCCTTTTTGTGACATTATGTAAAATGTCTAGTATATAAAGGGTTAATGTAGTATCATAATTGGCCACTAGATGGAGCTAGATACATAACTATATAAAGCACTGATTCTCAGGCTTTTGGGAGAGGATTAGAGAGAGTGCAGAGGAGAGGTTTAGAGAGTGCAGAGTACAGGTATACTAGTGTTAGAGTGTAGATTGTAGATTATACATCATTGCTTGCTATAGGAATGAGTGGTCAAGCTTTAATAAGTAGTGTAATAAATGTTAGCTTTGTTATTGAACTCAACTTCTGTGGTCTTTGTGAATACTACAACATCCACCCTGATAATAAGAATCACAAAGAACACCACAGTTTTCAATAATTCTTTTGAGAAGCAGCAATCGCTCATTAAAAATAACAGATAGAGTTGTCCATCATCTGGTTTCTCTCTGTACATTTTTCAGATCTCGTATTCATTGAAACTGTGCTACGTGGTTAAGGTTATCAGTGTATGAATTTATTTTGGTTTAAGACCGTTTCTTACACCACAATTTTTATCTTAGATTTATGAAATTGAAAACATCTTGAACTCATTACTCTGTTACCTGCAGTGCAAGGAGAATAACTTCAATCTTATTAGTTTCATTGAGTGTTGAACAAGGGTTCAAAATTCTGTATAAAGCAGCAATCTGCTTCTTTTATATTACATTGAATTTACAGTGCAGAAGGAGGCCATTCGGCCCATCGAGTCTGCACTGGCTCTTGGAAAGAGCATCCTACCCAAGGTCAACACCTCCACCCTATCCCCATAACCCAGTAACCCCACCCAACACTAAGGGCAATTTTGGACACTAAGGGCAATTTAGCATGGCCAATCCACCTAACCTGCACATCTTTGGACTGTGGGAGGAAACCGGAATACCCGGAGGAAACCCACGCACACACAGGGAGGATGTGCAGACTCCTCACAGACAGTGACCCAAGCCGGAATCGAACCTGGGACCCTGGAGCTGTGAAGCGATTGTGCTATCCACAATGCTACCGTGCTGCCCATATGAACTGGAGAGATGTGATGTGGTATGATCCCACTCTTGATTTTTAATATTATTGTGGCATCTAAAATAAGCACAATGTTGAAAATATGAAATTGCTTTTTAATGAAAGAAAACGTGAGAAAATAAATATATTTTGATTTCTTCTCAGCAATATTTACTTCAAATCAACAGCTGTTAAAATGATGAGAATCATGTGGATGTCCAATTTTGAATGTTACTTGAAACAAAAAATAATTTTCAATAATATAAATATCGAATGTGCCAGGAATGGATAGAAAACTCAAGGCTCGATTCTCCCAAAAGGGAACAAAGTCCCCTGGCGAGCGTGTTAAGCCACGTGTTTCCCGGCGCTCGCAGTTGAATAAGGAGTCTAAAACGGGGAACGCATGTCCGCTCGCCGGAGCTCCCCATTGTAGCAAGAGATTGGAAATCCCGTTCCAATCTACAAGGCCCCCAAAATAATCCCCGACCTTCTCCCCCCACCGCACCCCGCCAACACCAGGCAATCCCGGCCCGATCATGCGCACAAAATGCCAGTTTGGCACCTTGGAAGTGCCAATATGGCATCCTGGCAGTGCCCATGCCAGCTGGAACCCATGTTGCACTGCCAGGATGGCAATGCCAGGGTACCCATGTGGCACCACCATCCCCTTGGAGACCCCTATGAGTGCCGTTCCATCTGATCCCCGTTTGTGGGGACTAGTACCAAATGGCGCTCACCCAAGGTCTCTGAGGAAAAGGTGTTGAATCCCAAAGTCTTGGGTACCTCATGAATCTGCACATTAGATCAGAGATCATAGAATTTACATTGCAGAAGGAGGCCATTTGACCCATCGAGTCTGCACCGGCTCCTGGAAAGAGAACCCTACCCAAGGTTAACACCTCCACCCTATCCCCATAACCCAGTAACCCCACCCAACACTAAGGGCAATTTTGGACACTAAGGGCAATTTAACATGGCCAATCCACCTAACTTGCACATCTTTGGACTATGGGAGGAAACCGGAGCACCCGGAGGAAACCCACGCACACACGGGGAGGATGTGCAGACTCCGCACAGACAGTGACCCAAGCCGGAATCGAACCTGGGACCCTGGAGCTGTGAAGCGATTGTGCTATCCACAATGCTACCGTGCTGCCCACGGTAAGTGAGGCTTACTGTCTCGCTCTAATATGGAGATTTGCAAAAAGGTAATTCCGCCCATTGTGGGCGGGATTCACATCGCGATGTCTCATGAGATCATATTGAACCTTGTGTTTGCGTGGGTCTCACCCCACAACCCAAAGATGTGCATGTTAGGTGAATTGGCCACACTAAATTGCCCCTTAATTCGAAAAAAAAGAATTAAGTACTTTAATTTTTCATAAAAGAAAAGAAAAAAAAAGACCCGGGGGCCTCCTGGCTTTCAATGGCTGCACTGCACCGCGGCGAGCTGCCCGTTGGTTCGCGTCCTCAGTTTCCAGTGTCAGGAATTGTATTTCTGCATTCTGTCTTTGGGCTGGAGTTTACATCCCAGGGGGTGGGAACCTTTTCTGGGTCATGAAACCGCCCTCCATAAGAACATAAGAACTAGGAGCAGGAGTAGGCCATCTGGCCCCTCGAGCCTGCTCCGCCATTCAATTAGATCATGGCTGATCTTTTGTGGACTTAGCTCCACTTTCCGGCCCGAACACCATAACCCTTAATCCCTTTATTCTTCAAAAAACTATCTTTACCTTAAAAACATTTAATGAAGGAGCCTCAACTGCTTCACTGGGCAAGGAATTCCATAGATTCACAACCCTTTGGGTGAAGAAGTTCATCCTCAACTCAGTCCTAAATCTACTTCCCCTTATTTTGAGGCTATGTCCCCTACTTCTGCTTTCACCCGCCAGTGGAAAAAACCTGCCCGCATCTATCCTATCTATTCCCTTCATAATTTTAAATGCTTCTATAAGATCCCCCCTCATCTTTCTAAATTCCAACGAGTACAGTCCCAGTCTACTCAACCTCTCCTCATAATCCAACCCCTTCAGCTCTGGGATTAACCTAGTGAATCTCCTCTGCACACCCTCCAGTGCCAGTACATCCTTTCTCAAGTAAGGAGACCAAAACTGAACACAATACTCCAGGTGTGGCCTCACTAACACCTTATACAATTGCAACATAACCTCCCTAGTCTTAAACTCCATCCCTCTAGCAATGAAGGACAAAATTCCATTTGCCTTCTTAATCACCTGTTGCACCTGTAAACCAACCTTCTGTGACTCATGCACTAGCACACCCAAGTCTCTCTGCACAGCGGCATACTTTAATATTTTATCGTTTAAATAATAATCCCGTTTGCTGTTATTCCTACCAAAATGGATAACCTCACATTTGTCAACATTGTATTCCATCTGCCAGACCCTAGCCCATTCACTTAACCTATCCAAATCCCTCTGCAGACTTCCAGTATCCTCTGCACTTTTCGCTTTACCACTCATCTTAGTGTCATCTGCAAACTTGGACACATTGCCCTTGGTCCCCAACTCCAAATCATCTATGTAAATTGTGAACAATTGTGGGCCCAACACGGATCTCTGAGGGACACCACTAGCTACTGATTGCCAACCAGAGAAACACCCATTAATCCCCACTATTTGCTTTCTATTAATTAACCAATCCTCTATCCATGCTACTACTTTACCCTTAATGCCATGCTACTTTATCTTATGCAGCAACCTTTTGTGTGGCACCTTGTCAAAGGCTTTCTGGAAATCCAGATATACCACATCCATTGGCTCCCCGTTATCTACTCCACTGGTAATGTCCTCAAAAAATTCCACTAAATTAGTTAGGCATGACCTGCCCTTTATGAACCCATGCTGCGTCTGCCCAATGGGACAATTTCTATCCAGATGCCTCGCTATTTCTTCCTTGATGATAGATTCCAGCATCTTCCCTACTACCGAAGTTAAGCTCACTGGCCTATAATTTCCTGCTTTCTGCCTACCTCCTTTTTTAAACAGTGGTGTCACGTTTGCTAATTTCCAATCCACCGGGACCACCCCAGAGTCTAGTGAATTTCGGTAAATCATCACTAGTGCATCTGCAATTTCCCTAGCCATCTCTTTTAGCACTCTGGGATGCATTCCATCAGGGCCAGGAGACTTGTCTACGTTTAGCCCTATTAGCTTGCCCATCACTACCTCCTTAGTGATAACAATCCTCTCAAGGTCCTCACCTGTCATAGCCTCATTTCTATCAGTCGCTGGCATGTTATTTGTGTCTTCCACTGTGAAGACCGACCCAAAAAACATGTTCAGTTCCTCAGCCATTTCCTCATTTCCCATTATTAAAACTCCCTTCTCATCCTCTAAAGGACCAATATTTACATTAGCCACTCTTTTTTGTTTTATATATTTGTAAAAACTTTTACTGTCTGTTTTTATATTCTGAGCAAGTTTACTCTCATAATCTACCTTACTCTTCTTTATAGCTTTTTTAGTAGCTTTCTGTTGCCCCCTAAAGATTTCCCAGTCCTCTAGTCTCCCACTAATCTTTGCCACTTTGTATGCTTTTTCGTTCAATTTGATACTCTCCCTTATTTCCTTAGATATCCACGGTCGATTTTCCCTCTTTCTACCGTCCTTCCTTTTTGTTGGTATAAACCTTTGCTGAGCACTGTGAAAAATCGCTTGGAAGGTTCTCCACTGTTCCTCAACTGTTCCACCATAAAGTCTTTGCTCCCAGTCTACCTTAGCTAGTTCTTCTCTCATCCCCTTGTAATCTCCTTTGTTTAAACACAAAACACTAGTATTTGATTTTACTTTCTCACCCTCCATCTGTATTTTAAATTCCACCATATTGTGATCGCTCCTTCCGAGAGGATCCCTAACTATGAGATCATGAAGCAATCCTGTCTCATTACACAGGACAAGATCTAGGACCGCTTGTTCCCTCGTAGGTTCCATTACATACTGTTCTAGGAAACTATCGCGGATACATTCTATAAACTCCTCCTCAAGGTTGCCTTGACCGACCTCGTTAAGCCAATCGACATGTAGATTAAAATCCCCCATGATAACTGCTGTACTATTTCTACATGCATCAGTTATTTCTTTGTTTATTGCCTGCCCCACCATAACGTTACTATTTGGTGGCCGATAGACTACTCCTATCAGTGACTTTTTCGCCTTACTATTCCTGATTTCCACCCAAATGGGTTCAACTTTATCCTCCATAGCACCGATGTCATCCCTTACTATTGCCCGGATGTCATCCTTAAATAACAGAGCAACACCACCTCCCTTACCATCCACTCTGTCCTTCCGAATAGTTTGATACCCTCGGATATTTAACTCCCAGTCGTGACCATCCTTTAACCATGTTTCAGTAATGGCCACTAAATCATAGTCATTTACGATGATTTGTGCCATCAACTCATTAACTTTATTCCGAATACTACGAGCATTCAGGTAAAGTACCCTTATGTTGGTTTTTTTTACCTCTGTTTTGAATCTTAACATATCCAGTTTTATTCCTTTTGTTATTACTGGGCCTATTCACTGAGCTCCCCTCAGTCACTGTACCTTGTACTGTCGCCCTTTTAGATTTTTGACTATGTCTTCTCTGCCTTGCACTTTTCCCCTTACTTCCTTTTGCTTCTGTCCCTGTTTTACTACCTTCCAACTTCCTGCATCGGTTCCCATCCCCCTGCCACATTAGTTTAAACCCTCCCCAACAGCTCTAGAAAACACCCCCCCAGGACATCGGTTCCAGTCCTGCCCAGGTGCAGACCGTCCGGTTTGTACTGGTCCCACGTCCCCCAGAACCGGTCCCAATGCCCCAGGAATTTGTATCCCTCCCTCTTGCACCATCTCTCGAGCCACGCATTCATCCTATCTATCCTGACATTCCTACTCTGACTAGCTCGTGGCACTGGTAGCAATCCTGAGATTACTACCTTTGGGGTCCTACTTTTTAGTTTAACTCCTAACTCCCTGAATTCCGCTTGTAGGACCTCAACCCATTTTTTACCTATATCGTTGGTGCCTATGTGCACCACGACAGCTGGCTGTTCACCCCCCCCCCCCCCCCCAAATGTCCTGCAGCCGCTCCGAGACATCCTTGACCCTTGCACCAGGGAGGCAACATACCATCCTGGAGTCTCGATTTCATCCACAGAACCGCCTGTCTATTCCCCCTTACGATCGAGTCCCCTATCACTATAGCCCTGACATTTTTCTTCCTGCCCTGCTGTGCAGCATAGCCAGCCACGGTGCCATGAACCTGGCCTCTGCTGCCTTCCCCTGGTGAGCCATCTCCCTCAACAGTATCCAAAGCGGTATATCTGTTTTGCAGCGAGATGACCGCAGGGGACACCTGCACTGCCTTCCTACTCTTGCTCTTTCTTTAGGTCACCCATTTTCTATCTCCCTCATTAAATTTCACCTGCGGTGTGACCAACTCGCTAAACGTGCTATCCACGACCTCCTCAGCATCGCGGATGCGCCAAAGTGAGTCCATCCGCAGCTCCAGAGCCGTCAAGCGGTCTAACAGGAGCTGCAACTGAACACACTTCTTGCACGTGAGAGCCAGGGACAGTGGACGTGTCCCTGAGCTCCCACATCGCACACGAGGAGCATGACATGGGTCTGGGATCTCCTGCCATGTCTTAAACCTTAGGTAAACTTATACAACAACAATTTCAAAATAAAATAAATAATTTAGACAATGAAAAGAAAAACTACTTACCAGTCACTTACCAGGGTTAAAAAGCACCTTCTCTCACTCTGCACCGAATTACCTCACTGCACCAAATTACCAAGTTGCAATCCCACTCTCGATGTGTCTCACTCCAGGAAGGCATCAATTAGTTGGTGGTCCCAATCTGTATGGGGTGCCCCCCCCCCCCCCCCCCCCCCCCCACCCCCCCCAACTGGCCTGGAGGTGGTCTTACCTTCCAATTAAGGACAACAAGCAAGTTCTAGAAGCGATTCAGAGCTCTCCCAGTTTGAAAGTCGCAGCAGGCTGCAGTAGAGGGAAAGTAAGGAAGAGAGTGTTTCATAATGGGGGTGCGCTGTCCGCCAACATTTTTGAAGTAAAAATTGGATCCTGCAACCTCGCTACCTCTGCTGGAGGTAGAACAGCCTGTACCAAAGTAGGCGGAAAGGGTCTTGAGGCCTACCTGGAGCCCTGGCTCCCCGATCTGCTGTTAGGAGGCCAACTCCAGGCTTCTGAACGAGTCTTGGCTCACTGAAAAATCTCTCCTTCAACTGGCCTCTATGTTTCTGAATGAACCATGTCAGCTATCTGTCACATGTGGCTGGGTAACCCTGCTATAACCTAATCAATTCCATCCCCCACCCCCAATATCTTCCCTCCGGAAAAGTGGCCCGAGGTCAGGGAGCCAGCATGCTGGCCAGAGGCTATTTCTAGCAGCAACACTAATACTGCCCATGGAGGGGATTAAAAATTCAGCTTCATGTCTGCCTTTTGTACAGTAGAAATCTGGGAATGGTGGAAGAGCAGTGGGTTAAGGGAAATACTCCAGGGTTTTAATAGCTTCGTTCCCCAATAGACTGCCCACAAATGCAGCTATGCGACACCACTTTCGTCACATACGCCCTGCAGGAAGATGTACTGCACAATTGTTAATCATGGATCAGTTGGTAGCATGGCTCACCTGTAAATCACAAGGCTCTGAATCCAAGTCCCATTCTAACTATGGAGGAAGCACTGCACTACAGAGGTGCTGTCTTTTGGATGAGGCATTAAATCGAGGCCCCAAAATACCTGCTTGGATGGATGTAAAGATCCCACAGCACTATTTCGAAGAACAGCAGTTCAGTTAACTTTGGTGTTTGCCAATATTTATCCCACAGTCAACAACACAAGAAACCAATTATCTGGTCATTATCATTTTGCTGCTCTTGGGAATTTGCTGACTGCAAATTAGCTGCTGCACTTCCTACATTGAGACAGTGACTACACTGAAAAAAATATTCAATTGACCATAAAGCACTTTGAGATGCCATGGAAAGCACCACATAAATGCAAGTCTTTCTTTCACATGTTTATATACTTCATATTAATTGATCAAAAATCTCAGTTCATTGATCCTCAGTCGACAAGTTTAATGCAATTAAGCTTTACAGACCAAGAGGTCAATTTTGGTTTGTTTGGTTGTCTTCTTGATGTTATTGTCTAGCAAATTCTTTTTCTTATGTGTTCATGGGATGTGGGCTTCGCTGGCTAGGCTAGCATTTGTTGCCCGTCCCTAATTGCCCTTGAGAAGGTGGTGGTGACCTGCCTTCTTGAACCGCTGCAGTCCATATGGCTGGGAACACTTACAGTTCTGTTAGGAAGGGAGTTCCAGGATTTTGACCCAGCGATATATTTCCAAGTCAGATGGTTTATGACTTGTAAGGCAACTTGCAGGTGGTACTGTTCTTTCACACTCTCGTATCTGCTGCCCTTTTCCTTCGAGGTGGTAGAGGTTGTGAGTTTGCTGTCTAAGGAGCAGGTTGCTGCAGTGCATCTTGTGTATGGTACACACTGCTGCTACTGTACATTAGTGGTGGAGATGATAGATGTGGTGCCAATTAAGTGGACTGCTTGTCCTGGATGGTGTTAACCTTCTTGAGTGTTGTTGAAATTGCACTCATCCAGCTAAATGGAGAGTATTCCATCACACTCCTGACTTGTGCCTTGTAGACCGCGGACAGGCTTTGGGGAACCATGTAGGTTGAAATCAACACTCTATAACATCTGACCCTGGGAGGTCATCCCGCTGATGACATAACACTGCTGTCGCAAGCATTAACGCTATTGGATGCAAATGGGACACTTGCCAATGACCTAAATCTCAAATAATGTGGTCTGCCTTCATATAATAAAACAAAATTAATATCCAATTAATGCTGTTGTTCCAACTATCCTATTGCACTCATCATGCAAGTAGAGGGTATTCCATCATAGTCCTGCCTTATGCCTTGTAGATGTTGGACAGACTTTGGGTAGTCAGGAGGTGAGGTACTCAATGCATAATTCCCTACCTCTGGCCTTCTCCTGTAGCCACAGTATTATATGGCTGGTCCAGTTAAATTGCTGGTCAGTGATAATCCCCAGGCTATTGATTGTGAGGGGATCAATGCTGGTAATGTTATTGAATATCAAGAAGAGGTAGTTAGATTCTCTCTTATCAGAGGTGCTCATTGCTTGGCACCTGTGTGGTGTGAATGTTACTTTCCACGTATCAACTCATCTGAATGTTGCCCGGGCCCTGCTGCATATGGACTCAGGCTGCTTCAGTAACTGAGGATCGCAAATGTATGCAACCATCAGCAAACATCTCCACCTCTGACCTTATGATGGAAGAAAGGTCATTGATGAAGTAGTTGAAGATGGTTGGAGCTCTTCCAACTGTCAAATGTTTCTACCTGTTATTTTGATAACAGGGGTGGGTTTTGCAGTCCCCCCCAATGGCAACACCCCACCACCAGGGTATGAATGACAGGTAACCCCGTTGACAGCAACAGGACCAGGCAGTCCAGCCACCGGCCAATGTCCGACCTCCTCCACCGCTGCAAAATCCCACCTCGTGTTGTTCATAGGAAAGTACAAGATTTAGTGATAACTAAAATGTGGCTTGGAGCTTTTCCTTTAAAAGTTGCATTAAATAATCATACTGAAGATAGCGGAGAAAAGGAAGTACAAAGAATCGTGTTCATAAATTTCAAGAGATTAATTGATTACTTCAGTACTGCCGCCATATAGAATTGCAAGCATATCAGTGGTTTAAGCATTGTTGGCCTACACTCCAATAATTAAAAAACAAGGTCACTTTATGTATTTAAATAAATTTAAGTTAATTAATCATTTTATCTTCTTGAACCCAGAATATAAAGCTATAGTTTTTTTTTAAACTTGGTGTGTTTGTTGCATAATGCAAGTGAACATTAATTACTGTTTGGATCTAAAAAGCTCTCATTGGCATGGGCTGTATTCAGTGAAGCAGTTAATCATTTTGGTCTTGCTCAGATCAGCTAAACAGGGCACACATTGGCATTAATTTATTTTGTAATTCTATAATATAGCTTGTCACTTACTCATTATATTACCATTCAGGAGCCCTCGTGAGTGTACTTAGCAATTCGCAGCATGGTTAAAATACACCTCCTTTCGCAACCAACCTTCAGTTTATTACAATTTAATTGAGTCAATGCAAATTCGTCAACTGTTCTTCTTTGATTATTTTTTTCCAATTGTTGCTGCAGTCGCATTAGAACATAGAACATAGAACAGTACAGCACAGAACAGGCCCTTCGGCCCTCGATGTTGTGCCGAGCAATGATCACCCTACTTAAACCCACGTAACCCATATCCCAACAATCCCCCCCATTAACCTTACACTACGGGCTATTTAGCATGGCCAATCCACCTAACCCGCACATCTTTGGACTGTGGGAGGAAACCGGAGCACCCGGAGGAAACCCACGCACACACGGGGAGGACGTGCAGACTCCACACAGACAGTGACCCAGCCGGGAATCGAACCTGGGACCCTGGAGCTGTGAAGCATTGATGCTAACCACCATGCTACCGTGAGGCCCCTCCGTGAGCATTGACATATCACTTTTTTTTTAAATCACTAAACATAAGCTACAAAATCAAATTAAAATCCAGTCAGTTAACTGTAGGACGTTTGTTGTTACATTAAAACCCTGGAACATTTGGGGCGCGATTGATCCAAATGGGGGCAGAATCCATTGGACGCAAGATTAGCCGAGTGTTTCCCGTCGCTCGGAGCATCGAGAAACACCCTGTCTTCTAAAGCCCATCTGGGTAGATTGTGGGCCTCAGCGAGGAACCTCCTGACGAGGCTGCGGTTAGCACTGAGGAGCTCTGCTCGCCGGAGAGAGAGATGCAGCGAGAGATGGCCCCGCAAGCTTTGACGCCCCCCCCCCCCTCCCCTCCACCCCCACCCACACTTCCACCAACCAGCATCACACCTACACAGGGCACACTCTGGCCCAATCACCGGCGTGCACAGAATACCACTTGGCAATGCCAGCCTGGCACCTGGCAGTGCTCCTGCCAACTGGCAGTGTCACCTGGGTGCCCTGCCTAGAGAGCATGCACCTGGAGGCCTCCAATCCCCTGGGAGACCCCCACGAGTGCTGTTCCATCTGGTCTCCATTTGTGGGGACTAAAACTGAATGACGCTTGCTCGAGGTCTCCAAGGCGATGGAGTTAGATCCCATGCCTTAGTTAGATCTCGGGAACACATGTTGCAGTGAGACTAGCTGTCCCCCACAATGGGTGGGATTCACATTGCAATGGATCGCGGGATCGCGTTAGATCTCGTGTGGCATAGCGAGCCGGGTAGATCCCAGAATTTCCGGCATCTACCGGTTGCGTTGCACCGCGCTGCTTTTCGGGCGTAATGCGACCAGTAGATCCCATTCTTGGTTGGCTACCTTAAGGAAGTTCAGAAATTTCTCTTTCTGACTATTTTATCTGTTTAGTCATCTCTTTCCAGAGATCAAGTAAATTAGGAAGAGTCCATAATGGTGCATGTTGATGCCAAGTGAAAAGAACACACCACATTCTACTTGTTCTTCCTTTGCAAAGCGATGAAAATTGAACCCCAGATAATTCACCTGTGCATGGATGTCAACCGTCCGACTTTAAATTTGACATTAGCTTTTCCAGTCCTCCCGTTTTCAGAAGAACCTGAAAAACAATGGATTTACGGGACTACTTAAATCCTTAGTGGCTCATTCATTCCTTGGTTTGCTGTTGGTTTGTTTCTTTTTTCGGGCAGGTCTGCCAACCATTTGGCTTGAGCATGTGCGTTGGACCACAGCATGGGGCTTCCACAGGTCTGAGAGTAGCGCACGTGTGTGGACACGGGAGCAGCAGAAGACTGCATGCAGCAACTGTTTGCTTACAACTCGCTCACATCATGTCAGATTGAACTATGCCCCCTTCACAGCCAGAAAAATGTGTAATGCGGCTCTGATGCTTCAAAGCTGAGAAAAGCAGATCCCGCAAGGCAATATTACTGTGAAAAGATGGTTCAAAAATGTAAGTTTAATTCACACAAAGGAAACAGAATCTTTCTATGCTCTTGGCACTTGGACATTTAAAAAATTTCTATCTGTGCTGTATCAAAAAGAGAAAATATCTCCAATTTAAACTTAATCATGGGTCATGGTATTAAATTCTGAAGAGGGTTATTTAGAGTTTTCAAATAGAACAACTACTTCTTAATGTGAAACAATGGAAATAGTTCAGAATCTGTCTACAGACGAGTGAAATGACCAACTCTAGTAGCTTAGCTGTTCAGTTCAGTTTGACAATCGCCTCGAGCAGTAATTTTATCAAATGTTCTCAAGTAATGAAAGGAAGCCTGAATTATAATTGAAGGCTGTAGTTTGAGTTTACAACAGTTCGATTGAGAATAGCTATATGTACTCAATCAATAGAGCTACTTGCATGCTGTGTGCTTAACCCCCTTTCTGTACTATTCATCTTGGGATTGGAAAATATTGGGTCTGGATTTTCCTCGCTCAATCGGGGTGGCCTTTTTTGGTGACATAACTGGTACATATCACAAGAAGGCCCTTGGCGTGTTCCCCGGTGATGTAATTCCAGGACGCAATTGTTGCCTGCCCCCGTTAATGGTGGGCTGCCTTTCCTGCTGTTAAGTGTCAGGAACATTGGCATGCTTTAGGAATGGTCTGATTCATTTTTTAAAAAGGATATTCTATTCCAAACACATTCAACAAAATAACACAAGTTTCATATCCAATCAAAGTATACAGTTTGTACTTTTTTCCCCTTTTAATCCCCCCTACCCCCTACTCCGAGCCAAACAGCTCCTCAAATATAGGTGGGAACAGCCTCCACCATACCTCAAAGCCTTCCTCTGACCCCCTTAATGCAAATTTGATTTTCACCAACCTGAAAAATTCCTCCAGCTCCCGAGCCATGCCACGACCCGGATGGCATAGCCAACCTCTAATTCAAAGGTATCCGTCGCCGGACAATAAGAGAGGCGAAGACCACAACATTGATCGCCTTCTCCTACAGCATTTCCGGCATCTCCGATACCCCAAAGATCGCCACCATAGGGTCCGGCTTCACCTCAATCCCTATAATCCTCGATAGGGTCCCGAACACTCTCTCCCAAAAGTTCTCCAACTCCTCACACCCCCAGAACATATGAGCATGATTCGACGGCCCCCTCCCACACTTCTCTCACCCATCTGCTACCCTCTGGAAAAACTCACTCATCCGAGCCCGAGTCATGTGGACTCTGTGCACCACCTTAAATTGTATCAAACTCATTCTTGTGCAGGAGGAGGTTGAGTTCACTTGCCCCATTACCTCACACCTAAGCCCCCATCGTCTCTCCCTCCCCAACTCCTTCCCCACTTCCCATCGATCCTTTTCATTACTGTCTTGCCCTGCTATCCCAACCACCCAATATACCCTCAGTCCTGCCATCCCCCTCCCCATCCAGGAGCAGCAATTTCTCCAGAAGCGTTTACTCTGGTACCTGAGGGAACAAAGGCACCAAAGTCCCACATCTGCCAGTACCTAAATTCATTCCCCCCATGGTTACTCAAACCTCTCCCAGAGCTCCTGTAGCCAGTGGACATCCCCTCTGAAAGCATGTCTCTAACTCACTCTTCTCCCTCCACCGCCTAACATCCATCCATCCTCTCTCCCCCTCCCTTGCCGGTGGGAACATACGGTTCCCGCACAATGGCATCAACACCGACATGTGACCAAGCTTAAAGTGCCTCCTCAGCTGGTTCCAGATTTTTATAGATGACTCCACCACCAGACTCCCCATATGCGTCCTTGGAGCAACGGGGACATCACTAGAGCCCACAGGCTCGTACCCTTACAAGACCCCTCCTTGAACCTGACCCTGTCCGCCCCCTCCCACCATCGTCTCACCTTCTTCACGTTGTCAAAATGGTGTGATTCATAACTGTCATTGAAAGACAGGCACCTGGCAGCCTGAGCTTGAGAACTTGGAGCTGAGTACATGAAATTTATTGCAGCGTTCACGGGGATCCCAATGCAAGAAAGCAGCTCTGCAGATTCAAGGTGGTAGTGGTAGAGGAAAGACTCAGATGCAAGTGTCCGCAACAGATTCTTCTTGGTTGGCTTGTGGTGTCAGGCCAAGGACAGCTGTGCGATGGGGGTGGGGGGAGGTACAGGCAGTGCACTGGGCCATGCAATTGACAAAGCATTTCAAGTTCAAGCTTTGTTTCGCATGTTTTACTCAGCACCGGATACTCTTGGGAGATGCTGCTATTCTGGAATGCTGACAGCCTCATGGGCTTTTGGCGTGTTTTTGATGTGGCATTGTTAGAGGTCAGCTACAGCTGACTAATTTGGAGTCAGGTCTAAGTTAGTAACTGACTATGGGGTCTCAATCTGGAGTTTTTCACACATCACCTCCCTTTCAAAATCAGATGTGGAGATGCCGGTGTTGGACTGGGGTGAGCACAGTAAGAAGTCTTACAACACCAGGTTAAAGTCCAACAGGTTTGTTTCAAATACGAGCTTTCGGAGCGGAGCGCATTCACCTGAGGAAGGAGCAGTGCTCCGAAAGCTCGTGTTTGAAACAAACCTGTTGGACTTTAACCTGGTGTTGTAAGACTTCTTACTGTTCAAAATCTGAGATCTCTCATTTGCCAGTACTTCCCTGCATATAACGCACATAGGCTTTGCATCCTTATTTGCATTGGCACAATTGTCAAAAAACCATACCTCAAGAAATGATTTTTATACTCCTTTGTTCTCAAGTTAATTTTCTTCTTTGTAGGCTGTTAAACATAGGCCCTGGAGCTCTGTACAGAGCTAACACTAACACTATTCTGAACTGCCCTGGACTCTCCTCTGCAGCTCTCTCCCGCAGATTCTGTTGTGTGATCCTGCCCAATAGGTAAACTGCCTGTTTGAGTCTCTGGCTATCTCTTACTTTTCAGAAAGCCATTCATCTTCACAGTTCACTTGCCTTGCTTGCCAGCAGCTGGAAAATGGAAGCTCTGTGATTTGGCACCAAAAGCACGGACTTTGAGCGCACTTGACGCCAAGTGTACATGCTGGACACGTGGCCTGTTCTCTGCTGCCGTTTCTGGCCTAGATCCTTCTGCAACTCAGAGCTCTGCAATCTCTCACCATTTAGATAATGGGCGGGATTCTCCTTTGCCCGATGCCAATATCGTAACCGGCGATCGGCTGGGATCCATGCCGCTGGCTGGGGGGGAGGGGGGGGGGCACTTCCGCGAGGGCTGGAGGGACTGCTGGGGGGTGGCCAGTGGGGTCACGGATGGTGGGTCGGGTCCGCTGCAGGTCGACAGCCATGCACATGCACGGCCAGGGACCCGGCCATTCTTGTCGTGGGAGCCGTGAATCTCACTCATGCGCCGCTGCTAGCCCTTCACTGGTCCCGGAATCGGTGAGGGTTTCACGCAGAATGTTTGGTTGTAAAAGACCACATATGCTCCGTTGGCGTCAATTCTTAGTCGCTGAAATGGAGAATCCAGCCCAATGACTTTGATTCTCCGTTCCTACACAATGGCGGCATTCTCCGGTCCCGCTACAGTGAATGGAGATTTGGCTGAGCGCCAAATTCTCCATCCTTGCTGGCAGCAGTAGGGAGGCGGTCTCGCAACAGAGAAACCCGCCCAATATGTTTTCCTTTTGTCTTCCTGCCAAAATGGACAATTTCACATTTTCCCACATTATAACCCATTTGCTTTACTGTTACCCACTTTCTTGATAGAAATGTCCAGAGCCAGGGGATATAGAGTAAGATGAATGGCAAAAGAACCAAAAGCTATGTGTGGAAAAACCTTTTTATGCAGGTTATGATTTGGAATGCATTTGCTGAAAATCTCTCCTGCTCTGAAATACAAACTTGATATTTCTGCAATGTCAAATGTTTCCATTCTGATAATAAATTCCATATTTTTTTTTAAGTTTACTTGGGATATTTCACTTACTTCCTGAAGTCCATGTGTACAACTCAATCATTTATTTTGTTCTTTCTAAGATTTAAAGTTCAGGATAATCAGCGCATTTTAATTCCTGGTTGTTGTGAGAATATGTCAATGTAATTGGTTGCTAGCCCTGTTTGATGGCATCACTGGATGCTTGGAGATCACCACAACTTGGCGCCCTATTCAATGTAGCTTTGGGAAGGGGCAAATCCACATTATGGACAATGCTGGATGATTGTGGGCAGCTTTCTTTGAGGTAAATGGCGAACTGACCATGAAATCCAGACCCTTATACTTATGGCCATTGGTATTGAATTATTCCAGAAGTATAAATATTCTTCCTTACATTTACCTTGCCCAACTCATTGATCATTTTAAAAACCTCTATCACATGAAATCTGAGGCATTTCTTTCCTAAGTAAAACCCCAACCTGCTCAATGTTTTCTGGTGCCTGTAATCTCGCAATTCTGGTATCACCCTTGTAAACTGTTTTCTCACTTTCCCCAGTGTTTCATAGTTTAAAGACCTCGGCTGGAGTTATCCGGCTGTTGGGATTCTCTGTTCCCACCGACAGCACACCCCCACCCACAGGCTTCCTAGAACTGCGCATAGCAATTTATGGGTTGAATTTCGTAGCCCCTGGCAACACTGTGGGGGGCTGTAAAATGCCATGGGTATCGTGCTCTGCCTATCCGCCTGTCCCTGCCCCATACTGCAATTTTACTAGCAGCTGGGGAATGGGGATAGATAGTTGTTGGGTGGCATGCCTGTCCACAGGATAATTGAGGCCGCTTAAATGGCCAATTAAAAGCCAACTAAGGTCCTCATCCCACCTCCAGTGATCTGACCACAGTGGAGAGGCTGATGCCAAGCATGCAGACCAGTAGCATGCACCAGTCTGGGCTGGTAGCAGGCAAGAGTGGGGGTGAGCATCCTTAATGAGCCCCCTGGGCCTATTGCTTTCCCCACCATTACATATTTCTTCACCCCCCCCCCCCCCCCTTTAAGTTCCCTTCCCCTCTGGTCTGTATACCACTCTGCCAATACCACACCCTTTTCCCATCACCCCCTTGCCATGGCCGGAGAAGCTACCACAACTGGACAGTATCTCGCCCAGGGCCAAGACCCAGGTGTCCTGTAAAATCCAACCCTAAATCACAACTTCACTACTTCTGATTTCCTCACCTCTAGAAATAAATCCCAGTACTATTTTAACATTATAGTTGCTTTGGTGACCAATATGCTGCTTTGAATGATTTGTTTACACATATCCTTAAATTTTTTTTGCTCCTCAACCCATTCAGTTTCTTGTTTACAAATGTGAAGGATGACTTTTCGGTTTTTCCTGCCGAAGTACATGACCACACATATATGTATGTTAAAGTTCATTCTGCCACTTAACTGCTCAGTTTGCTAGTTTTTTTTCATGTCTGCTGTGATGCACTCTTCCTCATTGTCTGTTATACTGCCCCCATTGGTATCACCTGAAACTATTGAGTCAGTGTTCCAGCACTGATCTTGTGGAACGTCCCTTTCTGCCTACCTCCAGTCTGAAAAAAATATCCTTCAACTCTACTCTTTGCTTTGCACTCTTTCTTTTAGACAATTTGTTATCTATATTTGTTCCCTGACATCACAAACTTTAACCTTTACCGTGAGTTTACAATGTGGCACCTTATCAAAAGTATTTTGAAAATCCGAGTAAATGGTATCTGCTATTCTTTCTGTAGCTGCATCAAAGATTGATATCAAGTTAGCTCACCATCACTTTAGTCCTTCGGAATCCATTGCTGACTACTTGTCATTACATTTTCTGTCTTGAGGTGCTCGTCTTCACATCTAGATCTTGGTACCTTTCTGATGACCGATGTTAAGCTGACTGATGTACTGTTCTCGGATTTTGTCCTATCTTCCTTTTGTGAATAGGAACAGCATTAACTGTGAGCCACTTGACTGTACTGTCCACTCTTCCACAGAATATTTTTTGTACATAAATATATAAAATGCCATTCAGACCTGGAGTCTTACTCTCTTTTAGGCTGGTTTGCCAATGATTTCTCTCTTTTTTTCTTCCAATGGTATTAAAATCCTGATTGACCATCCTCAAATGAAATGTCTATTTTGTCAAATCCTTTCGTAAAAACTGAGGTGAAGTAATTATTCAATACTTCTGCTATTTCTTTGTCATTGCTTGTGAGTTTGCCTTGTTCACACTTAGGTGGTCGGAGCCCTACTTTAACTTTTTCTTAAATTTTATTTATGCGCCCATAAAGTTTCTTTTTATGCTCCTTGAACATTTCATTTCTTAATGTCTCTTTGCCTTCCTTCTTAAATAGCTCTCCTAATTTCTTCGTATTTCCCTTTTGTGCTGCTCTCCTTTAATACATAACTACTTCTTACGTGTCTTTTTCTCAGATTAAATTATCTCTTCAGTTGTTTACTCGTCCATAGTCCCCCATAATCAGTTTACTTGTTTTCGAATTCCTGATGCTTTTATTGTTAGATTAATTTTATAGGTTTAAAGTCCTATTTATGGCTTTGGAATCCTTCCTGCTGGGATCTTGCTACCAGCCCGTCTCAGGCATACCCCTACCCAACCTTCCACTTTCTTCCTGTTCTAGTTCTGTGCCAGTATCCAACACACACCCCTTCAGACATGTGTGGATGTTTCTAATCTCTTTACCCTATGCCACTTTGCACATACTTACAAAAGCATTTTCAGTGTAATGTTTTAAAACTACGTTACATTATGAAACACAATAAAGAGTATGTAGAAACCCATGAACAAATGTTTATTTCCTTTGAAACAGGTCGCTCAATATCCGCAGTGAGCACGTGCAGCAATGCAAAATCCACAAATGAGTATGGCATATTGTTTTACGGAAATAATCATCGATCTTACAAGAGGAATTGAGTGCACCTTTACACAAATAGTTTCTGTAACAGTGGCTCAAGGTCTGTCAAGAAGTCAACACAAAACATGCATTCCTTTCCTGTTAGATCTTGGTCTGGGTGTTTCCTGGCAGCATCTATAAAACTTGAAGCTTGATTTTAAATACATACGTACGAACATACAAATTATGAGGAGGCGGCTGCTCGAGCCTCCTCCACCATTCAATAAAATCATAGAATCATAGAATTTGCAGTGCAGAAGGAGGCCATTCGGCCCATCGAATCTGCACCTGCCCTTTGGAAAGAGCACCCTACTCAAGTCCACGCCTCCACCCCATCCCCGTAACCCAGTAACCCCATTAAACCTTTTTTTGGACACTAAGGGCAATTTAGCATGGCCAATCACCTAACCGGCACATCTTTGGACTGTGGGAGGAAACCGGAGCACCCGGAGGAAACCCACGCAGACATGGGGAGAATGTACAGACTCCGCACAGACAGTGACTCAGCCAGGAATCGAACTTGGGACACTGGAGCTGTGAAGCAACTGTGCTAACCACTGTGCCAACGTGCTGCCTGATGGGTGATCCGACCATAACTCCAACTCCACATTTCATCTATAATCCTTTTACCCCTCTGTTAATCAAAAATCTTTCTAAAAATATTCAAAGGTTCTGCTTCCACTGCCTTTTGAGGAAGAGAGTTCCAGAGACTCACGACCCTCTGAGAGAAACAATTTTTCTCATCTCCTGTCTTAAATGAGCAATCTTTTATTTTTAAACTGGCCCCTAGTTTTAGATTCACTGACAAGTCAACATCCTCTCCACATAGGAACATAAGAACTAGGAGCAGGAGTAGGCCATCTGGCCCCTCGAGCCAGCTCCGCCATTCAATAAAATCATGGCTGATCTTTTGTGGACTCAGCTCCACTTTCCAGCCCGAACACTTAATCCCTTTATTCTTCAAAAAACTATCTATCTTTATCTGAAAAAAACATTTAATGAAGGAGCCTCAACTGCTTCACTGGGCAAGGAATTCCATAGATTCACAACCCTTTGGGTAAAGAAATTCCTCCTAAACTCAGTCCTAAATCTACTTCCCCTTATTTTGAGACTATGCCCCCTAGTTCTGCTTTCACCCGCCAGTGGAAACAACCTGCCCGCATCTATCCTATCTATTCCCTTCATAATTTTATATGTTTCTATAAGATCCCCCCTCATCCTTCAAAATTCCAATGAGTACAGTCCCAGTCTACTCAACCTCTCCTCGTAATCCAACCCCTTCAGCTCTGGGGTTAACCTAGTGAATCTCCTCTGCACACCCTCCAGCGGCAGTACGTCCTTTCTCAGGTAAGGAGATCAAAACTGAACACAATACTCCAGGTGTGGCCTCACTAACACCGTATATAATTGCAGCATAACCTCCCTAGTCTTAAACTCCATCTCTCCAGCAATGAAGGACAAAATTCCATTTGCCTTCTTAATCACCTGTTGCACCTGTAAACCAACTTTTTGCGACTCATGCACTAGCGCACCCAGGTATCTCTGCACAGCAGCATGTTTTAATATTTTATCATTTAAATAATAATCTCTTTTGCTGTTATTCCTATCAAAATGGATAACCTCACATTTGTCAACATTGTATTCCATCTGCCAGACCCTAGCCCATTCACTTAACCTATCCAAATCCCTCTGCAGACTTCCAGTATCCTCTGCACTTTTTGCTTTACCACTCATCTTAGTGTCGTCTGCAAACTTGGACACATTGCCCTTGGTCCCCAACTCCAAATCATCTATGTAAATTGTGAACAATTGTGGGCCCAACACGGATCCCTGAGGGACACCACTAGCTACTGATTGCCAACCAGAGAAACACCCATTAATCCCCACTCTTTGCTTTCTATTAATTAACCAATCCTCTAACCATGCTATTACTTTACCCTTAATGCCATGCATCTTTATCTTATGCAACAACCTTTTGTGTGGCACCTTGTCAAAGGTTTTCTGGAAATCCAGATATACCACAGCCATTGGCTCCCCGTTATCTACCGCACTGGTAACGTCCTCAAAAATTTCCACTAAATTAGTTAGGCACGACCTGCCCTTTATGAACCCATGCTGCGTCTGCCAATGGGACAATTTCCATCCAGATGCCTCGCTATTTCTTCCTTGATTATAGATTCCAGCATCTTCCCTACTACCAAAGTTAAGCTCACTGGCATCTAATTACCCGCTTTCTGCCTGCCTCCTTTTTTAAACAGTGGTGTCACGTTTGCTAATTTCCAATCCGCTGGGACCACCCCAGAGTCAAGTGAATTTTGGTAAATTATCACTAGTGCATCTGCAATTTCCCTAGCCATATCTTTTAGCACTCTGGGATGCATTCCATCAGGGCCGGGAGACTTGTCTACCTTTAGCCCCATTAGCTTGCCTATCACTACCTCCTTAGTGATAACATCCACCCTGTCAATACCCCTCAGGATCTTAAAGGTTATGAGCAAGTCGCCTCTTACTTTTTAAAACTCGAGCGCATACAAGCCTAATCTCTCCAGCCTGTCGTTATAAGGCAACCCACCCATTCCTGGTATTATTCTCGTAAACCTTCTCTGAACTGCTTCTAATTACAGCATCGATGTGTTAAAACTAAATAATTCGAATATTCTTATTTAATTGCTTACGCTACATATTGTAAGTCTCGATTGTTTGGAAACACAGTCTGTCTCTTACTATCATGGACCTTGTCATGACATAAGATCCGATTTTATTTTTAGAAATTTAGAGTACGCAATTCATTTTTTCCAATTAAGGGGCAATTTAGTGTGGCCAATCCATCTACCCTGCACATCTTTGGGTTGTGGGGTCGATACCCATGCAAACAAGGGGAGAATGTGCAAACTCCACACGGACAGTGACCCAGAGCTGAGATCGACCCCGTGAGGCAGCAGTGCTAACCCACTGCGCCACCGTGCTGCCCGATAAGAACCGATTTTGAGTTTGCTGAAAACAATAGGGTTGAGCCAGAAATCCTTCACCAGAATTTACTTGGTTGGTAGCACATGAAAACCATATCCCGAAGGTTTGGCCTGCAGCACCTTTGCCTGGGTGACTGTGAGGCAGCAGTTTTTGAAGCACAGCAGTTCACTTTAAAAGGAGAAAATGTGTCGGTTGAAAACTGGACGATGTGTTCACACCAGCACAACAGAGACATGTGTCAAAATGCGCTCTATCGGATGTTGAAGATCCTGGTGCAGGAAGCTACATGAAAGGAGAATGATGCTACACTTCCAGTTTAAGTTGAAACGCAAGTTGCTGGGAGAGTGATCACTGACCAAGTCAACTAAATTGCACAGGCCCCATTTCCTTGGCTACTCAGGAAGAGGAAATGTGCTTGTGGAGGCAAAGTTAATTGTCCTGCTACTTTCAGTGCGAGTGGCGAAAGTACAGCACAAAGACACTCAGGGGTTCAGCTTGAAGCATTGTTTTTATCCCCAGTGTTTATTTTCTCCTTCCAGAGCACATCCTGCCCTGTAATTAAGGACAGTGGGTGGGCTCTCAATGGCCAACAGGACGCCCCCTCAAGGCAGCAGCAGAATGTCATTCATTATAATTGAGGGATGTCCCCTCTGCAACCCATGGAAATTTAAAAACTAAAATGGTCTCAGGAACAGAGCCATCATTATTTTGGGGTGGACTAGGTAGGCAGAGAGGTCATGCGGAACCCTTCCACAGTGTGGCCTGTAACTGCTACAGAACCCAGGCAGGTAGGGAAGGCCGCTACACCTTTAGAGTTGGCACTCCTGGTCTGTACTGTGTCCCCCCCCCCCCCCCCCCCCCCCTCCCCCCCCGTCTGCAACATAGTCGTCTACCTCTTGAAACCACTTTTACTTAATAACCCTGAAACAGTTCAACTGGCATCCTTGCCACCCCCACCACCACAATCTCACCTCCAGGTAAATGGATAGGGGAAGAATGGAGCCAGGGAACTGGTACAAACGCCAGTGGAGCGAAATTCTGCACCAACCCATCTCCATCCCTGTTCCCAGCACCATATCTGTATTCTGGATAGTGACTGTTGGCACAATAATGATATTTCTGACACCAACTGAACATTAATTCCGTGCGATAAAATCAAAATACTGTGGATGCTGAAAATCTAAAATAAAAACGAAAAGTGCTGGAAGCAAGCAGGAGGTTTGGCGGCATCTGTGGAAACAGAAACAAAATGATTGTTTCAAGTCCGCATGACGCTTCTTCAGAGCTGAAGAGGGATAGAAGTGTGATGGATTTTATAGTTAGAGAGGGTGGAGCAGAACAGAAGGCCAGAGACAGGTGGGAGCTCAAGCAAGATTGACAAAGATACCATGCACACAAGACAAAAGGAGGTGTTAATAGTAATGTTAAACACTAAAGAAGGTATTAATGTGGCGTAATTGCAGGATGAGGGCCAGCACTCTGTGAAAGCTAAATAAGTTACAGGTGACCCTGTGAGGGAGGGGGTTGGGAATAAAGTATCAAAATGAAGGCGAGAGCTCATGGTCTTAAGTTGTTGAACTCAATGTTGAGTCCATAAGGCTGTAAAATGCCTATTCGGAAGATGAGGTGCCGTTGCTCCAGTTTATGTTGGGCTTCACTAGAACAGTAGGCCAAGGCTGAAATGTGGGCATGGTTGGAGTCATGCGGACTAAGTGAAGATGTTCAACAAAGCGGTCACCTAATCTGCGTTTAGTCTCCCCAGTCTAGAGGAGACCGCATGTTGAACAGTGTATACAGTAGATCAAATTAAAGGAGGTGTTCTCAGCAGTCCATAGGGTATACTCGCAGATTGACTTTTTTGTGGTGGGAAAGGCTTTGCTGGCTGGAGTCAAGGGGTCGGAATACTCTGCAATTGCTGTGTCAGATCACGCGCCACATTGGGTGGATATGGTGCTGGAGAAGGGGGTAGTGCAGAGGCCGGGGTGGAAACTGGATGTGGGGCTTTTGGGGAACCAAGTATTCTGTGAAAAAATTGAAAAGGTAATTAAGGAATATGTAAGATTCAACTGTACGGGTTAGGTGTCAATGGCAGTCGTCTGGGAGGCTCTAAAGGCGATAGTGAGGGGTGAGGTAATTTTGTTTAAGGCCAGGGTGGACAAAGAGGACAGGTTGGAGTAGCAGAGGATAATAGATGAGATGTTGGAGGCAGATAGGAATTATGCAGAGGATGGGGACCCAGCGATGCTGGGAAAGAGGAAGGAACTACAGGCGAGCTTTGACCGACTATCCACCAGGAAGGCAGTGCACCAACTGAGGTGAGCGAGGGGTGCAGTTTATGAGCATGGAGACAGGTCAGCTCCGGAGGGAGGCAGCAGCAAAGGAAATTCTTCAGGTAAGGGATAGGGCCTGGAAGTTGGTGGCTCCGGAGCTGATTAACAAGGTTCTTGAGGAATTCTACAAGAGGTTGTACAGGTCAGAGTCACCCGGGGGAGACCGTGAGATGCTGGAATTTCTAGATGGGTTGGAGTACCCGAGGCTAGGGGAGGGAGACAGGGCTACATTAGAAGGAGCAATACTGGAGCAGGAGATAAAAGACGCGATTGGGAGGATGCAGTCGGGGAAGGAGGCAGGGCCGGATGGGTTTCCGGTGGAATATTATAAAAAATTTAAGGATACGTTGGCACCCCTGATGGTAGGGATGTTTGAAGAGGCGATAGGGAAGGGAGTGCTGCCGCAAACCTTGGGGCAGGCATCGATTTCGCTGTTGCCTAAAAAGGATAAGGATCCAACGGAGTGTGGGTCGTATAAGCCCATTTCACTTCTTAATGTAGACGCAAAGGTATTGGCAAAGGTACTGGCAGGTAGGCTGGAGGGGTGCCTCCCGAAGATGATAGGTGAGGATCAGACAGGGTTTGTGAAAGGGAGGCAGCTGTTTTTGAATATTAGGAGAGTCTTGAACGTCGTTATGGCACCGGCGGAAGGGAAGGAAACAGGTGGTGGTGGCACTGGACGCCGATTGATCGGGTGGAATGGGGGTACCTGATGGCAGTGCTGGAACGGATCGGGATTGGACCAAGATTTGTGAACTGGGTAAAGTTATTATATAAGGAGCCGAAGGCGAGTGTCTGCACGAATAATATCAGGTCGAGATACTTCTCTCTCCACCGTGGGAAGAGGCAGGGATGTCCTATGTCCCCCCCTGCTGTTTGACCTTGTGATTGAGCCGTTGGCCATCGCATTAAGAAGTTCAGGAGCATGGGAAGGAATAGTGAGGGGGGGGATAGAGCATAGGGTGTCCTTATATGCCGACGACATGCTGCATGTGTCGGAGCCGAGTGCGTCGATGGGAGGAATATTGGAGTTGCTGCAGATATTTGGGTCTTTCTCTGGGTACAAGCTGAACTTGGACAAGAGTGAGTATTTCGTGGTGTCTGAACCGGGGGTGGGGGCAGGGGTGGTGGGGCTGCCATTCCGTAGGGCAGGGACTTCACTTTAGGTATTTGGGGGTGCAGGTTGCCTGGGAGTGGGGGAGGCTTCGCAGATACAACATCACTAGTTTGGTGGAGAGAGTGAAAGCTGACCTGGCGAGGTGGGATGGTCTCCCTCTGTCACTTACGGGTCGGGTACACGCGGTTAAAATGAATGTGTTGCCGCGATTTCTGTTTATTTTTCAATGCCTACCGATTTTCCTGCCAAAGTCTTTTTTCAGGGAGATTGAGGGGAGGATTACCTCGTTTATATGGGGAGGGAAGGTGGCCAGAGTGAGGAAGGTGCTGCTACAGAGGGGAAGGCAGGCAGGGGGTTTGGGTCTCCCGAACCTGATGTACTACTACTGGGCGGCGAATGTGGAGAAGGTGCGGAGCTGGGTCAGATGGGTTGATTCCCAGTGGGTCAGAATGGAGGCGGGTTTGTGCAGGGGGTCGGGGCTGAAGGCACTAGCAACGGCCCCGCTCCTGATAGCTCTGGGGAAATACTCAGGGAGTCCGGTAGTAATAGCTTCATTGAAAATCTGGAGGCAGTTTCGCCAACACGTCAGACAGCCCAGCTCCACCCACACTCTGACATCACTGATAAACATCCATTTCTTAAAGGTACATCCACTACAGTTATTTAATAAACACCCAGTTCTTAAAGGTTCTCTCACATGATATTCCCGTGATTTTCCGTTCCAGCCATCGATACTACCTGACGAAAACGGAAGGAAAATCCACCCTCCCCCCACTCCCCTATTGTCTGCCATTAAAATGATGCATGTGTATAGTGAAAACTGCCAAAGTGGCATAAATGCACTGGAGTACCTCATGCAATATCTGGAATCAGTTGTGCTACATAATAGTGAGTCCTATGTGGTGAAGGCTACAAAGACATGTCCAGTTTCTAGGTCTGTGGGTCTCAGGCTAACGAGGCTGAGTCACTGAATGTAGGAAAGGCTGAATTTAGGCAGATTTGGGGAACCATGGGCCAGGAGGAAAGTGGAGCTGAGGCCAGAATCAGATCAGCTGTGATCTCACTGAATGGCGGAACAGGCTCGAAGGGATAATGGTCTATTCCTTCAGTTCTTATTACAAAGTGCTTCATGTGATTTGTTGGCTCTTCCTCCAGTTCCTCTTTTTCATCTAAACCATGGAGCTTATTTGGGAATCTCCAAAATACCTAATCCGTTTCATGGTGTCTGATATGAATGAGATTCCAGTAGGAATAATGAAAGAAAACAAATTCATGTATAAAGTGTAATTAGAAACCGTTGTTCAGTTTTATGTTCCTTGTATTCTCAGCAAAAGGCTACAGTAAGTATAGACCATTACATGATTGGTCCTATAATCTGAAACTCATTTAATGTGGTGTGATGACTGGTTTGTGCTTTGTATTGCAATGGACCTGAAAAGTCTAAGTGTTACACTTTGGAAGGAACAAATTGACAAGGAAATATTCAATGAATGGCACCATACTGGGAAGTCTTGAGGAACAAAGAGACCTTGTCATGTTTGTAAATAGATCTCTGAAGGTAGAAGGGCAGGTTAATAGGGTGGTGAAAAGGCACTTTGCCTTTATCAATCGTGATATAGGTTACAGAAGCAAGGGAGCCATGTTGGAGTTATACAGCATTGGTGAGGCCACAGCTGGAGTACTGTGTGCAATTCTGGTTGCCACATTAGGAAGGATGTGGAGGGGGTGCAGAGGCATTTGATCAGGATGGAACATTTTAGTTATGAAGAGAGGTTCGATAGGCTTGGGTTGTTTTCGCTGAAGCAGAGAAGACCTGATTGAGGTGTACAAGATCATGAGGGGCAAGGACAGGGTGGATAGGGAACAGCTGTTCCCCTTAGTTGAAGAGTCAGTTACGAGGGGATACAAGTTGAAGGTGAGAGGCAGAAGGTTCAAGGGGGATTTGAGGAAAAACGTTTTTACCCAGAGGGTGGTGACGGTCTGGAACGCACTGCCTGGGAGGGTGGTAGAGGCGGCATGCCACACATCCTTTAAAAAGTACCGGCATGATCACTTGGCACGTCTTAACATTCGAGGCTCTGAGCCAACCGCTGGCCAAATGGGATTAGGATTGGCCGATCAGGTGCCTTTCATGCGGCGATGCAGACTCGATGGGCCGAATGGCCTTTTCTGCACTGTATTTTTCTGTGTTTCTGAGACACAACAACATCTTGGCGGTATCCTCCGGTCTGCTAGCCAAGTATTTACCGCCAACGGCCGTTTGCTGACAGCAGGATTCTATCTTCCTCTAACTGTCAATGGGATTTCCCACTGCAACCACCCCACACCGTCGCAAAACCCACTGGCAGCGCTGTGCTGCCGGTGGCAAAACTGAATCGCAATGGACGGAGAATTCGGCCTTTATTGTTTTCATTACGCATATTTGTTGAACGAGGAAAATCCAATGAGAATGCGCTGTGTGAATGGCTCAACCCAATTTATGCTGAATGTAGACTGAAAGTACAAGCGGGGCTATTAATTTGGCACTATTACGTTATACGATTATCAGGGTCACTCAGAAAGGTCACAGCATGCTCTTCCAAAATTCAAACTGAGGCCCATTGGTCTTGAAATTAAACTGTGGGATTAAAGCACCTATTTGAAATTCCTTTGTTCAGTTTTTCACCAATACTCAAATGGGGAGGATTTTATGGAGCCCACAAGAGCAGTAAATATGGGATTTTACTGCCCTGCCATGGTGTGTGTCCCCCCCCCTACCCCCCACCACCCCGCCCCCTGAACATAACCAGCGGATGTGGTGGGCTGTTTAAATTGCTGTTTACTTGGCGAGGCCCTAATAGCTTGCCTGGCAGTGGTGTGCAGGGTGGCCTAATTAGCCGGGATGGGAAAGTTTGATTTTGGAATGTCAGGCTGAGATGCAGAGATAAAGTTAAAGGCATGTTTGCAGTGTGTGGTCCTCACGCCAGCCTGTGGTAGGTTTCTACTTCTTTATACATTTGCATGCCATGGATACCCATTAGGATCAAATGCTTTTTAATGACGTTCTACCTTCACGATAAAGTCAGCGCTGCATGAGAATCACAATGCACCCATTTCATGATTTTTTTAAAGGTGGGGTGTGCCTGCCGGCTTCACGTAGTTATGTGTTTGGGCCCTTCTTTAGCCCCACGGCATGAGGGAGGGGAGCAGGGGACTGGACTCTTGCATGAAGGCTTGGGACTGGGGAGGGTCAGTCAGTGGCGAAGGAGGTTGTGGAGTGGGATCGGGGAACACATCGAAGTGGAAGGGGGATCCAGGAGAGGACAGTGTGAGGTTGGGGGCAAGGAGAAGTAAAGGATTTGGTGATGCTATTTAAAAGCCCAGGGAAGACATCCGCAGTGTCCTTGGCCAGTTGTTCTCCTTCAATCAACATAACAAAAACTAATGATCTGGTTATTATCACATTGCTGTTTTCGGGAGGTTGAAATACTATTTGTGGGAGATTAATAGGCATAAAGTGGCTGCCGCACTCCCTACATTACAACAGTACTTCAGAAGTACTTCACTGGCTTCAAAATGTTCCGATATGTTGGTGGTGAGAAAGGCACTACACCAGAGCAAGCCTTTTCCTCTTTGGCTTTCTTTCACTCTTTTTCTCTCACGTTCTCTTCATTTGCCCGTCTCATGTCTATTTTTTAATCTTTTTATCTCCACCCAGCGTTAACTGATTATTGTCGATGCCAAACTGGACATGTGGCTTGAGGATGAGAACTGTTACCTGGTTAAGCAATGTGCAAGTTATTTAAAAAGCCAGCAGGCTGGCAAAGCAACAGATGATGCACTGAGCGCACAGCAAAAATATTTACTTGATTAAACTGGTTTATATAAACATAAAGTAAAGTGGGGCCTGGTGTGACAGTGCTGGAAATATGTAATATTAGGACCATGTGCAGCATTGTATTTTATGCATGGTTAGCATCACAGTCAGTGCCTGTTCTGTAAACCATATCTCGATCCTGCTATCCTTGTGTTTAAAGGCGTATTGCTTTCATTGAAATTCTCAAGTACTGTAACTGAATTAGCCTTTTTATTCTGCTGATATTTAAATGACAATGCCATAAAATATAAAATTGATCACTGTGTGACATTGATTGCAAACAGAAAAATATTTAACCAAAATTCTTCCTTCAGACAAACTCCTTTTAATCACCCAAATCATGGTCTTACATTTCCTCTCAATTTCAGAGGGGAGGAAAGAAATAATAGGAGAGTGTGATATTGACTGACCACATAAATTCCCACCCTCTATTCACTATTGAAAGCAAATGATTATGTAATGGAGTAATGTCCTTATACCCCTGGCATGGAGTCTTTGCCCCCGGAAACATATATCTGCAGGTTGTGCACGGTACAAATCCATTTTTCAATTTTTCAGTTTACACTGGCAGTGGAAAAACATTGACACTGAGATCTCTTCCATTTGACGAATACAAAACACTGGGAATATTCATTATAAATTGTAATATGTTATTTCCTACCAGTATTGATGTGTACAAATAATAACATATGCACCTATTAAAGTAGGACCTCAAAGGTAGTAATCTTAGGATTGCTACCAGTGCCACGCGCTAGTCAGAGTAGGAATGTCAGGATAGATAGGATGAATGCGTGGCTCGAGAGATGGTACAAGAGGGAGGGATTCAAATTCCTGGGGTATTGGAACCAGTTCTGGGGGAGGTGGGACCAGTACAAACCAGACGGTCTGCACCTGGGCAGGACTGGAATCGATGTCCTGAGGGGGTGTTTGCCAGAGCTGTTGGGGAGGGTTTAAACTAATGTGTCAGGGGGATGGGAACTGATGCAGGAAGTTGGAAGGTAGTAAAACAGGGACAGAAGCAAAAGGAATTAAGGAGGAATGTGTAAGGGAGAGAAGCCATAGTCAAAAATCAAAAAGGGTGACAGTACAAGGTACAGTGACTGAGGGGAGCTCAGTGAATAGGTCCAGTAATACTAAAAGGAATAAAACGGGAAGTAAAAACATTGATGGTAAGCGACGCGGCAGGTTGTTACATGAAGATATGGGTTCAATGACAAGGAAAATTAGGAGAAAAGTTAAAAGGAAATATAACTTAGGAGAGGTTACTGATCGAGGTGTTAAGGTTCAAAACAGAGGTTATAAAAAAGCCAACATAAGTGTACCTTACCTGAATGCTCGTAGTATTCGGAATAAGGTAAATGAGTTGATGGCGCAAATCATTGTGAATGACTATGATTTAGTGGCCATTACTGAAACATGGTTAAAGGATGGTCACGACTGGGAGTTAAATATCCGAGGGTATCAAACTATTCGGAAGGACAGAGTGGATGGTAAGGGAGGTGGTGTAGCTCTGTTATTTAAGGATGACATCCGGGCAATAGTAAGGGATGACATCGGTCCTATGGAGGATAAGATTGAATCCATTTGGGTGGAAATCAGGAATAGTAAGGTGAAAAAGTCACTGATAGTATTCTATAAGCCACCAAATAGTAACATTATGGTGGGGCAGGCAATAAACAAAGAAAGAACAGATGCATGTACAAATGGTACAGCAGTTATCATGGGGGATTTTAATCTACACGTCGATTGGTTTAACCAGATCGGCCAAGGCAGCCTTGAGGAGAAGTTTATAGAATGTATCCGCAATAGTTTCCTCGAACAGTATGTATTGGAATCTACGAGGGAACAAGCGGTCCTAGATCTTGTCCTGTATAATGAGACAGGATTGATTCATGATCTCATTGTTAGGGATCCTCTCGGAAGGAACGATCACAATATGATAGAATGTAAAATACAGATGGAGGGTGAGAAGGTAAAACCAAACTCGTGTTTTGTGCTTAAACAAAGGAGATTACAATGGGATGAGAGAAGAACTAGCTAAGGTAAACTGGGAGCAAAGACTTTATGGTGGAACAGTTGAGGAACAGTGGAGAACCTTCCAAGCGATTTTTCACAGTGCTCAGCAAAGGTTTATACCAACAAAAAGGAAGGACGGTAGAAAGAGGGAAAATCGACCGTGGATATCTAAGGAAATAAGGGAGAGTATCAAATTGAACGAAAAAGCATACAAAGTGGCAAAGATTAGTGGGAGACTAGAGGACTGGGAAATCTTTAGGGGGCAACAGAAAGCTACTAAAAAAGCTATAAAGAAGAGTAAGGTAGATTATGAGAGTAAACTTGCTCAGAATATAAAAACAGACAGTAAAAGTTTCTACAAATATATAAAACAAAAAAGAGTGGCTAATGTAAATATTGGTCCTTTAGAGGATGAGAAGGGAGTTTTAATAATGGGAGATGAGGAAATGGCTGAGGAACTGAACAGGTTTTTTGGGTCGGTCTTCACAGTGAAAGACACAAATAACATGCCAGTGACTGATAGAAATGAGTCTATGACAGGTGAGGACCTTGAGAGGATTGTTATCACTAAGGAGGTAGTGATGGGCAAGCTAATGGGACTAAAGGTAGACAAGTCTCCTGGCCTTGATGGAATGCATCCAAGAGTGCTAAAAGAGATGGCTAGGGAAATTGCAGATGCACTAGTGATAATTTACCAAAATTCACTCGACTCTGGGGTGGTCCCGGCGGATTGGAAATTAGCAAACGTGAAACCACTGTTTAAAAAAGGAGGTAGGCAGAAAGTGGATAATTATAGGCCAGTGAGCTTAACTTCGGTAGTAGGGAAGATGCTAGAATCTATCATCAAAGACGAAATAGCGAGGCATCTGGATGGAAATTGTCCCATTGGGCAGACGCAGCATGGGTTCATAAAGGGCAGGTCGTGCCTAACTAATTCAGTGGAATTTTATGAGGACATTACCAGTGCGGTAGATAACGGGGAGCCAATGGATGTGGTAATCTAGATTTCCAGAAAGCCTTTGACAAGGTGCCACACAAAAGGTTGCTGCATAAGATAAAGATACATGGCATTTCGGGTAAAGTAGTAGCATGGACAGAGGATTGGTTAATTAATAGAAAGCAAAGAGTGGGGATTAATGGGTGTTTCTCTGGTTGGCAATCAGTAGCTAGTAGTGTCCCTCAGGGATCAGTGTCGGGCCCCCAATTGTTCGCAATTTACATAGATGATTTGGAGTTGGGGACCAGGGCAATGTGTCCAAATTTGCAGATGACACTAAGATGAGTGGTAAAGCAAAAAGTGCAGAGGATACTGGAAGTCTGCAGAGGGATTTGGATAGGGATAGTGAATGGGCTAGGGTCTGGCAGATGGAGTACAATGTTGACAAATGTGAGATTATTCATTTTGGTAGGAATAACAGCAAAAGAGATTATTATTTAAATGATAAAATATTAAAACATGCTGCTGTGCAGAGAGACTTGGGTGTGCTAGTGCATGAGTCACAAAAAGTTGGTTTACAGGTGCAACAGATGATTAAGAAGGCAAATGGAATTTTGTCCTTCATTGCTAGTGGGATGGAGTTTAAGACTAGGGAGGTTATGCTGCAATTGTATAAGGTGTTAGTGAGGCCACACCTGGAATATTGTGTTCATTTTTGGTCTCCTTACTTGAGAAAGGACGTACTGGCACTGGAGGGTGTGCAGAGGAGATTCACTAGGTTAATCCCAGAACTGAAGGGGTTGGATTACGAGGAGAGGTTGAGTAGACTGGGACTGTATTCGTTGGAATTTAGAAGGATGAAGGGGGATCTATTAGAAACATATAAAATTATGAAGGGAATAGATAGGATAGATGTGGGCAGGTTGTTTCCACTGGCGGGCGAAAGCAGAACTTGGGGGCATAGCCTTAAAATAAGGGGAAGTAGATTCAGGACTGAGTTTAGGAGGAACTTCTTTACCCAAAAGGTAGTGAATCTATGGAATGCCTTGCCCAGTGAAGCAGTTGGGACTCCTTCATTCAATGTTTTTAAGATAAAGATAGATAGTTTTTTGAAGAATAAAGGGATTAAGGGTTATGGTGTTCGGGCCGGAAAGTGGAGCTGAGTCCACAAAAGATCAGCCATGATCTCATTGAATGGCGGAGCAGGCTCGAGGGGCCAGATGGCCTACTGCAGCTCCTAGTTCTTATATTATTATGTTTGCGTCTATTTTATATGCAAGTAGCCAAATCTTCTTCGAGCAAACAAAAAATGATTAAAAGTTGAGCCAAAAAAATACAATGGTGCTGGAGCTTAACAAAGTCCCAGTGAGCATCTGTAACATCATGTTTGAGAGTGAATTTCCACCTGATTCTGTGCTATAGAATTCTAGCATCAGCCACAGTGTCTCTTGTGGTTCTCAGTTCATTATTGTTTTCAGTCTATATATCTGGCACTTTATTAAAAATGATAAAACAATAAAGACTGCATCTTTACTGTCTCCTGTTGTGCAGATTGACTCAAACTGAAGCAGTTCTGTCTGTCGGCCTTTGTCTTAGCTAGCTGGATTTCATCGGACTGAAAAATTTACAGCATTGTACCTCAGATGAGCATATATTTTGCGATCACCTTAATCCGTTAGTTGGAACTGGAATAACTCATACAAAGGGGGCGGTTTTCAGCTTGTGTTAGCCGTCAGGGAAAATAGCAACACGGACGCAAAATCTAACAATATTCCACACCCCTCGCCGGTGGTGTAACGAGAACCTTGCCATGGAATATCGAGAACCTCATTTAAATACATTAGCATCTTATTAGCGAGCCCTCCCGTAGGACATCCCTCCTCACTGAATATTCATCGAGCGCTGTAGTGATGTCACGTCGGCACGATTTACAACAGCTGTATTATAAACAAGAAACTGCCGACCTCACCTCCGAAGGGGGTATCAGAGGTGAGCGCCCAGGTCGCCATCAGTCTCCAGGGTGGCCATTGCAGAGGGGGCATTGGAGAGGGCGCAGAGGATCCAAATAAATGCAAATCAGGTCCAGGATGGGGGGTGCGGGGGAGGTTTCAGCCCCAGCATCTGGGGGTGGGGTCGCTTGCAAATCTTAGCGGCCCTTCATGTCTGTGAGCCTCAAGGTTTGAAGGGGTCTGGGGGATGTTTTGCAGGTACAGCTTCCTACGTCCTCCTTGCTGGGCTTGTGGCAATATAACCGCTGAGGGGTTAGCCTTCCAGAGTGGCAGCTGGAAAGTTGGTGGGAGCAGATGAATACATAGGGTCGGCACAGGACGTTACTGTGAGATTCCTGGGTGGGGTGAGAAGCCAGGCTGCATGGGCAGAATGGGGGACTCTGACAAGGGATGGTTTCCAGCCTCATGAGACCCTGACACAGAGGGGAGGATGAGTGCAGTCAGGTGAACCCCCCACTCTCAGGCAGCACTTTGAAGCCAAAGGGCAAGACTGGTTATGGATGCCAGGCTCTCAGGGATTAATGTATGGGTGGCTGGCTGTTCAAGTTGAAAGGCTTGTTTAGCCTTTCCCAGCCCATGAGAACTGGGGGAATGAGGATAATGTTGACTGCAAATTGCAGTCTTCAGGTGCATCACGTGTGCCTAGCCTGCCACAAGGGAAAGTCAGTTCCCTAATTAACCCTTCCTTGAGAAGTCATTATGCAAATTTAGTCAGCATTGCAATGTATGAGTGTACCATTGATTGACACCCTTTGGAAGCCTAGCACCCAAGTGTTGCACCCGAAGGCTAATACTCACATCCCCATAACAGAGAGGTGACACAGGTGTGGCTCCAATTCAAGATGATATGGGGAAGTCGCTTATCAGTCATCCCATTCAGCAGGTGACGAGGTGAAGCATCTTGTTCTTCCGTGACGTACGAACGCATTCATGCAGATGAATGCACTGAACTGTCCTCACTCCCCCAACAGCTCCGGGGAGATACTCGGGGAGCCCGGTAGCAATAGCTTTGTTGAGAATTTGGAGGCAGTTTCAACTGCACTTTGGGTTGGGGGCAGGGTCAAGGGAAATGCCGATTCGGGGGAACCAATTTGATCCAGGGAAGTGGGCTGGAAATTTTCGGAGATGGGAGGAGAAAGGAATTAGGACACGAAAAGATTTGTTTCTTGGGGGTTGTTTTGCAGGATTGAAGGAGCTGGGAGTGAAGTATGGGCTGGAGCCGGGGGAAATATTTAATGCGGGGGGGGGGGGGGGGGGGGGGGGGGCAAACCACGTTCATATGTTTTGGTCCTGTCCAAAGCTGGAGGATTACTGGAAGGAAGTTTTTTTAGGGTAATCTCTAAAGTGGTGCACGTGAAACTGGACCCAGGCCCTTGGGAGGCCATATTGGGGGTGTCGGACCAACCGGGGTTGGAAACGGGCACGGAGGCAGATGTTGTAGCCTTCGCCTCATTGACCACCCGAAGGCTGATCCTGTTGGGGTGGAGAGCAACCTCTCTGCCCTGGCATGGCGGGGCAACCTACTGGAATTCTTGACACTTGAAAAGATCAAATTTGAACTGAGGGGAAGGATGGAGGGGTTCTACAATTCATGGGCGTTATTCATTATGCACTTTCGAGAATTGGATCACATCGAACATTAGTGCGGTTGGGGGCTGGGAGGGTTGAGGGGAGAGGGACGGTATGTGGTTAATGGTGACTATGGGTGATTCCTGATTCCTCTTTGTCATTTGTTTATGTTAACATGCGGGCTAATGTTTGGGGGTTTGGTGGGAGGATGGGATTGTTGTTATTGTTATGGGGATTGACGTTACATTTGTCACTGATTATTGTTTATTGTTGGGTGTAAATTTGGGAGACAAGGTGAAAAAGGAGGAGAATAAGTAAATATTTTTTTAAAAAACTGTCCTCACTCCTCGTCCTTGGGAGAGTAATGTGGCCCACAGAGGTTCTCAAGGGTTGACGCGCTTCATTCAGGTGGATTTGAGAGGGGAAACTGTGGTGAAGAGACTATTGTGTAACAGGGAAATGAGTGAGGCTCATTTGAAAGGCATGCACATAGGGGGATGCACATGGGCAGATATCCCAAATCCTGAGAAAGCCGTGGACCAGGGTAAAGAATCCTCATTGCTCACTTTGACGTTCTCTTCCTTTAAGTTTACAATTCGGGGAACCATGAAGCCAGTCAAACTGACAATTATTTTAATTGTGATTGAGCAGCAGTAGCAACATCAACGTGCCAATGTACAAGACCAGAAACAGAGCCTTGCAGTGGAGGGCGAAGCAGGGTCCATCGATCTTCTGGGAGCAGTGCCACAGATGGCGGAGACTCAGAGGAGACACTGCCGGCCACGAGTATTCTGCCACAGAACTTCCTGCCTCCACGTGTCAGAGGTCCAGTGCCAGTGAAGACTACATCTGCCCCAGGGAATGGTGGACCACTTGTGCCAGGTGATGCAACAGTTGCCACCACATGGACTCGGTGACCACCCTTTGCCTCCTGTGGCACTGAGAGTCACTGTTGCTCTGAACTTCTATTCCAGTGGCTGGTTTCAGGGCTGCATCAATGACTTGCATTGGATCTGCCAGTCGGAGGTATATATGGAAGGTCACAGACGCACTATTTGCGAGGGCACACACTTACATAAGCTGGATGGTCAAGCCAGGATGCCAGAGTCATGGACGTCTCCCTCATAGCAGGCATGCCCCAGGTGCAGGGTGTCACCCTACACCCACATGGCTCTGCACTCCCCATGGCAACATGGGGTTCTGATAAGGAACTGCAAGGGATATCACTCAATGTCCAGACCGACTGTGACTACGCATCGTGCAGGTATGTGTGTGCACAATTACTTGGGAGCGTCCATGGTGATTACATCTTGAGGGTTCGCAGTTTGTTGAGGTAGAGCAACGTCTGGAGAGATGGTTCCTCAGGGACAAAGGGTACCCACTCAGGAGGTGGCTGATGGCGCCAGTGCGAAGTCCAAAAACACCCACTGAGACTCACTACAATGAGGCTCGTGCGTCAATGCTTGTGTTTGTTGAGCAGGCGATGGGACTGCTCAAACTGCAGTTCCCATGCCTGGAATACAGCCACAGGGAGTGTACCACATCACAGTGGTCTGTTATACTTTGTCCAATCTGGCACTGCAGCACGGAGAACAGTTGGACCGGAAGAGATGGAAGAGCAACACATCTCCTCGGATGAGGAGGAGGTCAGGGAGGGTGGTGGGGGGGTTACCCGAAGAGGAGGAGGAAGGACCTCGGGCGATGGCCAGGGATGCAGGGCAAGGGTCATCATAGCTTCTCAGTTTGGTGACGACTAGGCTGAGGGCATGAAGACCCTGACATCCACTCACTGATATGCTGCCTGCAGGAGGTCAGCGTGATGGCAGCTACATTCATCGGCGGGGCACCAAGGCGGTTGGCTGGACACGGCCGGAGAAGGATAATGACTTGCAGTGAGGACAGAGCGATACCCAGCTTATCCTGTGCAAAATGGCTGACTCCTGCCTGACAGAGAGCAGAACGCAACCTGCTAATGAACGGGATTATCTTGGGGACCAGAGAGGCTGAATAACATATCTCAGCTGCTACTGCCTCCTCCTACCGACTAGGGAGAGATTCTCTATACGTTTTTAGCCCTTGGCATCCTTATAACTAGAGAATACTGGCAGATATTAGAGGACTGAGCATTGATTTGGGGGGTGTGGGTAGTTGAACCTTCCATAGATGAGGATTTTGATGGGGAGGACTGAGGGGCCTGTGCCAGCAGGGGCATGGCTTTTCTGCAGCATTACTGTGGGAGATGGGGAGACATATGACTGCGATTCTCACAATGCACAGGGATGAAGTGCCGAGTTTGTGCGGGTGTTTGAGGAGCATGGCGCTATGACATGACTTTGTGAAGCGATTACAATGATCACTTATCTCTACTAGTTCACCTGTGCTCACGAGATGCCTATCATTTCTTACTCTTCCTCACACTCCTGCTACGTCTAGATGTATCCCCAGGATTCACAGCTGAGGTTGAGGCAGCCTGCAGAATTCCTTAGCCTGTGCCTGAAGTGCCCTTTGCTGGTGTCCCATGGAGGGCCTGGACCTTGGGGTCTGGGCCTACTTTAGGGTAGTACGGATGTTGCAATGCTGCCTTCGGTCTGCGGGGCGGGGGATGTGTTTCTCACAGGGAGGGGGTGGCTGATGGGCTTGACAATCCCAGGGTCTTCTGGGTGGAACGCCCTGGGCTGGGCTTCTGCCTATCTTCCTTCCTTCGTGTGCCCAGGGGCCCCTCTGCTCCTCCATGGGATAGAGGGACATCTGGAGTGAGATCCAGAAGCCCTGCCATCCTCCGACACTCAAACCCATGATGCCACTAGTGCTGGCATCATACAGTTGAAGCCCTCCACCACGGACCTCGTGCCCTCAGGCATGGAGGTCATGAGTTGAACCATGCAGTGGACATTCCCCGCCATGGAGTGGACCTCCTTCGCCAAGGTCTCCGCTGCAGATGCCACCCTCACAGTTTGGCCTCATTGAATTGAAGTGAGGGCACCATAGCCTCGGATAGAAGCCAGCCTTGCAGCCCGAGGAGGGATGCAGTCATTCCTTCCTGAATCTCGTGACTTTGGCCTTGCAGCTCCAGCAGCTCTGGGACAACCGAACCAGGGGCACATCAGTCCTGGGCTCCAGCACCCATCCGAATGCTGGGCGTTCCTTCCTCCGCCTGTTGTGGACTTTCAGCACTGAGGTGCTCGCTAGTGAATGACCCAAAAGCCTACCTACGAGCTAATCCCACTGAGGTGTGGGTATCTATGCTGGTAGAGGGTACAGGTAACAGCTGTGGCTTCCTCGATGCTTATCTCCAAGATGTTTCTTAAGGAAAGTCCAGAGTGAAACGCCAGCGTAAAGGGACCTAGCCCCATTTTTGGAGAATCCAGCCCATGGCATGGCGGGCTGGAGAATCCAACCCCATAAGACACAGGAGCAGAATTAGGCCATTCGGCCCATTGAGTACATTCCGCATTTCAATCATGGCTGATGGGTGGGATTCTCCGTCCCGCACAGATGCGGTGCACCCCCACCAGCAGCAGGATTTTCCGCCCCAGCATCCGGCCAATGGGGTTTCCCATTGTGGGTAGCCCCAGCCATTGGGAAATCCGTAGGTGTGAATGCACTGCTGGCGAAACGGAGGATCCTGCCGACGGAGAATCCAGCTGGATATGTTTCTCATCCCCATTCTCCTCCCTTCTCCCCTTAACCCTTAATCCCCTGATAAAGTTGATCGCTTTGTAAAGAAAGTTTTAATACCTTGACAACCAACTGAGGTATCAATATTTAATCTTTTGCTGTAATATTTTGTTATTGTTGAGAAATGTACATGATGGACTGGCACAGTGTGAGTACCATACACAGATTTCACTGCATGAATTCGCCAAAGCTTCACTGACAAAACCTCCCGAACCACAGCCTCTGCCACTTAGAATGGCAAAGGGCTGGATTCCCCACCCTGCGTCGCGTTCCCTGATGGGACGGATAATCGGTCGTCGGAGAATTGGGCACTTGGGAAAAATTGAGATCGACGCCAGGCGCCAACCCGATCACGATGCTCCGAACCCCCCCCCCCGTTGGCGGCGGTATGGATGTCCACGACTACACGCTAGAGGGATGGAAATGAATGCAAATGAGTCTTTATGACCCATTTGCATCCATTTAGCAGGCTATGTTCCGGCAGTCTGTAATTCGCCAGTCCCCGGGGCCGGGAATCATGTGGGCGCGTATCACTTGTGGTCTCTACCAGTGTGGCATTGGCATGGTGGACCTCGCAGTGGGCCAAGGGGGCAACTCCCCTGGAAGTTTGTGAGCAGTCCAGGCAGTGCAAAAGTTTACAGCTGTAACACTTGCCTCGAGACTCCACATGTCCATTCCTCGAAGGAGAACAGCTGAAACACTGTCCAATTTCCTATACCTTGTGGCTTTTGCTGAGTTTTCTCCATCGACAGAGAGAGGGAGAGAGATCCTTTGCACAGATGAATGGCTACGGTTCCTTGTTGTTTCTGTGTCACACACACTTTGACACATCAGCACACCAGTACAAACTGAACATGTCTGCAGTTTAAAAAAAAAAATCCCAGTTCCCTGTGTATTCTGAAAGGAAACATCTGTGAGATTCTCCGTCGGCAGGAGCCTCCGCCCTGCCGGCAGCGCACCCATTCCTGGGTGCCCACAATGGGATGGGCCCACAATGGAAAACCACATTGGCGGGCTGCGGGCACAGAGAATGCCGCTGCCAGCGGGAAACGGCGCAGACGGACGGAGAATCCCGCCCCATGTCTCTCGCCCCAGAGTCAGGATTCTGTGAACTCCGACCATTTCCACTTTCTGAGATATCCATCAGCAGGAGATGGGATTCAGATGTCTACTGAGATGCAAAAAGTCTCCCTTTACACTCCCTTGAGGGCGGCTCTCGTTTGCCTTTCTCACTTCCACCTTGGAAGGGGTCCTTGCATTTTAAAGCGGTCCGTTTTGTCTCATTTCAAAGTCCAGAATTTCAGCCAAAGAATTTGCCCGTCTGTCAACCTGTTTGAGACCTGGAAGCAGCAGAGCAACTATTAATAGATTGCCTGCATCCTTTCTTAAGAGGGTTCCAATATGATTTAATCCTTCCAAAATCATTATCCTGAGTTCGAATAATTTGGTGTTTTTCCACCTCAGGCTTTCTCTATTTGTTCCTATCTGACTCTGAAAATAAGACAACACGAGAGTGAATTTTTATATTGTTGGTAATATTTCTATCTTAAATGATTAGTTCATTGATTCCTGGTGTGCATCAAAATATCTTATTAGTTGTTTTAAAATGGTAACATTTTATGGCTAGCACAGTCATTGAATTGCAAACTGGGTTACTTCATTTTAAAATTAAAAATTAAAAATAGGAATCATTAATTGAGCTTGATTAAGGGATTCTTTAGCTAATTACAGTATTCTCATTTTGAGCTGAATGCATTAAAAGAGCCATCCATCAAACCTTCGGCAGAAATAAAATTGTTTCATATTTCCAGTCTCTAATTTCGTCCATCATTTTCTTTTAATAAGACTAAATAAATTACAGACGCACTGTCTGAATGATTTAGTCCTAATAATTTAATTGCCCATCATAGTACTGAGCCCTGTCTTATTCATCGTGAACCCTGAGCCATAAGTGAAATGGGGTCAGGCGAGAAGAGTTGGACATGCACTGCTTCAGATTTCCACATTACCTGATTTATAAGATACTTGGTTTGGAATGAAGAGAACTACTGACCTTGCATTTAGAACATGAATATTAGCGAGTAATTCAAATCAATACAATAATGATTTTTTTTTTTTTACTTACTAATTATCACAGAATAGAAGCTTCATATTTATTTTTGTTTGGCAGCCATTTTAACAACCTGGCAGTGCTGCCTGGTCACCCTTGCTGGGTGCTACCTTGGCACTGCAAGGGTGTCAGGGTGCTGGGCTGGCAATGCCAAGGTGCCATGCTGGTATTTTGCCCGTGCCGGGGATCAGGCCCAATGGTGCCCTGCCGGTATGTGGTGGGGTGCGGAGGGGGGGGAGCCAGAGGAGCTCCTCAGTGTAGGAAATGGTGCTGCGTACGGCTCGTGGGGGCATTCCACTCCAGGGCCTGAAATAGCAACAAAGTACCATTAGATAGCGGGGTCGTGTCCAGCGCACTCAGAACAGACACTTTTGTTTTGGTTAGATCGTGCCCTTAATGTCATTTTCTTTCTCGTCAACTATTGTCGGGCAGAGATCTCCCCTGCCCTCTGTTATGCCCCTCTCGTAAGAGTTAGCAGCCATAACACAATTTGTGCCGTGTGGTGAAAATCCTCCCCCCCCCCCCCCCCCCCCAACCCCCTATAGAGTTTGATAACTCATGCTGAATTTGCTGAAATCATTTTCTCTTATCTAATGACCACCATTTTGTTTTCTATTTCAATGCTGATATATTGAGATAATAGTCATAGTGCTTGGATTGGAATATATGATGCCATCAGGCAACACAGTTGGAGAAGGTAGTCAAGAAGGCAAACAGCATGCTTGTCTTCATTGGCCGGGGCATTGAGTATAAAAATTGGCAAGTCATGTTGCAGCTGTATGGAACCTTAGTTCGGCCACAGTTGGAGTATAGTGTTCAATTCTGGTCGCCACACTACCAGAAGAATGTGGAGGCTTTAGAGAGGGTGCAGAAGAGATTTACCAGGATGTTGCTTGGTATGGACAGCATTAGCTATGAGGAGAGATTGAATAAACTTGGTTTGTTCTCAACGACGGAGGTTGAGGGGCGACCTGATAGAGGTCTACAAAATTATGAGGGGCATAGACGGAATGGATAGTCAGAGACTTTATCCCAGGGTAGAGGGGTCAATTACAAGGGGGCATAGGTTTAAGGTGCGAGGGGCAAGGTTCAGAGGAGATGTACAAGGCAAGTTATTTTACACAGAGGGTAATGGGTGCCTGGAACTCTCTGCCGGAGGAGGTGGTGGAGGCAGGGACGATAGTGACGTTTAAGCGGGGTCTTGACAAATACATGAATAGGTTGGGAATAGGAATACGGACCCCGGAAGTGTAGAAGATTTTAGTTTAGACGGGCAGCATGGTCTGCGCAGGCTTGGAGAGCCGAAGGACCCGTTCCTGTGCTGTACTTTTCGTTGTTCTTTGTTCTTATTAAGACATTAACACTACCATCCAAAACTCATTAAGAAGCAACTAATTAATGTGGATATTCTGGGTCCACAGCAACCCTCACTGTTTCGCCCAATTACCTCACTGTTTATTCCACGACATACAATAAAGCATTTTTTTAAAAAACACTGAACAGTAAGAACAGTCACTGCACATGTCCAATTTGTTCATGCTGAACAACACCCACAAGTCCCATTTCACAGGCACTGCCATTGCCTTATGACCACCTCCTTCAAGACTGCAAGCTATCAGTTCTGAATGGAAACAATTCTTATATTTACAGACCATAACAGTTCACAAATATCTTGTCGGATTTCAGTGGTTCCACAGAGAACTGAGCAAAGCTTAGCCTTGAGAGCAATTGGGGAGATACGGTGGTGTGGTTGATAATATTCAATGGGAAACATTTCTCCATATATAATCTGTCTAGACCACTCATAATTTTGAAAACCACCATCAAATCTCCTCATAATCTACTGTAACAATCCCAGTTTCTCCAATCTATCCACATACCTGAAGATTCCCCATCTGTGGAACAGTGGCCTGGTGGGAATGTCACAGAGCAAGTAATCCCAGAGGCCCTGGCATGGATTAAAATTCCAACACGGCAGGTGGTGAAACTTGAATTCAGTTGGTAAATCTGGAAAATAAAGCCAGTTTCAGTAATGGTGACCATGACAACCATCATCGATAGTTGTTAAAAACACACCTGCTTAACCAATGACCATGAGGGAAGGAAGTCTGACCTCTGTGTCTCGCCAGACCTACTGCAACACGATTGACTCTTAACGGCCCTCTGAAGTGGCCTAGACAGTCACTCCATTCAAGGACAATGAGGGATGAGCAAGAGATGCCGCTGAACACCAACCGCTCTACCACCACCATTGCGCCCCCCCCCCCCCCCCCCACCCCCCACAATGGAGGCAGTTTGTCATCTTCTGGGCCCACCGCTGTCAATGGGGTTTCCTGTTGTTTGCACCTTCCTCCACTGGGTAATCCACAATGGATCCTGGGAGAGGGAGTTTCACCGTCAGCGGACCAAAAGATCCCACCGGCGGGAACAGTAGGAACATCCGGACCATAGGGCTGAATTGTCCCATAATTTTTCAAAGTGTCGGTCCCAGCGAGAAAACCAGGGAGAATCCTTCCAGCGGGAAAACTCACTGGGCTGGATTCGCCGCCGTCGGGATGCTCTGTTTTGCCGGCAGCCCAGCAATTTCCCGACGGCATGGGGCTGTCCCACAGTGGGAAACCCCATTGACCAGCCGGCGACATGGAGCATCCCGCAGATGTGCTGAACCGGAAATCTGGTGCGGCGGGGCGGAGAATCCAGCCCACTGTGTATTCAGCCTCTTTAACAGAATAGTCTATTCCTGAACCCATGATCGGCCAGATGTCCAGCAGGCAAGATTGGCAACACCGCCTGGGAGGTCCTGTCCATGATAGTGAGTGCCAACTTGCTTCATAAGAGGACGAGGCAACAGTGCTGAAAGATGAATGACCATGGCAACCTCCCCGGTCACTCCCCATCCTACTTCCCATGGTCTCCCAGTTTATTACCTGCTCCTCACATCCCCACTCCCACACATCTCCCATGCATGCTGGACTTCATTATCATCTGACTTGGCACAACTCCCGCATACCCTCTCCCCATCTGTCTCATTGCAGGACAGACTTAAGCACAACCGGTGAGAGCGGGCACTGCCCACCAGAATCATGCCTGAGCTGAGAATGGACAAAGTGAGGATACCAGACAAAATTGAAATCCTCAACTCGTTGCGCCACCGTGCAAGATTCACGCGATTAATTTTCTCCCATCAGTCTGCCCCTGTGACGCAAGAATGCCATCTTTCTTCCCATGCAGGACTGTGTCATACAACCTGACGGCTTTTCAATACACCAGATGGACTGCACAGTGTCATTGGGTAAAGCAAAGGGTGGTGGGGTTTACTTCCTCATCAACCCCTCCTGATGCTCAGACGTTGCGATCCTGGCAAAATACTGCTGCTCAGACCTGGAATATCTGACTCTGAAATGCCGCCCATACTACCATCCACAGGAGTTCACTTCTGCCATCATCACGGCGGTCTACATCCCACCCCAGGTAGAAGTGAAGAAGACACTTGATGAATTGTACACCGCTACAAATAACAATGAAACAGAATACTGAGGCAAAATTTGGCTCCAACTCCACCTACAGGTTTATTGATGACACGACAGTAGTTGGTCGGATCTCGAACAACATTGAGTCGGAATAAAGGAGGGAGCTAGATAACCGAGTGGTAAGGTGTAACAACAACAATCTCTCCCTCAATGCCAGCAAAACTAAGGAGCTGGTCTTTGACTTCAGGAAGCAAAATACTGTACACACCCCTGTTTGCATCAATGGTGCCGAGGTGGAGATGGTTGACAGCTTCAAATTCCTAGGTGTGCACATCACCAAAAATCTGCCCTGGTCCACTCACATCAATGCTATGACCAAAAAAGTACAACAGAGCCTACACTTTCTCAGGAAACTAAGGAAATTCTGCATGTCCCACATTGACTCTTACCAATTTTTACAGATGCGCCATGGAAAGAATCCTATCTGGCTGCATCACGGCCTGGTATGGCAACTGCGCGGCCTAAGAACGTAAGAAACTACAGAGAGTGGAATACACAGCCCAGTCCATCACACAAACCTGCCTCCCATCCATTGACTCCATCTACACCTCCCGCTGCCTTGGGAAAGTGGGCAGCATAATCAAAGACCACTCCCACCCGGCTTATTCTCTCTTCCAACCTCTTCCATTGGGCAGGAGATACAAAAGTCTGAGAACACACACTAACAGGTTCAAAAACAGCTTCTTCCCTGTTGTTATCAGACTCCTGAATGATCCTCTTGTGGACTGAACTGATCTCTCCATGCATCTTTACTGAGTAGTATGACACTCTGTATGTTTCAACCAATGTCTATATATTTATGCATGTCCTATGTTTTCATGTATGGAACGATCTGCCTGGACTGTATAACTAATAGACAGGCTACTGGGTCACTCATTGGTGAGCATCTCACAGCTGAAGATCCACCGCAGGTGGAGGAAGGAGTTCCAGGGATCCAGCATTCAGAGGTATGCCAAACCCAGGACTCTGCTGAGCCCCAGGCCGATGATGTGCCCCTGGGTCTGGTCCTCCCAGAGCTGCTGGAGCAACAAAGACAGAGTCATGAGCGCTAGAAAGGGATGACAGAATCCCTCCTCAGACTGAAAGGCCTACTGGAGGAATTCCATCGCCTTCTATCTGAGGAGGTAGTGCCATCACTCCGACTGAACATGTCCAACACTGCGAGGGTGGCGAACACAATGGAGACCTTGGCGCAGGACGTGCACTTTATGGTGGGGATGTCCGTTCCATGGTTCAGCTCATGACCTCCAGGGCTGAGGGAGCCCCAGGGGACACTTGCCAAGGGCATCACAGGCAACAGGGTGTTGTAACTGAGCAGGCTGTCTCAACCTGGGCCGTCGATCCGGGGGATATACTGAGATGTGGTGAGAGGATAGGGAAGAATAAGAAACAATGGGCAACTAGTTGGCACGGATGAACACAGGAACCAGTAGAGTTTAATCACCACTTTGTTCACCCATACAGATCCTCCCCATTACCTGTCATGGTGCCATGCTCCACAAAACCCCATGCAAACTCGGTGTTTCAACCCTGAGCAGTGTGAGAATGGCAGCACTATGTCTCTCCCACCTCCAACACTGATGACGCAGTAAAGATGCACCGCTACTAATACGGGACCCCTGTCCCAAACCCCTCATCCATGGAAGATCCATCCCCACCCTCCCCCACCTAACATCAACGCTCATATCTGCCAGTATTCTCTAGTTATGAAGATGCCAATGGTTAAAAACATGTAGAGAGTCCGTCCACTTTGTCAGTAGGTAAAGAAAATCAGTGGGACCCCTGACCCCGGAGGAGGCAGCAGCAGGCAAGATGTGTCATTCAGCCTCTCTGGGCCCCAAGATAAGCCTGTTCATTGGCAGGAACCATTCAGCTCTCTGTCAGGCAGGAGTCAGACATTTCACAGAGAATAAGAGGAGCATCGCTCTGTCCTCACTGCAAGTCATCATCACTCTCCCGCAGAGTCTGGCCAATCACTTTAGTACCCTGCCCATGAATGTAACGACCATCACAATGACCTCCTGGAGACACAACAGATTGAGCGGATGTCAAATCCCATGGTGGGAGATGTCGTCACCAAACCGAGAGACTTTGAGAGCACCCCTAGCCCTGCACCCCAAACAGGCCTCGGCCATCGCCTGAGGTCCTTTCTCCTCCTTGGGGTCGCCGCTCACCGCCCCGCCCTCATCATCCTCCTCATCCGAGGAAATGTGGATCTCCTCCATGTCCTCCTGATCCAGCTGCTCTCCTCACTTTAGTGACAGGGTGTACATAGTGCAGCAGATCACTGTGATGCAATACACTTCCAGTGGCTGTATTGGAGAGCTCCACCTGCAACCTACATCTTGAGCAGTCCAATTGCTTGCTCGACCAGTGCATGCGTTGACACATAAGCCTCAATGGGTGTTTCTGTCCTCTGCACCATGATATCAGCCACCTCCTGAATAGATGCCCTTTGACATCAGGGCAGGCTCTGATTGGGCCCTCCTACTCAGCAAATTTGTTTCTTTAAAGATTGGGTGCTTTTTTAAAGGCTGCCCCGGCGGTACAAAAGTGAAAACGGACCCCCCCCCCCCCCCCCCCCCGGCACCCCTCCCCGCACCACCCTGCATTAAACCGCCCCCCCAGGCACTGATTTCTGGGCACTGGTTCAGAAAACTGCCCTATGGCACAGCCCCCTGGCTCAGCATCCCAGTTCTGCTGATGGTACATCTTCCTCTAATGTGTGAAACCACCATTCACCGTTACTCTAATGCTTTCTGTCCTTTCATCAGTTTTGGATCGACACAGCCATTGACCTTATAATCCAATAGGAGCTTTGATTTTATTATTTGCTTCTTTAAAAGCACCTTTTAAATATGTCCCATTAAATCTGGTGGATGGATGTGTGCTTGGAGACTCCTGGTTTGCAGACAGTAGTCATGAACACATCGCTGTCAGTGTACTTTACCAACTTTATCAGAGGGTGGGGTAAAATAAAACAGGGTTGCAAAACCGATGGTAACAGATTGGCTGCCTGTCTGCCCATTCTACACAATTTTCCTTTCAGTGACTCATTCCATCTGCCATGACTGAAATAGCATTATTTGGTGTTTAAAATCACCAGTAATTTCGGCAAAGGCTCTCCTGATCTTCCGAAAAATGGTCATCATCAGATTGGCAGAAACTCTGGAGAAAGTCAACTTTTGACGTTGTGTCAGGGCTTCCTTTGATCCGTTGCTGAAGGTATAGGTGGAGATTGGGGAAACCCCTGAAGAAGCGTTACCATAATGTTTATACAGCCGTCTTCCTTGTGTGTATTATGAGTGATGGGTTTAAATCAAATAATTATTAAAGCTCAGCTTATTTCCAGTAATTAAACTCAGATAAAATGTCAAGAGGTAAAGATAGGTTTACATTCAGATCCCTTATAGTTTCTAAAATTATCAAAAAATAAATGAACAGCTTAATATTATCTACATCCTATTTAATCTCAGTTCTTCTGAGTTGAGGAAAAAAACTCATTAAATACAAAACCCTTATAAATTGGGGTAAGGCTTGAATAACACTTAATTTCACCTTGCACATCTGGGAGAACGTGAGTTCCGTTGCGTTGTCTTGTTCCTCTAAATTCGATAACTTATGCTTCAACAGAATACAGCAGTGGCTCTGATATGAGGCCTGGTGAAAGGTATTCCTGATTTACAACACAACAGATATAACCATTGGCATCTTCATCTGACTACATTTAATAACATTGGTCTTGTATTTAATTTAACCCTGTCAGGATTTTGATGGGGTTCCTGCACTGAATTTCAAAATGTCGTCCTGCAAATTATGCAGATGATATTTTTCTATATATAAAAAAAAGATACATTTCTCTGGAATTTGCAATGAAACCCATCCAGAAGGAAATGCTGTTACTTGCGACCTAATGAGTTTTGAAATGGACAGTCTCTAAGAAACATATACGAAACCATTTATAAAATGACAACAAAGGTTATCTGACTGTGAAGTATTTTATTTTAGCAGGGAAAAGACTCTGATATTAGATACTATAGATAATACTGTACTAACCTATTATAGCAGAACAGCTGCAACATTCCAGCAGATGCACAATTACATAGCTGAAATTGCCTGTGCTGATGGGACCGGTGGGTATAAAGTCTGCTGACAATCAGATGAGTGATCAAATATGGTTGCATCTACTGTCAACTGAGTAGATAAAACAAGAATTTATTGTACACTTTGTTTTCTCAATAACAATGTAGATTTCCACACCTTCCTAGAGGGAATAAGCTGGGAGATATTCAGCTGTGGAGTAAGGTATTGTGAGAATAGTGTTTGCTGTATATTTCATCCAAGAAATTCCAAGTAACAGTTGGCACATTTTACGAGGTGGTAGTAAATAGCTCCCTGGAATATTTTTTCCGCACTTGTTAAAATCAGGTGCATGCTTGTGAGATATGCAACGGAATGCCAAGCTTGGTGATGTGATAAAATTCTCCCCGTGCTCCATCCGTCGTTTGTTTATCATATTTGTTACGTTGTACAGGAAAAGGAGACCATCCGGCTACTGTGCTGAAAGGGAAGGTGTTATCTGCCTTCAGTTGCTAAGTCTGACATGTGTATGAGCAACACAAAGCTAATTGTATCCTTGTCAGAATAACACATTGTGTGTGTGTGTGTGTGTGTGTGGGGGGGGGGGGGGGGGGGGGGGGTTCTAAGCTTGGAAGAATTTGCATAACTACATTGCTTATAATAAAAATTAATAGTTTGAAACTGCTGGTGGGCAGGGGCTGGGATCTGAAAAAAAAACCATGTGTAAAACTTACCAAATTTCAAAACCTAACAAATATATTATGTAGGTTTTTTTTTTTCTCAGCAAACCAGAAGGGTCAGTGAAATAAGCACCGAATGGCATTTGTGATGAATTTTGACAAGTCTGTTTTGTGATTGGAGTGTGGTTTTCATACAAAGAACTAAATCCGATATCAATGCCATCCAAAAGTAAAACTGACCTTTAAAAGACATCTCTACAGAGCAGAGACCCAGAGAAAATGGCTCCCTGCATACGAACTCTGAATAGGAGAGTGGCTGAGACTGATGCATTATTTTTTATTTATAAGTAAATTTTAGTGAAGTGACATGTGAAAACATGCCGCACTGAGCACCTCAAAATGAATGGCATCCATGTCAGGTAGGAATGTGTGTTGTTCTAAATATGTTAACACACGTTGGCTTGTTAAATTGCAAAATTATATTGAATAATTAGAAATATATAATTAGGACAACATGTAAAGAGAATTAAGCTAAAATACTACTTGTTTAAAAGCCAGGTTGACCTATGGACCACGGTCAGTGGCATGTTCTGTTTCCAGCCTGCAAAATCTTCCCCGGGATCCTAATTTCTCTGTAATTTAGTGTCACAATTGCAAAATCATTTCACTGATTATGTCCATGCTGTGTACCACATGATATTATTAGTCCACATTGATGATGTCAAAATTCCATTGTAGTCTCTGAGACAGTGTGTTATCATTTATTTTTAAAGTGATCAGGTCTGAAATGTAGATTTAAATTGAGCAAAGATTGTAATTAAATTGCAGTGTTCAAAATGAGACCGAAAATTAATAAAGACCTTATCTATTTTTTTTCTGTATGTGAAAGACATCCTAAGTATGGAGGGCACATATTTTACATTATTTTATTATAAATATAATGAAGTGGTTGGTTAGTGTTTTAGCGATGGATCTCCATAGTGGTATTGTTGAAGTTCTTGATGCCAATATAATTATGATTTAAATTAACCCAAGCAATTCTGTGATCTTCCCATTTCACACATGTAGTGTATCGAATTGCTTCTTCTTAACCAGCAGTGCAAAGGAGCTTTGTTGGCATTGATTTGGTCAGCTTTGATTGCTGGTATCTGATGCATCAGATGTAAAGCCCAATTGGAGCCACTCGGGATGAATGAGGAGCACTGCTACGGTTGACCGAGACTAAGAGTGATGGAAATATGTCAACTTTATGATCCATAACTGATGGCCTGCAGAGCTTCTCAAACGTCAGGCGAGCAGTGCAGGTAGCAGCTAAAGTCAACATGGCCTGATTTTTTTATGATTCATGATCATTCTAGGCAAGAGCTGTGATATATCTGGTGCCAGCAAGTTTGCTGTACACTGATCTATCATGGAGGCAACAGTTACCTCAATTCACTGGGCCAACAATTTCATTTATTTTCCAATGGACAAATAGCATTGGCAGAATTCATCAGCTCTGTTTCCCGAGTCTGCAGTCTGAGGTCAATAGCTGCACGTTTGTTCCCATTCAGATTATTGTGTACAGCATGGGGTCATTCATGAACTACTAGGGCTTTCACTGAATCAGCATGCTATGGTATATGAACATTAGCGCATAATTGTGTTCCCAAGAGAGCTTACACAATGTCTTTATTTTAAGTAATGAAATATGGGTGCCTGGAAGCTATGGGCACCTGTTGTGTATTCACATTTCTTCCTTGTTGGAACAAAGCCACCTCAAGAGAGGGCAGCACGGTTGCGCAGTTGTTAGCACTGCTACCTCACGGCGCCGAGGTCCCATGTTTGATCCAGGCTCTGGGTCACTGTGTGGAGTTTGCACATTCTCCCGTGTTTGCGTGGGTTTCGCCCCGACAACCCAAAGATGTGCAGGGCAAGTGGATTGGCCACGCTAACTTGCCCCTTAATTAGAAAATTAAAAAAAAGTCACTTCAAGAGTCTGATCACATGCTGTATTGATGGCATCTTCGGCCGTTTGTGCGGGCAAATGGACAGTCTTTCCGAACAGCCTGTGGAGTAAAAACCTTTCCAATAAAGCTCTTGTTTGTTTGTACCTTCGTGATCTGAAAGCCAACACTTTAAAAATACCACAGCATCCTGGTCAAGTCATTAAAACCTTTGCACCACTCATGTACAGAAACAAAGCATAGGTTTAGTGTGGCAGATTTAGTGTGGCAAGTGCAGCTGAATGAATGGTCTTTCATCGTATAATTGGGATTCTTAAGAAGTGTTTTGCATGTCTGGACCATCAAGGAGAGGCTCTACAGTACAGGTCCCTCAGAAATGACATGTGCTCGGTATGTGTACAACTTCATTCTGCAAATAGGTCTCACTGTACGTAAAGTATAATCTGCAGCGGAGTGCAGGCTAAAAGCAACAATGGAGAACCAGACACAGGCCAGGACTTTATGGCCACTCCTGCTCGGCGGGGTATTGCAGTCTTGCCAAAGAAAATTGAAAATTAAATGACCCACCACATCCACTTGGGGGTTAGAGGGGGGAGACAAACCGTGGCAGGGCCATTAAAAAATTAAAATGTATTTATTCATTTACAGTATGTGGACATCGCTGGTTAGGCCAACATTTATTGCCCATCCCTAGTTTCCCTTCAGAAGGTGGTGGCAAGTTGCCTTCTTGAAGTGCTGCAGTCCTTGAAGTGTAGGTACACCCACTGTGCTGCCAGGGAGGGAATTACCGGTTTTTCCCAGCGACAATGAAGGAACAACGATATATTTCCAAGTCAGGGTGGTGAGTGACTTGGAGGGGAACCTCCAGCCGGTGGGGTTCCCAGGTATCTGCTGCTCTTGTTCTTCTAGATGGTAGTGTTCGTGGGTTTGGAAGATGCTGTTTGAGGAAGCTTGGTGAGTTACTGCAGTGCATCTTGTACATGGTACACACAGCTGCCACTGTTCATCGGTGGTGGAGGGTTTGAATGTTTGTGGAAGGGTGAGCAATCAAGCCGACTGCTTTATCCTGGATGGTGTCGAGCTTCTTGAACGCTGTTGGAGCTACATGTATCCAGCACGTGGAGAATATTCCATTACAATCTTGACTTGTGCCTTGTAGATGGTGGACAGGCTTTTGGGGGGGGGGGGGGGGCGCGGATGGTCAGGAGGTGAATTACTTGCCGTAGGATTCCTCGTTTTGACCTGCCCTGGTAGCCACAGTATTAATATCCATGGAGCCACTGGTGTAGCAAGGAATAAAGGTTTAACAACACTTGGCACATCTTTCCTCTAAATAGGTACAATAAATTGATCTCCCCTTATATACTTTCATGTCATTTTGCTACAGTCACACTGTCTATTACTGAAAGAAACATTCTTGCATAAATTATAACACATGTTTATTCATGCGAGAGTGAATATTGTCAGTGTGATTTGACTGAGTGCCTTCCCTTAAGCCTGTTGCACTAATGTGAGATGGAACATCTATCCTACTCTTCACTGACTCCCTAATGAAGTAGTTGTGCTGGCTGACTGTGATTGCACTGTTGACAACAGGACTACCATTTTCTATGGATCCAGAGGACTGCGCATCTGAGTCTAGCACTTCCAGTTCTGTTTTAGCTCTCAGGATCAGCATAATTTCTGCCACATCTGCTGGCATTTGTACAGTAGTGTATGACAGCCACAAGTGGAACCATCAGGATAGCCAACTACCCAATCTTTGATCAATATGCACACTTCCCTAATATTGGGAGCTTACTCAGCATGTCTACTGATTTCTTTTGAGAGTAGAACATTGGGCATCTATGAGAACTGTGAGTACTTGGCTCAAGCCTATTGAAATGAGTAAAGAATGCATCTTGGAGGTTAGTTTTCATGATGAAACAGTTCAGAAAGACAGTCAACATCATTTCATACGTGACAACTGACAGTCACATGTATCGGTCTTTCTAAATTACTTCAATGCTTATCTTAAGATGTACTGTCGTGAAACCTTTACAAGTCTGTTGAGTTCATGTGACACCTTGGTATTGTTTGGTGACTCTTTTAATCCATGATGATCTAAGCATATCCAACTGATAATTATAACATAGAGGATGTTAGTGTAATATTCATAGAACTGTTCCCGTACTGGCTGAGGTTATTCATGAAGGCTCCGCCTTCTCAACCTTGCCCCTGAGGTGCGGTGACCCTCAGGTTAAATCACCACCAGTCAGCTCTCCACCTCAAAAGGCAAAGCAGCCTATGGTCATCTGAGACTACGGCGACTTTACTTACTCATCGTTCTAAACTCGCAGAACAGGGTCATGATTGTAAAACTAAAATTCAATCAATTTGATGATTTGTGAGGTAGTACCAGAGAGATTTGACTGAAAGTTGCCAGTTGTTTTGTAAGAACGCAACCGGTTCATTAATATCCTTCAGCAAAGGGCATTTGCCACCCTCTCTGATTTGGCCTGCATTTGACTTCAGTGTAACATTCCGTGGTTGGCACTTAATGCCCTGTGAGGTGACCTAGCAACTCAAACCATTCGTTAACAATTACTACAAAGTAGAAAACAGAGGGAAAAATAATTGGGTGGATCTATTTGCAATGACCTTTTGCCCAAGGCCCAATTATCCCTGCAAGCTCTTTCTAACTAACATCTAGGGACCCATGTCCAATTCAGTAGAGCTGTCACCCAGGCCTGTCAAGTAACAGCTTGACATAGTCATCCTAGAATCATATTTATCAGCCAACGTCCCACGATTCTCCACTGCCATCCCCAAAATGTTGACCGGAAAATTGTGCTTAGTCTCCTCCTGACACCGTATGCCAATATCAGTTTGATTCAATGCACACCATGTTAAAAAGAAGCTGGTATACTGGCTAAGGGCTGCATGGTAGCACAGTGGTTAGCATTGTTGCTTCACAGTGCCAGGGACCCGGGTTTGATTCCTTGCTCGGGCCACTGTGCGGAGTCTGCACGTTCTCCCAGTATCTGTATGGGTTACCTTTGGGTTCTCCAGTTTTCTCCCCCAAGTCCCGAAAGACGTGCTAGTTAGGTGAGTTGGACATTCTGAATTCTCCCTCAGTGTACCCGAACAGGCGCCGGAATGTGGTAACTAGGGGATTTTCACAGTAACATCATTGCAGTGTTAATGTGAGCCTACTTATGACACTAATAAAGATTATTATTATTATCATTAGAAGAGCATGGGCAAAGCTGGGCCCTCTGCAAAGAGTGGCTTGTCTAATGCCCCCTAAAAGCAAAAACATCATCCACAGAGTTGATGTTTGGAGTGGAATGGAACCTCACTATTTTTCTGGATGGCAGAGCCACAATGACAGTGAAGAAGAAAGAGCTTTTTCCTTAACCAGCATCTCTGCTGTTAGAACGAGAATCTGCCCTCGATCAGGGGCATTCTAATGCAGTTTGTACTAGCCATTGAATGCACTGTAGGAACTCACCTGTTTATTTCAAAAAACACCTCCCAGCCCCATGACCTCTGCCACTCAGAAGGATAAGAACAATATTGTCAGAATGCTCTCATTGTGGATACCGCAATTGCTTCACAGCTCCAGGGTCCCAGGTTCGATTCCCCGCTGGGTCACTGTCTGTGCGAAGTCTGCACATCCTCCCCGTGTGTGCGTGGGTTTCCTCCGGGTGCTCCGGTTTCCTCCCACAGTCCAAAGATGTGCAGGTTAGGTGGATTGGCCATGATAAATTGCCCTTAGTATCCAAAAATTGCCCTTAGTATTGGGTGGGGTTACTGGGTTATGGTGATAGGGTGGAGGTGTTGACCTTGGGTAGGGTGCTCTTTCCAAGAGCCGGTGCAGACTCGATGGGCCGAATGGCACCTTCTGCACTATAAATTCTATGATCTCCAAGCTCCCCTTCAAGTCACACACTGTCCAGTAAACCAATATCCTGTCATACCCTGTCTAATTCTAGTGTGAAAGCACCATGAACACAAGAATCACAGTTGTTCAAGGGGAAACCTTAGCAATAAGAGATGCAACCCTGCCATTGCCATTATATATAGAATCATAGAATTTACAGTGCAGAAGGAGGCCATTCAGCCCATCGAGTCTGCACCGGCTCTTGGAAAGAGCACCCTACGCAAGGTCAACAACTCCACCCTACCCCATAACCCAGTAACCCCACCCAACACTAAGGGACACTAGGGGCAATTTATCATGGCCAAGCCACCTAACCTGCACATCTTTGGACTGTGGGAGGAAACCGGAGCACCCGGAGGAAACCCACGCACACATGGGGAGGATGTGCAGAGACCGCACAGACAGTGACCCAAGCCGGAATCGAACCTGGGACCCTGGAGCTGTGAAGTGATTGTGCTATCCACAATGCTACTGTGCTGCCCGTACATGAGGAACCACTTCTTTTTCAGATCTGAACTGTGATTTCCATTTTTGTACTGCATTTTCTTGCAGATATAATAATCCATTGTAACTTTAATATATTCAAGAGGATATTATACGACATTGGATTTTAAAAATGACCTTTCACAGATTAAAAGCTTACAGGTGATTTAAATGTATGAGGTTGATTTTAATCCTACCCATTGGATGAAAACTGGACAGCTGTGCTTTAAAAACAATGCTCGCATCATCAGAAACCCCTGGTGATCGCACATACTTAGTAAACGTGGAATCCAGAAATTGTTGTCAGTGATTCCCACATCTCCTGCTATTGAAGTCCTCACAGATAGAAATCTTAGATATCACTTCATTTGATGTGAGCTTCCACTTTTCATATCCTGAGCCTTATTATAGAAAAAACTTGAAAAATTAAGGCCTTCTTGAATGTAATGTTTTTAACCGCAGAGGTCATAATTACTGCTGGAAAATCTCCCTAGCCCTGAAAATATAGGTTTATTTTTGGGGAACAAAAAGTGTCTCCATGATGGTAGAACCATCAATTTATATGGTTTTCCTGTAATGTGATTAAAAGGCGGAGCAGAATCTTGTGCTTTTTATTTCCTGGGTTGCTGTCTGTGAAATTTATTTAATGCGATTGGTTGCTTAGTCTGCTTGGCGATGTCGCTAGATGCCGGAGATCCATTATAGCTGTTCCTGGAATCAAATTAAAGCCAATAAAGGTAAAATCCACACCACAAAGATTATTGTGGGCAACTTTCTTCGAAGTCAGCACCATTGACTTTGCCACTAACAGCAAAATCCACGGCAAACAAGGTTTTTTATCGCTCAAATCCTGACTGGTTCCAATATTCAACTGTACGTTTTTTTCAAAGGATGAGGTTGCCGCCTAAACCAGGTAGGAGCCTCACACGTCCTGAAAATATGTAAAATGGTACTTGCCACAGTAGAATTGCATGATGTGAGATGCTTGCTTGATGTGTCATATTATGTGCTTCTGCCCCTGTTACTTGGGATCATGCAGGAACGGCAGAACTGATTTTTGATTGGTATTAGGGCATTCTTGACAAAGAGCTTACATGGCCAGGAACTGCAGTGCTGCAAAACATGCCTGTGTGAGAGATTGAATAAGTAACTGACGAAAGCAATAGATGGTATTAGCCATGAGCTTGAGGGAATGTCTGACCCCCCCTCTTTCCACCTCTCTATTACCTTCACATGGAGGGATGACCTCCTCCTATATTCAACCTTTTACCACAAACAGATCAAAAATGGGGGGATGCATTGCAGTAAGAAATCTGAGATAAGGAGGTGGAATCTCCCCTCACGCCAGCAGCAGGATTCGTGGCAGGCAGGGGCAGAAGATATTTTGAGATGTGAAAAATTGCTTTCCCAATGTCAGAAAATGAGGATGAGATCTTGCGCTCCGACTTTCATGGCAGATTAATGGCGGGTCGACCTTGCCCCTGAAGATCGGAGAATCCAATTTGCATCTCATGCATGCTCATCAAATCCCCAAAGACCAGAATCATCTGCCCCTGTCAAATTGTCCACTCCACCAGCAGGTGGCAAACATGGTGTGCACCAGTGAGAGAGAATTGTAGAGCATTTACCACACATCGATGCTGCCTGCACCGCTCAGGGTGACCACAAAATAGTAGTGCGCAGAAGGCAGGACTAGGCAACCATGGCTGGAAGACACAAGGAGTGCGTCTTTGACAAATACATGAATAGGATGGGAAGAGAGGGATACGGACCCCGGAAGTGTCGAAGATTTTAATATAGACGGGAAGCATGGTCGGCGCAGGCTTGGAAGGCTGAAGGGCCTGTTCCTGTGCTGTACTTTTTTTTGTTCTTTTCTTGTTCTTTGAGAGGGGGGGGGTGACTTGAGTGAGGGAGAAGGAAGCCATGAATGAGCTAGCAAAGGAAGTAAACCATGAAGGAGCTGGCAGAGGGAAAAAAGCATAACGAGGATAGATGGGGAGGAAGGCAGGAAGGGAAAGTACGGAATGGAGGGGAAGAGTGTTTCAGAGCCAATGGTGGAGTCCTGGAGGAAGAATTCCAGCACCGGGGATTTGGTGGGGGGTTGGAGCCGCGCCGGCCGACGATGGGCTGAGTGGCCGCCCATTTTTTGCCGGGCCCGCCAGTGTGTACTATGTACTATATGCCGCAAGTCACCAAGGCTCCTTCCACGAACCCTCCAAATCCATGAACTCTACCAGCTCGAAGGACAAAGGGAACAGGTGCATGGGAGCAGCAGCACTTCACTTCACCCCATGGCTGTGCCTTCCCTGTGGCTGGGACAATACCCTGCTGTACCCTCTCTAACAATACATAGACTGCAGGAGTTCGATAAGGCAACAGCCTTAAAAGGGTTCCTCAAAGGCCACTTTGAGATGGACAACAAGAAACTGACCTTGCCTGTGATGCCCACTTCCCATGACAGAAACACAAAATGAATGATGACATGAGTTGGGAGAGTAAAGCCCAGCGGAGTGACTAGATCATTTATCTATTTCCTGCACTCCTGGATAGTCCTCCTCTGGACCCCAATGGCACTAAGCACCCCAATGACCTCTTCCCATGCCGCTGTGGTCAGTCAGGTGTGCCTCCTTCTGCCATTGTTTGAGAAAAGGACCCTGGAGGAGATGCTGACCCTTGTTCAAGGGTCCAAGCTCCATTAATGATTATCTGTCTGGATGTCTTTTAAATATGGCGCCCGGGCATGATGACAGGATGGTTGATTTCCTGTCAGCCCTGCCATGAGTTTGGACACAAACTGCGCACATGCACAAATTATGAGGCAGGGGAAGCATAATTCCATATAACAGCAAATGGGAGTTACTCCAACTTTCTGGTCACGCCAGGGAATTTTGAGCAGGAAGGGACAATTCTGCCCAAGGTGTCTATGTCACCAAGTGCCAAGGAAGTAGCCAACTTAAATGAGTTGGTGACCATACAGAATGTTACTCTTTCGCTGTTTGCCTCACGTAATATGCCATAGTGTACATGTCTTTCCTTGGCAGCAACATACAGTGTTCCTTCAAAGCATAAATGTCTCTGCATTTGAAAGGTGGGCACACCGGCACAGTTGTTAGCATTGCTGCATTACAGCTCCCGGGTTCAAATCCGGCCTCAGGTGACTTTCTTTGTGGAGGATGCATGTTCTCCCGAGTCCGCATGGGTTTCCTCCAGTTTCCTCCCACAGTCCAAAGATGTGCAGGTTAGATGGATTGGCCATGATCAATTGCCCTTAGTGTCCAAAAAGGTTAGGTGGGGTTACTGGGCTACGAGGATAGGGTAGAAGCATGGGCTTATGTAGGGTGTTCTTTCCAAGGACCAGTGCAGACTCGATGGGCTGAATGGCCTCCTTCTGCACTGTAGGGATTCTATAAAATACATACAGATTTGAGCGGTGCTGTGCATTTCTGATCCTACACGACCGCCGACCTATTCCCCAAAGCCGCCAAACGGGAAGCCACGTTGAACTTCATAGATATGTTGCCAATCACGGTGGCCCAAATACAGAGTGGACACAAACAGATCCTTTATTGTTCATCGTCCGCCATATGGTGCTACACAGTGGTCAACACCGGAAACAGATTGTTCTGAAGCAGTTTAGTGACTAAAGCTCCAAAAGGTGCAACATGGCTTTGAAGTGTCATCTGCTTTAGGATTCCCTAAGCAGCTCCACTGAATCGAGATAGATTGGGCTGCCCCATCCAGCCTGATTTTGTTTCTCATTTGACTGGGGCAAGGTTCAGAACAAGCATTCCTAATCCTCTGGCCCACAAAGAAAGGTAAAAAAAAACTTTACTTCAATGAGCCTCTTCTCCCAACAGGTTTGACCTGGTAAGCAGCTCTTGCTCAGGTCTCATGCTAACATTGCATTCAGGTCCTGATGACGATGTGAAAGGAAAGCCTCAGAGAAAAGCAAATTACTGCGGATGCTGGAATTTGAAATAAAAACGGAGAATGCTGGACAATCTCAGCAGGTCTGACAGTATCTCTGGAGAGAGAATGGAGTCATCCAGACTCAAAACGTTAGTTCCATTCTCTCTCCACTGATGCTGTCAGACATCGCTGAGATTGCCCTGCATTTTCTGTCTTTGTCTCCGAGCACATCTAGACGACAAAGCTTATAAGACTGGAACAAGCGGTATTTCACTGAAGTATTGCAGCTAATCAACGATCACTTCGTCCAGGATATCCTTTTTGATCTCTTTCACTGATAAATGGAACCTTTTGCTCCATATTTCTCCGGAATAGTGCCTCTGGTATACATAAATTGTAGGGAAGAGATAGCTCAGGGTACATACTGGGACTGTTTCTTTATGTGAGGGAAACTAACAAATGTGAAATGGCGCAAAATTCAAAGAAAAAGTAATTTGATATCCTTCTGAGGAAATTCCTGGCTTGAATTTCTTTTATCCTTAGACACCAGATGAAAGAATTAAGGCCGATTGAAATCAAAACCAGTAAAATAGAATGAGATCAATTAGTGAGGACCGATTAGCTCATATTAAAGTTGTGTTTTAAAAGCCTGATAATCATAAAATGAAGGAAACTAGGAAAGTGGTGGGGAGTTCCAAATTTTTGAGATTCTGGAAATGAGTAAGTTACAGTATGTGATAAAGTTTGAAGGTAAAAATAGCAATTACCGTCTTGCTCTGAGGAGTTGCATTCAAATAGTAGTGGAGGTCCAGTATAGGCCTGCAACACTGTCGGAGCAATTGGTTGTCCTGCCCTTTCTTTCCTTTAAGTACAGCTCCCTGTTCGATTCACAGCAGTATTGTATCTACCATTCGATCTTGACAACCGGAAGTGTGTGTACCTGAGACTTAGGGGTAACCAGAGGGGAATGTCTGGTACACCACCGACCATTTGCTGATGTATAGCAACACATATTGTGGAGCTTGCTCTGAATAACAGAATCGACTATTTTAAATAGATTCATGGTTAAAAAAAAATCACATTTATCTACATCTGTGACAGATTGCATTTTTTTTCCCCCACCTAAGCTGGGAAATTATACAGGATAGCTGAAAAACCCTGTAAAAAGATAACGATATCCCATGTGACTACATGTTATTTAAATGCATTTCTCCCTCCGAAAAGTCCCCCGAAGTGAGTGTTCGGTGGTAATGTTTCCTTGTCATTCTCTTCAACAACTGTGCTGCTTTGCTGACAACCAAGAGGATAAATGGCTTAGAGCTGCAAATAAAAACTAAATCATTTGAGACAATAGTTTCATCACAACCGTAAAACACATTTTAGAAAACTAAATTTGGCTTGCAAGAAAGTGCCATTGTTTGATGGTGCATTAGAGGATTCAGTTGATAATACAGATTTTATTGTGACCATTGTATTATATACATCACGGTAAGGCAAATGCAAGTTATGAGACGACTGAAGGACGCTGCATTTTTACACAGGGCAACCACTAAAGACAAACTGTGCACCCTTGGGTCAAATGCTATGTGCACCAACAGCAGTCTGAATCTTAATGCGCATGGGTCTGCCGTACCTGCTTGAGGTTTTTCTTTTCAAACATCCTCAAGGTAGAGCATTTCAGAGCTAGACTCATGGATTACATAACAAATCCAGACAATTACTTTCATGTTTGCTTTACTGTAGGGTGGATTATGGCTAGCGAGTGTCATTTAGGATGACAAAATGGCTACAATACTTGTTCGCAATGAAAAGCAATAGAGCGACGCTGCTGAAAAATATGAAAACAGATTCAATTCTCCAGGAACAGAGTAAAATGAGAAATTACCTGATAGAGGTCTTTAAAATTCTAAAGAGGTTCAATGGGGTAGACATCGACAAAATGGGAGTTCAAAACTAGAGGACATAATATAAGATAGTCGTTAGAAAAACCAATAAAGAATTCAGGAGAGACTTTCTTACTCAGGGAGTAGTGAGAATGTGGAGTTTACTGTCATAAGAAGCTGTGAAGACATTTAGTATAGATGCATTCAATGAGAAGCTGCATAAGTAAATGGAGCTACAGTCCCAGAGAACCATAGGCTGCTTTCCACTTTGGGGCGAGGGCTGACTGTATTTAACCTAAGGATCATTACACCTCAGGCGAGAGGCAAGGTTGAGAAGGCATTGCCTTCATGAATAACCTCAACCAATACGGGAATTGAACCCACACTGTTGACGTCACTCCACATCATGAATCAGCCATCCAGCCAACTGAGCTAACCAACCCCTTTACTATATAAGTATCTGAGGAAGAAAGAAACAGAAAGACATGTGGATATGGTGGGAGGAGGTTCCTGTGCTCAATAAAATGTAGCCTTTGACCAACTGAGTCCAAATGCCTGTTTCTGTACTGTTCCATATAAATACAACTTGCTGAAAGACTCAATCAACTATTTGGTGGGGGGGGGGGGGGGGGTGCATTTCCACATCCCCCCCCGCAGCATGTTTGGTGGTAGTGGAGGTGGCCCACCACTGGTTGGCAGCGGGATCTTCCAGTTCTGTCAACAGTGTTTCTCATTGTTTGCACTCCCACCAGTGGGAATAGCTGGAAAATTCCGCCCGTAGGGTCAACATAATGTAAAATGGAAGATATGCAGATGATTGTTTTGATCAGCGTCCAGTATTAAGGGATTGATTTTTAGCTAACCTTAAGATGTTTTTGTCTGTCATTTGAAATGAGCAGGTGAAAGCAAGAAAAAGCTTCAAGTACAATGAATTACTGCACAGAATGAATTGTCTGCAGAGTAAAAATTAAATTAATCCGCTCATATCAAACATTTGTCACTGGAATAAGTTGAGTTAGAATAAAAAACATTCTGGGTTCTGCAATCAGTACCTTCACTAACAATTTATGCACGGATTAATTGATTGTAGCCATGGCAGGAAGGCAGCCGCAAAACACAATCAAACAAGAATCCTGAATAAACTCAGATAACAGAAACATCCTTTGTTTATTGTTCCGACTCTGTCGACCAACTCCTACGTCACTTTTCATTGTGCAAGGGTATAATTTAAGCAATTTCTGTCGCTCTCAATCCATTTAGCTCAGACTAGGAGTCGTGTTGAGTTCTCAGACACGATAGGCTGAATTTCCTCCCCCAAAACCCCCTCCCCACTCTTGCAAGGAGTCAGCTGGCAGACCTGAAAAAAAGCCCACCCCACAGCAAAGGCATGCTGCTGGGTGTGGGCAGAACAAGCTGAGAGTGGGATCTCTGGCCCTCAGTAGGAGAAAGATGGGAGCTTGGTAAAATCCAGCGCAATGTAGATTGACTCTGCAGTTTCATTCTCAGTTCACTTTGCATAATGTAACTGCAGTCCTAGGCACAAGGGCCAAAGAGCATAGACGACAGAGTGGGTTTTACAAATTCAAGCTCCCTGGGGAAGAGAACCGTGCACTGTGAACATGTATCAGAATTCATGAATCAAGGTCAACGTGACCCATTGGATTATCTGTCCACACGGCACAACACGGAAGAACTTGCTAATGTCCAGCTAACAGTTACGGTTAAACACCAGAAACTAGACTTTTCCAAAATACACCTTTACACAAATGTACTTTTTTTGACATTGTGATTTTTCAGTTTGGCGCTCAAAAAGTGCACCTGCAAACAACTATGTGCATCAGAAATCCAGCGGAAGTTATTACCGGTAATGGGAAGTGAACAGGAGAGGAGGATGAGACGAACTTGGATAATATATGAAATAAAGCGTGAGCAGGATAGTGGGATTCGGCAAAGTAGGGTAGTACAACTATAGGGAGCAAGCAGGACAGTAGGATTGGAATAAATGGAATATAGAGTGTATTGACAGCAAGCAGGACAATGGGATTAGAATAGGTGGTTCACATGGTGGAGCATTCTGGCGCAGTCTTCCTTGAATGGCTTGTTTCTGTGATATAACATTAAATGGTCCAGTTTGAGACAGCAGAAGCCATCTACCTAGCTTCCTGTTTCCCCTATCTTATTTGATTATTTCATGCTGCTGCTGTTGTTTAATATGACCTATCGATTGGGATGTCTGGTGGCGACACATAGAGGGGAAGTCGCATGTTTGGTGGCTCCTGCTTGAGGAGTGCTTTTAGGAGCTTTAAAGTCCAGTCCTGGGGCAATTTGCGAATGATTGAAAATGAAAACTCGCTTATTGTCACGAGTAGGCTTCAATGAAGTTACTGTGAAAAGCCCCTAGTCGCCACATTCCGGCGCCTGTCCGGGGAGGCTGGAACGGGAATTGAACCGTGCTGCTGGCCTGCTTGGTCTGTTTTCAAAGCCAGTGATTTAGCCGAGTGAGCTAAACCAGCCCCTAATGAGTGAAGGAAGATACAAGGAAGGCAAAGGATGTCAAAAGGGCTAAGGAAAACGGCCATGAAGAAGGGAGGGAGGGAGTGTTCACCACCGAGTGAGAGGGCCAGCCAGGGAGCCAGCAAGATGGCAGAGGCTGGGCTGCCGAGTGGGGCAGCACTGTTCACAGCAGAGAGGATGACTGAGGTGATGTCTTTGCAGCTGGAAAAGCAGTTTGCGAAGCAAATGGAGGCGTTGAAGAAGGAGATAGCAGTAGCTTTGAAGATGTTAGTGGAGAAACCTGCCTTTCTCCAACGAGGAGGTAAAAGCGGTCACCAAGGACTGCCCGATCTGTGCGGAGTGCAAACCGCACTTCTATAGACCAGACAGGGCCCACCTGGTCAAGGCTTCTAGGCCCTTTGAACGCCTAGCGATTGATTTCAAAGGGCCACTCCCCTCAACTAAAAAGAACGTTTACTTTCTAAACGTCGTAGATGAGTTCTCCCGTTTCCCATTTGCTATCCCGTGCCCCGACATGACCTCCCACACAGTCATTAGGGCCCTGTTTGGTTTCCCCAGCTACGTACACAGCGACCGGGGTTCGTCCTTCATGAGCGACGAGCTGCGTCAGTACCTGCTCGACAAGGGCATTGCCTTGAACAGGACTACCAGCTACAACCCCAGGGGGAACGGGCAGGTGGAAAGGGAGAACGCGACGGTCTGGAAGACCGTCTTACTGACCCTCCGGTCTAGAAAGCTCCAAGTCTCCAAGTGGCAGGAAGTCCTCCCAGACGCGCTCCACGCTATTAGGTCCCTCCTATGCACAGCGACCAATCAGACCCCTCACGAGAAGCTCTTCATTTTTTCCAGCGGCACTACCACGAGGTCTCACTTCCGGCATGGCTGAGGACACCGGGCCTGGTACTCCTGAGGAAACACATCAGGGCGCACAAAACCGACCCCCTTGTTGAGAAGGTGCGCCTGCTCCACTCCAACCCCCCAGTACGCCTTCGTCGAGTTCCCTGACGGCTGCCAGGACACAGTATCCCTCCGGGATCTGGCACCCGCTGGATCCAGCGCCCCCTCTAGCCCCACAGAAGGACCCCTCACCCTACACCCCATGCTGCCGCCCCCTCGCGCTCCCGAGCCCACGAGCTCGCTCCACCAGTTCCGTGCACCCACGCCGGCCAGCCCCCAGCGCCCACAGTCCCCGGTCAAACCAGAAGAGTATGAAGCTCGGACACAACCCTCCCTGGAGTCCACCATTGTACCCCAGCACACAACACCCATCCAGCCACCGCAAGAGGCTGCAACCCCGGTGCTCTGCAGATCACAGGGGACAGTTCGACCACCGGACAGACTTACTTTGTAGACCACCACCCCCGCCGGACTTGATTTTTTTTGCAGGGGGTGAATGTGGTGAATGTCACTTAGCAATTCACACTGTATTTACCAATACTATTGTAAGCGCAGTAGCGTTATCTGACCACTAGGGGGAGTAGCTCTGGGAATGCTCAGGAGTTTGTACAGGGCTCCACCCTTGGCTCCGCCCACGACTCCTCCCCCTAGACTGCTGTATAAATAACCGTGTCCAGAGCCAGCCTGAGTTCATCAAGAGTTCAACGGGTAAAAGGCTGGCTCTGAAGTAAGTAGATTAAAACCACTGTTCATATCTGGAAGCACGTGTCTCGTGAATTGATGGTTCCATCACGATGGTTTTATGGTATTGAGATGTTTGGGTTTGATTGTTTTTGGGACGGGCGGGAGGGGAAGCCTTGGGTGGGGGCCCCCGCACTAGCTAACTTAAGTCGGAAGTGAGGTGGGGGGAGGGGCTGTGGATATTGGATACTAACAAGCAGGTTTCGATGGGACTAAGATGTGCAGAAAAGAGGGGGGGGGAGAGGAACGATACTGCATGAGAGTTTTTCAAGAGGAAATGCAGGGGAGATTCTGGGAGGGGTTTTGATGTTAACAATGGATAGTGGCAGTTCCGGCTCATGGCCCAGGGCCCTGTGTTATGATGGTGGTGGATAAGAGGGAGTGGGGGGGGTGAGAGGTCCTCGATAGTTACGTGGAATGTGAGCAGGTTGGGAGGTCCTGTCAAGAGATCAAGGGTACTGCCGCATCTGAAAGCTTTGAAGGCCAATGTGGCGATGCTGCAGGAGACTCACTTGAGGGTGAAGGACCAGGTGAGGCTTAGGAAGGGCTGGGTCAGCCAGGTGTTTCATTCGGGATTTGATTGGATTGGATTGGATTGGATTTGTTTATTGTCACGTGTACCGAGGTACAGTGAAAAGTATTTTTCTGCAAGCAGCTCAACAGATCATTCAATACATGGGAAGAAAAGGGAATTAAACAGAATTCAAGAAAATACATGAGAATACATAATAGGGCAACACAATATATACAATGTACTACATAAGCATTGGCATCGGATGAAGCAGACACGGGTGTAGTGTTAATGAGGTCAGTCCATAAGAGGGTCATTTAGGAGTCTGGTGACAGTGGGGAAGAAGCTGTTTTTGAGTCTGTTCGTCCGTGTTCTCAGACTTCTGAATCTCCTGCCCGATGGAAGAAGTTGGAAAAGTGAGTAAGCCGGGTGGGAGGGATCCTTGATTATGCTGCCTGCTTTCCCCCGGCAGCGGGAGGTGTAGATGGAATCAATGGATGGGAGGCTTGTTCGTGTGATGGACTGGGCGGTATTCATGACTCTCTGAAGTTCCTTGCGGTCCTGGGCCGAGCAGTTGCCATACCAGGCTGTGATGCAGCCCGATAGGATGCTTTCTATAGTGCATCTGTAAAAGTTGGTAAGAGTTAATGTGGACATGCCGAATTTCCTTAGTTTCCTGAGGAAGTAAAGGCGCTGTTGTGCTTTCTTGGTGATAGCGTCGACATGAGTGGACCAGGATAGATTTTTGGTGATGTGCACCCCTAGGAATTTGAAACTGCTCACCATCTCTACCTCGGCTCCGTTGATGCTGACAGGGGTGTGCACAGTACTTTGCTTCCTGAAGTCGATGACCAGCTCTTTAGTTTTGCTGGCATTAAGGGAGAGATTGTTGTCGCTGCACCACTCCACTAGGTTCTCTATCTCCCTCCTGTATTCGGACTCGTCGTTATTCAAGATCCGGCCCACTATGGTCGTATCGTCATCAAACTTGTAGATGGAGTTGGAACCAAGTTTTGCCATGCAGTCGTGTGTGTACAGGGAGTAGAGTAGGGGGCTAAGTACACAGCCTTGTGGGGCACCGGTATTGAGGACTATTGTGGAGGAGGTGTTGGTGTTCATTCTTACTGACTATGGTCTGTTGGTCAGAAAGTCAAGGATCCAGTTGCAGAGTGGGGAGCGAAGTCCTAGTTGATGGCAGGGATCGAGGGGTAGCGGTATTGGTTTGCAAAAGAGAACGTTTAAAAGTGGTTATAGATCAGGAAGGCAGGTATGTGATAGTGACAGGGGCATTCGAGGAGAGGCTGGTGGTGATGATAAGCATGTATGGTCCCAACTGGGATGATGTAGGATTTTTGAAGAAGGTCTGTGGGGCCATCCCCGACTTGGATTCACACAAATTGATAATGGGTGGGGACTGGAACTTGGTGCAGGAGTGGGGATTGGACAGGTCACGGCCGCGCTCGCTTGTCCCGTTAGGTGGGGGGGGGGGGGGGGGGGGGGGGGGGGGTGAACTAATGGCGGAATTGGTTTTTTCGCAGATTGACTTTTTTGTGGTGTGGAAGGTGCTGTTGGCTGGGGTTAAAGGGTCGGAATATTCGGCAATTGCGATATCGGATCATGCGCCACATTGAGTGGATATGGTGCTGGAGAGGGGGCAGTGCAGAGGCCGGGGTGGAGATTAGGTGTGGGGCTGTTGGGGGACCGAGGGTTCTGTGATAAGATTGGGAAAGTAATTGAGGAATACGTGGGGTTAATTGTACGGGGGAGGTTTCGAAGGCAGTGGTTTGGGAAGCTCGAAAGGCGGTGGGGAGGTGATCTCGTTTAAGGCAAAGGTGGATAAGGAGGAGAGGGTGGAGCGTCAAAGGGTAATAGATGAGATGCTGGAGGTAGACAGGAGGTATGCAGAAGACGGGGATCCAGCGAAGTTGGAAGAGACGAAGGAGTTACAGGTGACGTTTGACAAGCTGTCCACAAGGAAGGTGGTGCACCAATTGAAGCAAGCAAGGGGAGCGGTTTATGAATAAGGAGAGAAGGCAGGGCACATGTTGGCAGGCCAGCTTCTGACCGAGGCAGCGGCGAGGGAAATTGTTCAGGTGCAAGTTTTTATCAAAATCTCGTGAGAAGTTACTATCTGGATCTCGCCCTCACTGGGCGTGATCCAGATCTGCATATTTCAATGATCCATTGGACTCATTAGAATATGCCTCCGCGGTATTCTCTTGGTGCCCAGGACCTAAAGGCCACGTCTGGGAGACCTCACCAGGCCACCGTTTGGTACTGCTTTCCACAGGCATCGACCAATCATAATGACTACTTGTCTCCCAGTCTCCCAGGTCATTAGAGACTCCCGGTTGGTCGGGAACAGGAAAAGGTGGCATGGCATCTTGAAACTCGCTCTGGCTCTCGGGTACCTTGGAACTGCCGGGGCATTACCAGGGTGCCAGACTGGCAGTGCCAGTTTGCCCAGGTGCCAGGTTGGCACTTCCAGGGATCAGACTGGGGGGGGGGGGGGGCCTTACCAGGGGGAGACGGGGTGAGGGAATGTTCCCGGGGGCCTCTCCAAGTTTGGTGGGGGGGAGGGGGGGAGTCGGAAATGGCAGGGGGGCTGAAGAGATGGAGAGGACGAGCGTGCGGGGAGGGGATCTAGGCAACCAGACAAAATGGCGCCCCAATCTGCGAGGAGCCTTTCTGCTGGGCTTGCCAGCAGGAAATCACTCCAGTGTGGCCTCGGTGGAGAGAAGCGCCCAGAGGCCATAAGGAAACAGCAAAGTGCTGTTGAATTACAGGGTTGCTGCAGTCGCCAAGAAACAGCCCGCTAAACATGCCCAAAACCGGACATAAATTTGTTCCCGTAAATCCGCGCCCATTATATTATTCTATAATAGCATCTTTGGCGAAAGTGGCGCTATTGCCAGTTTGGTATTTTAATTGAGATGTTTCCAAGGGCACAGCAATTTTGTTCTACAGTAAGTACTTTTCAGTCTGTCGCAAGGTAAGTCGGGGCTTGACACAACATGAGTAACTAACAAATGTTATCTGTTCCTGAAAGAATTTCATTGACATTGCACGGTTTCTGCTATGTTAGCCCCAATAAACCACTGCAGATTTAATTTAGGGCAAGCTTGCTAATGCCTAAGTATGAATAAAATTGGTCGTCTCAGTTGAACAGAGACTGTCTCAGTTGAACTGTCTCAGTTGAACAGTCTCATCTTTGCAGTGTCATGGTAAATACACATTCTGCTTGATGGGAATAGCCAGGCATAATCTTTTTGTTATCACAAGCTTTAAGGCAAAATAAGGGCTGAATTTTACCTGCTTTTTAGAGATGCGCTGGGAGACAGGTGGTGTGGAAAAATGTTGGTATGTTGTGTGAGAGGGGAGCACAATATGTCCTCATTGCCAGGGTATGTTACTGAAGGCACAATCAGCATACTTTCAGTTGCCTGCCAACTGGAGGCAAGCCACCGGTTAAGATAATGGGTGAGATCTTCCAGCTATTCATGTTGGCGGGTTCTTCTGGTCCCGCTGACAGCGCACGCCCACCGCGGGATTCCCGGCGGTGTAGAGTAGATCCAATGGGAAATCCCATTGACAGCAGTGGCACCAAAAGATCCCGTTGCTGGCCAATGACAGGCTGTCTCCCACCTCTGAGAAACATGCCGTGGAGAGGCCAGAGAATATCGCCCAATGAAGTGCCTTATTGACAGCCATTTTACCTGCCTCAGAACAGCACCCGAGTCGCATGTTGCTTCCATCAGATTTATTGAGGCCACCTCCCAGTGGCTGGCAGTGGGGTGTGTGGGGGGCTGGGGAGGAACTGTCTATTCCAGAGGCTCCATGGCCCATGGAAGAACCCAACAAAGCTGCCCCTGTGACCACAATGCTATTTCTGGGGGGGATTTATCCCTCTGATTGCCAGGACCTGCCCGATCAAATCCAGCTCATAAGAACATATTTGATGAGGTGCGCATGTGGTAGTCACCATTGATGTACATATTGTATATATGGGATGTTGATATAGGTGCTTTACGGTAAGGCCCCTGTACTACAGATACGGCAGGTACTTTACGGTAAGGCCCCTGTACTACAGGTACGGTAGATCCCTGCCTGCTGGTTCTACTCAGTCAGCGGAGTATAAATATGTGTGCTCCCCGTACAGCAACCATTTCGTCAGCTGCTGTAGGAGGCCACACATCTCAGTGTAATAAAGCCTCGATTACATCCTAATCTCGTCTTTGCGTAATTAATAAGGTATCACCGCACAAAAGGTTAATACAGAAGGTAAGATCGCATGGGATTAGGGGTAATTTATTAGCTGGGATAGAAGATTGGCTAACCAACAGAAGACAGAGAGTTGGAATAAATGGGTCTTTTTCTGGTTGGATGATGTAACACGTGAGGTGCCTCAGGGTTCAGTCCTCGAGCCCCAACTATTTACAATATATATTGATGACTTGGATGCAGGGATAGAAGGTTCTATAGACAAATTTGCAGATGACACTAAAATATGTGGGATAGTAAGTTGCAATGAGGAATTAAGACATTTACAAATAGATATAGATTGGTTAGGTGAGCAGGTTTCTATGATTTAAACAGCGAGAAACGTCAGCGTCCTTCAGTGCAGAAAAATCTGGGTGTCCTCATGCATTAATCGCAGAAATCTAGTATGGAAGTTTGCTCTGTGCCTTCAGATTGTGTGTTCATGTTGGGTAATGTGACTTATATTTGTTACAAATACATATTAATAAGGGACCTGATGGTATAGATGGCATATCTAGATGATTAAATTCACTTGGAAAGAAATGTGATCAAAAAATTCAAACTGCATAACAGAGAGGGTTAGAAAGGGTTCCAACAAAGGGCCCATGGCCTAAAGCATTAACTCTTTTTCTCTCCTGATAGATGCTGGCAGATGCTGCTGACTATCTCCAGCTTCCTCTGTTCTTGTAATAGAGGGGGTTGTTGAGGACAATGCAGCTGATGAGGTTTACATGGACACAAACATCCAAAAGGTGTTTCATAAAGTGCCAGAGAATAGGCTTGCTGGCAAAGTGAAATCCCATGGAATGAAAAGGGCGGTATAAGTATGAAGTTGGCTGTGTAACAGGGAACAGACAGTGGTGAACGGTTGTCCCTGCGACTGGGGGAAGAGCTGAGCTCACCAGGGTCAGTATCAGGACCACTGCTTTTCTTCATCTTTCTCAACAACTAAGACATGGATAGACAGGACACAATTTCAAAATCTGCAAAAGACAAGAAATACATGGCACAGAAACAGGCCATTTAGTTCAACCTGTCCATGCCGGTGATTCTCCTCCACTCAAACCACTTCTCAACTTTCCTTGACTAAATTTAGCATTGTAACCCTCTTCTCCCTCAGATGCTTGTCTTGCTTTCCCATATAAATGGATCTACACCAGGCCTCACCAACCTTTTCACGTTGGGTGCCAGATTTCAAGATTTTTCTAACACAAGGGTCCAATCAGCAAATTTTGGAAAGATAATGGGCGGGACTCTCCCGCAATCGGTGGGGCAGGCCGTACCGGCGTCAAAGAGTGGCGTGAACCACTCCAGCATCGGGCTGCTTGGAAGGTGCGGAATCCTCCACACTTCAGGGGGCTAGGCCGGCGCTGGAGTGGTTGGCGCCATGCCAACCGGCGCCAAAGGGCCACCGCTGGCCGGCACGAGTTGGCGCAAGCGCAGAAGCGCCAGCGTGTTCTGGCGCATGCGCAGGACCACTGACGTGATTCCTGCGCATGCGCAGGGGGTTTCTTCTCCTGGCCGGCCATCGCAGAGCCTTACACAGGCCGGCGCAGAGGAAAAGAGTGTCCCCACGGCACAGGCCCGCCTGCAGATCAGTGGGCTCCGATCGCGGGCCAGGCCACCGTGGCCGCCCCCCTCCCCCGGGGGCCAGATCCCCCCCTGAGGACTCCGCAAGCCAACCTCAAAGCTAGGTCCCACCGGTATGGACCTTGTCCAATCCACGTCGGCGGGACTGGCCGAAAAAGGACGGCCGCTCGGCCCATCGGGGCCCAGAGAATCGCCGGGGAGGGCCACTGCCAACGGCCCCCGACCAGCATGGCGCGATCCCCGCCCCCGCCCAAACACCAGCACCGGAGAATTTGGCAGCGGGCATTGGAGAGGTGGGGTGGGATTCACGCCGACCCCCGGTGATTCTCTGACCCGGCGGGGGTCGGAGAATCCCGCCCAAAGTTTGGCACAACATTAAGCATGAATTTCAAAAGAAAACTGAGGTCTGAAAAGGAACAACTTGCTAAGCAAAAAGTAAAAGGCAATAAATTTACTTTAAAAAAAGTAATGAACAAAGGTAGATATTGGCGTGTGATAGAGTGAGAGTGCGTGCGTCTGGTTCACTCCCAGTATCAGGGTCCTCACATACTCACCCTCACCCACTGTGAGAGGGTGAGAATGCATGTTGATATGAGGGGACAGGATGTGTTGGAGAGTCCTGAGACTCTGAGTGAGTCAGACTTCAGTACGCACTCTCCCCCCTCACACACTCTTTCCCTCCCTTTACCTCTCTTCCCCTCACTCTCCTACTCTATCGCGCATGGTCCTCCCCCTCACAGACACACACACACTCTCTCTTTCTCCCTCATATTTTCTCTCTCTGCCTCACACTCTCACTCCCCTCCCTCACACTCTCACTCCCCTCCCTCACTCACAATCTCCTCTCACCCACTCAAACGACAGTGGGTCCTGCTCCACCTCCCTCACATCCTGCTCTGGTTGGCTAGACCCCACTCTGACTCTCCCAGGTCCTGTGCTCATCTGTGCCCTGCTCTGGCCTGTCTGGGTCCTGCTCCGACTCCTTCCGACTCCACCCAACCTCCCTCGCATCCCACTCCGACTGCCTTGTGTTCCGCTCCCTCACACCCCACTCCGGCTCCCTCACACCCCACTCCGGCTGCCTTGTGTTCCGCTCCCTCACACCCCACTCCATTTCCCTCACACCCCACTCTGGCCTCCTCACACCCCACTCCGGCTGCCTTGTGTTCCGCTCCCTCACACCCCACTCCGGCTGCCTTGTGTCCCGCTCCCTCACACCCCACTCCGGCTCCCTCACACCCCACTCCGTCTCCCTCACACCCCACTCTGGCCTCCTCACACCCCACTCCGGCTGCTTCGTGTTCCGCTCCCTCACACCCCACTCCGTCTCCCTCACACCCTACTCCGGCTCCCTCACACCCTACTCCGGCTCCCTCACACCCCATTCCGGCTCCCTTGTGTCCTGCTCTCCATCCTCACTCTCTGGGCCTTGGAACTGACCTCCTCAATGTTTGCTGCTGGTTTAATCACAGGTTGGTTTATCTCTGCATTTGTTGTGGATAGGCTCATGAGTGGCTGAGCAGCTTTACAATAGTTTCCAAATATAGGTCAGTTGAATATCCAACAAATTTGACCAGGCCAAGTCCAGAGGCCTCAAGGTTGCAATGCGGCCTGTGGGTCAAGCCTGATCTATATTACTCACTTCAATCACTCTGTGTGATAGTGAGTTCCATATTCCCACCACTGTTTGGATAAAGAGGTCTCCACTGAATTCTCTATTGTGCTTCTTGGTGACTATTTTATACTGATGATCAAAACTGCATGCGTACTCTATTTGAGATCGAACCTAGGTTCAATACAGGGCTAACCTAACTTCCCTACTTAATTTCTGTCCCTCTCGAAATGATGCCTTGTGCTTGGTTTGCTTTTTTTTGAATGACTTTGCCAATCCATGGCAAAATGTTAGTGATCGGCATATTTGTACTTCAAGATCTCTTTGTTCCTCTATCCCACCTGTACTCACACCTTCTAAGTAATAAGTGATCTTCATAGGAGCATAGGATTTAGGAGGCCAGCCATCGCTTTGAGTCTTCTCCGCCATTCAATATGATCATGGCTGATCTGGTTTTGGTCTCAAAGTCACTTTTCCTTCTGCCTCGATAATCCTTAACTCCTTTATCTATCAAAAATCTGTCTGACTCATCCTTGAATTAATTCAATGAGCCAGCCTCCACTGCTTTCTGAGGAAGAGAATTCCACAGACCAATGACCCTTTGAGAGAAACAATTTCTCCTAATCCTCATCTTAAAATGAGAGACCATTTATCCTAAATTGTGCCCATAGTTCTAGTCTCTACCTCAAATGGAAACATCCCAGTATCTCCCCAAGTGCCCTAAGGTATGTTTCAATAAGATCACCTCTCATTCTTCCAAACCTTTCTTCTTGTTGTTAAGCCCCTCATCCCAGATTTGCATAGTGTTCCTTCACTGAACTGCTTCTAAAGTAATTAGACCATTTTGCAAATAAGGAGACCAAGACGTACACAAATGTGGTCACATCAAGGCACTATACAGCTGCAGTAAAACTTCCCCACTTTTATATTCCATTCCTTTCCTCTGCAGTAAATGCCAGCATTCCATTTACATTCCTGATCACTGCCCGTGTACTAACATTTTGTGATCCATGTACCAGAACACCAAAGGGTCATCTGGACTCGAAACGTGAGCTCTTTTCTCTCCCTACAGATGCTGTCAGACCTGCTGAGATTTTCCAGCATTTTCATTTTGGTTTCAGATTCCAACATCCGCAGTAATTCGCTTTTATACCAGAACACCCAGAACCCTATTCTTAGTCATCTTTTTATTCTTCCTACCAAAATGTACTCATTTATCTGCATTGGACTGAATTTATTTATCCATTTTGCACATTGATTAATGCCTTCCTGTAATTTATTTTAGTCCTCCTTGGCGTTGTCCATATCCACCCAATTCGGTGTCACCCATAATTTTGAAAGTTGTGTTTTTCATTCCAATGTTCAAATTGTCCATGTCAATTGTAAACAGCAGAGGTTGTAGCACTGATACACTAGAAAGCAACTTCTCAGCTTCTGGCATGCTAACTATTCTTTACTCCCACTTTCTGCTTTCTATCCTGAAGCCAGCTAACAATCTATTCTGTCACTTGTCCCGTGACTCCACATGTTCAGACCTTATTCATTAGTCTACAATGGGGCATCTTATCAAAGGCCTTTTGAAAATCCAGCCACATTGCATTTGCTATTGCACGACTCTTTTCTGTTACCTCCTCATAAAACATAATAAAAATGGAGAAGCTAGTTAGTGTGGCATAAATAGAGGCATACTGTGCAAAAGCAAGGACGTTATGATGACCATTTATAAAACATAAATGGTTCTTTCACCACTCACATAATAAGGGATAAGAGACTTCAGTTATGTGATGAATGGGTGAACCCCTTAAAGAGAAGGCTGAGCAGGGATTTGATAGAGGTGTTCAAAATCAGGAGGGATTTGGACAGAGTGGACAGGGAGAGACTATTCCCATTACTAGAATGGCTGAGAACCAGAAGACACCAATTTAAGGTGAGTGGTGAAACAGCCAGAGGCAACATAGGGACAAACCTTTTGCTCAGTGATTGGTTAGGATCTGGAATGCACTGCCTGAGTGTTTGGCAGAGACAAATTCAAACATGGCTCCCAAAAATAATTGGATTTGGATTTGCTTATTGTCACGTGTACCGAGGTAGAGTGAAAAGTGTTTTTCTATGAGCAGCTCAAACAGATCATTAAATACATGAAAAGAAAATGAAATAAAAAGAAAATACATCATAGGGAAACACAAGGTAGTGTTAGAATTAAATTTCAAAAGATTAGCACGATTAAAAGAGATGTAAAAAGAGGATCTGTTTGGGAGAGCTTGCAGAGAGTCGCCATGCTCCGGTGCCATCTTGGATAATTATCTGAAGAGAACAAAATTGCAGGGCTATGAGGAACCTACTCTGGCACAGTCAGCATGGACGTATATAGGGTCAAACGGCCTCTTCCTCTGGTGTAACCATTCTCTGATTTTATGCGTGCAATTTAACTAAGCCAAAGCGAGCGCGTTTAGAACATAGAACATACACTGCAGAAGGAGGCCATTCGGCCCATCGAGTCTGCACCGACCCACTTAAGCCCTCACTTCCACCCTATCCCCGTAACCCAATAACCCCTCCTAACCTTTTTGGTCACTAAGGGCAATTTATCATGGCCAATCCATCTAACCTACACGTCGTTGGACTGTGGGAGGAAACTGGAGCACCCGGAGGAAACTCACGCAGACATAGAGAGAACGTGCAGACTCCACACAGACAGTGACCCAGTGGGGAATTGAACCCGTGAAGCCACAGTGCTATGCACTTGTGCTACCGTGCTTTCGCCGTGTGTTTTTCGGCGCTCGCAGCATCGAGAGGCACTCGCGTTAGATAGGCCGCGCATTGCACAAAACCTGTTTTTATAAATGGCATCCCAATCCCTGGAATACCCAAAGCGATCCCCCCCCCCCCCAAAGCATTATGGTATGACCCCTGCCGCGATCGCCACTGTGCAGTAAATGCCAGTTTGGCACCTTGGTAGTGCTAGGCTGGCACCAAGGTGGCACTGCCAGTGTGGCATGCTGCTGATGTAGCACCAGCAGTGCTAGGTTACCACCCTGCCCAAAGGGCATGCACCTGCAGCCTTCCGATCCCCTGGGAGACCCCCACGAGTGCCGTTCAATCTGGCTCCCATTTGCGGAGACCAGTACTCGCCCGAGGTCTCCGAGGCAAAGGAGATTAGATCCCATGCCACCTCAGCTACCTGCCCAGTAAAGTGAGACTAGCTGTCTCTCTTTAATATGCAGATTTCCTAAAAGGTGACCCCGCCCACAATGGGCAGGATTTTACATCACCGCATCTCACAAGGTCTAGTTTGATCTTGCGAGGTGTTGCGAGCTGGGTAGATCCTGGGCACGGGTTCTCTGGGCTTTTATTGTATTTTAGTGAGTTGGGAGTAGTTTCCGCTTGTTTTCGCTACCTTATCCATCGGAAATTTACACAGTTCCAATGGAAACCCTGGAAAAATGGTATTAAAGCCGTGTTTACAAGGCTTTCACAGTTCTTTCCCATATGTTACAGTGGACAAATCAGCGAAACTCTTTGGAAAATTACCCTTGTTATTTTTTAAGTTATTGTGAAAATGAACTAATTGCAATAGATGTGATGATGACAGACACACTGTCAGTGCATCTCCCTCATAGCACAGAGCAGAAGTACCTCACAAGAGACTTTACTTTGACAGTGCCATTTCATCACTGTTCATTTTATGGTGCAGTCATTTTTCCATTTATAGTGTCAAGAAGGAAAACTCCATAAATCAGAGTTTGCCGATTGTGGATGTACAAAAACAAACGTAACTCAGCACGAAAGCCTCTGAAGCGATGAGTGAAAAGGGTCACCCGGACTCGAAACGTTAGCTCTTCTCTCTCCCTACAGATGCTGCCAGACCTGCTGAGATTTTCCAACATTTTCTCTTTTGGTATAAAAATCATATGTTGAGCTCATACACCGAATAGTACTTCAGAACTAACTGAAATGCAACAATGTGTCTTTTGGGTCTACTCTGAATATCAAGGTACTCACAGGGGTTTTATTGTTACATGTACACACATGTGTAACTGGTTCGTTTGTTTCTCTGAATTACCTGGATAACCAAACTACAATTAGACTAATTGTACGATTTGAATTTGTGCTCCTAAAGCTAGTGTAAGAAACTCTGGGTGGGATTCTCCATCCCACTGCACCCGTTTGCTGGTGCGGCGCACCCCCCGCTGGCAGCGTTATCCTCCGACCAGGCAGCCGGTCAATGGGGTTTCCCATTGTGGGAACCCCACACCATCGGGAAATCCACGGGCATGGGTGCACTGCCGATGAAGCAGAAGATCCCCCCGGCGGAGAATCCAGCCCTCTATATTTTGTATATCTAGTAGCATGTTAGTTATTGTTTTGTAAGCCTAGTGTCATCGTTCGATATAGAGGCTGGGATTCTCCAGCTGTTGCCATTCACTTTTCCCACCGGCAGCGCAATCACGTCCATGGGTTTCCAGGCGGCATGGGGTGGCTTCAATGGGAAGTCCCATTGACAAGCGGCAGGTAAATAGAATCCCGTCACCAGAGAATGGTGCGGCGCCGAGAAACACACAGCTGGGGAACCAGAGAATCCAGCCATAATTTTTCAGTTTTATAAATCGAATTTTAAATGTAAGTTCAGTGGCGAGAAACCCTGGTAAATATATGAAGGCTGGCAAACCACACAGACTTCAGATAATTCAGTTCAAATGGTAACTTTTGTTCCTTGGAGAAAGTCCAGAGTTACAGAGCGGGATTCTCCCATTCGACGGCAGAGTGTCCACGCCGTCATGGCCTCCCTCAACGTGCCGGTCCCGATGCAAGGTGGCGTGAGAGTTCAGGGGCCGGCGCGTAAGAAAATAGGCCCGGGGGGGTGAGAGGCCCGCCCGCCGATTGGTGGGCCCCGATCGCGGGCCAGGCCCCATCGGAGGCCCCCCCCCACCCCCGGAGTCGGAGCCCCCCCTTAGAGGCTGCCCCCGACCCTGCGCGCAGCGCTCCCGCCGGCTGCGACCAGGTGTGGACGGTGCCGGCGGGACTCTGCCTTTTTAGAGCGTCCGCTTGGCCCACCCGGGCCGGAGAATCGGCGGCCCGGCTGCGTACAGCGGTCTGCGACTGGCACCGCGCCAAACGCGCCGGTGCCAATGGTGTGCCAGCGTCGGGGCGGCGTGGCGCAGTTGCGGTGATTCTCCAGCCCGGAGAATCCCGCCCAAAGGGTGAGTGTCATAAAACAGAAGGTCTGACATGGCGAAGAACAGGAGACATGACATCTGCAATTGTTCTCGTAAAATATGTACGTTTTTCATGTGGTTTAAGAATCAAGGAATGTTTTGGAATTCAAAGGTAGTTAATTTGTATTTTTACTCAGAAACAGGCCATTTGTGTCACAGTGCATTGGAGATGTGTGGGGTTTAGTGAGAATCTTTGCTTTGAGTTTAATTCGGGGAAGACTAGTTGATGTTTGGAAAAGCAGATAGGAGACTGTCAGCTTTGACTCTCATGTAGCTCCTTGGAAGAAGTCAAGAGATAAAGCCAGATCTACATCTGAAGTGGGGAAAATGCTACAAAGTTGGAAAGGGATATAATGTTTGGAAGATTTGTTTACCTGAAAATTAATGGGGAATCAGTAATTATTGAATTATTCAGTAATCCTCTCAGTAAAAAGCACTTAACCTTGTTGCAGGTGTAGTTCTGAAGTAATCTGATTGGTTGCAATTGGAAACCATAGCAGGAGTCTATTGGAAACCAAGGGTGTCTGTGCAGGAGCCATGGGAAGGCCCATGCTTGAGCTGTGGAATTTAGAGTCATGAGGTTGGTAAAGTAAATTAGAGGTTACTTAGCCAAAAGCAAATGAAAGGACACCCCTGAATCTTGCACCTGGGAGGATAGCTGGAACAGGAAAATAAATCAGAGTAAATTGCGGAGAGCTGTGATCTCCCTTTTGGGCTGGTTTGAGGAAAAATGAATGAACTTCAAGATTTTGTAAGTTTAAAAACTTCTTTGGCCGTTGTCTTGAAGAGGGACTTGAGCCCAGGACCTCTGGCCCAGAGGCAGGGACACTACCAGTGCACCACAAGACAACCTAAGTTAATGGTCCCAAACTGGATTGTAACACTATGTTCTGCCTAGAACATGATTCTGTACCTTTTCCTTTAAAAGTTAGGCTCCTAAATAAATTCCTGGAAAAACATCCAAATGCTAGGATTCAACAAGCGGGGTTTTCTTGCCCCGTGGTATGTTTTGAGGCCTGCCTTTGGCCAGAGGCAGGGTCTTCTGATCCTGCCGCTGTCAATGGGGTTTCCTCTTTTTCGTACCCTCCACCATCGGGGGTACTGGAAGATCACGCTGGGGGCAGGGAACAGCAAGAAAATCCCGTCCAACAATTGGGACATCAGGATGGGTACACTTCATTCTGATTCCAGGACTTGACAGTAGCGTTCCATTTATTGAGAATCAAAGGCAGCCTTTTACAGGCGGGATCATACCAATGCTATTGAGAAGAATGTCAAAATTATTGCATCACAATATTGACTGGTTGAGATATCACTGGTGGATGTCCATACCTCTAGTGGCGGATCTTGGACAATCCCAAGCCAAGAAGGCTGCAAAAATGTGATTGAAGCCATTTTCTGTAACCTTCATTAAAAAGTGAAAAATATTGTAAAATGTTTTGAAACCCTCAGGACATACAGGCCATAAGTCCGTAACCCAGGCTTGGACATCCAGATTGGCCCTATGTTTGTCAGCCAGCCATGATTTCTCTGGAAATAATGAATCACATGCCATAGAAATAAAACTTCCACCTGTGTCCCTGTGGTGCCAAGAAAGGCTGCAGGCAAACCGGGGGGAAGGAGAACCAGGCATATTTGAGATGTAGATGCATTGGTGGTCATCTTTCAAGATTCTATGAACTCTGGAACAGTTCCGACAGACTGGAGGGTAACTGATTGTTTTAACCTTCACGAGACCTACAGGGAGGACCAATTAGCCTCCCCGTAAACCTTGTGGAATATGAGCTCTCCCGTTGAGGGGCAGGAGCACAAAAGTGGGGTAATTGATTACGGACATAAAAGTCGGCCCAGATAGGAGCCCAGGCAGAGAAGTCCAGGCTGGGACCTGGTTTGTGACCTGTGAGTAGTTTGCTTTAACAATAAATCATTTTTGTTGTACTGCTGTTTGTGACTCCTCTGTGACCACTAAACTAACGTAACCCCACTATTTAAAAAGGGAGATAGAAAGAAAACAGGGAACTATAGATCAGTAAGCCTTATGTCAGTCATGGGGAAAATGCGAGAGTCCATTATCAAAGATTTAATAGCAGAGCACTTGGAGAACAGTGGCAGGATCGGACAGTCAGCACGGATTTACAAAAGGGACATCATGCTTGACCAATCTACTGGAATTCTTGAGATGTAACTGGTAGAGTAGACACTGGGGAGCCAGTGGATGTGGTTAATTTGGACTTTCAGAAGGCTTTTGACCAAGTTCCACATAAGAGATTAGTATGTAAAACTAAAGCGCATGGATTGGTGGTAGTGTATTGAGGTGGATAGAAAACTGGTTGGCAGACAGGAAACAAAGAGTAAGAATAAACGGCTCTTTTTCTAAATCACAGGCAGTAATTGGTGGGGCACCACAGAGATCAGTGCCAGAACCCCAACTACTCACAATATATATCAATGATTTAGATGAGGAAACTAAATGTAATATCTACAAATTTGCAGTTGACACAAAGCTAGGTGGAAGGATGTGCTGTGAGGAGGGTGCAGAGATGCTTCAGTGTAATTTGGACAGGTTTAGTGAGTGGACAAATGCAGCACACTGCGGATAAATGTGAGGTTATCCACTTTGGTATCTGTTATAACCTGCACAAGACCTACGAGGTTGGGCCAATTAGTCTTCCCGTGAGTCTCGTTGAGTACGAGCTTCCCCCACTGAAGGGCGGGGCCCCATCCACAGAGCAATGGACACTATGTATAAAAACTCGGTCCGAGTGGGAGCCGAGCAGGGAAGTCCCGACTAGGATCTATGTACACTATGTATAAAAACTCGGTCCGAGTGGGAGCCGAGCAGGGAAGTCCCGACTAGGATCTGTGGACACGATGTATAAAAACTCGGTCCGAGTGGGAGCCGAGCAGGGAAGTCCCGACTAGGATCTATGTACACTATGTATAAAAACTCGGTCCGAGTGGGAGCCGAGCAGGGAAGTCCCGACTAGGATCTGTGGACACGATGTATAAAAACTCGGTCCGAGTGGGAGCCGAGCAGGGAAGTCCCGACTAGGATCTGTGGACACTATGTATAAAAACTCGGTCCGAGTGGGAGCCGAGCAGGGAAGTCCCGACTAGGATCTGTGGACACTATGTATAAAAACTCGGTCCGAGTGGGAGCCGAGCAGGGAAGTCCCGACTAGGATCTATGTACAACATGTAATTAGTTTCTGGTTCAATAAACAAAAGGTTTTTCAGCCTCTTCTCCGTGAACACAATAGTAACAAAAACAGGAAGGCAATTATTAAGTGAATGGCTATAGATTGAGAGAGGGGAACGTGCAACAAGACTTGGGTGTCCTTGTACACCACTCACTGAAGGTAAACATGCAGGTACAGCAGGCGGTTTTGGCCTTCATAGAGAGAAGTTTCCAGAACAGGAGCAGGGATGTCTTGCTGCAATTATACAGGGCCTTGGTGAGACCACATGTATTATGTGCAGTTTTGTTCTCCTTATCTGAGGAAGGATGTTCTTGTTATTGAGGCAACAGTTTACCAGACTGATTCGTGGGATGATGGGATTGACATATGAGGAGAGATTGAGTCAGTTAGAATTGTGTTCGCTGCAGTTAAGGAGAATCAGGGGGATCTTATACATATCTATAAAATTCTAACAGGACTAAACAGGGTAGATGCCGGAAGGAAGTTCCCGATTGCAGGAGTGTCCAGAACTAGGTATCACAGTCTAAGGGTACGGGATAAACCATTTAGGACGGAGATGAGAAAAAATGTCTTCACCCAGAGTGGTGAGCCTGTGGTATTTACTACTACAGAAAAAGGTTGTGGCCGAGATTTTCCGCTGCGAGTCCACTGCGCTACCGCCCTTAGAAAGAACACCCCATTTACGCCCAGAACTCCGCCCCATACATGTAACCCAGCAACCCAACCCAACCCCTTTGGACACTAAGGACAATTTAGCATGGCCCATCCATCTAACCTGCATGTCTTTGGACTGTGGGAGGAAACCGGAGCACCCGGAGGAAACCCACGCAGACACGGGGAGAACGTGCAGACTCCGCACAGGCAGTGACTCCGCACAGACAGTGACAGAATGGTGGAGCAGGCTCAAAGGGCCGAATGGTCTAATCGTGCTTTCCATGTTTCTATCAATTGCTAAGTAAAAGGGAGCAGCCTTTCACAGGGGAAACATACCAATACTATTGAGGATGTTTAGAGAACTGCTCAGGCAGTATTTCTTACTGAAATGTCAGGGTTTTTACATTAGTTGTTCAAGGTTCTCAGCTCAGATGCTGACATACATTCAAAGAGTAAGAAAAATGGAAAGTCTGAATTGAAGATAAACAGAAACAGTGAAAGGAAAAAGAAAAATGCTAAGAATAAAAGAAATGGAGATGAAAAAATAATACCTTAAATAAAACCAGTAGATTGCTTGGCAACATCAACAATATCTCAAGGATTTTGCACAATTCAATAACCCCTGAAAATGGGCAGCAGAATGGTGATCAACTCCTGCTTCCAATGCTGGTCATATGCAAATTTCATGCTGCCTTCTAATTTAAACACTTGCAGCGTTCAACCATAGCTAGTGTTATTCAATGGCGGGATGCCTGAGCAGGTGGTGCAAAATTCTGAGAGGCTACCACAATTTAAAGCTAGCCTGCACAGCGTAAAACCAACCTTACCTCTTAAAGAGGAGTTGCCTTTTGCCTGAAGCAGGTGGTGGAAGCCATTTTAAAATGACACCAGAAGAGCACAATATGGCAGAGTGGGCTACAGGATTTTCTTTCGCTAGTCTGGGAAGTCTAGTGGGATGTGATGGGGCGTAGAAGAGAGACCAGCTCTCTACAAAGGTCTGGCGACCCTCAGGTAAACTTTCTGAGGGCAGTCGAATCGAATACCTGTGGCCATCATTGCCAGAGGTCCAGCCCTGAGAACCTGGTTGCAGTGCCGCAACAAGTTCTATCACCTGATGCAACGGGTCAAGTTCAATTAGGTATTTTCATCTGCTATATCCTTCCAACTACACCACAAGCCTCATACACTGCTCAATGCAAGATATCTCTTGCATTGGATTAGGCCAGTTTTCAGAGGCTAGAGTCACAGTATAAATAGGAGCTAGTTACAGTGCAGACTTTGTTTGCACTGAGTGCTGAGCTTGTTGCATTTGAGTGCTACAGTGAGAGTTTGGTGACTGAGGGAGTATAAGGGTTCATTTTTATTTAAAGTCTAGTATTTCTTTTATTTAGTTAATTAACTTAAAAGTTGCTGTTTGGTCTATAAGAAGATGAATTTTGAATCAGCTTTAAACAAGGTTCTACTTGTACTTACTTGCAGCTGGAGCTTGTGTAGCCACCTAAGATGGACACTGGGCTAACAAAATGGAGAACTGCTAAGACTGTAGGGAGAAAACAGTTTTAGCCAGGACAAGCAGTCTGCAAAGGCTAATTAGCATTCTGCACGTAACGAAACTAGTTTATGGCCAGGTGGAAGATCTCAACCAAAGGTGTAAATAGCAAAACGCTTTGCATAGTAATGAGGCAATCCAGATCTGGGCACACACAATAGCAACATTTGGGTTTGAATAGATACTTTGAGTGGACGCCCAGACGAAACGGCACCAGAAGTATCCATCACAAAAGACCCTAGAGACCGCCCCACCCATCGAGAAGAGACCCTCAGATTGGGGGATTTGTAAGACATCGATTGGGAAATAACCCAATCGATACATGGCAGGTAAAGGCCCGCCCCGAAAAGGCACGGACATTGGGGGCCCTATAAAGATAGACCCCGCACATGGTTCTGTCTGTTTTGCTCCGGCTCCGCTGTTTTTGTGCTCCGGCTTGGACTGCTGTTTTGACTCCGGCCCAAATCTGCTGTTGTATCCTGACTCCGACTCCAGCCGTTGATCCTGTCTTCCATCACCAGCCGTTGAGCACCAGCCATCGTTCAGTAAGTGCCAAAACGACGCTCGCTACGTGAACCCAGCATTGCCTATACATTAATCGACTAGTAACGAACAGATGGTGCAGCCCAGAAAGGATCAAAGGCCTTGTCCCCTGACCTTGCTGGTTCCTACTTAGATAAGTATTTAGTCGTTTAATAGTAGAAATAGGTATTAGTCTTTAGCGTGTGCATGCGTATTTATTATATTTGTATAATAAATATTGATCGTTGGAACTTACTAATCGGTGTATAGTTTTATTACTTTGAACCTGACCTTGAAATACTTGTGAGGTGTCTAGATACGGCACCTGGCGACTCCGAGCTGAAAATACACACGCAGAGCTGTAGCAGTGTTAAGCACACGGCCTTTAAACGGAGGCGTGTTAATACACTCCAATAAACGCGTAATACACTCAAGTAAAACGTGCAACACTTGTTAATTAGGTAATTGGATTAAGCCAGTTTTCAGAGGCTAGAGTCACAGTATAAATAGGAGCAAGTTACAGTGCAGACTTTGTTTGCACTGAGTGCTGAGCTTGTTGCATTTGAGTGCTACAGTGAGAGTTTGGTGACTGATGGAGTGCTGAGCTTGTTGCATTTGAGTGCTACAGTGAGAGTTTGATGACTGAGGGAGTGCTGAGCTTGTTGCATTTGAGTGCTACAGTGAGAGTTTGATGACTGAGGGAGTTAGGTGAGGAGGGAGTAAGGTGCTCTTTACATTTCATTTCCATTATTTATCAAAGAGCATGAAGGGAGCCAGGAGTTTAGAGTACAGCTCACTGGAAGCAGAGTCGGAGGGCGGAGGTCCAGTTGGTCCACGGGGCAGCTAATTCTGTAAAGTAAGAGGGGATGGAGGCTAAGGCAGTTGCATGCTCCTCCTGTAGGATGTGGGTGGTGAGGGATACCACTGGTGTCCCCGCTGACGATACCTGCGGGAAGTGCACCCAACTCCAGCTCCTCAGAGACCATGTTAAGGAACTGGAGCTGGAGCTGGATGAACTTCGGATCATCAGGGAGGCAGAGGGGGTTATCGAGAAGAGTTACAGGGACGTAGCCACACCCAAGGTACTGGACAAGAGTAGCTGGGTTACAGTCAGGGGAAAGAAAACTAACAGGCAGACAGTGCAGGGATCCCTCGTGGCTGTTCCCCTTCAAAACAAGTATACCGTTTTGGATGCTGTTGGGGGGGGGGGTTGACCTAACGGGGGAAGGCCCCAGCGGCCAGGTCTCTGGCACTGAGTCTGGCTCTGGGGCTCAGAAGGGAAGGGGGGAGCATAGAAAAGCAATAGTAATAGGAGATTCAATGGTTAGGGGAATAGATAGGAGATTCTGTGGTCGCGAGCGAGACTCCCGAAAGGTATATTGCCTCCCGGGTGCCAGGGCCAGGGATGTCTCAGATCGTGTCTTCAGGGGGAGGGGGAGCAGCCAGAAGTCGTGGTGCACATTGGTACCAACGACGTAGGTAGGAAAAAGGGTGCGGAGGTAATAAACAAGTTTAGGGAGTTAGGCTGGAAGTTAAAGACCAGGACAGACAGAGTTGTCATCTCTGGTTCGTTGCCAGTGCCACGAGATAGCGAGGCTAGGAATAGGGAGAGAGTGCAGTTGAACACGTGGCTGCAGGAATGGTGTAGGAGGGAGGGCTTCAGGTATTTGGATAATTGGAGCGCATTCTGGGGAAGGTGGGACCTGTAGAAGCAGGACGGGTTGCATCTGAACCAGAGAGGCACCAATATCCTGGGGGGGGGGGGGGGGGGGGGGGGGGGGGAGGTTTTCTAGTACTCTTCGGGAGGGTTTAAACTAATTTGGCAGGGGAATGGGAACCGGATTTGTAGTCCAGCAACTAAGGAAGCCGATATTCAGGACGCCAAAGCACGTAGTGATGCAGTGGGGAAGGTAACACTGACAAAGGAGAGTACTTGCAGGCAAGGAGATGGGTTGAAGCGTGTATACTTTAATGCAAGAAGCATCAGGAATAAGGTGGGTGAACTTAAGGCATGGATCGGTACTTGGGACTACGATGTGGTGGCCATCACGGAAACTTGGATAGAAGAGGGGCAGAAATGGTTGTTGGAGGTCCCTGGTTATAGATGTTTCAACAAGATTAGGGAGGATGGTAAAAGAGGTGGGGGGTGGCATTGTTAATTAGAGATAGTATAACAGCTGCAGAAAGGCAGTTCGAGGGGGATCTGCCTACTGAGGTAATATGGGTTGAAGTCAGAAATAGGAAAGGAGCAGTCACCCTGTTGGGAGTTTTCTATAGGCCCCCAATATCAGCAGAGATGTGGAGGAACAGATTGGGAAACAGATTTTGGAAAGGTGCAGAAGTCACAGGGTAGTAGTCATGGGTGACTTCAACTTCCCAAACATTGAGTGGAAACTCTTTAGTTTGGATGGGGTAGTGTTTGTGCAGTGTGTCCAGGAAGCTTTTCTAACACAGTATGTAGATTGTACGACCAGAGGGGAGGCCATATTGGATTTAGTGCTTGGTAATGAAGCAGGGCAGGTGATAGATTTGTTAGTGGGGGAGTATTTTGGAGGTAGTGACCACAATTCTGTGACTTTCACTTTAGTTATGGAGAGGGATAGGTGCGTGCAACAGGGCAAGGTTTACAATTGGGGGAAGGGTAAATACAATGCTGTCAGACAAGAATTGAAGTGCGTAAGTTGGGAACATAGGTTGTCAGGGAAGGACGCAAGTGAAATGTGGAACTTGTTCAAGGAACAGGTACTGCGTGTCTTTGATATGTATGTCCCTGTCAGGCAGGGAAGAGATGGTCGAGTGAGGGAACCATGGTTGACAAGAGAGGTTGAATGTCTTGTTAAGAGGAAGAAGGAGACTTATGTAAGGCTGAAGAAACAAGGTTCAGACAGGGCGCTGGAGGGATACAAGATAAATGGAGGGAAGTGAAGAAAGGGATTAGGAGAGCTAAGAGAGGGCATGAAAAACCTTTGGCAGGTAGGATCAAGGAAAACCCCAAGGCCTTTTACACATATGTAAGAAATATGAGAATGACTAGAGCGAGGGTAGGTCCGATCAAGGACAGTAGCGGGAGATTGTGTATTGAGTCTGAAGAGATAGGAGAGGTCTTGAACAAGTATTTTTCTTCAGTATTTACAAACGAGAGGTGCCATATTGTTGGAGAGGACAGTGTGAAACAGACTGATAAGCTTGAGGAGATACGTTTCAGGTAGGAAGATGTGTTGCGCGTTTTGAAAAACTTGAGGATAGAAAAGTCCCCCGGGCCTGACAGGATATATCCAAGGATTCTATGGGAAGCAAGAAATGAAATTGCAGAGCCGTTGGCAATGATCTTTTCGTCCTCGCTGTCAACAGGGGTGGTACCAGAGGATTGGAGAGTGGCGAATGTCGTGCCCCTGTTCAAAAAAGGGAATAGGGATAACCCTGGGAATTACAGGCCAGTTAGTCTTACTTCAGTGGTAGGCAAAGTAATGGAAAGGGTACTGAGGGATAGGATTTCTGAGCATCTGGAAAGACACTGCTTGATTAGGGATAGTCAGCACGGATTTGTGAGGGGTAGGTCTTGCCTTACAAGTCTTATTGACTTCTTTGAGGAGGTGACCAAGCATGTGGATGAAGGTAAAGCAGTGGATGTAGTGTACATGGATTTTAGTAAGGCATTTGATAAGGTTCCCCATTGTAGGCTTGTGCAGAAAGTAAGGAGGCATGGGATAGTGGGAAATTTGGCCAGTTGGATAACAAACTGGCTAACCGATAGAAGACAGAGAGTGGTGGTGGATAGCAAATATTCAGCCTGCAGCCCAGTTATCAGTGGCGTACCGCAGGGATCAGTTCTGGGTCCTCTGCTGTTTGTGATTTTCATTAACGACTTGGATGAGGGAGTTGAAGGGTGGGTCAGTAAATTTGCAGATGATACGAAGATTGGTGGAGTTGTGGATAGTGAGGAGGGTTGTTGTCGGCTTCAAAGAGACATAGATAGGATGCAGAGCTGTGCTGAGAAGTGGCAGATGGAGTTTAACCCTGACAAGTGTGAGGTTGTACATTTTGGAAGGACAAATATGAATGCGGGATACAAGGTTAGCGGTAGGGTTCTTGGCAATGTAGGAGCAGAGAGATCTTGGGGTCTATGTTCATAGATCTTTGAAAGTTGCCACTCAAGTGGATAGAGCTGTGAAGAAGGCCTATGGTGTGCTAGCGTTCATTAGAAGAGGGATTGAATTTATGAGCCGTGAGGTGATGATGCAGCTGTACAAAACCTTGGTCAAGCCACATTTGGAGTACTGTGTGCAGTTCTGGTCGCCTCATTTTAGGAAGGATGTGGAAGCTTTGGAAAAGGTGAAAAGGAGATTTACCAGGATGTTGCCTGGAATGGAGAGTAGGTCATACGAGGAAAGGTTGAGGGTGCTAGGCCTTTTCTCATTAGAACGGAGAAGGATGAGGGGCGACTTGATAGAGGTTTATAAGCTGATCGGGGGAATAGATAGAGTAGACAGTCAGAGACTTTTTCCCCGGGTGGAACACACCATTACAAGGGGACATAAATTTAAGATAAATGGTGGATGATATAGAGGGGATGTCAGAGGTAGGTTCTTTACCCAGAGAGTAGTGGGGGCATGAAATGCACTGCCTGTGGAAGTAGTTGAGTCGGAAACGTTAGGGATCTTCAAGCGGCTATTGGATAGGTACATGGATTAGGGTAGAATAATGAAGTGTAGATTAACTTCTTCTTAAGGGCAGCACGGTAGCATTGTGGATAGCACAATTGCTTCACAGCTCCAGGGTCCCAAGTTCGATTTCGACTTGGGTCACTGTCTGTGTGGAGTCTGCACATCCTCCCCGTGTGTGCGTGGGTTTCCTCCGGGTACTCCAGTTTCCTCCCACAGTCCAAAGATGTGCAGGTCGCGTGGATTGGCCATGAAAAATTGCCCTTAGTGTCCAAAATTCTATGATTAACCTAGGACAAAAGTTCGGCACAACATCGTGGGCCGAAGGGCCTGTTCTGTGCTGTATTTCTCTATCTAACTATCTCCAATACCAACCTAACAAAAATATCAGTAACGACTCAAATGTTACCGATCAGGAAATGGAGAATGGAGATTGACAGGGCATTTCCAAGTTGGCAGACCATGACGAGTGGAGTAGTGCAAGGGACAGTGCTGGCCCCCAACTATTTAAAATCTATATTAATAACTTAGATGAAGTGGAGATGCCGATGTTGGACTGGGGTGAGCACAGTAAGAAGTTTTAAAACCAGGTTAAAGTCCAACAGGTTTGTTTCAAACACTAGCTTTCGGAGCACCATATACTGCTTGTATAGTGTAAAATCTGTTAAAACTTCAATTAAAACATTTTCAAAATGACAAAATGGGGGGAGAGTGGGGGGGAGGTTAGGGAGTTGGGGTTTGGGGAGCTTTTCTCAATGTTGGGCTTTTGCAAACTATCTGGGCTACACAGACTTGTTTATTTTGTATTGTATAAAATGAAAACTTTAATAAAAACATGTTTAAAATATGTTATATTGGAATTAGGAGCAGATGTAGGCAGTTCAGCCTTTCGAGCCTGCTCCGCCATTCAATCAGATCATGGCTGATCTCTTCCTGGTCTCAAATCCACCTCCCCACCTGATCCCCATATCCCTTCAAGCCATTTTTATATCAGAAATATATCTATCTATTTAAATATTTATATCTATCTCCTTGAAATCATTTACAGACTCAGATGCCTCCGCACTGTGGGACAGTGAGTTCCACAAATTCAGCACCCTCTGTGAGAAGTATTGCCTTCTCACCTCAGTTCTAAATCTACTGCCTCTCAACCTACATCTGTGACCTCTCGTTCTAGATTGCCCCACAAGAGGGAACATTTGGTCTACGTTTACTTTATCAATCCCGTTTAGTATTTTATCCACCTCAGATCCCCTTTCATCCTTCTAAACCCCAGCGAGTACAAGCCCAAACTGTTTGATTCCAGAATTGAAAAGATTGACGTAAGAGGAGAGATTAATCCGGTGAATCTCCTCTGAACTGCCTCCGATGCCACCAAATCCTTCCTCAAATAAGGAGACCAAAACTGGACAAAATACTCCAGATTCGCTTACCAACACCCTATACAATTGCAACAACACTTCTCTACTTTCATATTCCAGTCCTTTTCCAATAAACACTAACATTCCATTTGCCTCTTTATCAACATTTTGGTGGGTGTTTATTGCTTTGTAAAGTGCTTCCATTCCTCACGCTTAGTACTCCTCTTTGCAACATTATAAGCTTCTTCTTTTAATCTAATGGAATCCTTAGTGAGCCACAGTTGGATCTTTCTTGCTGAGTATTTAGTTTTTTTTCTTTTTTCTTTTACAAATTTAGAGTACCCAATTCATTTTTTCCAATTAAGGGGCAATTTAGCGTGGCCAATCTACCTAGCCTGCACATCTTTGGGTTGTGGGGGTGAAACCCACGCAAACACGGGGAGAATGTGCAAACTCCCCACGGACTGCGACCAGAGCCGGGATCGAACCTGGGACCTAGGCACCATGAGGCAGCTGTGCTAACCACTGTGCCACCATGAGTTTTTGTTTTTTTAACAAATGTAATTTTGGTGACCACTTTGACTTGTTTCTTTAAATGTTTTCCACTGTTTAGTATTGGCATACCGTTTGGTGTGCCACTATTTCTGCAATCAATCTTAGCCAGTTCTCCCTTCATTACCTACGTAATTAGCTTTAAGTTTAGTTTCTTGTTTGGTACTTGGAGTGTCTCACTTTCAAACTTAATATCAAAGTTAATTGTATTATGATCACTTTTTCACAGCGGACCTTTTCCTGTGAGGTTCCTAATTAATTCTGCCTCATTACAAAATACTAGTTCTAAAATAGCTTTATCCCTTGTTGGTTCCAGAATGTATTGTTTCAGGAAACTGTCACAAAAACGTTCTACAAACGCATCTTCCATGTTATGTTTGGCAATTTGACTTCTGCAGAAAATCTGAAGCTTCAAGTCCTGAACAGTTATTACTTTGTTAGATGTTTGAATTATTTCTTGCTTATTGCTCTGTCCAAAGGTATAACTGCTGGTATAAGTACACCTACCAGTGGTTTCTGACCTTTGTTACTCTGAATCGCCACCCAGACTGATTCTATTTCCTGATCTCCTGACCCAAGATCCTTTCTCACTGCAGTCCTTACTCCACATTTTACTATCAAGAGTACTCTTTTTCCATTCCACATGTCCTTTCAAAATGCTGCAACATGTATTTCCCAACCATGGTCACCTTGGGTAGAATCTTCCAGTCCTGCCAGAAGCAGGAAGCTTGATTGTGGGAACTTAATTTGACGGGCCACCAAAATTCAATTTCCTGACGGCAGAATGAACTTTACCAATTAAGTTCTTGGGGCTTTATCAGCTGGTTCACCTTACTGACAAGCAATGTGTAGAAACCCTTTTGCATGTATTAGCAAGCCAGACATGGTCATTAAAAGGCCACCTGCTGTTGGGGAGGGTTTAAACTAACTTGGCAGGGGAGTGGGATCCTGAGAGGAGGTTCAGGAGGGAGAGATGAGCAGCCAAAATTAGACGTGTGTCAGGAAGACATACAAGTTCTGGACCATGAAGTCACAAGGGAGTTTGGCAAGATTATGCGAGGAGTCTGATGATCAAGGCAGATGAGTTGAGGGCACAAATTCAAATATGGGAGTATGATGTCATTGCTGTCACTGAGACATGGTTGAGAGAGGGGCAGGATTGGCAGCTCAATATTCCAGGATACAGGATCTTCAGGCGAGACTTGGGAGGAGGCATAGAGGAGGGATGGCGCAATTTTGATCAGGAAATCAATTACAGCAGTACAGAGGGACAACATTTTAGAAGGGTCTTCAAATGATGCCTTATATGTAGAATTTAGAAAACCAAAAAGGTACAATCACATTGCTGGGAGTGTTCTATTGGCCTCCTATTAGTGTGAGAGAAATAGAAGAGAAGACTATGTAGGCACGTTTCAAGGCGGCATCGTGGTACAGTAGTTAGCACTGCTGCCTCACAACTCCAGAGGCCCGGGTTCAATTCCAGCCTCAGGTGGCTGTGTGGAGTTTACACTTTCCCCCTGTGCCTGCGTCGGTTTTCTCCGGGTGCTCTGGTTTCCTTCCATAGTCCAAAGGCGTGCAGGTTAGGTGGATTGGCCATTCCAAATTGCCAATTAGTGTCCAAAAGGTTAGGTTGAGTTACTGGGATGGGGGTGGAGGCTTGGGTTTAAGTGGGGTTCTCTTTCCAAGGGCCGGTGCAGACTCGATGGGCCGAATGGCCTCCTTCTGTCCTGTCGGGATTCTATGAGAAGTGTAAAAGTAATAGGGTAGTGATAATGGGGGAGTTCAATTTCCCCAACATTAACTCAGGTTGTCACAGTGTGAAAGGTTTAGAGGGAGCGGATTCTTAAAATGCGCCCAGAAGAACTTTGTAAGCCAGTAAGAGAGAGGGTGGTCATGGACTTACACTTCAGGTAACGAAGCCAGGCAAGTGGCTGAAATATCAGTGGGGGAGCATTTTGCAGACAGCGATCATAACTCCATTAGATTCAAGATAGTTAGGGAAAAGAACAAGGTTGTGCGTGAAATCAAACTTCTAAACAGGGGGAATTTTAAGAAGATCAAATATGATTTGGCAAGAGTGAACTGGGAGCAGACACTTTTAGGTAAATGAAATGAAAATCGCTTATTGTCACGAGTAGGCTTCAAATGAAGTTACTGTGAAAAGCCCCTAGTCGCCACATTCCGGCGCCTGTTCGGGGAGGCTGTTACGGGAATCGAACCGTGCTGCTGGCTTGCCTTGGTCTGCTTTCAAAGCCAGCAATTAGCCCTGTGAGCTAAACAGCCCCTTATCTGACAGAACCGTGGGACGCATTCAAGAAGGAAATAGGGAGAGTATATGGCCAATATGTACTAATAAAGAAAAAGGGCGGGACCAACAAATCCAGTGAACGCTAGATATTGAGGGATTATACAGCATAGGATAAAAAGAAAGGCTTATGGCAGATATCAGAGGCTCAAAACAACAGAAGCCCTATAGGCGTACAGAATGTGCAAGGGGGAACTTGAAAAGGAAATTAGGTGCAGCAAGGTGACGGAGTGGTTAGCACTGCTGCCTCACGGCGCCGAGGTCCCAGATTCAATCCCGGCTCTGGGCCACTGTCCGTGTGGAGTTTGCACATTGTCCCCGTGTTTGCATGGGTTTCGCCCCTAAGACCCAAAAGATGTGCAACGTAAGTGGATTGGCCACGCTAAATTGCCACAATTGGAAAAAATTAATTGGGTTCCCTGAATTTGTTTTTAAAAAAAGAAAAGCAAATTAAGAGAAAAAGGGGAGACATGAAAGGATACTGGCAGGTAAAATAAAGGAAAATCCCCAGTTATTTTACAAGTACATTAAGGGTAAAAAGATAACAAGTGAAAGAGTAGGGCCCATTAAGGACCACAGTGGTAATTTCTGTGAGGAGTCAGAGGATGTAGGCAGGGTTCTAAATGAATACTTTGTGTCAGTAATCACCAGTAAGAGGGATGGTGTGAGTATAGAAATCAGGGAGAAGGACTGTGGTAAAATTAGAGAAACTAGACTGAGAGGAGGTCCTGAGTGGTCTGTCAAGCTTGAAAGTAGACAAATCTCCAGGGTCAGATGAAGGTATGGTATAACAGTAAGGAAGTGTTGCTGCAACTACACAAGGCATTGGTGAGACCACACTTAGAGTATTGTGCACAGTTTTGGTTCCCTTATTGGAGGAACGATGTAGTGGTATTGGAGGCAGTTCAGAGGAGGTTCACTAGGTTGTTTTCAGAGATGGGGGGTTTGTCGTATGAAGAGAGATTGAACAGTTTAGGCCTATACTCTCCAGATTTTAGAAGAAAGGGCAGCACGGTAACATGGTGGTTAGCATAAATGCTTCACAGCTCCAGGGTCCCAGGTTCGATTCCCGGCTGGGTAACTGTCTGTGTGGAGTCTGCACGTCCTCCCCCTGTGTGCGTGGGTTTCCTCCGGGTGCTCCGGTTTCCTCCCACAGTCCAAAGATGTGCGGGTTAGGTAGATTGGCCATGCTAAATTGCCCGTAGTGTCCTTAAAAGTAAGGTTAAGGGGGGGGGGGGTTGTTGGGTTACGGGTATAGGGTGGATACGTGGGTTTGAGTAGGGTGATCATTGCTCGGCACAACATCGAGGGCCGAAGGGCCTGTTCTGTGCTGTACTGTTCTATGTTCTAATGAGGTGAGATCAAATTGAGGTATACAAGGTGATAAAAGGTATGGATAAAGTAGACGTGGAGTGGATGCTTCCTCTTGTGGGACATCCTGGAATAAGAGGTTCATTGTCTTAGGATAAGAGGTAGAAAAATTAAAACAAAGTATGAGGAGAAGCTACTTCTCCCAAAGGGTTGTGAATCTATAGAATTTGCTACCCCAGAGTGCGGTGGATGCTGGGACAGTGAATAAATCAAAGAAGGAGTTGGACAGATTTTTAATTGGTAATTGGTTGAAGGGTTATGGAGAACGGGCAGTACGGTGAAGTTAAGGCCAGGATGAAATCAGCCATGATCGAATTGTGGAGCAGATTCAATGGGCCAAATGGCCTAATTCTGCTTCTATATCTTATGAACTTATGAAAAGTATCCTCGGCTGTTGAATGAGTCAAAGGAGAAAATAGCAGGGGCGCTGGCAATAATTTTCAATTCCACTCTGGCCAGAGGAGAGGTGCTGGAGGATAGCCAATTTGGTACCATTATTCAAGAAGGGAGGAAGGGATAAACCAGGAAGCTACAGGCCAGTCAGTCTAACTTCAGTGTGGAGAAACTGTTGGAAGTAATTCTGGGAGACAGAATTAATCTGCATTTGGAGAGGCCTCTGCAGATGGTGAAATTTGAATTCAATAAAAATCTGGAATTAAAAGTCTAATGATGACAATGAAATCATTGTCGATTGTCGTAAAAACCCATCTGGTTCATTAATATTCATTAAGGAAGGAAAACTGTCATCCTTATCTGGTCTGGCCTACATGTGACATGCGATCCACAGTAACATAATAATAATCTTTAATATTGCCACAAGTAGGCTTACATTAACACTGCAATGAAGTTACTGTCAAAATCCTCTAGCCGCCCACTCCGGCGCCTGTTCGGGAACACAGAGGGAGAATTCAGAATGTCTAGTTCACCTAACAGCACGTCTTTAGGAACTTGTGGGAGGAAACCGGAGCGCCCGTAGCAAACGCACACAGACACGGGGAGAACGTGACCCAAGGCAGTGAACCAAACCGGGAATCGAACCTGGGACCCTGGAACTGTGAAGCAACAGTGCTAACCACTGTGCTACCGTGGCACTCTTAACCGCGGTTGGCTCTTAACTGCCCCCTCAAGGGCAGTTACAGATGGTCAGTAAAGGCCGGCCCAGCCTGAAACACTCGCATCCCATGAACGAATAAGAAAAAAACTTAGCTATTTTGATTTTTTTCTTCCTCCAATTCTCTGGAGTCCTAGGTTTCATGCTGGCAGCGTAGAGCACCCGGCTCTAGCTGCTGATACATCCTGGAGAATTAAAAAATAAATAAATTTAGAATACCCAATTATTTTCTTTTCCTAATTAAGGGGCAATTCAGCATGGCCAATCCACCTAACCTGCACATCTTTGGGTTTTGGGGTGAAACCCACGCAGACATGGGGAGAATGTACAAACTCCACACGGACAGTGACCCAGGGCCGGGATTCAAACCCAGGTCCTCACTGCCATAGTCCCAGTGCTAATCACTGTGTCTCATGCGGCCCTGCGCCCCAGAGAATTGCCAGGTCCGTGGCCGCGCATGCGTACGACGGCGGCCTGCAGCGGCCGCGCCATGGTACATGGTGGAGTCAGCTTGCGGATCCGGCCCGCGAAATAGTATCCTCTCTTTGGCCAGCTCGCGCTCCCCTCTCCACCCGCCCACAGTGACCCCCAGCCCTGAATAATGTCCCCCCTCCCCCGTCCGCAGATCGGCTCTCCCACAACTGTGGCAGCGCTAGACTGAGTCCGCAACCGCCACACCGAGTTCCAGACGGATACGAGCACACGCGACCCACGCCATTGGGAACTTAGCCAGTCGGGAGCGGAGCATCGGCGGGGGGGAGGTGGGGGCCTCAGGCAATATCCTGAGGGGGTGGAGCATCACGAAAGTAGCGCCGTCCCCGATTTGGTCAGACTCGGATATTCTCCGACTGATCGCCGAACGCGATTTTGTTGGCGACTGGAGAACCCTGCCCCTCATCTCTGCCAGTGGACAGGATGGGAGCTGCAAAGAGGCAGGCTTCCTAAAGAACTAGTTGCTGTCCAGATTACCAGTGAATGGGACAGAAATAATGTTTTGAGACCAGTGAAGCTATGAGAACAGAGACCAAGGTATTGTTCAGGAGAATTCAAGGAAAAATTAAAAAGTGTTCTGAGTGAAAGACAAGAGCAGTAACCAGAGTGGGAAAGCAGAATTCAGAAGTAAATCAAAAGTTTGATGCCATTTTAATATAGTCTGTGGATCGAAAGTTAAGCACTTGTGAACAGTTTGTGCAGCAGTAAAGACAAATAAATCCTAAAGGGGTGGTGTAAAACGTGGACTAGATTCTCTGTTAAAAGGGCAGAGTAAGCTTCGTTTAAAGGTGTTAATTTGAAAACCTCACCTGATTTTGGAATGTAAACTGCCGAGGGAAAGCATTATTTTGAGCGAAGGTTTTAAAGTGTATTTTCGGGAGTGGAGCTTGGAAACTCTCCAGGGTCAATCATTTGGGGGGATTCTGAGGAGAAATCAACAGACACTAACTTGGGTTCAGAGTGGAGTGCATGTATCTGACCACAGTCATCTTGTGTGCTTAAAGGGACTTTGTTACATCCAGAGAGGTTGCGTTTTGCTTATTCTGTGAGCATTATGTTGCGTGAAGTGATATATATGTAATACCCTATTAGAACTGGGGTTCTTCCACATTTTCGTTATATGTTTCCTTTTCTTTAAATAAAAGGGTGGGTATAAAGAATCCGTGATTGATTCCTTCAAGGGTGGAGTTGGGTCTGGTTCCCAAGGATAGGAAGTTGCGGTGTGTTTGACGCAGCTGGGATTGAGGGAAATATGTATAGGGGCGCCCCCGAACATGATGTGAAGAATTTATCCTGAACATAGAGGGATCGCTGCTAAGGAAGGTGTGCAAGGTTTTCATGGCCTTATACTGTTTCTTCCTTGTTCACTGATTGGGCTTATCGAGGCATCAAGTCTAATGATTGTATTGAGCTAGTTATACTGCTGTTCTTCTGTCCCCCTCTGTACTCCTGTGTGCTGAGCCTTTTTATTTGCTTGCTGTGCTGTACCATTCTTGTGTTTTTGTTGCGTTGTTTGTCAAAATGTAAAACCTTAGTAAACCTACATTTTTTTGAAAAAGGGACTTTGTGTGTTTTTGAGACTATTGCAATTAAGATCTACTTTGCAATCCAAGTTAATCTTAAGATGTCATGTAATTGTTAAGCTAAGGGGGGAGTAAAGGAGTATTGCATCAGAATCCAATGTTTTCATGTTTGATAAATGTATTTTGCTTGTTGGTGGTATTTTGCTAATTAGTGGTCCTGTGGCAATTTTCCTCCACGGGTTTCAAAGAAAAGTCAAAAGTTACAGGGGGCAATTCTCCAAAATGGAGACTAAGTGTACGACTGCACGAAACGGGCGCGGGGACGACCAATTTTGTCCCCCACAGGGGGCCAGCACGGCGCTGGAGCGGTTCACGCTGCTCCAGCCTCCCTCCCTGGTGCCAGATGGGCGCCACGCCAACCCGCGCATGCGCGGGGGACTTCTTCAACACTCCGGCCCTGGTCCAACATGGCGCAGTGGTTCTGGGGCCAGAAGCGGAACAAAGTAGGCCCAGGGGGGAGAGGCAGGCCCGCTGATCGGTGAGCCCCGATCGCGGGCCAGATCTCACCGGAGGACCCCCCGCCCCCCCACCGGTGAAGGAGCGCTTCGCCCTGCCCCACAGGCTGCCTCCCAACCCTTCGTGCAGAATTCCCGCCGGCAGCGACCAGGGGTAAACAGCGCCAGCGGGACTCTGCCGTTTCCAATCGGCCTATTCGGGCCGGAGAATCGGCGGCCCGGCCATGGACAGCGGCCCGCGCCAAACGCACCGGCGCAAATGGCGCTGATTCTCCGCACCTCGGAGAATCACGCGCCAACGTCGGGGCGGCATGGCGTGGTTGCGGCGATTCTCCGGCCTGGCGCGGGGCTCGGAGAATCGTGCCCACAGTCTTTTGAGTCACGGTTCCATTCTGGAATCTTCCTGTCCAGTTATAACATCAACTGGGATCGTAACACTTGCCAGCAATGGTGAAGCTCGTGGAATAAAAGGGAAATTGCCAGCATGGATATGAATTTGGCTGAGTGACAGGAAAGCAAGAGAGAGTAATGGTGAATGGTTGTTTCTCGGATCAAAGAAAGGTACATATTGGGGTTCCCTTGGAAAGGACTAGGACCACTGCTTTTCCTGCTGTGTTCACGGCCTGGCCTTGGATGTACAGAGCACAATTTCAAAGTGCTCAGATGACACATTTGACAAAAATTGGAAGTATTGTGAATTGAGGAGGATAGTGATGGACATCAAGGGGACACAGACAGGCTTGTGGAATGTGACAGATGAGATGCAGAGAAGTGTGAAGAATGTGGAGAAACTATAAAAAAATAACGGGTGCAAATCTGACGCGGGTACAGTAACAGAGAGACCTGGGTACGTGTGCACAACTCGTTGAAATTGGGTTTGGAGGTCGGGAAAGTCATTAATTAAGCATATATGTCCTGGATTTTATAAATGTAAGCATGGCGTAGTACCATAGACATGAAGACAAGTCAGGAACCGGTCACAGTTTGATTTCAACTTAAATCAACATTTGACATGTGGGAGGCTTTCAAGTGTCAGTTGAAAGGAATTCAGGACCGGCATGTTCCTGTGAGGAAGAAGGATAAATATGGCAAGATTGTAGTTTAGTCGGGCAGCATTGTTGGCACAAGCTTGGAGGGCCGAAGGGCCTGTTCCTGTGCTGTACTTTTCTTTGTTCTTTGTTCTTTGTTCGAGTTGATACTGTAAGAGGCATCAGACCCCAAATACCATTCCTTGGGTCAGCATTATTCAAGGCCTGCAGAGATTTTCAGGCCATGCACTCCCTGCGTGTTTCAGGCCGAAGCTACTTGGTAGCCATAGGTATCCTTGCAGGTGAAAGTGTGGGTGTGCAGCTGCCTGTCTGCTGACTAAGAGTCTCCCCCTTCCCTCACCACTCTCTGTCTCCATGGCTATCCATTTCTCATTTTCTCTCTGCATTTCATTTTCGTCCATTATTGCCGTTCAGTTATTAAGCCTTTGCCCCATTCACTTATTACCTATCTGCTACCCCTCCCCCCCACACCCAGCAGTCCATCGACATCTCCCCTATTGTCACATTCTTAATTGAGGTTGGGTTGCTAATTTGCTAATCACTCTGTTCTCTTTCTACTAACGCTAGGGCAGGTTTTTCATCCTTTTAGAACTATACGAAGATAAAAACATGTGAACAAGGAGCAGGAGTAGGCCATTCAGCCCCTCTGCCATTTAATAAGGTGATGGCTGATCTGATAGTAACCGCAAATCTGTATCCCGCTATCCCCGATAACCTGTCACCTCCATGCTTGCCAAGAACCTATCCAACTCCAAGACTCACGACCCTACGATCACTCGTTTTAAATGAGCGATCCCTTATTTTATGTTAAAAATTAGAGTACCCAATTTTGTTTTTCCAATGAAGGGTCCATTTAGCGTGGCCAGTCCACCTAACCTGCACATCTTAGGGTTGTGGGGGTGAAACCCATGCAGACATGAGGAGAATGTGCAAACTCCACACCGACAGTGACCCAGGGCCGGGATTCTGCAGTCCCAGTGCACCACATGCCGCCCTGCGATCCTTTATTTTTAAACAGTGACCCCTAGTTTTAGATACCATAGAACATAGAACAGTACAGCACAGAACAGGCCCTTCGGCCCTCAATGCTGTGCCGAGCAATGATCACCCTACTCAAACCCACGTATCCACCCTATACCCGTAACCCAACAAACCCCCCCCCTTAACCTTACTTTTAAGGACACTACGGGCAATTTAGCATGGCCAATCCACCTAACCCGCACATCTTTGGACTGTGGGAGGAAACCGGAGCACCCGGAGGAAACCCACGCACACACGGGGAGGACGTGCAGACTCTGCACAGACAGTGACCCAGCCGGGAATCGAACCTGGGACCCTGGAGCTGTGAAGCATTTATGCTAACCACCCAAGAGGAAACATCCTCTCAACATCCACCCTGTCAAGATCCCTCAGGATCTTAAAGGTTTTGATCAAGTGACCTCTTGCTCTTCTAAACTCCAGCAGGTACTCCAGCAGATAAAAGCCCAGCCTGTCCAATCTTTCCTCATAAGATAACGCAACCATTCCAGGTATTAGTCTTGTAAATCCTCCCTGGACTGCTTTCTTTCCTTGCGCCCCGATTTCCCGCCCCCCCCCCCCCATGTGACCCCTGGACCTCCCCCAGTGCCCAAACCACCTATAAGGGGGTCATCAGGCACCTGCACCCCACATGGGCAGGGCACCCCAGGGCCCGATCCCTGGCACAGGAAAAATGCCATTTTGGCACGGACAGCGTGACACCCTGGCAATGCCCCTGTCAGCACCACCTGTCAATGCTATGGTGCCATCCTAACACTGTCAAGATGTGCAAGTGGCACCAGCAGTGCCAGGGTGCCAGCCTGGCCAGAGGCCAACCACCTGGGAGCCTCCGGTCACTGGGAGACACCTGCTCCTCCGTGCCATTTCACCTGGTCCCCGTTTGTGGGGACCAATGCTAGGTGGCACCTGGCTGAGGCCTCCTCAGCGTGGCCGGTAGATGGTCGATCCGGTGTAGACATAATGGGCGCAGTCTTCCGGCCACTGCGGTGAGCTGCTTTTCGGGTGCAGCGCAGCCTGGCCGGTGAAAGGGAGGCATCGCTCCCGTGATCCACCGGCGCGCAATGCCTCGCAATATTCAATGCAATCTTGCAAGACATTACAATTCTGGGCGGGATCAGTTTGTGGTAAATCTGCATATTAGAGTGAGGCAGTAAGCCTTATTCTAATGTGCAGATTCCCAAGGTATCTGAAGCATTGGGATTCAATCCCTTCATCTTGGGGTCCTTGGGCGAGCGCGGTTTGATACTGGTTCCCCACAAAAGGGAACCAGACAGAACGGCACTCGTGGGGATCCCAAGGGGATCGGAGGCCCCCAGCTGCACGGCCCATCGCCAGGGTGGTGCCCTGGCAGTGCCATCCTGGCACCACCACCTGGGTGCCAGTCTGGCACTGCCAAGGTGCCCAGATGGCACTGTCAGCTGGCAGGGACACTGCCAGGTTGGTGGTGCCAAACTGGCATTTTTGTGCATGTGCGATTGGGCTGGGGTTGTCTACTGTGGGTTTTGGGGATGCCCCAATCCATATTTCTCCCTCAACTCTTCCAACCTCGCAAAATGTCCTCCACAGGAGCAGGTCTTTAATATAACCCCCCCACCGCTCTCCTCCCATCTCCGAAACCTCCCATCCAGCGTCCCTGGCTCAAACCTATGGTTCCCCCTAATCGACATCTGCCATGACCCAGCCACCCTGCTTAAAGTGCTGCCTCAACTACCTCCAAATCTTCAGTGTTGCCGTCACCAAACTCCCAGAGTAATTATCCGGGGCCATCAGCAGCGGCTTTGTTACCAACGGCCTCAATTCTGACCCCCTGCACAGTTCTGCTCCATTCTAACCCACTGGGCCTCCCCCCCCCCCCCCCCCCCCCACACCCCTACTCCCTGCCAACCCCCCACCCACCTAACCCAACCCCCCACCCACCCCCTCACACACCCCCACCCACCCAAACCCCTCACCTTTTCAGCATTCATCGCCCAATAGTAAGATAATAAATTTGGGAGGCCCAACCCCCCTGCCTAGCGCCCTCTCTGCAGGACGACATTCCTAATCCTGGCTACCCCCCCCCCCCCACCCCGCCTCCAAATAAATGAGGTGATCAGCTTATTCACTTCCTGAGTAAACGTCGGCAAAAAGACTGGCAGGCACCAAAGTAAAAACAAAAATTGGGGCAGCGCATTCATTTTAATCGCCTGCACCCAACTTGCCAGTGACAGAGGGAGGCTATCCCACCTTGCCAAATCTGCTTTCACCCTTCCCACCAAGCCAGTAAAATTGGACCTACGGAACCCCCGTCCCCCCAGTCCAGCACCACCTGCACTCCCAAATCCCTGACATGGGTTACCGCCCTGCGGAACGGCAGCCCTTCCCTCCCCCCCTCCCCCCACCGCACCCACTCCCGACCGGGACACCACTATCATATTCTGAAAAAGACCCAAAAGTTCGGAGGTTCCACTATGCCCCATCGACGCACTCGGCTCTGACATATATAAAAATAAATAATCTGCATACAGAGACACTCTATGTTCCACACGTGCCCCCCCCCGCAATACTATTCCCTTCCACAGCCCATAAATCCTTAAAGCGATGTCCAGAGGCACTATCACTAATGCAAATAACAGAGGCGACATGGGACACACCTGCCTGATCCCCCGGTGCAGAGCAAATTACTCTGAACACATATTGTTTGTGCGGACATTTGCCTCGATTCCTTACATTTATTTTTATAAATTTAGAGTACCTAATTCATTTTTTTCAATTAAGGTGCAATCCACCTAACCTGCCCATCTTTGGCTTTAGGAGGTGAAACCCACACAAACAGGAGGAGAATGTGCAAACTCCACACGGACAGTGACCCAGAGCCGGGATGGAACCTGGGACCTCGGCGCCGTGAGGCAGCAGTGCTAACCACTGTGCCACCGTGCGGCCCCTCTTGGTTCCTTGTATGATAGCCGTACCCACTGTGTGTTTCTCAGCCCAGTCCCAAACCTCTCAAGAACTGTAATCAAATGCCCTCATTCTACTCGATCAAATGCCTTTTCCGCGTCTAGCGCAACCACCACCTCTGCCTCCTTTCCCTCAACCGGCAGCATGATTGCATTTAATAACCTCCTAATATTGGAGAATAGCTGCTGCCTTTTCACGAACCCCGTCTGGTCCTCCCCTATCACCTTCGGGAGGCACCCCTCCAACCTAGCCGGCAGTACTTTCGCCAATATCTTCACATTCACATTCAGTAGCGATATAGGCCTTTACGAGGCCTCACGCTCCTCCAGGTCCTTATCTTTCTTTAACAACAAGGAGATTGAAGCCTGCCCTAATATTTGTAGTAGCACCCCCCTTCCCTATCGCCCCCTCAAATATCCCCACCATCTGAGGCATCCTTAATTTCTTGTAATGCTCCACTGGGAACCCATCCGGCCTTGCCACCTTCCCCGATTGCATCCTCCCAATTGCCTCCTTTACCTCCTGTTCCCCTACCAACCTCTCCACTGTGGCCCTATCTTCCTCTTCCAGCCTCGGATACTCCAATCCGTCCAGAGGCATCCTCTGATCCTCCCCCAGTGGTTCCGACCAATACAAATTTTCATAAAACTCCTTAAACACCTTATTAATCTGATCCGGAGCCTCCACCAATTCCCCAATCCTATACCGCACCTGGACAAGTTTCCTCACCTCCCTCCATAGTTCGCTTGCCAACATACCTTCTCCCCATACTCATAAATTTGCTCCCCTCACCTGCCTCAGTTGGTGCACGATCTTTCCTGTGGGCAACCAATCAAAGCTAACCTGTAGCTCCTACCATCTGTCCAGAAATGCTGGATCTGCAACCCCCGCATACCTCCTGTCCACCTCCAAATATCAGACGCTCTTCCCTCTCCTCTTTATCTAATTTGGCCTTAAACAATATCACCTCCCCCCTCACTACCGCCTTCGGGGCTCTCACACCACCGCCTGCGATACTTCCCCGGGGCAGTTAAAACCCACGTACTCCTCAATCACTCTGCCAATGTTCTCACAAAACTTTGGTCGCCCAGCAACCCCACGTCCAGTCTCCATCCCGGTCTCTGCACTGTCCCCTTCTCCAGGACCATGTCCACCCAATGCAGAACATGATCCAAAATTGCTATCGGCGAATACTCTGATCCCCTAACCCCAGCCAACAGTGATTTCCCGACTACAAGAAAGTCCATCCTCAAATAAACCTTGTGAACCGATAAGAAAAACGAACACTCTCGCTCTTTCGGGTGCAAGAACCCTCATGGGTCCTGTGGTGAATGTGTAACTGGTAATTCACACTGTACCTTACTGTTGTCCCTGTGGGCCCCATCTGTGAGCCACTGTGCGGCTTTGCCCACAGGGGGAGATGAGGAGCATGTACTGGGCTCCGCCTTAGGCTCTGCCCCCTTTAGGGAGTATAAGTGCTGCGGTCCTGCGAGTCCGCCCTCAGTTTCGTACAGTCGCAGGCAGGCTCAGTTGTAAGCCGATTAAAGCCACAGTTTACTCCAACTCGTGTCTCAGAGTGAATTGATGGTCGCATCAGGTCCACCCCTCACATTTCCCTCATGACGCAGTCAGCGCCTTCCGCCCCCCCACCAATGGCTCCTCCCACCCCCTCCCACCCAGTCCCAGGAAAACAAAGAAATTCCCCTTCAAGCATACAAACCCCAGAAAAACATCATTGCAAAAAATCCCAACTCGTACCTAAACCAAATAGGCAACGTCACCCCATTTAACGCATATAACAAAATTAAATACAAAATAGAACTATATACAATCTCCCCTATCCTTGGTCCAAGACCAGTCCTCAGATCCATTTCTGACTTCTGCCCCAAACCTACTGCCTTCACAAATGCCTCCGCTACTTCCACCGTCTTGAAATAAAGGCCTTAGCCGCTGGGTACACTATGCCGAACTGCACACTGTACAGTGCCATCTTCACTCGACCAAAGGCCACCCTTGTCCTCTCAAACTCCACGGTTATGTCCTGGTAAATACGTATGCCAGCTCCAGCCCACTGCACCTCCCGCTTCTGCTTCGCCCAACTCAAGACCTTCTCCTTCACGTGGAAATAAAGAATCACCACCCCTGGTGGCTCATTTGCCTTTGGCTTAGGCCTCAACGACCAATGACCTCGATCCAGTTCGTATCAGGAGGGATCTTCCCTCTCCCCCAATAGCTATGCCAACATCTTGGCAATGTGCTCAGTCGGCCTCTAGCCTTCCACTCCTACCGGCAGGCCCACGATCCTCAGATTTCCCCACCTTGTTCTGTTTTCCAGGTCCTCCACTTTGGCTCACATATCTTTGTTGGCCTCCACCCCCCTCTGCAGCTCCTCACCCATCAAGGTGAGCTGATCACTGTGTTGTGACAAGGCCTCCACCACTCCCTTCAATTTCTCACCCTGCTCCCGCACCTCGGCTGATGTCTTCGACATCGCTGCCTTCACCAGGCAATCGCCTCCTCCACCAGAACCTTCAGTGCTGCCATCATCTCCGTCCTTATCACCTCCAAGTGCTTTCCAAAGCCATCACCTCGGTCATCTTTTCTGCCGTGAGCAATGCGGCCCCACCCAGTGACCCAGCCTCCGCCATCTTTCCAGTTGCTGGAACTCTATTCTAAGTCGCACTCGAGTACTAAGCTGCATTGAGTTGCCTGGCTATATATGCTACTAGGACACGACTAGCTGAGCCAGTTACACAAGAACCAGTTTAAGCTACCCTTAATGATCTACACCCAACTGCGTTTCCAGTACAGGTCTTGTTAAAACTCTGCTTAAGGCTATGAACTTTTACAACCTTAAACTCTAGATTTCAGTTGATGCTTACTACAAATAAAATTCAATTTTTACAAAAGATTTAAGATAAGACTCCTGACTCACCATCCACCAGCATTCAGTCCTAGTCCTCAACACAGAAGATGCCTGACTCATTGTGTGTTTTTTGGCTGGTATACTGTAGTCTGGAGCTGCTCATACAACTGTTACTGCCCACATTATGCAGAGATTCGGTAACACCTATCCCAGAGCTGGCAACAGTACAAGTCTTAAAGAGTAACCTCATTTGGTACATTAGCTACCAGACTTGGGTAGTGTCATGTGAGAGTACCTTTAAGAAATGGGTGTGTATATAAGTATCTGTAGTGAGAGTACCTTTAAGAAATGGGTGTTTATTACTGCGGTGATGTCAGAGAGTGGGTGGAGCTGAGCAGTCTGTCAGCTTTTTACTTTTGTTTTAGGCTGTTTGCTGCAGGGTGTGTTTTAGTTTCGTTTTCAGAGCTGGATAGCTGCAGTCACAGCCAGAAAGTGTATTAGAGTCTCTCTCTGTAATCTAAAGACTGTAAATCGATCCTGGTGATTTAAAACTAATAACAGTAATGACTTTAACCTGATGTGCTTCTGGTAAAAGGTGTTTAAAGTCTTATGGATATTAAAAGGAAACCTTAAAGGATTACTTAGTGTTGTATTCTTTGCGGTTGTATTTGAATTAATGGTTGCTAAGATGTTCACTGTGTGTTTTAAACGGGTTAACTTGAGTTCATAGAATAAACACTGTTTTGCTTTAAAAAATACTTTTCCATTTCTGCTGTACCACACCTGCAGAGTGGGCCGTGTGCTCCCCATACCACAATCTATTAAAAGTTGTGGATCAGGTGAATTCCATGATACACTTTGGGGTTCTCTAATCCCTGGTCCATAACAGTAGACACAGCACTGGGGAAGATTTTGCACTATTCTTTGATCAGGATGTGTTGGTATAAGGACTAGGCCTTCAAAAAGCTGGCTATGAACATGAAACTTTAATAGCTGTCATATCTGCTCCAACAGTACATTCACCAAATCCACTTGCATGTTCAGTGACATTGTGAAAAGAAAATCTGCTGTAAGTGAAACAGCCTTGACCTACATAGTCTTGCAATATGTTGCCCTCTCATTGAAACAAATCAACAGCTCAAATAAAGATTGGATGCAATACACAAGTTAGCCTGAGCTCTCGCTGTCAATCATTCATGTATCCCCTTCTCCTCATAGAACCGTACAGCCTTTCAAGTAATGTGCAAACATGTGGCTTGCTGTTTGAAACGCAGACAGCAGGTAGCTTTGTCAGTTGCAGAATGCTCATCAGCCTTTCGAAATAACTGCATCCAATTCTTTTCAACCTCCAAGGATGGTTAACAAAACCTTAACATGTTCTGAGATGTTGTATGTGATCATTTTCTTGGAATGAGCTATTTCAGGGGGTTCCACAGGACTCTGTGAATATTCCCCTGTCGCACTTAGCTTGAGTTCAGTCTTGTCAGCTGCATGTCATTTCCCTCCTTTTCCTTCCATCTCATTTGTTTCCCATCCCAGTTGATCTCCGTCATTTCTAATGCATGTGCTTATGCATGTCTTAATGCATTCTTAATGTATTTTGTCTCCAACGCATCACTTATTGTGAGTGGACTTTCTTTGTACTATATGTTAATTTCTTTTTCTTATTTGTCCAATCAATGCCATGTTTTCTGCTGATTTACTACAGACAACATTTTAAAGTCAGAAATTATGCCCAAGCTGCATTATTCTATATTAACAATAGAATCAACCATCGGACCAGGTTGTAGCTGCCCCTGAACTGTTACTTTCCCAGATCTTTTTCCTCTTGCTGGAAATTGCTGTGATTATTTAATAAGGGGTGTATGTCATTTGCAAGATGGGCAAATAAAGATTAGCAGGAACAGCATTGTGCTGACTGAAGACTGGCTGCAGGGATTTGTAGAACGTTTGTTCAGATCCAGGTTGTGCTTGTATTTTACAGCTATTCCTGTAATATGTTTGCTGTCATCTGAAATAAAATTTACCGGTGAAGCAAAAAACGACTGGCACGACAATTAGTCAGTAGTCACTTGCAGTGACTATGATAAATGGTAAATGCGAATGATCAGTGGAGTAAGACCAGGAATGGATATCATTGAGACGATACTTGAAATGTTTTGGCCAGTTTGGTTGATCATATATTTGAAAAGACAGGAAATGTTCCCTCATGGACAGAGCAGAGTCGGACAGATAAAAGAGTAAGAGAAAGAGTGAGGCCGAGAGCGGAGCTGGTGAGAGAAATGAGCATGAGAAAGAGGGAGACTGAGAGCAGAGTCAGGGAGATAAAAGAGTGCACAAGAAAGAGCGAGGCTGTGAGCAGAGCAGGGGAGATAAAAGAGATCACGAGAAAGAGCAAGGCTGTGAGCAGAGCAGGGGAGATAAAAGAGATCACGAGAAAGAGCGAGGCTGTGAGCAGAGCAGGGGAGATAAAAAAGCATGAGAAAAAGTGAGGCTGAGAGTGGAGTCGGGAGATAAAAGAGTTAACTGCTGCTAGATCTCAAAGGGTGTCCAGATTTGAAGAAAATCAAGGGTTGCATCATAGGGAACAAGACAAGTGATTGGTTTTTGAGTACTTTGCTTGTTCTGCTTATTTATCTTTAAACACTGGTGCAATTGGCGGCATGAACAGTGGTTAGAATCATAGAATCCCTACAGTGCAGAAGGAGGCCATTCATCCCATTGAGTCTGAAAGAGCACACTACCTAGGCCCAAATCCCCAACCCTATCCCTGTAACACCGTCGAGGGGCAAATGTAGCATGGCCAATTCAATTAACCTGAATATCTTTAGACTGTGAGAGGAAACTGGAGCACTTGGAGGAAACCCATGCTACCTCACAGCTAGCACTGCTACCTCACAGTGTCAGGGACCCCACAGGTTTGATTCTAGCCTTGGGTGACTGACTGTGTGCAGCTTGCACATTCTCTCTGTGTCTGCATGGGTTTACTCCTGGCGCTTCAGTTTTTCTCTCAGTCCAAAGATGTGCAGGTTAGATGGGGCTACGAGGATAGGGCGGGGGAATGAGCCTAGGTAGGATGCTTTTTTGTAGGATCGGTACAGACTCGATAAGCCAAAAGGCCACTGTTGTGATTCAATGTTCTAATTTATTGGTAACTAAGGTTTTCTTCGCAATAATACTTCTGTAATAGCAGCAGTAAAGTTTATTGGAAGCAGCAGGGTTTATTCTTTAAAATAAATGCAAACAAACAAAAAAATCTAAAAACATGGTCTTGATTCTCCGTAGGTGGGATCCCCCGCTTTGCCGGCATCGCACTCACGCCCGCGGATATCCCGACGACATGGGGGTGCCCACAATGGGAAACCCCATTGGCCGGCTGCCGGGCCGCAAGATCCCACTGCTGGCGGGGCGCGCTGCAGCAGAGAACATAGAACATAGAACAGTACAGCACAGAACAGGCCCTTCGGCCCTCAATGTTGTGCCGAGCATTGTCCGAAACCAAGATCAAGCTATCCCACTCCCTGTCATTCTGGTGTGCTCCATGTGCCTATCCAGTAACCGCTTGAAAGTTCCTAAAGTGTCCGACTCCACTATCACAGCAGGCAGTCTATTCCACACCCTAACCACTCTCTGAGTAAAGAACCTACCTCGGACATCCCTCCTATATCTCCCACCCTGAACCTTATAGTTATGCCACCTTGTAACAGCTACATCCACCCGAGGAAATAGTCTCTGAATGTCCACTCTATCTATCCCCCTCATCATCTTATAAACCTCTATTAAGTCACCTCTCATCCTCCTCCGCTCCAAAGAGAAAAGCCCTAACTCCCTCAACCATTCTTCATAAGACCTATCCTGCAAACCAGGCAGCATCCTGGTAAATCTCCTTTGCACCCTTTCCAATGCTTCCACATCCTTCCTATAGTGAGGTGACCAGAACTGGACACAATACTCCAAATGTGGTCTCACCAGGGTCATGTACAGTTGCAGCATAACCCTGCAGCTCTTAAACTCAAGCCCCTTGTTAATAAACGCTAACACACGACAGGCCTTCTTCACGGCTCTATCCACTTGAGTGGCAAACTTCAGAGATCTGTGGACCTGAATCCCAAGATCTCTCTGTTCCTCCATATTCCTCAGAACCCTGCCGGTGACCCTGTAATCCGCATTCAAATTTTTTTCTCCCAAAATGAATCACCTCGCACTTATCAGGGTTAAACTCCATCTGCCATTTTTCGGCCCAGCTCTGCATCCTATCAATGTCTCTTTGCTGCCTACAACAGCCCTCCACCTCATCCACTACTCCACCAATCTGGGTGTCATCAGCAAATTTACTGACCCACCCTTCAGCCCCCTCCTCACAAATAGCAGAGGACCCAGCACTGATCCCTGTGGTACACCGCTGCTAACTGGTCTCCAGTCTGAAAATTTTACATCCACCAACACCCTCCGTCTTCTGTGTGATAGCCAGTTACTTATCCAATTGGCCAAACTTCCCTCTATCCCACACCTCCTTACTTCCTTCATGAGCCGACCATGGGGAACCTTATCAAACGCCTTACTAAAATCCATGTATACGACATCAACTGCTCTACCTTCATCTACACACTTAGTTACCTCCTCAAAGAATTCAATCAAATTTGTGAGGCAAGACGTACCCTTCACAAATCCGTGTTGACTATCCCAGATTAAGCTACATCTTTCCAAATGGTCATAAATCCTATCCTTCAGGACCTTTTCCATTAACTTACCGACCACCGAAGTAAGACTAACCGGCATAGAGAACATAGAACATAGAACATTACAGCGCAGTACAGACCCTTCAGCCCTCGATGTTGCGCCGACCTGTGAAACCATTCTAAAGCCCATCTACGCTATTCCCTTAACATCCATATGTTTATCCAATGACCATTTAAATGCTCTTAATGTTGGCGTGTCCACTACTGTTGCAGGCAGGGCATTCCACGCCCTTACTACTCTCTGAGTAAAGAACCTACCTCTGACATCTGTCCTATATCTATTTCCCCTCAATTTAAAGCTATGTCCCCTTGTGCTAGACATCTCCATCTCAAGAAAAAGGCTCTCACTGTCCACCCTTTCTTATCCTCTGATCATCTTGTATGCCTCAATTAAGTCACTTCTTAATCTTCTTCTCTCTATCGAAAATAGCCTCAAGTTCCTCAGCCTTCCCTCATAAGATCTTTCCTCCATACCAGGCAACATCCTGGTAAATCTCCTCTGCACCCTTTCCAATTCTTCCACATCCTTCCTATAATGCGGCGACCAGAATTGCACACAATACTCCAAATGCGGCCGCACCAGAGTTTTGTACAGCTGCAACATGACCTCATGGCTCTGAAACTCAATCCCTCTACCAATAAAAGCTAACACACCGTACGCCTTCTTAACAACCCTCTCAACCTGGGTGGCAACTTTCAGGGAACTATGTACATGGACCCTGAGATCTCTCTGCTCATCCACACTACAAGAATCTTACCATTAGCCCAGTGTCTTCCTGTTATTCCTTCCAAAATGAATCACCCTCACTTTTCTGCATTAAACTCCATTTGCCACCTCTCAGCCCAGCTCTGCAGCTTATCTATCTCCCTCTGTAACTTGTAACATCCTTTCACACTGTCCACAACTCCACCGACTTTAGTGTCATCTGCAAATTTACTCACCCATCCTTTTACGCCCTCCTCTAGGTCCTTTATAAAAATGACAAACAGTAGTGGCCCCAAAACAGATCCTTGCAGTACACCACTAGTAACTGGACTCCTGGCTGAACATTTCCCATCAACCACCACCCTTTGTCTTCTTCCAGCTAGCCAATTTCTGATCCAAAGTGCTAAATCACCCTGAATCCCATGCCTCCGTATTTTCTGCAATAGCCTACCATGGGGAACCTTATCAAACGCTTTACTGAAATCCATATACACCACATCAACTGCTTTACCCTCGTCCACCTGTTTGGTCACCTTCTCAAAGAACTCAATAAGGTTTGTGAGGCACGACCTACCCTTCACAAAACCTTGTTGACTATCTCTAATCAAATTATTCCTTTCCAGATGATTATACATCCTATCTCTTTTAAACCTTTCCAAGACTTTGCCCACAACAGAGGTAAGGCTCACTGGTCTATAATTACCAGGGTCATTGCTATTCCCTTTCTTGAACAGAGGAACAACATTCGTCACTCTCCAGTCCTCTGACACTATCCCCATGGGCAGTGAGGACCAAAGCCAAAGGCCCTGCAATCTCATCCCTTGCCTCCCAAAGAATCCTTGGATATATCCCATCTGGCCCAGGGGACTTGTCGACCCTAAGGCTTTTCAAAATTGCTAATACACCCTTCCTCAGAACATCTACCTCCTCCAGCCTACCCGCCTGTATCACACTCTCATCCTCAAAAACATGGCCCCTCTCCTTGGTGAACACTAAAGAAAAGTATTCATTCAACGCCTCTCCTATTTCTTCTGACTCCATGCACAAGTTCCCACTACTGTCCTTTCCCGGCCCTAACCTCAACCTGGTCATTCTTTTATTTCTCACGTAAGAGTAAAAAGCCTTGGGGTTTTCCTTGATCCGACCCACCAAGGACTTCTCATAGATCTCCTAAGCCCTTTTTTTTAGCTCATTCCTTGCTACCTTGTAACCCTCCAGCAACCCAACTGATCCTTACTACAAAACAGGTGCAGCGGGACGAAGAATCTCGCCCCTTATCTGTGTAATTAAGAAATCTATAACTTTTAGTTATAGATGGTTCTAGCTTTAATAAGCACAATAAATTGGAATATACATAGGAACATTATAAGTTGATTGAGAATGTAATTAAACTAAATAACATCAGTAACTAAGTCCGGACAGGTGATATGTTGAAACTGTGGAATGTGGGAGCTTCCAAATGCAAAGGGGATTCAGGGCAAACACATATGCAGAAAGCGTGAGCAGCTAGAGAATTCTGAATCAGAAGCCAAACAGCAGATACTGCACAACATAAGGGAGGGGAGAAATACCTGGACACTTTGTTCCAGAAACCAATCACACCTCGAAGAGTAGGATCATCTATTTTGGACAAAAGTGAGGGGCAGGAGGATGTGACCATGAGTGAGGCAGGTAAAGGGACCAAATCGACAGTGGAGGAGTCTCACACTGTGCAATTGTCAAACAGGTTTGTGGTGTTCACAACGTGGGTCGATGAAAGCAAGGTCGCCAAGGTGGATAAGCAGGTTGGCCATGGCACCAAGGTACAGGAAGCTGTTAAAGTGGGAGGAGGGGACAGTATAGTGAGGGGGATTGACACTGTTTTCTGTAGCAAAAGCAAGAGTCCATACGGCTGTGTTTTGCCTGCCCGGTTCCAGGGTTTGCAACCTTTGCTCAGGGCTGGAGAGGAACTTGCAGTGCTAGCGGAGGATCCAGTTATCATGGTCCATGTAGATACCAATGGCACAGGCAGACAACGAGAGAGGTTGTGCATGGTCAATATGAAGAGCTATGCACCAAATTAAGAAGCAGAACCTGAGAGATAATCTCTGGATTATTACTTGAGCCACATGCTAATTGGATAGGAGAAATAAGGTTAGGCAAATGAATGCATGGCTGAAAGATTGGTGTGGGAGAAGTGGATTACAGTTTGTGGTCACTGGCAACAGTACTGGAGGAAATGTGGCAGATGTACCATTGGGTCTCCACCTGAACCATGCTCGGACCATAGCTCTAACGAGATGCGTAAGTAGGGAAGCAGAGAGGGTTTTAAACTAAATAAGGGCTGGTGAGGGATCGAACGTGGGTAGATGCAGGAAATCAAGGGGTAGAGGCAAGTCAGGATATGGAAAATGAGGTCCAGAGAATGGCACCAAGAGAAAAAATACTAAGAATACATTAACAGTCAAGACTAGATGTTACAAAGTCATCAAAAAGACAAAACTACCTCTGTGTCTGAATGTGTACAGCATTCACAACAAAGTAAATGAATTAATAGCACTGTAGTAAAGGAATATGATCTGATAGCCATTATGGAGACACAGGGGGGCAGCACGGTGGCACAGTGGTTAGCATTGTTGCCTACGGAGCTGAGGACCCGGGTTCGAATCCCGGCCCTGGGTCACTGTCCGTGTGGAATTTGCACATTCTCCCCGTGTTTGCGTGGGTTTCGCCCCCACATTCCAAAAGATGTGGCCTCACGGTAGCATGGTGGTTAGCATCAATGCTTCACAGCTCCAGGGTCCCAGGTTCGATTCCCGGCTGGGTCACTGTCTGTGTGGAGTCTGCACGTCCTCCCCGTGTGTGCGTGGGTTTCCTCCGGGTGCTCTGGTTTCCTCCCACAGTTCAAAGATGTGCGGGTTAGGTGGATTGGCCATGCTAAATTGCCCGTAGTGTAAGGTTAATGGGGGGATTGTTGGGTTACGGGTATACGGGTTACGTGGGTTTAGGTAGGGTGATCATTGCTCGGCACAACATCGAGGGCCGAAGGGCCTGTTCTGTGCTGTACTGTTCTATGTTCTATGTGCAGGATAGGTGGATTGGCCACGCTAAATTGCCCCCTTAATTGGAAAAAATAATTGGGTATGCTAAATTTATTTTTAAAACATTTTTTTAAATTATGGAGACACAGCTGCAGATGATAAGGATTGGGTCCTGAGTTTTATATGGCATTCAAGAAGAATAGAGCAACACATTCAGGAACCAACCAGAGAGCAGCTTATATTCGACTTGGGTATTGTGTAATGTGACAGCATTAATTAATTATCTCAGAGTAAAGGCAAGCCTAGCTAGCAACAGCCACAAAATAGTTGAATTTTACATCCAGTTTGAAAGGGAGAAGAGCAGACTCATATTTTAAACTTAAATAAGGGTAACTATATGGGCATGAAAGCTGAGATGGCTGAAGTGAACTAGGATCAGAGGCTTAGGGGATAATGACACAAACATAGGAAGGAAAGTATGTTGTGGAGAGGACATAAGGAGGTTGCAGATGGATATGGATAGATTGAGTGAGTGGGGCGAAAATCTGGCAAATGGAGTATGTAGGAAAATGTGAAGTTATTTACTTGGACAGCAAGAATAAAAAGGCAGAGTATTACTCAAACAGAGAATGGCTGCAGAATTCCAAATCACAAAAAGCTAGTACACAGGTACAGCATGTAATCAAAAGGCTATTGGAATGCTATCCTTTATTATGAGAGCAACTGAACATAAAATAAAGGATATTATGTTTCAGTTATATGGGGCATTGGTGAGACCACATCCTAAATACTGTGTTCAGTTTTGGTTTCCTTATTTAAGGAAGGATGTAAATGCATTGGAGGTGATTCAGAGGAGGTTCACTAGATTGATACCTGAAATAAGCGGGTTGTCTTATGAGGAATGGTCGGATAGACTGCGGCTTGCTTTTACTGGAGTTTAGAAGAGTGAAGTATATAAAATCGTGGATGGGATTGACACGGTGGATGTGGAAAGGATGTTTCCTCCTGTAGGTGAGTCCAGAACTAAGGGGCACTATTTTAAAATCAGGGGTCATCCATTTAGGATAAAGATGAGGAGATATTTTTCTCTCAGAGGGTTGCGTGACTTTGGATCTTAGAAATTAAGACTGAATGGCAAGACCGAAGAAGATTAAAGTAGTTTGTGCAGAACCTATATATAAATATAAGCCAAGATGAGCTACATTACTTTGTTTTTCATTTCTTCCATCATGTGATCCCATGTCTTCAAATTTTAGTTGAATGTGTTCAACTGGGGGCTGGTTTACCTCACTGGGCTAAATCGCTGGCTTTTAAAGCAGGCCAGCAGCACAGTTCGATTCCCGTACCAGCCTCCCCGGACAGGTGCCGGAATGTGGCGACTAGGGGCTTTTCTCAGTAACTTCATTGAAGCCTACTCGTGGCAATAAGCGATTTTCATTTTTTTTTCATTTCATGATTCTTTTTTGGCAGCAACTTGCTATTTTACAAATAGATGTTTAGGATCTATAGCAATTCCATGGATGACCTGTAATATATATTTCAAAAGAACACGTTAGTTCAGGAATACACTGATCATATCAAACTGCATGTCTGTAAGATTCGTTACCAAAGTATACGTTACCAACAATAGGGTCAGTCAGCAAAGCTATCAAGGAAACGTGTTGAAAAGAGGTCAGCACAGAGCAAGGTGATTGCAAAACGTGTACAGTTTGTTAAATCAATGATAATTTCATCATTAAACATTGACCTCAGTGCTTAGAATCATCAGTGCATTATTGAAGGTCATTGTCCCTGTACAAATGTACCCAATTTCAATCAGTCTGAAAGTATTGTGTTTATTTATAGATTAATTCAGATGCACGGTTTTCCTCTACACATTCCCCACAGGCTCAGTGAAATTCCTCTGAACATTTCAGTCTGCTTTCTGTTACGGACTAGGAATCATTATTAAATCTTTCTTCAGCATTCCGACTAGTCACAAACGAATTCACATTCCTAACACTGCAGGCACCTACACCAGACAGTTCATAAAATCTATCAAATCATGGAATGGTTACAGCACAGAAGGAGGCTATTTGGCCCTCTGAGTCCATGCTAACTCATTGCATGAGTAATGTTGAGCTTCTACAACAGAGAAAGAAATCCAACACTGTATGTCCCAAAGCATTATCCTTATTGCTATTCTTTTTAAACTGGACTTTTTCTGCTGAAGCAAGAAAATTAAGATGGCTGTTACAAGTCACCTGATCACAGGGTTGTCCTTCTGTCACGGAACTATCCCCAGCAGTTTCAAGAACAAAATAATTATTTTTTCAGCTTCTGGAACTTTAACCCTTCAATGTACAGACCCCTTATAATCAATAAAAGAGGCGGAAGTGCAGGTGAACTGGTTCCCCCATCCTGAATTATCACAGAAGAGAAAGATGCCTGCCTCAGAGATTCTGGCACCCGCAATCATTCATTTAAGTGGCTGAGCATCTTTCATTCAGGCTTGTTCCTGTTCTGCCTAATACCTAATTACATTATCACATAACCCGAGGGTGAAACAGTAGAGCACCTTGTGATATAAATTGGGCATAAGCATGGATTTTGTTATAATAATAATGTTGAGGTAATCAGAACTACCATTATTGAGATAAATTGGACAGCAACATCTAGTAAGTACAGATACATAGTTAAGAGTAGAAATCCAGAAGTTAGTGTCCTTCACCTCCATAGCTTTTGCTGTTGTTGTCCTGGCCAATAAACATACACTAAAATGACTGTAACACTGTAAACCTGCGGTATTTGTCCATAGGGTTTGTACTAAAAGCAGTCTGCCGCAAGTGTGTTTACCACAGTATGTTAGTTACTATAGCACAAGCTTTCTGGCCTTCGAAGAAAGACTAAGTTTGTGTTTTAAAAGACGAAATTGGGCCCGATCTAGCCAAATTTCAACAGAGTCCCATGATGAGAACATTTATCTCTGTGTTTCCTGACGCTCACAGCGCCAAGAAACACCACACTATCTATCAGAACTCTTGCAATCCGGGGCCTCATCAGAAAACGCCGCACCGAGACCGCACTTAGAGAGCTCCGCTCACCGGACCTCCTCAGTGCATCCCGATCTTTCAACCCTCCGACACTACCCCTCCCAAAGTCCCAGTCCCCTCCACACACCGGGCATGCCCAAGCCCAATCTCCACCATGGGGGAAATGCCAGTCTGGCACCCTGGCAGTGGCAGGATGGCACCCAGGTGACCCTGCCGGGGTGCCAGGCTGGCAGTGCCAGGGTTCCTGGGTGGCATCAGCAATGCCAGGGTGCCACCCTTCCAGGAGGGCTACCACATGGGGGTCCCCGATCCACTGGGAGACCCCTCACGTGCCATTCCATCTGGTCCCTGTTTGTGGGACCAGCACCGAATGGCTCTTGACCAAGGTCTCGGCAAGGGGGTCTCACTAGAATAGGTGTGTGCATATTAGAGTGAGACTAGCTGTCGCACTCTAATATGCGGATTTCCAAAATACTGATCCCACCCAGATTGCAAGGAATTCAAAAGTTATAACATAGTACACTCTGCTAGCTTTGGACAACGGAACTGAGACTTTGTGGCACCCGAGAGATGGGTCGGGACTCGGTTCAGTTGGTTCGCTGGTGGCCAATGAATTGGTCAAAAGGCCGCAGCTGTCCGGTAATTAGGTGGGGATTGGATCCTGCCTGAGTTGGATGATTTCCAGAGACCTAAGGAAAGCAGAGTTTGACCCCTGAAAACTCGGGGGAAAGGAACTGTTTTCTCTCTCTCGTGTTTTCTCCATAAACTGTTGTCTTTCTGAAACTGTGGAGACCTGAATGAACCTACAGTGAAAACCTCGAACTGAAAGCCTAGATTGAAGGAAGAAAAAACTGCACAGCTGGACACAGAATCTGTATGAATCTACAGTGAAAACCTAAAAATAAAGTTTGGATTGAAGCAAGGTGTGCTAGAAAAACCATCTGACACAAAGCCTTTTACTTTCATGATCATATTTTACACCCCTTTACTCGCCTCTGTGTTTGTCCTATGGGTGTGTGTAGGGGGTGGGATGAGTTTAAGTGGGGGATTAGGAATTAGTTGATAGTTAATCAGTTGTATTTGCAGCATATTTCTTTATAGTTTTTGTTATTAATAAAAAACAATTCTGCTTACATTTATAATCCTGGTGACTGTAAGTATTGGGCAGCCAAGAGCCAAAGACTTTGGGTATTTTTTGAAGAATTATTGCTTAATTCAATTGTGTTGCGACTCCGGGTCAAGGGGGGATGGAATTGACCGCACCCTAGCCAAGAGTGTCGTAGTACCCCTTATAATGTAACTGTGATACCAAAGAATGCACCTGAAGTACTTCCAGTGGCGACATGTAGGAGGACGTCGCATGTTGGGTAGTTCCTGCCAGAGTCCTCGGTTTTTGGCCGCCTTCCCCCTACTTTCTGGGGAGAATTTGATTGGAAACTTTTCTCAACTGAACTTTGGTTATGAAAGGATGACTAAAAGCCAAAAGAAGAATACTTTGAAGAAAGGTGCAAGCGCTAGTCTGCCGGCAGAGTCAAGTTCAGTGAGGAGTGGGGTGGGAGGAAAGGTGGCGGAGTTTAACTCTCCAGGTGGGGCCACTGTGATAATGATGGAAGTGCTGGCGGAGGTGATGGAGGTTGAGTTTGAGAAGCAGTTCAGCAAGCATTTCAGGCAGCATGGGAGGGAAATGCAGGAGAGTCTTCAGCAGTCAGTGGAAGACTTGGTGGCCCCAGTGAGGGAGGCGATTGATAAGATATCGGAGACGGTGCGCAAGCATGGTAATGTGGAGGGAGCGCTCTCGAGGCACAGCGACCTACTCACTTCTTTGTAAGCTGAGTTATTGAAGGTGGAGGACAGTAATAAGATCCTAAGAGCAGAGGTCGAGGACTGGGAAAGCAGATGTCAGTGGCTGAACTTGCAGATTGTGGGGCTGCCTGTGAGAATGGAGGGCCCAAGACCGACGGAGTAGTTTTTGGCAATGTTTGGGAAGTTGATGGGAGAGAAGGAATAAGCCTCCTCCTTCAAGCTGGATAGGGCACAACGATTGCTCCAGCCAAAGCCACGGGCTAACGAGCCACGTGGAGCTGCGATAGTTTGCTTTCACAGCTACCAGATGAAGGAGAAGGTGCTGCCATGGGCTAAAGCAGATCTATGAGGGTGAGGTGGTAGTATTCGGATATACCAAGATGTCACGTTGGAGTTGGCGAGAAGGCGGGCGGCCTTCAACAAGGCAAAGATAGCACTTTACAAAACTGGAGTGCATTTTAGAGTGATCTACCCGGCAAAGTTGAGGGTCATACACAACTCGAGGAATCACGTTTTTGAGACGGCCGAGGAGGTGGAGGCATTTGTAAAGGTCGTAGACTGAACTCTGAATGGTGGAAGGGGACTTTGTTGTGAAAAGGGGGGCTGTTACAGGGCTATGTGTTTTGTGTTTTCTTTGTTCTATCTAGTACCTTGTATTTTCTTTGCATCGTGGTATTATTACTCGTTCATTAAAAATTGTTGTGTGGAACTGTTCAATGGCTTCTCTCCCCTTTTTTTGTGGTTTTTAGGAATGGAAAGGGGGAGGGGGACAATGATGTTTAGAAGGATGGGGTGGGTGTGGATGGTCCATTGCTTTATTGTTCATTTTTGGGGGAGAGGGACTCTGGCAGGGGAGGCGGGGGGTGGGGGCAGGGCTACCCTGCTAGCAAACTGCAGTTTGCCAGTAAACGAGAGCAAGGTGGGGGAGAGGCTTGCTGCCTGTGTGACTGTTTGTGCAAGTTTCAACAAGCATATGAGGTGTGAATGGTGGGGGTGAAGGAGATAAGAGCGGTTTTGAGGGGAAGTGGTTGTGGGACTATTGGGATGGGGAGGGGGAGGGGTAGTTTGGTGACAATGACGGGGGTTGTTTTTTGGCTCCATCCGATGGGTTGTGGGAGTGAGACCCACACTAACACTAACACACTAAGTGTGTGCGCTGTGAGAGGGGCCCATGTGCATATGTTCTGGGCATGTCCAGAGCTGGTGAGAATTAGGGTCTCATTCTTCAGCACCATGTCGCAGATTTTACAGATGGATTTGGAGCCCAGTCCCCTAGCGGCCATATTTGGTGCGGCGGCGGACGTCTTAGCCTTCACCTTGTTGATCGCTCATAGGCGGGTTCTGTTGGAGTGGAGGTAAGCTTCTCTACCCTGTGCCTCAGTGAGCCTGAGGGATCTCATGGAGTTTTTACATCTTGAGAAAGTGAAATACACATTAACTGGTGCAATTGAGGAGTTCTACAAAAGATGGTGGCCTTTTATTTTGTTCTTTAAAGAGCTAATCACCATGAGCTGTTTGGGGGGGGGGGGGGGGGGGGGCTGCAATTGGGCTGAAGTTACTGTGTTTGGTTGCTTGTTTTGTATTTATTAAAAAACGTCTGATAAAAATATTTAGAAATAAGTCAAATAAATAATTAATCTGCAGTTAAATAATGTGTGGGTACTTTTATATTTTGCACTATTATAAATGTAACCAAAACCCAGGTGATGACAGCTATCCATATTGTCCATCTGCCAATGCAACTAAATTAGATTAAATCTAGCAGACTGATTGAAGGTGTAGTTCTGGACACTGCACACATGCTGTACACATGATTGAAGTCAATTCAGGAAAACATTTGATGAGATTTCATTCTACAGCACTGCTAACTGGTGCGCTGTTTCAAAACTGAAATTTTAAAACTGAATATCATGAAGGAAAACAGTTGATTATATGTGGAGCTTGAAACTGAAAAGGGCATAGCTTCCCAACTGTTCTGAATAAATTTTGGCTAAATCTTGAGTGCAGCAGTAATAAAGAAACTAAGTGAGAGTGACATCCTCAGCATTGAACTGTTCAAACCAACCTTTAAAGTGCAAGCTTTCACCTACACTCATTGAACCAAAATTGAACTTTTAATTTTGTCTAAAGTGCATTAGGCACCAATATAATGCCCAATACTTGATATTTTTATTCTATTCGCTTGTTTTTAAACACATCCACATATCACTCCTTAGCTGACAGGTCTTGCAACGTGGACCGCTTCTTCTTCTTGTGTATGTCTTTATATTTTGAAGTATAATTTATTTTGCACACTCGGTTACTAAAGACATTTCAACTTTCAGCTCTTGAATTGCCAGCAGGTTCAAAGAAAATTCTGCCTTTTTGGAAAATCAGTTGTATCACAGTAATAATTCAGTTCTGTGGATCATCAGAGACCAGGATTACTACCCCCCACCCACCCCACACAATCTGACAACACCTCACCAACTGACTAAACGTGTGTGCCCCCCATCCCTCCCAACCCAACCCAACTTCCCCAGCTGATCACATTAACCTCCACCTACCCGATGACTGTCCCAACCAAACCTGACTACCCTCACCACTCAACTACCCCCCCCGATCCAACCTGACAAGCGCCCGGCTTGACGACCTCTCCCAAACAGACTCAATGACCCCGCTGATCCGCTCCTCTACCTCTCTCACCTGCCACCCTACCCACAGACCACCCTACCTATGTATCCACCTTTCCCATTCACCCATTCATTAACATTCATACTGGACATTTAAACTTAACATACGGCAACCGGTGCCTTTAAAAAGGGGCGTTCTTGTCTCCCCCCCCCCCCCCCCCCCCCCCCCCCCCCGATACATAAAGAGCTTCAATGGACGCTGCACCCCAAATTCTGGAGAAACTGAGCTCGGAATGCCCAGCTAAAAATGTGAAGCAGGGTCAGTGCATGGGAAAGTTCAAGTGTAGTACCAATCCAGCGATGAATGCCGCTCCACGGACAATCCAGGACATGATTATAGTAAAGAGGCAACTAAAATGTCACAAATAGTTTTATTCCTGTGGTTTATTTCAAACTTATTACATTGCCAAAGTAAAATTGTAAATACTGTTTTTGTTCATTGTGGCTGTCCCTGTATTGTATCATCTTCCATATCTGTCTATTTCATAGATTTCATAGATTTTACAGTGCAGAAGGAGGCCATTCGGCCCATCGAATCTGCACCGGCTCTTGGAAAGAGCACCCTACCCAAGGTCAACACCTCCACCCCATCCCCATAACCCCATAACCCAGTAACCTCACCAAACACTAAGGGCAATTTATCATGGCCAATCCACCTAACCTGCACATCTTTGGACTGTGGGAGGAAACCGGATCACCCGGAGGAAATCCACGCGCACACGGGGAGGATGTGCAGACTCCGCACAGACAGTGACCCAAGCCGGAATCGAACCTGGGACCCTGGAGCTGTGAAGCGATTATGCTGCCCACAATGCTACCGTGCTGCCCTTCACCTTCACTCTTCACCTATCAACCCTATTTAGTCAGATGCTTAACAAATTCTTTTTTTCTATTTAATTGAACCTTAAACTTGTATTAGTAAGAGGTGAGAGCAATTTTTTCTCTCTTTAAACAAAAGTTTTCATTGGCTGGACACCACTTTTAAAGGCTGGAATTTTACAGGGCATTTGTTGTTAGGCTTTGAGGTGGGGAGGCTGCTAAAATGATTTGGGAAGGGGTCAGGTGGGTACCCGACATTGTCCTGTTGCCATGTCATTTTGCAAACAATGGGAATCGTAACCCTAGTCTGCCTCCACAGAACTCAATTGAGCCATTTATGTTGCCAATTAAGGACCTCATCTTGACTCTGCTGGCATTTTGGCGGGGAAATGGGTGCCTTCGCCATGTTGGGGAGATCTAGTAGAGCCTGATGACCTCGCAGTGTGGGTTTGGAGAAGGGCTCCTTTTTGGGCACTCTTTGGCCACTGGGGCCCCCCGGTGGCATTAGTGTTAGCAGCCCTCACCAACCTCCCTCCACCGCTCCCCGTCCTTTGCCTCATCAAGATCTGCCCGATTGGCCTTGTTGCCTCCAGATCCCACTTACCTCATTGTGAAGGCACCCATCCATCACCGCATCCTCTTTGTCCATATGCAGCCAGTGACCAGTGATGCTTCTGAGGTTGCTGGCCCTCTGATTAGGCCAGCAGCTCCTGGGAGCAGGCCATTGCAATTCGCAGGACAGCGGGCCTGATGCCAGACGCTTAATTAACTGCCGCCTGAAAAATGCATTCCTGGTCCGACTGCCTGCCAAAGCAGATTAGTCACCTTCCCCACTTTTGGCTCAGCCACCTCCAGAAAATCCCAACCTAGATTTCCAGATGGCAAGTGGGGTAGTTTCCTGATAGTTCCTTAGGGTAGTGTCCTGGGCCCAATCATCTTCAGCTGCTTCAGGGTAGTGTCCTGGGCCCAATCATCTTCAGCTGCTTCAGGGTAGTGTCCTGGGCTCAATCATCTTCAGCTGCTTCATCAACCTTATTCCCATCACAAGGTCAGAAGTAAGGATGTTCACTGATAATTGCACAATGTTCAGCACCTTTCGCAACTCCTCAGATAGTGAAGCATTCCATATCCATATGCAGAAAGACCTGGACCACATTCGGGCTTTGGCTGATATGTTGCCAGGCACATAAGTGCCAGGCATTGGCCATCTTCCCTTGACTTTCCATGGCATTATCATCGCTGAATCTCCCACGGTCACTATCCTGGGGGTTACCTTGACCAGAAACTGTCAGAGGTTGGGAATTTTGTGGAGTGTAACTTGCCTCCCGACTCCCAAAATCTGTCCACGATCAACAAGGCACAAGTGAGGAGTGTGATGGAATACTCTCCACTTGCCTGAATAAGTGCAAGTCCACCAATATTTAAGAAGCTTGACATCATCCAGAACAAAGCAACCCACTTAATTGGCACCCCATCCACCACCTTCAACTTTCATTTCCCCTGCCATTGATACTCGCCCAACTCGAGACTCCCGAACAAGAGAAGGACAATGGAAGCGCTTCAAAGACACCTTGAAGGCTCACCTCAAGAAATGCAACATAGACATCAATACCCGAGGGATCCTTGCTTAGAAGAGACCGACTTGGAGGAACCTCCTGTTTGAAGGAACACAATTCTTGAAAGCCTGGAAAAGGAGCCTGAGAAAGGAATACCTTTCTAGAGTCCAAGGACCAACCCACCATCTAGGAATACCTGTCAAGTGTACGGTCGAAGATGCGGCCCTAGGATCTGGCTCATCATGCAAGGACCCACAGAACCCCATGAACAGTAACACTGAGTTTCTTAGGTGGACAATCATACTCGCTAGCGAGTGATCAGCAAAGAAGAAGACACAGTGACAGCAAGGTGCCCTGCAGCAACTCACCAAGGTTCCTACAATAGCACCCATGATGTCTGCCATCTGGAAGGACGAGGGCAATAGATACATAGCAACAACACCACCTGCAACATCCCCTCCAAGCCACAAACCATCCTGACCTGGAATTACATCGCTGTTCCTTCACTGTCACTGGTTCAAAATCCTGGAACTCCTTTCCTACACCACATAGACTGCAGCAGTTCAAACAGGTGGCTCACCACCACCTTCCCAAGGGCAATTAGGGATGGGCAATAAATGCAATCACGGTGCAATAAATGCAATAACATGCCCAATAGCCAGCGACACCCAGATCCCATGAAAAAAGGAAAACAAACACCTTTGGTTGTAATAATTGACATCATCGGATAGTGTATCGCAGGATTCTTCTGCAAACCTGGAAACATTTCTTGATGTCAAGTAAGATCATTAGCAGTCTCCAGACATTAAGGAACCTGCAAAAAAAAACTTGTCCACAGCATGTAGAACATTAAAGACTATAAACCAATTATGCACCAATATCATCTTTTCAATTTATGGAATTTTTGTGTTCTTTAATTTAATATTACTTTTCGTTCTGCATCCCAAAATCTAATAATAAGTACAGGTTTAAATATATTAATTTAAACTGTCTGTTGGGACCCAAAACATCCTTAAGGACTTTGCATATTTTCTGGTTTTAACTGTTCAAACAGCTCAGAATGAAAATGATATTTGAATCCAAAAATAATTTAATTTGTATCCCACTATGAAGTTTAACCTTTTTTCTAGTATTTGGAACTGACTAATGACATCCTATCATTCCCAACGGAAGACTTAGTGCTGCCACCGTGATTGTATTTCTTGCTCAACGCATTCTTTCACTGGAATAAATATATCTGCTCTGTAAGCATGTAGAGAAGATCTGCAAGTATGCGTGGAAGGAGTGCGCAGCAGTAGGAAATAAATAACCTCATTTTCCGAACCTTTGCGTCATTTTAGTTGATCCCCATGTCCCCATAATCAAAATTATTTTTTCAAAGAAAAACTATAAATACCTTCATAAAAATGGGGTAAGTAACATGTCCATATTAATTTTCTCCTTTCTGAAATAGCCTGTAAAGACTTTAAAAGCATTGCTGTTAGTTGCCATTCTGTGGCAGTTGTTCCTCCCATCGACACTTTGTCCTATGTAGTACTGTAACAGTGATTAATTTCAGTAGCGCTGTTATCATAGATATCATTCAGTCTGATTTACGGCTTTATTGAGACAGAAATACGACTTGTCAAATGATTAGTGGCATTTGAGATTTAAAGGAACTCATTTCAGGTAAACCAACTTAGAGGTACAACAAATGAGTAGGTTTTAAATACTTATCTCAGAGATGAAGATGTTAACTGAGCACTGGATGTTTAGTTGCCTAGCTGTTAGTCCATTGCTCAAAGTATGGCACCATGTTTATGATAGAAATGCTGAACCGTTGAAAAATAATTTTTCATCGATTATAAATTCTACCTGAAAATAAGTTGCAGTTCAACCATGACTAAGCTTTTACAAATGGAATAAAGTGCCCATTAGGATCACAGCCTATTTCTGTGTGTAATATTCTATTAAGTCCATCAAGCTTGCGCTGGTGACGTTTCTCCTAATGAGCCATCTAATCCCATCCCAGTCCCCTGCTTGTTTTCTGAACCTTTCAATATTCCTCTTTTCTAGCTGCTATCTGATTCCATTTTAAATGCAATTACGGTAACCATTTCAATAATGCTTTATGGTAAAGAATTCCAAATGTCAACATATAAAAACAAATGAAAGTTCGGGCAGTTTCGACAATGAGTGGCTGATTCACAATGGCAATGTTATAAACATTGAGCAGTTGAAAAATGACACCTATGTGTTTGTAAGTAATATTTTTCAGTAAACTGCAGTATGGTGACAAAGGTTCTTTATTCAACCCCTGGGGCTTGCTATATTAGCTCAGATGTCAGTCAGGTATAAACACTCACTCTGGTTCATACCAGACAAAAGGAACACATACAGGATTAGCAAGTCATTGGTGAACTAATGAATATATCCAGTGTCTAAAAAAACAAAAATAAAATCATCATCAAGGTGCCACCTTAGCACTTTTTTTTCTCTGGATTAAATAACTGGGATATGGTGGATTGTCTTAAACACGCTCACAACTGTTGCAATGTGGAGATTGACTTAAACAATTCTGCCGAGATGATCACAGACAAGTTATATATTGTTAGAGTGACAGTCATTCCATTTGCTTGATGCACCATGATTTACATGCAAGGTTCCAACTGCTCAGTCTTTTTTATAATAATCTTTATTGTCACAAGTAGGCTTACATAAACACTGCAAGGAAGTTACAGTGGAAAGCCCCTAGTCGCCACATTCCGGCGCCTGTTCTGGTACACGGAGGGAGAATTCAGAATGTCCGATTCACTGAACAGCACGTCTTTCAGGACTTGTGGGAGGAAACTGGAGTACCCGGAGGAAACCCACGCAGACACGGGCAGAATGTGCAGGCTCCACACAGTCAGTGAACCAAGCAAGGAATCGAAGCTGGGACCCTGGCATTGTGAAGCAACAGTGCTACCCACAGTGTGACCGTCCTTCCACTGTCAGTCATTGACCTTTGGGATTATGGCAAGTCCTACCATTTTAAAGAAACCTTTGGTTGCTTTGGCAATATTGCCAGTCAAGAATGGAGATAGTTGCTTGCTCTGTGATGTGACCATCAATTCACATGACATGTGGTTGGAAGTGAACAGTGGTTTTAATAGTCTTACAACTGAGCCTGCCTGCGGCGAGATGAACTGGCAGCAGGCTCACAAGTGCAGATATTTATACTTCCAGTTAGTGGGAGGAGCCATGGGCGGAACCATGGGTGGTGCCAAGGGTGGAGCCCAGTACAAACTCCTCATCTCCCCCTATGGGCAGAGCCGTACAACTGCTCGTATACCGAGCTTACAGAGACACAACACATACAATATAACACAGTATGAATTACAAGGATTGTGATTCACCACACTCTGCCACTGAACGTCCTCCTTAGTACATCTGTGGATTGCTGATTGATGCTGCTGACGCTGCTGACATCACATGTGGTGGCATGAAAAGAGCTTAAAGCAACAAGTACAAGACTGAAATAACCTCATTAATCAGTCACTGTTCAGTGCCAGTGATGAAGTCTGACTTCATTTCAGTTTGCAATAAAAATCACATCATTGTCACAGTCTTCCCAGTGGATTAAAATTGTTGCCAACACTGTTCCTCAAGTAGGTCCACGGGCAAAATTTACTGGCTGCGTTGCACCTGAAAAGCAGTGCAACACGGCTGGTAGATGCCGCTTCTGGGATCTACCCGGCTCTACAAGCCTCACAAGATCTAACGCAATCTCGCAAGATGTCGTGAATGCTGCCCATTGTGGGTGGGATCACATTCTGGCAAATCTGCATGTTAGAGTGAGACAGCTAGTCTCCCTCTAATATACATTCCCGAGATCCATCCCAGGCGTGGGATCTAACTGCCTTGACTAGGAGACCTTGGGTGAGTGCTGTTCAATGTTGATCTGCACAAAAGGGGACCAGACAGAATGGCACTTGTGGGGGTCTCCCAGGAGATCAGTATCCCTGAAGTGCTTGCCCTCTTGGCAGGGTAGCATCCTGACACTACCAGCCTAGCACCTTGGCAGTGCCCCTGCCAGCTGGCAGTGCTACCTGAGCACCTTGGCAGTGCCAGACTGGAGTTCCAGCAAGTGGAACTCCTCAGTGCAGAAAATGGGACTAAGTGTGGCCCCAATCTACCTGAATGGGCGTTCAATAGTGTGGTGTTTCTTGCCATTCTGAGCGTGGGAAACACCTAGCTAATTGCGTCCTATGGGACTCTGGATCATTCGGGTAGATCATGCCCCATATGTGTAGTTGGGAGGATTGTGATGAATATGTGATGTGACCTAGCTGGCTGGCTTTGCATCCCTTCTTTCTGTCACCATCCAAAGTAGCGTCAGAGAGAAGGGATTCCCATGAGGAAGTTAATTTTCTCTCGAGGTAGGTTACTTACGAAAATTGGCATCCTAAAAGTCCTGTATAATTCTCCTTTGCTCACAGATTGATGACAAAATGGGTTAACAAAAATTTTAAAAAGTAAATACATCTGCTTTCAGATTCTTGAAATACATTTATATTCGAAAACACACCTTGAGTTATCAATTCCTAATACCAAAATTTAAAAGATGTGTGGACAGGATTAAGCTTGGAATTTTTACTTCCTCAGTCACTCTGGAGCTTAGCAAAGATTTGGAGGCTGGTATGCCAAGAGGGAGGATAAAAATAAATGAAATGCTGGCATTTATAGGTCACCTTAAACAACCTCAAAACTTCAAAAGGAATTAAATATTTCAGAGCTGTAGTCACCACTATAACATAGAAAATGCCGCAGCCATTTGTACACAACAAACTCCTGCAAACAGTAAGTGATAATCACCAGATAATGTGTTTGTGTGATGTTGATTGAAGGATAAATATTAGTTAGACACTGGGGACAACTCCCCTAAATCTTCTTTATACCCACCTGAGGAGGCAGTTTAAGAACACACCTGAAAGTCAGTACCTCTGGCAGTGCAGTACTCCCTCAGAACTGCATTGGGATGTCAGCCTAGTGTTCAGGTCTCTGTGGGACATGAACACACAACTTCCAGATGGGGAAGTTTCCTGGATGGTTCACCAATGAGACTGAGACGCTGTCTGAATTCCCCAAACCTGACACACACTATTTGTTTTGGCTTGGTTCTAGCTAGTCGCCAGGACAGGGTCAGTTTTCAGTGGATCAATTTTCAATGCTCCCAACAAACTCCACCCTCTGCCCAGATTTATCAACCAGAAGCTATGCTGGCAGTTTGGGACAGGCAGCAACCATGGTGTTTGCCAGGAGCGTGCGAACCCATACTACTCCCATGAAAATGATTAGTCCTACCCCTGACACCACATGGGCAGGGTCAATGTTAGTAGACACCAGTAGGTACAATGCTGCTGACACAGCAAGCAATATCGTAGCCAGTGGAAATCCAGTTCTTAGTGTTCTTAGTGCTGCAAATGAATAGATTTTCCTTTTTGTTTGTTTTTAATTTTAGAGTACCCAATTAGTTTTCTCCAATTAAGAAGTAATTTAGTGTGGCCAATCTATCTACCCTGCACATCTTTGGGTTGTGGGGCTGTGGTAGTCTGTGTAGAGGTATTATGGTACCAAGTAATGCTGGAACACCATTAGTAGATAATGTATGCTTTCCAGTGGTCGAGCCTGTGTGGTAGCTCTGCCCTGCAAGGCGGGGTATAAGAGCCCATGCCGCCCCAGCAGCTTCCTTTCTGTACCTGAGCTGCTGAGGGAAACATCTAGCTTATTAAAGCCTTCAGTTGGACTACAACCTTGCTTTAGTAGCCATTGATCGTGCATCAATTTAATAAGCTAGATTTAAAGAATGGAGCTCCGAATCAAGCAACTGTGTCTGCAACTCAGCCCCCACGCAGTAAACTCGTCGGCGACTTTCAAGCACTGGCTGGCGTGCTTCAACGGCTACCTCGGAACGGCAGAAAACACACCTACGAGAACAGAAACTGAAGATCCTGCACTCGAGGGTGAGCCCAGAAGTCTACACCCTCATCGAGGACGCGGACGACTTCAATGCCACGATGGAGTTGCTGAAAGGACATTACATTCGCCCTGCGAATCAGGTCTACGCCCGACATCTACTAGCAACGAGGCGACAAATTCCTGGTGAGTCACTAGAAGAATTCTACCGTGCGCTCCTAGTGTTGGGGAGAAATTGCAGCTGCTCACAAGTTTCAGCAAACGACCACACTGAACTGTTGATTCGGGACACTTTCGTTGTGGGTATGCTGTCCTCTCAAATCCGCCAGCGTTTGCTGGAGAAAGAAACTCCAGGCCTCAAGGAGGCACGGGCCCTTGCCGGCTCCTTGGATGTGGACTCCCGAAACGCCCGCGACTACGCCCCCGACTGCACGGCAGCCCCCTGGGCAGCGTGGAATCCCTCTGCAGCCAACTCCGAGGCAATGCCCCACCTCCCCCCACAAGCTTGCGCTGCAAGACGGCCCGGCAACCCCGGGGGACCTTGCTGCTATTTTTGCGGCCAAGCCAAACACCCCCGACAGCGCTGCCCAGCCCGTTCATCCACCTGTAAAGGGTGCGGCAAAAAGGTCCACTTTGTGACGGTATGCCAGGCCCGGACGGTCACTGCGGTCTCCGGAAGCGAATGCGGACCGCCACCACAACCCTCTCCAAGGGCCCCGTGTGGCCAGCGAGCGCTGCCATCTTCCTCCTCCAGGGCCACGTGTGGCCTCTGGGTGCCGCCACCTTGTTCCACTGACGCCACGTTTGATGGATGGGCGCCGCCATTTTGTGCACCCACAGCCACGTGCGACCAGTGGGCGCCGCCTTCTTGGATAGACCCCCAGGACCTCGGTGCAGATGACCACACACCGCCCGACGAGAACACCCAGCTGCTGCCACGATTAGCCTCGGTGACCCTGGACCAGTCTCGGCCTCGAACATTCTCAACTGCTACAACAACGGTGCTAATCAACGGACATGAGACGTCCTGCTTAATTGACTCTGGGAGCACGGAGAGCTTCATACACCCCGACACAGTAAGGCGCTGTTCTCTCCCCGTCCATCCTGTCAATCAAAAATCGCCCTGGCGTCCGGTTCCCACTCAGTAGAGATAAAGGGGTTCTGTGTAGCAATCCTCACGGTCCAGGGAAGGGAGTTCAAAAATGACCGGCTCTACGTCCTTCCCCACCTCTGTGCAGCCACACTCCTAGGGTTAGACTTCCAGTGCAACCTCCAAAGTCTAACTTTCAAATTCGGCGGCCTTATACCCCCTCTCACTGTCTGCAGCCTCGCGACCCTCAAGGTCGATCTGCCTTCCCTGTTTGCGAACCTCACCCCGGATTGCAAACCCGTCGCCACCAGGAGCAGACAGTACAGTGTCCAGGACAGGATCTTTATGAGGTCAGAGGTCCAACGGCTACTGAGGGAAGGAGTTATTGAAGCTAGCAACAGTCCCTGGAGAGCTCAAGTAGTGGTGGTAAAGGCCGGGGAGAAGCATAGGATGGTCATCGACTACAGTCAGACCATCAACAGGTTTACGCAGCTGGACACGTACCCATTCCCCCGCATATCCGACCTGGTAAACAGGATCGCGCAATACAATGTCTTCTCCACGGTGGACCTTAAGTCCACCTGCCACCAGCTCCCCATCCGCACGAGTGACCGCAAATACACTGCCTTCGAGGCAGATGGGCAACTCTACCACTTTTTAAGGTTCCCTTCGGTGTCACTAACACCGAAGTGGTCTTGGTCTTCCAGCGAGAGATGGACCGAATGGTTGACAGATACAGTTTACGGGCAATATTCCCGTATCTCGATAATGTCACCATCTGTGGCCACGACCAGCAGGACCACGACACCAACCTCCGAAAATTCCTCCAGACCGCGAAAATCCTTAAGCTTACGTATAACAAGGATAAATGCGTGTGTAATACCGACCGCCTAGCCACCCTCGGCTACGTAGTGCGAAATGGAGTTATAGGCCCCGACCCTGAATGCATGCACCCACTTATGGAGTTCCCCCTCCCTCACTGCTCCAAGGCCCTGAAGCGCTGTCTAGGTTTTTTTTCTTACTACGCCCAGTGGGTCCCAACTATGCAGACAAGGCCCGTCCTCTGAACTAATCCACAGTTTTTCCCCTGTTGATAGAGGCCCGCCAGGCCTTCAGCCGCATCAAAGCAGACATTGCAAAGGCCACGATGCACGCCATCGACAAGTCCCTCCCCTTCCAGGTCAAGAGCGACGCGTCTGACGTAGCTCTGGCGGCCACCCTCAACCAAGCGGGCAGATCCATGGCCTTCTTCGCACATACCCTCCATGCTTTCGAAATCCGCCACTCCTCAGTCGAAAAGGAGGCCCAGGCCATAGTAGAAGCTGTGCGACATTGGAGGCATTACCTGGCTGGCAAGAGATTCACTCTCCTCACTGACCAACGGTCGGTCGCCTTCATGTTAGATAATGCACAGCGGGGCAAGATAAAAAATTATAAGATCTTGCGGTGGAGGATCGACCTCTCCACCTATAACTATGACATCTTGTATCGTCCCGGGAAGCTAAACGAGCCTCCTGATGCCCTGTCCTGCGGCACATGTGCCAACACACAAGTGGACCGCCTCCGAGCCCTCCACGTGGACCTCTGCCACCCGGGGGTCACTCACTTCTTCCATTTTGTAAAGACCCGCAACCTGCCCTACTCCATCGAGGAGGTCAGGACAGTCACCAGAAATTGCCACATCTGCGCGGAGTGCAAGCTGCACTTCTACCGGCCAGAGAAAGCGCACCTGATAAATGCTTCCCGTCCCTTTGAACACCTCAGCATGGACTTCAAAGGTCCCCTCCCGTCCACCGACCGCAACACGAACTTCCTGAACGTGATTGACGAATACTCCCAATTCCCATTCCCCATCCCCTGCCCCGACATGACCCCAACCACTGTAATCAAAGCCCTCCATAGCATCTTTACACTGTTCGGGTTCCCCGCTTCCATACATAGTGATAGGGGGTCCTCCTTTATGATCGACGAACTGCGTCAATTCCTGCTCAGCAAGGGCATTGCCTCGAGCAGGACGACCAGTTATAAACCCCGGGGTAACGGATAAGTCGAGAGGGAGAACGGTACGGTCTGGAAAACTGTCCTACTGGCCCTACGGTCCAGAAATCTCCCAGTCTCTCGCTGGCTGGAAGTCCTCCCAGATGCCCTCCACTCCATCCGGTCACTGCTCTGCATCACGGCCAACCAAACACCTCACGAAAGTCTCCTCATTTTCCCCAGGAAATCCTCCACTGGGACCTCGCTCCCGACCTGGCTGGCAGCCCCAGGACCCATCCTGCTCCGAAAACACGTGCGGGCGCACAAGTCAGACCCGTTGGTCAAGAGGGTCCATCTTCTTCGTGCTAACCCCCAGTACACCGACGTGGCGTACCCCGACGGCCAACAAGACACGGTCTCCCTACGAGACCTGGCGCCCGCCGGATCCCCACGCACATCCCCACCACCAGTCCCACCCCCCATCCCACCGGTGCACCTACAGATGCCCCCTTCCCAGGAGGATCGGTTCTTCCGCCGGCCTGGTCTAGGCCCCCCCACCCACCGACGCACCTCACAGACGCTCCCTTCCCAGGTCAATCAGCTTCCCCACCAGCGCCATCTAGGGGTGTTGAAGCTGCCACAGAGATCGAAACTACGCTCCCGGAGTCACAGACGCCCAAACCTCCACCGGCGTCACCACCGAAGCTTCGACGATCACAGAGGACGACCAGGGCCCCCGATGGACTGATTGCTTCATTTTAACGTGTCTATAGTTAATTGTAAAATTGTAAATAGTTACGATAATAAAGAAAAACACTGTACGGAGGTATTACGGTACCTCCATAACCATAACTTCTACCATGTTACCATGTTGTAATATTAAGCCACCACCCCCGCTGGACTCTTTTTTTTTAACAGGGGGTGAATGTGGTAGTCTGTGTAGAGGTATTACGGTACCTAATAATGCTGGAACACCATTGGTAGATAATGTATGCTTTCCATTGTTCGAACCTATATGGTAGCTCCGCCCTGCAAGGCGGGGTAAAAGAGCCCATAAAACCCCAGCAGCTTCCTTGCTGTACCCGAGCTGCTGGGGGAAACATCTAGTTTTTTAAAGCCTTCAGTTGGACTACAACCTCGCTTAGTAGTCATTGATCGTGCATCAGGGGCGAAAACCATGCATACACTGGGAGAATGTGCAAACTCCACATGGACAGTGACCCAGAGTCAGGATCGAATCTGGGACCTCGGCACCGTGAGGCAGCTGTGCTAAAATGCTGCCGTACAACTGAACAGATTATAACCAGTAGTTCTGCATTTCCCCTTTGATTTTTTGTGAATTTGGCGAGGTAGTTGAATTGTGAATTGGAGTAGTCTGATATATTATATTGTGCAGTCCAATTCTATAATGGATGAAGACGATACCTTAGCCCAATAATAGTAATGCATAGTAGGAATGTACTTAATCCAATGCAAAATATTTAAGAATAAATTTTGTACGATCTGATTCCTCATACAGGGCTGGACTTTCACCAAGCTGGGTTGATTCTGTAGCCATTTAAATTGGCAGGCAGGCCCCAATTCCAGAATTCCTAACCAATTCCCAGGCAGAGCGACATTTGTGAGTGCCTTTATAGGGCACAGGCTGGTTACTGTCAGAAAACTACACCCAGCACTCCCAACCTAGCCAGCTCCATTACAGAGATAGCTATCTCCTACACCTCTGCATTTTTCATTGGGTCTGTCCAGATTTTTAAAGAGCCATAGTTCATGGCCCCTAAGAGGTGTTGTGAACCCTGGTATGTATAAGGGGACCCCTCAATGCCCCCATACCAAGTTCTGCATACATCCACTCCCTCCTTGGCCCTCATGCCCCTTGTGCCAAGTTCTGCCCTTCCATGAGATGACATTCTCAATGAATGATTTATTTTCAAGAGTTTTTTTTTATACATCCCACTTTACACTATAGGGTTGATTGGTTGTAGAATGTGGACAGTGAGTAAATGGGCATGAAAGTAGTGGGCCTTTTATACAGCCCGCCTCTGCACATGGCTGTTATTGTGGTTGCCCCTGCGTGCCGGCTGGCCCGACTTCAATCTACACCCACGCTGCAGCAATGAAGGTCCTCCCTTTGTGGCACTTTCTTCTGAGATGAGCAGATTGACTCCCCATCTCGCCTTTTCACCAATCCATGCTTGCAAGGAGTTAACCTTCACAATGCGCATCTCATGTCACAAAATTTATTTAATAATGTATTTTATTGCTATTTGCTATATATTATACCCTGACCTGTATTAGAAATACTGACCTATCTTTTAAAAGTTTTACATTTATACAGCATTTTTATTACAGCTCTTGAGACAAGATTTTATGTTTATTTATTCATCCTCTTCTGCTATTTCTTTAGCAGTCCCCCAATATGACATATATCATCATACTGTCCATGACCAAGCAAACAAGTAAACTGCCTGCTCTCAGATCTCTCTGTATTCAGCCTTTAACCAAGCTACAGGAAGAGCAATAAATGGCGAGTTCACAGATCTTTTGATCTCCACAAGGAAGCACTTTGCTTTCACTCTGTCCCTTCATGGTGAAACTAAGATCAGGAACTCACCTTCAGAAAATTATGAGCTGGACATTTGCCCCTCCCACCTCCCCAAATGGGTTGGGTTGTGTTGGCGGGCAGGAAGTCCATAAAATTGGGTACTGTGCCATGGGTGACATTCCTGGTGGCTACTGCGCTCACCCCCACCATAATTGTACCATGGAGAGGAGTTGAGAAGCCCACCTGTTTACGGACCAATTGATGCCCTTAAGTGGCCAATTAATGGTCACTTTAGGGTCTCCTCCAGCTATTGTTGATGTCAGTTGACCAGTCAGCAGGTTTCACCGGTAAAGGGAAAGTGCACAAGTGTGTCCATTGGAGGCCTCATACCAGCCATGCTGTTTGCCCCATGTTTCCCCTCCCTCCCTAGGCTGACCATCCCAGCCACACATCTCCACCCCCCCCCCCCCACCCACCCCCACCACACACACACACACACACACACACACACACACCCCGGCACCTCGCCGTGGCCAGTCAGTCTGCTATCAGAATGCCTCAAGCTTATCTGCACCATTGAACTCCTTATTTGGGACTCACTGCAATCCCAGCAGTGACCACCACTCCTTGTGGCACTGCTGGGACCAAAGAGCATGCCCACCATTTGATTCTCTCAGAGGTGGCACTTTCTCCTTCGATGGGGGTGGAAGTGATACCTCGAGCTAATTAACAACCCAACATCCACTAAATGGCTGAGGGGCGAGCTGACAAAGCAGGGTGGACTTACCCTGACATTTACACCAGGGGACAATCCAGCCCAATGATTGTAAGCTGAAAAAACTCATGAAGAAAAATTATGGCCATTTGAAGTGTTTCTGGTATCCATCTACACTCTAACCAATAATCTCCCTGTAATGCCTACATTTTTGTTATTCCTACTTATAAAAAAATGTTTTTTAAAATAATCTTTATTGTCACAAGTAGCCTTACATAACACTTCAATGAGGTTACTGTGGAAAGCCCCTGGTCGCCACATTCCAGCGCCTGTTCGGATACACAGAGGGTGAATTCAGAATGCCCAATTCACCTAACAGTATGTTTTTCTGGACTTGGGGAAGGAAAATGGAGCACCCGGACAAAACCCACGCAGACACACAGAGAACGTGCAGACTCCGCACAGACAGTGACCCAAGCCGAAAATCGAACCTGGGACCCTGGCGCTGTGAATTTTCAGGGCTCTTAAATAAAACTGTGACATTTATTATGCCACAGTAGCCTGAGATTCACAGTAACAATGTATCCTCCTGTTGATCTTGCTCTGATGCTGTTGGTAGGTGTTGTCGCTAGCCCACTGTGTAGCAGTTATCATGGTGTAAATCATGATACTAAAATTAAAACCTGGTATTTCACTTTCAGGAGTGCCTGATCATTTATAAATACTTACATGGTTCTGAGTAATCAGCTTTGTTCTTGCACCAAATGATTAATGTGCGACTGAATTTAGTTTGAGGTGATGCTCTCCAATTCTTTCACGTTAGACCTCACGGAAAATATGAGGCTGAGAACTTACCTGAACTAAAGTCTGAGCAATGCAGCAGCACCAAGATCCTGTCTTACAGCACAGTGGCTTCGAGTGATGCTCTGACATTATCAGAAGACTGGAGGCTAAATTGGATAACTGCCGAAAACATTCACAGGTATAGCAATGCACGATTTTCTGACACCGGTCTGGTGTACTGCAGGCAGCATGTAAACCTCGTGGTGCCAGTTTAATTTGAATAATTACTGCGTGCAGCCTGTGCTCACCGCACTAATCATTGGCTGCACACACTAGCAGCTGTCCAAAACTGTAGCTTGCATCATCAGTTAAAGGTCGCCTGCACCTCTTAAAGGCGAGGTGCATTGTGGCTAGCGCAGGTCCTGGCAGTCGGGCAGGAAGTGAATTGGACTTGGGAACAATATGGAATGGCACAACATGGAGGAGAGTGGGCACCCTGATTTTCTAACACTGCAATGGAGGCCTTGGTGCAGGAGGCACAAGATGTCTTGTGAGTGCAGAGGGCCAGGAGCCCTCCAAACGCATGCTCAAAAGCCTGTGGAAACAGACAGCTATGAAGGACAAGCCCTGAGAACCTGAATATAGCGCTGCAAGAATTTCAGTGATGTCACACAGTGGTCAAGGTCAGTAATTGGATCTTCAAGTGCCATATCCCACCTCTGCACCAACAGGAAGCTGTCCTGCAAACTTGTGATAACCGCCTTGGAGAAGAGTGCAGGGTGTTTTTGAATTGCCCAGTACTGCATTTTGTGGCCAACAGCAAGGCTGAAACCTTCAAAGTCAATGGAATACCCATACCAAGTCTCCTTCCTACATCCCACTTTCCCATATTCCTATACATTTTTCTGAATTACATGCAGTAGATAATAATAATCGCTTATTGTCACAAGTAGGCTTCAATGAAGTTACTGTGAAAAGCCCCTTGTCTCCACATTCGGGGAGGCCGGTACGGGAATTGAACCCGCACTGCTGGCTTTGTTCTGCATTACAAGCCAGCTGTTTAGCCCACTGATGGAAACCAGCCCCTACGGTGTAGCATCCACCTCTTCCTCCCATGTGGTGAGTCTTCGAGCCTGCAGAGGATTCAGCTGATGACTTCATTCGGGCAGCCTACAAAAGAAAATGCCGGGAATGCACAATGCAATGCTTGGGACATTTGGATTCCTGCCAGAAAGACTGGTCAAAATCAAGAGTGTGGAGTAGTCCGGCACCAGATTAGCATTGGGTTTTTGTGCATCGCTTGAAGCTCATTCTTTCTAGTGTGGAAATGGTGAGCAACTCAGTTTGCAAACTTCTGAAGCAACATTTGATGGCCATTGCAACACAAACAGCAGATTCCCAAAGTCCATAAACTCAGGCTATTGCTATCGTGTTTGTGGATTACAGTGTACAAAGGGGCTTGCAGGGTCTCACAGCAGCCCAACATTCTGTCCTCCAATGTATTTTTATTATTAGTTCAAGCATTTTTTGCTCAACGCTAATTGCCCCTTGACAACTGGTGGTGCGCTGTCTTGAACCACTGCAGTCCATGTGGTGCAGGTACACCCATAGTGCTGTTAGGGGGGGGTTTTGAGGCTTTTGTCGCAGCGGTATTGAAGGAACGGTGAAATATTCTCAAGTCAGGATGGTGAGATTTGGAGGGGAACTGTGTGGTAGTTGCATCCACATATATCTTCTGCCCTTGTCCTTCTCGATGGTAGTGCTCGTATGTTTGGAATGTGCTGTCTAAGGAGCCTCGGTGAGTTCCAGGCAGTGAATCTTGTAGGTGGTATATCGTATACACTGCTGCGGTGCGTCAGTGGTGGAGGGAGTGAATGTTTGTGGAAGGGGTGCCAATCAAGTGGGATGCCTTTTCCTGGATGGTGTCAAACATCTTGAATGTTGTTGAAGCTGCACTCATCCAGGCAAGTGGAGAGTATTCCATCACACTCCTGACTGGTGCATAGTGTCATGTGAGAGTACCTTTAAGAAATGGGTGTGTATCAAATAGCTGCAGTGATGTCAGTGTGTGGGTGGAGTTGAGCTGTGACTCTGCTTTTACTTTTGCTTTGCGCAAAAAAAAGCTGGTGTATGTCTGTGTGTTTTAGTTTTGTTTTGGAGTTGAAGAAGCTGCAGTCACAGAAAGAAGGTGCATTGATCTCTCTCTGCAATACAAAGATTGTCTTCAGATTATTTGAGGATTTCAAAGTAATACCTGTTTCTGTAGAGAATTTAAACCTGCTGTCTTTCTGTAAAAAGGGTCTTTTGGTCTTATGGATGTTGTTTGGAAAGTTATGAAGGGTTACTTATAGAATATTGTATCTATGGGGATTATTGGTGTTGGTAGATGTTGAGATATTTACTGTGGGGTTATAAAGCGTTAACTGGATTAATAAATAAACATGGTTTTGTTTTAAAAGAACTTTAGATCTCTGTTGCATCACAGCTGTAAAGTAGGCCCTTGTGCTCCCCATAACCACAATCTATTAAAAGTCATGGGTCAGGTGAACTCTGTCATACGCTTTAGTATTCTCTAAACCCTGGCCCATAACGAATTGGGGGCTCGTCCGGGATACAAGTCTATCTATTGGGTTGGCTTTGTGAATTTAAAGACAGTGAGGGGTGAGCATATTGTGGTTGTTTTTCAGCTGTGTATTCCAGTTTAAGTAGAGAGTGTGTTGTGGACAATGGCTCTTTCAGAGGTTTTTGGGGATGGATAACGCCACATAGTACCTTACGAACAGAGACTAAAAAAAGGCTTTTAGATTTGGCAAAAAACATTGCAGTTAACATTACCTGACAAAATACGAAAAGAAGAGGTACTTATGGCGCTAGCTGAGCATTTAAAATTTCCTGAGATACAGTCTGACTCATTAGAACTGGCTAAAATTCAGTTACAGATTAAACAATTGGAACATGAGAAAGAATTAAAGCAGGTTGAATAGGCAATGAGGGACAAAGAAAGAATAGCCCTAGCAGAACAAAAAGAAAAAGAGAGAGAGGAAAGAGAAAAAGAGAGAGAAAGGGAGATACAGATCAGCGAAAAAGAGAGTTTGAACTTCAGAAAATGGCCATGAAACAGGACAGTTAGTTAAAATTGGCGGATGTAAAGGGAAACGTACAATTGGAGGATAGTGATGAGGATAAAGAGAAAGAGCGTCATAGTCAAAGGCTTGGTGGGGATCTATTTAAATATGTCCAAGCATTGCCAAGGTTTGATGAGAAGGAGGTAGAAGACTTTTATATTTCATTTACGAAGGTAGCTAAACAAATGAAATGGCCACAGGACATGTGTGCTGATTCAAACAAAGTTGGTAGGTAGAGCTAGTTAAGTGTTTGCATCACTATCAGAGGAGGTGAAAAAATCCATCTTAATTAGGTGCACATGAACTGGTGTCTGAAGCCTACAGACAAAGGTTCAGAAATTTAAGGAAAGAATTTGGTCAAACATACATGGAGTTTGAAAGGCTCAAACAGAGTAATTTTGATGGGTGCATAAGGGCTTTGAAAATAGACCAAACGTATGAAGCTCTCAGAGAAATTATACTTTTGGAGGAGTTTAAAAATTCAATTCCTGATGGCGTGAGAACTGATGTGCAAGAGCAGAGCGTTAAAACTGCGAGGTTTACAGCAGAAATGGCAGGTGAATTAGTTCATAAATCAATGCTTGGTTTTCAACATCAGTTTCAGTCTGTGAGGGATAGAAACTGGGGAAAAGAGAAATACTCAAGTGGTAGAGGTAAAGGAGATCTGATGGGAGATAATAAGGAGAGTGTACCTCAGATTAAAAAGAAATCCAGGAGGGTGGAAGAGAAATGAAAACTTTCAAATGTTTTCACTGTAATAAACTAGGCCATGTAAAGTCAGTGTTGGTGGTTGAAGAAAAGCACGGGAAAGGCTGATGTGGTAAAACAGGATAAGACAGCGGGGTTTGTTAAAGTGGTCAAGTGAAGCGAAGGAGGTGCTAAAGATTGTACAGTCTGATTAAGAGGTGATTGATAAGAAGGTGCCAGTTCTTTTTAAAGAATTTACATGTGTGGGTAAAATTTACTTGTGTACCAGAAGGAGCAGTTGAAGAAGTTGCAATTTTAAGACGTACGGGAGCTAGTCAATTTTTAATGGTAAGAGATAAGGAGTTATGTAGTTTGGGAAGAATATTGCCAGAAAAGGTGGTAATATGTGGAATTCAGGGTGAGAAGAGTAGTGTTCCATTATATAAGGTAAGGTTGCAAAGTCCAGTGAAGAGTGGTGAAGTGGTAGTAGGAGTAATAGAGAAACAATCTTGTCCAGGAATACAGTTTATCTTGGGTAATGATATAGCTGGATCGCAGGTGGGAGTGATGCCGATTGTGGCTGATAAGCCAGTGGAAAACCAGACAACTGAAGTGTTGAAGGACTAATATCCTGGGATTTTTTCGGATTGTGTAGTAACAAGGTCGCAAAGTCACAAGAGGAGAAACCAAAGAGTGAAGATGATGTTGAAGTGCAATTATCAGAAATGATTTTTGATCAGATGGTTGGAAAAGAACAAGAACAGATGGAGGATGAGGTGGATATTTTTTGTTTAGGAAAATTGGTGGAGTTACAACAGAAAGATGTGGAATTAAACTGGATGTATCAGAAAGCATACAGGGAAAGAGGAATCTGTGTGTATACCAGTGTGTTATTACCGTAAAAGTGATGTCTTGATGAGAAAATGGAGACCTTTATATGCAGGCGGATGAAAAGTGGGCAGAAGTTCATCAAGTAGTATTGCCAGTAGGGTATAGAAAGGAGGTGGTGCGAGTAGCATGAAGTACCAATGGGAGGTTATTTGGGAGTAAGGAAAACTCAAGCTAAAATCCAAAAAATTTTTTATTGGCCTGGAGTACATAAAGATGTAGTTACATTTTGTCGATCATGTCACACATGTCAAGTGATACTGAAACCGCAAGCAGTGATAAAACCAGCACCCTTAATAACCATTCCAGTATTTGAGGAACCTTTTACAAGGGTCCTAATTGATTGCGTAGGACCACTTCCTAAAGCAAAGAGTGGGAATCAATATCTTTTGACTATAATGGATGAGTCTACTAGGTTTCCAGAGGCCATTTCAGTACGCAATATTACAGTTAAAAAGATTGTGGAGGAGTTACTTCAGTTCTTTACTAGATATGGACTACCCCAGAAACACAATCGGATCAAGGATCAATTTTACCTCAAAGTTATTCAAAGAAGTTATGGATAGCTAAAGAATAAAACAATTTAAATCAACTGCGTACCATCCAGAATCGCAGGGAGCGATTATAAAGATGGCATCAGACGCAAAAGACAATGTTGAGGGATTATTGTCAAGATTATCCAGAGAACTGGGATAAAGGAATTCCATTTGTACTGTTTGCAATTAGGGATGCACCTAATGATTCAACCAAATTTAGTCCTTTTGAACTAATTTTTGGTCATGAGGTAAGAGGACCACTTAAATTGCTTATGGAAAAATTAGTGAGTGAGAATCAGAACTCACATTATTGGATTACGTGTCAAATTTTAGGGAACGATTAAATAGAGCAGGTGAATTGGCTAGACAGCATTTAAAAATTGCACAAATGTGATGAAACGGACAAGAAATCCGAAGTTCGTAGTTTTGCCAGTGGAGATAAAGTTTTAGGATTGTTACCAGTGGTAGGTGAACCTTTAAAAGCAAGGTTTTGTGGACCTTATCAGATTGAAAGGAAATTAAGTGGGGTGAATTATGTGGTAAGAACGCCAGATAGAAGGAAAACTCACCATGTGTGTCATGTGAATATGCTTAAAAGGTACTTTGAAAAGGAAGAAGAGCAAAAGGAGGAGGTTTAATGATTTTAACTCAAAAGTGACGAACCAAGTTCAGATGACTTTGAATTTGACATACCTCAAATTAAATTGGAAAACGAGGATGTTCTTAAAAATTGGGATAAATTGTTGAGTTACCTTACAGAGGAAAAATGGACTGACCTGAAAGAGTTATTGATATCACATGGGCAAGCTTGTGGAGATAAATTGGGAAGTATTAAAATGGCTTTACATGATGTGGGAAATGCTGTTCCAATTAAACAACATCCATATTGACTTAACCCTTTGAAATTGGCACAGGTTAACAAGGAAATTTAAAGTATGTTTGAGAATGGCATAATTGAAGTTGGTTGCACCCAATGGAGCTCACCCATAGTGATGGTGCCAAAACCGGACGGTACCCAACGGTTGTGTGTGGACTACAGAAAGGTTAATGCAATTACAAGAACGGACTCTTATCCTATCCCACATTTGAAGGATTGCATTGAAAAAGTGGGACAATAAGCTTTTATTTCCAAACTGGATTTCCTTAAAGGTTACTGGCAGGTACCTTTTATCCGAAAGGGCGAAGGAGATTTCGGCTTTTGTGACTCCAGATGGTATATACCAATTCAAAGTTATGCCATTTGGCATGAAAAACGCCCCAGCCACATTTGAACAGTTAACTAACAATATTGTCTCAGGATTACCCAATTGTGCAGTATACATCGACGTGGACAGAACATTGAAAGCATCCGATGGAGTTATTCGATTGACTTCAGGCAATTGACTTGGTGGTAAATCTAGCCATAAGTGAATTTGGAGAAGCCCAAGTCACTTTCCTGGGCCATACAATCGGACAGGGTTCCACGGGATGTGAAAACAAAAGTTATTGGGGAGTTTCCAATACCCTCGCACTGTAGGGAAATAATGCGATTTCTTAGCATGAGTGGATTTGATCGAACATTTGTGCCAAATGTTTTTCATAGAATTTACAGTGCAGAAGGAGGCCATTCGGCCCATCAAGTCTGCACCGGCTCTTGGAAAGAGCACCCTACCCAAGCCCATACCTCCACCCTATCCCCATAACCCAGTAACCCCACCTAACACTAGGGGCAATTTGGACCCGGAGGGCAATTTAGCCTGGCCAATTCACCTAACCTGCACATCTTTGGACTGTGGGAGGAAACCGGAGCACCCGGAGGCAACCCACGCACACACGGGGAGAACGTGCAGACTCCACACAGACAGTGACCCAAGCCGGGATTCGACCCTGGTGCTGTGAAGCATTTGTGCTAACCACTATGCTGCCCACAAGATTTGATGATCTTTTATTGTCACAAGTATGAAGTTACTGTGAAAAGCCCCTAGTTACCACATTCCGGCACCTGTTCGGGTAAGCCGGTACGGGAATTGAACCCGCGCTGCTGGCCCTCTTCTGCATTACAAACCAGCTGTCTAGCCCACTGAGCTATTCTACTCACCTTGAGCTATTCTACTTACCTTTGAGCTATTCTACTCGCCTTTTACAGCGTGGTTGCTCCACTGAAGGACTTGCTGAACGCAAATTTGGCATTGGGACGGAGAATCCAGCCTATGGGGTCCTGAGCCAATATTGAGGACTCCCAGGGCAACTCCATCCTGACTGTGCTTCAAACTCTGCTGGTCTTCCTGCCCATGGTACAGGACATTCTCAGGAATAGTAATAGCGATGTCTGGGACATCATCTGAAAGGTATGATTCTGTGAGTATGACTATGTCAGGTTGTTGCTTGACTAGTCTGTGAGATAGCTTTCCCAATTTTGGCACAAACCCCCAGATGTTAGTATGGAGTTCTTTGCAGGGTCGACAGGGCTAGGTTTGCCTTTATCGTTTCTGGTGCCTCGGTTAATGCTAGATGGTCTGTTGGGTTTCATTCCTTTGTGTTTTATTTGTAGCGGTTAGATACAATGAGTGGCTTGCTGGGCCATTCCAGAGGGCATTTAAGCGTCAAGCACTTTGCTGTGGGTCTACAGTCACGTGTAGGCTGGACCAGGTGAGGGGAGCAGGTTTCCTTCCTGAAAGGACATTTGTGTGTACCACAGACACAGGAGCTCCAGTGTCCCTCATATTGCCCAAGAAAATTGAAGCTAACACAGTGAATTTCTCACCTGTGCAGCCCTGTCCATTGTTCCGTGTAGAGATAATCAGGGCTGTACTGCAGTGATTCCCATGTTTATAACTTGCACCACTGGGACACTAAATTCTGTCATTTGCTATTTATAGCAGTGAGCTTGTACAACAAATATACCTTTTACTCTGCAGCATATGTCATTCGACATAGCTTCTCCTTACTGATTCCAAGCTAACTTTTTAAAAAAAAAAGCATTGAGCATTTAATTATTACAGGCTGCACATTTCGTTCCAGCTTAGTTTATTCTTGTTTGAAGCGACAGCTGCACAGTCGTATGAATGAACATGTTTATTCGAAAGCAGTTTTTTTAACTAAGATTACAACATGTAATCATCTATTCTTACAACACGTTTGGACATCTATAAAGGCATTCCTTTATACTGCATGAGGATTAAATATGTGGTTGATGCTTAAATACCATCTGAAATGGCTCCGTTCAAGTGCAGTTAGGGATGGGTATTAAATGTTGGCCCCAGTGAGCGATGCCCACATCCCATGGATGATTTTTTTTTAAATTCAACTATCACAAGTTAGCAGACAGATCTCAATGTCTACAGGTGTTTGTCTTTTATAAAATATTTTTATTCGCCATACAAAGAAAGAAAACAAAAACAGAACAACCCGAACAATATAAAACCTGAAACATTGACTCATAAACCAAAGATGTAAAAAACCACCCCCACCCTCCCGACTTAGCATTCAACGGCAACCAATCCCGAAAGTGCATAATAAACAAACCCCAAGAATAGTAGAACCCCGCCTTCACCCCCCTCAACTCAAACTTCACCTTCTCCAGGGTCAAAAACTCCAATCAGGTCCCCCCGCCAGGCCAAGGCACGGGGCAGAGAAGCTGACCTCCATCCCAACAGGATCCGCCTATGAACGATCAGCGAGGTGAAGGCTAAAACATCTGCCCCCGCACCCACCTGAAACTCAGGCCAGTCCGACACCACAAAAATGGCTTCTCGGGGACCAGGCTCCACATCCATATGTAATACCCCTGAGATAGTGCTAAATACCTCCCTCTAATATCTCTCCAGGATATCATCCGACAGAACCAAAATAAAAGCACATGATTTGCGGGAACCCCTCCCACATCACTCACAGACATCCTCCATTCCCTCAAACAACCAGCTCCTAGTTGATTTTGTGAGGTGTGCCCTATACACACCTTCAATTGTATCAGCCCCAGCCTCGCGCATGAGGTTGAGGCGTTCATCTTCGGATTGTCATAATATCCACTCAAGGATATAATGAGATGCAGACAGGCAGTGATTGACACACAGGATAACCAATGAACACACACGACACAGAACAACCAATTACCAGAGAGGACACTATCACTATAAAACACACAAGGCATTAAGACTCTGCCTCTTCTCACTGGATACAGCTACAGAGATAGTTAGAGTACACAAGGCCATGAGCACCTTCTCCATGTGACAGAGAGCTAGTCTGGTCAAGGCAGTCTGAGGTTATCAGTTTAGATTAATAGAGTGTCAACCCACAGCAGATTATGTACAGCAACAAGCAAGTTCAATAAAACAGTGTTGGACTATCTCCTGTGTCGGAAGCGTGATTTGAGCCTCATTGCATCCAGTTGCAGTCGATGTTAGACCAACTCAGATAACACATCACGGATCACCTCACACCATAGTCCCAGAAAGACCGATAGGCACTGACATAGGAACAAAAATCGCGGTAACATTTATTTTAACTGCCTACACCCAACCCGCAAACGACAGAGGGAAGTTGTCCCACCTTGAAAAATCAGCCTTCGCCCTCCCCATCAAACTAGTAAAATTATACCTTCGGAGCTCACCCCAATCCTGCGTCACCTGCCTCCCTAAGTACCTAAAGTGGTTTGCTGCTGGATGAAATGGCAGCACCCCCCCCCCATCCCCACCTCCATTCCCGACTGGGAGATTATAAAGTACTCGCTCTTGAGTAGGTTCAATTTATACCCCGAGAACAACCCAAATCTTTGGAGATGCACTCGGCTCCGAAATATACATATAAGGATACTCTATGCTCCCCCATCCCTCCTCCTCACTATACCCTTCCACAACCCCAAGCTCCTTAGCACAATGGCCAAAGGATTTATAGCCAATACAAACAACAGGAGAGACATAGGATACTCCTGCTTCGTACCCCGGTGCAGCATAAAGTACCCAAATTCACATTATTGGTGCGAACACTCACCATCAGCTCCCTATACAACAGCCAGTCACATAGCGCAAACCTCAAATCTTTCCAAGACTGCCAACAAATAACCCCACTCTACCCGATCAAACAACATCTCTGCATCCAGTGCCACCACCACCTCTGTCTCCTTTCCCTCCGCTGGAGACATGATTACATTTAACAACCTTTTCACATTCAAATACATCTGTTTTCCCTTCACGAATGCTGTCTGATCTCTTATCAACTTCAGGAGACATCCCTCCAACCTTACCACCAGCACCTTTGCCAATATCTTGGCATCTACATTCAGTTGGGATGTGGACCTATACGACCCACACTCCACAGGGTCCTTATCCTTCTTTAACAGCAAGGAAATCGAAGCCTGCCCCAATGTCTGTGGCAAGACCCGCCTACCTATCACCTCCTCAAACATCAGTTGTGCCAACTTATCCTTAAACTTCTTAGAATATTCCACTGGAAATCCATCCAGACCCGCCGCATTCCCTGACTGCATCGATCAATTACTTCCTTTAACTCCTACTCCCCCACCGGCCCATCCAGCCCTGCCCTGTCCTCGACCCTCAACCTCGGGTACTCCAACCCGTCCAGGAACCCCTTCATCTCTCGCTCCTCTCCCGGTGGCTCTGACCCATACAACTTCTTATAGAACTTTTCAAAAATGTTATTGATCTGCACAGGGGCCACCACCAGCTTCCCCATCTTATCCCTCACCTGGACTATCACCCTCATCACTGCCTCTCTTCAGAGCTGGGTGGCCAACATACGTTCCACCTTCTCCCCATGTTCGTAGACCGTCCCCCTCATCCCCCTCATCCTTCTCAATTGGTGCACCACTTTTCCCATGGACAACTGGTCAAACTTCGCCTGAAGCACCTTCCTCCTGGTCAAGAGAGCCGGGCCCGGGTCCCCCATATATCCCCTGTCCAGCATCTCCTCTATCAATTTTTGGCCATTTTCTCACCTCCTTGAACCTTAAACAAGATCACCTCCCCCCTCACCAGGGGAAGGCAGTAGTAGCAAGGCTCATGGCACCGTGGCTGGCTCTGCTGCACAGAAGGGCGGGAAAAAGACTGGCAGGGCTATAGTCACAGGGGATTCAATTGTAAGGGGAGTAGATAGGCGGTTCTGTGGTCGAAAACGAGACTCCCAAATGGTATGTTGCCTCCCAGGTGCACGGGTGAGGGATGTCTCGGATCAGCTGCAGAACATTCTGACGGGGGAGGGTGGACAGCCAGTTGTCGTGGTGCATATAGGCACCAACGATATAGGTAGAAAAATGGGATGAGGTTCTACAATCAGAATTTAGGGAGTTAGGAGACAAGTTTAAAAAGTAGGACCTCAAAGGTAGTAATCTCAGGATTGCTACCAGTGCCATGGGACAGTCCGAGTCGAAATTCAAGAATAGTCAGAATGAATATGTGGCTTGAGAGATGGTGCAGGAGGGAGGGGTTCAGATTTTTGGGACATTGGAACCGGTTCTGGGGGTGGTGGGACCATTACAAACCAGATGGTCTACACCTGGGCAGGACTGGAACCAATGTCCTAGGGGGTGCTTTTGCTAACACTGTTGGGGAGGTTTTAAACTAATGTGGCAGGGGGATGGGAACCAGATTAGGAAGTTAGAGGTCAGTAAAGAGGCAGCAACTAAAGCCAGTAAGGTACTAGATAATAAACTCAGTGTGACTAAGGGGAAGAGAAGACTGGGAAGAGGTGATGAACGCAAAGTGACAGGTGGTCTGAGGTGCATTTGTTTTAATGCGAGAAGTGTAGCAGGTAAGGCAGATGAATTTAGGGCTTGGATTAGTACCTGGGAATATGATGTTATTGGTATTACTGAGACTTGGTGGAGGGAAGGGCAGGACTGGCAACTGAATATCCCAGGGTATAGATGCTTCAGGAGGGATAGAGAGGGAGGTAGAAGGGGTGGAGGAGTTGCATTACTGGTCAGAGATGATACCACAGCTGTGATTAAGGAGGGCACTACGGAAGATTCGAGCACTGAGGCAATATGGGTGGAGCTAAGAAATAGGAAGGGTGCAGTAACATTGTTGGGACTTTACTACAGGCCTCCCAAAAGCGAGCATGAAGTAGAGGTACAAATATGCAGACAGATTATAGAAAAATGTAGGTGCAATAGGGTGGTTGTGATGGGAGATTTTAACTTCCCCAACATTGAATGGGATTCGTGTAGTGTTGGAGGCGTAGATGGAGCAGAGTTTGTAAGGAGCATCCAGGAGAGTTTTTTAGAGCAGTATGTAAATAGTCCAACTCGGGAAGGGGCCATACTGGACCTGGTATTGGGGAATGATCCCGGCCAGGTGGTTGAAGTTTCAGTCAGTGATTACTTCGGGAATAGCGATCACAATTCCATAAGTTTTAGAATACTCATGGACAAGGACAAGAGTGGTCCTAAAGGAAGAGTGCTAAATTGGGGAAAGGCAGAGTATAACAAAATTCAGCATGAGCTAGGGAATGTGGATTGGGAGCAGCTGTTTAAGGGTAAATCCACATTTGAAATGTGGGAGTCTTTTAAGGAAAGGTTGATTAGAGTACAGGACAGACATGTCCCTGTGAAAATGAGGGATAGAAATGGCAAGATTAGGGAACCATTGATGACGTGTGGAATTGTGACACTAGCTAAGATGAAAAGGGAAGCATACATAAGATCGAGGCGACTCGAGACTGATGAAGCTTTGGAGGAATATCGGGAAAGTAGAATGAATCTCAAACACGCAATAAAGAGGGCTAAAAGGGGTCATGAAATATCTTTGGCTATCAGGGTTAAGGAAAATCCCAAAGCCTTTTATTCATATACAAGGAGCAAGAGGGTAACTAGAGAGAGGATCGGCCCACTCAAAGACAAAAGAGGGAATTTATGCGTGGAATCAGAGGAAATGGGTGAGATTCTTAATGAGTACGTTGCATCAGTATTCACCAAGGAGAGGGACATGACGGATGTTGAGGCTAGGGATGGATGTTTAAATACTCTAGGTCAAGTTGTCATACGGAAAGGGGAAGTTCTGGGTATTCTAAAAGACATTAAGGTGGACAAGTCCCCAGGACCGGATGGGATCTATCCCAGGTTACTGAGGGAAGCGAGGGTCAAAATAGCTGGGCCTTAACAGATATCGTTGCAGCATCCTTGAGCACGGGTGAGATCCCGGAGGGCTGGAGAATTGCTAATGTTGTCCCTTTGTTTAAGAAGGGTAGGAGGGATAATCCAGGGAATTATAGACCTGTGAGCTTGACGTCAGTGGTAGGCAAACTGTTGGAGAAGATACTAAGGGATAGGATCTATTCACATCTGGAAGAAAATAGACTTATCAGTGATAGGCAGCATGGTTTTGTGCAGGGAAGGTCATGTCTTACACACCTAATAGAATTCTTTGAGGAAGTGGCAAAGTTAATTGATGAGGGAAGGGCTGTAGATGTCATTTCCATGGACTTTAGTAAGGCGTTTGATAAAGTTTCCCATGGCAGGTTGATGGAAAAAGTGAAGTCATATGGGGTTCATGGTGTACTAGCTAGATGGATAAAGAACTGGCTGGGCAACAGGAGACAGAGAGTAGTGGTGGAAGGGAGTGTCTCAAAATGGAGAAGGTGACTAGTGGTGTTCCACAGGGATCCGTGATCGGACCACTGTTGTTTGTGATATACATAAATGACCTGGAGGAAGGTATAGGTGGTCTGATCAGCAAGTTTGCAGATGATACTAAGATTGATGGAGTTGCAGATAGCGAGGAGGACTGTCAGAGAAGACAGCAAAATATAGATAGATTGGAGAGTTGGGCAGAGAAATGGCAGATGGAGTTCAATCCAGGCAAATGCGAGGTGATGCATTTTGGAAGATCTAATTCAAGAGCGGACTATATGGTCAATGGAAGAGTCCTGGGGAAAATTGATGTACAGAGAGATCTGGGAGTTCAGGTCCATTGTACCCTGAAGGTGGCAACGCAGGTCGATAGAGTGGTCAAGAAGGCATACAGCATGCTTGCCTTCATCGGACGGGGTATTGAGTACAAGAGTCGGCAGGTCATGTTACAGTTGTACAGAACTTTGGTTAGGCCACATTTGGAATACTGCGTGCAGTTCTGGTCGCCACATTACCAGAAGGGTGTGGATGCCTTGGAGAGGGTGCAGAGGAGGTTCACCAGGATGTTGCCTGGTATGGAGGGTGCTAGCTATGAAGAAAGGTTGAGTAGATTAGGATTGTTTCCGTTGGAAAGACGGAGGTTGAGGGGGGACCTGATTGAGGTCTACAAAATTATGAGAGGTATGGACAGGGTGGATAGCAACAAGCTTTTTCCAAGATTGGGGGTGTCAATTACAAGGGGTCACGATTTCAAGGTGAGAGGGGGAAAGTTTAAGAGAGATGTGCGTGGAAAGTTTTTTACACAGAGGGTGGTGGGTGCCTGGAACGCTTTGCCAGCGTAGGTGGTAGAGGTGGGCACGATAGCATAATTTAAGATGCATCTGGACAGATATATGAACGGGCGGGGAACAGAGGGAAGTGGACCTTGGAAAATAGGAGACAGGTTTAGATAAAGGATCTGGCATCGACGCAGGCTGGGAGGGCCGAAGGGCCTGTTCCTGTGCTGTAATTTTCTTTGTTCTTTGTTCTTACAACTGCCTCAGAGCCTCCCAAACCACTGACTGCAAAACTTCCCCAGTGTAATTCAACCCCACATATTCCTCAGATCACCTTCCCAATCTTATCACAAAAACTCTGGTCTAAATAAGATGGAAATCGTGGAGCTATGGCGTGGTTTTTTAAACCTTTAAAATGCTTAATTTCAAAACAAATTCAGAAGTCACCCACAATTCTGTGAATAATTGATCATTTTGACACTAATATAACCAATTAAACTAACACAAATTACCTTCAGATGTACTCCAAACATTTTTCATATAACTTTCAAAAATCATTTGTCCATTACAGTCATTGATAATTTCACAGTGCAATTTCATTCCTGAAGACATAAAAAGATTTAATAATAGATACACTTTCATCTTCACATTCTACAGAATCCAGAAAAATCTTATAACTGCCTTTTGTACCAACTACTTTTTTTTCTGCAATCTTTTCTTATGCAAGCTGTCTTACATTTTCATGTTCAATTGAACTGTTTGAAGTTCATGTTCATCTTTCGCAACATAAATTTCTATCAATTCTTGCAATGATTCATCCTTTGTTGTCTCTGATTTTTTAAATATTATTCCATCTTTCCAGTTTCTTGCCTTTATCGCTTTTGAAATTCATATTTGTCTCATGCATATTGGAAAAATGTTTAACCCTACTGATCCACTGTAATCCGATACCCCTCAATGTCAGCAAAACTAAGGAGCTGGTCATCAACTTCAGGAAGCGAAGTGCAGTACACAACCCTGTCTGCATCAACAGTGCCGAGGTAGAGATGGTTGACAGGTTCAAACCCCTAGGTGTACACATCACCAACAATCTGTCCTGGTCCACCCACGTCAACGCTACGACCAAGAAAGCACAACAGCGCCTGTACTTTCTCAGGAAACTAAGGGAATTCGGCATGTTCACAATTCTTAACAATTTTTACAGATGCACCATAGAAAGCATTCTATCTGGCTGCATCACAGCCTGGTATGGCAACTGCTCTGCCCAAGATCGTAAGAACCAACAGAGAGTCGTGAACACCGTCCAGCCCCTCACACAAATCCGCCTTCCATCCATTGTCTGTGTCTATATCTCCTGCTACCTTGGGAAAGCGGGCAGCATAATCAAAAACCCCTCCCATCCGGGGTTTTCTCTCTTCCAATCTCTTCCATCAGGCAGAAGATGCAAAAGTCTGAGAATACGCGCTAACAGCTTCTTCCCCGCTGCTACCAGACTCCTGACTGGCCCTCTTATGGACCGAACTGATATCTCCATCAATGTTCTCTACTGTGTAGAAGTACACTGCGTATACTTCACCCAATGTCTATGTCTATATTGTGTATCTATCGTATGTCCTATGTTTTTCATGTAAGGTACGATCTGACTGGACTGCAAGCAGAGCAATATTTTTCACTGTACCTCGGTACACATGACAAAAAATCTAAATCTATATGGGGTAGGATATGTGGTTAAACCAGCCGGGGTTACATACTTGCCCTGCAGATACTCAAAGCTGCCTGTTCCTGGTTCTAACCCACTCTATACAGAATTGGTATAGACAGGGCCGGTGCTAGGAATTGCGGGCCCAATTAGAAAAGTGATGGCGGGGCCCCTACCCTACAAAAGTAAAAATTTATGTATGTTTATATTTTGTGTAGTATGCTCGTCTTTAACCAAAAAAAAACATTAAATGCTTGATATACTAAAATTTTGAAACTTGCTTACCCAGGCGGAAGGATTTGGCGGCGCAGGGCTGAAGGATTTGTCGACGGTAATGCGGTGCGTTCCCCAAAAGTAAAAACTACCCTATAGTTCCTCTTAGAATACAGAAAAGGCTTCAAACGGTAACTCTGTCGCCGCTGGCGCGGGGCCCCCTTAAGGTGCGGGGCCCAATTTGATGAAATTGGTCAAATAGGCTTAAAACCGGCCCTGGGTACAGAACATTCAAAGCCAGCGCTGTCCTTCTTTACATATATATGTCCAGTTATAATGACATAATCAGGACCGGTTTGTAACTTTAATTTGACTGAGCTTTGATGCCAGATGAAGAGAGTTTTTTATTCATTTACAGGATATGGGTGTTGCTGCCATGTTCAGTATTTGTTGCCTATCACAAATTGCCCTTAAGAAGATGGTGGTGAGCAACATCCTTGAACTGCTGTAATCCATGTGGCGTACGTTCTTCCACAGTGCTGTTAGGTATGAGTTAGAACTTACTTAGAACTTACAACATATCAGCCCAAGCCTGAATATTGTCCAGCTCTTGCTGCAAGTGAGTACTGACTGCTTCATTAACTGGAGTGTTGCGAATTAAACTGAACACTGTGTGAACATCAGTGAACTCCACTTCGGACCTTATGATGGAGTATAGCTCGTTGATGAAGCAGCCAAAATGGTTGGACCTTGGATAGTGCCCTGAGGAACATTTGCACTGATGTCCTGGGGCTGAGATGATTAGCCTCCAACATACACAATCTTTGTGCTGGGTGTGACTCCAGCCAGTGGAAGGTTTTCCTGCTGATTAGACTTTCCCATTGACTTCAAATTTATTTAGCCACCTCAATGGCACACTAATGATATCAAAGACACCTCTCACCTCTGGAATTCAGCACATTTTGACAAAGGCTGTAATGTGGTCTGGAGCCGAGAGGTCCTGATGAAATCCAAACCGGACATCAGTCAGCAGGTTGTTGCTGAGGAAGGGTCACTTGCTAGCACTGTCAGTGACTTTTGCCGTCACATTGTTGATCATTGACAGGAGGCTAATGGGGTGTAATTGGCCAGGTTGCATTTGCCCTGATTTTGGGGGAAATGACGATACTTGGGCAATTTCACCTTTATTGCGTAGGTGCCACTTATAGCTGTGCAGGAACAACATGGCTTGAAGCATGACTAGTTCTGGAGAACTATAGCAAGGAGCTTGTCAGGGCCCATAGCTTTTGTAACATCAAGTGCACTCAGCTGTTACTTCTTATCATATGGAGTGAAACTATTTGGCTGATGTGGGTGCTGGATTCTCCATTTGGGAGACTAAGTTCTACGCCGGCGTGGAAACGGTGGCGTTTTACACCAGGAAAATAACTGGCACTACACCTAACATGCTCTCCTAAATGCCTCATTGAACCAGGGTTGGTCTCTCAGGTTGGGTGGTAATGGTAAAGTGAGGGATATGCTAGGGCATAAGGTTACAGATTTTAGTTGAATACAAATCTGCTGCTGCTGATGGCCTACAGCATCGCATGAGTGTCTAGTTTAGAAGAGCTTCTAGATCTGTTCTCAATCTTTCCCATTTAGTGCAGTGGTAGAGGGAGTGCTTCGTCTGAGTGGTTTTATACATGGAAGTGGACTGGTTCATCCGCTGAAGGAGGACAGTCAGTGAAAATCAAGAGGCGGTTTCCTCATCCATCTTTGACCTGATGCCATGAAATATCATGGGCTTCAGAGTCGATGTTGAGGACCGCAGGGCCACCCCCTTCCAACAGTGTGTCCCTGTGCTGCTATGTCTTGTGGGTCCGTCCTGCCGGTAGGACAGAATGTATCCAGAGATGGTGATGGAGGAGTCTAAGTCATTGAGTGTAAGATATGGTTCTGTGAATATGACTATGTCAAGCTTTTGTTTGACTAGCCTATTGGACAACCTTCCTAATTTTGGCAAAAGTTCCCAGATGTTCACGATATTAACAGGAAGGGACAGGGTAGATAAAGTGAGACTATTTCCACTGGTTTGGAGACTCTAAAAGTAGGGGTCATTGTCAACAAATTAGGGCCAGACTGTTCAGGAGAGATGTTAGGAAGAACGTCTTCACGCAAAGGGTGGTAGAGGTTTGGAACTCTCCCACAAACAACAGTTGAAGCTATAATTTTAAATCTGAGATAGATAGATTTTTGTTAAGCAAAGTTATTAAGGGATATGGACCAAGGGCCTATGGCTTAGTTCCACAGATCAGCCATGATTTCATTGAAAGGCAGAACAGACTCGAGGGGCTGAATGGCCTACTCCTGTTCCTATATTCCCTTTTCGATGAGGAGAACTTTGTAGCATTGACTCTGCTAGATTTCCTTTGAACAAAGAACAAAGCAAGGTACAGCACAGGAACAGGCCCTTCGGCCCTCCAAGCCTGCGCCGACCATGCTGCCCGTCTAAACTAAGATCTTCTACACTTCCTGGGTCCATATCCCTCTATTCCCATCCTATTCATGTATTTGTCAAGATGCCTCTTAAATGTCACTATCGTCCCTGCTTCCACCACGTCCTCCGGCAGCGAGTTCCAGGCACCCATTATCCTCTGTGTAAAAAACATGCCTCGTACATTTCCTCTAAACCTTGCCCTTGCACCTTAAACCTATGCCCCCTCGTAAATAACCCCTCTACCCTGGGAAAAAGGCTCTGACTATCCACTCTGTCTATGTCCCTCATATTTTTGTAAACCTCTATCAGGTCGCGCCTCAACCTCCTTCGTTTCATTGAGAACAAACCAAGTGTATTCAACCTCTTTGCTGTGCCTGATGCCTAGTTTGTTGCTGGGTGGTCTTTCTGGTTTTATTTTTATTATAATTTTTGTACTAATTTGAGCGAGGGATTGAATTGAGAGGCCTAGACAGAGTGGACGTGGAGAGGATGTTACCACTGGTACGAAAAACTAGAACCCGAGAGCACAGCTTTTAAAACTGAGATGAGGAGGAATTTCTTCAGCCAGAGGGTGGTGAATCTGTGGAACTCTTTGCCACAGAAGGCTGTGGAAGCCAAATCACTGAGTGTCCTTAGACAGACATAGTTAGATTCTTGACTAACAAGGGGATCAGGAGTTATGAGGAGAAGGCAGGAGAATGGGGATGAGAAACATATCCGCCATGATTGAATGGCAGAGCAGACTCAGTGGGCCAAATGGCCTAATTATGTTTCCATGTCTTATGCTCTTATAAGGCCTAAACTGATATTAAAAAAAGCTTTCTATGTGGAGCCACAAGGAGCAGGAATGACCCTCCAACAAGGATAGCTTAGATTTCCACTGCCACAAACTTGTTCCCCTCTTCACAGTCCCAGCAGCAAATCCAATCACCAAGTTTACATTGCTTCCTACCAAGAATAGGTGAAAAGTAGTTCAACAGGAATTAACTGAAGTCTGATGGTTAAAATATCCCAAGCTTCATGCTGGGAGCAGCAAGTAAACTTCTACCAAAATTGTCTCCAATCTGCACTCAGAGCTAAAAGCAGGTCTACAGCCCCTTTCACACATCCTGTCAACTCTGAACCTTTTCTCAATATTTTGTTTTGCTTAATAATATTCCCTCGTGACTCACTACCTCTTAATTTCTTCTTGTTCTTGTTCTAGCATTCCCCTTTTACCATTCCCTTTGACTATCTTCTCTTTTTCCCATATTTTCGTTCAATTCTGATTTTGGTTTGATAATTTTGTTCTTTTGTTTGCAGGTTCAGTGCTCATGGGCTAAGGAAGATAACCTGTCACATTTATAATATTTATGCCTGTCAGCCTTTGAATGCCCTGAAGTGTTTAGACATTAAACTAGTATCTTCTATTAGGGATTACATTGTTTTTACTTTCAGCGACCTTCTTGAAGCAGCACAGTCCACACCGTGTAGCTACATCCATAATGCTGTCAGGGAGTGAGTTCCAGTATGTTGATCCAGTGACAGTGAAGGAACAGCAAGACAGTTCCAAATCAGGAATGGACACGTTTTGGAAGGGAATTTGCAGGTGGTGATGCTCCCATGCATCTGCTGTCCTTGTCCCTTGTCCTTCTAGGTGGTAGATATTGTGGGTCTGGAAGATGCTGTTGGGGAAACCTTGATGAGTTACTACAGTGCATCGTCTAGATGGTACACAATGCTGCCACTGTGCATTGGTGGTGGAGGGAGTTAGTATTGAATGTGGTGAATGGGTGCCAATCAAGCAGACTACTTTGGCCTGAATGGTGTCAAGCATCTTGAACATTGCTGGAGCTGCACTCATCCAGGCAATTGGGAAGAATCACATCAACTTTCTGACTTGTGCCTTGCAGATGGTAGTCAGGCTTTTGAGAAATCAGGATGTTAGATACTGACTGCAGAATTCCCAGCCGCTGACTTGTTATCACAGTATTTGTGGTTCAGTTCAGTTTCTGGTCAATGGTAACCTCCAGGATGTTGATAGTGGGGAATTCAGCAGTAGTAATGCCATCAAAGGAAGATGGTTAGATCCTCTCTTTTGTGTGGTGCAAATGTTACTTGGCACTTATCAGCTCAAGCCAGCCATCCAAACCAATGCAGGAGATCGTCCGGCTGTTCACTCCGCCAGGATGTTCAGGTCCAACCAATGACACATCACCTCCGCAAGTTTCCCAGCGGCATGGGGTGGATTCAATGTGAAATCCCATTGATAGAAGTGGGTCCAGAAAGGCGGGTTGCCTCCCACCACTAAGAAACATGCCATGGAGAGGCCAGAGAATCTCACCCACTGTTTTTCAATTAAAAATCAGCCCCTAGTGGGTTGCCAAAGTTACAAGTGAAAAAATCATCCATCCTCCTGTCGAATTTGAAAGTATTGGTGGGAGCATAGCTACTACTTGGAAAGCAAATTGGTGTTTGATGACATTTTTGATGGGAGTAAGTGCCTTGGACTGGGAGAATGATGGCTATCACTGTTCCTGGATGGCAACAGCCAGACGACACAATAGACTATACATTGCAATTCATGGTGGTGCCTTATCCATTTTACAACATCCAATTAGCACAAGTGATAACATGAGCTTGTTATTATCAGGCTAATATCCATAAAGGAATTTGATATCCCAAATTGGATTATTATTTCCATTGGTTTTGATAAGTGAGTGAACAAACTAATCAGGTTTGAAGTATCCTTGAAGGTTAGCAGTGGCCCTTGAGGCAGACAATATGTGTTTCCAAAGTGATTTTTGAGCAAAGAAGGGGTTTGAGTGTTTGTAGAACATTTGCCTTTGCGGAAATGAAATCCCTGACATTTGCAGGCTGTAAGAGAAAGAGTATGAAGGATAAGGAGTTTGTCAGGGCTGTCAGCAGTGGAGGGTGTGTATTTGCAAGAGTACTGACTTCCCTTACCCACTCTTGTGAGTTCATTGTGCCCGTTTGTCATTGTGTGACAGTGTTTAGGATGGGTCTCTTTGCCATTTCCTACCAAACGTGGTTTAGGGCTTCCTATCTTCTGTTCTCAATAATCTTCTACTCCTGGCTCTTTAGTTGCTGATACCCCTGAAGGTACTATTGCTGCTGCTACTTCATATATTGCAGTTTTTCTTCCTCCTGCTCAGAAAGTGATGTTGTCTTTCAACTTGCAACCTTTTTAAGGCTGCAGCACAGCTATATTTCTCTCTCCCACAGCGACAGCAAACATATCAGTAGCAGTGTTAATATTCCAAATCCACCCAGCATAACAAATAAGAGCCAAGGGAGAAAACTGCTAGAGTTAATGGCAGATCGACTTGAGCGAGCAGTATTCTCGCTTTGCTGCTAATCCACGAACAGCAGACAAATTCAACCCCTTTACTTTTTCTTGCATTGTACCTTCTGACAACGCTGATGTATGAGCTACCTGTGAAATGTGGGCCTGGATTTTGTGTTGAGAATACGGGTGAGATTAACAGTGCTCACCTTTTTCAAGGAGTGGATCAGACAGCAATTTCCAGAACTTCCACTTGCGCAGATAAACACGGAAATCCAGAAGTTACAATCCGAGTTTCCCAGTTCCTCCACAGGATGCGTTGTGGCGGTTCCTCGCCAATATGCCCGGCATTAATTTGAAAAGGTAAGGGCTGGTACATTCAGGAGGAAGTGAATTTTTAGCGACGCGACAAGTCATAATTTCTGTCATACCACCTCTCAGGCCTTTATTTTCCTTTCTGTATGAAAGTTAAATGTGATCTACACTTCCTGATTTAGTCTCTGCCCATCTCACCTGGGCATCTTCAATCTGGATTGGTTGAAGAGCCTCACCCTTTCTTGCTCGGCTCACAGATATCATAGGTCCCCTGAAAGACCATAAGACATAGCAGCAGAATTCAACCACTCGGCCCATCATGGCTGATATTTTCTCATCCTCATTCTCCTGTCTTTTCTCCATAACCCCTGACACCCTTATTAATCAAGAATCGATCAATCTCTGTCTTAAAGACACTCAGTGATTTGGCCTCCACAACCGTCTGCGGCAAAGTGTTCCACAGATTCACCACCCTCTGGCTGAAGAAATTCCTCCTCATCTCTGTTTTAAAGGATCGTCCCTTTAGTCTGAGATGGTGTCCTTTGGTTCTAGTTTTTCCTACAATTGGAAACATCCTCTCCACATCCACTCTATCCAGGCCTCGCAGTATCCTGTAAGTTTCAATAAGATCCCCCCTCATCCTTCTAAACTCCAACAAGTACAGACCCAGAGTCCTCAACCGTTCTTCATACGACAAGTTCTTCATTCCAGGAATCATTCTTGTGAACCTCCTCTGGAGCCTTTCCAAGGCCAGCACATCCTTCCTGAGATACGGGGCCCAAAACTGCTCACAATACTCCAAATGTGGTCTGATCAAAGCCTTATACAGCCTGAGAAGTACATCCCTGGTCTTGTATTCCAGCTGTCTTGACATGAATGTTAACATTGCATTTGCCTTCTTAACTGCCGACTGAACCTGCACGTTAACCTTAAGAGAATCGTGAACAATGACTCCCAAATCCCTTTGTGCTTCTGATTTCCTAAGCATGTCCCCATTTAGAAAATAGTCTATGCCTAAATTCCTCATTCCACAACCTCACACTTTTCTACATTGTATTTCATTTGCCACTTCATTGCCCACTCTCCGAGCTTGTCCAAATCCTCCTGCAGCACCCTTGCTTCCTCAATACTACCTGTCCCTCTACAGATCGTTGTATCATCTGTAAACTTAGCAACAGTGCCTTCAGTTCCTTCTTCCAGATCATTAATGTATATTGTGAAAAGTTGTGGCCCCAGCACAGATCCCTGAGGCACACCACTAGTCACCGGCTGCCATCCTGAAAAAGACCCCTTTACCCCACTCTCTGCCTTCTGCCAGTTAGCCAATCCTCTATCCATGCCAGGATCTTACCCCTAACACCATGGGCTTTTAACTTATTTAACAGTCTCCTATGCAGCACCTTGTCAAAGGCCTTCTGGAAATCTAAATAAATCACGTCCACTGGTTCTCCTTTGTCTAGAACTCTAACAGATTTGTCAGACGTGACCTCCCTTTGACAAAGCTGTGCTGACTCAGTCCTATTTTACCATGCACTTCCACATTTGCGATCTCATCTTTTAGAACAAACTCTAAAATCTTAAAGTAGAGGGTACTTTGATGAATTTGATGCCCAGTGACAGCCCTCAACAACTTTATGGGCAACTGTCAGCACTGCAGGCCCAAGGCAAATGTTGTTCATTTTCCACTGGCTGCAAAAAAAAGGTCATTATTATTGAATCAGAGAGTGCTGGATATTATACTGGATGAAATCTGACACCCTTAATTAGATTTTAAGGTAGTATAACCTGTGACAGTGAAATTATTCAGACATTGTGACCCAAAAAGCAAACCAATCAGGTGCCGTGTACAGTGCACCACATCCTTTCAAACAGTAATGCTTGCCACTGTTTTAAGAGTCCTTAATGAGGTCTGAATTTCCATGGGTATATTCCTGTTCATTTGCTGCATAGCTACAGAACTCCTGGATAAATTGTATCAATGGGTTTCCATGGGTCTTGCGCAAAAGCTATGACAGAGAAGTGAGCTTCCATGTAAATTCATCCCTAAATGCGTAAAATATCAAATCTTATCCGATAAAGTGTTGTTTTCATCAAATGAAGTTTTAGAACACAGTATAGCTTTTTTCCCCAAAGTTTCCCTTCCTCTCTGTGATTATTTTGATTTGTCAGGTATCTGTTGTGTTATCACTTTAAGAGAGAATATGCTAATTATTAAGTCGCCGGGATGCAGACTATGTGACTAGCAGACATTACTCAGAGGAAAGTTCAGTTTAGCTAGCGGCATGTGGTGTGAAAAGGTTGTAGCTGTACTTTTTAGTCCAGCTGTTGTCTAAAAATAGCTGTTGAGACTTCATAGCAAATCAGTCTGCTGAACAATCCTGTACTAGAGCCTTTAGATAAACGGAGCCTAACTTTAGTATACCTGTGCTGTGTGAGATCGGCATATTTGTATTAAGCAAACAGAGAATTACAACAGCCTCCTCTTCAAACTCTTGCCACTGTTGCCTGGAGACCTTTGATGATATTTAAATCTGTGATATGTCATTTTATATATTTTAATAAATGTTTGTAATTTAACGTTTATATTTGCTACATATGGTTGTACAATTCCGGGTGAGATTTTCCCATCTCCTCTGTGTCTGCTCTACTGCCAGTGAGAACGGAGAATTTGGTGCTCCAGCCAAAACTCCATTCACTTCCAGCGGCGCCGGAGAATCCCAGCCGTGAACAAGGATGGAGGTTTTTGGTGTACATATATTATGGGCGCTATTCTCCCAAAAGGGAACAAAGGGCGCAATTCTCCGCACTCACGACGGTGCGGAGAATAGCGGGCGGCGTAAATTTTTACGGCCACGCTGGTCTGACGCCCTCCCGCTATTCTCTCCCCCCCCCCCCCCCACGCCCGCCCCCCGACACGAATCGCTGCCCGCCGTTTTTTTACGGCGAGCAGCGATTCTCAGCTGGCCGATGGGCCGAATTCCAAGCCCTTTACGACCGTTTTTATGAACGTCAAACACACCTGGTCTGACCGTTCGTAAAAACGGCCGTAAAGTCCCGATCTGGTGAACCATGGCACCGATTGGCACGGCAGTACCACGGCCGTGCCAAGGGTGCCATGGGCCCGCGATCGGTAGGCACCGATCGCGGGCAGCGGGTACTTACCCCGCGCACTCTTTATCCTTCCGCCGCCCCGCTGTATCCATTCGCGGGGCGGCTGAGGGGCATACCGGCCTGCGCATGCGCGGGTTTCACGCAGATTCGTGATGACATCATCCGCGCATGCGCGGGTTGGAGTCTTCCAATCCGCGCATGCGCAGCTGACGTCAAGTGACGCGTCAGCCGTCGCAAACTCTGGCTAGCGGGCTTAACGAAATTCGTTAAGCCCGCAATGCCGGAGTTCACGGCCGCGGGATGCTAGCCCCGACCGGGGACCAGAATCGGTTCCCGGTCGGGGGGGCGGAGGCTGGCGTCAAACCCGCCCGTTTTTGACGCCAGCCTCACGATTTCTCCCGGGTGCGGAGAATCACGCCCAAAGTCCCCTAGCGAGTGCGTTTAGCCATGTGTTTCCTGGCACTCACAGTGCTGAGACACACATGGCTATTCAACGCCACTCGCTTTGAATGGGGAATGTGCAGCCAAGGCCGCACATAGCCCTGATATATACAGTGGGGAGCTCCACTCGCCGGAACTCTCCACTGTAATGAGAGATCGGGATGCCATTTTTAAATGGCTTCCCGATCTCTGAGACTCCAGAAACAATCCCCAATCAAACCGCTCCAGCCCAAATGCAATATGGGTCTGGTTCTCCCCCCCCCCCCCCCCCCCCCCCCCCCCCCCCCCGCCCCAAATCACCCACACTGGGCAACCCCAGCCCAATCACTCGCATACAAAAAATGGTAGGTTGGCACCGTAGCAGTGTGGTTGCCAGATGGCAGTGCCACCTGGGCACCTTGGCAGTGCCAGGCTGATATTACCGGGATACTAGGCTGGCACTTCCAGGATACCCAGCAGCGCCAGGGCTCAACCCTGCCCAAAGGGCATGCAGCTGGGGGCTTGCGATCCCCTGGCAACCCGCAAGGCATGCGAACCAGGTAGATCCCGGGAGTGGGGTCTCCCAGCTTTCAACGGCCACGCTGCACCGCAGCGAGCTGCTTTTTGGGTGCAGTGTTGCCGTTGGATTGCACCCTACATATATCCCTTCGTAGTGCCGCGTGAGCTGTAAAAGTGGGCTCCATAGATGCTGGCATGATGGAAAACCCGATAGCCTTCAATGAAGAACTAGAGGCCCATTTATCAGGGACAGACACATAGCTCATGATCCCTCCTCCGACAACCAAAGTCGACGCACATATAATGGGAAGCACAAGGAACATCGTAGACCAGACTATCAGCATTGCTCAGGCAATGCTTCCAATGCCTGGACCACGTAGGGGACATGCTAGAGTGGTCTCCCAAGTTTGTAATAGTATGCTGTGTCCTCCACAACATCATCATTATGGGGCCCAGACTTTGCCACCAGGAATCTGGAAGCCACCTTGAAATGTGGAGGAGGCAGGGACCCATTTGTGCTGGACAAGGTTTTGAGAATACCTCCTGCTTCTATGAAATCACTTCCCTTTCCCATTAATCCATCATTCCCGCTGTCATGTCTATTTGAGATACACTTCACTGCATCCCCTTGGCCACCATCCTACAATTGAAGTCATCCACAAAAACCTTTTCACTAACATATTTACTCAACAACATCTAACTATACCAACAGAAATGAACAATACACTCTTGTGCAATCCCTGGTGCCTGTCTTAGGGATGTCTTTACTACTCTTCGTGTTCCTAGACCCGAGTGTTGTCAGCATGGCTGCTAGAAAGCTGCAGACTTTCAGTGGGAAAGAGTACGGATGGCTTTACCACACACCATCAAGCAACTCTGGGTCTTGAGGGCCCAGAGAACCTGACCTTTCAGTGAACTGTTACAAAATAAATACCGTTCTCCAACCTAGCTGTAGCCCACCCGAGCAGATGGCCAATTCTGTACTGGTCTCTAAGGTTTTGCAGCGCCAATATGTGAGCTGCCGACTTTGAGTGTCACATCAAATGGTGGTGCCTCTTCCTTGGTAATCAGGTGCAGCTCTCTCTCTCTCTCTCTCTCTCTCTTCCTCCTGCAGCTGCTATGGCTGACCAAGCAGCAGTTCTTGGATAACAAAAAGCATAAAAGAAGGAAGTGGAAGGTTGCAATGAAGGAGGTGGGATTGGGGTGGAAAGCACGCGGTTTTCATGGTACCATCAGCAGCAGCTTCCACATCATGTCCAATACCAGAATGAGGCCGAGCTGAGATTTGAGAAGGAACATAAGGCAAGAGCATACTGTCACCCTCAATGTTCTCGGTGGTGCTGAATGCCCCAGGCCCTCTTGTAGTTGGTCCTGTGATACAGAGCAGTATCTCATCCATCGGGCTCGGGTTGAAGACAGTGAGTCCAGCTAATGTTGGTACTCTTGTATTTCATGTCACCTTGTCTTGCAAGAGTGAATGCCAGTGATATTGTCACACTGTTTGAGAGGTGTGCCTGGCTGAGCTGAATAGCTGGAGGTACTTTGAGGCAGTGAGAGTAGTTTTGGGGTTGGCACCAGTGGAATGTGTGGGGGAGAGAGGTGGGCCACCTGAATGTGAGGCCTGAGTTCTGAGTGCTAGGGATGAACTGTTGCTGTGTGAATGATGGAATGATGGTGCATTGAGTAGCAGGGACGGTTCATGGTGCAGTAGGTAGCAGATGTCAGGTGAAGATGCATTCACTGACTTTGATCACCCCTGAGAGGTCATTGAAGTTCTTCTGGTGCTGCCGCGAGGTCCTCAGAGCCAGACTCCAGGAGTTCACCTCCTGGGTCACCTGCCCCACTTACTTCAGATGGCAGTCCTTGAGGCCGTCTTTCCCCGAGTGAAAACCCTGTCTGCCCCTGTCTGCCCTTTCTCTGAACATTCATGTCCAAAGCTTCCAGTGGTATATCTATGAACCATGGAGCCCTGTCTCTGCCCTGGGGCTCCATTTCACTTCTCTTCATTTACAGCAATGACAGCAGCTCGCTTTGATCCCTTTGAGAGGGACAGATTGACTTTGAGAGCTGGAGGCTAGCTGCAACACATGCAAACCTTGCACGCCATTAGGCCCCTTGTTGTTCATGCAGTCAGCCAGCAGCATGAGCCACACAGAAGTAATAGCAGAGGCAGCATGATCTTTATATGCTGCTTACCTCATGGGAACAGACTCAAATACCAATGCAGAACCAATACTCAAAAGCAGACCGTAACAAATTATTAGCTGACTGTATATGTTTCACAAGTTCACCTGCTTTCTTTCTCATCCTTCTATGCTGCACAAAAGCAGATGAAATGTACAGAATTATTTATTTACATAATCGCAATGTGTGAGTGACACATTTATTTATGCAACTGCAGTATACTTGTGCATAGAGTATTTATACAACTACAATCAGTGAATGCTTTTTTTTGTATTACCACAATAGGTGAGGAAAACACCATTCAGAGATTTAATTTATTTCTAAATTTAAGTAACTAATCCCACAGGAGTTCTGTTTTTTTAATTCTTTTAGGGCTGATACTTAGTCACTTGGTCCCAAAACTTAAAGCACTATTCTTTTGAAATGTTGACATCTGAAGACCATACTTATGTAAGGGTATCAAGCAATATGGATCAAAAACAGGTGAATGAAGTTAAGGCATGGAGCATTGTTGCTGCACAGCGCCAGGGACACCGGGTTCGATTCCCGGCTTGGGTCACTGTCTGTGTGGAGTCTGCACGTTCTCCCTGTCTCTGCGTGGGTTTCCTCCAGGCGCTCCGGTTCCCTCCTAACAAGTCCCAAGCTTGTTAGGTGAATTGGAAATTCTGAATTCTCCCTCAGTGTACCCGAACAGGCGGCGTAGTGTGGCGACGAGGGGATTTTCAAAGTAACCTCATTGCAGTGTTAATGTAAGCCTACTTGTAACACTAATAAAGATTATTATAAACCGTGATCTGATTGAATGGCGGAACAGGCTCAAGGGTCTGAATGTGCGACTCACGTTGTTGTGTTCCTCTAATATTTGTTTTCTGAGCAATGCTTTTATGAAATCTGGTTTGTATTGTTATTTGAGTGATTCTACTGCTACTTGTTAACTTTTTAAGGCAATGGTTGAACAGAAATATGAGACATGCTGAAAGAGATGGTAACAGAAACGAGTATAAAACTTATTCAGTTATCCTTTAAAAAAAAAGCAATTAGGAATGCTCAGAAAAAGAGTTCAAAACAAATGTCAGACTGCTTTTTCAGCAGCCAATCCTGGGTGAGACATCATTCAGCTAAGCAATAGAAAGACCAAAGTCATTATCTTCAGCTACCAGCACAAACCCAGTCAGCAGTTCCATCCCCCTTCAGCCACAGTCTGAAGCTAAAGCACATCATTATCATGGTTGGTGTTTAATTTGATACTGTGCTGAGCTTCCACCTGGAATCTTGTCCCCCGATGGAGGCAAAAATGAGGTCAGGAAAACTGAAATCTTGAAGTTTGTCACTGAAGAAATGAATTTCTCTCCTTCCCAACACTGCGCTATTTTTATTTTTACACGGGGGAAGGGGGGACCTGAAATAAGACAAATGAGCTTTCCGCTGGGTACCTGCGCACCCCCAACCACGCAGCAATTTTAAGCTGGGGAGGGTGAGGACTTGGATGGGCCACCACCCTTGCCCCAATTGAGGCCCTTAAGTGTGAGCACTTCATTTCATAGAATTTACAGTGCAGAAGGAGGCCATTTGGCCCATCAAGTCTGCACCGGCTCTTGGAAAGAGCTCCCTACCCACACCTCCACCCCATCCCCATAACCCAGTAACCCCACCCAACACTAAGGGCAATTGTGGACACTAAGGGCAATTTAGCACAGCCAATCCACTTAATCTGCACATCTTTGGAAAGGGCCATTACCTGCCCAGCCTCAATCTTTGCTGGGTGTGGAGGAAACCCAAAAATGATTAGGTTTAAGCCTTGGTCAGGAAGAGGGGGCTGATGCCGCCATCAAAAGATCCCAGGTGCACCACCTCCCCTTGAGGTTCAGTGGCCGCTGGATCCCCCTTACACTCTGGCCTCACCTCCTACACTCCAATCGCCCATTATCCACCACCCTGCATACCCCCGATGCCAATCCAGGCCTTCCCTACCCTCTCCCCACAGACCTTAAAAATGAATTTTTGCATCCAGTCCAGGGATGCAAACTCTGTCATCTTCAGAAAGTTCCTCTTTGGCCACTGCAGATCCTGTTATTGCAGGGACTAAAGAACTGCTGACCAATCTGATTGATCAGCAGCTCTAGAGCAGGGTATCCTTTCAAATGAGGAGCAGGAGTCATACTTGCAGCCCATTGACATTCATTCAAAAATAAAATGGCTGCGGGGGGAGGCAGGGTTGGTGGGTAGATGTTCCCTGCTTACTGTCAGGATGAGAAACCCCGCCATCCATGATATCCTGGTCTGTGCAGTAATTTAGATGCATTTTAACTGCAGTGACTTGCCAGAGAGCTGTCCTGAAAAAATAGGTTGACCATTACATTGACCAGTATTGTTTAAGTGTTGAGATGAATTACAGTACTCTTCCCATTGGAGAAAGTGTCATACTGCATTCAAAATTTTTTTTAAAAGGTACTGGGAAAACTTCTGTCATATTTGAGACTGATTTAAATGTCAGGGAATCATTAACTTTACTAAAAGTAAGAAAACATGTAAGTACTTGCTGCACTCCATTGATTGACAAGCTATCTGTTTTGTGATGGAAATGAAACACTGTCTGCAGCTTCAAAATAGTTTTTTAGTTTCATTACCTTCCATTGTTTATGTTTCCCAGAGTTTGTTATTACAGCTAAGCCTATTAGCAATCAGGTGACTGTGTTCACATTTTTAAGTGACAATTAAGGATTATCAGTGTTTGATGCAGTAAGTGGATAAATATTTGTTTTTGCAACAGCTTAACCACTTGAGGAGATTTATATTTTCTAATAGTTTTTATGAGTGTGAGATTTTTTTCAATTTGATGCAGCCTGCAAGGAAGCCATCTTACTGCGCACTCCACTGAACCCACTGTGGCCCGTGGTTGCACAGAGTGACACCAGCCATATGGATGCACCCATCCCACCCCCAAACCCCTTGCTCCACCCCACCAACCACCTTCCCACCCACAACCGGACAACACATGTTGGTGGGGGTACACATGGCCCACCCAAGTGCAAAGCCCATGGTAGCCCCTCCAGAAGGGCACCAGACGGGCATACTTCTGGCTTGGGTAGTGCCAGCCACCATAACCCCTGCCAACAGTGATGGGTGCTGGCGCCAGTGCCGGGCACCGATGGGGCCAGGTAGGTGGTGTGGAGGGCAGAGTGCCAGGGGGAATGGCCGTGTGGGTGTAGGGATGGGTGTGGCCCATTGGACTTGGTTGGGCACGAGGGTACGCTCCACCCATCCTACACCAATTCACCCCACCCCCACCGCACCTGCAACCCCCTTTGTGATTTCTACCTGCCTTACTGAGGGTGCGGGCCCTGGGTTGGCAGTAACAGCGGGTCTGGTACATGGGATGAAGGATAATGATGACCTGCTCTGCGATGAGCTCTGGTGCTCCACGTCATTCGACAACATCTGACTCCTGCCCACAGTAGCACTTCCTACCATCCACCTGGGATATCCCTGCATGCCAGCTGGCCATACCGTCACGCAGTCCCACAGAACCCTTGGGGTGGCGAAGGTGGGGACACATTGCCTGAACGCTGGCGGTTGGGGTGGAGAGGAGTGGGGGGTGCGGACGAATGCCAGGGCAGTGAGCGATGTCTGCCTTTCACCCCCTGCAGACAATGGATTTCAGAATCCAACCAGGAATGGTTGCCATCATCCTAGCCGCCACAGCCCTGGGGGATCAACTGAGGCTGTACGAGCAGAAACTGCTCAAGCCTGCTCCAGAAGAATAGGAGCCAGCCAGTGAGGATGGAGGGCTGGCCACCCAACAGGCCGAGGCGCAGGTGGGAAGGAGGTGCCACATTAGGCCTTGTGTGTACTGACAAGCCTGTCATTTAAGGACCTGCTGAACCGGGCTTGTCGCCGAAGACTCTGACTGTGCAGGGCGACCGCACGGCATATCTGCTGGATCGTGGCGCACCTGGAACCGTGGGTTATTGGGGAGGACACCTGCTCCTGGTGGCCATCAAGGCGACGGTCGCCCCGAACCTTTATGCTACATGGTCCTTGCAGGCGCCCAGTGAGGACCTGTCTGAGATCTCACAGGCCTCGGTGCATAGGTGCATCCGCGGCACCACAAAGCTCCTTTATACCTGCTCGGCACAGTATATCAACTTTAATGTGGACTGAGCCCACCAGGATGACCTGGCAGCGGGGTTCACCACCATCGCCAGGGTGACTGATGAGATGCATGTCGCCCCACCCTCACAACAGCCCCCACCCCCAGCTGACACTCGCTCTCATATCCACCTTCCCCTGCCCCCTCCCCCCACCGCACCTGCAACCCCCTTGTGATTCCTACCTACCTTACTGCAGAGCGGGCCCTGGGTTGGCAGTAACAGTGGATCTGGTACATGGGATGGAGGATAATGTTGACCTGCTCCGTGATGAGCTCTGGTGCTCCACTTCGTTCAACAACATCTGACTCCTGCCCACAGTAGCACTTTCCACCACCCACCTGGGATTTCCCTGCATGCCAGCTGGCCATTCCGTCATGCAGTTCCACAGAACCCTTGGGTGGCGGAGGTGGGAATACATTGCCTGAGCGCTAGCAGTTGGGGTGGAGAGGGATGGGGGTGGGGACGAGTACCAGGGCGGTGAAAGATGGCTGAACTGCGGGCTCTGACCTGTGTCCACCTCCTTCCGTATCCGCCCCCCAGCGCTCACTCTGTCGCCAGCCCAGCCCATCCCTCAACCCCTTCCGATAGAGCACCAAGACAGATTCAAGCGTTCGTGCACAGGTTTTTTACATACAATTTACAGTGCATAAGAAGGCCATTCGGCCCATCGAGTCTGCACCGGCTCTTGGAAAGAGCATCCTACCCAAGGTCAACACCTCCACCCTATCCCCACAACCCAGTAACCCTACCCAACACTAAGGGCAATTTTGGACACTAAGGGCAATTTATCATGGCCAATCCACCTAACCTGCACATCTTTGGACTGTGGGAGGAAACCGGAGTACCCAGAGGAAACCCACGCACACACGGGGAGGATATGCAGACTCCGCACAGACAGTGACCCAGCGGGGAATCGAACATGGGACCCTGGAGCTGTGAAGCGATTGTGCTATCCACAATGCTACCCACCTTATTGTGAAAGGGTGCACATTTATGTACAAGTCTGCCCTAGCCCCAATGCAATCCTATGTGCTGCACCCATGCCAACCTAATTGGTGTCTAACCTTCTGGCCTTATGTGCCCTGACACTATGTTGAGGTGGATCCCCAGGCACTATCAGGGGTGGCAGCAACCTGCTGTGATTCCTGCCCTGTGGCCTGAGTCCCCTTTGGTGGCCAACCTCTGGAGCTACCGGGACTGGACAGCCCAGCAGTCTCTTGGGTGTCCTGAGTGGTCTTTTCTTCCCGTTGCCCATTGGATGTGCCAGAGACAGGAGTGGGGGGAGTCTGAGGTGCTGTGGTATTCCAGCACCTCCTCTGTGGGAGTCACAGCATGTGCCCCATCACCTCCTCCTCCCTCAGGGTGCCCAATGGCCCCCAGGCTTCTCCTTGGGACGTGGGTTGTGACCGGAGCAAACACCTGGCACTACCCCGCCACCTTGTGCTGCCAGCCCTGGCGGCCCGCTCTTGTCTCGATCACGATCTCCAAGCTCGCGGCCATAGAGCACAGGGATTCGATCACCTCCCTCTGGGACTGGCTCAGGTCAGCCAGCGCCAGGGCAATGCCATCAACGCTCGCAGCCATAACCCGTTGTGACTGGGCCAAGCTCTGGAGTGCCGTTGCAATGTCCAGGTGCCCTGCTACTTAGCTGCCTGGAACCGGGCAGCCCTGTCCTGTGCGTCAGTCATCGCCCGCACAGACTTCCCAGGCATTGGGCATCCTGACTCATGGCTGTTATCTTTGCCCCCAAGGCCTCCACCACAGACACCACCCATTCAGTGTTGGCCTGTGTAGCACAGATGATCGGTTCTGCTTCCTGTTCCTGCAGGTTATTGGACTTCTGCAACTACACCTGCAGGCGCTGGATGGTTACTGACAACCCCTCATGTAGTCTCCGGCTCTGGGTCTGCATGACCAGCATCGATGGGACTGAGACCCATCTGGCCAGCAGCTAGTTCCTGGGGTCAGGCCACCCTCCAACAGTCGCTACCTCGGGGGTTCCTACCTCCATCTCATGTACCACTGCACGTGGGCGGTGTGCACCAGATCGTGCCCCAGGAGCCTTTTGACTAAAGTGCCCAACCCAGGTGAGTGGTCTCTGGGATGGTGGAGGGTGTTGGACACAGCTGCCACAGACAGTCGGTGTTTTACCCGGACTGGTGGTCCAGGGTGTCGCGGGCTGGCATCTGGGGGCTCGCGTCACTGACTGTTGCAGCCTTGCCATTGCTGATATTGTCTTGGGTTGTGGCCGGGAGGGTGCCGGTTTTTCGGCAGGTGCGGGAAGAGCGTCGCACCGGTCGGGGGCCGTTGGCAGCCCCCCCCCCCCCCCCCCCCCCCGACGATTCCCCGCCCCGCGATGGGCTGAGTGGCCGCCCGTTTTTGGCCGGTCCAGCCGGCGTAAATTAGACCAGGTTCTTACCAGCGGGACCTAGCTCTGCGGGCGGCCTGTGGAGACCTCAGGGGGGCACGGGGGGATATGGCCCCGGGGAGGCCTCCCAGTGTGGCCTGGCCCGCGATCGGGGCTCACCGATCTGCAGGCGGGCCTGTGCGGGGGGAGCCGTGGGGGCACTCTTTCCCTCCGCGCCAGCCGCTGTAACGCCATGGCCAGCGCGGAAACTAACCCCCTCTGCGCATGTACTGGGCTGACACCAGCACACGCTGGCGCTCCCGCACATGCGCCAACTCGTGCTGGCCAGCGGAGGCCCTTCGGCGCAGGCTGGCGCGGCACCAACTATGCCGGCGCCGGCCTAGCCCCTGAAGGTGTGGAGGATTCCGCACCTTCCCGGCAGCCTGACGCCGGAGTGGTTCTGACACTCCTCGCCGCCGGTACAGCCCGCTCCGCCGGTTAGGGGAGAATCCCGGCCCTGATTTTCTGACACGATACATTTGTCCAATCGAGTGCAGCTATGCACTGAGCCAGGACAGTTGCCATTATAAAACACTAGAGAGTGAAAGATAAACAGGAAGACAAGTGCAGGCAGAGAGATCAACTAGTCTGGATGAATTTTTTGGCAGTGTCAAATTAGTTCTTCGTGGTTACTCATCAATTCCATAAAGCTGATTGCCATTCAATACGAATTTAACATTCTGAAATAAAGATAGCTGTTGTGAGAAATGACTCACTGCTGTATGCTTAAAATATCTTCCTAAACTTGGAGATGAAGTGAGTGGAGCTCACACTGTAGGTATACCTTGTAATCTGTGCTCTCTCCAGCCTGAGAGTATGCAGTGCCAAGCACAATAATTGACGAATGTCACATGCCTTCCTTCACCTGAGGGGGACAAAATTATGTCCCTGCAAAAAAATATCTTCATGATGAGCAGAATATCGGGACATAGAAATATAGAAAACTTACACCACAGATGGAGGTAATTCCCTTTTTCTCTGTAGTTCTGTAGGTTACAGAACTTCAAGTATTTTAAAAATATGATGCGATGTTCTGGCTCAACCACCATTTCAATCAGGAAGATCCAAACCCTGGCCACCCTCTGGCTGAAAAGAACTCTCAACTCCCCTGTAATCCTTCTGCCAATTACATTCAATCAATGCTCCTTGGTTATTGATCTCTCTGCTAATAGAAATGTATCCTTCCTGTCCTAATACTAATAATAATCTTTATTAATGTCACAAATAGGCTTACATTAACACTGCAGTGAAGTTACTGTGAAAATCCCCTAGTCGCCACACTCTGGCGCCTATTCGGGTACACTGAGGGAGAATTTAGAATGTGCAAATTACCTTACAGCACTTTCGGGACTTGTGGGAGGAAACCGGAACCCATGCAGACACGGAGAGAATGCGCATACTCCGCACAGACAGTGATTCAAGCGGGAATCGAACCGGAGACCCTGGCACTGTGAAGCAACAGTACTATCCCCTGTGCTACCATGGCACCCTACTCTGTCGATGCCCCTCAGAATTTTGTAGACCTCAATTTAGTCTCCCCTTAGTCTCTTCTTTCCAAATAAAACAACCCCAGCCTATCCAATCCTTTCTCAAAGCTAAAATTCTGGCAACGTTCTCCTAATTCTACTCTATGGTGTGATCACAACCTTCCTGTAATTTTGTGACCAGAATCATACACAGTTCAACTGCTTTATACAGTTCCAGCATAATGCCTTGGCTAATAACGAAACGTGTCCCGTATACCTTCTTAACCACCTTATCTACCTGTCTTGCTACCATTAGCAATCTGTGGACATTTATTCAAAGATCACTCTGTTCCTCTACACTTTTCAGTATCCTACCATTTTGCTTGCCTTGTTTGCAATCCCCAAATGCATTACTCCACAGTGCTCTGGATTGAATGCCATTTGCCACTTTTCTGCCTACATGATAGGCAGCTTTCTTTCTTATTGTAAACCATACAGCCATACTTTTCCTTCCACATTGAAGTCTGAATCATTGATGTAAGCTCCAAAAAAACAAGAGACACAGCCCTGGGCCCTTCAGAACCCCACTGCAAACAGCCTTCCAATCACAAAAATATTCATCAAGCATTATTCTTTTCCCCTGTTCAATGAGCCAATTTTAAATCCAGGGCACCACTCTCATCAACCCCTCCTTGTTACCTCCTCAAAGAACTCACTTAAGCTGGTCAGACAAATTAATCCTGACTGTCTCTACAACTGACGATTCATATTGTTCTTCAGCATATTTTCTAATAATCTTCCTGCCACCAGGCCTGTGATCAGTTGGTGTATCCCTTCTTCCTTTGTTAAACAATGACACAACAGTCCTCACGCACCATGCTTGCAGCCAGAGCGGATTTGAAATGTTGGTCAGAGCCTTCATTAGTTCTTCCCTTGCTTCTTTCAGCAGGCTGGGATACATTGCACCCAGGCCTGCCAGTTTATCCATTTTTAAAACTGCGAAACCTCTTCATGTTTCCTCTCGTATTATGTAAATATAATCCAATAGTTCACACTCCTGCTCCTAACTACAATATCTGTGTCGGCCCTTCTCTTTTGAAAATAGTTAAAGATGTATTTATTAATAATCATGCCCACATCTTCTATCTCCACGCTCAAGTTACCTTTCTGGTCTGTAACTGCCCTTTTTTAAGTCAATTGTCCTCTTGCTCTTTATTTTAAAAAAAAATTTTATTCTCCTTTTTCACATTTTCTCCCGAATTTACACCCACCAACAATAATCAGCAACAGATATGTCAATCCCCATAACAACTTCAACGATCCCATCCTCCCACCAACCCCCAAACATCAGCCCACATGTTTACATAAACAAATGACATAAAGGAATCAGGGATTACCCATAGTCATCCTTAATACACACAGCCCCCCAACCCTCCCACCCACCCCCCAACTAATGTTCGATGTTATCCAGTTCTTGAAAGTGCATAATGAATAATGCCCATGACTTGTAGAACCCCTCCGAGCTTCCCCTCAGTTCAAACTTAACCTTCCCATGGGTCAAGTATTCCAACAGGTTCCCCCCCCCCCCCCCCCCCCCCCCCGCCACACCAGGGCACAGGGTGGAGAGGCTGCTCTCCTTCCCAGCAGGATCCGCCTTCGGGTGATCAACGAGGCGAAGGCTACGATATCTGCCTCCGCACCCGTTTCGAACCCTGGCTGGTCTAACACCCCGAATATGGCCTCCCGGGGACCCGGGTCCAGTTTCACGTGCACCACCTTGGAAATAACCCTAAAAACCTCCTTCCAATACTCTTCTAGTTTTGGACAGGACCAAAACATATGAACGTGATTCGCGGGTTCCCAGCCGCAATGCTCACTCACATCTTCTACTCCTTCAAAGAATCGGCTCATCCTCGCCCTCGTGAGGTGTGCCCTGTACACCACCTTCAGCTGTATCAGCCGCAACCTCGCACATGAGGTGGAAGCATTTACTCTCCGGAGCACCTCACACCAGACCCCCTCCTCTATAACCTCTCCCAATTCTTCCTCCCACTTTGCTTTGATCCCTTCCAGTGGTGCCTTATCCTCTTCCAAAATAGTTCCGTACACCGCTGACACTACCCCCTTCTCCAGTCCCCTTGTCGTCAGCACCTCCTCCAGCAATGTGGAGGCCGGCTCCTCCGGGAAGCTCTGTATCTCCTTCCTGGCAAAATCCTGAACCTGCATGTATCTGAACATTTCTCCCTGCTCCAACCCATACTTCGCTTCCAGCTCCCTCAATCCTGCAAACCGACCCCTAAGAAACAAATCTTTTAGCATCTTAATCCCCTTCTCTTCCCATTTCCGAAAACTTCCCTCCCACTTCCCTGGCTCAAATCTGTGGTTGCCCGAATCGGCATTTCCCTTGACCCTGCCCCCAACCCGAAGTGTTGGTGAAACTGCTTCCAGATTTTCAATGAAGCTATTATTACTGGACGCCCTGTGTATTTCCCCGGAGCTATCAGGAGCGACGCTGTTGCTAGTGCTTTCAGTACCGACCCCCTGCACAAACTCTCCTCCATTCTGACCCACTGGGAATCAACCCCTCTGACCCAGCTTCTCCACATGCGCCGCCCAGTAGTAGTACATTAGTTTCGGGAGACCCAAACCCCCTGCCTGCCTTTCCCTCTATAGCAGCACCTTTCTCACTCTGGCCACCTTCCCTCCCCATATGAACGAGGTAATCCTTCCCTCCCCATATGAACGAGGTAATCCTTCCCTCAATCTCACTGAAAAAAGCCTTTGGCAGGAAAATCGATAGGCATTGAAAAATAAACAGAAGTCGCGGCAACACATTCATTTTAACCGCCTGTACCTGACCCGCCAGTGACAGAGGGAGACCATCACTCTTTATGTATTTATAAAACATCTTTTCGTTTTCCTTAATTCTACTTGCCAATATTTTGTCGTACACTCTCTTTGCTTTCCTAAATTCCTTTTTCATTTCACTCCTGGATGTTGTATACACCCCAAGGCTGTCTGCTGTAGCGAGCTCTCATCTAACATAGGCATTTTTTTTTGCCTTATTTTACACCGTATGCTTTTTGACATTCAGTGCAATGTATATCAGGAGTCCCATCCTTTTTGTCTTTTCGGACATATTTCTTCTGAGCCCTCTCCAACTCATCCTTGAATACCTCCCTCTGCTATGACACTGACTTACCTTCAAATAATTGTTGACCACTTCTGTTCAAACACATTTTAGTAAAATTGTCCTTTCCCAAATTTCAAATGTTTACTCTTGGTCAATCTTTGTAATTTTCTGTAATTACACTGAATTTTTAAAAAACATATTTTTAATATTGATTTTCCATATTTACAATACATTTTACATCAAAACCCTAATTCTCCATAGTAGATGGTTCACAAAACCCAAATAACCCTAAACCCTCAAACAACCATACCCATCTATCTACCAAGATAAAAAACTACAACCAAATAATCAAACAAAAAATACCCAGACCACCCACCTGCCCCCCCCCCCCCCCTCCCCCAGTGATGAATTGCTTACAGTAGGTAATGAATGGCTGCCATCTCCGGTAGAAGCCTTCAACCGACCCCCTGACGGTGTACTTGACTTTCTCCAGGTACAAGAATTCCATTAGGTCCCCCAACCATACTGAGGTGCTGGATGGAGAAGTGGACCCCCACCCCAGCAGTACTCACCTCTGGGCAATCAGCGAGGCGAAGGCAAGGACATTTCCCTTCACTCCCATCTGCTTCTCTGGTGAGTCCGACACCCCAGAAAATGGCCAGCAGAGCACAAGGCTCCAGCTCAATATTCAGAATGGCCAACATGGTGTTGACAGAGACCCAAACGTTTACCATTTTGGGGCAAGACCAAGCATATGGCATGATTGGTTGGTCCCCCCGGAACACCACTTGAACATTTCTTGTACCGCAGTAAAAAAAAACTCATCCTAGTTTTAGTCAGATGAGCTCTGTGTGCCACCTTAAGCTGGATCAATCCAAGCCCCACACATGAAGACATGGGGCGGAATTCTCCGACCCCCCGCTGGGTCAGAGAATTGCCTGGGCCAACGTCAATCCCGCCCCCGCCTTGGCCCGAATTCTCCGCCACCCGGGAGTCGCGCCCCCCCCCCCCCCCCCTCGCCAGTCGGCGGGGAGTACCTAGTCGGAGAAAACAGGACTGGGGGAAGGTACCAGAGGGCTGAAGAATGACTAATGTGGTCCCACTATTTAAGAAAGATTGTAGAGATATGCTGGGAAACGACAGACCAGTGAGTTTCACGTCAATGGTCGGGAAACTATTGGAGAAAATTCTGAAGGAGAGAATCTATCTCCACATGGAGAGATTTGATCAGGAATAGTCAGCATGGCTTTGTCAGAGGGAGATCATGCCCAACAAATTTGATTAAATTTTTTGAGCATGTGACCAGGTGCATAGATGAGGGTAGTGCAGTTGATGTAGTTTACATGGATTTCAGCAAAGCCTTTGACAAGGTCCCCCATGGGAGACTCATAAAGAAAGCAAATGCACATGGGATACAGGGTAACTTCATAAGGTGGATTCAAAATTGGCTTAGCTGTAGGAGACAAAAGGATGGCAGAAGGTTGCTTTAGTGACTGGAAGCCATTGCCCAGTGGCATGTCACAGGGATCTGTGCTGGGTCCCTATTATTCCTCATTTATATAAATGACATAGATAGCTATATTGTGGGGTAGGATCAGTAAGTTTTCGGATGACACAAAGAAAGGCTGGGCGGTTAACAGTGAGGTTGAGTGTCTTGGGTTACAGGAAGGTATAGATGGGATGGTCAAATGGGCAGATAATTGGCAGATGGAATTTAACCTTGAAAAGTGTGAGACAATACACTTTGGAACGAGTAATTTGACAAGAAAGTATTCAATGAATGGCCTGACACTGAGAAGTTCCGAGGAACAAAGGGACCTTGCCGTGTTTGTCCATAGATCTCTGAAGGCTGAAGGGCAGATTAACAGGGTGATGAAAAATGCATATGGGACACTTGCCTTTATCAATTGAGGCATAGATTACAAAAGCAGAGAGGTCATGTTGGAGTTCTATAGAACTTTGGTGAGCCCATAGCTGGAGTACTGTGTGCAATTCTGGTCACCACATTGTAGGAAGGATGTGATTGCACTGGCGGGGTTTAGAGGTGATTCACCAGAATGTTGTCTGTGATGGGACACCTAAGTTATGAAGAAAGAATGGATAGGCTTTGTTTATTTTTGCTGAAACTGAGGGGTGACCTGATTGAGGTGTACAAGATTATGAGGGGCATGGACAGGGTGAATAGGGAGCAGCTGTTCCCCTTAGTTGAAGGGTCAGTTTCAAGGGAACACATGTTTAAGGTGAGGGGCAGGAGGTTTAGGGGAGATTTGAGGAAACACTTTTTTCTCGAGGGTGGAGATGGTCTGGAACACACTGCCTGGGGGTGGGGGTGGGAGGTCGAGGCGGGTTGCTTCACATCCTTTAAAAGTACCTGAGTGAGTACTTGGCGCAAGATAACATTCAAGGCTATGGGCCAAGTGCTGGCAAATGGGATTAGGTAGGCAGATGAGGACTTTTCATGCATCAGTGCAGTCTCAATGGGCTGAAAGGCCTGTTCTGCACAGTTTCTGTGATTCTGTGAGGCATCACCAACGCACCCAGGCTAGACCCCCTGCATGACCTTGCCTCCATCTGTCTCCGCGCTGCTTGCTTTGTTCTGCATTACAAACCAGCTGTCTAGCCCACAATGCTAAACCAGCCCAAACATCTTGGCATCCACATTTAGCAGCGAGATAGGCCAGTATGACCCACACTCCATTGGTTCCTTATCCATTTTCAACAGTAGTGAAATGGAGGCTTGCAAGAGTGGAGTAGGCAGGGACCCCCAGGACAAAGAGTAATTGAACAAGTCTACCAATAACATGACCAACTGACCTGCAAAGTTCTTATAGAATTCGACTGGAAACCCATCAGGTCAAGGCTCTTTACCCGTTTGTATCCACCCAATTCCAGTAAAATCTAATCAAGACCTAATGAAGCATCTACCTTTTTCCATCCCTCATCCCCTAACACCGGAAACTCCAATCCGCCTAAAAAAGTCGACATATCCGCCCCTCCTGCCGAGGGCTCCAATTTATAAAGATTGTTATAAAAAGCCTCAAATGCCGCGTGAACTTTACCTTGGGTGGAAACCAAGCACCCACTCGAATCCATTGCCTGAATCATCTCCCAGGAGGCCACCTGCCACCTCAGCTGGCCTTCTCCCCAGACTCATAAAAGACCCGCCTCCCGACCGCCGTAACTGTCTCCCCGCCTTCCCCATAGACAACAGATCAAACTATGGCGGCAGCATTCTCCTGCCCATCAGGAGCTCCGAAATAGGGGTGCACGAGTACCTGCGGTCCACATCTGAGATCTGATCGACTATCCTCTGCCATTCCGCCCTTTCCTTGCTCTGCATATGTACTTTGTACGATATAATCTTGCCTCTTACATCACCTTCAAGGCCTCACAAAGCTTGGAGGGTGAGACTGAATCAATCATTGAATTCCACATACTCACCAATGGCCTTGGAATATGTGCCGACAAAACCCCAAATCCACAAATAAACCTACATCTAAACTCTATGATGGACACTGAAAGGGGCCCGACTCCAGAACCAAATCTACCATATGAGAAACATAATTTGAGATGACAATGGCCGAGTATCCTGCCTTCATCAATCAAGGCAGGAGACCTACACAGCAGAAGAAAGTCAATCAACAAGTACACCTTATATACTGGAGACAATTGGCCCCTTAATGGGCTAAAATGGCTGCATGATTGTTGGTGGATTTGCTTCCAACTTCAACGTTCACCCGGAGACCGAAATATTGCACATCCGATGTTTTTTCACGCAATTTCATGTACTTCCGGGTGGCATGTGGCGCAGTGGTTAGCATTGGGCCTATGGCGCTGACGTCCCGGGTTCGAATCCCGGCCCTGGGACACTGTCCATGTGGAGTTTGCCCATTCTCCCCATGTCTGCGTGGGTTTTACCCCCACAACCCAAAGATGTGCAGGTTAGGTGGATTGGCCAAGCTAAATTGCTCCTTAATTGGAAAAAAAAATAATTGGGTGCTCTAAATTTACATGAAAAAAAAATGCACGTACTTCCGTTTTGGGTGCCTGCCCACCAGAGCAATATAAAATTTTGGCCATAGAATCACAGAATTGTTACAGTGTGGAAGGAGGCCATTTGGCCCATCATGGCTGCACCGACTCTCCAAATGAGCATCATGACTTAAAACTAAACTGTCCCTCCCCTTATAGTTTTTTAATCAATTTCACACGTGATGAGTTACTTTAGCACAAGCCTACACAAGTCATAGTTAACAAATTTCAAATCAGGAATTCAGTGAATATTAATAGTTACTCATATGTAGCAACTGTGAAGAACTAGTGCAATTTTTCTAATGCTCTGTCACATACCCTATGTTGTGGTATTAAATGTTCTAAATCTTTTTCGGGCTGTGTGGTTTGTTTCTGGCTCTTGTGTTCTTAAATTCATGTGCTTCATATGTTGAGAAAGTACTGCTTAATTCTATTCATCGCATCATCAATGCACCTTGCATATAAAGATGTTGTGATAAGAAGCACTTAAAAAGCTTGCTTGGTTTTCATAATAACTTGTTCGGTAGACCTTGCATGTTATCAACATGACATATGAAGAATACTAATGTAGAAGGAATTGGTTCCATCATGGCATCATTTTATAGTACAGGTAGTATCTTCAGGAATTCTGTCTGCAGATCCTATTGGTACAGAATTGGTACAGTTCTGACCCACTCTGTGGAGCCTTATACCAATGTAGCTTTTTAGTCAAGTCTGTCAAAATATTTCCCAAAAGTCAGTTTTGTACAATATATAGGAAAGACATGCTGTGTGACTAGCGTTTAATGACATTATAAACAAAACAGGAAGAATTTATTTGATTTATTTTTCTGTTGATCCTGTAAGTCCATTATTATACTCGTCTTACAATTTCAAGAGAAATAGCAGTGGCTATCTTTCCACCCCACTTACAATACTACCACATAATAACCTGAGGAAATCTTCTCCAATGGTTGCTTGGCAATAAAGTGCTAGCGGGGCAGGATCAGAGGTGCCTGTCGTGAGCTTGTTAGTAAACTGTAAATAATATGAGCATACACAGAGCTGTATGTACCAACTCGTCCAGTCTCCCCCTGAGGTCCTCACCGTCACAGATGCTAGTCTTCAACCAAATCAATTCACTCTCTGTGACATCAAGAAATGGCTGCGGCTGAGTGCACCGCACACAGCAAAGGCTACGGGACCCCACAATATCCTGGCTGTAGTGCTGAAAATCTATGTTCCAGAACTCGCTGTCTCCTTAGATGTTCCAGTGCAGCTATAAGCTGGCACCTACCTAAAAATGTGGAACGTTGGCCAGGTATGTCTTGTCCACAGTTTTGCATGAATTGCCACCTAAGAATCTCACCGAAAAAAAGTCATCTTTGCATCAATAAAAATATAATTTGTATGCAAACTGAGATCAATTGAATTGAAATAAATAGTGTAAGATTGCCACTTTGTGGTGCTTCTATATTTATATTAGATGTTTTACCATGCCTCAGCCATGTCAACCCCTCCGCTGATTCAGAAGATTGTGGGTTCAATTTCCACCTTTGCCCAGCTCTGAAGGAGTGCTGCATGTGAAAATTGCTCATTTTCAGGTGTGACTTTAAACCAAGGTTCTATCTGTCCTCCCAGGTAGGTATAAACACAATCTATTACACTATTACAAGAGCAGTGGTGCTGCTAGTGCCATGGTCAATATTTTATCTCACAATCGAAATCGTTAAACCAGATTATCTGATCATTATCTCTTTACTATTTGTGGACCTTGGCAGGATGCAAATTGGCTGCCACATTTCAGACATTACGACTGTCATTATATTTCAAAAGTACTCGAGCTGAAAATCCTATGGGGAATCCTGAGGCCATGAAGACACTATGTAAACGTTCTATGTACAAGTCAATACCAAGCAAATTTTAATGTCGCCAGAGGCTAATAGGACAGGTGATGCCAGTGAATGGAGCTCTGGAGAAACCTGCTCGGGGAGATTCCAGTTTCTCCGTTTTTTGGAGGTGGCAGCTTAGCTTAGGTCAACCAGCACTGACGTAAAGTTAATGCTAATGCTTTTTACAAATGATTATCTATTGTTATGTGATCTATACATATAGTAATACCAATAACTTGTACTAATGTGGCGCTTTTAATAAACTAAAACATCCTAAGGTGCTTCAAAATTTGACACTGAGTCCCATCAGGTGATATTAGAGGGCAAAAGCTTAGTCAAAGAGGTAGGCTCAAGGAGCACATTTAAGCAGAAAAGAGAGTCAGAGAGGCTCAGGGAGAGAAATTCCAGGGCTTCGTAGCTAGATAGCTGAAAGCCAGCCCACCAATGCTGGAGTAATTAAAATTGGGGATGCTCAAGAGGCCAGATTTAGAGGAGTACCGAGCTGTGGGTCTTGGAGGAGATTACAGAAGTAAGGTGCAAGACTCTGTGGGCGCGATTCTCCGCACTCACGATGGGTCGGAGAATAGCGGGCGGCGCAAACTGTTACGGCGACGCTGGTCCGACGCCCTCCCGCTATTCTCCCCCCCCCCCCCCCCCCCACGCCCGCCCCCGACACGAATCGCTGCTCGCCGTTTTTTTACGGCGAGCAGCGATTCTCCCCTGGCCGATGGGCCGATTTCCAAGGCCTTTACGGCCGTTTTCACGAATTTTAATACACCTGCTATACCAGTTCGTGAAAACGGCGGCAAAGTACCGTTCTGCACAACCATGCCACCGATTGGCACGGCCGCACCACGGCCGTGCCAAGGGTGGCATGGGCCCGCGATCGGTGCCCACCGATCGCGGACAGCGGGTCCGATTCCCGCGCACTCTTTCTCCCTCCGCCACCCTGCAGGATAAGTCCGCGGGGCGGCTGAGGGGCATTACGGACCGCGCATGCGCGGGTCTGACGCATATGCGCAGATGACGTCATCCGCGCATGCGCAGGTTGGAGTCGTCCAATCCGCGCATGCACGGCTGACGTCATCATATGCGTCAGCCATCGCTAACTTTGGCGCGTGGGCTTAGCGAAATTCGTTAAGCCCGCGATGCCGTAGTTTACGGGGCCGCATGCTAGCCCCGACCGGGGAGCAGAATCGGGTCCCGGGAGGGGGCGCGGAGGCTGCCGTGAAACACGGCCGTTTTCGTGGCAGCCTTCACGACTCTCCACCTTTGCGGAGAATTGCGCCCTGTAGGATTTGAAACAAGGATGTGGAATTTAAAATCAAGGCATTGCTTAACAGGGAGCCAACAGGTCAATGAATATGGGTGATGGGGGAACAGGGCGTGGTGCAAATAAGGATGAAGCCAGCAGAATTTTTGAAGATGTCAAGTTTGCAGAGGATAAAATATGGGAGACCTGCCAGGAGTGGATTGGAATAGTTGAGTCCAGCAATAACAATGGCATGGATGACATTTCAGCAACTGGAGCTGAAGGAGGGAAGGAGTCTGGCATTTTATGATGGTGAAAATAGGCTGTCTTGGTGATGACATTGATATTTGGTTGGAAGCTCACCTTGGGGTCAAATATGACACATTCAATGATGATCCTAGAATAGTAAGCAGTTTTAGGAGTTAAGAGCAGGACCTGATGGTGCTTTATGTGATCCAGCAGCTATGGTGAATGGCTGAACCAGTTATCTGCCATAGGCATTCAAGTCTGCATCCCAGGGAATTTACATGGAGGAGCAGATAAAGTAAGGATAGGAGGTGGTGAACTCAATGGAGAGATATTATGATGATTGCAAATGCAGGTTGAAATCATAGAGGGTGAAAAGATGCTAGGTGCAGAGGCTAAGAAAGAAAAGTTGTGAAGTTACATCAGTGATACTGGGGTGCGGAATCGAGAGCGGGGATTTTAAATGAGAGATGATAAAAATGAGAGAGATGAGATGTTCGAAGGATGAAAATACCAGAGAAGTAGGAGGTGTGGTAGTATGACTAGGGGTATTACGGTACCTGGGAGTGTGAGCTGCCATTGGTGCAGAGGGCTCGCTGCCCATTGGCCCAAGTATCGTGTCCTCTGTATTCTCATTGGTCGAGAGGAAGGTAGCTCCGCCTTCGAGGCAGGGTATAAGAACCCGTGTTCCCCAGCAGCCAGGTCATTTCTGTACTCCTGCTGCTGGGCACACTTCTTGCTGATTAAAGCCTTCGCTTCGAACTATTCCTTCGTTTCGTGGCCATTGATTGTGCATCAATTTAATCAGCGAGATTTTTAAAGGATGGAGCTCCGCATCTAGCCGGAGTGTCAACGACTCAGCCCCCACGCAGCGAATGCAACAGCCACATTTAAGCACTGGCTAGCTTGCTTCAACAGCTACCTTAGCACGATTGAAAACGTCCCGACGAAGGAGCAGAAACTGCACATCTTCCACTCGTGCGTCAGCACCGCCACATACACGCTCATCGAGGACATGACACACTACAACGCGGCTATGGACCTACTCAGACACTTCATACGGCCGGTAAATCAAGTCCACGCTCGGCACTTACTAGCCACAAGGCAGCAGATCCTGGTGAGTCACTGAACGATTTTTACCGTGCCTTCCTTATGCTGGGGAGGAACTGTGGCTGTCCACAGGTGTCTGCTGCTGAGCACATCGAACTCCTAATCCGAGATGCCTTTGTTGCAGGCATGCAGTCCTCGCCGATCCGCCAGAGACTGTTAGAAAGAAAAACCTTAAGCCTCATGGAGGCACAGGCCCTCGCTACCTCCCTAGATGTCGCGAACTAAAACGCACGCTCGTACGCCCCCGACTGCGCGGCGGCCCCCTGGGCAGCGTGGAACTCAGCGTCTCTCTCCCCCGCGGACTCGAACTCCCCCCAGGCCTGCGCTGCAGGGTGCCCCGAAAAACCCGCGGGGCCCCGCTGCTATTTTTGCGGCTGCTATTTTTGCGGCCAGGCGAAACACCCCCGACAACGTTGCCCAGCCCGTTCCGCAACCTGCAAGGGCTGCGGGAAGAAAGGCCACTGTGGCCATCTGCCAGGCAAAGGCGGTCGTTGCGGTCCCGGGCAGCGACCGCGGGACTCCCCCTTCTCTCTCTTCAGGGGCCCCTTGCGGACCTCGCTGCCCCCATCCCCCAATGCCACGTGTGATCTCCGGGCGCTGCGATTTTATGCCCCCGATGCCACGTGCGACCCCCAGGCGCCGCCATTTTGGACCTCCGACTCCACATGCAGGGAACGTGCGCCGCCATTTTGTCCACCCCCCACCATGTGCGTCCGACGGGTGCCGCCATCTTGGATCGGCTCCGAGGACCCCGCGGGTGACTACTCCCTGCCTGATGATGACTCCGACTATCTGCCACAACTCGCTTCAGTCACTCTGGACCAGTCTCGACCCCGCACCCTCTCTAAGATTTTGCTCAATGGCCACGAGACGAACTGCCTGCTGGATTCCGGGAGCACGGAGAGTTTCGTCCACCCCACCATGGTAAGACGCTGCGCTCTCCCTGTCTACCCGATGAAGCAAAAAATCGCCCTGGCCTCCGGCTCTCATTCAGTACAGATCGCGGGGTGTTGCATAGCGGACCTCACGGTCCAGGGGAGGGTGTTTATAAATTATAGGCTATACGTCCTCCCTCACCTCTGTGTGGCAGCACTCCTGGGGTTAGACTTCCAGTGTAACCTCCAGAGCCTAACATTTAAATTCGGCGGCCCCATGCCCCCCCCCCCCCCCTCACTATCTGCAGCCTTGCAACCCTCAAGGTCGATCCCCCGTCCTTGTTTGCAAACCTCACCCCGGATTGCAAACCTGTCACCACCAGGAGCAGACGGTTTAGTGCCCAGGACCGGACCTTCATCAGGTCCGAAGTCCAACGGCTTCTGAAGGAAGGGGTCATCGAGGCTAGCAACAGCCCCTGGCAAGCACAAGTTCTGGTGGTAAAGACCGGAGTGTAAAATAGGATGGTCATAGACTACAGTCAGATCATCAACAGGTTTCCGCAGCTGGACGCGTACCCTCTCCCCCGTATATCCGACCTGGTCAACAGGATCGCGCAGTACAAGGTCTTCTCCACGGTGGACCTCAAGTCCGCCTACCACCAGTTCCCCATCCGCGCAAGCGATCGCAAGTACACTGCGTTTGAAGCGGACGGGCGGCTCTACCACTTTTTAAGCGTTCCCTTCGGTGTCACAAACGGGGTCTCGGTCTTCCAAAGGGAGATGGACCGAATGGTCGACCAATACGGTTTACGGACAACCTTCCCGTATCTCGATAATGTCACCATCTGCGGCCACGATCAGCAGGACCATGACACCAATCTCCGCAAATTCCTCCAAACCACGAAGCTCCTGAACCTGACCTACAACAAGGATAAGTGCGTGTTTAGCACCGACCGTCTCGCCATCCTCGGCTACGTAGTGCGTAATGGAGTAATAGGCCCCGACCCGGAACGCATGCACCCCCTGATGGAGCTCCCCCTCCCCCACTGCCCCAAAGCCCTCAAGCGCTGCCTTGGTTTTTTCTCATATTACGCCCAGTGGGTCCCCAATTACGCCGACAAAGCCCGTCCCCTCATCCAATCAGCCACGTTCCCCCTATCGATGGAGGCCCGCCAGGCCTTCAGCCGCATCAAAGCGGATATCACAAAGGCCACGATGTGAGCTATCGACGAGTCCCTCCCCTTCCAGGTCGAGGGCGACGTGTCCGATGTAGCTCTGGCAGCCACCCTCAACCAAGCGGGCAGACCCATGGCCTTCTTCTCCCATACCCTCCATGCTTCCGAAATCCGCCACTCCTCGGTCGAGAAGGAAGAACAGGGCATAGTAGAAGCTGTACGACATTGGAGGCACTATCTGGCCGGCAGGAGGTTCACCCTCCTCACAGACCAACGGTCAGTGGCCTTCATATTTGACAACGCGCAGAGGGGCAAGATCAAGAACGACAAGATCTTGCGATGGAGGATCAAATTGTCCACCTACAATTACGACATCTTGTATCGTCCTGGGAAGCTGAACGAGCCTCCCGATGCCTTGTCCAGCGGTACAAGTGGGCCGCCTTCGAACCCTCCATGCGGACCTCTGCCACCCGGGGGTCACCCGCTTCTTTCACTTTGTAAAGACCCGCAACCTGCCCGACTCCATCGAGGAGGTCAGGACAGTCACCAGAAACTGCCACATCTGCGCGGAGTGCAAGCCCCACTTCTACCGCCCCGAAAAAGCGCATCTGATAAAGGCTTCCTGCCCCTTTGAACGCCTCAGAATGGACTTCAATGGTCCCCTCCCCTCTATCAACCGCAACACGTACTTCCTCAACGTGATTGACGCGTACTCCCGCTTCCCATTCGCCATCCCCTGCCCCGATATGACCACACCCACCATCATTAAAGCCCTTCACACCATTTTCTCCCTGTTCGGATTCCCCGCTTACATTCACAGCGATAGTGAGTGACGAAGGGCAATGCCAAGGGCATTGCCTCAAGCAGGACGACCAGTTACAACCCCCGGGGTAACGGACAGGTCGAGAGGGAGAATGGTACGGTCTGGAAGACCGTCCTGCTGGCCCTACGGTCCAGAAATCTCCCAGTCTCCTGCTGGCAAGAGGTCCTCCCAAATGCCCTCCACTCAATCCGGTCACTACTTTGCACATCCACTAATCAAACGCCTCACGAACACCTTCTTATTTTCCCCAGGAAGTCTTCCTCAGGGACCCTGCTCCCGACCTGGCTGGCTACCCCTGGGCCCATCCTGCTCCGGAAGCACGTGCGGGTGCACAAGTCAGACCCGCTGGTCGTGAGGGTCCAGCTGTTTCACGCGAACCCGCAGTACGCGTATGTGGAGTATCCTGATGGCCGACAGGACACGGTCTCCCTACGGAACCTGACACCCGCCGGATCCCCGCCATCGCCCCCGGCACCAGCCCCCCGACCCCCCTCCAGCCGCAACTGCTTCCGGCAGGCGCTCCCCCCCCCCCCCCCCCCCCCACCGGCCTGCCAACACCCTTACCCGCGCCACCTAGAGGACCGGACGCCCCTTCCCCGGCCCGGCCCTCGCCAGCTCCGCCTAGGGGTACGGACGCAGCCACAAGGACCGGATCATCGCTCCCGGAGTCACGGACGCCAGCAACTCCGTCGTCTCCAGCGAAGCTCCGCAGGTGGCAGAGGACGTCCAAGGCCCCCGATCGGCTGATCGAATCTAAGTGAACTGTTAATAGACTTTGTTGCGTGTTCTCTCATTTTTTCCCCCCTCAAATCTGTATATGGTTACCGTGTTCTGACACGTTCCTGTACATAGTTTCGGGCCAGTGGGCAGCCACCGTTGGAGAGGTATGATCCAACATCACTAGTCATACTACCAGTCTCTTACTCACTCGCACGGGACCCCCCCCTCTCCACGTCCTCATTCACCGTACATACCCCCCCCCCCCCCCCCCGGTTCCTTTCTCAACAAGGGGTGAATGTGGTAGTATGACTAGGGGTATTACAGTACCTGGGAGTGTGAGCTGCCATTGGTGCAGAGGGCTCGCTGCCCATTGGCCCAAGTATCGTGTCCTCTGTATTCTCATTGGTCGAGAGGAAGGTAGCTCCGCCTACGAGGTGGGGTATAAGAACCCGTGTTCCCCAGCAGCCAGGTCATTTCTGTATTTCTGCTGCTGGGCACACTTCTTGCTGATTAAAGCCTTCGCTTCGGACTATTCCTTCATTTCGTGTCCATTGATTGAGCATCAGGAGGACAGGCCAAAGCGGTGTGATTTGGTGTTAAAAGATACACCTCCATTGTGTTGGCAGTGAAAATGGTGGAATATATAGCTGGCTTATAGGTGCTCTTAGGTGTGAATGGTCGTCATCCCTCAGTCAGATTTCTCTCAGGCCATGGAGGCGATGCAATGATCCGCAATAGTTTTTTGGTTTTAGGATATTGGTTTGTGCAGCAATACATGATCTGAAATTGGAGTTTTCCCTTCTGAATAGCCACATCTAAATATAAAAATGGTGCTGAGTTCTTTACACTAATGTGGCTTTGCACCAATGGCTATATCTTCCAATAGTAAGTCCAGGAAAATACATATCACCTCTTGATTGTTCTTTGTATGGTATATTCCTATTTCCTTTTGTATTCTTATGACGTGTTATTTTTAATGTTGCAATCCTGGATTGAATGTTAAAAGAACTAGATCTATTATAAATGAAAACATACGGCAATGTTCAGCAGTTCATTATCAGCTTGGAAACCTCACCTTACAAATTAACACATCCAGTGTGGATTTACCAGTTATTTATTTGCAACGTTGATGTGATACTTATGGTAATAATGAAACATCCCAAAATCTCAAACTGATACTGATATATTGCAGCATTTTCATCCTTCAAAACAAACAGTTGTGCTTATTTATAATTATTTGATCCCCTTATTATTTTCGGCTGATGAATTGAAATAGGAGTCTATTTGTCATTCATTTTCTCTGCCACAGTGATTACTTCTAAGTAATGAACTCTGTGTGTATCCACTGTGATTTTAAATATGCTCTTACCTTGACATGCTTTTCGTCTGTGCATAGATTGTTGTGTAATTTCTAAGGCATTTATTCTTACCAAATTTCTGTACTTGAGAAACAAAACGTTGGCAGTTCAGGCAGCATTCGTGGAGAAAGAAAGAGTTAATTGGTTTAATTTTAATTCGCTCTGAGATCCATTCACTTACACAGTGTTAAAATTGGGTCCAGTAATGTTTCAGGTTGAAGGCTATTCATCACAAATTGTCAGTCTTACTGAATGTTTCCATCATTTCTGATTTTATTTCCGATTTCCAGTATCCACCTTTTGGGGTAACGTTTAACTTTAAGAGGTTGGAAAACTTTCGATAATAGATTAGCTGCCCATGATACGCCTTTCTCGCTATTGACTTCCACATAGAGTGACTGAGGTATTAAACAGGAGGCCGTGATCCCTTAACCAAGTTGCAAACAATCATTTATGAATTCTCACACTAAAATAAACTTTTGTTTGTGTCTTGATGCTCTTTCTACATGTTACCATCTCTAAGTTACCAGTCTTCAGTAATTTTTCTTTGATGGCTGGATCAACTATTAAATCCCATGAGTAATGGCACTGATGGAAACTCGTCCTGTATTACGGGGGGGGTGAACTAAAAGATTTCTTTTCAGATTCTTTACAGACTGTACTGAATTCCCTGTAGATAAACTGGATTTGAAGTTGTATTGATGAAATCACATTCTTAGCCAAACGATCTGACCTCAGTACTTGCAAAATATAGCCCATTGTCACCAAAGACTTAATTCGGCATTTAATGTCTGGAGACAATATCCTTCACACAATTTATCACTGTACTACTTGTGGTGTATATTGTGTTGTAGAGCTCTGGGGAAATTGAGTGGCAGTCAGTAAGTTTGAAGTTCATCTTTCTTTGTGTCATTTACAAGTCAATAATGGCTTTTTGGCACAGCCACTGCAGTGCAAGATATATTTTCATAAGTTCTTACTGTTGATCTGATTTCTATTTGAAGCAAAATTAGCCACATCCTGATATATGGACAGTGTTCTGATTTATTTTGGGAAAGTGCTTGCTGAAGTGTGCCAATTTTCTTCCTATTTTTCTTAATTTATAAAAATTCCATGACTCTCTCAATAACTTCTTCAGACAAGCTTTTTGGTATCAAATCTTACTGTTTATCCACACTGATGGAATATTAATTCATCTTCAATACACTTCGATCCTTCCGCCCCAACCACACAGGTTTTTGCGGGTCATTGTTAGCCATTCGCATTTTAGATAGAATCTTTCTCTTTTGAACTTTAAGAACAATAAAATATTTACTTTGAGGCCACTGTCCACTTTATGAGACCTGTACTTTGAGAACCAGGGCCGAGATTCTCCCGCAATCGGCGGGTCGGCCGGTATCGGCGGCAAAGAGTGGCGTGAACCACTCCGGCGTCTGGCCGCCCGGAAGGTGCAGAATCCTCCGCACTTCTCATACCAGACTCCCCGAACAGTCGCCGGAATGTGGCGACTAGGGGCTTTTCACAATAACTTTTTTTGAAGCCTACTTGTGACAATAAGCGATTCTTATTTCATTTCACATCTGGGGGCTAGGCCGAAGGTCCTCCGCTGGCCGGCACGTGTTGGCGCATGCGCAGGGCCACCAGCGTGTTCTGCTGCATGTGCAGAACCGCTGCCGTGTTTCCTGCACATCGCAGGGGGTTTCTTCTCCGCGCCAGCCATCACGGAGCCTTACACAGGTCAGGATCCCCCACCCGCCCCCCTGAGGACCCCGCGAACCACCCCCCAAGCCAGGTCCCGTTGGTATGGACCTTGCCTATTTTACGCCAGCGTGGCTGTCCGAAAACGGGTGACCGCTTGGCCCATCAGGGACCAGAGAATTGCTGTGGGGGGGGTGGGGGGTTGCTGCCAACGGCCCCCGACCGGCGCGATCCCCGCCCCTGCTCGAAAACCAGCGCCGGAGAATTGGGCAGCCGGTATCGGAGCAGCGGGGCGGGATTCACGCTGCCCCCCGGCGATTCTCCGACCCGGCTGGGGGTCGGAGAATCCCACCCCAGTTGTCTCACAATAACATTAAATCATTGTTTCCTATCCATGTTCAAATTAACCTAATTTCTGCTATGATCTCCATGTTATTCTAATTTAAATCCAGATCAAGCTATTCATTGTTTTTTTTTACATTCTGTGTCACAGTTCTTCTGTGTGCATCAGCACTATCCACATTTTGATATGTGTATTTGACGTCTTTGACCTACACCTCTTTGGCGTGATCATCATTCTTTTGTTGCTAATTTGCAAAGTGTGCTTCACACTTAATTGCTCTGTTTAATCACCTTGCTCTAGAGTCGCCGGGTATCTTTATGATACCACCACGAGGTTCAAGTTCAAGTACTGATCAATAACTCAATACACCAGTTAGTAAGGTTCAAATCAAAACACATTTATTATATACACAGTCAATCGCTACTCATGCATAAAATAATACTCGCCAGACTATCTCTAACACTAAAAGGCCAATACTTAGCTTTGGAAACTGGCCCACCAGGTCAGGGGAATAAATGGTCTTTCATTCGATTCTGAGTCTGCAGGCTTCAAGCTTGTATGGACTGGTAGCAAAGAGTGCCTATCTCGTAGCGTGCGTTGACTGGACACTTACTTGGTTGGTGCAGCTGCTAGGCAGGTCACGGTCAAGAGTTGTTTCGAGCTGCTGAGAGATCCTGCAAAGAAGACCTGCCAAGAAGACCGAACTGAACTTGGGGACTCTATTTTATAGTCCCCAGGGACTTCGCGTCCTTTTGGGCGGACCCCGTATCTGGTTCCAATTGATTGGACTAAGTTCCAATCGCTTCTATCGATTTCTCCAATACTGGAGCTGTTCCCTGATTGCTGGGCGGTTCCTAAGTGTCCGTTGGCCTTCCTTTGTCTTGGCTCCTGCTGGCGCCGAGGAGTCTGGTTTGGTCTTGATTACTTCAATGTATCTAATTGTTCCTGGGGATTGCTCATTAATATGTAGATGGCTTTTGGTTTCGGTTCTGTCTGGGTTCTGCAGGTCTTAATACACAGGAAACCTTGCACCTGCTTGTTTTCCTGTCCTTGGCTGAATTTCCCTGCATTCTTAGCGGGCTTCCATTTTGGAATCGGGAAGTGGCCAACCCAGGTGGCTACACTCCCTCCTTGTGATCCTCAACGCGAAGCGTGAAGGATCACGTTACTGCATTGTCTTCATTCCCTGACCCAGCGAGCACTCTTCCTTGGCCTCTACACTGACCATAACTATGCAGTAAAAACTTTAACTAACAATTCTAAGGGGCGCTATGTCATAACAGGGACATGCATTACAACACAAAAACTGGAACCTCTAACTGTCCTCAATAAACTACTCTCACTTAAATCAGCCAAACATACTAACTGCCTAACAGTACAAAATATAAGAGCAGCATTCACATTTTCCTCTGGCTTGGCGGTCAAGCACAGAGTTTCACAATCTTACAGTCACAAACAAAACACATTTCTTTATTTACAAATGATGCACAAACAAAACGAAAGTTCTTTATTACATCTCAAGGGGTTCGAGGGCCTGGTGGAAACCGAAAATAGGGGATCTCATCCTGTATACCGGGGTGCGAGAGCGGTAGGCTCTCCTTCGCCATTTTCTCATGCGGGTAGTCTGCATGATGCTGCAGAGTATCGCCAATGCTAGAAGGGATTCAATTACATATGAGAAGGAGTACCACGTTATAAACCTATCACACCATGATGGTGTGTTGTTACTTGTCACTGGGCTCTGGGTGCTATGGGGAAGTGAATCATTGACGGCCGGGGGGGGGGGGGGGGGGGTTGGGGTGAGGGGGTTCGCGTTCGCGCGCAACCAAATATACAATGTATAACATAGAAGAATGGAGGATGTCTTCATCTTTTCCTTCTTCTCTTCTCTTCCTTCTCTTCTCGCTTCTCCTCTCTTCCTGGAACTTCTGGAATTCTATGGATCAAGCATAGTTTCTGTCACTACCTTGTCTAATATCTTGTACATTAGCCTGTCTGTCCTGTAGTGCCAATTTCCCTTTATAATTGGTCACCATCTGTGACTCCCTCACTTTTTTTTTTAAACCGAATTTCAGGACCAGGCATACTTAAAAATACTGAGACAGTGTGAGTTGTCTCGCAGCCTGTGCGATTTACCATCCAAATGTTTGAGGATGTAAATAGCAGGAGGGGTGGCAACCGAAGGGTCACCTTTAAAACAAAACAAAACTTTTGAACCAAAAGAGCCAAAATGAGATGCGTATGGGCCGCGACCGGTAAGAGTTGGATGGAATCTCCTTGTAGGGCGGGCTGTGCTCTACCCAAGCTTAGCTGACCAGAGGGGGTCCTCAGACAGGGCGGGAACCACTGCCGTTTCTCCACTGCCTGAGTAACCGACAAGAACGGGCAAGAATGTAGTCATCGTGGGGGGTTGCTGTAAAGGTTCTACCGTCAAACCAGAAGAGCAGTTATGAACAGGGGTCAGGCAAGCTCTCAGTGGTTTCTGCTGAGAAGCCTGCTGGCAAGTTCCCATAGGTTTCTGTGGACAAATGGGGTGTGTGGCCGTAGAGCTGTTGAAAATGAAACAAAGAACATTTGACAAACACAAACAAACATGCAACGAATATCGTGCAGGTTCCATCAGAAAGGACACCATTTCTCTCCTAAGCGGTTCCTTTTTAAAACATCATCTGGACACCTCAGTTATCTGTTGCGAACAGGGTCGCAAAGGGATTCTCGTGTTGGGAGTCAGACTCAATGTCATCCTCTTCTCCCGGATGCCATACTCTTGTATGGATAAGGGTTGCCAAAGCTGCGTGGTGTGACTTAGGGTGCATCTCGTCGTTCCGGACGAGCCTGTACGAATTGTAACGGTGCCAAATAGTCGTGTCTAATTCTGTGGGAATGGAGTCGGGGTCGTCATCGTAGGGCGGTGGTCTTGGATGAGGGTTGTTAAGGAATGTGATCAGGAAGGGATCACTCGAATCGTGTTCAGATTCGCTGGGTGTGGGGCCTGTTGCAGGGGAATAGTAGGGAGGTGTGCTGAGGCTGAAGTCTGTGTCACTGTCGCTGTCTCTGCTGCTGCTGTCTGTGGGCATTCCGGGGCGGAGTCTCGAGTTAGGGGGTGGCGTCAAGGTCGAGTCCGTGGATGGGTCGGTCATGCTGGGGGAGGCTAGGGATACGTTGGATGTGGGCGGGGCGAGGTGTGCTGCGTCGAGCATGACGTGGTGTGTGTGGTTGGACTGTGAGCCATATGCCTTGAGCTGGTTAATATGAAACCACGCAGTCTTCCTGTTGGGGTACTTAATCTTATAAACGGAGGGGCTTACTTTGTCCGCGATCGAGTACGGACCCGAATACTTGGGTGACAGGAATGTGCTGGGTTGTAAATGGAGAGCATGACCTGCTGTCCTACATCAAACTCAGTTGCGTGCACTGTCTTATCGAAACAGGCCTTGCTCTGTTCCTTCCTGGTGCCTAATTTTACTGCGGCTGCCAGCTGAGCCGTTTTAACATTCTCTACCAATTGTTTCACTGCGTTCTCGTGGGTGAGGGCCGTCACTTCGGGGCTGGTCAAGTCAAGTCCTAATAAAAATTCTGTGCCTTTCATGGGGCATCCGGTCATGAGAGTGTGTGGGGTGTGTCCTGTGGATGTGGAAACAGTGTTACGCAAATACATTAGTGCAAAAGGGAGGACTGAATCCCAAGTGGTGTTGTTTTGTTGGACCATTTTCCTGAGAGTTGCTTTTAGGGTCCGATTCATTCTTTCCACAATACCACTTGACTGGGGGTGGTATGCGATATGGAATTTTTGGGTAATGCTAAATATCGTGAGGACGTTCTTCATGACACGTCTCGTAAAATGGGAACCTTGGTCGGATTCAATGCTGCGGGGGAGTCCCCATCTCGTGAAGATGTGGTGGGTTAAAATCTTAGCTGTGGTCTTTGCTGTATTGGTCCTAGATGGGAATGCTTCTACCCATTTTGTAAACGTGTCTATGACAACTAACACATACTTGTAACCATTCCTGCAAGGGGGCAATCTGGAGGTTAGTCCAGGGGCCATTAACGGGGCGGGTGTGGCTGAGTTGAGCTTTTTTCGCATATCTGTCCGGATTGTTTTGGGCACAGATAAGGCAATTCTCAACATAGTGAGCGATGTCTTCCCTTAAATTCGGCCACCAACAGAGCTGCCTGAGGTGGGCCTCTGATTCCCTGATGCCCATGACTATCATAGAAAAAACAAATAAGCTGATTCTTGTCCTGTTCAGGAACCACATAAAGGGTGTCTTTTTGGATCACACCGTCATGTGTGGTCAGTGTGTTCTTAAACTTATCGTATGCGGCTGGGAATTTTCCTTTTAAAATCTCGCTGAGATTACTATCTTGCTTCTGGGCCTGCACTAAATCTTCGATATTTGTCTGCGAGACCTGAACTGCATTTACTGGGGCGCTTTCGGGGGGGTTCCAAAAATATCCATGTCTGGAGCCTACTTTAGCTAATGCGTCGGCTTTCACATTCCCAGGTGGGGAGGAACTGTGGTGACTTTGTACTTTAATAATACCAAATGTCCTGTCCTGTGCTTTGTCTAAAATGTGGCGGAGCAATGGGGCCGAAGGGAGGGGTTTACCGTCCGCGGAAACAAATCCTCTTGCTTTCCACAGGGGTAGGCTGTTGCAGACATAGAGGCTGTCCGAGTATATGTCTGCCGGGCTGGGAAAGGAATCTGGGTGATCTACGATATATGCAATGACTGCAAGTTCTGCCGCCTGCGAGACTAAATGTCCTGGTAGTTTTAACGAAATTTCTTCTGGGGCGTGTCCCTGCGCGTCCTCTACATGAATCCCGCAACCTGTTATGCGTTTCCCGTCTAATATGGTGGAAGAACCATATATTCGCAAGGGTGCGCACGTGTCTGTGGCCTGGGGTCTCTGGGGTGAACTACCTATTTTCCTGGGAGGTGTTTTAGCAATAAAGGGTCCTGTGTTGTGGTGTGGTGAGATAATCTCACATTCATGGGACTGCCCCTGGGTACTGTAGATTGTTGGCAAGGAAAGTGTGGGTTTTAGTCCTTTTAACAGTGATGTCCCGTCCCTGCAAAAGAAGGGTCCATCTGGCTGCTCTGATCTGGCTTACTGTGCCGTCCTTAAGTCGTCCGTCTAGTAAAAGTTGTGTGGGGTGTGTTCCGTGAGGATTGTGATGGGGTTTAGTCCGGTTATATAAGAAAAATATTGAACTGCCCAGAAAACTGCGAGCAGGTGCCTTTCACAGGCTGAAAATCCCTGCTCCACATGATCTAAAACTCTGGAGGCATAAGCCACTGGTCTTAACTGTTCGTGCCGTTCCTGGAGAAGCACGGCCAAAAGGGTGCGATCTGTGCTAGCTACCTCTATAGCATAGGGGGAAAGCGGATCTGGAACCTGTAGTGCGGGGGCTGCGATGAGTGCGCGTTTTAAAGCATCCACAGCATCTGTATGCTGCGGAAGCCATTCCCAAGGGGCTCCTTTCTTTAGGAGGTCTGAGAGGGGTGCTGCTTTGGTGGCGAAAACGTATATATGGTTTCGGCAGTAGCCAACCAGTCCCAAAAACGATCGGAGGGCTGAAACATTCTGTGGAAGGGGCAATTTGACAATAGAGTCAATCCTTTTGTGCTCGATCTCGCGTTTACCATGTGTGATAATTGTGCCCAAATATATCACTTTGTTTTCCAAAATTTGGGCCTTCTTGGGGTTTACTTTGCATCCAATTTGCTGTAGGAGTTCTAGGAGCTCTGACAGAAACGCGATGTGCTCTGCCTTGGTGTCTGTCTGCAGTAATAGGTGGGCCACATACTGGACCAGATATTCGGGGTGAGAAAATTTTGATAAACCATTTGCCAGCTGTCGGTGGAAAATGGAGGGGGAGTTGCGGAATCCTTGTGGAAGGCTTGTCCAAATATATTGCTGACCTTTAAAAGTGAAGGCAAATTTGTACTGGCACGCCTTTGCCAATGGAATGGACCAGAATCCATTACTGATGTCCAAAACCGTAAAATATCGTGAGTTGAGTCCCTGTTTGAGCATGGTCTCGGGACTTGTGGCTACCGTGGGGGCTGCTGCGGGGGTGATTTTGTTGAGTTCCCGGTAATCGATGGTCAGTCACCATGATCCATCGGGTTTTCTCACTGGCCAAATCGGGGCATTATTAGTAGAGGCTACTGATCTAAGTACGCCCTGCTCTAATAAACTATCAATTACTTTTGAGATTTCTCCCTCTGCCTCTTGAGGAAATCCATATTGCTTTTGGGGTCTAGGGTCAGGTCCTGTAATTTGAACCGAACCAGCCATCCTGCCACAGTCATGTTTATGACTTGCAAATGCTGTCCTGTTCTTCTGCAGAACTGCCCTAACCTGTTTGTCTGCGCTAATCGTGGTCGGGTCAAACCAAATTGCCGACTGCACTAATCTTATTAGCATACTCACCTACTGTGAGCGTTGCGGGGGCTCTTGCTGACTTTGCCATTTTCCAGACACATTGATTTACTGGGTCAAATGACAGGTTGTGCGAGTTCATGAAATCGATGCCCAAAATGTGTTCTGCTGTGTGGGGCAGATCGACCAAAACGATGGGGTGTTTTGTTGTAATGTTGCCAATTTGAATGGGTACCTGCTGTGAGTGGCCTGTGAAGCCGCTGAGGGTGATTGTGGCTGTAGTGGGCCACGTGTCTTTTTGTAACATATTGGAGGAATTAATTGTGGTGCGGGAGCGTCCAGTATCCCAGAGAAATTCAACGGGCTGTCCCCGTATTTTCGCTGCAACGACCGGTCGGCCGGACCTATCCCAAAGGGTGTCGCAGACCCAAGTTGGGGAGCCCGAACACCGTCAGTCTGTTCCGTTCATGTCTCCCTGGTCTGAGCGGGCGCTTACATTATGAATCGGTTTTGTCCTATTTCTATTCAGAGTGCCTGTCTGCTTGGCTCTCTGTGGCTTTTGTGGGGCATTGCACTCTCATGCAAAGTGACCTAATTGTCCACAGTTGTAACACTCCTGTGGTTTCTGGGGGGGGGGGGGGGGCTGTTCCTGCCTTCGTTTACCCATGCGGGGTTCTGGTGCGCTCTAACTGCTTGGATATCTGCCTCTGCCTGTGCTTCCTCGGGTTTTCCGAACGCGGGTTTATTGTGAACGGATTGCTCCGAAGCGTGGGACAACCTTTTTAAAACCCATTTTTCGTTGTGTGCTTCTTCTGAGGGGTCATAATTAGTACAAGCTCTTTGTCCTGCCTCTGTGGCATGGGAGATAAGGGTGTGGGTCCATTTGGCCATGTTGTCTGTGGACAAATGGGCGCGGTCTAAGTTTCCGAAAACGGTGGTAAAATGGATCCACAGGCGTCCAGCAAATGCTGTGGGGTGTTCTGTTTTCTTCTGCCTGCAATTATTCAGGCCTTCTACTGGGTCACCTCTATTGTAACCGATCGCGTCTAGGATCGCCGTGTGCATTTCTGCAAGGGTGCCTCCTCCTACGTTCTGTGGGTCTGGAAGGGCTGCTACAACAGAAGGGTCTAAACGTAAAACTGTGAGCTTCACTTGCTCACGCTCATCCAGGCCATACATGGTCGCCTGCTGCTTCACTCTAGCAAAGAATTGGTGGGGGTCTGAGGTGGGGAGGAACGGTGTGATCTTTTTTGCACGCATCCTGTAATTGGGTCACGGTTAAGGGGGTTGTGTAAAGAAATTCCGCGTCTCCGTCCAATATGGCTGTGCGGTGGTTGGTTACTGGATTCATGGGGGTGTGATCTATCTGCTCTGTGGGGGGTTGGGGTGCTCTTCTCTTCTGGGGCTTTTCTTGTGCACATGTTCCCTGTACATATCTATGCGCTGTCTCATTTAATTCTTGCCAATCAGGGCCATCTTCTTCATCTAACTGGGATCCAAAGGTGCTTTGAAACCCATTTTGAATTGAAAGCAAAGACTGCAGTTCTGCAATCTGCTTCCGGCATTTTGCATGATACACTGAGCTTTGTCTCTGCTCCGTGTTGGCAGCATGGAGTGCTCTTAACGCTGCTTTTAGATCGCTGCACTGCTTTTGCAATGCCTTTACCTGTTTCTCTGTCTCTTCTCTTACCAGGACTGCACGTTGTGTGTCCTGATAGGCCTTATCATATTGGGTCTGGAAGCTGCTCAGATGCACCAGACGAGACTGGTGCGCCCTCTTGGCATCATGCAGCTCTCCGTCCTTTGCTGCTAACTTCCTTCTTAACTCTATAATCTCTCTCTCGATCTCACTGACGTCAACCTTGCTCGTTCGATTCCTCTCTTCTATCTCTTTGCGGACCGTACGAACGACCTCCTCTGTGCCTCGCAATTGTGCCAGACAGGACACAATTGCCATCGGCTTACGAGCTTTCCCTAAGCTCTTATGTATTTCGCTCAGGTTCTCCCACCAAGTATGTCCTATACTCCCGGGACCTATTTCCTCATTTGAACAAAAGTCACTCCAAAGGGGCCATCCCTTCCCTTTGAGGTACCTTCTAATCTCAACTTCCCAAATGGGGCACTGTCCTACTCTACTGCTGGTTGCTGCGACCACAAATTCTTGAGGGTTCATGAGGCGTTCCATTGCTTTCATTGCCATTTTCCTATATGAATGCTCTTTTTAAAATTTGGAACAAGGGGTACTAAGGCTGTGCTGTAAACACGGGTACGGCTTTCGCTATTTTCCGGAATACAAACTCCCGACAGTTTTTCGCAACAAAATCTATCAGTTTTACCTTATCGCCCTGTTAGTACGCATGCATTAACACACTTCCGAATTATGAGGATTGATCAGAACTGCTTGAACACTTGTGGTTATCTCTGTTCCCAATTGGATTCTAATTTCAGATTTCTGGGTTCTCTCGGAGTGGGGGGGCCACTTCTAAGTCGAGTCCCGTTTGAGGTCGCTACTAAATGTTGCTAATTTGCAAAGTGTGCTTTACACTTAATTGCTCTGTTTAATCACCTTGCTCTAGAGTCACCAGGTATCTTTATGATACCACTGTGTACATTTATTATATACACAGGCAATCGCTACTCATGCATAAAATAATACTCGCTAGACTATCTCTAACACTAAAAGGCCAATACTTAGCTTTGGAAACTGGCCCACCAGGTCAGGGGAATAAATGGTCTTTCATTCGATTCTGAGTCTGCAGGCTTCAAGCTTGTATGGACTGGTAGCAAAGAGCGCCTATCTCGTAGCGTGCGTTGACTGGACACTTACTTGGTTGGTGCAGCTGCTAGGCAGGTCACGGTCAAGAGTTGTTTCGAGCTGCTGAGAGACCCTGCAAAGAAGACCTGCCAAGAAGACCGAACTGAACTTGGGGACTCTATTTTATAGTCCCCAGGGGCTTCGCGTCCTTTTGGGCGGACCCCGTATCTGGTTCCAATTGATTGGACTAAGTTCCAATCGCTTCTATCGATTTCTCCAATACTGGAGCTGTTCCATGATCGCTGGGCGGTTCCTAAGTGTCCGTTGGCCTTCCTTTGTCTTGGCTGCTGCTGGCGCCGAGGAGTCTGGTTTGGTCTTGATTACTTCAATATATCTAATTGTTCCAGGGAATTGCTCATTAATATGTAGATGGCTTTTGTTTTCGGTTCTGTCTGGGTTCTGCAGGTCTTAATACACAGGAAACCTTGGGCGCAATTCTCCGCACTCACTGTCGTGAGTGCGGAGAATAGCGGGGTTCGTAAATTTTTACGGCCACGCTAGTCCGACACCCTCCCGCTATTCTCCCCCCCCCCCCCCCCACGCCCGACTCCCGATACGAATCGCTGCCGCCGTTTTTTTACGGCGAGCAGCGATTCTCAGCTGGCCGATGGACCGAGTTCCAAGCCCTTTACGGCCGTTTTTACGAACGGCAAACACACCTGGTCTGGCCGTTCGTAAAAACGGCCGTAAAGTCCCAATCTTGCCAACCATGGCACCGATTGGCACGGCAGTACCACGGCCGTGCCAAGGGTGCCATGGGCCCGCGATCGGTGCCCACCGATCGCGGGCAGCGGGTCCGATTCCCGCGCACTCTTTGTCCTTCCGCCGCCCCGCTGTATCACTTCGCGGGGCGGCTGAGGGGCATCCCTGTCCGCGCATGCGCCGGTGTCGCGCAAATGCGCGATGACGTCATCCGCGCATGCGCAGGTTGGAGTCTTCCAATCCGCGCATGCGCGGCTGACGTCATGTGACGCGTCAGCCAGCGCAAACTCTGGCAAGCGGGCTTAACGAATTTCGTTAAGCCCGCGATGCCGGAGTTCACGGCCGCGGCATACTAGCCCCGACCGGGGACCAGAATCGGTTCCCGGTCGGGGAGGGGGAGGCTGGCGTCAAACCCGCCCAGATTTGACGCCAGCCTTACGATTTCTCCCTGTCTGGGAGAATCGCGCCCCTTGTACCTGCTTGTTTTCCTGTCCTTGGCTGAATTTCCCTGCATTCTTAGCGGGCTTCCATTTTGGAATCGGGAAGTGGCCAACCCAGGTGGCTACACTTTGTATTCTCAAAGATTTCATACATAATGCTGTTAAGGGCTTGTGGTCAGTTTCAAAACAAATGCTATTGGCATACACCGTAAAGCAAACCTTTTAACGGCAATTGTAATACTTTGTGACTGCTTCGCAATCTGCAGATACCATGCCTCCATATCAGTCAATAAATATGATGCCACAAGAAAAAAGCTGCTAACATTCATTATACTTTTGCAGCAGTACAGCCCTAATCTTGTCATTGATGCATCAGTGTAATTTTATTGATCTTTCTGGATTATTCTGAACTGACAGAATTCAGGATTAGGTGTCTCTTAAATGTTCCCAGACTTTTTTGTGTTTATGATTCTAGCTCCAATTATTAGGCTTTTCTAGCAATTATTTGAGAGATTATGGGCTGGATTCTCCATTTCAGGGACTGTGTCCTCACGCCGTCATGAAAACTGTGGCCTTTCACGCCAATACTACTGGCATTAAAAGGCCACAATTTCACAGTACTGCAGGGGGCTAGCAGCGACCCATCGTGAAGCTCACAGCTCCAGCTGCAGATATGGGTTCCCGCACTTCCAGGTCTGGGGCAGTGCATGCGCACAGCGGCAGCCTCCAACGGCCGCGTCGTGTTCCGTGGCGGACTCAGACCCGGACCACCCATCCAAAAATACCCCGGTACCGTATGAGGCCCCGCTGCTCTCCGATCGGCCCGCCCCCAACCATGGCGGCCATGGACTGAGTCTGCAGCCACCAAGCGAGTATCCCAAATGGCAGGACCAGATTAGATCTACGCATCGGGACTTTGGCCGGTCAGGAGCGGAGAATAGCGGGACAGGCTACTGGCAATGGTCGCAGGTGGATGATACGAGGCACAGCATACTTCCTAGATACGCCGCTTTGTGGAGGCCGGAGAATCGAGGAACCGGCGCCGGTCCCGATTCCATGTGTGGAAATGGATTCTCTACCCTGCCGCCGGTTGCGATTTCGGTGTAGGGGTGTGGAGAACCAGCCCTACATCTTCCCAAAATATTTTTGTTAAAGAATTTACATGCATTATCGACCATTTGGGGAGGGGGGTGGGGGGTCTCTACCTATCTTTTCTGCACTGTGGACATGACATGTACTTAAAGCTAAAAGTGTTAAACCATCAACTGCAAAGCATGCTTACCAGCATTGATGTCACCAGGAAAATCAGTTCAGTGACTCAAACAGAAAATTGTCATGATTCAAATTAACTTGTTTGGTAACTTGAATTATTTTCCACCATTTGCCACTGTTTTTCTCTTTGGGCAAACCCCAAATTATTCTGTCACCCATCAAATGTCAAGACCTTTAGAATGCACAGCACCAAGTATAAATTATTTTTATGATATATTTCTGAAGGGGAGATGTAAGAATCGTAGCTTCTATAAGGAATAGAAAACACGTGTTTCTTAAATTTTGTTTCATTCAACTTCAGTCGCCAAAAACTTAAAAGATATTTAACTTGCTAAATGTTTTGCATTGGTAATCTATGCAGAATATTCCCACAAGTTAGAAACCTGAAATTTCCCTTTAAGGTTTTTATGGTCAAACCAATTTCACAATTTACTGTTTGATTTTTTCAAGTTACTAAAAAGTTCACCCATTTCATTAGTTCATCAATTTTCTTTATGCTCTTTAAGTCACCCATGCTAACAAGCCGTACTTGGACATTTCTTCTGCAAACCCAATAGTATTTCTTGCTTTGGGTGGATTATTTTGGTGACTTGTTTATCATTGTTGATCTGCTATCCTTCAGACAAGGAACATAATCCTTGAGATAAATCAATTTCTGTTTAACTGTTCTGTTCCCCGTTATCGCTTCAATGTCTTTCAGACACATGTTTACTGTTGACTATTCCATCATTTTTGGATTGGTCTTCCTAAAATTTAGACATATTCCATAATTTATTCAAATCTCTCTGAGATATGGCATTCAGTTTTACTCCTGGGACCAATATAAACATGTAACTCCTACTAATGGCCTGTCTTGTGAGCTTAAACTCAAAACTATTACATCCACATAAAAGTGACTTTTCTTCTATAATATGAACATGATTTTCCCTGCTCTGTAATTTGTGTTATGGTTACATACCATCTTGTAGAATGACTACTTATGGAAAATGTTGGACTTAAACTGTATTTTACACCATCTATTAGTTTCACTCCTCCATTTCTTTTCACCTTGATGAATGGTATTTCAAAATGTTCATTTGATTTCTTTCCTGACTACTGATGAGTGGATTGTTTTTCCTCGCTGCATAACTCTCCTGCTTGTTTTTTTTTAAATGTCTCTGAATCCCTTCTATTCTATATTATTTTATACAAAGTCACATCTTGCACCCGCAGCAGCCTTCCTTCAGCATTAATTGTCTATTCCAAATATTCTCCTATCCTTCATTAAGAATTAATTCAGTTCGCCAAATTTATAGGTCTTATAGGGGCTTTAATACTTTACAAAATGGCCAATGATTTCTCTGGGGGTTTTGTACATCATAACATGGTTTATTTAATTGGTCACATTTCATTTAGGATTGTGGTGACTCTCAGACTTACCTGTTATCACTAGTGATAGCAAATTCCCTCCTTCCTCATAAGTTATAATTTATAAATATTTAGTGGAAAATGTAATGGAGCTTCTGAAGAAATAGGTAGGGCAGTTAGTATTTCATTTCACTTGCTATTTTACATTATTTTTAAATTTAGAGTACCCAATTCATTTTTTCCAATTAAGGGGCAATTTAGCATGGCCAATCGACCTGCCCTGCACATCTTTGGGTTGTGGGGGCAAAACCCACGCAAACACGGGGAGAATGTGCAAACTCCACATGGGCAGTGACCCAGAGCCGGGATCCAACCTGGGACCTCGGCGCCATGAGGCAGTAATGTTAACCACTGGGTCACTGTGCTGCTCTGCTATTTTACATTTACCCCAACAGTTGCTAATATATATTTTTTGTATTCATTCTTGTGATGTGGGCATCACTGTCTGGGCCAATGTTGTTGCCCATAAGGGGCTGGTTGAGCACAGGGCTAAATCGCTGGCTTTGAAAGCAGACCAAGACAGGCCAGCAGCACGGTTACCAGCCTCCCCGAACAGGCGCCGGAATGTGGCAACTAGGGGCTTTTCACAGTAACTTCATTTGAACCCCACTTGTGATAATAAGCGATTTTCATTTCATTTTCATCCCTAATTAATCTATTTCCAATTTCCTGCCAAATTGCTAGACACTGTAGGCTAATGGAAAGTGGCAATTTCAACATTTTTACTTCCACTGAGGATCTTTGTTTCAGTTAGATTGTACACTGGTTAGTTTGCCCTCTTTTTACCTTTCATTCATAACCAGTTGCCACATTCCAGCGCCTGTTTGGGTACACAGAGGGAGAATTCAGAATGTCCACACTACCTAATAGCAGTCTTTCGGGACTTGTGGGAGGAAACCGGAGCACCCGGAGGAAACTCACGCAGACACGGGGAGAACGTGCAGACTCCACTGTCTGTGCAGAGTCCTCACGTTCTCCCCGTGTCTGCGTGGGTTTCCTCCCACAAGTCCCGAAAGACGTGCTGTTATGTAATCTGGACATTCCAAATTCTCCCTGTGTACCTGAACACACGACGGAATGTGGCGACCAGGGGCTGTTTGCTGTAACTTCATTGCAGTCTTAATGTAAGCCTACTTGTGACAATAAAGATTATTATTATTATTTCTGTCACCGTGAGCTGTGATATGACGAGGGGCTTTCATGCCAGCTACGACTATCAGGAAATTACAGGCGCACCATTTGCTGGATGTGTAGGCACGATAACCCGCCCAGACATTCGCACCCGTGTATTTTGTCTCATGTAAAATAGTTTACAGGAATGCTTTTCATTTAACGTTGGGTAATAAAAGAACGGGTGGTGAGGAACTACCCATTTTGCTGTGCTTGAAAACAGCATTGTATAAATTCGATCTTACATATTCTTCCAGTGTGGATGAAACTAGTTGATTAATGGCAACATTGATAAAACAACTCTAAATGCTCCCATTCAGACTGATACAAATGTTATATCTACAATGTTTCTAATTGTATCAATATATTGTACAACATATTAGCTGGCTACGTCTCCAGGCACTGTTTATATTTCCTCTAATACTTGCAGGCCAGCGGGTGACAGGATGACTGCAACCGAACTGCGTGATGCAGCGGTGGAGGGGGGCAAGATTATTTGTGATAGCAAATGAGGCGTAAAGATTAAAGCACAGATTAGCTAGCAGGAGCCGGTGTGGCTTGCCACTGAGCGATTTTCCTCAGCCTACTAGAAAAATATTTCGAGAGTTTCAGAAGAGTTTTAAATTCTACCCATTCAGAAGTAAGCAGTTGGATTTCGAGGCACATCCCCCCCCCCCCCCCCATCCTAATTCTCATCTGATTTTGAATTAACGCGTTCTTTCTCAAAGAACGAACTCAACCAACAACAATTAAAAAAAGGACCCGAGCGGATAGGAGAAAATGAAGCTGATGTTCTGAAATAAAGAGTTGCAGTCTTGGGATTCAGTTGTCATGGAAACTGTTTAATTCTTCCTGCTGGGGGCGGGATTGTCTGGGGCTCTGACGAAATCTTCCAGTTGGTCCATTGAACCCCACAAGAGGCAGCTAGCTCCCTTCCCTCGGTGAGATGACAGTGCCGGGGAGTCGGGGACCTTGCACTGCAGCACACTAAGCAAAAAAAAAAACAAAATAGGCAGGCTGCGACTCAACAACAATAAAAAAAAGGGCTGAAATAAAAATCAGAAATCCTTCAATCCCGATTTTCTCACTCATTCTCGGAATGCGCCTGGCCGAATTTGCACCTTTAAAAGCTGACACCAGAGTGAAAAAAAGCCTGGCGGAACTGGCGGGCAAAATAGACTTTTCACAGCCTCTTCAAATGTACAATGGCTGTTCACCTAACTTCAGCTCGTAAATCCAGGTGTGCACTGGCGGGGAGGTGTTTGGCTGGCTTCGCGCCCTCTGAACAGAAAGATATGCGTCAGTGTGGCTCTGGGTGCTTAACCGCTTGACGGATGATGCTCGTAAAAATGAAGTAATGTGATGAATGATTTAAAACACGCGCGGAAACGAGAAGCACCCCCCCCCCCCCCCCCAAACAACTTCCATGAATTAATCAGATGAGGCAGGCGTTTTCATACAAGGTCGAGGCGTGGAGAGTGGGGGGGAAGGCTGGGCACCCAGAGGAGTGGGCAAAGAAAGGCTTCTCGGTTTGGTTTGTTTGGGAGGCACCGGCTGGTTCTTGCAGCATCGCCGCAGCCCGGGAGAGATTTGGCTGACATTTATTCTGGGAGAAGTCTTGTCTGTCGCCCTTAACTCCCCGCGGCCGCCAAGGAGATCTGAGCTTGGCTGTTCCACGCTGAAGTGAATTGAGGAATTATTTTCGAACTGGAGTTCTGGAGGGGATGGGCTCCGGAGGAAAAGGAAAGGAATAAAAGATTCGTATGGATAAGAAAATTGTGATCTGTACCGGACCTATGACTTGATGGGAGATTTTGGATGAGAAAATGACTGTAAGTACTGACCATTTAAGGGGGTGCAGGCTGCAATTGTGCCTCGCTGTGTAGTTGTATCTATCTGGTTTCAGTGGTGAGAATCTCCACAAGTTCTGTCGTGTTTTTTCCCCCTCTGCGTCTTCTGTTCAGTTGAACACTGAGAGACCCCCCCCCCCCCCCCCATATCCCAGTAGTTTCTGAACTACCGTTGCTATTAGTTGGGGAAATGCACATTGCTTTGTGATGATTTAACCCCAATGTTGTCGAGGGTGTGCAGATGGAACTTCAGTGGGAATACCCCCAACTGCTTTGGAAATGACCCAGCGAGCTGAGCGGGACAGAGTTAGCGGTGTTACACTGGCCTGGCGCTGGATTCCACCCCTGCTGTTTGCTCCCTGAGGTGTTGCCCGCCTCTCTGCGGGTCTGCTCCAGCCACTGTCTGGCTGATCGCTCCGAGCTGTCTGTGACTCAGTGCTGGGGCGGCGCAGCCCAGCCCAACCTGCCACAACTGATTTTCCAAATCCACATACTTGTTGGCTGACGTAAAAAAAATGACGTTAAAAGGGAAATGGTGAATGTGCCACCACAACACCCAACAAAATCACTGCACCCGCCAGGGTGGAGTTCATTTCCCACCTCGGCACTGTTTATTTTAAGCCTTTACTCCAATATCTTCTCACTACATGTGCTTCATTAGGAACCTAGCCCTCAGTTCAATTTGCACTCAGTGAAACTTCCACTAAAATCTTGTCACTGTCTGACAAGTTTCATCCCCACCCCCCCTTCAAAAAAATACATACACAAAAAAAAACAGGCGTGTGGGATGAGCGAGCGATGGGCAACCCAAGCATTTCCCTTTTAAGAGACCGGTCGCGGTGAGATGAAAAGCAGGGACCCCGCTCCTCTTTTTTTTCCTCCTGAAACCCCGCTAACTGCCTCCATGTGAAGCTGAATGGTTCCCGTTGTAAGTAGAGGATCGTGCTCGCAGTTCAGGCTTGCTGCCCCTCCGTATCCTTTCCCTGGGAAGTTTCCCTTTGTTTGACACTTTGGGGTTGGGATGTATGTTGCTGCCGCTCAGTTTGGCTCGGTGGGCCGGTTACTGTGCAGTAAAGTGGCCGGAGTTAGGCACGGGGGGGGGGGTGGGGGGCGCTCCTCTCCTCTCCTCTCCTCTCTCTGCCAGCCCCTGATTTGCACATTTCAAATGAGTTTAACTATTTCCTTCTGTTCCCTTTTATTCAGATATAACATCTGCAAGACAAACCGCTTAAAATCACGGGAAAGGGGGAATGATTTGGTGCTCCCAACTTCCTGGAGTTTATATTTTGTGTTTTGGGTGTGTGTGTGTCTTGATTTTTTTGTTGTTGTTGCCAGTTATGGCTTTTTGCCGCCAATGCGCATTATGTAATTCTCTCAGAAAAGGGCAAGGAGGGGTTGGGACCTTCACCACGACACATACCTCCAGCAAAACCCGCATTTGCAATGCAGACACTCATTCAGTGTTATTTTGCTGCCAAATCGTTCAAAACACTCCAGAAGCAGCGGCGTTGGCCCTGAAGGCCCAAGATTGTGGCTTATTCAGAAATAAACTGCACCTGCTTCTGATGAATAGCTTAAAACAGGATAAATTGGGAGTGTTGGGGAAACAATTTCAGTGCAGGCAAATGCTTTGTTTTTGATTTGTCCAGAACATGCTGTTGGAGGCTATTTGCATTTAGCCTCATCAAAAAGATGGCCTAATTCTCATTAAGATTTTTAATTGTGAATCTATTATATGTAATGTGCCTGCCGATGGAAATTAAATTATTATCTGTTTAGCTAGAATTTGCAGAATGTGATGTACAATCATCAGTCAGTAAACAATTAAATGGAGTATTCCATGCTTTATTTCAGTATTCAACATCATCCATTATCTGTACATATGTACAGGAAACAAGGATGTGATGCAGGGGAAGAAAATCCCCCAGGGAGGGTCAGAATGTTTCACCAGAACAATGTATTCAAATGACAAAAACATAAGCAGACTGGTTGTGCTTCTTCGACATGTTGTGTTTCTGTGGATCATGTGCTCGAGGTTGCAGTCTGCAAAGTAAAATATACAAGCATGTCTTATGATCGATCTAAGTATGAGTTGCCACCAGTGGGGCAGTCCAACAAATCATTTTTCTGTCAATGTTTGACACTGTGGTGTTCTGATTGGCTGAACACTGTAGTTGTAGTCTCCGTTGGGAACTGTTTGGCCCAATTAAAGATCCATCACAAGATGTCCAAACATATTGAGTGAGTGTCCAGTAATTTCCACCTCGTAATCCTGGTTGTGTTTGTGGCATATAAAATGTATCCCTATTTCTGTCTAGAAAATCATTTCAGAAGAGTGCAGAATTGAGAGTAACCAGCTCAATGAGCATCCTTATAGTGGCATAGTCTGAGCAGTTAACCAGTAATAAATTTCAACCCTCCTCACTAAATTTCGCAATGCTGTTTTTTTGTAGTGGTTTATAGTGTATTTGTGAAGCATTAACTGCTGTAATTCCTGTGACACATTGATCTTTGTAACTTTACTGAATGTAGTTAGGAATTGATCTACAAATGTGTCCAGCAATGGTGGACAAAAGTACTTTTATGTAAATCTTAATGATTTTAGTTTCTATATTACTACAGTATACCACAGTTAAAGTTTGCAAAGCATAAGAATTCAGGCACCAACTAATCTTGGCATCCATGCTCCCACCAGGAAAATACAATTCTTTCAAAAAGTAGGTTGTTTGATAGTGGATCATTTGCGCACTTGCTTAATTAAGGCTAGATTTAGTAGTTATCAGTCTGAGACTGAGAGTTGCAATTATAAAGTTTCAGTCAAATGTTACCTTGCTTATAGTACTTGGCTGTTATTCAGATTTTCCTGCCCAGACATTTAAAAAAAAAACTCCTGTTCATGTCGTGTGAGCATTTGAACTGAGTGGCTGAGGACGGTTAATTTTTTTTTTCTTTATTCTTTCACGGGATGTGTATGTCATTTGGCCAGGCCAGCATTTGTTGCCCACCCCTGAGGGCATTTAAGAGTCAACCACATTGCTGTAGGTCTGGAGTCACATGTAGGCCAGACCAGGTAAGGATGACCAACTTCCTTGAGTAAAAGGACATTAGTGAACTAGATGGCTTTTACATATTGTTTCATGGTCATCGCTAGACTTGTAATTCCAGATTTTTTAAAATATTGCATTCAAATCCCACCATCTGCCCTGGTGTGATTCAAACTCGTATCTCGGAGCATTACCCTGGGCCTCTGGATTACTAACCCAGTGACAGTACCACTACGCCACTGCCACCCCAAGAGTCAGCCACATTGGCTGGTTCAGGAGTCATGCCTAGACCAGCTTGGGTAAGGGTGACTGATTTCCTTCCCTGACATGAACCAGGTTGATTTTTCTGACAAATCAGCAGTGGTCTTGTGGTTATCATTAGACTTTTTAAATTCCAGATTTGAACTGAATTCAAGCTTCACCATCTGCAGTGGTGGGGTTCGCGCCTGGGTCTCCTGAAGCATTACTCTGGGTCTCTGGATTGCTAGCTCAGTGATAATACCACTATGTCCCTGCCTGGTTTCCCCCCCCCCCCCCCCCCCCCAAAAAATAATTGGGTACTCTGAATTTCAAAAATAAATAAGTATCTGGACTGAATGAGTAAGCTCAAGGAGCCAACTGAACCCCCTTTTTTAAACTGGTTTGACAGCGGCACTGAAATTATACTCCAGTGGTGTCAGAGCGGTGCTTTGGGTTGATATTCTAAAGGTCTTAAAATTATTAAATTCTTAAGTCGTCCTTTGGTAGTATAGCACTGTCTGTGCGTAGTCTGCACGTCCTCCCCGTGTGTGCGTGGTTTTCCTCCGGGTGCTCCGGTTTCCTCCCACAGTCCAAAGATGTGCACGTTGGGTGGATTGGCCATGCTAAATTGCCCTTAGTGTCCTAAAAAATAAGGTTAATGGGGGGGTTGTTGGGTTACTGGAATAGGATGGATACGTTGGCTTGTAGGGTGATCATTGCTCGGCACAACATCGAGGGCCGAAGGGCCTGTTCTGTGCTGTACTGTTCTATGTTCTATTGTTCAGATCAGCCAATCTTTGGCATCTGATGGTCAGTTCGTGATCAATTTACAGCCTGTGCTAATTTTACAAACTGGGTAGAGAATATCCAAATATATTTCATAATGGGATTTTTGCAGCCGGCAGGTGGAAAAAAATTTAGGCCAGCTTAGATTTGGCTGCAGGTCACAAAAGTCAAAGCCCAGTCTTTCATTTACTGCCTCACTGAGACATCCTTAATAATTCTAGTTCCCTGTTTCCTGGACCCCCATGGGTAGATCTCTTCAGTGGGTGTAAATTAGCTGACAATTTAAAAACAAAGATTTTCATGAGATTTAGATGTCGCTGGGAAGGTACATTCATCATTGAATACTTTAAAACAAAGCTTATTTTCCTGCGGGTTAATTAAAATCTGTGAAATTGGTGGTTACTTCCTCTCTCCGAAACAAACATTTCTTTGGATCAGTGGCTCAGTCCACACAATATTCCAATCAGAAAGGACTCTTCTTTATCTTAAAACAACTCAATTATTCTGCATGGGCTATGTTTTGGTTTCTTGGCAATGGTATACCCTCTAAATATAAATAAAGACAAATTTTGTGTTGTTTGACAGGTGTGATGGACCAAAAGATTGTCATCCTTTTCACACAGTATTGCTGTTTAGAAAAATTATGCACACTTTATCCAAGCAAATAACCACTTGATATGTAGCAAATACAGGACTCGGTGAATGATATTTGACAAATAAGTTGATATTGCCTGTTTAAAACTTTTTAAAGTCTTCATATTTATAGAGATGCAAATAAATTATAAACTGAGCAGGAGTAAATATTTTGTTTAAGAAAATAGATATTTTGTAATTAAGTTGTGGCACAAAGTTTTTGCAGACCTGACCACGAATTGATAAAATTGTTACATTTTCAAAATATACTGCATCATTCCGCTTTGAAATGTAAGAAGTATGTTTCATTTGCAAATTTTGAGGTAGTGTTAAATAAAATCCATTGTTTTTGTGATTAGTATCTGCAACGCCGTGATTTATAAAAGTAGTAAGTCTCCAGCTCACTGTAACTGCAGAGACAGAGCTGCAGAAACACTGGATAATCAACATTAATATTTATACCCATTCAAATTCACCCTCTGTACATTTGAAACACAAAAAGGGCTACTTTCTGGCATGGAATCACGCCTGTCTCTGATGTGTGCCATGTACCCAAAAGGCTGCTAACCCTCAAGAATTTGAGTATTGCTGAAAAAAATACATACTGTCAAAGCTTTTCACCTTGCACTCATCAGGACAATCATGAGACTACAATGTTGTTGTTTTCCCTGACATTAGTATTCTTCCAATTGTCCTAATGAATGCAAGATGAAACACTTCGGCGAAATGTCTTTTTTGAGCAACGCAAGCTCTATACTACCAAAGGACGACTTAAGAATTTAATAATTTTAAGAAATGAATTGGAACTAACTCTGGCAAATGATAATGTTGCATTTAACTGTATTGTATTTCCTCCTCAGGATTACAGGGAAGATGGTATGGATTTGGGAAGTGACTCATGCAGTCGAGCAAGTTCCGAATCAAGCTCCAACAAAGTGACACCATGTTCTGAGTGCAAATCCTCTCCAAGTCTGGATCTTGCCACGTTGGGGGACTATGAAGAAGATGAGGATTATCAGATATATAAAAAGAAGGTGATAGAAGAGTGGGAAAGTGAATATGGTGACTACTCTGAGAACAATGGCTTTGTTAAAGCTGCTAGCAGGAGTTTAGCGGAGGAGTTTCAAGAAGTTAAAGTCATCCCACCAGTACCTTCTAATGTTACTGCAAGTGAAATGAAGCAAAATGGCAATGTCGCACCGACTAAAGGCGGAAAAGGAAATAAGACTCTTCCAAAGCTGCAGAAGGCATTGCGAATAACTGGTGGAGGTGTAGCCACAAACCAGTTGGAGACTTCAGGGACTTTTGTAACAGAAGAACCACAGCTTCCAACCATGGATTGGGAAGCCCTTGAGAAGCACCTTGCAGGTTTACAGTTCCAGGAGCAAGAAGCACAAAACCAAAACCAGAACCAGGCAAAAACAAACTTCACTTCAGTAAGTTAGAACTTTACAAAGTTATTTATTTCCACTTTTTAAGATAACATTTGCTACATGTGAAACTATTGGCAACTTTCTTTCTGTCTCTATTATTCATGATGTAATGTGATGCAAAATACCTGGAAAAAGAGTGGCTACATATTAGTGAGGCTGAGAAGTAGGGATTTTAGAGAAGCTATGGACCAGATCTTCCAATCTCCAGATCATCGGAGACCCAAGAGGCATTTCAGGACCCTGCCTAAGGTCTGACGTGCTGACCTCTGTGCCCGGGAAGTTTGTACTTCTGACGGGAATTCCCCTCCTCCCCAGAACCCTCTGTAAAATTCTCTGAACCTGATTTGGAGTCGGAGACTTTGGACAGTTCCGATTTACTCACCTGATTAATTACCCAGGAAATGTTTGACCGAGAAATCCTAGTCTATCGCCTGGGTAACTGCAGAACTGACCCCCTTCAATCACACAAACTGGCCCCCACCACATCCCACATTGATCCGACCCACCTACCCCAACCAAACACACTAAACCCAGATTAACTCCCAATGACCAACACCCCAACCTGACCCAACTACGCCCTACTCCTGACCGGACAAATCTCTGACCTGACTATCTCTCCCGACTTGACGCAGCTACGCCCTGACCAATCCCACCCTGCCCACCTGCTATCCTACCCACATGGGTCACCAAGCTACTGATTTACCTCATCCCTCTATCGACCCTATCCAATCATCCATTCAACCATTCACTAACATTCAAATTGGATATGTAAACTTGCCATATGGCAGGCAGTTAATTCCATAAAAGTCTTCTGTACTGATTCTTTCTGTTGCTCGCTGTGTGGATTTCTCCGCTGAACAGTACTTCTGAATGCTGCATTGAAAGTTGGACATTTTTAAATGTAACCAGATAAGTGCGCAGTGTCCTGTCTGAATGGCGTCGGTCGCAGCATTTCCGATGCTGATTGGAGGATTGGGACCAATACTTATACAAAATTCGGGGTTTCACAAGGGCAACAAGTATTGATGACCAATTGAGTTAAGACTCTCCAAACGAAGTTACTGAGAAATCCTTCTGGGTAAAGTCCTGTTTGCCTAGAATTCAGTGCATGCTGGACCTCCATATTGCCCAATTCAAGAGAGTTTTGGCACAAGTTGGCAAGAGACGAGGGTTAAGAGCCCCTTGAGTGTGCATGCAGGTAGTGCTTTATATTATTTGATTACAAAAACCATGGAAATTGCCAGCATGGTATAGGCATCTGTCGTGTGACCTGTTTCGGTGCTGTAAATACTATTAAATATTTTGTAAAATTACTTTCCCAGCTGTGACCCCCTTCATATTTGGGCTTGTATTGGAGCTAATTATTGAAAAATTATCTAGTGCCTCTTCTAGTAATATTCACCAGCTAGCCTGACTCGTTAATCATCAACAAAGCAGTCTAAAACAGGTTTTGGATTGCTCAGTGTGTCAGCCGTGTTTCACCATATTGATGCTTCAGGAAACATACATTTTTCTCCAATAATCATTGTGGACTTTAATCATCGGGTGTGTCTTCTTGGGGCCACTGGACCCCAGAGGTTTTAGTTGCAGCTTTCCATTTTTCACCTTCAGTCAAAGTGGTTGGTTATTAAACGACTGAAATGCTGATTTGAATCCTTGCTAGTATATACCAGGAGAGCTGTAGGGAGCAGCATTGCTTCTCAGCATGCATTGCCACCAACCTCAGGACTGCAGCATTGAGAGATTATATTGTATCACCGTGGTCCCAACAGTCCAATGTAGGGTGCTTCAAAAGCACCCGTTTTCCCTTCTGTCCTCATTGGAGCTATGTGATGCTGGGTATATGAAAATGTATACATGCATACTACATTTAGAAAGAGCTTTCCCATTAGGAGGGTTTTGAATGTCGTTATAGCACCGGCGAAAGGGAAGGAAACAGAGGTGGGCAGGGACCCACTTTAGGTATCTGGGGGTGCAGGTTGCCTGGGAGTGGGGGAGGCTTCGCAGGTATAACATCACTAGTTTGGTGGGGAGAGTGAAAGCTGACCTGGCAAGGTGGGATGGTCTCCCTCTGTCACTGGCGGGTCGGGTACAGGCGGTTAAAATGAATGTGTTGCTGCGATTTATGTTTATTTTTCAATGCCTACCGATTTTCCTGCCAAAGGCTTTTGTCAGGGAGATTGAGGGAAGGATTACCTTGTTCATATGGGGAGGGAAAATGGCTAGAGTGAGAAAGGTGCTGCTACAGAGGGGAAGGCAGGCAGGGGTTTGGGTCTCCTGAACCTGATGTATTACTACTGGGTAGCGAATGTGGAGAAGGTGCAGAGCTGGGTCAGAGGGGTTGATTCCCAGTGGGTCAGAATGAAGGAGAGTTTGTGCAGGGGGTCGGGACTGAAAACACTAGCAACAGCGCCGCTCCTGATAGCTCTGGGGAAATACTCGGGGAGTTCGGTAATAATAGCTTCATTGAAAATCTGGAGGCAGTTTCGGCAACAATTCGGGTTGGGGGCAGGGTCAAGGGAAATGCTGATTCTGGGGAACCACAGATTTGAGCCAGGGAGGTAGGATGGAAGTTTTCGGAAATGGGAAGAGAAGGGGATTAAGACGCTAAAAGATTTGTTTCTTAGGGGTCGGATTGCAGGATTGAGGGAGCTGGAAGCGAAGTATGGGCTGGCGCAGGGAGAAATATTTAGATACATGCAGGTTCGAGATTTTGCTAGGAAGGAGATACAGAGCTTCCCGGAGGAACCGGCCTCCACATTGCTGGAGGAGATGCTGACGACGAGGGGACTGGAGAAGGGGATAGTGTCAGCGGTGTACGGAGCTAATTTGGAAGAGGATAAGGCACCACTGGAAGGGCTCCAAGCAAAGTGGGAGGAAGAGTTGGGAGAGGTTATGGAGGAGGGGGTCTGGTGTGAGATGCTCCGGAGAGTAAATGCTTCCACCTCATGTTCGAGGTTGGGGCTGATACAGCTGAAGGTGGTATATAGAGCGCACCTCACGAGAGCGAGGATGAGCTGATTCTTTGAAGGAGTAGAAGATGTGTGTGAGCGTTGCGGGGGGAGGGGGGGCACGCTAATCACGTTCATATGTTTTGGTCCTATCCAGAGCTAGAGGATTACTGGAAGGAGGTTTTTAGGGTAATTTCCAAGGTGGTGCACGTGGAACTGGACCCGTGTCCCCTGGAGGCCATATTCGGGGTGTCGGACCAGCCAGGATTGGAAACGGGTGCGGAGGCAGATGTTGTAGCCTTCGCCTCGTTGATCGTCCAAAGGCGGATCCTGCTGGGATGCCGAGCAGCTTCTCCACTCTATGCCCTGGCATGGCAGGGGGACCTGTTGGAATTCTTGACTCTTGAGAAGGTTAAGTTTGAATTGAGGGGAAGGATGGAGGGGTTCTACAATTCACGGGCATTATTCATTATGCACTTTCAAGAACTGGATAACATCGAACATTAGTTGGGGGGAGGGGGGCGGTGTGTGTTGATGGTGTCTATGGGTGATTTCTGATTCCTTTTTGTCATTTGTTTATGTAAACATGCGGGCTAATGTTTGGGGGTCGGTGGGAGGATGGGATCGTTGTCATTGTTATGGGGATTGACATATGTGTTGCTGATTATTGTTTATTGTTGGTGGGTGTAAATTTGGGAGAAAATGTGAAAAAGGAAGAGAAGGAAAAAGAAAAGAAAGAGCTTTCCAACTGGTGGTGTCCCAAACCTCAAGGGAATGCTTGGAGGGGAGGTTTAGCTCAGTTGGCTGGACAGCTGGTTCATGATATAGTGAGGCCAACAGTGCAGGTACAATTCCCTTACCGGCTGAGGTTATTCATGAAGGCCTGCCTTCTCAACCTTGCCCCTTGCCTGAGGTGTGGTGATCCTCCAGGGAACCGGGGGTAGACGGACCGGGGGAAGACCAATACAAGACGATCAACTGAGGTTCTTGATATCTTGTGCCACTTAACAGACTTTTTGATTATCCGTGTGTTGGACTTGAAGTGGGCAGGGATGGGGGGGGAAATAAACGTGCTTTCTAAATGTTGCTGAGCAATGGCTTGACTTTTCAGAATGTTCATCTGCTCAATGATTGATAATGTAATTCACGTTCGAGCATCCCCAAGAATGACAGGAATATAGTTTTTGGTATTTGCAAAGTGGATTCAGGTTTTACTTTGTAATTATGTTTTGCAAAAATGACTTGTGGGAATTTGCTTATCAGACATGAGCATGGATTTTTAATTGTGTATTTTAAACTGTGGGATGTTCAAGCAGATTATACTAAAAGTTACTGTCGGATAACCAAACAGATCATGCTAAAAGTGACTGTAGATAACCAAGCAGATTATATTAAAAGTTACTGGAGGATAACCAAGCAGATTTATACTAAGCGTTACTGTAGGATAACCAAGCAGATTATACTGAACATTTACTGTAGGGTATCCAAGCTGATTATACTAAGAAGTTACTGTAGGATGTCCAAGCACTTTATACCAAATGTTACTCTATTTTGGTTAAGTCAACTGAACAGAAACCAAGGGAAACTTCCAGTCAAAGATACTGAACAACTTATGAAATGCAAAATTAATATTTTTCAATATTTTGGATCTCTTTGCCCAAGTCCAACAAATTGAAAATCAAAATGTACATTAAGTGGCAGAAGATATCTCAAAACTTGGGTTGGCTTTCACTTTGGAAGCTGTCCTGCTTAATAATAATCTTTATTGTCACAACTCTCTTTCCAGTCACTCAGTTAATTCTTATCCAAGCACTCATTATGCCTTTGGTTCCATGAGCTAGAATTTTGCTCACGGGTCTGTGCGGCACTATATCAAATGCTTTTTGAAAATTCATTATATACTGCATCGCCAGTGTAGCCCTTATCACCTTCGCTGTTAATTTCTCAAAAGAATCTCCAGCAAGCTAGTTAAACATGATTTTCCCTCAATGACTCCATGCTGGCTTTCTTTAATTATCCTGTATATACAAAAACAAAACAAAGAACAAAGAAAAGTACAGCACAGGAAGAGGCCCTTTGGCCCTCCAAGCCCATGCCGACCAGGCTGCCCGTCTAAACTTAAAATCTTCTACATTTCCTGGGTCTGTATCCCTCTATTCTAATCCTATTCATGTATTTGTCAAGATGCCCCTTAAATGTCACTCGTCCCTGCTTCCACCACCTCCGGCTGCGAATTCCAGGCACCCACCACCCTCTATGTATTAAAAAAAAACTTGCCTCATACATCTCCTCTAAACCTTGCCCCTTGCACCTTAAACCTATGACCCCCAGGGGCCCTCTACCCTGGGGAAAAGCCTCTGACTATGTCTGAGTGACTGTTGATTTTGTCCCAAACTGAATTTTTTTGTCCATTGGTCACACAAACTTGGTGGGCCTGGAAGTGAGTGGAAAACCTGGTGTGACTGTGGTCAGCCTTGGAATGTGATTTCACACTGGCTAGCCAATTAACGGGCTGCCAGTGTTAAAAGTGCGCTGGTAAAGGCTGCCAGCCAGGGTGGGCTCCAAGAAAAGGGAGGGTGCGGTTGGCGCCTCTGATGGGCTCCGTCTGGGGGCAGCTGCTGCGGAACTGTCTCTGGGAGCTGCAGACCTGTTAGAAAAATAAATTGTGACAGGAACATTTTGCAAAGCTGTCTAGTTAGCACATTCAAACATCAACCTTCGACACCTTTTTAAAAAGTTTTATTTCAGCCCTGACATCTCACCCGCCCTGGAACAAGCTTGAAACTGAAACGTAAAGGCCGCCTGATTAATCAGCCCACCTGTCAACTGTAAAAGCAGACAGGCCATGTAAAGTTCCATTCATTCAGCCCCTTAATGGCTAAATTGCCAGCTTGATTGTTGGCGGACCGCTTCTGTCTCTCACATATATGTGGGTGCGCTGACTTAAATATTGCATGAGCGTGTGATGACATCAGGACGCCCGCCCGCGAGTTATTTGCCAAATTTCATGCATATACCCAGATGAGCAATGCTAAATTCTGGCCATAGTTTCTTGAAGTTTCCCTACCACTGAAGTCAAACTGACTGGTCTGTAATTGTTGCCTTTATCCTAGTACCCTTTTTGAACAAGAGTGTAACATTCCCAATTCTCCAGTACTCTAGCACCAAACTGGAAGATTATCACTTGGGCCTTTGAAATGTCCACTCTCACTTCCCTCTGTGCCCTTTCGATGCATCTCATTGGTTCCTGAATTACCTTTGCATTTTCTACCTGACATCTGTCGTATGCGCACTTCTTCCTTTTTACTTTCACTTCTATCTTTCTCATCATCAAAGGTTTACTAGATTTATTTGTCCTACCGTTTCCCCTTCAAGGAACATACCTTGACATTGCCTGCCGTACATTTTCTTTGAAGGTGGCCCCTTGTTTAGCCATCGGATGTATATCCACCTCATCAAAGTTGGCTTTCTCCCAAATAAATTATCCCTGCTCTTGATTGTTCCTTGTCCTCTTCCATGGTCAACTTAAACCTTATGGCATTATGGTTACAGTCCCCTAAATGCTCTCCCACTGATATTCAATGGCCAACCCATTCCCCAGAACCAGGTTCAGCAGTGCCTGTCCTCTCATTTGACTGGAAACATACCCCTGCAGAAAATGCTTCCAGGAACTCCCACGTCTCTTGTCCTTTTGCACTCATCCCAGTCTACATTCAGATAATTGAAGTCCCCCATTATAATTACTCTATAATTCTAGCACCTCTCTGTAATTCCTTTGCAAATTTGTTTTTCTACATCCCTTCTACTAGTTGGTTTTCTATATACTACACCGGTGAATGTTATTGCACCATTTTCATTCCTTCCCTTTAGTCAGAGTGATCCTGTTGTTGACCCCTCTGGAACACCCTCTCTCTCTCTAGTACTGTATGAGAGTTTTCTGGTGAAATATGTTGTGGAACCAACTTAGGATAAGACTATTTTAGATCTAGTATTGTGTAATGAGGCCTATTTAATTAGTAATGTCATAGTAAATACTCTATTGGGAACTAGTGATGCTAAAACAATTGAAACCCATATGTTAGGTTTGAAAGTGACAAGCTCCGAATACAAAAACTAATCTTACACGAGCGCTAATCTTAAACTGAAAAAAAGCCAATGAAAAAGGTATAAGGGGAACACTGGGTTGATTGGGCAAATAATTAAACTTCATGGTGGTAAATGAACATTGGGACAGGCGAAAATTCAAAATGTTTAAAAAACTACATTCTACTGAAAAACTCAGCAAAATGGATCTATTTGTAATTTAGGAAGTTAGCATAGTTTTATATTAAAAGATGAGGCTTGTAAGGTTGCAAGGAATAGTAGAAAGTCTGAGGGCTAGCTGATTTTAAAAAAGGGGGAAATAGAAAATGGGAGTAAACTGGGTAAAAACAGATGGAGAGTGCTTTTACAAGTCTACGAAAGTAAATGTTGGTCTCTTAGAAGCAGATACAGAGGCGTAATTTAACCACCAAAGTGCATCCGGCATGGATCTGGGAGTGCCGGTAAATAGCGGAAAAGGTCAAAATTGAGAATAGTACCAGGCACAAACTAGTTTGCAATGCTCCTGATGACGAGTTCAGGATCTCGCGCAAAAATGTAAGCATATTATTAACCCTCTTTGCGGTGGTTTGCAGAGCAGCAGGGTGATATGCTGGAGGAGGAGGATAAGGGACAGGCTGCCTCGTCTGAGGAGGCGCAGGACCAAGAGGAGCTGGTGGTCGAGCCCAGAGAGGAGCCGCAGGAGGAGCCTGAGGATGGAGGACAGGCTGTGGCAAGGGTTCGACACACCCAGAGGACCAGGGAGGCCTCACCGGGTTCTCATAGGATGAGGCTATGTCCGTCCGCGCGCTGACATCCATCCTCTGAACTGGGTCTGCATCGGGACATTTGACCTTGGACCACTGTGCAGGGGCATGCCTGCTGTGAAGATTAACGTGACAATAGGCTTCACATCTATCAGGTGTAACATGTTTTAACAGTGAACATTTGACATTTCCATTCCCCCCAACTACAGATAGTGATCTCTCAACCTCCCTCCCCTGTGCCCACTCAGTGCTCGTCACTATGTTTTGTGGTGCAGTGCTACGTCTGAGTGAGACCCCAGAATGTACACCAAACCTGGAGACAACCTGCTGCTTTCCATGCCTGTGGCCTTTGATGCCCTTGGCGGATGTCCTGGATGTGTTGGTGGACCCCAGCTGACTTAACCAGGCTTTGCCATGCCAACCTGTTCTGCCCACTGCATTTGAGATTTGCCGGTGTCAGGAGGGGAGAATTCAGAAAGAGACAACCATTGTCTCCTTGGTGGCAGACACTGGGTTGGTCTCCAGTGCTTCCTCTCCCTGACTGTGCCCGTAGGGCCCTGGGGATCTCCCATGGGATGGATGGGCAGTTGAAGTGAACTCCAGAAGCCTCTAAGTAATTTGGTGCTGCTAGTCCTGGTGGCTTCCCATTGTCTGCACCATGGTGTTAACGCCTTGAGCGATGCTTCTCAGTAACTGGGCCATGCTCTTGACATTAACTCAACTTCGGCAATGTCCATCTGCATCTGGGGCATGTCCCTCAGCAACTGAGGCTTGATGTCAACGCCCTCGGCCATGATCATCACAGACTGAGCCATGCCTTGGGCACAAACACTCGAGGTGTGGACATCGTGCTCCAGGCTTTCCACTGCGGTCACCACCCTGGCAGTGTTGGCCTTGATGCCACGCATTGTCTGCATCATCTCCTGCACCCATAGCTTTTGCGACTTATTCAATCGGCTATGCACTCATTGGAATTGAGATGGATAGAAAAATGGTTGGCAGACACGAAACAAAGAGCATCAATTAACAGGTCTTTTTCAAACTGGCACGCAGTGACTAGTGGGGTACTGCAGGGATCGGTGCTCGGATGCCAGCTATTCACACTGTGCTTCGGCTGCACATATACTAAAATTGGAACAATCTGGAGAAGATTAGCATGGCCCCTGTGCAAGGATGACTCTCAAATTCGTGAAGCGTTCATAGTTTTTGGGCAGCACAGTAGTTAGCACTGCTGCCTCGCAGCACCAGGGACCTGGGTCCAATTCCGGCCTTTGGTGACTGTCTGTGTGGAGTTTGCACTTTCTCCCCTTGTCTGCATGGGTTTCCTCCGGGTGCTCCAGTTTCCTCCCACAGTCCAAAGGTGAGTAGGTCTGGTGGATTGGCCATGCTAAATTACCCCTTGGTGTCCATAGTCTTAGGTGGGGTTACAGGATTTGGGTGTGGTTCTAGGCAGGGTGCTTTTTCGAAAGGTCGGTGCAAACTTGACAGACCAAGTGGCCTCCTTCTGCACTGAAAGGATTTCATATATAAATGATTTAGCTGCAGGATCTTTTATCTCCAAGTTTGCAGATGACACCAAGTTAGGTGGGAGGGTGAGCTGTGAGGAGGATGCAGAGATCCTTCAGTGTGATGTGGACAAGTTGAGTGAGTGGGGAAAATGAATGGGAGCTGCAGTATAATTTGGAGAAATGTGAGTTTATCCACTTTGGTAGCAAAACAAAGAAGGAGACCATTATCTGAATGGCCATAAATTAGGAGAGGGGAATGTGCAACAAGAACTGGGTGTCCTCGTACACCAGTTGTTGAAGGTAAGCATGCAGGTACAGCAGGTGGTAAAGAAGGCAAATTATATGTTGAGCTTCATGGATAAAGGATTTGAGTACAGGAGCAGGGATGTCTTGCTGCAATTATACAGGGCCTTGTAGGAGGCAAGGTGGCACATTGGTTCGTATTGCTGCCTCACGGTGCTGAGGACCCGAGTTCGATCACAGCCCTGGGTCATTATCCGTGTGGAGTTTGCACATTCTCCCTATGTCTGCCTGAGTCCCACCCCACAACCCAAAGATGTGCAGGGTAGGTGAATTGGCCACGCTAAATTGCCCCTTAAATGGATAAGGTTTGTAAAAATTATACAGGGCCTTGGTGAGGCCACACCTGGAATATTGTATGCAGTTTTGGCCTCCTTATCTGAGGAAGCATGTTCTTGGGCTAGGGAGCACAGCCAAGGTTTACCGGACTGATTTCTGGGATGGCGGGACTGACTAGAGGAGATTGAATCGGTTAGGATAGTATTCGCTGGAGTCGGAAGAATGAGGGTGGAATCTCATGAGGGTGAAACCTATAAAATTCTAACAGGACTGGACAGGGTAGATGCAGGAAGGATGTTCCCAATGATGGTGTGTGCAGATCAAGGGTCACGGTCTGAGGAATACTCGGAAGACTATTTGGGGCAGAGATAAGGAGAAATTTCTCCAACCACAGAGTGGTCGGCCTGTGGAATTTGTTACCAAAGGAAGTAGTTGAGACCAAAACATTGTATATTTTCAAGAAGCAGTTAGATGTAGCACTTGCAGCGAACAGGATAAAAGATCATGGGGAGAAAGCGGGATTAGGCTATTGAGTTGGATGATCAACTAGGAAGCAAATAGTAGGCAGAAATTGGGCATTCTCAAGTTGGCTGGCTGTACATAGTGGATTGTCACAAGGATCATGTTTGGGACCTGAGCTATTTACAAACTATATTAATGACTTGGGCAAAATTGCAGAGTAATATATCTAAAATAAAAATAAAATGTTGCAGATGCTGGAAATATGAAATAAAACAGAAAATGCTGGAAAAACACAGCAGGTCTAGCAGCATCTGTGGGGAGAGAAACCGAGTTAATGGGTGTGTTTCTCCGGCCTCAGCCGCATATCACTCGGCAGTGGGAGGCAGCACGCTGTTCGCTGGCGGCGGGCTTCCCTGCTCCCGCTGCTGTCAATGGGAGTTCCCATTGAAGCCACCAGGAAACCCGCTGAGGGGTGTGCTGCTGGCAGGACCAGAGAATCCTGCCTCCAGTGAACAGACGGAGAATTCGGAATGTTTCCAGCCCATATGCCTTCTTCAGAGCTCAAAACGTCAACGCTGGTTCTCTCGCCACAGATGCTGACAGGCCTGCTGCGTTTTTCACATTTTCTCGTTTTATAATAATAATAATGCATTTACGTTTGCTGATGATACCAAGCAAAATGGAAATGTAAAATGTGAGGACACAAAGAGGCTGCAAAGAGATCTGGACGGGATGAGTGAGTGGGCAATAAGATGGCAGATAGAGTATTACGTGGCGAGGTGTTCGGTTATTCATTACTCCACTGCACTTTGCTTCCTACCTTCTGCCCATGCTGATATATTAACCCCAATTCCATGAGCCCTTGTATATTAACATTTTGTGTGGTACCTTTTCAAAAGCCTTTTGGAAATCTATGTACACCGCACCTATTGGTTGTAGAAATAGAAAAGCAGAAAAACTTGCAAATGTTGATGTTCCTCAAGATTAGAAAGTAAGAAAGTTAGCGTGCGGTTACAGCGCATCATAAGGATGACAAATGGCATGCTGGCCTTCATTGAAAAGGGACTGGCGTACAGCAATCAAATCTTGCTGCAGTTGTGCAGGGCTTTGCTGAGACCACACTCTGAATACTGTGTGTGCTTTTGGTTTTCCATATTTAAGGAAGGATATGCTTATGTTGGAGACTCTACAGTGAAGGCCGTTCCCTGTAATGAGAGGGTCATCCTACGATAAAATACTGGGTAATTGCAGTTTAGAAGAATGAGATGGCTTCATTAAAACATGCAATATTCTGAAGGGCCTTGACAGCGTAGACAATGGGAGGTTGTTTCTCCTGGCTGGGGAATCGAGAACATTGGGCACAGTCACAGGATAAGCAATTGATCATTTAGAAATTAGATGAGGAAAAATTACTTTACTCAAAGAGTGATGAATCTTTGGAATTCTCTAGCCCAGAGGGTTGTGGACACTCCCATTGTTAACAGTGGATGTTTTGTAAGAGTCCACACTGAGTAGATCAAAACAAAAACTTACTTTGTTTCACATGAACTATTATAAACAGTTCCAGTGGTTCCCTATTGGGTCTTCTCTAGTCAGTGCCTTACTGGCCAACTCTATTTACACAAAGCCAAGTATTGTTAAAGGTCTGCACGATCGACATGGTAGTTAATCATCTCTACCCCATAAGACCAATGCAGGTTCTAAGAGAATGGAATCTAATACCCTCCCCTGCGGCACGTTTGCTGGTGGTGGGGCATCTCATCAGGCAGAAAGGTGGCGGGTGGGAACCCTATTGCCTTCCTTCCTCCTGCCAATTACGTCCTTGGACAGCCTTCCTGCACTCCTGCCAGTTGAGGCCTCTTCCCACTGCCTCTGGTATTAACCCAGTGGCGTACAGAATTGCTCGCCACGCGGGAAACATGATGAGCAAACCCTAGTGTGCTGCTTCCTGTCTCCTGGAGAGGCCTCATGGTCAAACCATGCCTGATTAAGAATCATAAAATTTACAGTGCGGAAGGAGGCCATTCGGCCCATAGAGTCTGCATCGACCATTGGAAAGAGCACCCCACTTAAGCCCACACCTCCACCCCATCCCCGCAATCCAGCAAACCCACGCAACATTTTAGGACGCCAAGGGCAATTTATCATAGCCAATCCACCTAACCTGCACATCTTTGGGAGGAAACCGGAGCAGTTGGAGGAAACTCATGCAGACACTAGGAAAAGGGGCAGACTCCACACAGACAATGACTCAAGCTGGGAATCGAACTGGGGACCCTGGAGCTGTGAAGTGACAATGCTAACCACTTGGCTGCTGTGCGCCCCTAATTACTGAGATCTGGAATCGGGAAGGGGGAGCCTTTGGAGGGAAAGAGCCACCACCTTTGCAGCTAACCACCCCTCGGGATCCAGTGATGATATTGGGCCTCAGGTACTGGCAGCAGCCACCGCCTCTCCAGTAGAGCTGCCAGTCCAATTGGCAGGCCCCTCTCCGGGTTCTTTGATCCCAAGGAAAGACCCCTACTGTCCAGTTACGTACCTGAATGGTACTTAATTCATCAGGCCGTCCCTATATGAGGCACTCACTAATTCTCCAACCAGCGGGCAAGACCACCGTCACGTCCATTAAATATTGCCCTGCATTTACGTCCGTGATAGACAGATTTGTGGTGATTTCAGGCAATTGAGGGATATGGAGAGCAGGCCAGAAGTGATGTCCAAAGTCAACTGATCATATTCCATGGTGGAGCAGGCTCGACGGGCTGTATGGCGGATTTCTCCGATCTCTTGCGTTCTTTGCAGCAGATGCATGGGAACAACGCTTCCTGCAAGTTCCACTGTAATTCATACACCATCCTGACTTTTAACTATATTCCTTCACTGCCTCTGGGTCGAAATCCTGACAGCACTTTGGATGGACCTACACCATACAGACTGCAGTAGTTTTTTTAAAAAAAAAGTGACTCATCACTACCTTCAGATGGGCAATAATTGATGTTGCAGTTGGTGTCACCGAAATCCCATAAACAAATTAGAAAAAGGAGCAGAAGAACTAGAAATTCAGCTTTTTGAGACTGACGTATCAAGAAATGGAAAATAATTATAGGTCCGAGAGAAAATGGAAATCTCAGGATTGTGGCAGCAGCTTTCACTTGACTGACAATTGAGTGGCTGCGCTGAACCTTAATTCTTGAAGACTATTTCATGGTGAGGTGGTCAAGAACTGCTCATTGAGTGGCCGACCAGCTGACAATGGTTGGCTCTCCGTCAGCGCTGCAGTGGGCAGATAAAGCCTGACTGCCCCGGTGGAGAAATTGGGGCTTCAGTGAACCCGTGCATGGCCAATACTTTTTGACTCTGAATAATTTAAGTTTGGTTTTCGTTACTATTCAGTCTTGTCTAGCTGGGTTGGCAGATGGCCGGACTTGAAAATGTCCCCTGGAACTACTGCTGATGCCATCCACGAAAGGAAAATGTGCTTTTGGGAATGGTGCTCCACCTGGCAGACATGCTGAAGACTGACTGAACCTATATAAGCTGCAGGCTTATTCAACTCTGAAACCAGAGATATAGGGTGCGATTTAATGTTCGTGTGGGAGAGGCAAAAATCGAAGACCATGCCAGTCTCGGATCTGTTTGCAATCTAATCAGCCCGCTCCCATTGGCGAAATCCGAATCCCGCCATAGCGTTGCGAGAAAGTAATACTTAAGCCCAATTTCCATATAATTAACGGGAGCGACATCCCCACCCCTATGTAACCGCCTCCCCTGATCTACCGCTCTCCCTGACAAGTGGTCACGTGGGTTCCAATTAGTACTCCTTTTTATAAACATGAAGTTGGCAGAAGGGCTGTTGCAGGGGCCCAAGGAGGTGAGTAACCATCCTCGCCCATGGGCAGTGAGCCTGGGGGCATGGCGTGCTGGCCCAGTACTCTAAGGGGAAGTGGAGGAGCCCCCAGGGGGACCAGCCTCTGTCAGGGTGGCCACCATGGATTGGGCTGGGCTGGGGTGGGGCGGGTGAGCACTTCACACATCCCAACCAAGTGGATTCCTGGGCCCTCCGGTTTCCTCCCACAGTCCAAAGATGTGTGGGTTGGCGATGCTAAATTGTCCTTGGTGTCCATAAGGTTAGGTTAGGTTACGGGGATAGGGTGGAGGTGTGGACTTAAGTAGGGTGCTCTTTCCCAGGGCTGGTGCAGACCCGATGGGCCGAATGGCCTCCTTCTGCACTGTAACTTCTATGACCGTAGTCGAGGTTCACAACTTATTATTTAACAATTGCAATTGTGTCCCCAACTGCCTCAATCCCCTGATGGTGATGCTTCTCCTTCCCCAAGACACTGCCGCACTCTCACACCCCACACAATGTCCCCAACCCTCTCAGTGATCCCCAATGTGCTTAGCCGTTCATAGTCTACCGCTGCGTCTAAGAGTGTCACCATGATGAACATTAGAGATGGAGGAAACCTGCTGCTTACCACATCCCGTTGCCTTCGCTGCCCCTGGCGGATGTCCTGAGGCCGGAGAGCCCCAGCGCAATTGCAGGCGGCACACGCCTCGCCGTGCAGACCTTCCTCGCCGCGCTGACCCTGCCTGCCTGGCCGCGCTGACCCTGCCTGCCTGCCTGGCCGCGCTGACCCTGCCTGCCTGCCTGGCCGCGCTGACCCTGCCTGCCTGCCTGGCCGCGCTGACCCTGCCTGCCTGCCTGGCCGCGCTGACCCTGCCTGCCTGCCTGGCCGCGCTGACCCTGCCTGCCTGCCTGGCCGCGCTGACCCTGCCTGCCTGCCTGGCCGCGCTGACCCTGCCTGCCTGCCTGGCCGCGCTGACCCTGCCTGCCTGCCTGGCCGCGCTGACCCTGCCTGCCTGCCTGGCCGCGCTGACCCTGCCTGCCTGCCTGGCCGCGCTGACTCTTGAGAACTGCCGTATTTGTGGAGTGGGTCTCGGGGGAGCAGGTGGCTACTATCGCCGCTCCTTAGGGTGACCCTGCGTTGTCACCCAGTGCCCCCTCCCCCTGGTCAGAGGCCATAGGGCCCTGGGGTTCACCTTGGTTTGGAGAGGCATCTGGATCGAACCCCGGCTGCCCTGAGTCATCTGGCTTGGCCAGTCGCGGTGGCTCTCCAATGTCTGCAGCACAGTGCCCTCGACGATGCTCCACTGTGAATGGGAGCACCTCAGCAATGCCCACCTGCAACTGGCATGTCCCCCAGCGACAAGGACAAGTCTAGCAGTGCCTCGGCTATGCCCACCTAAAATGGGACATGTCCCGCCGCGCCTCTGTGATTCCCACGTGGGAAGGGGAGATATCCCCTAGCGAGCAGAATGTTCTCTGGAGGACTTCGGCATTGCCCAATTGAGACTGGGACATGGGTAGCACGGTGGCGCAGTGGGTTAGCACTGGCCTCATGGCGCAGAGGTCCCAGGTTCGATCCCGGCTCTGGGTAACTGTCCGTGTGGAGTTTGCATATTCTCCCTGTGGGTTTCACCCCCACAACCCAAAAATGTGCAGGGTAGGTGGATTGGCCACACAAAATTGCCCCTTAATTGGAAAAGATGAATAGTTATTCTAAAAATTTTTTTTAAAGAGGCTGAGACATGCCCCGCAGCGCTACATCAAGGTCTGCCTGGTACTAGGTCACATACCTCAGCAATTGGGACAGGCTGTCAAGGTGCTCCGTCATGGCCGTCACCGACTGAGCCTCTCCTTGGGCACCTCCACTCATGCTGCTGACGTTGTGCACTTAGCTGTGGTGGCATTGGTGCCATACATTGCCGCCACCATCCCGTGTGCCGTAGCCTCTGGAACTCCTCCATTTGGCTAATGACCTGCTGGAGTGTCGCTGACATCCACGCTGAATCTCACGGCCGCGCCCTAGAGTCTGCCTCAGCTCCGGGTAAATCTGGTGCAGGGGCTCTGTATCTTACTGGAGTCCTGGGATCCAGCAGACCTCCGATTGCTGTCTCGCCTGTGCATTGCTGCCTCCACTTGCTGTGCATCAGCAGTTGTGTGGTGCTCACCACAATGTATCCCAGAAGCTGACTAATACGGTTGTCCACTGAGGTGTGTGTCTCTGCGCTGGTGGAGGGTGGGAAGACAGCTGTGACACTTGACAGTGGTCTCCTCGGAACTCTCCTTGGTGTTCCCATTGGAGCCTGGGGGTGGCGGGGTGGGGTGGGCCGCACCTTTTGGATGGCCATCCTGCAGGAGAATGAACACATGGTCAGTGGGAGGGATGGGCCATTCTGCATGACTTTAACAACTCGTGTGTCAAGTTATCTGGGACCGGTGGAGCCTCACCTCTGCGCTGTACGCTGACCTTTTTATGTTGGTTATTGATCTGTTCTCGCCCACCCCCATGACCTAATAGGGCCTGTTCCTTGTATGGATGAGGACTCTGATGTCCGGAACCTGGCCGCCTGTCTGGGCCCTCTCCAGCCTGTTGTGGGCCAATGTCTCCTGTGGAGACACAAAGGAGGCATTGTTAGCTGCACACGTCAATCATCGTGGGGGAGGTGGGTGCGGGGCTAGTGGGGTTGGAAACTAGTCCGCATGGGGGGGGGAAATGTGGAGTATGGGCGGGGGAGGGGTTTGGGAGTCTGGTACCAACTCTCCTATGTGGCTCGGTGGAGGTCATTAATCTTCTAGCGGCACTGGGTGCTGGTCCCCCAGGTCACACTCCCCAAGCTGACGGCTGCTGCCACTTTCTCCCAGGCACTGGCTGCCCTGTGGCTGACCCTCCGAGACCCTCGGGGGGAGGGGGGGGGGGGGGGGGGGGGGACAGGGTATCCCACCTGGTCTCGACCGCGTCCAGTAATCTGCCCAGTTCGCTAGCCCCCATGTTATTCTGAATCTGAATAAACATTGCAGACCTCTAGTTAACACAAAAATACTTTATTCAGTGAGTTTGTTCTGTCTCCAGAGCTAAACTAGGTATAATACAGTCAAGAGGTAAAACCAGAGAAGCTAAGGTAAGCCACCTATGCTGAGCTGTCTCTGTGTGCTGCTGCTCACTAGTCCTGTGCTTCTAAAAGAGGTGGATCCTCCCTTGGGTTGGACCCTTTATACTCGCCTCTGATGCTGCCCTCTAGTGATGCTGTGGCTGTTACACCAGGGACTACAGCACAGATGTATGTGCAGTTCACTACAGCCGCGAATCGTGGGGCTGGTCTTGGCGGCATGGCTGCGAACTGTGTGGGGTTGGCTGAGCAGGATCAGTGTGGGGTTGGCTGTGCAGGATCAGTGTGGGGTTGGCTGTGCAGGATCAGTGTGGGGTTGGCTGTGCAGGATCAGTGTGGGGTTGGCTGTGCAGGATCAGTGTGGGGTTGGCTGTGCAGGATCAGTGTGGGGCTGGCTGTGCAGGATCAGTGTGGGGTTGGCTGTGCAGGATCAGTGTGGGGTTGGCTGTGCAGGATCAGTGTGGGGTTGGCTGTGCAGGATCAGTGTGGGGTTGGCTGTGCAGGATCAGTGTGGGGTTGGCTGTGCAGGATCAGCGTGGGGTTGGCTGTGCAGGATCAGCGTGGGGTTGGCTGTGCAGGATCAGTGTGGGGCTGGCTGAGCAGGATCAGTGTGGGGTTGGCTGTGCAGGATCAGTGTGGGGCTGGCTGTGCAGGATCAGTGTGGGGCTGGCTGTGCAGGATCAGTGTGGGGTTGGCTGAGCAGGATCAGCGTGGGGTTGGCTGTGCAGGATCAGTGTGGGGTTGGCTGTGCAGGATCAGTGTGGGGCTGGCTGTGCAGGATCAGTGTGGGGTTGGCTGTGCAGGATCAGCGTGGGGCTGGCTGAGCAGGATCAGTGTGGGGTTGGCTGTGCAGGATCAGTGTGGGGTTGGCTGTGCAGGATCAGTGTGGGGTTGGCTGGGCAGGATCAGTGTGGGGCTGGCTGTGCAGGATCAGTGTGGGGTTGGCTGTGCAGGATCAGTGTGGGGCTGGCTGTGCAGGATCAGCGTGGGGTTGGCTGTGCAGGATCAGTGTGGGGTTGGCTGTGCAGGATCAGTGTGGGGTTGGCTGTGCAGGATCAGTGTGGGGCTGGCTGTGCAGGATCAGTGTGGGGTTGGCTGTGCAGGATCAGTGTGGGGCTGGCTGTGCAGGATCAGTGTGGGGTTGGCTGGGCAGGATCAGTGTGGGGTTGGCTGTGCAGGATCAGTGTGGGGTTGGCTGTGCAGGATCAGTGTGGGGTTGGCTGTGCAGGATCAGTGTGGGGCTGGCTGTGCAGGATCAGCGTGGGGTTGGCTGTGCAGGATCAGTGTGGGGTTGGCTGTGCAGGATCAGTGTGGGGTTGGCTGTGCAGGATCAGTGTGGGGCTGGCTGTGCAGGATCAGCGTGGGGCTGGCTGTGCAGGATCAGCGTGGGGTTGGCTGTGCAGGATCAATGTGGGGTTGGCTGAGCAGGATCAGTGTGGGGTTGGCTGAGCAGGATCAGTGGGGTTGGCTGTGCAGGATCAGTGTGGGGTTGGCTGTGCAGGATCAGTGTTGGGTTGGCTGTGCAGGATCAGTGTGGGGTTGGCTGTGCAGGATCAGTGTTGGGTTGGCTGTGCAGGATCAGTGTGGGGTTGGCTGTGCAGGATCAGTGTGGGGTTGGCTGTGCAGGATCAGTGTTGGGTTGGCTGTGCAGGATCAGTGTGGGGTTGGCTGTGCAGGATCAGTGTGGGGTTGGCTGTGCAGGATCAGTGTGGGGTTGGCTGTGCAGGATCAGTGTGGGGTTGGCTGTGCAGGATCAGCGGGGGGTTGGCTGTGCAGGATCAGTGTGGGGTTGGCTGTGCAGGATCAGTGTGGGGTTGGCTGTGCAGGATCAGCGTGGGGTTGGCTGAGCAGGATCAGTGTGGGGTTGGCTGTGCAGGATCAGCGTGGGGTTGGCTGTGCAGGATCAGTGTGGGGTTGGCTGAGCAGGATCAGTGTGGGGTTGGCTCAGCAGGATCAGTGTGGGGTTGGCTGTGCAGGATCAGTGTGGGGTTGGCTGTGCAGGATCAGTGTGGGGTTGGCTGTGCAGGATCAGTGTGGGGTTGGCTGTGCAGGATCAGTGTGGGGTTGGCTGTGCAGGATCAGCGGGGGGTTGGCTGTGCAGGATCAGTTTGGGGTTGGCTGTGCAGGATCAGTGTGGGGTTGGCTGTGCAGGATCAGTTTGGGGTTGGCTGTGCAGGATCAGTGTGGGGTTGGCTGTGCAGGATCAGTGTGGGGTTGGCTGTGCAGGATCAGCGTGGGGCTGGCTGTGCAGGATCAGCGGGGGGTTGGCTGTGCAGGATCAGTGTGGGGTTGGCTGTGCAGGATCAGTGTGGGGTTGGCTGTGCAGGATCAGCGTGGGGTTGGCTGTGCAGGATCAGTGTGGGGCTGGCTGTGCAGGATCAGTGTGGGGTTGGCTGTGCAGGATCAGTGTGGGGCTGGCTGTGCAGGATCAGTGTGGGGTTGGCTGTGCAGGATCAGTGTGGGGTTGGCTGTGCAGGATCAGTGTGGGGTTGGCTGTGCAGGATCAGTGTGGGGTTGGCTGTGCAGGATCAGCGGGGGGCTGGCTGTGCAGGATCAGTGTGGGGTTGGCTGTGCAGGATCAGCGGGGGGCTGGCTGTGCAGGATCAGTGTGGGGTTGGCTGTGCAGGATCAGTTTAAGTGCTGCTCTACCTTGTTAGGTGGGAGCCGGCGAGCATGGTCCCGGCAGATCAGACGGCGGGACCATCATTCGTGGCTTGAATCCTGTGGGGTCTCGTTAAGTGGACTAATTAATGTTTCATAGCAGTGACGGCCTCGCTAGGCTGAGCGTCGGAAGGCTCATGGTAGTTCCGCTCGCTACCACACTTAGAAACATTTTGGTTAAATCACGCCCTTAATAACTGAACTACTGCACTGTTAGAATTTTTCAAATACAATTTCATTCACAAAAAATTTAGATATGGTCTTTGTGATTACCCTACAGAAGATAAATATTCCCGTTTTTTTTTTGTTAGACCAGCTTGCACAAGTACGATGATTCATTTACTTGTGATGGAACTAAATTAATTTAATTCAAGTGGTTGTGAACCAAAGTTTCTCTGTGGTTTCAACCTGTAAAGATTGACTAGCCTTTTTGGGAAATCTTTTTCATTAGCAGGAGCCTTGCTGGTCCTCTGTGCAGTGTACAAGTGAGAGTTATTGGCTGTTCAGAGGTTTTTAAGAAGCTGTTCATGAATGTCATACCCTTGGTTGTAATGGAAAGAGGCAGAGTGTAGTGATCATTGTTCATTTTAGAATATTATTCTGCACTGTCATGCTTTTCCTTGGCCTTCTTTCTGATCATAAGTGGTGATGTAGGGAATCCTACTAATTAACACTATAACCCTATTTTCGAATGTGTAATAGTTGTCTCTATTGTTGGTTATCTTAAGGATTAAGAATGTAGGCCAGGATTCGCCGGGTCGGAGAATCGCCCGAGGGCGCGCGAATCGTGCCAAGCCGCTCCAACGGCGGCCTGCCAATTCTCCACCGCAGATTCTCAGGTGCCCACTGGATCACCGCCACGCCGATTGGGAACCGTTGAAAGCGGCCCCCTCCCAGCGATTCGACGGGCCAAGTGCCCGCCGAGTTTGGTCAAGTCCCTCCGGCGTAGGTTACGTATGGTCCTACCCGGCGGGACCTCGCGTTCTGGCTGCGGGGGACGTCCTGGTGGGGGCGGGGGCTCCCGGAGGCCTGGCTCGCGATCGGGGTCTACCGATCGGCAGGCGGGCTATTTCCGTGGGGTGGGGGGGGGGGCAATGTTCCTCTGCACGGGTCCCTGTAGGGCTCCGCCATATTGCCTGGGGGCCAGCACGGAGACGGGAACCCACGCATATGCGCAGACTTGCGCCGGCCGTGGCGTGCATGTGCGGACTCCTCCAGCCGTGGCGCGCATTCACGAACTCGTGCCGGCCATGGTGCACCGGCTTTCAGGCGCCGGAGCAGCGGACACCACTCCGGCGCCGTACTAGCCCCCTCGGAAGGGGCGAATACCTGGGCCTGGAGGCCCATTGACAGCGGAATGTCTCGCGCCGCTTTTGACGCCGGCGTCAGAACTTGGCCGCGGGATCTTTCAGTTCAAGGTGTATCTTCGGTTTGGTTTAGGCCTGTGCTTGTTTACAAACAATGCTTGAACCTTTGACCGAGCGGAGAGGCTTCTAGAAGCAAGAAAACCCTGAGTATAATATGGAGAAAATTGCTGAAAGTGGAGCTGTACTCTTAAAGGAAGACTGGTGGGTTTTGTTTTTTTAATGGAAAATAAATAGGTAAGTGTAAGAGAAGCTGACCTGGAGGCTGCAACATTCAGTCTCTTATGTTTAACCAGAGATATATGTATGTTCTGAGAACAAAGCGGGGAGTTCAAGAGAATTGGGTAGGACCAAGTAGCTCTATATGGAAAAGATGTGCAGGGAGTGTCTACATGTGTCTGATGTCTTGTGGCGTATGACCATCAGTGATGCCTATACTTGCACCAGGATGTCGTATTGGTAGAAATATACCAAACACAGTGGGTAGTGCTGTTGATTCATACCTCCAGGGTCCCAAGTTTGATTCCTGGCTTGGGTCACTCTCTGTGCGGAGTCTGCACATTCTCCCTGCGTCTGTGTGGGTTTCCTCTGGGTTGACCTCCCACATGTCCCGAAAAGCATGTTGTTGGGTGAATTGGACATTCTGAATTCTCCCTCGGTGTGCCCGAACAGGAGCCGGAATGTGGCGCGAGGGGCTTTTCACAGTAACTTCATTGCAGTGTTAATGTAACTTCATTGCAGTGTTAATGTAAGCCTACTTGCAACAATAAAAGATTATTATTATTATATAAAGATGTGAGCTGTGACCTGTGCAACCAACTGTACAGGTTTTCCAAAAAAAACTGCCTTCCAGAGTACAAACATGTTAGAAAGCCTATCAGAGTGAAAGCTACAGTAAAAAGATTACGCGAGGCTAAATCTGTTGGTTGAGTTGAAAGCAGAAGCTCATATTGTTTAGAATCACTATCTCATTTGCTCAGTGTACCTATTTAGTCATTTTTGCTTGTGTTTATTTTCAAGTTTGTATGGTAAAGATCCTTTGGTGTTTCATTTTAATCTTAGAGTACTGCGTCTTATTTCCTTACCTTGGTTTCTGTCGCACATTGCATTCTTTAAATGATCATAGTCTGTCCAGCCGAATCCTAATAAGAATCCTACTTGTCCAGTGTTCTCATAATTGAGATCATAATAAATGGTAGATTTGGATTTTTTTTTCATCTTCAGTGACAAACGTTGGATCATGCCAACTATTTTTGATAAGGCAGTACCATATGCAACTTCCTAATAAATGTGTTAACAGAGACCTGTGCTCGATTCCCTATCCGCTCTCTGTCACGTTTGGTCTCTTGTGAGTACTATAAATAACTCTCTTCCATGGGAGCCATTTCAGTTGCAAATATAATCAATTGTACTTTGTTTTTATTTCGATCGGCGATAGCTGTGTTAATCTATCCCTGCAGTTGTGCCGTATTGAATATTTTCCAGTTCGATGTTAAAAGTTGCTGCAGGAAAACCACCATATGCTTATTTTGGGAATTGCAAAACTCAATGCTGCAAGTGTTAACAAGGTAAAAGCAACACACTGCAGACGCTAGAAATCTGAAATAAAAACAAAAGTGCTGGAAGCATTTGTGGAGAAAGAAACCAAATTAACATTTCAGCCGAATATGACTTCTTCAGAACTGTAGCCTTCAGCAGATGCAGCTATTAAATATGAAGCTGGAGGTGATGTAACTGCAGAGGGCACTGTTCACATTTTGTGTTGAATTCATTATACATTGTCATCTTTAGTGAATCTCACTGCATGAATGTTTGAAGATTTAAAAAAAATATTCTGAAATATACTACATCTAAATGCATCTCAAAGATGCTGAAACAAACTTTGCCAAGTACATACCCATTGGGATCATCAGCAATTGCAAATATAATTACCTATTATATAATGTTAGTAGTAACAGGGCAGTCCCTGGTTTGAAGGTAAGCTAGTAAATTACAGCCAATGTGTTTCAGTAGTGCTCTAAACCACTCCCTTGATTTCTGAGACAATTACATTTGAGGTGGACTTTGTTAATCTATGATATAATGTGCTTAGATATACAGAAAACTTTCAGAAAAAGTTTGTTAGGCCACAACACAAACCTAAGAAAATCCTAGCTGGATTAAAAATTGGCCAAAAGACATTGGTTTCAAACCAGGAAGATTATACTGTGACAACCTCTTCTGTCTTTTAGTCCAAATTATTATGTGATCCAAAATGCGAAATGAATTAATCTGATTTATCAATGATTCTAAACTACCAGTAGAATCTGAAAGTTGCTTAGGAATTGTAAATGGACTTCAATAATACGTGAATGTTAATAGAACTGTGGTAGATAAAATTCACCAAAGACTACTCATTATTCCAGTTCTGCTTGAGCCTCCTCTCTCATCCCTTTTCGCAATACTTTGAATCAGTGCACCTTCTGCTCTCACCATGAACTGCAATATTTCTTTGATTCTTTGCTTCCAATTTCCACCCTTCTCTCGCCTTCACTTGGCTCATTTCTGACTATTCCCCTCCCTTCCTCTACTTCTTCTCTGGTTCCATTTCTGGAGATCGGCTGTCTACAAATGTACACGACAAACCCACCTGAACTACCTCAACTACATTTCCCCTCATCCTGTTTCCCGTAAGGACTCCAGTCCATGCTCTCTGTTGCATCTGTCCCAATGACACACCCTTCCACCTGACGTGTCTTCCTTTTACCTCGAATAAGGATTTCCATCCAGTGTGGCTGACGGAGCCCTCCAATGTGTTCAATCTGTTTAATGCAGTTCTACTGTCACCCTTTCTGCTTTCTCCAAGGACCATGATAGGATTCCCTTTGTCCTCACCTTCCACCCACATCCTCCTTATTCGTCAGATCATATTCCGTATTTCACCCAGCTCCGTAGAATGCCACCACCAAACATATCTTCCCCTCCCCTTCCAGCATTTTGTGTTGAGCATTTCCTCCACAGCATCATTGTCCATTCTTCAGTCACCTCTGAACCTCCCTCCCTTCCTATGCACCTTTTCTGTGCAGGCGCAGGAGATGCAATGCTGCCCTTTCCCCTCATCCCTTTCGATGCCCAAGCCTCCAAACACCCCTTCTAAGTGAAACAGCGATTTACTTCCATAGAATCCCTTCAGTGCAGAAGGAGGCCATTTGGCCCAACGAGTCTACACCGACTATCTGAAAGATCACCCTACCGAGGCCCACTCACCCACCCTATCCTTGTAACCCCACCTAACCTGCACATCTTTGTGAAACCCATGCAGACATGGTGAGAACATGCAAACTCCACACAGATAGTCACCAAGTCCGGAATCGAACCCTGGTTCCTGGTGCTGTGAGATAGCAGTGCTAACCACTGTAACACCATGACATGAGATATGGCATGGTGCATATGACTTTGGGCATACAGGGAGAGATCCTCTGGCTGTTCATTCCAGCAGGATCTTCTAGTCTCGCCAATGGCTCACCTCCGCTGCAAGGTATCCCGGTGGTGGGGGAGGGGGAGGAAGAGAGATAGGATGGGAAATTCCATTGACTGGGCAGGACCAGAACATAAGAACATAAGAACTAGGAGCAGGAGTAGGCCATCTGGCCCCTCGAGCCTGCTCCGCCATTCAATTAGATCATGGCTGATCTTTTGTGGACTCAGCTCCACTTTCCGGCCCGAACACCATAACCCTTAATCCCGTTATTCTTCAAAAAACTATCTATCTTTACCTTAAAAACATGTAATGAAGGAGCCTCAACTGCTTCACTGGGCAAGGAATTCCATAGATTCACAACCCTTTGGGTGAAGAAGTTCCTCCTAAACTCAGTCCTAAATCTACTTCCCCTTATTTTGAGGCTATGCCCCCTAGTTCTGCTGTCACCCGCCAGTGGAAACAACCTGCCCGCATCTATCCTATCTATTCCCTTCATAATTTTAAATGTTTCTATAAGATCCCCCCTCATCCTTCTAAATTCCAACGAGTACAGTCCTAGTCTACTCAACCTCTCCTCATAATCCAACCCCTTCAGCTCTGGGATTAACCTAGTGAATCTCCTCTGCACACCCTCCAGCGCCAGTACGTCCTTTCTCAAGTAAGGAGACCAAAACTGAACACAATACTCCAGGTGTGGCCTCACTAACACCTTATACAATTGCAACATAACCTCCCTAGTCTTAAACTCCATCCCTCTAGCAATGAAGGACAAAATTCCATTTGCCTTCTTAATCACCTGTTGCACTTGTAAACCAACCTTCTGTGACTCATGCACTAGCACACCCAAGTCTCTCTGAACAGCGGCATGCTTTAATATTTTATTGTTTAAATAATAATCCCGTTTGCTGTTATTCCTACCAAAATGGATAACCTCACATTTGTCAACATTGTATTCCATCTGCCAGACCCGAGCCCATTCACTTAACCTATCCAAATTCCTCTGCAGACTTCCAGTATCCTCTGCACTTTTCGCTTTACCACTCATCTTAGTGTCATCTGCAAACTTGGACACATTGCCCTTGGTCCCCAACTCCAAATCATCAATGTAAATTGTGAACAATTGTGGGCCCAACACGGATCCCTGAGGGACACCACTAGCTACTGATTGCCAACCAGAGAAACACCCATTTATCCCAACTCTTTGCTTTCTATTAATTAACCAATCCTCTATCCATGCTACTACTTTACCCTTAATGCCATGCATCTTTATCTTATGCAGCAACCTTTTGTGTGGCACCTTGTCAAAGGCTTTCTGGAAATCCAGATATACCACATCCATCGGCTCCCCGTTATCTACTGCACTGGTAATGTCCTCAAAAAATTCCACTAAATTAGTTAGGCATGACCTGCCTTTAACGAACCCATGCTGCGTCTGCCCAATGGGACAATTTCTATCCAGATGCCTCGCAATTTCTTCCTTGATGATAGATTCAATAGAAGATCCCATATTTCCAAAAGCTCTCCACCATTGAGATTTTCCTCATCTCATGTCTGAGTCTGTTGTAGATGAACTGATTTAGATCGCCATAATTAGTCAACAAATCCATCATGTGACAGCCAAGATGGTCAAATGAAAAATGGTCTTTTTTTTTTGGCCCAGCAGTTCCAATGTTCTGTCCTGCCTGAAACCATTTGGCCCAATGCAAATAGAAAAGGACTCGACCTAGACTGAAAAACTAATGGTCATAGATATTCATCCACAGGGAGTCTCCCTGAAAACAGTTATTTGTTTTTAGACTAGAAATTGGAAACCGTGTACAGATGAAAATTGCACCACATGGTACTGAGCCACACAAATCAGTAAGATCTCTGGTTCAGCCACATTATGTGGAGTCAGCTAGTCTCAACCATGCTTCATTTGACCTCCGACTCCTTGGACCTGGGAGTGAAAGAGTATGGAAAGAGAACAATTTTCTTTTGAAGGCTGACATCTCTCTACCTGTTGTACTTTGAATTTAGTAAACTGTATTCCTTACATATGATGTGGTCACCTCTACATTGGGAAGACCGAACACAGACTCTTTGTGGAACACCTCCATTGAGTCTGACTGCACAACTCCAAACTTTAGTTGCTTGTCATTTTACTTCTTCACATTTCTATCTTTCTCTGGCTTTTGTCCAAGGCCTTCCGTAATGTAGCTCAATACAAGCTCGAGGAACAACACTTAATCTTTCACCTCCGCCGTCTACAGCCTTCTGAACTCAATTGACTTTAGATCAAAACCTCTGACTTTGTTTTGCTCCGTGTTTTTTTTAATGTAGTGTCAGTCTTCATCTTATTTCTTTTTTTAATCCCTTCATGTTGTATTCAGATAGTTTTTTTTTTATGTAGCTATTTTCATCTCACAGGAGTCAACCGTTGTTTCTTAACTTTATCCATTACCGCTTTTTGACATCATTAAGTTTTTTATTTCCTCTCTACTGGCCTCCACCACATCACAAACCTTACACTTTGTTCTTCCTGACTCCACCCTTCTATTGGCTAAGAAAAGTCCACTATTTAGAATCTATAGAACCCTACAATGCGGAAGGAGGGCATTCGGCCCATTAAGACTGCACCGACCCTCCGAACGAGTACCCTACCTAGGCTTACTCCTCCGCCCTATCCCCGTAACCCCATGCATTGATCATGGCTAGTCCACTAACCTGCACATTTTTGGGACTGTGGGAGGAAACGGGAGCATGCCGAGGGAACCCACACGGATGTTGCCCAACCTGCTGATTTTTCCAGGTTTTCTTTTGTTCTTATTTCAATAACAGTAACTTGCATTTAAATAGTGCCTTTAAAATGGTAAAATGTCTCTTCACAGGAGTAAAATTTGTCGTTGAGCCGTATGAAGAGTTTCAAGAAGAAAGTTCGGGGGCTTGCCAAAGGAACAGCTTTGAGCTAATTAGAGAGAAGTCTGAAAGAGTTGAGAATGATGATAGGCTACAGACTGACCACATGAACCATTTTGGGAACACAAACTGAATTTGGAGTTATCTTGCCAGATCTGTGGAATTTAAATCTCTGAGGCAATCTTTGAAACTGCATAGTGCTCTGGTCAAACTGCTCAACAGAAAAATCTTAAGTGTTTCAAAGAAAGGGCATAAGGTCACTCACTCTGGAGAATGAATTCTCCTCCTGATTGTCGACCATAACGTAGGCAAAAGGCCTTCAATAGAGGCAGCTCATCTGTACTTTTCAATTTTTAATGCATTGTGTTGGACCTGTTGGGTTGAATTTTATAAAAACAGTTGGGGGGAGCAGGCAGGGGGTGGCTGGTGGTGGATGCGGAAATCATGGTTTTCAAACAAACTTTTTTTTAATAAATTTAGAGTACCCAATTTTTTTTCCAATTAAGGGGCAATTTAGCGTAGCCAATCCACCTAACCTGCACATCTTTAGGTTGTGGGGGCGAAACCCACGCAGACACGGGGAGAATGTGCAAACTCCACACGGACAGTGACCCAGGGCCGGGATTCGAACCCGGGTCCTCAGCGCCGTAGGCATCAATGCTAACCACTGCGCCACCGTGCTGCCCCCTCAAACAAACTTAATGACTACGCCAGTAATATTGATATTTTGTATGAAAATGCTAACTACTTTTTGTGGACTGGTTTAATATGCTAGAGGCACACCACAGCCTTAATAAATATTGCGTTACACCTCAATTTGGTGACTTTTAGGCTTTTCTGCAGGCTAACTTTTAATACTTAAAATTTTGCACAATTTTTCAGTTCAATCTGCTGAAATCTTTCGATGCTGTGGTGAGTGGCAGTGAATTAAGGGAAAGCATTATTAGTGACAAGAACAGTCTTTAGAGGGCATCCTTATCTTGTCAGAAAGCTAGCTACTGCAATTGCTGTGTTGCCAATTAATTTTCAGTGATCCAGCTGTTAATGTTATACTAATGGAAATATGGAAAATGTATTACCTACAGGTTTATGCCCGTAACCATAAAGTAGGATATCTCCCTGCTTTTAATATAAAACCAACCAGCAAATGTCATAATAATCCAGCTTTTGCTGATTTTTTTTTAATCCCGGGAAATTATGTGACAGTTGTTGATCTTGCGGTGTGACTATCCTGATATGAATGGAGGAAACTAGCTGACAGAGTCTGCACTGACTGTTGAGTACTCCACTCAGTCAAAATAGAACACAAGGATATTGAAGTCGTTCATTTTAAATGATTTCCAGGGAGTGATCCAATTCCAAGCTAAACGCTTATCTGTGTAGTCTATCAGAAAACCATCATTTTGGATTATAATTGCACTTTGGGTCCATTTTCTACTTGTATCACATTCTCTGCTATTCTTTGGATTGCAAACCAGGGCAAAAAAAACATATTTCGCCTCAGTACAATCTTTTGAGTCCTTTCAGCTAGCTTGATTATAGTATTGGTTTTGCATTCAGGCAAGTTGAGACACGAAGTTACAGGCCGCGATTCTCCGCAATCACGATGGGTGGGAGAATAGCGGGCGGTCCGCTCCCGCGCATCCCGCTATTTCCCCCCCCCCCCCCCCCCCCAAAATGGCGTGTCCGGTTTTCCGACACGCCGCTCGGAGAAACGCGGGCCGCCTTTTTTTGCGGCGGCCCGCGATTCTCCGACCCGGATGGGCCGAGCGGCCTGCCATTCCCAACCTGTTCACGACGGCGGCAACCACACCTGGTCGCTGCCGTCGTGAACATGGCGCGCCAGGTAAGTGTGGGGCCTAGGGGGGGCGGATCGAGGATCGAGCACCACGACCGTGCTCGGGAGGGGACTGGCCCGCGATCGGTGCCCACTGATCGTCGGGCCGGTGTCTCAAGGGGACACACTCTTTCCCCTCTGCCGCCCCGCAAGATCAAGCCGTCACATCTTGCGGGGCAGCTGAGGGGAAAGACGGCAACCGCGCATGTGCGGGTTTGAGCTGTCCAACCGCGCTTGCACGGCTGACCTCATTAGGCTCCGCCGCGTCGTCATTCTTGGCGCGCCGGGCCTTGAAGCCAGGGACAAGGCCCGGCCGCCGAGTTTCCCAGTACGGCCCGCCTATCCCCCCGGGTAGGGGAAAATAGGGGGCCGGGAGAGGCGTCGGGCCTTGCGGAGAATTCCGCCCATAGTGCGGAAGATCGTGTGGAAAAGCCTATCAAGAAAGGCATAAATGACAATAAACGTCCTGAAACGTTTGGGCAAAGTCCTGCTAACTTTTTTGATATACTATCCAATTGAATATTTATCTCCACAAGAAATTCTGAGATCGCCTCCTCAATACTCCTACAAGAGCACAGTGGGTATGGTACTAGGTTCACAAGCCAGAGGTTGAGAGTTCAAAACCCATAACAAATAGTGAGATTTGAAATAATGGGCAGGATTTTCCATTTTCACATGGGTTCCTGATGCTAGGGTCAAATGCAGGCCCTGACCCCACCGTGTTGGAATCAGTCATCCAACATCAATTTTGCTCCACATTGGCCAATGTCCTCTTGTAAAGGGAAGGTGCTACTCTGACCGAGACAGAACCAGGGGCTGGTTTAGCACAGTGGGCTAAACAGCTGGCTAGTAAAGCAGAATAAGGCCAGCAGCACAGGTTCAATTCTGTACCAGCCTCCCCAAACAGGTGCCAGAATGTGGCGACTAGGGGCTTTTCGCAGTAACTTCATTGAAGCGTACTTGTGACAATAAGCGATTTTCATTATTTTTCATACCTCTAGTCCCCATCAAGTGGTACATCTAAAATGAACTTACAACCCATCGGGTGGTGTGGTGAATGTAATATATATGATATGATAATTCACACTGTCTTTGTAAGCGCAGTAGCGTTATCCAACCACTAGGGGGAGTAGCTCTGGGCGTACTCAGGAACTTGTACTTGGCTCCACCCATGACTCCTCCCCCTAGTGCTTGTCCAGGAATACCCTTGTCCAGAGTCAGCCTGTTCACTAAGAGTTCATCAACGGGTAACAGGCTGGCTCTGAAGTAAGTCGATTAAAGCCTAGATTCATATCGGAAACACGTGTCTGGAGAATTGATGGTTTCATCAATTTAATCGACTTAAGAACAGTAAACATCGATCATGGAATCGGCCCTCAAGCCAGGACGCCTGGAACTCGACCCGCAGGATGCAGAGGCTAAAGAAATCTTCTCCCACTGGCTGCGGTGCTTCAAGGCCTACCTGGCGGAAGCGAGCACAGCCGAAACGACAGAGGATCAGAAGCTAAGTCTACTGCACGCGAAGGTGAGCCACAGAATCTCTACGCAACTAAACTCGGCCAGTTCATATACTGCAGCGCTAGCAGTTCTCGATAAAATTTATGTAAGGCCTATTAATGAAGTTTATGCTCGCCATGTGTTCACAACTCGCCGCCAGCGGCCTACAGAATCACTCGCCGAATTTCTAAGGGAACTCAATAATTTGTCCAATGACTGTAATTATCAAGCGGTTACCGCGGCTGAACTTGGGGAACTTGCTGTACGCGATGTTATTGTAGCGGGCCTCAGGTCTAACTATGTGCGCCAACGACTGCTGGAAAAGGGGGCCCAGGACTTAGAAACGACTGTGGAAGCTGCTACCACGATGGAGGTCTCCTTCCGCAGCCTTAACTCATTCCCCGTGACCCAATCATTGGCCGACGACCAGCGACTCCCCCAGGCCTGTGCTACGCGGCCGCCCAGCCACTATGCTGCTCCAGCCAGCCACTATGCTGTTCCAGCCTGCCATTTCTGCGGCCAGAACCAGCACCCGCGGCAGCGCTGCCCGGCCCGCAACGCGACCTGCAGCAGCTGCAAAGGCCATTACGCAAGAGTGTGCCTCGCTAAAAGGGCACCAGCTTCCAGCTCCCCAGCGACTCGAAGTAATGGCTCCCCTCACTCGCGGGGCCCGAAACGCTGCGGCCTATGCCCCGACTCCGCCCCCTCCAGCCACGTGCGATCCATGGGGGCCGCCATCTTGGAAAACCTCCACCACGCGGCCGGCCACGTGCGACTCATGGGGACCGCCATCTTGGACGCCATCATCCTCGCCGCCCGCCACGTGCGATCCATGGGCCCGATCGGCATCTCCGCACTCGGACAACTCAGCGGAAGAATACGACTATGAACTCAGAGGGCAGTCATCACGGGGCCACTCCAGCACAGCTGATCGAGCCGCCGACTACCCGCAACTCGGCGCAGCCACCCTGGACCAATCACGACCAAAGAATCTACGAAACCCGATGGCAGAGGTCCATATCAACGGGTACAGAACGCCATGCCTCTTCGACTCCGGGAGCACTGAGAGCTTCATACATCCAGACCTGGTAATACGCTGTTCGCTCCCCGTTTTCCCCGTGCAGCAAACTATCTCGCTCGCTTCAGGCTCCCAGTCGGTCCAGATCCAGGTGCGCACCGCCGCGACACTCACAATCCGAGGCGCTAGCTACTCGAAATTCAAACTCTACATTTTGCCTGAACTCTGCGCGCCACTCTTATTAGGCCTAGACTTCCAATGTAACCTCAAGAGCCTCGGCTTCGGAGGGCCCCTCTCCTTCCCCCCCCCCCCCCCCTCCCCCCCTCCTCTCTTCGCCAATCTCACAAAGGACTGTAAACCCGTAGCCACTCGTAGCAGGCGGTATAGCCTGCAGGATAGGGTATTTGTCAGAGCAGAGGTCCGAAGGCTACTCAGTGAGGGGGATATAGAGGCCAGCAATAGTCCCTGGAGAGCTCGGGTGGTGGTCGTTAAGACCAGGGAAAAATTCCGTATGGTGGTCGACTACAGTCAGACCATAAATAGATTTACGCTCCTCGACGCGTATCCCCTCCCCAGGATTGCAGACATGGTAAACCAGATCGCCCAGTACCAGCTCTTTTCCACGGTGGATCTGAAGTCTGCATACCACCAGCTCCCAATCCGCCCGGAGGACCGCCACTACACGGCATTCGGGGCCGATGGCCGCCTCTTCCATTTCCTCCGGGTCCCTTTTGGCGTCACTAATGGGGTCTCTGTGTTCCAACGAGTAATGGACCGAATGGTGGACCAGTACGGGCTGCGGGCCACGTTTCCGTACTTGGACAATGTGACCATCCGCGGCTATGACCAGCAGGACCATGATGCCAACCTTCACTGTTTTCTCCAGACGGCACGGAAACTGAATCTCATGTACAACAAGGAGAAATGCGTTTTCCACACAACCAGACTGGCCATCCTCGGCTATGTCGTGGAAAACGGAGTCCTGGGCCCCGACCCGGACCGTATGCGCCCCCTCTTAGAACTCCCCCTCCCCCATTGCCCCAAGGCCCTCAAACGGTGCTTGGGCTTCTTCTCCTACTATGCCCAGTGGGTCCCTCCAATATGCGGACAAAGCCCGCCCACTCTTTAGGGCCACACGATTTCCCCTGTCAGCCGAGGCACGCCAGGCCTTCGACGGCATCAAGGAGGACATCGCCAAAGTGACATGCGGGCGATGGTTGAATCCACTCCATTTCGGGTAGAGAGCGACGCCTCAGAGGTAGCTCTTGCAGCCACGTTAAATCAGGCAGGGAGACCAGTCGCATTTTTCTCCCGTACCCTCTCCGCTTCAGAACTCCGACACTCCTCAGTCGAGAAAGAAGCACTAGCCATTGTGGAGGCTATCCGTTACTGGAGGCACTACCTTGCAGGTAGGAGGTTCACCCTCATCACCGACCAAAGATCGGTTGCCTTCATGTTCGACAACTCGCAAAGGGGCAAAATTAAAAACGACAAAATTCTGAGCTGGAGGATCGAACCCCTACAATTACGATATTAAATATCGACCCGGGAAGCTCAACGAGCCTCCGGATGCCCTATCCCGCGGAACATGTGCCAGCGCGCAGATCGACCGATTAAAAGTCATCCACAATGACCTCTGCCACCTGGGGGTCACCCGGCCTGCCCACTACATCAGGGCCCGAAACCTGCCTTTCTCCAACGAGGAGGTAAAAGCGGTCACCAGGGACTGCCCGATCTGTGTGGACCAGACAGGGCCCACCTGGTCAAGGCTTCTAGGCCTTTTGAACGCCTCGCGATTGATTTTAAAGGGCCACTCCCCTCAACTAACAACATTTACTTTTTAAACGTCGTAGACGAGTTCTCCCGTTTTCCATTCGCTATCCCGTGCCCCGACATGACCTCCCACACAGTCATTAGGGCCCTGCATAGCATCTTCACCCTGTTTGGTTTCCCCAGCTACGTACACAGCGACCGGGGTTCGTCCTTCATGAGCGACGAGCTGCGTCAGTACCTGCTCGACAAGGGCATTGCCTCGAGCAGGACTACCAGCTACAACCCCAGGGGGAACGGGCAGGTGGAGAGGGAGAACGCGACGGTCTAGAAGACCGTCCTACTGACCCTCCGGTCTAGAAAGCTCCAAGTCTCCCAGTGGCAGGAAGTCCTCACAGACGCGCTCCACGCTATTAGGTCCCTTTTGTGCACGGCGACCAATCAAAGAGCGAGAGGCTCTTCATTTTTTCCAGGGGCACTACCACGGGGGTCTCACTTCCGGCATGGCTGAGGACGCTGGGCCCCGTACTTCTGAGGAAACATGTCAGGGCGCGCAAAACCGACCCCCTTGTTGAAAAGGTGCGCCTGCTCCACTCCAACCCCCAGTACACATTCGTCGAGTTCCCTGACGGCTGTCAGGACACGGTATCCCTCCGGGATCTGGCACCCGCCGGATCCAGCGCCCCCTCTACCCCCATAGAAGGACCTCTGACCCTACACCCTTTGCTGCCGCCCCCTTGCACGCCCGAGCCCACGAGCTCGCTCCACCAGTTCCATGCACCCGCGCCGGCCAGTCCCCGGTCGAACCAGGAGAGTATGAAGCTCGGATACAACCCTCCCTGGAGTCCGCCATCGTACCCCAGCACACAACACCCATCCAGCCACCGCAAGAGGCTGCAACCCCGGTGCTCCGCAGATCACAGCGGACAATTCGACCACCGGACAGACTGACATTGTAGGCCACCACCCCCGCCGGACTTGATTTTTTTTTTTTGCAGGGGGTGAATGTGGTGAATGTAATATATATGATATGATAATTCACACTGTCTTTGTAAGCGCAGTAGCGTTATCCAACTACTAGGGGGAGTAGCTCTGGGAGTACTCAGGAACTTGTACTGGGCTCCGCCCATGACTCCTCCCCCTAGTGCTTGTCCAGAAATACCCTTGTCCAGAGTCAGCCTGTTCACTAAGAGTTCATCAACGGGTAACAGGCTGGCTCTGAAGTAAGTCGATTAAAGCCTAGATTCATATCGGAAACACGTGTCTGGAGAATTGATGGTTCCATCAGGTGGAAAAAAAAGTCACCTGGAAACATAATAATAAGAAGAAAAAAGAGGCAAAATACATATTGGAGATCATTGACATTTCCTGACTATCCAACAATCTCCACGTTCCACTATGAGACTGCACTTGGAGTATTATGTGCAGTTTTGGTCATCCCCATCCCCCACAGGTTTCCCGGTGTGGGGTGGCTTCAATGGAAAATCCCATTCACAAGCGGTGGGAAGAGAGAATGCCGCCACCATTGAAGGGTGTGTTGAGAAATATGCGGCTGGGGGACCGGAGAATCCTGCTCCCTACCTAAAAAACTATGTACGGCCATAGAGGAAGTGCAGCAGAGGTTCACTAAGCTGATACTGCAGTTGGTGGGACTGTCCTGTGAGGAGAGATTGGTTCGACTGCTCTTGTATTCACTAGAATTTAGAAGGATGAGAGGAGGTCTGATTGAAATGTCTAAAATTCGAATAGGATTGGACAGACTAGATGCAGGGAGGATGTTTCCCTGGTTGTGGAATCTACAACCAGGGGACATAGCCTCAGGATACATGACACGCCATTTAGGACTGAGACGAGGAAAGATTTCTTCATTCAAACGGTAGTGAACCTGTGGAATTCTCTCCCACAGAAGCCTGTGGAGGTCAGGTTACTGAATCTATTCAAGAAAGAGATTGAAATCTTGGGCTATGGGGAAAAGTGGCATTGAGATCAAGGATCAGCTATAATGGTATTGAATGGCGGAGTAGGCTCAAATGGCTGAATGGCCAACTCTTGCTCCTAGTTTCTATGTTTCTATCATTTTACTTGTATGCTTATAAACGCATTTGCTGGTTCCCTATCCTGCGAGGAGCACCCTGAACTCATTGCAGCCTTCGTCCAAATATGGACAAAAGTACTAAATTCCAAATTACCAGTCCTTAACATCAAGCAGCATTTTAGCAAGTGGATGCATGGATTCCATTAAAATTGCAGCAAAAAGGAAGAGGTTGTGATTGTTGAATGCCAATAATCACCACCACGGAACATAACTGTAGGAGTTCCGCAGGGTACTGTCCTAGGCCTGACTACTGTCAGCTGCTTCAATGACCTTCCCTCAGCATAAGGTCGGAAGTGGGGATGTCCACTGATGATGGCACAGTGTTCGGTAACATTCAAAGCTCCTCCAATTCTAAAGTAGTCTATTCCTGCACAAAGCAAGGCCTGAACAACGTTTAGACTGGGCTGCTAAAGTGGCAAGCAACACTCATGCCACACAAGTGCCATGCAATAACTGTCTCCAACAAGAGAGGATATGATCGTCTCCTCTTGACATTCAATGGCATTACCTCACTGATTCTTCCACCATCATCATCCTGGTGCTCAATCAAAAACCCAACTGGACGAGTCATATAAATACTGTGGCTACAAAAGCAGATCAGAGGCTGGGAATTCTGCAGAGTGTAACTGTCACCTCCTGACTCCCCAAGACCTGTCCACTATCTACAAGGCACAAGTAAGGAGTGTGATGGAATACTCTCCACTTGCCTGGATGAGTGCAGCTCTAACAACACTCATGAAGCTTGACAACATCCAGGACAAAGCAGTCAAGTTGTTCGGCGCTCCATCCACCAATTTGAACATTCACTCCCCTCCACCACGGGTAATTTGTACTATCAATGAGATGCACTGTAGCAACTGAACAAGGTTTCTTCGTCAACAGCTTACAATCCTACAGCCTCTCCCAGGACAAGGAGAAGCAGATGCATGGGAACAACATCACCTGAAAGTTCCCCTCCAAGCCACATACCATCCTGACATAGAACTATCACCATTCCTTCACTGTCATTGGGTCAAAATTCTGAATCTCCCTAACAGCAGTGTGGGTGTACTTTCACCACCAGTGTACCTACACCACATGGACTGCAATGGTTATAGAATCATAGAGGTATACAGTACAGAAGAAGCCCTTCGATCCATCAAGTTTAAACCAACAAAACTACACTACACTAATCCCACTTTCCAGCTTTCCACAGCCTTGAATGTTACGACATTACAAGTGCTCATCCACATACTTTTTAAAGGTGGTGAGGATTCCAGGCTCTACTACATGCCCAGGCAGTGCATTTCAGACTCCCATCATCCTCTGGGTGAAAAATATTTTCCTCAAATCCCCATTAAACCTCCTGCCCCTCACCTTAAAATTATGCCCCCTCGTTATTGACTCTTCAACTAAGAGGAACAGCTGCTTCCTGTCCATACCCATCATCTTATACACCTCAGTCCGGTCCTCCTCAATCTTCTCTGCTCTAAAGAAAATAGCCTGAGCCTATCCAGCTTCTGTCTTCATCGCTCAAATGCTCCATTCCAGCAACACCCTGGTGAAACTTCTCTGCACCCTATCCAGTGCAATCACATCCTCCTTTTAGTCAGGTGATGAGAACACAGAAATCCATCTGCGGCTAAACCAAAGTCCTGTACAGCTCCAACATAACCTCTGTGCTTATCATCTATGCTACGACTGATAAAGGAAACTGTCCCTTTTGCCGCCTTAGCACGGTAGCATTGTGGATAGCACAATCGCTTCACAGCTCCTGGGTCCCAGGTTCGATTCCAGCTGGGTCACTGTCTGTGCGGAGTCTGCACATCCTCCCCGTGTGTGCGTGGGTTTCCTCCGGGTGCTCCGGTTTCCTCCCACAGTCCAAAGATGTGCAGGTTAGGTGGATTGGCCATGATAAATTGCCCTTAGAGTCCAAAATTGCCCTTAGTGTTGGGTGGAGTTACTGGGTTATGGGTATAGGGTGGAGTTGTTGACCTTGGGTTGGGTGCTCTTTCCAAGAGCCGGTGCAGACCCGATGGGCTGAACGGCCTCCTTCTGCACTGTAAATTCTATGATTAACTACCCTATTCAGCTGTCCTGCCGCCTCCAGGGATCTGTGGTCAAGCACTCCAAGATCCCTCTGTTTCTCTGAGCTTCCCAGTGTCCTGTCATTCATTGAGTGCTCCTTTTCCTTGTTACTCCTTCTCAAGTGTATCACGGTGCACTTTTCAGGGTTAAATTCCATCTTCCACTGACCTGCCCATCTGACCAACCCGTGTCTGTATCTTCCTAAAACCTTCTTCCTCACTATTAATCACCCTGCCAATCTCTGTGTCATCCACAAGCTTATTTATCATAAAGCCGGATCAAGAATGCAGCTCACCACCACCTTCCCAAGCACAGTAAATGCTGACCTTGCCCGTGACCAAATGTAAGTCACATTTATTAAATGCATCTTTTAAATCTCACTCTCTTAATCCCGCCTTTCTTTCCCTCTTAGTCCACCTATTGTCCATGATTTTATGTTGAATTGACATTCCAATTTATAGTTCCTGGTTTAGATTCTGCATCATTCCATAAGGATTCTTTAATCTCATGGTCAAAGAGATGTGCTGTTGCTTACCTGGTTCACAAATGCCACAGGTTCCCTGCTGCATGCTTAAGTGACTCCAGAAGGTTTGAGCAGGAAGCTGCAAACGTCTTTCTTCCTTACCCCTAAATCTGGGCCAAATACTTTTCACATTCACACTCCCTCTAAATTGATTAACCTGGTGGATTTGACTCTGAGTAAATGTACCAGTTTCACACATGTCCTGATGCCTTAATATTCCTTGAATCCTGGCACCTTCCTGATCATCTAATGTGGGGGTGACACAAAGCAATTACACTGCCAAACAACACTTCTGTGGAATTTGTGCAGGGCAAAGGAGAGAGAATTGATTTTTCAAAAATTACGGCCTTGTTCTCTTCATTTACACAGCTTCATGCTTAAAACGATGTGCAAAGCATAAGCACACATGTTTCAAAAGAAGAAAAAGCATTTGGATGCAATACAGTACTATTAAAGTGTACAGTAAGCCAAAGACCTGTTTCTCTTTGCCTTGCAGCTTCACTAGAGGGTTTTATGTTACCTTGTTGTGTTCGATAACCATTGAGTCCCACTAATCTAAATTCATTGGACATATTTCCATGCTGAATACAGTGGAGTGGAAAATGATTTTGTGTTCAATTAGACTGAGCTCCAGATAAAACTTTTACTGCCTAATGACCCGTTATTTGGTTTGAAGAATTCTGCTCCACCTAGATTAGTTTATAATTGGCCCGAATTATCTCCTTGCATTATGAATGAGAGGAAATTTCGCTCATTACCTTTACCAGTGGTTTATTCTCAGTCTGGAGGAATGATAGTGACTTCAGGCCTTGCCTCAATCATCCATTGAAACCTAATTTGAAATGGTACACGTTGCAATCATAGTTGTGGTTCCAATCAGTGCTGCCACTTAAATCCAGCAGGAGGTTTGCTTAAACAGTACAGAGGGAGGTTGTTGTACCATATGTTCAAAATAGGCTGCTCAACAACAGTAACCATGTTTCTCTGGGGAAGTTCTTCAGCAATTGCATCTTATTAATTTACTTTTTTTAAATTTAGAGAATTATTTGTTTTGCAATTATTGGGGAATTTAGTGTGGCCAACCCACCTACCCTGCACATCTTTTGTGTATATTTCATTATATTTTTGCCTTGCTCTTAGAACAAGTAACATTGTATATAGTTAGTGACCTCTGTGGCACAGTCCCCAATTATTCTTTTTTCATTTTAAGGGGCAATTTAATGTGGCCAATCCACCCAACCTGCACATCTTTGGGTTGTGGGGGTCAGATCCACGCAGACAGGGGAGAATGTGCAAACTCCACACGGACAGTGACCCGGGGCCGTGATCGAACCCGGGTCTTCGGTGCAGTGATGCAGCAGTGCTAACCACTGTGAAATGTCAGTGACGTTTTCTTTTTGGATTTCAACCTGTTGAGGTTGATAAGGTTTCCGTCCATCCTGAAGATGATGTTGACTCCACTGCGAAGCTTGCTCTTGACAAGGTGAAGGATGGTGGTGATGAAGATGGAGAAAAGGTGAAGCGATGACTCATCTCTTTTTTGAATCCTGTCTTGACCTTCAAAGATTTCTGACTTATTTCTGTAGGTGAGGACTGTCGTTGACATTTTGTTTTGGAGGAATCACAGGATATTGATGAATTTCTCTAAACAGCTGGTCTTCAACAGGGTCTTCCATATTCAAAAGCCTTGGCCAGATTGATGAAGGCCATGTAGAATGGTTGATGTTGCTCCTGGCATTTCTCAAAGTCGAGGAGTGAAAATCATCAGGTCCGTTGTTTCACGGTTTGGTCAGAAGCCATACTGGCTTTCCGGAAAGATTTCTTCAGAGACTGGAAGAAAACTACTAGCGAGGATTTGGACGATGATCTACCTGGTGATGGAGAGTAGGGAGATTCCTTGGTGGTTCCCACAGTTCGCTTTGTCTCCTTTCTTGAAGATGGTGGTGATGACGGTAACCATGAGGTCAACAGGAATTTCTTCACCGTCCCAGACTTTCAGCAACAGCGGATGGAGTTGATGGGTATTCTTGTTTCCTCCAAGTCTGAAAATCGCCTCTGTGATCCGGTCCATTCCTGCGCATTTTCAGTCTTTGTGTTTCATGGCAGCTTTGACTTCTTCCACGCTTGGTGGGAGTCCAAAATCATCTTTGATGGGGATTTGAGGGATTACCTCTAACACGTCATCATCTATGGTCGTATCATGGTTTATGAACTCTTTTGATGTGTCCATTTTGTCTGTCTCTCAAGAGGTTTCCATCCTTACTCCTCACCAGTTTGAGGCCTAGGGTGTAGGATCCATACATTGCAGTGGCACTGAAGGTGTCCCTGGTGTCATGATTGTCGGCGAGAAGTTGCAGTCCTTAGTTTTCTCCTCCACTGTTGGTTCTTGATTTCCCTATCTCTGCTTTGAATGATTGAGCTTGCCCCTTTGCCTTGCTGGTTATGTCGTTTTGCTAGCCGCGGAGACCTTTCTTCTTGTCGATGAGGCTTTGGATGGTGTAGTTATTCTCGTCGAACCAGTTTTGGTGTTTCCTGGTCTTGTAGCCGATAGCTTGAGATGATGGCTCAGTTCTTGCCAGCTTTCCTCCACTCCATTAGAATGGACACTGGAGATTTTGGAGAAGACTTATTAGAAGTTCATTAGCACGCTTGGCTCTTGAAGCGACTAAACGTTGATCTTTTTTCTGAGCTGCTTCTTCATATTTGCTGCTTCTGGTGAAACTTGATGGTTATACAGTGGATGAGCCGATGGTCTCTCCAGCAGTCATCTATATTGGCCATCGCTTTGATGAGGTCTCTGGAACAGATGATGACAAAAGTCAATCATGTGCCAGTGCTTTGATCATGGATGTCTCCAAGAAGTCTTGAACTTGTCTTTTTGGCAGAACAGTGTGTTAGTGATGACAAGTTCGTGTTCCGCACATTTGGCGAGCAGGAGAACCCCTTTGGAGTTGCAAGTCCCAACTCCTTCCTTTCTGATGGTTCCTTTCCAGAGTTGGGAGTCCTTTTCAATTCTGACTTTGACTTTGAAATCCCCAAGGAGGGTGATCTTCCTTAGGAATGTTGGCGAGTATGGTGCCCAGGGTAGAGTAGAAGCTTTCTTTGGGATTCATCATTGACATCATGAATTGGGGAGTACGCACTCACTACCGTTGCCTGCTGGTTCTTGGCAAGTTGTAGACGGAGGATCATGAGACGCACGCTGATGCAGACCGGGAGCTCAGCGAATCTGTTGTCGAGTTCGTTCCTGATGGCGAATCCAACCCATGCATCGTGGGTTGTTCCTCCTGGTTTTCCTCCAGAAGAAGGTGGAATCACCGTCATCTTCCCTCAGCTGCCCATTGTCTGTTCTTCGGGTCTCTTGCAGGGCAGTGACGTCAATGTTGAAGTGCCTCAGTTCATGGGCAACAAGGGCAGTTCTCCATTCTGTTTGATTTGTTTTGCACATTATCCATGAGGTTTTGTACATTCCAAGTTCCGAAATTGAGTTTAACTTTGATTTTATGACCGCAGGTAGATGAGCCTCTGGATGCAGCTTTCCAGCCAGGTTGGGGACAGAACAGGCTACTTTTGAGGGCACCTTTTCAGCTCTTTCCCCATGCGGGCTGAGCAGATTGGAGCCTGAAGAGGGCTGCCCAGTCATGAAGAAAGCTGCCGAAAGGCTCTACTGTTCCCATTCGAAGAGCGAGACGACTGAATCAAAATCTTTCTCCTACATAGAATCATAGAATTTACAGTGCAGAAGGAGGCCATTCGGCCCATCGAGTCTGCACTGGCCCTTGGAAAGAGCACACTACCCAAGCCCACGTCCCCACCCTATCCCAGTAACCCCACATCACCTTTTTGGACACGAGGCAACTTATCATGGCCAATCGACCTAACCTGCACATCATTGGACTGTGGGAGGAAACCGGAGCACCCGGAGGAAACCCACGCACACACGGGGAGAAGGTGCAGACTCCGCACAGACAGTGACCCGAGCGGGAATCTAATCTGGGACCCTGGAGCTGTGAAGCAGTAGTGCTAACCACTGATACCGTGCGGCCCATGCTGAACCGCAGCTAGGGAATTCCATATCTCAGTCCTGTCACTTCTCGCTTGTCAGTGTGGGGTTGTGTTGATTTTCTTTTTGGGCAGGACATTTTTTAACATGGTAATGCAGTTGCACATCAGTAGACACGCGGTCCTTGCCAGACAGTAGATCCGATTCCAGTGGCAAGGGAACCTCTTGATGACTAGGGTCTTCCCTACTGCTGCAGACTTCATCCGCCATCGGAGCCGTTGATTCAAATATGAATATCCTCCACCTGATGCGCTATTGAGGGCTTATTTTGGATTGTGCTTTGTCTGGTTCCTCCCTACGGACCGTACTGTCATGGGTGACCATGCCAGGTCTTTTAAGACTCCCAATAGCATTGTTCTTGCGATCAACTGAGTGTTCAAGCCTCTCTACCATGGCAAGGTGGCCATCTAAGGGAATTGTTGCTCGTTCTGGGTGAGTGTGCTTAACACTCAATTTGGCTCTGTTTCGTTACTTAGCTCTGGAGTCGCCAGGTATCGTTGATACCGCCACAAGTTTCAAGGTGAAGGTCAAAGCAATAAAACCAATTAGTAAGTTCAAACAATTGAGTTTATTATAATACAATTATAATAACTACCCATGCACACGCTAAGAGGATTAAACTATTCCGACCGCTAAATAAACTAATACTTATCTCGAAGGAACTGCCAGATCAGGGGGCAAGGCCTCTTGCTCTGCTCTGGTCTGCAGACTTCAGGTTGGTCTAGGTTAAAAGGGGTCAGGAGTGTCTATCTCTGGTAGCGATCGTTGTGAGACAATTACTTGCTGGCGGCTGCTGTCCCAAACCTCTCCTCTCTCTCGTTCAAGATCTTCTTGGCAAGAGCTGGTCAAGGAGAGAGGAGGGCTGGACAAGAAGAACGAACTAAGTGTGGGACCTGTCTTTTAGAGGTCCCAGGGATCCGCGCCCCTTTGGGCGGACCCTTTTACCTGCTCGGAATCGATTGGTCTCTTCCCAATCGATATGTTTGAATCCCCCCAATACTGAGGCTGTTCCTTGGCTACTGGGCGGGCTTTCAGGTTCTTTGTCTTCGAACCCCGTTGGTGCCGGGGTGTCTGGTATCCTATACAATGTTGCAGTTACTTCCCCATTTGTGGCCATTGTCTCTGGAATCGTTCCATTAATATGCTAACTATCCCAGAGATTGCCTCATTAGTATGCGGAATGTTCGTTTTGGTGCTGTCTGCTCTCTTAGCAGACAGAATCCACATTTGCTTGGTGCAGCCTGCTGGTGCTGCAAACATTGTCCATTTTAACCTGTATGCTTTGCGTTCCTCCATTTTGTATTTAGGGAATGGCCAACTTCAGTGGCTACAGAATAGAACTTCTGCTGCAAAAAAGGGTTTGAAGTTTTGAATAGACTGTCAGTAAAAGTTGACCAGGCGCCAGGACCAGATGAGCGCATGCAAGGATATTGAAAGAAGTGAGAATGGAAATTCCAGGGATGGTGGACATACCTTCCAGTCTTCCCTAATCTCGGAAGGTGCCAGAGGACTGGAGAATTACAAATTTTGCACCCTTGTTCAAAAAGGTTGTAAACATTACAGGCCAGTCAGTATCACATTAGTGGTGGGCAAGCTTGTATAAACAATTATTGAGGATAGAATGAATAGTCACATGGAAAAATGTGGGTTATAAGAAAGAGCCAGCGTGGATTCCTAAAGAGGTACTGGCATTTAATTAACCTACTGGAATTTTTTGGAGGAGTTAAGAGAAAGGGTTGATTGAGGATAATGCTGTTGATGTGGCGTACTTGGACTTTTCAGGAGGCATTCGATAGAGTGCCGCACAACAAACTTATGAAAAAAGTTATAGCTCATGGAATAAAAGGGATAGTAGCAATATGGATACAAAATTAGCTGAATAATAGGAAGCAGAGCATAATGATCAATTCAGATTTTTCAGGCTAGAGGAAGGTTTGTCATGGCATTCTCCAGTGGTCGATATTTGGACCCTTGCTTTTCCTGATGTATATTTTTATTCAAAACATGTTTATAACAGACAAAATATTCAAACAATTCCAACAAATTTTACATTATTGCAAAAATAATTTCAACCTAACCCAGCTCCATACCTAGACTAACCATTCCCAAACCCTCTGAATTTCCACCCCTAAGAAAACCCACCCTAACGGCTGGCAGTAACTAGCTCCTTAAGAAAGGCAATGAACGGCTGCCACCTTGACTAAATCCCATCCACCGGCCTTCTCGTAGGGTACTCAATCTTCTCCAGGTGCAGAAAACCCACCAAGTCCCTAGCCAAGTTAAAATATTAGGCGGCGATGGGGACTTCAACCTGATCAAGACCCGCCTCTGGGTTATTCGAGAGGCAAAGGCAAAGATATCTACCTTCTTCCCCCTCCTGCAGCTCCGACAAGTCTGAAACTCCAAAGATGGTCATTATTAGGTACGGCTACACCTTAACCCCAAGAATCCCTGATAACTGTTTTGAAAAAAGAAACCCAAAAATCAGCAAGTCTAAAATGCATGTGCATGGTTCACCAGCATCCCAGAAGATCCATCACACCTATCCTCCACTCCCGGTCAGAACCCACTCATACGCACCTAGTCAAGTGCGACTTCTTGATATATATTAATGATCAAGATCTTGGTGTGCAGGGACAATTTAAAAGTTTCCGGATGATCCAAAACTGTGAAGTATTGTAAATGGTGAAGAAACTATGTAGAACTTCAAAGGATATAGAAAAGTTGGTGAAGTGAGCAGATAGGTGACAGTCCACCTGCCAGGCGTAAATTTAAACAAAGCTTAGCGGTTAACTGTGAATCATTAATTAACTGGTGTATTCTCCACAACAACACTTCTACCAATGAGTGTCCACTTGCCAACCTATCAGCCCTGTTGTTTCCTTTACATTTAGTATTCTTGTAAATGTCCTGATGAGTGGAAGAAGAAAAGTTTTGACAACGGTCTTTCTTTGCTAATAACAGAGTTCTGTACTATCCAATACTTTAAAAGGTAACCTGAAAAGCATGATAGACAAAAACACGATATTGGAAGTAAAGCTCGTGTGGACATGTCATGAGCAAGATTTTTAATATAAGCAGATTTCTCATGACGTGGCTCGCTGTAAGTCAAGATATTGGTTGTTCCAGAACAATAAATGCCTATTTTATAATGTAGGTGTTAATATTAGGGTCACTGATTTACAACGAATTAAAACAGCAAATTCCATTTTTATTAAGCAGTATTCTAATTTTTATTGGTGCTTTGGGAATTGAATTCCATGACACTCATTAATTCTGAAAGAACTGTAAACGGGTAGCCTTTATCATATGTAGTTTCCTTCATCCCAGTGTATCCCTTAAACCTTATTTATGTTAACGGTTTTGAAGTTGATAACTGACAGCAAGGTGGTATGCAAGAAATAGATATGGGTTGTTTAGCAGTGCTGGCTGGGGTAGTGGTATCTGCTGCGGAGGGAATGATCCTGGGCTATTGCAATAGAGTTGGGAGTCCTGATGTTTGTCAGTGCTGGCGTGGCATGCATTCTGTTGTTAATCTTTTTTTTTTAGTACTTTGAAATGATTATTTATAGTTAAATAGCAAAGTGTGTTGTAATTCTGAAAGCACAGAAATAGAGCTGACTGGTGTTTCTTGGCAGGACGGACTGAAGAGCTGAGAGATGCAAAATAATGGCAATTGCAGCCCCACATCAAAACAGAAGATGTAATTAAAGCATTTACATAGGCAGTGTTTATGATATATTACTATATTCACATTTTATAGTGGAAAACATTGACACGTATGCATTCAGAGGCAAGATTTATACTATTTTTTAAAATGAAATGTAACTCTTGATCTTGGGTTGTTCATGGGTGGTCAGACCCTGGAGTGTGATTCTACTTGTTCAGCTGCTAACCTAAGAAGTCCCTCAAGACTGCTTGGAAGATGATTTTCTGTTGGAGAGTGGTCTAAATACGTTTTGTACTTTGCTGCACTTTGACTTTCAAAGTGAAAAATTGTTGGTTCCACGTCAGCTCAATTTCTTACGAGCATTTTCCTGATTGTGCAACTTTCTTGTTCCCATTTCCCAACTAAATGTTTCAATACATTCGCACCAATTCACCAGTGTACTTTGGCCTCCGAGTTGGGGTGTGCGATTTTTGTGACCCTTTGCACTGGGTGGCTGTTCTTTCAAAGTTGTAATCAACACATTGCAATGACGAAGCAGTGGGCAAAGTACCGTACAACTACTGTACTTTGTCACATGTGTAGGCTTGTTGATATCTTCATGGTGCTTACTGAATGTGTATTGATGATCGTTCAATAGAACGCCAACCTGGTATGTGATTAACGTATTTTCTCCCACCCCCCCAACCCCATGTATTGTTTTCCAAGTCATCTGGAATAAGCGAGAAGGAATTTTCTCCACCAACAAGGATTGTAATGACAATATGCAGGGCTGGAGTCGAGTTAGTCCATTAATACTTGAATCTGTAAAAGCTGAAGTGTAATATGATACTTGCAGTGATCATCTGGATAAGAAACATTGCAATCAATGTTTTGACAAGTATGAGTCTGTTTTCATGACTGAAACATTGCTGAAAAGCTTTCAAGTGCGCTATTGCCTCAAAACGTGAAATATTGTAGAATGGATTTTCCTGAACAGGCAGCTACATCGTGGCAGTTGGTGAGTGACCAATCAATTCTTTAGTTTGCCAAACATGTTATTGTATATAATGTCACCTAAATATTACCTGTAGGTTTTTCACATTGACTAAAATATAATCGAAAGTTGGCTGCTGTACATTGTGGTATTTGTAACTTGAGTAAAGTTTTGCAGTACATGGGTGAGGCAAGGTAGATCATTTTACAAAATCTGTGGTATCATTGTGCATTGATGGATTCTTTTCAGCTTTTTTTGAGCAATAAAATAATTGATTTTTAAATGTCAGTTCGTGCAGCTGTTTAGTTGTAAACAATTCACATCACGCAATTCCACTTTTACGTATTTGCAGTAGTGAGTTTAAGTAATTAAGAAAGATCATTTTTGAAAAAATATTTGTTGCCAATGATTTTAAAAAAAAGTCTATATACAAGTTGTCTGCTTGCTTTCAAATTTCTATACCACAAAGAATGTAGTCTCAAATTTCTATACCACAAAGAATGTAGTCTGATAAATTAATCTGAATCAAAGATTTATCTAGATAGTTAAGTGATTTATAGAAGACTGATGCATAGAGTTAGTTGCTGTACAATTAGAAATTGATAGGTTTGGAGAAGGATGTGCCTATTCTTAAAACAAAAGGGTGATCACATATCGACCATATCAATCCAAGATGGCACAGTGACAGATCTGATCACTGCATGTATCCTTGGTGTAATTCTAATTAAATTTGAGTGACTGGAGAAGACGGTCTCTAATTCCTACAGGCTAGGTCAGGTTCAATTCCTGGTCGATTCTGAGCTAGTTGATATCAGATGGGGAATGGTAAAGAGAGAATCTGGTCACCCTCGTGGGGGGAGGGGGGGGGGCAGATGCAGACTGGGTGGGAAACCCATTATTCTCATGCTGGCGGGGCCTCCTTGGTGATGGGTGGGGGTGCTCCCCATGGCAACGGGTGGGGATGGGCAACATTTGCATTGTGGGGGGAGGTGGGCCAGGGGCCACGGGGATCGAGCACCTCTTCAAAATGGCAGCCCGAGACCACTATGTGCAGAGAAACTGACATGTTTGCCACTATGCATAATTTTGCATTGGCAAGGTATGAGAAGGTGGCCCAGTGACACAGTGGTTAGCACTGCTGTCTCCCAGCACCAGGGACCAGGGTTTGATTCCAGCCTTGGGGACTCTCTACCCATGTGTGGGTTTCCTCCAGGTGCTCCAGTTTCTTCCCACAGTCCAAAGATGTACAGGTTAGGTGGATTGACCACACTAAAATTGCCCCTTAGTGTCCAGGGATGTGTAGGTTAGGTGGGGGAAGGGGATGCAGCAGGGTGAGGAAGGGAGTGGACTTGGGTAGAGTGCTCCTTCAGAGGGTTGGAGCAGTCCCGATGGGCCAAATGGCCTCCTTCTGCACTGTGGGGATTCTAGTACCGCCTCAGCGATGCTCCGAGCACCAATGGGTCACACTTAGTTTCTGAAACAGACAATCCTACCCAGTGTGCTCCTGATTAAAGATTGTGAAAGTCGATCAGAAATCTTACTCCTGTCAACTAACAAACCTCCTTAGCGTAATATGCCTATATGAAAATCTGATGAAGATGGGGTTGGACTTGGTTGGGAATTTTGTGATTTTGGCAGAGTGGTATATGGGATGGGACACTGGGGAGGAGAAGGTTAAAATAGGCCTGGGAAGCTCCTGTACTGAGACAGTTACACTGGTTGCAATTTTAAGAGTCCTCCCCTTCTGTTAGCTTTCCACCCTCCTCTGCTCTGACACTGATTACTGTTGCAAATATTTTAGCTTGTGATTCATATGTTTTAGAATATAACTTTTAACGTGAAGATAAATGGAAAATTGTGATTGAGAATCTGAAGTAAATGCAATTCAAGTAAGCTTGGGAGTTCTTTACACTTAAAAGGTTGGGGGCCATATTGACTTAGAGGTTACCTTAGAAAGGTACGGTCATAAAACAGCAGGTGGACTTACTCTGTTAAATGACTGGAGACATGACGTTATTATGTGGTTTTCCAGATTTAAGAAAACTTTGGCATGGTCTATTCCCAGGTAGGGATGGAAATTAACTATGTGCGTCATATTGTCCCGGAGATTTTTTGTTTTGGAATTCATCTCTGTGAATTCAGACAAGACATTGCCGATAGGTTGAGAGAAACGGCTAAGGGACTCAAGTCAACTTTAGATTTTACGCAGCTCCTTGGAAGTTGAGAAGTAAAACCATATCTACACCTGAAGTAGAGTAAATGCTCCATCTATCGTCCATAGTGCAGCCTGCAATTGAGAGCTGGTATTTGGTATAAAACAAAACTGGTAATGGGAGAAAAACTGCTAGAAGTGTTGTTTAGCCCAGTTGTTTTTCAAACCATTTTGGCCGTGACCTATTTTTACCAACCAGCCGACCGACCTTCATGACCCACCATTTTCACTCCTTTTAATGTGACAGGTGAGCCTGCTTGGTTCTCCCGATCTCACTTACTTTGTTATTCAATGTTACATTTCTGACGATGACTTCAGCTGGTTTAATATCTCACTGCATCCGTGGAAAAAAGTCAAGAGGTTTGTCCTCAAACTCGCCATGCCTCAAATGTCCTTTGAGGTTTTGAGGGTTTTAAACTTTCATTTGCCAGTGCTTCCCTGCATATATCACACATGAACTTTGAATCATGATTTGCATTGACACAATTAATAAACCCACACCTCGAGTAACTATCTTTATGCTGCTTTGTTCCTATTTTCAGCTGCTTCTTCATGGGTTGATCATCAGAGACCCTGGAGTTCACACCAGCACTGCTGGCAGCTGCAAAATGGAGAACGGTCTCGTGCCCAGAACACATTACATCAAAGTAATGGGGCGTGTGCCCAGCTCTCTGCCACCGCTCCAGGCAAGAAGGCTCCAGCGATTTATATTTTTAAAAAAATTTTTTTTTTTTAAATTCTACTCCTGGGTCAGCATGCTGACGTCAGGAGGAGACGTTCTGCCCTGCTGGGGTCCGGGCCTGCGCATGCTGAGGGGGCCTGCATACACGGAATGGCCGGCATTCGAAAAGCCAATTGTGACCGGCAATTTTAAAAGCCGGTCGCGCCATTGGGCAAACCATCCCGTGATAGGGAACGATGCGATGCATGAGCCTACCATCGGGAATGCCACGATGCATGGCCCCACGACCCTCCCAGCACCCGACCGCGTCCCTGGGTTTGAAAGTGACTGGTTCAGCCTAAAAGAAATATATAGGCATTCTGTCAATAAAAAGCAATTAACTTTGTTGCTGCTGGAGTTCTGGAAGTAAGCAGCTTGGCAGCAGCTTGAAACCTACAGCAGTGGGTTACTGGAAACCAAGGGTGTTTTCAAATGTTTTAAGTCGCTGTGCAAGAGTTGGAGGGAGTACCATGCTTGGTCTGTGGAATCTAGAGATATGAAATCGATAGAAGAAATTGGAGGTTGCCAAGCCAAAAGCTAAGGGAGGGATCCCCATGAAATCTTGTGCCATTGAAATGCAGAAATTTGAGTGAATTCTGGAGAGCGGTGATGTTCCAGTTTGAGTTTGTCCCGGGTGGGGGGTTGAAAAGTGGAAATTAATCTGCAGCATAAGTCTTTATAAGCTGTAGTATTAAGTTAGTAGTGATTACTTTGTTTAATTTGTTTTGTAATACAATAAAGTTTGTCTTTGCTTAGAGATGTGAAATCTTGTGTAGTTCTGTCAGTTAACTGTTGGTTGCTATGAATTGTTATGGATCTCTAACCGGATTTTAACATCCATTTTAGGTCCCTGTCATCAACTTTTAGCTGAATTCCCAGTCCTGCTTACCGACTGCTATCCCATTGCCGCTGGCTTTGGACTACTGTTCCATATAAATGAGGACTAGGTATTAAAATGTTTAGTGTCTTGTATCTAGCATTGCGACTGGATCGGGTGCTCCGAGATCAGATATAAAATGGTTTGATATTTTTTTCTGCTTTGATCCCTAATTAACAGCGCACCTCCGACTGCATCAGTGTGGCAAAACGTGTTTCCATACACCAGCCGTGTGAGTGAGCTTGCCATTTTACATTGCCCGATGTAGTTTTGTCCTGTGGCTCATGTCCATTAGGAACTGGATGGAGATTGCTCAAATTAATTATGTGTCTGTCATTTAAAAAAAAAAATTGTAATTAAGATTTTCATAAAATATAAACAACAAAACAATATTAACAAAACAGCCATGGTAAAAACCCAAGAACAACATCCACCCAACTACAAAACAACGACAAAAACCAAACAACAAAAAGGAAAGAGATAACACCCGCCACATCATCATCCCCCCCCCCCCCCCGGGTTGCTGCTGCTGCGGGCCTATTTCCCTACCGTTCCACCAGGAAGTCCAGGAAAGGCTGCCACCACCTAAAGAACCCCTGTGCTGATCCCCTCAGGGCAAATTTCACCTTCTCCAATTTGATAAACCCTGCCATATCATTGATCCAGGCCTCCACGCTTGGGGGCCTCGCATCCTTCCATTGAAGTAAGATCCTCCGCCGGGCTACTAGGGATGCAAAGGCCAGGACACCGGTCTCTTTCTTCTCCTGCACTCCCGGCTCCACTGCAACCCCAAAAATTGCGAGTCCCCAGCCTGGCTTGACCCTGGATCCCACCACCCTCGACACCGTCCTTGCTACTCCCTTCCAAAACTCCCCCAGCGCTGTGCACGCCCAAAACATATGGGCGTGGTTCGCCAGGCTCCCCTAGCACCTAGCACACCTGTCTTCGCCCCCGAAAAACCTACTCATCCTCGTCCCAGTCATGTGAGCCCTATGCAGCACCTTGAACTCTATGAAGCTAAGCCTCGCACAGGAAGAGGAGGAATTCACTCTCTCCAGGGCATCCGCCCACGTCCCCTTCTCAATTTCCTCACCCAGTTCCTCTTCCCATTTACCCTTCAGTTCCTCCACCGATGCCTCATCTACCTCCTGCATTACCTGGGATATGTCCGAAATCCTCCCTCCTCCAACCCACCCCCCCGAGAGCACCCTGTCCCGTACCCCACGTGGGGGCAACAAGGAGAACCCCTCCACCTGCCGCCTGTCAAACACCCTAACCTGCATGTACCATGCCCCGGGGGGAGCCCAAACTTCTCCTCTAACTCCCCCAAGCTCGCGAACCTCTCCTCCACAAACAGGTCCCCCAACCTCCTAACCCCTACCCTGTGCCAGCCCAGAAATCTGCCACCAATGCTCCCTGGAACAAACCGATGGTTCCCCCGTATCGGGGCCTCCATCGAGCACCCCACTTCTCCCCTATGCCGTCTCCATTGCCACCAAATTTTGAGGGTAGCCGCCACCACCGGGCTCGTGGTATACCTCGTTGGAGGGAGCGGCAACGGCGCCGTTACCAGCGCCTCCAGGCTCGTGCCCATACAGGACGCCACCTCCATCCTCTTCCATGCTGCCCCTTCCCCGTCCATTACCCACTTACGCACCATCGCTGCGTTGGCAGCCCAATAGTACCCACAGAGGTTGGGCAGCGCCAGCCCCCCCTATCCCTGCCCCGTTCCAAGAACACTCTTCTCGCCCTCGGAGTCCCATGCGCCCACACAAAACTCTTAATACTCCTGTTGACCCTCCTAAAAAAGGCCTTCGGGATAAGGATGGGGAGGCACTGGAACAGGAACAAAAACCTCGGGAGCACCGTCATCTTAACGGACTGCACCCTCTCCACCAGTGACAGCGGTAACATATCCCACCTTTTGAACTCCTCCTCCATCTGCTCCACCAACCTTGTGAGGTTGAGCTTGTGCAGGGCCCCCCAGCTCCCAGCCACCTGGACTCCTAGGTACCTGAAGCTCTTCCCTGCCTGCTTCAGTGGGAGTCTACTAATCCCCTCCTCCTGATCCCCCGGGTGCACCACGAACAACTCGCTCTTTCCAACACCTCCCACAGATACCCCCACTCAATCCTATCAAAGGCCTTCTCCGCATCTAATGCCACCACTATCTCCGCCTCCCCTTCCACAGCCGGCATCATAATAACGTTGAGGAGAATTCGTACGTTTGTATTCAATTGCCATCCCTTCACAAACCCTGTCTGGTCCTCGTCAATGACCCCCGGTACACAATCCTCTATTCTTGTGGCTAAGATCTTTGCCAGCAGCTTGGCGTCTACATTTAGCAGTGAGATCGGCCTATATAACCCACACTGCAGAGGGTCCTTGTTCCGCTTCAGGATCAAGGAAATCAGCGCCTGTGACAAAGTTGGGGGCAAAGCCCCCCCCTCCCTTGCCTCGTTAAAGGTCCGGACAAACAGGTACGTGTACCTTTTTATAAAATTCGGCCGGAAACCCATTCGGCCCCGGCGCCTTCCCCGACTGCATGCTCCCTATCCCTTTAACCAGCTCCTCCAGCTCAATCGGCGCCCCCAGTCCTTCCACCTGCCCCTCCTCCACCCTCGGAAACCGCAGCTTGTCCAAGAAGCGCCCCATTCCACCCCCCTCCTTCGGGGGTTCAGACCGGTACAGTTCCCCATAAAAGTCCCTAAAGACCCCATTAACATCTACCCCCCTCTGCACCACCTTCCCAGCTCTATCCGTCACTCCCCCAATCTCCCTGGCTGCGTCCCGCTTTCGGAGCTGGTGTGCCAGCATCCTGCTCGCCTTCTCCCCATATTCATACACCGCCCCCTGTGCTTTCCTCCACTGAGCTTCCACTTTTCTGGTAGTCAATAGGTTGAACCTGGCCTGAAGGCTACGTCTCTCCCCCAGCAATCGCTCCTCCGGAGCCTCCGCATATCTCCTATCCACCCTCACCATCTCCCCTATCAGTCTCTCCCTCTCCCTCTGCTCCCCCACTCCCCTCTAATCACCGCCTTCAATGCCTCCCAGACCGTCCCCACTCGGACCTCCCCGTTATCGTTGGCCTCAAGGTACCTCTCAATACACCCCCGAACCCTCCCGGCCACCTCCTCATCTGCCAGCAGCCCCACCTCCAAGCGCCAGAGCGGACGTTGGTCCCTCTCCTCCCCCAGCCCGAGGTCCACCCAGTGCGGGGCATGATCCGAAATGGCAATGAGTATTCAACATCCTCCACCCTCGAAACCAGCCCCCTGCTCAGGACAAAAAAATCAATCCTCGAATAGGCCTTATGCACGTGGGAGAAAAACGAGTACTCCCTGGCCCTTGACCTCTCAAACCTCCAGGGATCCACCCCTCCCATCTGATCCATAAATCCCCTCAACACCTTAGCCGCCGCTGGCCTCCTACCTGTCCGGGTGAGGCCTGTCCCTTATGCTTTACTGATGAAAGTCGAAATTTGGCGTCTGCAGGATCTGGGAGTCATACGCCTGGTTCAGTTTGCGGAATGGCTGCGCTTGTGGTGCTGGTATTGAAATCCGACAGAACTGTTAGTCTCTGCGGCGATTTTAAACTCAGGGTGAACATGACTGGGCAGGTACCTGATGCCCTGGGTAGAGGATTTTTACGTCAGATTGGTTAGAGGATGCTCCTTCATGAAGCTGGACATGAGCCTTCCGTATCAGCAAGTGAAGCTTGACCCAGAGTCCAGAACGTTTGCCACCATCCATACCCATTGGGGGTTGTTTGTGTTCACACATCTCCTGCTCGAGGTTTCGTTGGCCTGGTAATGTTTCAGCGTGTGATGGAGAGGGCTTACTGAAGGTGGCCATCTATTTGGAATAGATGCTCATCATGGGATCCATAGAGCAGGAACATATAGATAACCTATGGGATGTACTCTGGCATTTTTCCCATCTAGGTGCCCAGTTGAAGAGGAGTAAGTGTGCATTCCACACTGAGTGTTGACTTATCACATTATAGAGTGGACGGTAATGGCTTACATAGATTTACAGTGCAGAAGGAGGCCATTCAGCCCATCGAGTCTGCACTGGCTCTTGGAAAGAGCATCCTACCCAAGGTTAACACCTCCACCCTATCCCCATAACCCAGTAACCCCACCCAACACTAAGGGCAATGTATCATGGCCAATCCACCTAACCTGCACATCTTTGGACTGTGGGAGGAAACCGGAGCACCCGGAGGAAACCCACACCCGGGGAGGATGTGCAGACTCCGCACAGACAGTGACCCAAGCCGGAATCGAACCTGGGACCCTGGAGCTGTGAAGCCATTGTGCTATCCACAATGCTACTGTGCTGCCCGTGCTACCATGCTGTACATCTGGTGGAAGAAAAGGTTTGCACTATAAAAGGAGTCCTGACCCCGAAGAGCATGAGTGAGTTGCGGTCATCTTTAGGCCTGGTCAACTATTATGGGAAGTTCATTGCCAACTTGGCCACTCTGTTGGCTCCACTGCACGTGCCATTGAGGAAGGACCAGGAGTGATGCTGGGACCCTTCGCAGGAGGAGGCATTTGTTACTGTTAAGAAACATCTGTCCTCCATGCAGCTTCTTGCGGGTTATGATCCGGCTAGGCCCCTATTCTGTACGTGTCGCTTCCTCCTAGGGCATCGGGGTGGTGGTGGGTCATGGATGGGACAACGGCATGGAACACCCCCATCACGTCGCTTCGAGAACTCTGGCTTATGCTCAGATCACGAAAGAGGGCTTGGCGGCAATATTCCACCAGTACATTAATGGGCAACATTTTGTCAATGTAACCAACCACAAATGGCCTGCTTGTCCTCTTCAAGCAAGATAAAGGCACCCCGCAAATCGCATTGGGCGCTTGTGCTCACTGCATACCAGTACCCATTCCAGCACCACCCAGGCACAAAACTTCCTCATGCGGATGCCCTTAGCTGTTGCCTGTGAGCGCTCCATCCCCACCAGTCGCAGAAGAGGTAATTGCGACTCTCAATTTTATGGATATCCTGCCGGTGACGGCTGCACACGTGGACATAGTGTAGGGAGCCCACATGGTTATCCCTGCACAGGGTCAGGAAGCCATGTTCCATGACCTTCACAGTGGCCGTTCGGGAGCATCTAAAATGGCCCGCAGTTATGTCTGGTGGGCCGGTATTGATGGGGTCATCGAAAGGGTCACGTGCAGCTTCTTGTGGTGCCAGGAGCATCAGAAATTTCCACAGGCAGCCTCCCTTCATCCTTGGGAATGGCCGGGACGCCCATGGGTATGCTTACACGTGGATTTTGCAGGACCATTTATTTATTTATTAAAATTTATTTTAATAACCCAATTCATTTTTTCCAATTAAGGGGCAATTTAGCGTGGCCAATCCACCTGGCCTGCGCATCTTTGGGTTGTGGGGGCGAAACCCACGCAAACACGGGGAGAGTGTGCAAACTCCACATGGACAGTGACCCAGAGCCAGGATCAAACCTGGGACATCGGCATCGTGAGGCAGGAAGGATTACCCACCAAGCCACCGTTCTACACAGGACTATTTATGGGCTCCATGTTCCTTGTGTTCGTGGATGCCCACTCAAAGTGGCTAGAGGTGTATAAGATGGCCTCCACAACATCCAGGGCCAGGACATTGAAGCTCCAGGCCGTTCTTAGCACCCATCGAATCCCTGAGGGCCTGGAGTTGGGCAATGGGATGCCGTTCACTAGGAGAGTGGCTGCGTTTATGAAGAGGAACAGCATTCGGCACATTCAAACTGTTCCTTTATCAGCCCTCCTTCAATGGTCCAGCAGAAAGAGGGTGGTCCAGACCTTCAAGAGTGGTTTGAAGAAACATCGACAAGGTCAATGGACGCACGACTGCTGCAGTTCCTTTTTAATTATCGCATGACACCCCATGTGATGACAGGAATTGCTCTGGAAGAGCTATTGATGGGTCGCAAGCTCTGAACCCGGCTGAGCCAGATGTTTCCAAGCCTCGCAGGAAGGTTGAGGTACAACAGGAAATACAGAAACACCACTGTGACTTAAGGACGCCTCGGCGCACATTTCACACCGGGGATGCGGTCTACGCCTGCGATTTTGGTGATAGAACGTTGTGGCTTCCAGGAATAATACTGGAATGAATGAGTCCAGTCTTTTATAAGATCAGGATTCAAGGGAATGTCCACTGCAAGCCCTTGGATCACCTGATGAGGCGGGAGCCTGCACAGCTCAAAGCCTGACTGGCAGTATTGGGAGTTTCAGCCGCGTCAGGAACCGCCTCTCAGCCTGGGGATCCAGCTGCCTGGGTCAGAAATCCCGATCCAGCAGGAGGAGGATGACTCCGAATCCGACATGGATGCAGAAGACACCATCCCGGCTGATGCCGGGGTTTCGTGGACAGCCAGGACACGACGGTCGGCAGCCTGATACAATCCACCTGACCCAGAGCCGCAACAAGCGGAAGCCCAACTGCAGCCGAAATGGCACCATAGGCCCCCACCATTCATGTCCAAAGGAGGATTTTAGTAAGGGGTGTCAAAACCTTCACAAGGACCGGGGAAAACATCATTGATCTCCCAGTGCGACTTGTGAAGTACGAGCTCCCCAGATAGGGGGCAGAGGCTACCTGCCCGGGGGTCTTTATGTACTAGATATAGAAGCTGGCCCAAAGACGGACAAGGTGTTGTTAGTTCTCACAGCAAGGCAAAGATTAATCCAGGATAGGCAGCATGGCTTTGTCGGGGGCGATAATGTCTAAAACAAAATTTGTAATAATCTTTATTAGTGTCACAAGTAGGCTTACATTAGTGCTGCAATGAAGATACTGTGAAAAGCCCCTAATTGCCACATTCCGGCGCACATTCGGGTACACTGAGGGAGAATTCAGAATGTCCAATCCACCAAACAGCACGTCTTTCGGGACTTGTGGGAGGAAACCGGAGCACCCGGAGGAAACGCATGCAGACACTGGGAGAACATGCAGACTCCACACACAGTGACCCAAGCCGTGAATCAAACCTGGGACCCTTGTGTTGTGAAGCAACAGTGCTAACCACTGTGCTACTGTGCCACCCCACCACTGGCGACCGTGCCACCCCACTGCAACCGTGCCACCCATAAAAGTTCCGAGGAGATGACTAGGTGTGTGGATGAGGGCAGTGCTGTTGATGTAGTGTTCATGGAATTCAGTAAGGCTTTTGACAAGGTCCCACCTGGGAGACTGGTCAAGAAGGTAAAAGCCCATGGGATCCAGGGCAATTAGGCAATTTGGATCCCAAATTAGCTGTGTGGCAGGAGGCAGAGGCTGATAGTTGAAGGTTGTTTTTGTGACTGGATGAGTCTAGTGGTATACCACAGGGATCATTGCTGGGGCCCTTGCTATTTGTATTGATGATCTAGACGTGAATGCGGTGGGGTATGATCAGTAGGTTTGCAGATGACATGAAAATTGGTGGTGTGGTGAATAGCAAGGTGGAAAACATTTGAATATAGTATGATATAAATAGGCTTGTCAGATGGACAGAACAGTGGAAATGAAATTTAACCCTAAAAAGTGAGAGATGATGCATTTTGGGAGGAAGAAATATTTCCTCCTAGTCGAGGGGTCAATAACTAGGAGCATAGATTTAACGTAAGGTGCAGAAAATTTAAGAGGGGAAGTGAGACAAAACGTTTTCACCCGGAGGGTGATGAGAATCTGGAACTCACTGCTTGAGAGGGTGATAGAGGCAGGAACCCTCAACATTTAGATGAACACTATAGCATACAAGGCTTGGACCAAGTGTTGGAAAATTGGATTAGAATAGGTGATGACCAGCGCAAAAATGATGGGTCAAAGGGCCTCTTTCTGGGCTGTGAGAAAGCCCAGAAAGAGGATTATGATTATGACCATGTGAGCATGATTAGCACAATAATAAGTTTACAAGGATTTAAAGTCATCCAAACCTTGTTTTCTCCCCTTAATGCATGGTCACCAGGGAATGCTTAAAATCTATCCCTAGTTCACTGAAATGGTCCCACAAACAGCAATGCAATAAACTAGCAGATAAGCTGTTTTTGGTGAAATAGATTGCAGGGTAAATGTTGATCGAGACAACAACTTTGCTCTTCAAACAGTGTTATCGGATCTTTTATATCCAGCTGAACAGACTTCAGTTTAACTTCTCATCTGCATAGATTAGGTGCTCAGCATAGGAATGAAAATTGAAAGATATTGCTAAGGATACAGATAGTCAAATTTGTAGAACACTTCAGTTGAATAAACCTTTGATATATTGGCTGATTTGTGGGATAATCAACTCCACTGTAATGTCTGTGTCTGCAAGTGTTTTATTTCCATGTACCCCTGGGCGAATAATTTGTATTTTCTCCTATTTGGAATAGAGTAGAATTTCAAAGTCTGTGTCTGCAACTGATTGTCAGCTTATATTCATAATTATGGGAAGCATACTTGTGTGTTTATTTTGTTGCTGATGGGAGCGTTCTCTAGTTGCAGGTGCAATCTCAGGAAATGGTGATGATTGGTAATGATAATGGATTTCTTTGTAGACTGAGGTTTTTCCTCCTAATATCAGTTGCAATTGCCTCGGTTTCTTATACAAATGGTCATAATGTATCAAGAGCCTATGTTTGTAATCATGAATAAAAATATATAATTCAGTTTTTTAAAAAAAATGTACTGGGTGGGATTCTCCGTTGCGATTCTGCCCCACTACCGCCACTAGTGAAGGTGGAGAATTTGAAGTGGCATTTGCTGGCGGCGGGATTCCCTACTTCTGTCACTTGTCAACTGGATTTTCCATTGAAACCACCTCGCGTCGCTGGGAAACCCGCATGCGAGGGTGTGCTGCCGGCTGGACCGGGGAATCCCGTCTCCTGTGAGCGACCGGAAAATCCCACACACTTTTTTTTAAAATTAGGCTTTTGTCATTTTATTCAAACGACAACAGTTAACTAAAATATGAAACAATATCCCATTCTACGCAACTCTCTTGAAACAAACCCCCCCCCCCCCCCACCCTAACACTTAACATTGACCAATTCCTTGAAATACAATATGAATTGTTGCCATCACTGACAATCCACCCCGTCATGGTGTATTTAACCGTCTCTAGGTGCAAAGGCTCCATGTCCCCTAGCCACGTCGAGGCGCTAGGTGGTGTCGCCAGCCTTCAACTCAGCAGGGCTCGCCTCCGAACAACCAGTGAGGCAAAGGCAAGGATATCTGCCCCTGCACCTGTCCGCAGCTCCGGAAAGACCGAAACCACAAATATTGCGGCTATCGAACCGGGCCCCAGCTCAATGTTCAGGATCGCCGACGTGGTGCTGGAAAAAGAGACCCAAAAACCCACAAGCTTGGGACAGGACCAGGACATGTGCGAGTGATTTGCAGGCCTTCTTGAGCAGCGCTCGCACCTATCCTAACCCCCACAAAGGAACTCTCATTCTGGCTTTAGTAAGGTATGCTCTATACAGTACCTTGAACTGGATCAGGCTCAGCTTTGGACGGGATGGTATGGCATTCGCCCTACGACGGGCCTAACTCCAGAGCTCCTCGTCCAATATAGGCCCCAGCTTCTCCTCCCATTTGGCCTTTCAAATAGACCAGATCCTCCTCCAAAATCCATCCGTGTATGCTGGGCATACTACGGTACTACCCTCTTCCGACCCCAAACAGGAAAGGATCCTCTCGATCCAGGATAATAGCAGCGCCATCTGGAATTTCAGAAACGTCCATTGAACAATATTTTGTATCTGAGGTACCTAAATGAATCCAAACCCCAATTTCTCTTTCAAATCCTCCAGGCTGACAGACTGCCGATCCAGGAATAAATCACTCTCACTCTCTTCAGCTCCTTCCCCTTCCACCCCCCCCCCCCCCCCCCCCCCCCTAAACGTGACATCCAACTTTGCTGGTTCGAGCAAGTTCACACAAATGGGGACCAGCCTTTGCACTGACCCCAGCTTGAAATGCTGACTGAGTTGCTTCCATATTTTTAAAGTGGAGACAACAACCGAGTTTGACGAGTTCTTTATTAGAACAAATGGCAGAGACACACGATCCAGACTCCATCCGCACCTAGGTACATCTCGGGTCTTCACACCGCCCCAGCACCTCCGCATTGGCAGCCCAGTAATGAAGTATCAGATTTGGCAACGCAAGACCCCCCCCCCCCCCTGCCCTTCCAACTGTCTATCCCTCTACAGGACACCCCTCCGAATCCTAGAGGTTTTCCCTGCAAGTAAGAACCCTGATATAAACCTCTCAACCCACGGAAAAATGACTTGGGTACAAATGCCGGAAGACACTGAAATAGGAACAGTAATCTTGGCAAGATGTTCACCTTAATTGATTGAATCTGGCCCACCAAGGACAATGAAAGCCTATCCCACCTTTTGCAGGTCCTCCTTCACCCTACTCACTGGGCTGGTGTAATTCAATTTACGGCTCCGTACCCAATCCCAAACCACCTGGACCCCCAAATACCAAAAGCTCCTGGCCAGGCGTAAAAGCACCACCCCCCACCCCCCCCCCCCCCCCCACCACACCAAAAAGACTGTCTCCACTCACCGAAGTGTTGACCAACAAATACCCACTCTCCCGCCCTCTATTTGAAAGTGTCCAGTAAAATAATCATCTGTCTTGCTTTAAACTAGACAAATAGAATTTTTTTAGTCTGTACAGTTTAAATATATCTAAATTACACTGAAAACTGATTTTTGAAAGTAAGACCTCTCCATTTTTTTCCTGCTTTCATGGTCTCAGCATTTGACTCCGTTTTGGTCTCATTAACTTTATTGAAGATGTCGTAAAGGAAGGAATTTTTAAGAAACCGGCGTGTGGGGGGGGGGGGGGGGGGGGTTTGGGTGGAGTTGCGTTTCCCCTTGAAGGGTAGCAAATATGTGGAACTGACTCCCAGAAAAAGTAGTTTCTTAATGCTTTTTTTAAAAAAAAAGTTGGATAATACCAGGTTGGGGATGAAAGTCAAAATAAACATTGGCAGATAGCTCTATGCTGCTGGGTCCATGAGGATGTCATCTATGATAGAAAAATTAACTCAGTTCGAGACTTAGATGGGTATTTTATGCAAACGTTTGGAGAAAGATGATGTAAGTGGGGATGTGGTGTAGCATAGTAATGTCATTCTTACATTTTCCTAATATTTACCCTTCACTGTAATCTCACACAAGCAGTGCTTCTGAACCAGTATTAACTTTATACTTCCTACACGTTTGGGATTTTTTTGGTTGGCGGGGGCGTGAAGAAGGGACATTTGATGGGGAGATTCCTCCAGACTTCTCAGCCACTTGTTATTTTTTCTTTAAATGGTTACTTCACCAGGATCCTTGAGAATTGGTGGCTAGATGTGCTACTGCATCACAATCCCTGCCCAAAGTAGAATGTACACCTTCATTTAAGGGCAACTTAAAAATAAATTTCCACAGCACTGCTGGAAGAACAAAAGTTTCACATTTTTGGAATGTCAGAGTCATGTTGAAGCCTCAGAAGTGATGCTGAAGAAGATGGGCTTTAGTCCAAGTATTGTTGTTTGCTCCTAATTGTGGACATGCCTGTGCGCAGTTCTGTCAACACAGTTGATGAGATGCCCCTTGAAGAACAGTTTTTCACTGATCTAATTTCAACCAAGGACATGATGAGTCCAATTACGAAAAGTGAAAAAATCCTACTGACCAGTTGTGATAATAGTGACGGTGAAGCTGATACCATTGAAGACAGATGGACAATTCCAGTGATGCTGAACGACACATTGATAAAATGCAAGCCCGACACCGACACTGGAGCGAGGGCCAACCTCTTCAGTCTGTCTGATTTGTACAGACTGCTGGTTATGCAGTCCTCTAGAGTTCTAGAGCATGGAATGTTAGGTGAAAGTTCTGCAGCACGACTCGCTGCTGACTTTGAAATTGGGCACTTCTTGCTTGTACACATAACTCCACGTGCAATGTCGTACTTTACAGGAGAAGCCATTGCAGATTATAATGACTCGGATGATGATCACTACGATGATAATTACGGCGACCATGAGTACAATGAGGAAAGTGGAGACTCGGATGATGAGCTAGATGAAGACGACTATCCGAGAGTGACGTGGTGATCACGAGGATCGCCCCGTCTCCGCAGGACAATGATAAGTGTGCAAGCTCATAGATGGGGTATGCAGAGGCTGAAAGTGAGATTGCAGTAGCGGTCACATCAGATGACAGCAACTCAATTACGAACAGGCTGGTAACTGAACAAATCATCTCCATTCTCGAGAAACTGGCTCCAGAGGTGTACGGTGAATCATCTTATGCCCACAAAAGTGTTCCTGCAGCAGACTCCCCAATACTCGAGGCCACTCCCCTGAGAGACGTAGAAGAGCATGTGAATGCATCTGCTGCAGTTCTACAGCAAAGGACAAACCTATATCGTCCTATCAGATGAGGATAAGCCACTAATCGTCTCTTCAGCAAAAGACAACCCATACATCGTCATATCAAGTGAGAATGAGACAATAATTGGGGCTCAAACACACAATGAAGGAGCACGATCCAATATTGGGGACGTTGATCCAGCCCAGACACCAGAGTTTGAGGCTTTGCAGGCTGCTCCTGAAGTTTCAGACTTGATTGCGACCGCACAATCATCCAAAAATATGCCGACGCTGGATGTTTCACCAGATGATGGGCATGCAACTCCGCTTGCGGCACAACCCTGGATCAACCAAAACTCATTGGTCCAGCTAAGGTTCTGAAATCAGCTATGATGGCAAAAGCACCGCAAGGAACTAGTCCCATGGTGCAGTATAGTGACATGACTGGTGCCACCAAAGCAAAAAAGAAAATGGGACACAGTCAGAGGATCCCTTCCATGAGAAGGAAGAGGAAGAAAAGGAGAGTGGAGGATACAGTGGGTTGCACCCACAGTACTGAAGAAGGCATCGGCAATGTGGCCGACAGGCAAGAAAGCACACCAAGAAGCATCGTGTATGACAATTGAAAAAGCTGGTCATGCAGAGAAGACCAGCAAGAAAACCAGTCTTCAGGGCACATCGCGTCAAAAGGCCAAACAAGCTGATAATACAAAAAAGACCGACCAGTAAGCTGGTCTTCCAGAAGTTAAAGCGACATCGAGCAGCCGATAAAAGTTAAGACCAACGGGGCGATGTTGTTGTGAATGTCCAAAAAACATGCACCAGGGACACGTTCATCAGGCACATCACCTTGTGTGAAGCACAGTTGCATCGGTGTCTGTGCGGAGTCTACATGTTCTCCCCATGTCTGTGTGGGTTTCTGCTGGGTGCTCTGGTTTCCTCCCACAAGTCCCCAAATACGCGCTTGTTAGGTGAATTGGACATTCTGAATTCTCCCTCAGTGAACCCGAACAGGCGCCAGAGGGTGGCGACTAGAGGATTTTCACAGTAACTTCATTGCAGTGTTAATGTATTCCTACTTGTGACACTAATTAATAAAGATTATTATTATAGATCTATCGCGTGACTCAAGACACCCACCAGTTGGTAGTAAGACATACAAGAGAATAGTCACACTGAGTAGCTCCAGGACAATTCACTAAATTGATTTATTAGCTATCATCTATATTGTAGTTATTTTTTCCACATCTTTGTTAATAAACCATCTTTCTAGTTAAATAACTAGATGTTCTGTGTATATCATTACAACGGTTATATCGCAGAACACAACACTAATATACAGCCTGATTGCCATATTAACATCCAATAATGCTAATAATAGGCTACCTTAAAGCTACAGACTTTCCACCATCAATGCACTGTGGCTGCAATGTGCACCACCTACAACAGTGTTTTTCAAACTTTTTTGCCCGGGACCCATTTTTACCAATCGGCCATCCTTCGGGATCCAGTCGGCCGACATTTGGGACCTACGCCTGCCGACCTTGATGACCCACATCGGCTGACCTTTGTGACCCATGCCGCCTGAACTTCACGACCCACCATTTTCACTTCGCTTTAATGTGACAGATGAGCCTGCTTGGTCCTCACGATCTCACTTGTTTTGTCATTCAATGTACATTTCTGATAATGACTTCAGCTGATGATTTAAGATCTCACTGCATCCATTGAAAGAGGTCTGTCCTCAAACCCGCCATGCTTAACCTTTCAAAGACACTTGAAGACTGAGGATCATTTTCCAGTGCTTCCGTGCATTTTTAAAAGCCGGTTGCGCCGTTGGGCACTAGGATGATTGGAATGCAACACATGGTCCCACGATCGGGAATGCTGCAACATATGGCAACGCGACCCTTTCAACACTCACCCGCGACCCATCCACGGTTGGCGACTCTGGGTTTGAAAATGACTGACCTACAAGATACACTGCAGCAACCTGCCAAGTCTTTGACAGCATCTTCCAAGCCCACAACCTTTGCCACCCAGCAGGCCAATTTGATTGGAACCCCAACACCATCCCGACTTGGAAATAAATTGTTGTTCCTTATCCTCTCTTGGTCACAATTCTGGATGTCCCTTTCTAACAGTACAAAGGGTATGTCTAGACCACATGGTCTGTAGCAATTTGTGAAGGCGGATCACCAATCACCTTCTCAAGAACAGTTGGGGATGGTCAGTGAATGCTGGCCTAACCAATACCACCCACTTGCCCTGAACAATTTTTTATAAAAGCATCTGAATTGAATTCAGAAAACGTGCATCAATTCAGCAGTTGTAGCGTAATTGAAGCCAAAAGGAATCAAAGTTTGAAACTTTTCCACAAGATGGATGGGCCCCCTTTATTTTAAATAAAAAAACTTCTATAATGTCAATCAGAAACTATGACACAATGCATTCACATGGGATACTATAATTCTCTAGTGGAAGTGTAAACGGTTATAATGCCAGGACTATGGAAGCCCCTCTCTCACCTCATTCACATTTGTATAACCCTGACTGATTTTTGGAACTACCGATATTTTGAAACCATTCATATGAGAGTGTTAATGCCTGTTTACTTGCTGGGTTGAAACAATGCATTAAACGCATTCATAAGTGTTTGAAAATGTCTCCAAGGAAATATAAAGGAATACCTGGGGGGGGGGGGGGGGGGGAGCGAAATCCCCATTTTAAGTCAAATAGCATATTTATGGTGTTCTCTTAGTCTCCATGTTTACTGTCCATTGCCCATCCTCTGGAGGATAAAATGCAGCATAACTAATGGAACAAAGGCCACTAACAGAGAAGGCTTTTAGCAAGTCATTAAAAATTTACCTTTGTGCTTTCAGCATGTCGGTGTACACAGAGTTGGTTACATTTTCTGACCCAGTTTAGAATTTTTAACCATTTGGTTTAGCCTAACCCCTGAAAACATACAACGGGCCTGTCTGGATCTGAGGTTTTGGGTGTCATTAGAATTTAAAACCAGAACAGAAATGGACCTTTTGAAGATGGCACAAAATAATAAGAATGGATACTCAGCAAAACTAAAGAGGGATGGAAGAAACAACACACTTGACTTCTTTCTTTTAACACACTGTTCGCCCCTCCTTCATAATGGTCATTCAGTGACTGGGTTCATTTAGCTTCTACTTTGTAATACTGATATATCTACATTTAAAGCCTCAATAACTTGCATTTATATAGTGCCTTTAACATAGGGGAACATCTCCAGCTGCTCCGCAGGTGTGGAATGAGACAAAAATTGATCTAACGCCAAAGAAAGAGAAATTAGAATGGCTAATTCAAAGCTTGGCTAAAGACATAAGATTTCAGAAGGGCTTTGAAAGAGAATTCCAGAGGTTGGAGCCTACATGGGGACAGCTGGTGATGGGTCAGAAGGTGTGGGGAGGGCAATGGGGGGGGGGGGAAATGGGCAGTAGCCCCGAAGTGGAAGAATGCAGACTTTTTGGAGGATTGCAAGGATGGAGGTAGATGTAGAGATGGCAAAAATGAGGCAATGCAGAGATTTTTTTAAATATATAAATTTAGAGTACCCAATTCATTTTTTCCAATTAAGGGGCAATTTAGTGTGTTCAATCCACCTACCCTGCACATCTTTGGGTTGTGGGGGTGAAACCCATGAAATGAATGGAACCAGGTCTGGATTAGGATATTGGCGGCAGAGGTTTGGATGAAATTGTTTATGGAAGATGGGAGGCTGACCTGGAGAGCATTGTAAATAGTTAATTCAGCAGGTAACAAAAACATGATGAAGGTTTTAGCAGCAGGTGGGTTGAGGCAACAGTGATGTGAAGGTGGAAATGGATGATTTTGGTGATGGGAATTATGTAGAGGTGAAAGCTCAGTTCAGGTAGGACGGCAAGATTGTGCATAATCTGGTTTAGTGTGCGCCACTTACCAGAGAGAGAAATAGGATTAGTGATGAGGGATGGAATTTAAGGTGCAGAGCAAACACAAAGAGTGAGATTCTCTGGCCTGCCCCGCAACATGTTTCTCGGCAGTGGGAGGCTTCCCCTCATTGGTGAGATCTTGTGGTCACGCCGCTGTTAATAGAATTTTTCATTGAATCCACCCCATGTCACCAGGAAACCCACAAGTGGGGTGTGCTTCAGTGGGACCTGAAGATCCCACCAACACGAACAGCCGGAAGATCTCCCCCAATGGCTTTGGTGTCTCTGATATTTGTTTAATTGTAAGATGTTCTGGCTCACCAGATGTCAGTCATGTATCCACAGCAGCAGTAATGGGGAACGTAGACTAGTGAGTGGCCATCCTTCATCTCCATGGGCCGCAAGATTGAAATTGGGTTTGTTCACTAACTATGACTCTTGAATAAGATCAAATACATTTAATACATGCCAAATATTTTGCAATAAGTTACATAAAATGCTTCATTCAACTATTAAACTTCAAGTGGTAAAAACAAAATAAATATTTACATTGTTTGGACTCAAAGGGGAGTGCAGGGCTCAACGTTGTGTGCAATCAGCGTGCATCCCACCTCGTGTGCCCTCGCTTTAAGTACGTATCACTTCAGTCTTACCTGACGGAAAACAGCTACCTGGATGGAAACCAGTGAAATGCTCGTGGGCAACAGTCAACAAAATGTCCTTGTGGGCTGCACTCAGAACCCTGATGGGCCACAGGTTGCCCACGACTGATTCATCGTATTCTGCTTCTGTGTTGCAGTAGTCTGACAGCGTAGCAGCAGTGGATAGGATGAGAAAGGTGCCTTTTTCTTTACTCTTCAGGTGCAAACAAATCATGCGCTGAAGTTCCCCCATTTTCTGCTTTTATTTTAGATATTCTGAACTTGCTCAATATTCTTTTTGGGAAAATTCCTGCAGCATTATAAACCAGTCTTTTAATTTGGCAGATGTATGTATAAATAAATATTATTTTATCTGTGGCCTTTATTGCAAAAGGGAAGGATTTTAAAGGTAGGGAAGTCTTGCTATGGCTGTACGGGTCATAGGTGAGTCCATATCAGGGATTTGATCTACTTATGGAGTGATATACTTGCATTGGGTACAGTTCAGAGAAGTTCCACTCGGTTGTTCCCTGGGATGAAGAGGCTATTATTTGGAGGAAAGATTAGAATAGAATAGAACATTACAGCGCAGGTTGAGCAGATTATGCCCATAGTTATTGAAGTTTAGAAAAATTCGAGGTGATCTTACTGAAACTGGTAAGTAGATGCTGAGAGGGTTTTTCCATTCTTGGTGAAATTGGGCATTAGGGAGCACAGTTTAAAACTAAGGGGTCAGCCAGTTAAGATGGCCAGAAGGAGGCATTTCTTCCACAGAGAGCAACGGAAGCTGGGTCATTAAAGATATTCAAGATCGACATCAGATTTTTGATCTACCAGGGAGTCCAGGCTAATTGGGGGGGGGGGACAGGGGTGCAACAGGCAGGATTGCGAAATTAAGGCCACAATCCAAACCGAGCAGGCTTGATGGTTTGAATGGCCTACTTTATGATCTTATGGATGAAGTACCAGGGCTGGGAATTCTCATTCTCTCCCTCTCCCTCTCCCTCTCCCTCTCCCTCTCCCTCTCCCTCTCCCTCTCCCTCTCCCTCTCCCTCTCCCTCTCCCTCTCCCTCTCCCTCTCTCTCATGGCGCTGTTGCCTAGGAGCTCCAGGGACCCAGGTTCAGTTCCGACCTTTGATGACTGTGAGTTTCTACATCCTCCCTGTATCTGCGCGGGTTTCCTCCAGGTGTTTGGTTTCCTCCCACAGTCCAAAGATGTGCCGGTTAGGTGGATTGGTCGTGCTAAATTGAACATCAGCGTCCAAAAGATTAGAGTGGGGTTACAGGGATAGCGCGGGGTGTGAGCCTAGATAGGATGCTCTTTTGGAGCATCAGCGCAGACCCGATTGTGCTGCATGGCCTCCTTCCATAAAGAATCTATGATAAATGTCTTATAAAGAGTTGACTGGCATTGTTTTCACTACGTCGAGCATTCCTTGTTCATTGTTTTAGAAAGTCGAATGTTGTTTATTCTATGCGGAGACATTTGATCAGTCCTACCGGTGATGATATCTTTTTTTTTTAATAAACAATTTTATTGAGGTAGTTTTTGGCTTTATAAACAGTTACAGACATCATCAGAAAGGAAGCAAAAAAAGGCAAAAATGTGCAAACATCCACGTACTTTCAATACTTCCATCGTACCGTATTGCACAAGCCCGCTCCCCTCCCACCCGTACTACCCGCCATATTTTCCCTCCTACTCTACTCTACCCCCCCTCCCCCCACCCCCCTGCTGACGCTCACTCTCCCGCAAAGAAGTCAATAAATGGTTGCCACCTCCGGGTGAACCCCTGCACAGATCCACTCAAGGCGAACCTAATTTTTTCCATCCCCAGGAAACTTGACATGTCCGCAAGCCACAACTCAGTCTTCGGGGGCTTTGAGTCCCTCCACGCCAATAATATTCGTCGCCGGGCTATCAGGGAAGCAAAGGCCAGCACATCGGCCGCTTTCTCCCCCTGGACGCCCGGGTCTTCCGAAACCCCAAAAATTGCCACCCCTGGACTCATCACCACCCTTGTTTTTAGCACCTGGGACATGACCCCCGCAAATCCCTCCCAGTACCCCCTCAGCTCGGGGCATGCCCAAAACATGTGCACATGGTTCGCTGGTCCTCCCGCGCACCTAGCGCATTTGTCCTCTATCCCGAAAAATTTGCTCATCCGAGCCACCGTCATATGGGCCCGGTGAACGACCTTAAATTGGATCAGCCCGAGCCTTGCACATGTCGCGGTCGAGTTTACCCTACTCAGGGCCTCTGCCCACAGCCCTTCCTCCATTTCCCCGCCTAGCTCCTCCTCCCATTTAAGTTTCAGTTCCTCTGTCTGGGAACCTTCCTCCCTCATGAGCACCTTATAAATACCCGAGACTCTACCCTCCCCTTCGTCCCTCCCAGAGACTATTCTGTCTAGGATCCCCATTGGCGGGAGGCGCGGGAAAGATGGGACCTGTCTACGAACAAAGTCCCGCAGCTGTAGGTATCTAAAATCATTTCCCCTTACCAACCCAAATTTCTCCTCCAAGCTCCTCAAACTCGCGAAGCTCCCTTCCAGGAACATATCACCCACCCTTCCCGCCCCTGCTCGCCGCCATACTCGGAACCCCCCATCCATACTGCCGGGGGCAAACCGATGGTTGTCGCAGATTGGCGCCCAGACAGACGCCCCCATCTCCCCCACATGCCTCCTCCACTGGCCCCATATCCGCAGGGTCGCCACCACTACCGGGCTGGTGGTGTACTTGGCCGGCGGCAGCGGTAGAGGAGCCGTGACCAGGGCTTCCAAACTGGAGCCCCTGCATGAAGCCGCCTCCACCCGCTCCCAAATAGACCCCGTACCCACCATCCACTTCCTTATCATAGCGATGTTGGCCGCCCAGTAATAATTGACCAGACTCGGCAACGCCAGCCCCCCCTCGCTACGGTTCCTCTCCAACATTGCCTTCTTCACCCGCGGAGACTTTCCCGCCCAGACAAAGCTCATGATCAGCCCGTTAACTCTTTTGAAGAAGGACTGTGGGATAAAGATCGGGAGGCACTGAAAAATAAACAAAAATCGAGGGAGGATTGTCATCTTTACAGTCTGCACCCTCCCTGCCAGCGACAGCGGGAGTGCATCCCATCTCCGAAACTCTCCCTTCATTTGCTCCACCACCCTGGCCAAATTTAACTTATGCAGCCTGCCCCAGTCTCGTGCCACCTGGATTCCCAAATACCGGAAATTTTCCTCAACTAACCTAAACGGTAGCCCTCTGAATCTGTTCTCCTGGCCCCTTGCCTGTACCACAAACATTTCACTCTTGACCGTATTTAATTTGTATCCTGAGAACTGGCCGAACTCCCTCAGCATTCCCAGTATAGTTCCCATCCCGGCCACTGGGTCCGACACGTACAGGAGCAGGTCGTCTGCATAAAGAGAAACCCTATGTTCAACCCCGCCCCTCACCATCCCCTTCCAACCCTCTGCGGCTCTCAGCGCAATCGCCAGCGGCTCTATGGCCAGCGCAAACAGCAGCGGGGAGAGCGGGCAGCCCTGCCTGGTCCCTCGGTACAACCTAAAGTACTCCGACACTTCTCTGTTGGTCCTGACGATGGCCCTCGGGGCCTGATATAATAATTTGATCCAATCCACCAATCCCTCCCCGAACCCAAACCGTCCGAGCACCTCCCATAGATATTCCCACTCCACCCGGTCAAAGGCCTTCTCGGCGTCCATAGCCACCACTACCTCCACCTCTCTACCCGCCGGGGGCATCATTATCACATTGAGCAATCTCCTCAGATTGGCCGCCAGCTGCCTACCTTTCACGAACCCCGTTTGATCCTCCCCAATCACCTCAGGTACACAGTCCTCCATTCTACCCGCCAGTACCTTTGCCAGGAGCTTGGCATCTACATTAATCAGGGAGATTGGCCTGTAGGACCCGCACACCTCCGGGTCTTTACCCCGCTTTAATATCAGAGATATGGTGGCTTGAGACATCGTCGGCGGCAGGGTCCCTCTGTCCCGTGCCTCATTGAAAACCCTCGCCAAGACCGGGCCCACCAGCTCCGAGAACTTCCTATAAAACTCTACTGGGTATCCATCCGGCCCCGGGGACTTCCCCGACTGCATGGCCTTTAGGCCCCCCAATACCTCCTCTACTCTAATCGGGGCCCCCAGCTCTTCCACTCGCCCCCCCCCCCCCCCCCAACTGTTGGGAATGTTAACCCATCCAGAAACCTTTTCATCCCCTCCGGTTCTTCTGGCGGCTCCGAAGTATACAGCTTACGATAGAAGTCCCGGAATACCCTATTCAATTCTGCCGGATCCTCCACTTTGTGCCCCCCCTCGTCCCTCACTCTACCTATTTCCCTGGCCGCCTCCCTCCTCCTAAGTTGCTGCGCTAACAGTCTGCTAGCCTTTTCCCCATACTCGTACACCACTCCCCTCACCTTCCTAAGCTGTTCCACGGCCCTGCTCGTGGATAGTGCCCCCAGTTCCGCCTGTAGCCTCTGCCTCTCCCTGAGTAAAACCTCCCCCGGGGACTCCGCGTGCTCTTCATCTATCCGGCCCATTTCCCTGACCAATCTATCCATCTCTGCCCGGTCTGCCTTGGCTCTATGGGCCCCAATTGAAATCAGCTCCCCCCGCACTACTGCCTTTAGCGCCTCCCACACGGTCGCCGCTGAGACCTCCCCAGTGTCATTCACCTGCAGGTAATTTTTTATACATTTCCGAAGCCTCTCGCAGATCCCCTCCTCCGACAGCAATCCCACATCTAGCCTCCATTGCGGGCGTTGATAACTCGCTCCCCCTAACTGCAGGTCCACCCAATGCGGGGCATGGTCTGAAATGGTAATTGCTGAGTATTCCGTGTTCTTTACCTCCCCCCTACAGTCCCTGCTTAGCACAAAGAAATCTATCCTGGAATATACTTTGTGGACGTGCGAGTAAAACGAGTAGCCCCTTCCTGTTGGCTGTCCCTCCCTCCAGGGGTCCACTGCCCCCATTTGCTCCATAAACCCTTTCAGCTCCCTTGCCATTGCTGAGAGTCTACCCGTTCTGGGACACGACCGATCCAAAGTCGGGTCAAGGACCATGTTAAAGTCCCCTCCCATTATTAGCCTGCGAGAATCCAAGTCCGGGATCTTCCCCAGCACTCTTTTAATGAAGTCCACGTCATCCCAGTTCGGGGCATATATATTCACCAGCACCACTCTTCTCCCCTCCAGCCTGCCCCGTACCATCAGGTATCTGCCCCCCCTGTCTGCGGATATGCCCTCTGCCTCAAATTGCACACGCTTGTTGATCATGATTGCCACCCCTCTGGACTTCGAGTCCAAGTCCGAGTGGAAGACCTGGCTAATCCAGCCCTTCCTTAGCCTGGTCTGGTCTGACACTTTCAGATGTGTCTCCTGCAACATAATTACGTCCGCCCTCAGGGCCCGCAAGTGCGCGAACACCCGCGCCCTCTTAACCGGCCCATTCAGTCCCTTGACGTTCCAGGTGATCAGCCTGGTCGGGGGGCACATCCCACCCCCCCCACCCCGCCGGTCAGCCATAGCCTTTCTCGGGCCGGCCCCTGACCCGTGCGTCGCGCCCTTCCTGGCCCGCCCTATAGCTGCCTCCACCCTCGACCTCCTTTCCAGTGCCTATTTCAAGTCCCTCTCCCGTCAGCAGAACAACCCCCCCCTCCCCTAACCCCATCTCCCGATACCCCCACCCCTGCCATCTACTGGCTATAGCTTTCCCCCCCATCTGACTTCCTTGACTAGCCAATCTGCTAGCCCGGTGACTCAACACTCCGGCGCCTTCCTGTCCCATTCCCCTTGTTTCCCCGCCCTCCTCCCCACCCACTGGGGCAAGCCGGCTCCAGTGTCTTCCGCGAGCTGCACAAAAAGCCCAAACAGAAAAAAAAAAAGGGAAAAAACATAGAAAAAAGAGAAAAAGCACATAAATGTCCATGAACAAAGGAAAGAGTCTCAAATGTTCCACTTGGTCCCATTGGCCCAGCAAACCGTTGAGCAGCAGTCCAGGCACATTCGGCGTTCCTCCCCACAGAAATCCTCGGGCCCTAACTCGCGTCCTTGGGGCCTCCTTTCGGGACCAGCCCCAGGTCCCTCACAAAATCCATCGCTTCTTCGGGCTCGGAAAAGTAGTGGTGTTGACCCTGGTGCGTGACCCATAGCCGAGCTGGGAACAGCAGACCAAACTTCACGTGCTTCTTGAACAGCACCTCCTTGACATTCTTAAAGGCTGCTCGCCGCCGAGCCACCTCCTGGCTTAGGTCCTGATAGATGCGGAGCACACTGTTATTCCACGTGCTGCTCCTGGCGCTCTTTGCCCACTGCAGCACCCGCTCCTTGTCCACGAACCTGTGGAACCTAATCACCATCGGGCGGGGGGGTCCGCCCAGCCGCCCCTGCCTTGCCTGCACCCTGTGTGCCCCCTCCAGCTCCAGCGGTCGCGGAAAGGCTTCGGCCCCCATCAGCTGCTTCAGCAGGTCTGCTACAAACGCTGCAGCATCAGCTCCCTCCGCCCCCTCCGGGAGGCCGACCATCCTCAGATTGTTCCTGCGGACCCTATTCTCCAGCTCCTCCACTCTGTCCTGCAGTCTTCTCTGCCGCTCTTTCAGGCCGTCCACTTCTAGCGCTGCAACCGTTTGCGCAACCGCCTGCTCCTCCACCGCTTCTCCCAGCTCCTTAACTTTAACATCCTGGGCGTCCAGCCTCTGGTTCAGCTGATCCACCGCTTTCTGGATTGGGTCCAAGCTGTCCCGCTTCAGCGCTTCAAAACTGGACTTCATTACCTGGAGCATGTTATCCAGCGCCAGCTGGATTGCTGAGTCCGGGTTCCGTGTGTCCGCCATCTTAGGTCCCAGGTAATTTTCTTCCGGTCCTTGTCTCTGTCCCTTTTTCTCCTTCTTCTTCTGCCTTCTGGAATCCCGCTGTTCCATATGCCGCAGCCCGCTCCTCAGCGCCTCCGCTGCCGCTTTCCTTCGCCCAGCTCCTTCAATTTTACCTCCTGGGCATCTGAAGTGGGTCCAAGCTGTCCCTCCTCAGCAACTCCAAACTTTTTCTTTTTCCCTTTTGTCCTGGAGGAAGGAAGGTCCGTGGGTCCGCCATCTTACCCTGCAGGTCAGCTTCCTCCTTCTCTCTCTCTCTCCTTCTTCCTCACCTGCTGGCCTCCCACACTTACATCATCTGCAGCCCGCTCTCCTCCTCTGTTCCAGGCAGCCTTTCTGCCGCCTCCGTAGTCCCGCTATCGCGGGGAAACAGCTGTTCCAGCCGGCCGGAGTGAGAGCCCACCGAATGTGCGGCTCACTCGGACATCGCCGCCACCGGAAGTCGCCGGTGATGATATCTTTAATGGTGAGATGTTGCATAAGTATTGGTGGCAATCTATGCTCCACATCACATTGGAGCTGCTTTTGGAAAACATTTGCACAGAGTATGCCAGGAATGTGAGCTTTAACATGTAATTTGAGTTTTTTGATCTCTGTTAACATCCATTGGATCGGGAAAAGCTGCTATGCAACTGTTCACACATAAATTCAGGTTCATGCTTATTACAGAATTCCAGCAGTAATGCATACCAAGTGATTTTGTGACTGCTAGTGATTTGAGACAGGCTGACCTGATTTTTCACAACTTTTTTTATCCATGATGGTGGACCTTTTAGACATAGACGTAGAATTTACAGTGCAGAAGGAGGCCATTCAGCCCATCGAGCCTGCACCGGCCCTTGGAAAGAGCAACGCACTTAAGCTCACAACTCCACCCCATATCCGAAACCCAGCAACCCCACCCAAACCCTTTGGTCACTAAGGGCAATTTAGCATGGCCAATCTACCTAACCAGCACTTCTTTGGACTGTGGGAGGAAACCGGAGCTTCCGGAGGAAACCTGCGCAGACATGAGGAGAATGTTCAGACTCCGCACAGACAGTGACCCAAGGCGGGAATCGAACCTGGGACCCTAGAGCTGTGAGGCGACAATGCTAACCACTGTGCTACCGTGTCGCGGACCTTTGTGCTAGGGGTGCAATTGAAATCATTTAAATTCACAAATGAAAGGGAAGAAGATTGGTTTTCAACTTGGACATAAGTTTGAGGATTGCAAATCCATGTTACCAATCTGTCATTGTACTTTTAGCTGGGAATCTGGTGAGGGGCTCAAGAAATTCAAAGAAAAGTAAATTCAAGTGACTGGCACTTGAATTTGGAACATGAAGCCTGCCTTTTTTCTGCTTGTGAATCATCAGTTGCTAAGCTACCAAATGGCTGAGATGTTTCTCATTTTATGATAACTATTGCTGCAGCCAAACCCTTTAATGACTACACACGCACAATAATTCCCTGTGAGGTTGTTAGATTGTCAACAGGTAAAGCTGCTTTTCAATACGGAAGATCCAAAATGGAGTGTATATATTTTTTAAATTCTGCAACATTGAACATTGCTGTCAGTCCGCTGGCTTTTATCTGAGAAAAAACAAACCTAAAAATAAATTGCTTTAATTACACCGTGGAAGCCACATAGCTGACTCTCCCTTCAGAACTGCCAATTTGATCAAAATAACAATGATTGCTTGAAGCGGTTGTAAGCAGTGTAGCCACGTTGTATCAGAGCAATTGTTTGTGTGGAAACCTTCAGGAAAAATGTGAATGTTTGCATTTATTCCAGCAATAATAACACAGTAATGGAATGGCATCATTATTAAAACCTTGTTCCAAAGAAGTCATATTGGCCTTGGAATGTTAACCTTGTTCTTCTCGCTACAGAATCTGGTGGATCTTCTGAGTTTTGCCCACACTTTTTCTATTTTATTTCCGTTACAGTGGAGGTATTTGCATTGTGTATTTGTCAAGCTTGGTTTAATATTTAAGCTCAATAAAATGCTCCGGTCATTGTGTTAGTGAAATCCTAGAAGTTTCATATTATTTCCAATGAAACGATAACTCATTCTTTGAGCATATGTTTACATTTTTTCAGAAAGTATGAAGTAAATGCACATATTGAGCAGATTTTCCAAAACATTTGCCAGAAGAAACCTCTCAGTTTTTGCGAAGATTCAGCGATTTGAGGCTCTGTTTACCTTTTTAAATGCAAAATTAATCTGCTTTGTCTCCAGGTTCTGGTATGAACCAGGTCTGAAAAAGGGGAGGATGTCAGCAATACTGAACTGTTCATAAAGAACAAAGAAAATTACAGCACAGGAACAGGCCCTTCGGCCCTCCCAGCCTGCGCCGATCCAGATCCTTTATCTAAACCTGTTGCCTATTTTCCAAGGTCTACTTCTCTCTGTTCCCCACCCGTTCATATATCTGTCCAGATGCATCTTAAATGATGCTATCGTACCTGCCTCTACCACCTCTGCTGGCAAAGCGTTCCAGGCACCCACCACCCTCTGCGTAAAAAAACTTTCCACGCACATCTCCCTTAAACTTTTCCCCTCTCACCTTGAAATCGTAACCCCTTGTAATTGACACCCCCACTCTTGGAAAAAGCTTGTTGCTATCCACCCTGCCCATACCTCTCATAATTTTGTAGACCTTAATCAGGGCCCCCCTCAACCTCCGTCTTTCCAATGAAAACAATCCTAATCTACTTGATCTTTCTTCATAGCTAGCACCCTCCATACCAGGCAACATTCTGGTGAACCTCCTCTGTACCCTCTCTAAAGCATCCACATCCTTCTGATAATGTGGCGACCAGAACTGCACGCAGTATTCCAAATGTGGCCTAACCAAAGTCCGATACAACTGTAACATGACCTGCTGACTCTTGTACTCAATACCCCGTCCGATGAAGACAAGCATGCTGTATGCCTTCTTGGCATGCTGTGCGTCTTCTTGTTTATGGACATAATGTATGGTATATTTACTTTGTAGTTCTAATACCAGCTGTACTGCTCTTTTTAATATTTGTAAAGCTTCCAAATCCTTCTTGTGGGGCTGCCAGTGGCAAGTATAGGGCACGATCTACTGGCCGCGTTGCTCTCCCGTTCGTACAAACAGGGGGCGCAGCTCGGCCGGTAGTTGGCGAGAGATGCTGTCCGGCATCTACCCAAGATATTGTGACCTGAACCCCGCCCATGGGCGGGATTTGTATTTGGCAAATCCGCATATAAGCGTGAGTAGCTCGTCTCGCTCTAATATGCAGCTCACCTGATGTACTCAAGGCATTGGGATCTAATCCCTTCACCTTGGAGACCTCCGGCGAGTGCCATTTTATTATGAAATGAAAATCGTTTATTGTCACAAGTAGGCTTCAAATGAATTAACTGTGAAAAGCCCCTGGTTGCCCCATTCCGGCACCTCTTCGGGGAGGCCAATACGAGAATTGGACCCGCGTTGCTGGCCTGCCTTGGTTTGCTTTAATAGCCAGCTGTTTAGCCCTGTGCTAAACCAGCCCCCAAAACAGGTACCAGGCGGAGCGGCACTGGGGGGGCATGCGCTCCCAGGTATTGGATGCTCCCAGGTAGTTGGGCAGGGTGGCAGTCTGGTACTGCTAGTGCCACCTGGGCACCTTGGCACTGCCAGCCTGCACCTTGCAAAGGCGGCACTGGCAGGAGCGCTGCCAGGCTGGCATTTTGCCATCTTCCTTTACTCAGTATGACTCCAACCAGTGGCGAGATTTCCTACAGATTCCCTTTGACTTTAGCTTTGTTAGGACTCCTTCATGCTGCACTCAGTCAGATGCAGCATTTGATGTCTCGGGCTCCTCACTTCTGGAATTCAGCCTTTTCTTCCACTATTGGACCATTGTTATTATGAGACCTAGTGCCAAGTGGCCCTGCCAGACCCCAAACTGAACAACAGTGAGCTGATTTTGTTGAGTGAGTGCTGCTGAATGACACCATAGAAGGAGGCTATTCGACCCATCTAGTCTGCACTGACACCCTGAAAGAGCACCCTACCTAGGCCCACTCACCCATCCTACCCTTGTTACCCCATCTAACCTGCACACCTTTGGACACTAAGGGGCAATTTAACATGGCCAATCCACCTAATATGCACATCTTTGGACTGTGGGAGGAAACCAGAGCACCCGGGGGAAACCCATGCAGACACACAGTGAATGTGCAAACTCCACATAGACAGTCACCCAAGGCTGGAATTGAACCCAAGTCCCTGGCACTGTGAGACGTCAGTGCTAACCACTGTGCCATTCCATCTGTCACACTGCTGATTAAGAGTAGACTGATGGGGTGGTAATTTGGCAGGATTGGATTTGTCCTGCACTTTGTGGACAGAAGATAAGTGGGTAATTTTTTCAAATATTTGATTACATGGGGCTGGTTTAGCTCACTCAGCTAAATCGCTGGCTTTTAAAGCAGACCAAGCAGGCCAGCAGCACGGTTCGATTCCCGTACCAGCCTCCCCGGACAGGCGCCGGAATGTGGCGACTAGGGGCTTTTCACAGTAACTTCATTGAAGCCTACTCGTGACAATAAGCGATTTTCATTTCATTTTTCATTTCATTACATGCCAGTGTTAAAACTATATTGGAACAGTTTAGCTGGGACGTGGTTGGTTCTCGAGCACAGGTCTTCACCAGGATGTCATTGGGACCTATAGCCTCGGGCAAATTCAGTATCTTCATCTTGGCTGAACCTGGCATCAGTAATGATGTGGATTAACCACTTGGCACCTCTGGCTGAAGTTCATTACAAATTGCTATCAGTTTTGACTTTTCCACTGACTCACTGGGCTCTAGCATTATTGTGGATGGAGATGTTTATGGAGGCTAGTTGTTTGATTATCCATCTTCCTTCATGACTGTGTGACAGGACTCCCAAGCTTTGATCTGATCTGTTATTTGGGGATTCTCTTAGCTCTGTGAGTAGCATTCTGCTGCTGCTGTTTAACATGCATGTGTTGTAGCCTCTCCGGGATGTTACCTCCATTGGGCAGCATGTTAGCACAGTGGTTAGCACTGTTGCTTCACAGCACCAGGGTCCCCGGTTTGATTCCCAGCTTGGGTGACTCTCTGTGCGGCGTTTGCACGTACTCCCCGTGGCTTTCCTCCGGGTGCTCCGGTTGCTCCCGCAAGCCCCGAAAGACGTGCTGTTAGGTAATTTGGACGTTCTCCCTCTGGATCCGAATATGCGCTGGAATGTGGCGACTAGGGGCTTTTCACAGTAACTTCATTGCATTGTTAATGTAAGCCTACTTGTACCAATAATAAATATTATTATTTTGGATTCCCTAGTGCTGTCCTGGCTGGCATGCTGTCCTCCACTCTTTATTGAATCAGGTTTAATTTCCTGGCTAAAAAACAGAAAATGATGGAAGCATCTGTGGAGAAATAGAGGGTGGGATTCTCCGGTCTGCCAGCCTCCGTTTTACTGCGCGGCATTCCCCACCGGCAGCGGGATTCTCCGTTCCCACAGCCGCAGTTTTATTGTGCGGCATTCCCCCACCGGCAGCGGGATTCTCCGTTCCCACAGCCGGCCAATGGGGTTTACCATTGTCGCCACCCTACACTGATTGCGTACCATTCTGCTGCTGATAGCCCACAGCGCCTCATGGATGCTCAGTTTTGGGCTGCTAGATGTGTTCTGAGTCTGATCATATTTAGAATGGTGATAGTGGCACAAAAGAGGATGGAGGGTGCATAGAAGTGAATTTGGCTGGGATTTTCAAGCCCTGCCCGCCACCAGGATTGTTTGTTCCCGCCAAAAGGCTGGGCAGCCGAATCTCCTGCGTGGGGTCCTGTCACAGCGATGCCAGTAAATCCCAGCCTTTTTTCTCCACAAGGTACAAATGTGCAGTTCTCACTGTTGCCATTACTGTCATGGACAGATTCATCTGCAGTAGGTAGATTGGTGAGGATGAGGTGAAATAGTCTTCCATCTCATTGGTTCTTCCACTACCTGCTGCAGGTGTCTTTTAAACTCGGCCATCTTAGTCAGTACTGGTGTTACCAAGCCCCTCTTCGAGATGGGCATTGACATCCTCCACCCAAAGTACAGATTGTGCCCTTGCCCCATATAGGGGGCTGGATTCTTCCACCCCGTCTGCCACAAGATCGCCACGGGCAAGACGCGGACAATGGAAAAGTCCATCGAACTTTGGAAGGATTCTCTGGTTGCCAGGCGGGCACAGACGGAGAATCCTGCCGATATTCCTTCTTCCAGCTGCTGCTTAGCATGGAGTACTGAGGGAAGGCAGTAGATGTTAACCAGCAGGAAGATTTCCTGCCCATGTTTGACCTGATATCGTGACACTGCTTGGGTTCGGAGTCAATGTTGATGACTCAGGGACTCTCCCTCGCAACAGTATACCACCATGCCACTCTTGGGAGATTCATTTGGGTGCAGAATTCCGTGGGCTCTCAAATCTGGGAAGGGAAATGAACAAAGAGAACAAAGAAAAAAGAAAAAGTACAGCACAGGAACGGAGGGCCTTCGGCTGATCCAGGTCCTCTATCTAAAACTGTTTCCTATTTTCTAAGGATCTGTAGCCCTCTGCTCCCTGCCCATTCATGTATCTGTCCAGATACATCTTAAATGATGCTTTCATGCCCGCCTCTACCACCTCCGCCGGCAATGCGTTCCATGTTCCATGAATCCACCATCCTCTGCGTAAAGGAATTTCCACGCATATCTCCCTTAAACTTTTCCCCTCTCACCTTGAATTCGTGACCCCTAGTAATCGAGTCGCCCCCCCCCATGGGGAAAAAGCTTCTTGCTATCCACCCTGTCTATACCTCTCATGATTTTGTAGACCTCAATGAGCTCCCCCCTCAACCTCCGTCTTTCTAATGAAAATAATCCTAATCTACTCAACCTCTCTTCACAGCTAGTGCCCTCCATACCAGGCAACATCCTGGTGCGCCTCCTCTGCACCTTCTCCAAAACATTGGTAATGTGGCGACCAGAACTGTACGCAGTATTCCAAATGTGGCCGAACCAAAGTCTTGTACAACTGTAAGATGACCTGCCAACTCTTGTACTCAATACCCCTACCGATGAAGGAGAGCATGCTGCATGCCTTCTTGACCACTCTATCGACTTGTGCATCCACCTTCAGGGTACAATGAGCCTGAACACCCAGCTCTCTCTGTACATCAATTTTCCCCAGGGCTTTTTCATTTACCGTATGGTTCGCTCTTGAATTGGATCTTCCAAAATGCATCACCTCGCATTTGCCTGGATTGAACTCCATTTTCCATTTCTCCGCGCAACTCTCTGATCTACCTATATTCTGCTGTATTCTCTGACAGTCCCCTTTACTATCTGCTACCCTCCCAATCTTAGTGTCATCTGCAAACTTGCTAATCAGACCACCTATACCTTCCTCCAGATAATTTATGTACATCACAAACAACAGCGGTCCCAGCACGGATCCCTGTGGAACACCACTGGTCACAGTTCTCCATTTTGAGAAACACCCTTCCAATACTACTCTCGTTCTCCTGTTGTCCAGCCAGTTCTTTATCCATCTAGCTAGTACACCCTGGACCCCATGAAATTTCACTTACTCCATCAGCCTACCATAGGGAATCTTATCAAATGCCTTACTGAAGTCCATGTATATGACGTCTACAGCCCTTCCCTCATCAATCAACTTTGTCTCTTCCTCAGAGAATTCTATTAAGTTGGTAAGACATGACCTTCCCTGCACAAAACCATGTTGTCTATCACTGATAAGCCCATGTTCTTCCAAATGGGAATAGATCCTATCCCTCAGTATCTTCTCCAGCAGCTTCCCTACCACTGAAGTCAGGCTCATCTGTCTATAATTACCTGGATTATCCCTGCTGCCCTTCTTAAACAAGGGGACAACGTTAGCAATTCTCCAGTCCTCCGGTACCTCACCCGTGTTCAAGGCTGCTGCAAAGATACCTGTTAAGGCCCCAGCTATTTCCTCTCTCACTTCCCTCAGTAGCCTGGGATAGATCCCATCCGGACCTGGGGACTTGTCCACCTTAATGCCTTTTAGAATACCTAACACATCCTCCCTCCTTATGCGGACTTGACCTCGAGTAATCAAACATCTATCCCTAACCTCAACATCCGTCATGTCCCTCTCCTCGGTGAATACCGATGCAAAGTACTTGTTAAGAATCTCACCCATTTTCTCTGACTCCACACATAACTTTCCTCCTCTATCCTTGAGTGGGTCAACCCTTTCTCTAGTTACTCTCTTCCGCCTTGTATATGAATGAAAGGCTTTGGGATTTTCCTTAACCCTATTTGCTAAAGATATTTCATGACCACTTTTAGCCCTCTTAATTCTTCATTTCAGATTGGTCCTACATTCCCGATATTTTCCCAAAGCTTCGTCTGTCTTCAGTTGACCTTATGTATGCTTCCTTTTTCCTCTTAGCTAGTCTCACAATTTCACTTGTCATCCATGGTTCCCTAATCTTGCCATTTCTATCCCTCATTTTCACAGGGACATGTCTGTCCTGCACTCTAATCAACCTCTCTTTAAAATCCTCCCACATATCAAATATGGATTTACCTTCAAACAGCTGCTCCCAATCCACATTCCCCAGCTCCAGCTGAATTTTAGTATAGTTGGCCTTCCCCCAATTTTGCAGTCTTCCATTAGGACCACTCTCATCTTTGTCCATTAGTATTCTAAAACTACCGGAATTGTGATCACTATTCCCAAAGTCATCCCCGACTGAAACTTCAACCACCTGGCCGGGCTCGTTCCCCAACACCAGGTCCAGTATGGCCCCATGGATAATGGATTAAAATGGTTGAACAAGTTGGCAAAGCTGAGGATGTATAAACTTGAACTTGAAATTTCAGGACTGCCTTAATATTGTTTTGTTCCGTCACCAACCGCCACCACCAACATGATTGGACTCTAACCAGCAGCCAGGAGAGAACGCCAATGGCATGAGGCCACAGCCCGGATGGTCTCCAGCACTGGAAGGAGGGAGAAAACTCAAGCAATTGGGAGGGATGGCATTGGGGGGGGGGGGGGGGGGGGGGGGGGGGGGGGGGGGGGGGGGGGGGCAGGAGACGAGGCTGGCACTTGAGACTGCAGGAGGTCAAAGACTTCTTTGAGGGTTCTGACAGGAACACTCCTATTCCTCCTGCATCCATAAGGAGTGCTGAAAAAGCAGCAGCGTTGTGGAGATGGTAGCTCCTGCATCCATTTCATTGCTGGATTACCCCACCCTTCGAAACCAGTGCAGCAGAAGTCCATTTTAAATCGCGTTACTGATTGCACTGTGGGAGCCCAATTTCAGTATGCTATACAAGTGCCCTGCCTCTTCTGATATCTACCACCATAAAGTCATGTCACATTACAGTACACCTGGCACACAATATATGTGTCAGTGTGATGGATGCAATATATGTAATCCTCCAATCTGAATGACATCAATTAAACATTTTGGAGGATTTCCAAAACTTGGGTGGAAACTGTTCTTACCGATTCTAAAACCTCCCACCGAGAAAATTTGGTTGAGATTGTTAAGAATAGATATTAATGATTGCCACTGCTACAAGTGTATTTGAGTACTACACTTATCCATATATTTCGGTATCAGGTGGAATTCCAACAGGGCCTCAGGATAAGATTTCCCTTTGCTGTGTAGTATTGTTTTGAATTTGGATTTGTTTTATTGTCACCTGTACCGAAGTACAGTGAAAAGTATTTTTCTGTACAGTCCAGACAGATCGTTCCATACATGAAAAAGCATAAGACATGCATAAATACACAGTACATACATAGGAATAGGCATCGGGTGAGTGTACGGAGTGCAGTACTACTCAGTAGAGAAGATGTGTGAAGAGATCAGTTCAGTCCATAGGAGGGGCATTCAGGAGTCTGGTAACATTGGGGACGAAGCTGTTTTTGAACCTGTTAGTGCATGTTCTCAGATTTTTGTACCTCCTACCCGATGGAAGATAGAATAACTCAGGTGGGAGGGGCCTTGGATTATGCTGCCTGCTTTCCCAAGGCAGCGGGAAGTGTAGACAGAGTCAATGGATGGGAGGCAGGTTCATGTGATGGACTGGGCTGTGTTCACGACTCTAGTCTCTTCCGGTCTTGGGCTGAGCAGTTGCTGTACCAGGCTGTGATGCAGCCAGATAGGATGCTTTGTATGGTGCATCTGTAAAAGTGGACATGCCAAATTTCCTTTATTTTTGAGGAAGTACAGGTGCTGTTGTGCTTTCTTGGTTGTAGCGCAATGTGGGTAGACCAGGACAGATTGTTGGTGGTGTGCATACCTAGGAATGTGTATGATACTTTGCTTCCTGAAGTCAACAACCAGCTCTTTAGTTTTGCTGACGTTGAGGGACAGGATTGTTGTTACACCACACCACTAGGTTCTCCATCTCCCTACTATATTCTACTATATTTCCTATACACACACAATTGTTTGACAAAATGTGGCTCCAAATCTAATTACAAGTTTGCTGACAAGTGGGTCAGATCTTGAACTTGTCAGCAAACGTGTAATTGGATTTGGAGCCAAATTTTGCCACACAATTGTGTGTGTATAGGAAATATAGTAGGACGCTATGTATGCAGCCTTGCAGAGCCCCGGTATTGAGGGCTATCATGGATGACGTGTTGTTGTTTATCCTTACTGATATGTGGTCTATGTATGAGGAAGTAGAGGATCCAGTTGCAGAGGAAGGAGCCAAGTCCTAGGATGAGCTTGGCTGGTATTCTGGTATTGAAGGCTGCAGAGCTGCAGTCAATGAATAAGAGTCTGACATCAGAGTCCTTATTGTTGTGATGCTCCAGGGATGAGTGTAGGACCAGGGAGATGGCATCCGCTGTGGACCAGTTGTGGCGGAATGTGAATTGCACTGGATCAAGGCACTCTGGGAATGTGGAGTTGATGTGTCTCTTGACCAATCTCTCGAAACACTTCATAATGATATAAAGGCCACCGGATGGTAAGAGCTAACTAAATTTGCCCATGATGTGGAGATGCTGGCGTTGGACTGGGGTGAGCACAGTAAGAAGCCTTACAACACCAGGTTAAAGTCCAACAGGTTTGTTTCACCTGAGGAAGGAGCCGTGCTCCGAAAGCTCGTGTTTGAAACAAACCTGTTGGACTTTAACCTGGTGTTGTAAGACTTCTTACTAAATTTGCCCAAACAAGGAAAATGACTGAGTGATAAAGAGCCCTTGAACTTTATGCCTATTGTTCCTTTATGGAAATCCAGTTGTTCAACCACACTGATTACTGTTCACTTCTGAGCCAAGAATGCAGTGCTTGAGGCTCAGGTTTTAAAGAATGGAGCTGGAAACTAAGATTAGTCATTTTGGTCCACACCTCAGTATTTATCATGTCAGCAAAAGAATCAGTGGACTGAGTCATGGTGAGTCATTACACTTGAAAGGAAAGGCTAAATCAGTTCAACCGATCAACAAAGTGAACATAATAACTGCACTTTGATTCCTGTGTGGTCTGCTGTCTGAAGCCTAGCAGTGCAGTGGAATGTTTTCACATCTTTGTTTATGGACTGGAACTCTCTCTTCATCTTCAGTACTTTGACTGGAGCAGCTGCCACTTTATTGATTTGAGTGCTGTGAAGCAGCTTGCTCAGCACAGTGGCTAAGGTTATGGTCTGGACAGGTTTTGGAATATGAGAACTTTACTCTTTTTTTTTTTATAAATGTTTTTATTCAGTTTTCATATTTTATATTGAACAAATTACAAATTGTTAGGAGAGAAAAAGAACAAAAAAAAAAACAACAAACAAACACGCAAAAATTAACATACATATTTACAGGTAAGCATCTTCGTAGTAGTAACTGCGCCCGCCCCCCCCCCCCCCCCCCCCACAACATGTTTATTTAGTTTGGTTTTGGGCCTTAGCTAGCCATCGAACCCCCGTACCGAACCTGTAGCCCCCCCCCCCCCCCCCCCCCCCTCCCGCTACCTTCCCCCGACTATTCTTCCTCTTGTACATTGGCCACAAATAGGTCCCGGAACAGTTGCATGAATGGCTCCCACGTTCTGTGGAAGCCGTCGTCCGACCCTCGGATGGCAAATTTGATTTTCTCCATTTGGAGAGATTCCGAGAGGTCGGACAGCCAGTCCGCAGCTCTGGGCGGTGCTGCTGACCGCCAGCCAAACAGGATTCTACGGCGGGCGATCAGGGAGGCAAAGGCAAGGGCGTCCGCCCTCCTCCCCAGGAATAGATCTGGCTGTTCTGAAACCCCGAAGACCGCCACTATCGGGCATGGCTCCACCCTCACTCCCACCACTTTGGACATAACCTCGAAGAAGGCTGTCCAGTACTCCACGAGTCTGGGGCAAGACCAGAACATGTGGGCGTGGTTGGCCGGGCCTCTTTGTCTTCCACCTCCGGGAGTAGGAAGAACCTACTCATACGGGTTCTTGTTAAGTGGGCTCTATGTACCACTTTTAGTTGCGTCAGGCTGAGCCTTGCGCACGTGGAGGTGGAGTTGACCCTATGCAGTGCTTCGCTCCAGAGTCCCCACCCTATCTCCATCCCCAGGTCGTCCTCCCATTTCCTTCTTGTTGCGTCCAGTACGGTGTCGTCCCTATCTACCAGTCGGTCATACATGTCACTACAGTTCCCTTTCTCTAGGATACTTGCGTCCAGTAGGTCTTCCAGTAGTGTCTGTCGTGGCGGTTGTGGGTACGTCCTTGTCTCCTTTCGTAGGAAGTTTTTGAGCTGCAGGTACCGTAGCTCGTTCCCCCCAGCTAGCTGAAACTTCTCTGTCAGTTCGTCCAGTGTTGCGATCCTGTCGTCCGTGTATAGGTCCCTGACTGTCAGTGTCCCCCCGTCCTGCCTCCACCTTTTGAAGGTGGCGTCAGTCAGTGCTGGTGTGAACCTATGGTTGTTGCAGATGGGAGCCCTGTTCGACATTTTGGTCAGGCCAAGTTGCTGCCGCAGTTGGTTCCAGGATTGGAGGGTGGCTGTCACCACTGGGCTGCTGGAGTGTTTTTTGGGTGGGGATGGGAGTGCTGCCGTGGCAAGGGCCCGGAGGGAGGTTCCCATGCAGGAGGCCTCCTCCGCACGCACCCACTCAGCCTCTGGCTCCTGGATCCATCCCCTTACTCGCTCGGCTGTTGCTGCCCAGTGGTAGAATTGTAGATTCGGGAGGGCTAGCCCTCCCCTGGTTTTTGTTTTTTGTAAGGCCTTCTTTGGGATCCTAGCATTTTTACCCCCCCATACGAACGCCATGATGAGTTTGTCCAGCGCTTTGAAAAAGGCCTTGGGGATGTAGATCGGAATGGATCTAAACAGGAAGAGGAACCTGGGCAGTACGTTCATTTTGATCGTCTGAACTCTCCCCGCGAGGGAGAGCGGGAGTGTGTTCCATCTTTGCAGGTCCTTTTTAACTTCCTCCGTCAGGCTGGTGAGGTTCCATTTGTGGATCCCTTTCCAGTCATGGGCTATTTGGATCCCCAGGTAGCGGAATTTATGTCGGGCTTGATTGAACGGCAGCCCCTTTAGTGCTGCCCCCCCCCCCCCCCCCCCCCCCCCCCCCCCTTGCGGGTGTACTGGGAAGATCTCACTTTTGCTCATGTTGAGTTTGTAGCCCGAGAAGGCTCCAAACTCTTTCAGGAGCGCGATGATTCCGTCCATGCTGCTTTGTGGGTCCGAGATATAGAGGAGCAGATCATCCGCATAGAGTGAGACTCTGTGCTCTCTACCTCCCCTTCGGATCCCCCTCCAATTTTTTGCTGCCCTGAGCGCGGTTGCTAGCGGTTCAATTGCTAGTGCGAACAGCAGCGGGGACAGTGGGCATCCTTGTCTGGTGCCCCTGTGCAGCTGGAAGTATTGGGAGTTGGTATTGTTGGTCTGTACACTCGCCATGGGAGCGTTGTACAGGAGCTTTACCCAAGCGGTGAACCCTGTTCCAAGCCCGAACCGCTCCAGTACCTCTATGAGGTATTTCCACTCGACTCTGTCGAAGGCCTTTTCTGCGTCCAGGGAGACGATCACCTCTTGTGTTCTCTCCCCGGAGGGGGTCATTATCACGTTCAGCAGGCGCCTGATGTTCGCGGTAAGCTGTCTACCTTTGACAAAGCCCGTCTGGTCCTCTGTGACCACCTCAGGTACACAGTCTTCTAGCCTCTTGGCTAGGATTTTGGCCAGTATTTTGGCGTCTGCATTCAGCAGAGATATGGGTCTGTATGACCCACATTCCGTTGGGTCTTTGTCTTTCTTAGGTATCAGCGAGATTGAGGCCTGTGCTAACGTGGGTGGCAATGTGCCCCTAGCTAGCGAGTCTGTGAACATCTCCCGCAGGTGCGGGGCCAGCGCTGTCGCAAATTTTTTGTAGAAGTCCGCCGGGAATCCGTCCGGTCCCGGCGCCTTCCCCGCCTGCATGGAGCTAATGCTCTCCATGATCTCTCCCAGTGCTAGTGGTGCTTCCAGATCCCGTTTTCTGCCCTCTCCCACAACTGGTATGTCCAGTCCGTCAAGAAACCGGTTCATCCCAGCCTTCCCCGTTGGGGGCTCTGAGGTGTACAGCTCTTGGTAGAAGGCCTTGAAGGTTTTGTTAATCCTCTCTGGTTCTGTTTCCAACGTGCCTCTGGTATCTCTGATTTGCGCAATTTCTCTGCTGGCTGCCTGCTTTCTCAGCTGGTGGGCCAACAGGCGGCTGGCTTTGTCTCCGTGTTCGTATAGGGCCCCGCGTGCCTGGCGGAGTTGGTGTACTGCTTTCCTGGTGGAGAGCAGGTCAAAGTTCCTTTGTAATTCTTTCCTCTCCGCCAGGAGTTCTACGGTCGGGGCCTCGGAGTATTTATGGTCTACCTCCAGTATGGAGTCGACCAGCTTCTGCCTAGCCACCCTTTCCTCCCTATCTCTTTGCGCTTTGTAGGCTATGATTTCCCCTCTTAGTACGGCCTTAAGCGCTTCCCAGAACGTGGAGGGTGAGACCCACCCGTTTTGGTTGATCTCAGTGTACTCCGCTATGGCCCGCGCTATCCTTTCGCTGAAGGCCTTGTCAGCTAGTAAGGCACCGTCCAACCTCCATTTGGGGCGCTGGGCCCTTCCCGTCTCTAGCCGCACATCCATGTAGTGTGGGGCGTGGTCTGATATCACAATTGCGGAGTATTCCACCTTGTCTATCTCTGGAAGCACCGTTTTCCCCACCACAAAGAAGTCAATTCTGGTGTACACGTTGTGTACTGGGGAGAAGAAAGAGAATTCTTTCTCCCCCGGGTGGGCGAATCTCCAGGGGTCTACTGCTCCCATCTGCTCCATATAGTGACTGAGTTCCCTTGCCATGTTTGAGGTTTTCCCCGTTCTGGGGTTTGATCTGTCCGTCGTTGGGTCCTGTACACAGTTGAAGTCCCCCCCCATGATTAGTCGGTGCGTCGCTATGTCCGGGATTTCTGCCATGGTCTTTTGGATGAAGCTCGTGTCGTCCCAGTTGGGCGCATACACGTTAACTAGGACTACCGGCGCCCCATCCAGGGCCCCGCTGACCATGACATACCGTCCCCCTGGGTCCGTAACCGTCTTTGTCGCCCTAAACATTGTCCTCTTGCCAATCAGGATCGCCACCCCCCTGGCCCTTGCCCCATAACAGGAATGATAGGTTTGTCCCACCCAGCCCTTTCTTACCCGCAGTTGGTCCTGCTCCCTCAAGTGCGTCTCTTGGAGGAAGACTATGTCGGCCCTCATGTTTCTAAGGTGGGTGAGGACTCTAGATCTCTTCACTGGGCCATTAAGTCCCCTTACGTTCCAGGTGACTATTCTGGTGGGGGGCTTCTGCCCCCTTGCTCCTGTGGGGTTAACCATATTTGTCCGGTGGACGCGCCCCTGCCCTCTGGGGTTTCCCTTTGTTAGGGGGCCGTCCAGGATGTCCACTATCACTGCTCTCCCCATGCGGTCGGGTCCCTGCGCTCCGGGGTTCCCCCTTGTCCCGGGGACACCCGCCATGGCCGTCCACTGTGTGTCCGCCACGCAGGTAGCCCCCTGCACTCCGGGGGGCCCCTTCACCCACAGACCGTACTGGGTGGGTGTTTGCAGCAGTTCCCTGTTTCGAGCCCTTGTCTGTGGCACTTTGTGGCCCTATTCCCTTTCTGGCCTCTTTTGTCCCTTCGTCCCTGCATTTCCCCTCCCTGGTCTCTCGCCCCCCGAGTGCCCCCCCCCCCCCCGCTCTATCCCTTTCGGGGATACCCTGTGTACCCCTCCATTGCCCTCTCTCCCCCATTCCTGTCCCCATTTGCTCTCCCACCTTTGATGGGTGATCCCCCCCCTCCCCTGCCTGGCGCCTTCCCCCCTGTTGGGGGTGCGCTGCGGCCCTGCTCTGTTGCGCGCCCCCTTCGCTAGCTTTCCTGCTAGCACGGTGGCTCCCCGCTCGGAGGTTGCTGTCCCCCTTCCCCTCTCCCCTCTCCAGTACTCCCGTTCCCTCGTGCCGGGGCCTGGCCTCCCACCTGGAGCGGGCCCTTGGGCATTGGGTTGTTTTTCCTGGGTGCTCCTGCCAGGGGGGAGGGGGCTGGCTTTGCCTCGCCCCTCCCCACCCCCCCCGTCGGCATGACGTATCTCCTTGCCATGGGCCCCTCGTCCCTACTTCCCATGGCGTTTTTCCAGCCCGTGCTCCTCAACGAATCTATTCGCCTCGGCAGGGGCTGTAAAGAAATATTCCTTGTGTTGGTATGTGACCCAGAGTTTTGCTGGGTACAGCATACCAAAACGTACTTTGTTCTTATAGAGAGCTGCTTTCGCTCTGTTGAACTTCGCCCGTCTCTTAGCTATGTCCGCTCCAAAATCCTCGTAGATTCTGATGGCGTGCCCGTCCCAATTGCAGGCTCTATTCTCCTTGGCCCAGCGCAGGATTGTCTCCCTATCCCGGTACCGGTGCAGTCTGGCTATAACTGCTCTCGGTTTTTCCCCTTCCTTGGGCTTCGGGCGCAGTGACCGATGAGCTCTGTCCATTTCCGGTGGGGTGGGAAAAGTTTCCCGCCCCACTAAGGAGCCCAGCATCGCAGCCACGAATGTTGTGGGATTTCTACCCTCTATCCCCTCTGGCAGGCCCACTATCTTAATGTTGAACTTTACTCTTTAAGAGATATTCAGAGTTAATCTTTGAAAGTTATTTGAGAGTTATCATTCTCCAATCAATCAAACAATCAACCAGTCAGGATTCAAGTGTAACCAATATGGTGGAACGCTGAGTTTCTAATTAAACTTTAAGACTGGATATAACATGAATAGTTATACAGCAAAGACATACAGGTATGACAAGTAATGTGTACTAGTCCAGATCAGGCAAAATTTTTAAGAAAATAAATAAATTTAGAGAAGTCAATTATTTTTCTTTTTTCCAATTAAGGGGCAATTTAGTGTGGCAAATCCACCTAACCTGCACATCTTTGGGTTGTGGGGGTGAAACCCACGTAGACAAGGGGAGAATGTACAAACTCCACAGGGACAGTGACCCAGGGCCGGGATTTGAACCCGATCCTCAGCGCCGCAGTCCCAGTGCTGCACATTGCACTACATGCCGCCCTCGGATCGGGCAAAATGGCTGACATGCATGAATAGCTCCTTCACTCCTCTTCTCAGTGCTCAGGCCTTTTCTGACTTCATGAACCTCTTAGGAAAGTTTAACTGGAGTCTTCCTTCAGAGTTCTTTGCACAATAACTACTGCAATACACTTTACTAAACTGTCAAGTTCCCTGTCTAAATTTTGGGATGAAATGAAATGAAAATCGCTTATTCTCATGAGTAGGCTTCAATGAAGTTACTGTGAAAAGCCCCTAGTCGCCACATTCCGGCGCCTGTTCGGGGAGGCTGGTACGGGAATTGAACCGTGCTGCTGGCCTGCCTTGGTCTGCTTTAAAAGCCAGCGATTTAGCCCAGTGTGCTAAACCAGCCCCTATAATAATCGCTTATTGTCACGCGTTGGCTTCAATTAAGTTACTGTGAAAAGCCCCTAGTCGCCACATTCCAGCGCCTGTTCGGGAATTGAACGCGCGCTGCTGGCATTGTTCTGTATTAAAAGCCAGTGATTTAGCCCACTGTGCTAAACCAGCCTTTTGATCTGCCTTTTGATATCAATTGCCTGCCATTACTCTTCAGATCTTTGCATGTAGCCTTTGGCCATATTTGGTCATTCTTGGCTCATTTCTTCCTTATCACCCCTTTACCAGACTAATCCCACCCTCTGATCACATTCCTTTTCTGGTATCACACTGACTCTCCAGCAAGGTTTGATTCATTCCTCTATCAGTTATTAATGCCTGGTCCAGGAGACCTGCTACCAAGCATAAAACAATGGCATTCCGTGCAGCTGTTCGTCCCCCTTGTCAGACTAGTTGAACTGTTGTTCGCTGCAGGGATGTTTAATGTTCTCACGTGCTACTGGATCTATGTACTTCAGCGAGCATCTTCGTTAACTATCAACATTAAATGAAAAGTCTAACTTGTTCCAACAATGGATTTTTGTTAAAACCAGCCAACTGTATCCGAGAATAATGATTTCACCAGCCTGGTTTTCATGATAGCGAGGCCTAAGGCAATTTCCAGTACAAATGAACTTCAAACTCAATGAACATCAGTCTTTTACCTATTTCAATCTATTTTTGCATATTAAAATCCTATTCCTGATCTCTAACTATTTCTAATTTCAAACAGAAATCCCAAATAAGTCCAAGCATCACATGGTGAGATTTACTGAAAGTGCATGATCTAGTCTTTTGCAAGAACATTAGAGGTGAAGACTAATTTACTGCCTTAGGTTATTTCATCTCGATTATTCATGGCAGCGTCGGAAACATTCAATTATCTTCTAGTCAAACTCATTATCTGAAGACAGTGATAAGCCACATCTCCTTCAGCTGAACTTGTTTTGAATCAGAGGCAAAATAGTTTATCAGGGCGAGATCTATCAGCCGCGTTGCGCCCAAAAAGCAGTGCAGTGCGGCCGGTAGATGCCGGGAGATCCCTCTTCTGGGATCTAGCCAGCTTGCCACGCCTCGCGAGATCTAACACAATATCGCAAGTCGTCACAATGTGAACACTGCCCATTGTGCACGGGATCACTTTTTCTAGCAAATCTGCATATTAGAGTGAGACAGCTAGTCTAACCCCTTCTTGCCGTGGAAACCTCAGCAAGCGCCACCCAGTGCTGGTCTCCACAAACGAAGACCAGATGGAATAACACTTGTGAGGGTCTCCCAGGGGATCGGAGGCTTGCCCTCTGGGCAGGGTGCCGCTCTGACACTGGTGCCACCTGGACATCTTGGGACTGCCAGCCTGGCACACTGGCAATTCCAACTGTGTGCCAGCCTGACACTGCCAAGGTGCCAAGCTACCATTTTCTGCGAGGCAGTTGTTGGGCTCGGCGGTGCCCCGCATAAATGTGGGGAGAGGGAGGGGTAAGGACTCACTTTGGAGCATCCGCGATGCTGAGGAGGTTGTGGATAGCACGTTTAGCGAATTGGTCGTCACAGATTAGGATTGCTGAGGGAGGAAGGGAATGGGTGACCAAAGGCAGAGAAAAAGCAGGAAGGCAGTGCAGGTGTCTCCTGCGGTCATCTCCCTCCAAAACAGGTATACCGTTTTGGATACTGTTGGGGGAGATGACTCACCAGGGGAAGGCAGCAGTAGCCAGGATCATGGCACCGTGGCTGGCTCTGCTATACAGAAGGCGGGAAAAAGAGTGGAAGGGGTATAGTCATAGGGGATTCAATTGTAAGGGGAGTAGATAGGCGGTTCTGTGGTCGAAAACGAGACTCCCAAATTGCCTCCCAGGTGCACGGGTCAGGGATGTCTCGGATCGGCTGCAGAACATTCTGACGGGGGAGGGTGAACAGCCAATTGTCGTGGTGCATATAGGCACCAATGATATAGGTAAAAAACGGGATGAGGTCCTACAAGCAGAATAGAGGGAGTTAGGAGCCAAGTTTTAAAAAGTCGGACCTCCGAGGTATTGCTACCAGTGCCACGTGGTAGTCAGAGTAGAAATGAAAGAATAGGCAGGATGAATGCGTGGCTTGAGAGATGGTGCAGGAGGGAGGGTTTCAGATTTTTGGGACATTGGGACCGGTTCTGGGGGAGATGGGACAACTACAAATTGGACGGTCTACACCTGGGCCGGACTGGAACCAATGTCCTTGGGGGTGCTTTTGCTAACGCTGTTGGGGAGGGTTTAAACTAATGTGGCAGGGGCTGGGAACCAAATGAGGAGGTTAGTGGACAGTAAGGAGGTAGAAACTAAAGCCTGTAAGGAACTAGATCATGAAGTCAGCGTGACTAAGGGGAAGAGTAGGCAGGGAGCAGATGATGAATGCAAAGGGACTGGTGGTCTGAGGTGCATTTGTTTTAATGCAAGAAGTGTAGTAGGTAAGGCAGATGAATTTAGGGCTTGGATTAGTACCTGGGAGTATGATATTGCTATTACTGAGACTTGATTGAGGGAAGGGCATGATTGGCAACTAAATATCCCAGGATATCGATGCTTCAGGCGGGATAGAGAGGGAGGTAAAAGGGGTGGAGGAGTTGCATTACTGGTCAGAGAGGATATCACAGCAGTGCTCAAGGAGGGCATTATGGAGGACTCGAACATTAAGGCGATATGGGCAGAGCTCAGAAATAGAAAGGGTATGGTAACAATGTTGGGGCTTTACTAAAGACCTCCCAACAGCGAGCGGGAGATAGAGGGACAAATATGTAAACAGATTATGGAAATATATAGGAGCAACAGGGTGGTGGTGATGGAGATTTTAATTTTCCCAACATTGACTGTGATACACTGAGTGTCAGAGGTCTAGATGGAGCAGAATTTGTAAGGAGCATCCAGGAGGGTTTTCCAGAGCAGTATTAAAATGGTCCAACTCGGGAAGGGGTCATGCTGGTCCTGGTGTTGGGGAATGAGCCTGGCCAGGTGGTCGAAGTTTCAGTCGGGGATTACTTTGGGAATAGTGATCACAATTCCGGAAGTTTTAGAATACTCATGGACAAAGACGAGAGTGGTCCTAATGGAAGACTGCTAAATTGGGGGAAGGCCAACTATACCAAAATTCAGCAGGAGCTGGGGAATGTAGATTGGGAGCAGCTGTTTGAAGGTAAATCCATATTTGATATGTGGGAGGATTTTAAAGAGAGGTTGATTAGAGTTCAGGACAGACATGGCCCTGTGAAAATGAGGGATAGAAATGGCAAGATTAGGGAACCATGGATGACAGGTGAAATTGTGAGACTAGCTAAGAGGAAAAAGGAAGCATCCATAAGGTCTAGGCGACGAAGACAGACGAAGCTTTGGGAAAATATCGGGAATGTAGGACCAATCTGAAACGAGGAATCAAGAGGACTAAAAGGGGTCATGCAATATCTTTAGCAAACGGGGTTAAGGAAAATCCCAAAGCCTTTCATTCATATACAAGGAGGAAGAGGGTAACTAGAGAAAGGGTTGACCCACTCAAGGATAGAGGAGGAAAGTTATGCGTTGAGTCAGAGAAAATGGGTGAGATTCTTAACAAGTACTTTGCATCGGTATTCACCGAGGAGAGGGACATGACGGATGTTGAGGTTAGGGATAGATGTTTGATTACTCGAGGTCAAGTCCGCATAAGGAGGGAGGATGTGTTGGGTATTCTAAAAGGCATTAAGGTGGACAAGTCCCCAGGTCCAGGTGGGATCTATCCCAGGTTACTGAGGGAAGTGAGAGAGGAAGTAGCTGGGGCCTTAACGGATATCTTTGCAGCATCCTTGAACACTGGTGAGGTATCGGAGGACTGGAGAATTGCTAATCCTGTCCCCTTGTTTAAGAAGGGTAGCGGGGATAATCCAGGTAATTATAGACCGGTGAGCCAGCTGGAGAAGATACTGAGGGATAGGATCTATTCCCATTTGGAAGAAAATGGGCTTATCAGGGATAGGCAACATGGTTTAGTGCAAGGATGGTCATGTCTTACCAACTTAATAGAATTCTTTGAGGAAGTGACAAAGTTGATTGATGAGGGAAGGGCTGTAGATGTCATATACATGGACTTCAGTAAGGCATTTGAAAGGTTCCCCATGGTAGGCTGATGGAGAAAGTGAAGTTTCATGGGGTCCAGGGTATACTAGCTAGGTGGATAAAGAACTGGCTGGGCAACAGGAGACAGAGTAGTAGTGGAAGGGGGTTTCTCAAAATGGAGAACTGTGACCAGTGGTATTCCACAGGGATCCGTGCTGGGACCACTGTTGTTTGTGATATACATAAATGATCTGGAGGAAGGTACAGGTGGTCTGATTACCAATCTTAGTGTCATCTGCAAACTTGCTAGAGTAGCAGATAGTGAAGGGGACTGACAGAGAATACAGCAGAATATAGATAGATTGGAGAGTTGGGCGGAGAAATGGCAGATGGAGTTCAATCCAGGCAAATGCGAGGTGATGCATTTTGGAAGATCCAATTCAAGAGAGGACTATACGGTCAATGGCAGAGTCCTGGGGAAAATTGATGTACAGAGAGATCTGGGTGTTCAGGACCATTGTACCCTGAAGGTGGATGCGCAGGTCGATAGAGTAGTCAAGAAGGCATACAGCATGCTTTCCTTCATCGGAAGGGGTATTGCGTACAAGAGTTGGCAGGCCATGTTACAGTTGTGTAAGACTTTGGTTCGGCCACATTTGGAATACTGCGTACAGTTCTGGTCGCCACATTACCAAAAGGAAGTGGATGCTTCGGAGAAGGTGCAGAGGAGGTGCACCAGGATGTTGCCTGGTATGGAGGGTGCTAGCTATGAAGAGAGGTTGAGTAGATTAGGATTATTTTCATTAGAAAGACGGAGGTTGAGGGGGGACCTCATTGAGATCTACAAAATCATGAGAGGTATAGACAGGATGGATAGCAAGAAGCTTTTTCCCCCAAAGTGGGGGACTCGATTACTAGGGGTCACGAGTTCAAGGTGAGAGTTGAAAAGTTTAATAGAGATATGCATGGAAAGTTCTTTATGCAGAGGGTGGTGGGTGCCTGGAACGCATTGCCGGCGGAGGTGGTAAAGGCGGGCACGATAGCGTCATTTAAGATGTATCTAGACTTTAGTTCACTTTAGTTCACCTTAATTTGAACTTAACTTGTTCTACTTAAACTGATGGATGTGTCAGTTGGTACATATGTCATGTTGTAAAATATCAATTTGGACAAGTTAGAAGAAAGCCAGCATATATTTAAATTAGATTTGAAGGAAATTCACTGTTCAATACATTCAAGTGATAATGTGGTGAAATTCATCCTGTTCATAATTTCATTGAAATGTGCATGCAATGCACGACCTTAAAAACAATCACACAATTACTTTCAACCCTTCAGCAGTTTGGACTTTTAAATCACTGTTCAGATCATGACAGCAGGATCTCCTAGCAAACATTTATTAATTTTCAATGCATAAAATCACTTTCTCTAATAGTGAATGTACTCTAATACATCTTAATGCTTGCACAATACTGGCCAACATAACGGTCAGCTTACCTTTTCAGGATAGATTCCTGCAGTAAAACACACCTAACATAAGGCAGCATTCAATAATGATAGTTGAAGTTTTTTAAAAAAAAATAATAATTTATTCTCCACATTTTCATCAAATAAAACAACAAAAGCAAAATAAACAAAAAAAAACAAACATCCCCTCAATATACAGTCCAATGCATCCATTTGTGCATTCCAAGTAAAAGTTAGCAATCAAACAGTGAACAGTACAACAATAAACTCACCCCACCCTTCTCCCCTTCTGTTCAATGGCAACCAATCCTTGAAAGTGCATAATAAACAGTCCCCATTAATTATAGAACCCTCCTTCATCCCCCTCAGCTCAAATTTCACATTCTCAACGGTCAAAATTCAAGTAGGTCCCCCGCCAAGCCGAGGCAATGGATGGAGAAGCTGACCTTCACCCCAAGAGGACCCACCTCCAATACCTCTGCAGCTTCAGACAGGACCAAAAAATATCTACATGGTTTTTGGGGCTCCTCCCACAGTGCTCACATATATCCTCCACTCCGTCAACGAGTCAGCTCATCCTCGCCCTCGTGAGGTGGACCCTATACATAACCTGCAACTGTATCAGCCCCAACCTCACGCATGAGGTTGAGGCTTTCACGTTTCGGAGCAGCTCGCACCACAGATATTCCATAACCTCCCCCAACTCTTCTTCCTTCTTGGCTTTGATCCCCTCCATACACACCCCATTCTCATCCAGTATCTTCCCGAAGATTGCCGACACAAACCCTTTCTATATTCCCCCTGCCGTCAATACCTCTTCCAAAAAAGAGGGGGTCGGCGCTATCGGGAAGCTCGGAACCTCCTTCCTAGCAAAGTCTAGGAGCTGCAGGTACCGAAACCCTTCCCAGTGTCCCAATCCTTATTTCTCACCCAACCTCGCAAAATGTCCCCAGGAACAGATCTTTTAATACACTGACACCCCCCCCCCCCCCCCCCCCCCCCCTCCCCTTCCTCCCATCTTCGAAACCTCCCATCCATCCTCCACCGGACTCCCAGAGTACTGGGGCCATCGGGAGCGGCGCCGTTGCCAATGCCCTCAATCCTGACCGCCAACACAGACCCTCCTCCATCCTAAATCATCGGGATCCCCCCCCCTCCAACCCAACTCCACCTTTTCCACATTCGCCACCTAATAATAATGTAATAAATTCAGGAGGCCCAACCCCTACCCTCTCTACAGGACCACTTTCCTGACCCTGGATACCCCCAAATAAACGAGGTGACCAAATTGTCCACCTCCCTAAAGAATGCCTTTGGCTAAAAGACAGGCAGGCACTGAAATAAAGTCAAAAATCACGGCAGCCCATTCATTTTAATCGCTTGCATCCATCCTGCCAATGACAGAGAATGGTTGCCCCACCTTGCCAGGCTATGTCCTCACACCGTTGTGGGAGGGTGACATTTTGCGCCTGGACATTCGACGCAAAACAGCCACTGATCCTCCGTGTAGCTGGGGGCAAGCATGCCGGCAGCGTAGAGCACCCGGCTGTAGCTGCCGGTACGGCCGCAGAATTGCCGGGTCCGTGGCCACGCTTGCGCATGGCGGCAGCCTGCAGCAGCCGCGCCGTGCAACATGGCGCCAGACACTCGCGGACATGACCTGCGACATAGTGCCCCCCCCCCCCCCCTTTGGCCAGCTCGCACGCCCCGAATCGCCCCACAGCCTCTGATGAAGTACCCCCTGCCCGCGGATCGGTCCTCCCCCTACTGTAACGACGCTGGACTGAGTCCGCAGTCGCCACGCCGGGTTCCCGACGGTTGAGACCATGAGAGACCCACGACGTCGGGAACTCGGCCGGTCAGGGGCGGAGCATCGGGGGGACGTGTCTCAGGCATTGTCCTGGGACCGTCGATACGTCGCGCGGCGTACTCTCCATCTTGAACCTCACTCTCTCACGCACCAAAACCGCTACTCCCCCACTCGCCCTACTTTTGAACCCTGAGTGAAAACTGCTCATCCAGCCCTTCCTGAGCCTCACCTAGTCTTTCACATTCAGGTGGGTCTCTTATAGCATAACAACATCGGCCTTTAAGTTTTCAGGTGTGCAGGCCCTCTTCGCTCCCTCCCCCGAAGTCCCTCGCATTCTATGTAACTATTCTGCCCCCCTCCCCCCCCCTTCCTATCCGCCATCATCATGACTCCGGCTGTCTCTTTGTTGCCATCGAACCCCCCCCCCCCCATCCACTTCCTCTTGAAGACGCCTCTCCCAGAATAGGTCCCCCCCCCTCCCCCCAAGTTTAACCTCCTGTTTGACCAGGCTCCAATGTCCGCAGCCCCTCTCCCATCATACTCCCGTTCACTAGCCAGCTTTAACTTGTTAGTGTGGAGCCTCCTACCCAGTCCCAGGAAAACAAAGAAATTCCCTTCAAACAAACAAACCCAATGCAAACACACAAACACCAGAAAATCGGCATTACAAAAACTCCCAACTCTTGCCCTACCCAAACTGGCAACTTCACCCCATTTAACACTTATAACATCATGAGGTAAAAAACATGAAATAAGAAATAAAAAATAGAACTATACAATCATCCACCCCCCCTACTCTCAGTCCAAGACTAATCCTCAGTCCCATTCCTCACTTCTGCCTTCACAAACGCCTCCACCATTTCGAAGTAAAAGTCTTGAGTTGTAGGCCACCCTCAACTCCGCATGGGGAACTGCACCCCTCTGTTGTACAGTGCCGTCATCACTCGCCCGAAGGCTACCCGCCTCCTCGACAACTCTACAGTTAAGTCCTGGTATATGTGTATACCAGCTCCAGCTCTCTGCACCTCCCGCTTCTGCTTCACCCAACTCTAGACCTGCTCCTTCACATGGTACCTGTGGAAACACACACTTACCGCTCTTGGCTCATTCGCCTTCAGTTTAGGCCTCAGCGACCGATGAGCCCGATCCAGTTCATACCAGGAGGGGGTTTCCCCCCTCCCCCAACAGCCCCGCCAACATCTTGGCAAAGTACTCCATCGGACTCGGGGCCCTCCACCCCTCAGGCAGGCCCACTGAGATTTTGCCGCCTTGATCTGTTTTCCAGGTCTTCCATCTTCGCGCTTAGGCTCTTTATTGACCTCCACCACCCTCTGCAGGTCCTCGCCCATCGTAGTGAACTGATCGCTGTGTTGTGACAAGGCCTCCTCCATCCCCTTCAGTTTTTCATCATGCTCACGATTTTCTGACCAACAGACCACAATCAGTAAGAATGAACACCAACACCTCCTCCACAGTAGTCCTCAATACCGGGGCCCCGCAAGGCTGCGTACTTAGCCCCCTACTCTACTCCCTGTACATACACGACTGCGTGACAAAATTTGGTTCCTACTCCATCTACAGGTTTGCTGACGATATGACCATAGTGGGCCAGATCTCGAATAACGACTAGTCAGAATACAGGTGGGAGATAGAGAACCTAGTGGAGTTGGGCAGCGACAACAATCTCTCCCTCAATGCCAGCAAAACTAAAGAGCTGGTAATTGACTTCAGGAAGCAAAGTACTGTACACACCCCTGTCAGCATCAACTGGGCCGAGGTGGAGATGGTTAGCAGTTTCAAATTCCTAGGGGTGCACAGCTCCAAAAATCTGTCCTGGTCCACCCACTTCGACGCTATCACCAAGAAAGCACAACAGAGTCTATACTTCCTCAGGAAACTAAGGAAATTCGGCATGTCCACGTTAACTCTTACCAACTTTGACAGATGCACTATAGAAAGCATCCTATCTGGCTGCATCACAGCCTGGTATGGCAACTGCTCAGCCCAGGACCGCAAGAAACTTCAGAGAGTCGTGAACACTGCCCAGTCCATCACACAAACCTGCCTCCCATCCATTGACTCCACCTATACCTCCTGCTGCCTGGGGAAAGTGGGCAGCATAATCAAAGACCCCTCCCACCTGGCTTATTCACTCTTCCAACTTCTTCCATCGGGCAGGAGATACAGAAATCTGAGAACACACACGAACAGACTCAAATACAGCTTCTTCCCCACTATCACCCAGACTCCTAAATGACCCTCTTATGGACTGGCCTCATTAATGCAACACCCTGTATGCTTCATCCGATGCCGGTTCTTATGGAGTTACATTGTATACCTTGTGTTGCCCTATTATGTATTTTCTTTATTCCTTTTTCTTCCCGTGTACTTAATGATCTGTTGAGCTGCTCACAGAAAAATACTTTTCACTGTACCTTGGTATACGTGACAATAAACAAATCCAATCCCGCACCTCAGCCGATGTTTTTGGCACTGCCGCCTTTACCAGGGCAATCGCCTCCACCATTACCTTCATTGCTGCCATCATCTCCCTCCTCATCACCTCCATGTGCTTAGCAAACTGCTTCTCAAATTCCACGACCATTACCTCGGTCAGCTTTTCTGCGTGAATGGTGTGGTCCCACCCAGTGACCCAGCCTCTGCAATTTTTCCAGTTGCTGTGCTGACCCTTTAGCTCGACGGCGAACCTTCACCCACGCCCTTCCCGGCGGGCTTTCTTCTGATTTTTGGACATCCCCTTCCTTCCTTATGTCTTCCTACACCTATTTGTTGAAAAATTGCCCCTGGAACCCGGCCTTAAATTCCTAAAAATCAAGCCTCGAGCAGGAGCCACCCAACGTGCGACTTCCTCCTACATGCCACCCTTGGAAGTCTCATGATAGTTGAAGTTGGTAAGATCTTTTAAATATCCCTGTTGAAAGGTTCACAAAAAAACTGACCTGGTGGGTTCTACAAACTTCTAAGTCCCCCCTGTTGGTGCAAAAATATTTTGGAGGATGTAATTTACCTTTCCTCTAGGACCTTATAATGGTGACTCTGATATGTGTGTGTAGGATTAAACCTGCCATGTTTCATGCTGATGGAAAGATGGTGTGGTTGGGAATAGAGGGGATGCCTCACATTGCGGGCCTGTGGGCCTCATCTTGCCAATGCATGACTTGATTTCCAGGCAGTTGCAGGATGGAAAAATCCAGCCCAAGGATTTGAGTTCAAACAGGCAAAAGGCAAACTTTGTACTTTCATGAAAACATGCATCATGTTAATAGGAATAGACTTATTGGAAATAACGAGCTCAAAAACGATTTGAAAGGACCATTGGATGCTCTTGTGAAACCCTGAGAAAATCACACATTCTTCATAGAATGCTTGCAACTAATTGTTGCTTCTGGCATGTATCGGTATTGCATTACTATTAATGCCGAGAATTGTGGCCATTGTGACCTGTACAGTCTGCTATCAGTTGGTGGACAGGAATTTTATTGCTAGAAAAATTATTTCAAGTATTTTACATTTTGGGTTTTCCCTTTAAAAAAATATACAATCTGCGGGAAAGATTTTTGATCACTGATATCCACAAGTTGCCCTTTGATAGGGGAGTGTTGTGCGTCTAGCTAGTGCTAAAGGCCACTTACAATCTAACTTACGTGAAGATAAAATTCTGAAGAAATGAATTTGGTCATAAAAATTGCTTGGGTGCTGGTTCACAGCATGTTCCAGTTTTTAAGACATTGAGGCAGAAAAATGAATACATTGAAAGGAGTAAAGGGGGGTAACGTAGCTTTGTGGCATCGTCTTTAATGAAGAATGGACGGCACGGTAACACAGTGGTTAGCACTGTTGCTTAACAACTCCAGGGTCCTAGGTTCGATTCCCGGCTTGGGTCACTGTCTGTCTGCAGTCTGCATGTTCTCCCCATGTCTGGTTGGGTTTCTTCCGGGTACTCCGATTTCCTCCCACAGTCCAAAGATGTGCAGGTTAGGTGGATTGGCCATGCTAAATTTCCCTCCGTGTCCAAAAAAAGGGTTACGGGGATAGGGTGGAGGTGTGGGCTTAAGTAGAGTGCTCTTTCAGAGGGCCAGTGCAGACATGATGGGCCGAGTGGCCTCCTTCTGCACTGTAAATTTAAGAAATGTCAAAAAACAGGTCTTCCCTCAGATACTCGAAGGACTGTATGGGCCTTTCCATTGTATTTGGCTTCGGAATGAAGTATAGTCAATTTTATTTTTGTATTCATTCATGGGACGTGGGCATCGCAGGCTGTGCCAGCATATATCGCCCATCAATAATTGCCCTTGAGGGGACAGTTAAGAGTCAACCATGATGCTGTGAATCTGGAGTCATATGTAGGCCAGACCAGGTAAGGATGGCAGATTTCCTTCCCTAAAAGACATTAGTAAACCAGATGGGTTTTTACTACAATCGACAATGGTTACATGGTCATCATTAGACTTTTAATTCCAGATTTCACCACCTGCAGTGGCGGGATTTGAACCTGGGTCCCCAGATCATTGCCCTGGGTCTCTGGTTTACCAGTCCAGTGCCAATACCACTGCCTCCCTGGCATGTGTGATGTGTTTGATTAAATAAATTATTATTGAAGGTAACATCAGGTAATCATTTACCGTACAACAGTGGTCATTTGTATTAAAAAGGTAAGCACTGATCTAATGTGCAGAAGGATTTTTATGGATGGCAGAGAGAGCTACCATCAGCACTATTCTCTGGCTTTGTTACGCTCTTGTTCAAGCGAAACGAGGCTGGTGAATAGCGGGGGAGGCCAAAAGCGAGATCATCGCCAGGGGGCAAACAGTTTGCGATGCAACCGGCCCACGCCTGTAGGCGAAATCGGGATCTCACCATGATGTAGGGAGAAACCAATTATCACCACTTAAACCCTATTTCCATACAGTCAACGAGAGTGATCCCATATCCAATGGCCTCTCATCATTCAACAGCCTACTCCTTTTTAAAAACGTGAAACTGGCAGAAATGCTTCAGTGGGGAGGTGAGTAACCATCTATGCTCACAGGCTAAGAGCCTGGGGGTGTAGTATTGTAACCCCGTGCTGAGTGGGGTGTGGTGGACCCTCGGCTGGGGGTTTGGGGACCCTCCGCAGGGGTGGGACACTATGGAGGGGGGAGTGAAGAGGGGCGCTGGGGGGGAGGCAACCACTCATGGCACCACCATGCCAACCCTGGATCGTTTTTACTCGTTCCGGGGGCAACCCTTGCCCCAGGCCGTCTGCCCCACCGATCACCTTTACCCTCCACCGACTGCGGAGGTCTCTAGCTGGTGGCTGAAGGCTATTACTGATAGGAAATTGGCAATCGTGGTTAAGTGAGCACTACCTAGATGCCAAGTGGGTTCCTGTGGGTGGGCGGGCCATGTAGCATGCGGGAGACATTGCCTTGCATCCCAATTACACCCTGATTCCTGGACACTGGGCTTGAACACTGGGGGAGGCAACACCACACGCAGCAGCCAACATCCGAATACTCAGGGGATGGAACACAGCTCTGGGGATATGTCCATGGCCAGAGGGTGGCTGTGTGCCATGGGGAGGGGGGGGTGGGAAAATGCCTGGAGAGGTAGGCAAAGGGACCGGAGGTCAGCCCACATTGTTGGAGAAACTGACACAGGCATCATAATGGTTGTGCAAAAAGGAGTTTAATGTGCAGTACAATACCCCTTTCACGGTGGTAATCTTCAACGTGCCTGGCCCTCCTAGCTCTACCACTATGTCCATGTGTTTCCAGGATGCACATCTGAGGTGGAGAGTGCCAGCTGCTTACCTCGCCCTGTGGCCTTCAATGCCTGGCGGGTGTCCTCTGGGGCCGAGGGCCCCGGCTCATTTATCGTCGGCACATGCATAGACGTGCTGCCCTATCCCGTGTGCTGACCTCGAGATGTGGCCTCATCAGAGGGGTGGAACTCAGGGGAGCTGGTGCCACCCGGACGGTGCCCTTAGAGTCCTGGATTCACCTTGGGATGGAGGGGCAGCTGGTTCGAGCCCTGGCTGCCCCTGCATCATCTGGCTCTGCCAATCGTGGCGGTTCTCCATCGTCCGCACCATTGTGTCGATGCCCTCAGCGATGCTCGTCAGTGACTGGGATACATCCCCCAGTGACCAGGCTTGCTCCGCAGTGCCTCGGCAATGCCCACCTGTGACTGGGACAAGCTCCACAGGGCCTTGGACACCTTCACTCATGGTGCTGATGTGGTGCGCCAGGCTTTCTATTGCAGTCGCCACCCAGCAGTGTTGGCCTCGGTGCCACTTATTGCCGGCGCCATCTCCTGCACGCGTAGCCTCTGGGACTCCTCCAATTGGCCGTGGATGTGTTGGAGTGACGTTGGCATCTCCCTCTGAACTTCCTGGCCACTCCCTATCGTATCCATCAGCTCCGGGTAACCCTGTACCAGAGGCTCAGAATCTGGCTGGGACCCAGCTGGGTCCTGGGATGCAGCAACTCTCCAACTGTTGTCTCACTGGGGGTTCCTACCTCCACCTGATGTGCATCATCAGCAATGCGGTGCTCACCAGATTGTGCCCCCGAAGCCTGTCTATTAACACGTCCCACCAAGGTGGGGTTACTGGGTTACGGGGATAGGGTGGAGGTGTGGGCTTAAGTGGGGTGCTCCTTCCAAGAGCCAGTGCAGACTTGATGGGCCGAATGGCCTTCTGGGCAGCGCGTTAGCACAAGTGGATAGCACTGTGGCTTCACAGCGCCAGGGTCCCCGGTTCGATTCCCCACTGGGTCACTTTCTGTGCGGAGTCTGCACGTTCTCCCCGTGTCTGCGTGGGTTTCCTCCGGGTGCTCCGGTTTCCTCCCACAGTCCAAAGATGTGGTTAGCTGGATTGGCCATGATAAATTGCCCTTGGTGTCCAAAATGGTTAGGAAGGGTATTAGGTTACAGGGATAGGGTGGAAGTGAGGGCTTGAGTGGGTCTGTGCAGACTCGATGGGTTGAATGGCCTCCTTCTGCACTGTATGTTCTATGAGGTGTGTGTATCTGCGCTGGTAGAGGGTGGGGAGGGTAGCTGTGCCGCGACTATTACGTTTGCATCCTTGGAGCTCTCCTCCGAGATGGTCACATGGGAGACTGGGAAGGGCGCCACCTGGGATTCGCCGGCTCCATCAGCTTGAGGACCTGTGGGGAATATGGACATGTGGACAGTGGGAGGGATGGGTCAGTCAGTAAGGCAATCAGGACTCGTGTTTGACGGGTTCCCCACGTGGGTGACTGCCCTATCCTCGGCCACACCAGCCACCTCCAGGGCACACTCCTCGAAGGACTTGAGGATTCTTATGTCCAGCACACTATTGCCAGTCTGGGCTCTCTCCCGCCGATTGTGGGAGAACTTTACCTGCGGAGACACAGAGGGACCATTAGCCACATGCGTGGCTCAAGGTGGTGGGAGATGGGGTGTGAAGGCGGGTCTGGTGGGGGGGGGGGGGGGTTGAGGGAGGGCTGGTGATGGCCTGGAGGGGGGCGGGGGGTTGGATGCTCCCTTGGGGGTTTGGGGTGGGGCATTGCTGTCTACTTTATCCGGAACTGAAGGCCAGTCCTCCTGGTCACACTACCCGAGCTGGCAGCTGCCGCCACCTCATCCCAGGCAGCACTGTGGCTCAACCACCGGAACCCCCAGGAGAAGAGGGCATCGCTCCTGGCCTGTACTGTGCCCAGGGGCCTACCCAGGTCAGCATCCCTGAATCTTGGGGCTGGTCTTCTGGGTGCCATTGTTGTGAGCTGGCTGGGGTTGGCTGAGCAAGTGCAGCTTAATTGCTGCTCGAACTTGTTAACGGGGGCTGGCGAGTGCCGTCCTGGCGAATCAGCTGGTAATCCACCATTTGCAGCGAGACGCCTGTGACGCCTTGTTAAATGGACCAATTAACATTGAATAGCGTGTGGTAGTCACCACTGTTGTATATGTCACATACGAAATGTAATGTGGTAAGGCTCCTGTACTACAGATACAGAGGTAGACCCCTGCCTGCTGGCTCCGCCCAGTAGGCGGAGTATAAATGTGTGCGCTCACTGAGCTGCAGCCATTTCGGCAGCGGCTGCAGAAGGCTACACATCTCTGCTTAATAAAGCCTCAATTACACTCTACTCTCATCTCGTCGTAATTGATAGTGCATCATAGCGTTTCCGGCCTCGCTGAGCTGAGCGCCGGGAAGCTTGTGGCAATTGCTGCTTGCTTCCATGCTTAGAAATTTGTCCGGAGAATTGCTCCCTCAGAATATCAAGTTAACTGCTCCTCTTGAAACAAGATGGATCACAAAGTAATTAGGAGAATGGACCCAGTGTGGCATTGACATAGCAGAACGTTTCTTGAAAAATTTACTTTCGATCATGGAACATTGGCATTGCAGGCTAGGCCTGTGTTTATTGCCCATCCCTGATTGCCCTTGAGCGGACAGTCAACCACATTGCTGTGGGCCTGGAGCCACATGAAGACGAGACCAGGTAAGGACTGCAGATTTCCTTCCCTAAAGAACATCAGTGAACCAGATGGGTTTTTATGACTATCGACAATAGTTTCATGGTCATCATGAGACTTTTAATTCCAGATTTGTATTGAATTCATATTTCACCATCTGCAGTGGTGGGACGTGAACATGGTCCCCAGAGCATTACTCTGGGTCTCTGGTTTACTAGTCTAGTGATAATACCACTATACCACCGCCTCCCCCAATTTCCAACTGCAAGCTTAAAAACCATTCAGCAATCAGTGGACCATATGTCTCTGCGTAAAAGTAAACTATGGTACATATCTAAGCTCTCCTCCCACCCACTGTGGCTCAGAGAGTAAATGTACAATATGGTGGGTTGTAGAACCATGCAGGGCAAATTTTACCTCTGCCTTGTGTTCCGATTACAGAGGGACAGCCATGGGGATGCCACAATATGATTTCCATACTCCCAAACTAAGAAGTCGGGAAGTGTAATGAATCAGACGTAATTGCTATCCAGTCACCCTGTTGGTAACTTTATGTGTACGGATGTAGGATGAAGATAAGCTTAGCATTAGGAAAATTATCCTCTCGCAGATCCCCGGGGGGAGGCGCGAATGCCGGCTGCCCTATTCTCCAGCGCTGTTTTTTGGGCGGCGGCATCCCCGGCGATTCTCCAGGCCCCAATGGGCCGAGTGGCCGTCCAGTTTTGGCCAGTGAATTACTCACCTCACGCACGACAGGACCTGGCAGGTGAGTATGCGGGGGCGGTCCTCGGGTTGGGGGGGCCATGGTGCCCTGGCCTGCGACCGGGGCCTACCGATCTGCGGGCGGGCTTGTTCCGTGGGGGGACTTCTTTCCTCTGCGCCGGGCCCCTGTAGGGCTCCGCCATATTGCCAGGGGGCCGGCGCAAAGAAGAACCCCCGTGCATGCGCAGAAATAGGCCGGCCGGTCTGCGCATGCTCAAACTCATGCCGGCCCTTTGGCGCTGGCTGGTGCGGCGCCAACCCCTCTGGCGTCCACCTAGCCCCCAAACATTCAGAGAATTCCTCTCTTTCGGGGGGGCTGTTGACGCCGGAGTGGTGGATGCCAGTTTCCCCGCCGGCGTGGGGACTTAGTTCCCAGAAGGGAGAATCCCGCCCATAGATTTGGAGGAGGAAATTCTTACTCTCATTCTGGATTTTGTTCTGCATTCATCTGGAAGGGATTAATGTAAATTGGGTAACCTGGTCAAGTGGTTGCTCTATTTACCACACACTTCCAATATAATTAAATCTGCTATATGTGTTACCAGAAGTTCAGTGCTGTAATAGGAATACTGTGTATTTTCCCTGCTACTGCATGGGGTGGTATGCATCAACACTGTTAGTTTTTAAGGTCACTATTTCTCTGCTTTCGGGTCAGTGACAGGAATCATCAATTTTCTGAGAGTAAGGAAAAGCCTCTCTACAAAAGGATTGTTGAAGCTTTACCATTGGGATTGGCTGAGGCACAAGATATTGCATCTTTTAAAAGAAAATTGGATAAATATTTGAAGTAAAGAGAGTTACAGGGCTGCAGGGAAAGAGTGAGGCAGTGGGATTAGTTTTGAATTGCTTTCCTGAAGAGACAGCACAGATATGATTGATCAAATGATCTCTTGTGCCGTAAACCCTTATGGGTTTATGGACCTGAGGGTTACAACTCTGAAAACCAACTGAAACAAAGTCTGAAGCTTACTCTATGCTTTCACCTGATCTACATTTGATCTGACTTCTATGAATCGGTTACTGGAACATCCAGCAAATACTCATTCAGCCCCTTTTTGTATTTATATTTGTGCACATTCCGTGATTGATATTTGCCTATCTCTGTTAAATATTCTTATTTTTAATTGCTTGATTTTATCTTTCTTTATTTGTGTATTTTGCAAAGCAGGCTTGAGATCAAGGGGTTAAAGACATACTTATGGTTCTTATGCCATGGTTTAGTTAGTAGCAAACTTCACTTTGAGCCACAAGTTGTGGATTCAAATCCTGAGGCGACAACTCTGATTGTATAGAATCCCTACAGGGCAGAAGGAGGCCATTTGGCCCATCAAGTCTTCACCGGCCCTTGGAAAGAGCACTCTACTTCAGCCCATGCCTCCACCCTATCCCTGTAACCCTACCTATGTTTAAGGTCCAGCACCACGGTCTGAGTCCGCCATGGCGTGGCCACTGGAGGTCGCCGCCATGCGCATGCGCGGCCTCTGACCCGGAAGTCATGGGGGCACGTATCTGCAGCCAAAGCTGCTAGTTTTACAATGGCTCACTGCCAGCCCCCTGAAGGGCTATGAATATGTGGCCCAAAGACCACCGTTTATTACGAAGCATGGGGACATAGTCCCAAAAACAGAGCATCCAGCCCATGGTATTTTACAACATAGCAGCTCAAGTGTATCTGATAATTACAAGCCAGATACAAGCACCCCCCCCCCCTCCCCCGCAGGGGTGCTATTCTTTGTTGTTTGGCTGTTGTTGCAAGGGTACTTACAATTTTGCCACCCCTCAGACTGCAAGGGATGGGGCCTGAAGAGGGGCAATGAGGGGGGGAGGCCTGGGGGGTGAGGTGGGGGAATGAGGGGGGAAGACGAAGGAAGGAGTGAGGTGAAGAACTGAGAGGTGATCTGAAGGGAGGTTCTGGGGGCTGAGGGGCAGCTGAATGGATGGTTCACGGGGTGGGGGGGGGGGGGGGGGGGGGAGAGCTGCTTGCAAGCGATTTGGGTGGGATGGTGCCCTGCATGCGATGTGGGGTGGGGGGAGCAGCAGTTGGCTCTCAGTTGCATCGTGGATCCAATATCCCAAAATGTTCTTTTCCCAAGTACCCTTCCGGAATGGAGAATCCGAGCCCAAGTTGCTGTTAAAATGGAGGAATGCATTTCTCATGTTGGTGAAAGGTGCTCCATATATTTGTTTATTTTATTCTTACACAGGATGTGGGCATCACTAGCTCGGTCAACATCTGTTGCCCATCCATAATTGTCCTTGAGAAATTGGTGGTGAGTCACCTTCTTGAACTGCTGTAGATAATGAGGTGCAGGAAAATCCACAGTGCTATTAGGGAGAGAGTTCCAGGATTTTGACCCAATGACAATGAAGGAACGGTAGTATATTTCCAAGTTAGGATGGTGAGTGACTTGGAGAGGAAAGTCTAGGTGGTGGAGTTCCCGTGTATGTGATTCCCTTGGTCTTTTAGATGGCGCTGTTCACAGGCTTGGAAGGTACTGTTGAAGGAGCCTTGGTGAGTTGCTGCAGTGCACCTTCTAGATGTTGGGGCTGCACTTTTGCAGAAGCACTTGAGAACAAAGAAGCAGACTCATTAAAAAAAACTGTGGTTAGGAAAACACCTGTTACCCTGAGTTAATAGATCCCTGCAGAACTATAAAAATAAACAATCTGAATCTCTCCTTTGAAACTGCCTTGAATTGTCAATTTAAAAGTTTTTAGCAGGCAATGGGGCATGAAATTGAATGTAAACAATGCAGATAAAAGTGTTCTGCCTTCTAAGGCATACCCACAGACTTCCATACTTTAAAAGGCAATGAAATTAAATCTGTGAAAACCACTTCAATGGTTTCCACCACTTTAAAGGGATTACTTACCCCCTTAGCTCACAGACCTGTAAATTTGGCGTACTGACAGGCTTTTTAAAGATGTTCAGGGGTACCATTGAGAACACCAGCCTTATTTTGAGAAAACTATAATTTTTATATACTGACGGTTTAAAGACTGCAAATGGGGAAATAAGTCGAACCAGCCCCATCACAGGAGAAGTCCCGCCTTGAGCTCCTCCACTTCAACACAAGTTTCCCTTACCCCCACTTTCCATGAAGGACCCGCTCGGTACCCTGGCAGTAAATGTTGGAAGGATACTTACCACCTTGCCACTTCTCGGATTGCAAGGTGCCAGACTGGCATTGCCAAAGGACGGGGCCTGAAGGGCGGAGTACTTGGGAGGGGCTGAAGGGAATTTCTGATGGGGGGGACCTTGCCAGTAATTTGGGGGGCTGGGGGGGGGGGGGGGGGGGGTGCAGCCTCAGCTTTTTTTTGAGATCTTTAAAAAAGGTGCTCCCATCTCAGAGGTACAGGACCTGTCAGAAATTAGGTCCCACCCCTCTCACCCTGATGTGCCATGGAATGGCACGGAAAAGCCAATTCAACAACATAAAATCCAAGTGCCATAGCATGGAATGTCGGGGTTGCTCCTAGTGCCACTGGTTTTCCTGCTTGCGGGAGCAGTTAGTCGCGGTTCCGGCAAATCGTGCCCTTTGTCTTGGTGTGTAGATTCAGTAGACTCATCGAAGAAATGGAGGTTGTGAACATCATAAACTTACTCAATAATCGTTCCAAATTTTCTAACATGCTGGCCCTAGTATGGGTAATCTTCAAAGCACTTAGAGAAGTAGCATTTTGGCCAACTACCAGAATCTTCTCTTTGTTCTTCTTGATGCTGCACATAGCATTAGCTAAAGCTATGGCTTTTGGCTTTTCACTTGCATTACTATGTTGTAACAAATATCCAATTTGTGTGGGGAAGGAATGGTTTGATGCTTCCTTGTGTGAGTATTTGCGTCCATGTCACTTAATAGAAGTTTATTAGGCATCTTGTAAACGTTGCACATGTATTACCTGATAAAGCCATACAGGGCGGAGATTTCCCTAAAAATGGCAAAGTGTTATGTTCAGTCGGAAAGCTGGCGTGTATTTCCCCAAAGAAATAAGTGGCTGGACGAGGTCCCCGAAAGTTGACTTCGCCGTCAAAATAAATTCTCTGACCAATCGCCAAATGCGATTTCGGCATCAGCAATCGGAGAATCCAGCCCAAGGTTTCTCAATGAACTTCCCACACTTTGTCGTTTTTTTTGGAGGGGACATGTTTGACACCAACATTGGGAGAGATGGGGCCTAAACGCGCCAGCATGCCCAACTTCACAGAGATGCAAAGACTTCCCCACCTCAGTGATGACCTGTCTCCTCCAGTCTCCCCACCCCGACATTGGGGCCCTACCAATGGGTTGCCCTATATGCCCTGCCCCTTGGCCCTGCCAGGTTGTCAGTGCCAGGGCAGTGTCAAGGCACTGCAACAACCTCGACCACCTGGGGCTTCAATGGCCTCCAAGCCCTCCCTCGGGCATAGTGATCACATCTGGTCTCTGTTTGTGGAGACCAGTAGTGATTCCTAGTAGCGCCATGCTGAATTGCTGCTTAGTGTCCAGGTTAGGTTCCAGGGGACTGAACCTAGGTAGGGTGCTCTTTCAGAGGGTTGGTGTAGACCCCAAAGTGCCGAATGACCCCCTTTTGCACTGCTGGAATTCTCTGGTTCTATTCTATGGTTCCAAGACATCCACACAGACACAAAGAGAATGTGAAAATACCACACAGTGACCCTAGAGTCCGAATTAAACGCGGGTCCCTGGTGTTGTGAGGCAGCAGTGCAACCAGTGTGCCACCGTGTTACCCCATGTTATTTTGTTTCTGCCTTGTTTACTTCAATTATCTTGTTCATTTATTCTATCATGATAGAAATGAGGCTATGACAGGTGAGGACCTTGAGAGGATTGTTATCACTAAGGAGGTAGTGATGGGCAAGCTAATGGGGCTAAAGGTAGACAAGTCTCCTGGCCCTGATGGAATGCATCCCAGAGTGCTAAAAGAGATGGCTAGGGAAATTGCAGATGCACTAGTGATAATTTACCGAAATTCACTAGACTCTGGGGTGGTCCCGGTGGATTGGAAATGAGCAAACGTGACACCACTGTTTAAAAAAGGAGGTAGGCAGAAAGCAGGAAATTATAGGCCAGTGAGCTTAACTTCGGTAGTAGGGAAGATGCTGGAATCTATCATCAAGGAAGAAATAGCGAGGCATCTGGATAGACATTGTCCCATTGGGCAGACGCAGCATGGGTTCATAAAGGGCAGGTCATGCCTAACTAATTTAGTGGAATTTTTTGAGGCCATTACCAGTGCAGTAGATAACGGGGAGCCGATGGATGTGGTATATCTGGATTTCCAGAAAGCCTTTGACAAGGTGCCACACAAAAGGTTGCTGCATAAGATAAAGATGCATGGCATTAAGGGTAAAGTAGTAGCATGGATAGCGGATTGGTTAATTAATAGAAAGCAAAGAGTTGGGATAAATGGGTGTTTCCCTGGTTGGCAATCAGTAGCTAGTGGTGTCCCTCAGGGATCCGTGTTGGGCCCACAATTGTTCACAATTTACATAGATGATTTGGAGTTGGGGACCAAGGACAATGTGTCCAAGTTTGCAGATGACACTAAGATGAGTGATAAAGCGAAAAGTGCAGAGGATGCTGGAAGTCTGCAGAGGGATTTGGATAGGTTAAGTGAATGGGCTAGGGTCTGGCAGATGGAATACAATGTTGACAAATGTGAGGTTATCCATTTTGGTAGGAATAACAGCAAACGTGATTATTATTTAAACGATAAAATATTAAAGCATGCCGCTGTGCAGAGAGACTTGGGTGTGCTAGTGCATGAGTCACAGAAGGTTGGTTTACAGGTGCAACAGGTGATTAAGAAGGCAAATGGAATTTTGTCCTTCATTGCTAGAGGGATGGAGTTTAAGACTTGGGAGGTTATGTTGCAATTGTATAAGGTGTTAGTGCGGCCACACCTGGAGTATTGTGTTTAGTTTTGGTCTCCTTACTTGAGAAAGGACGTACTGGCACTGGAGGGTGTGCAGAGGAGATTCACTAGGTTAATCCCAGAGCTGAAGGGGTTGGATTATGAGGAGAGGTTGAGTAGACTGGGACTGTACTCGTTGGAATTTAGAAGGATGAGGGGGGATCTTATAGAAACATTTAAAATTATGAAGGGAATAGATAGGATAGATGCGGGCAGGTTGTTTCCACTGGCGGGTGAAAGCAGAACTAGGGGACATAGCCTCAAAATAAGGGGATGTAGATTTAGGACTCGGTTTAGGAGGAACTTCTTCTCCCAAAGGGTTGTGAATCTATGGAATTCCTTGCCCAGTGAAGCAGTTGAGGCTCCTTCATTACATGTTTTTAAGGTAAAGATAGATAGTGTTTTGAAGAATAAAGGGATTAAGGGTTATGGTGTTTGGGCCGGAAAGTGGAGTTGAGTCCACAAAAGATCAGCCATGATCTCATTGAATGGCGGAGCAGGCTCGAGGGGCCAGATGGCCTACTCCTGCTCCTAGTTCTTATGTTCTCATCATTAAATTTTGTATATTGATGTTTCATTAAGACACTTGTCGAAGCTTGTAAAGTTCAAAATATATTTTATACATAAACACAACAGTTCTGTCTCTTCTGAAAGGGGAGGGAGGGAGGTGGGGGGGGGGCGAGGGGAGAAGGGTGAACGGAGGGTTTTGACATATCAGTTATTCATTTTACAAGCTCAGGGTCTGAAAGCAGCACATGCCGGATGATCTCGAATGGTCCTTGTACCTGGAGGCTGGGCTTGCACACCTCCACCAGGAGGTATCAGGCTCCATATTACCTTCCTCCAGCTCATCCAATTCTGCTGGCAAGACATCTTCTGGGTGCATGAGCAGTCCATGTTGAATGGCAAAGTTGTGTAACACACTGAGTGTATCTACTTGCTTGGGTACAGAGTCCCATAACGAGCGCGTTCAGCTGGGTGTTTCCCGGCGCTCAGGGTGCTGAGAAACTCCACGGTTTTGAACAGGACTCTGTTCCCATTCGGATAGATTCAGGGCCTGAGCAGGGAACTCCCCGATAAGGCTGCACTTAGTGCCACTTTCTTCACTGAGGAGCTTTGCTGGTACGAAGTCCTTAGTGCAGATGATGCTATTTTCAAATTGTGTCTTGATCTCCCGACCCCCCATCAGAGTATAGATGTATAGATGTATAGATTGTTAATAGCTGAGTCCCCAACTCTGATCCGTATTGCACACTGTTGGAATCCACCTGCAAACTGAAAATTACACGTTATTCCTACTTTCTGTTTACTGTTCTTTAACCAATCCTCTTTCCATGCAAATGTGTTTACCACTTAAACCCTTATGCAATGCCCTTTCATGCGGAACTGTTCTGGCTCCCTGCTTTATTTTAATTTGTCTCCTTGGAGAGAAGCTCCTTGCTTTCGCTCAGTGTCCCCCTGGTAATAACGTATTGTGCAGAATTGCTGGTATATTTACTTCCAACCACTGCAAAACACAAAGAGGACACCAATACGCTGTGCTGCCATGCTGCTTTGTCTAATAAATGACTGTTTTGTGCAGTACTAAAAATCGGGTGGAGAGAAGGAAAAGAAAGGATTCACAATGCCTTAATTTGAACAAACGTCCTGGCCTGCTGTGTAGAATATTTAGGATTTAATTTTTGAACATAGCAATTTAGATTGAGTAAATATTCATACCAGCTCTGTAATTTGTCTTTTGTATTTAAGACTGAGATGACTCAACAGTGATGCTATATTTGCAATTGGGGGATTTTCCAGTTTTGGCAAGTCGCTCTTAGAATTACATTGTGCAGCAGATTGTGTTTTGGGGAGTTAATACGCATTTCCCATTCAAATAAAAAAATAAATTTAAAATTGCTTTAAGGAGCTTGGATGGCATGGAAGATAAGAATGTTGTTCCATCTTTCATTTTGGGAATTTGGTTTGCCATTTCAGTTCAGTATATGTCGGCATATAGATTGACAATGAATTAGAAATCTCGTTCAAAAATATGGTTCTGACGACTTCCGGTAGCAACCATGGAGTGAGTGGTCGCTTATTGAGAGCTCCGGCTCGTGGTGGACCTTTTTCCCGATTTTATGGTGGATTTAATTGACAAAACAGGAGACCAGTGAAGTAGAGGAGCAGGATCCCCCACCAGTGTATAGCTCCGTGGGCCAGAAGTGGTCTGAAAAGGAGAGAACGTTGGTCGAGACGCGAGCTGAGTCTGCGGCACAGGAGAATGTGGCGGGTGATCAGGGATCGAAGCTGCCGGTCCAGTGGTCGATGGAGCAAATGGTGGACTTTCTCCAGGAGAAATTTGCTCAGCAAAGAAAGGAATACCTGGATCAGATTCAGATTGGGATTGACCGTGCGGAACAGAGACTGGAAACTCAGGGCCATGCAATCCAGAAGGCTGAAGGGGCGGTGGCTGAGCACGAGGAGCAGCTAGCCGCAATGGCAGGTGGAGATGGGACTGATGAAGGACCACCAGAAGAGGCTGCAAGAGAAAGTGGAGGATTTGGAGAACAAATCACTCAGGCAGTGAGGGATTAGACGCAGGTGCATATCTGGCACGTGTGTTAGAGACGCTAAAGGGCGTTTTCTCGGCCCTTGGAGGTGGACAGGGCGCTCGGAGAGCTTATGAGGAAGCTGCTGAGGAATGAGCCGCCGAGGGTGATGGTGGTACGAATTCACCGGTTCCTGGACAAAGAACAGATCTTGAGGTGGGCCAGGCATACAAGGAGCTGCATATGGAAAGGGATCGAGCTGCATTTTTACCAAGACTTGGGTGCGGAACGGGCCAAAAGAAGGGCGTGTTTCAACAAGGTGAAATCGGCCCTCTTTAAGAAGGGGATGAACTTCAGCATGCTTTATCCAGCACGTCTGAGGGCCAGGAACTTTATTTTGGATCACCAGATGAGGCGATGAATTTTGTTAAGGACAGGGGTTTGGCTGTTGATGGAGGACATTGAACTTGGGGACGAATAGTTGTGTCCTTGTGCTGCTGCTAAATTTCTTTTTTCTGTGGGTTCTGTATGTATTGTGTTGCTCAGTTATGAATGCCGGGTTAACTTTGTTTTTAATGGAGGATGGTGGGTGGAGTGTTTGTTGGGGATTGTGATGTTGTGCATATGTATCTTCAAGTGGGGAAGAAGGAGATCAGTGGGGCTAGGATGCTTGGCACCATGGGTGGGGGCTACCAGGCTAGCTGGGCGGGCTAGCTCAGGGAAGTGCAGGTTTCTACTTTTCCGCTTCTACCGCCACAGGGGATACAGGACAAGGTAGTGTCAAAAACGGGAGTGGGGGAGGGGAAGGTCTCAAAAATTTATAAAGAGCTCGTGGAGTGGGCGGGAACCCAGATAGGGGAGGTAAAGCGAAGATGAGCTGGGTAAGGAGTTAGAGGCGGGCCTGTGGGAGGATGCTCTGAGTAGAGTCAACACGTCCTCATCATTTGCCAGGCTCAGTCTGATATGGTGGTTCACCGTGAACACGTGACTGTGACCCGGATGAGCAGGTTTTTGGGATAGAGGATAGGTGTGTGAGGTGTGCAGGAGGGCCCGCAAATCAAGTCCACATGTTTTGGTCATGTCCGAAGCTTAGGGGACTCTGGCAAGGATTTACTGATGTCATGTCCACTGTATTTAAAGAAAAAAAAGGATGGCACCGAGTCCAGAGGTGGCGATTCCTGGAGTGTCAGAAGACCCCGGAGTCCAGGGGGTGAGAGAGGCTGAGGTTTTGGCCTTTGCCCCCTTGGTAGCCCGGAGACGGTTCCTATTATCCTGGAGGGACTCTGGGCCCCCGAAATCGGGGGTATGGGTCAACGACATGGCTGGGTTCCTCAGGCTTGAGAAAGTTTAGTTCCCCCTCAGAGGATCAATGTTAGGGTTCGTTCAGAAATCGACTTCTTTGGGGAAAACTGAAAATGTTAGCAGATACAATAGGAGGGGGGTGGTTAAGGAATGGGGTGGGGGGTAGGGGAGTTAGTTAAGTTTAGTTCAGGCGGGATCAGCGAAAGGAGATGGAGGGACTGGAGAATTGTGTGTCTCAGCCATGTTGGCTGGGTATGGTTGCTGGCTTGCGGGTGGGGGGGGCTGCTACTATGTACTGAATTATGTTTACATTTGTTTTTGTACTTTCTGTTATTATAAAATCATAAATGTTTAATAAAAATGTTTTGTAAAAAAAATATGGTTCTGACAACAAATTGATTTAAAATAACTTTTTAATTTAAAAAAATGGCCCAAAGCACTTCACAAATTAATGTACTAGGGGAAAGACAGCTCGTCAGGAAAGAAGAGATTAAGAGTGACCGAGAGCTTGGTCTTGAGAAGATTTTTAAATGTGGTAATGTTTAATGAGTGTGTTACAGAGTGGAACACTGATGTGATTGAAGGCTGTGCCACCAGGTTTAATAATAATAACCTTTATTGTCACAAGTAGGCTTACATTAACAGTGCAATGAAGTTACTGTGAAAATCCCCTAGTCGCCACATTCTGGTACCTGTTCAGGTACATGGAGGGAGAATTCAGAATGTCCAAATACCTAACAGTACATCTTTTGGGACTTGTGGGAGGAAACCAGAGCACCCGGAGGAAACCCATGCAGACACGGGGAGAAAGTGCAGACTCCACACACACAGTGTCCCAAGCTGGGAATCGAACCTGGGACCTGGAGCTGTGAAGCAATAATGCAACCCACTGTATTACCGTGCTGCCCATGCTGCACTCAGTGAGGCCCACAGTACCTAAAAGGTCTCAAGTCCACTTCCGCATTAAAGTAATTAAGAAAAGATCCAAAGGCAGAATGAAGACAATTATTCTTTCCCAGTGAGTAGTCATGATCTGGGATGCACTGCCCAAAAGGGTGATTGAAGTAGTTTCAATAGTGACTTCCAAAAGGGAGTTGAATAACAATTGAAATGGAAAAATGTGCAGGGGCAGGCAAGTGAAAGTAATTGGATAGCTCTTTCCAACAGCCAGCTGAAAGGCTGGGGAGACTTCTCCTCTGCCATATCATTCTATGATTATATTGATCACAACTTACTCTATCTTGATACTTTATATAAAATGTATTTACAAAATTTGTCTTGTGTAATAAAACTGCGTGGAGCTGAATCATTTTATCTTGCAGGTAATCGTCCATTTCATAGAATCCCTAAAGAATCATAGAACCCCTACAGTGCAGAAGGTGACCATTCGGCCCATTAAGACCCCCAGAAGGATAACTCTACCTATGCCTCCCCTCACATCCCATCACCCAACCTAACCTTTAGAACCCTAAGAGGCAGTTTATCATGGCCAATCCACCTTACCTGCACATCCTTGGACTGTGGGAAGAAACCGGAGCGCTCAGAAAATCCTCGCTGACACAGGGAGAAAGTGCAAACCCCACACAAGGTCGGAATTGAACCCGAGTTCCTGGCGCTGTGAGGCAGCAGTGCTAACTGCTCTGCCACCGTGCCACCTTTGTGCTGTTGCATCATTTAGTTTTGAGTTACGCATCAACATTTCAGTGTAATTATTTTAAATCAATCCACAAATTTAAGCCTGTTCTTTTTTTAAAATATTACCAAATTGGTCAGTGTTGAATAGTCCATGAATTACTGTTTCAGAAACCAGACTTTCCCCATCATTTCTGTAATATGCTAGCAAATATTTTAAATATATGTTTTGCTAGCTGTCACGAAAAAGGATTTAAATATAAATGCTAGCTGCTGATACTTTACAGTTACATTTGTAAGTGCAGGATTTATGCCCGAGGTCTAAATTTGCTCAATTGTACCACTGATTTGCTTTTTGTCGTCTTCCATTTGATGGGCACTAGAATTTTTCCACATCAGCAAGCTCCTTTCATAAGCCACCAAAAGGTCACACCCGCCTCAAAACAGCTCTCTTTCCCTGTGTGACTACGGTATAATTGGCTGATTGTGTTTGTGGTGATTGACTCTCCCCTCCCCCATCGCAGTCCCAGATAGATGCTAGCTCCCCGAGGAGAATCTCTGCGATCGGCTCTGCTCCTCACAGACGAAGGCAGGGCCATTACGCAGTTTGCAGCTGCAGCAGAAGCATCCATTTTTGTCTGATACCAGCTTCGTGCCTCGCAGGGGTTAGCGTTTGTCCTCCCAGATGCTGTAAATCTGAACTCCGTACGACAGCTCTTAATTCTTTCAGTGAGCAGTGGCAGCTTTCATATGATGCGTTGAGATGGTACACCAGGAGAACTGTGCTTATCAGGTAAAGATGTCGTGATATGGAGAAAGATGCACTTGAAGTCTGCTTAGCCCGCTTTGTGAACTGCAGCAGTTTACTGTATTGTACATTCTGCTTGTCCTTAGTAACATATTAATTTAACGCAAAAAACGATTTCTAAATATTTTTAAAAATTGGGCCCTTTTGGCACTAGAATTTAATGACAGCGTGTAAAGCTTATGCAACAGTGCATTTTAGAGCAGAATTTATTGTGCGTGTGCGTAGATGAGGAGGAGGAAAAGAGGAGGAGGAGAGAAAAAGATCAAATACAGAGCCAGAGGGAAGTTAAATTCATCAGATTAAGACATTGTTTCAAGACAATATATGCATTGTCACAAAACATTAATTGATGTTTTAGTTACATAATTGTGAAAAAATTGCATTTGGGACACTGATAGATTGCCCAGCAGCAATTAAAGTTTTTTCTCTCTCTGGCATTACTGTAACTAATGAGTTCATGCCCTTTGGGAATTCTGACTGTGGTGGAGAGTATGCAGCAATCTTTCTTTGTGATGTTGTAGTTACTACCTATTGGAAAAATAACTATGTGAAAATTTATATGATTGTAAATCTTGCTTCTGTTGAGACAAAACCTCCACTCTAATTTCTTAAGTAATCACTGAACTGAATTTTGATGGCGGTAGATTATGATTGTTTTTCTAGATGCCATTTTCTAATAGCATAATCAAACTATTTGAATAGTGGGGGAAATAAGCTAACCAAGCCCACAGAAGTAAGTGACCTAAAAGGAATTGATCAACAGAGTCCATGGCCTCTGGGCAGTCTGATTATGGTGGAGAGGATGCAGCACACTTTCTTTGTTATGTTTGGTGACTACATTGAAGTACCTTGCTTCAGTAACTGGAAACCCTGTGGAGGCCTATGTCAATGCTCTGTCTGGACAGCAGCAGATAGTTACAGTAAATCAAGACCACCATTTATCAGTTTATAAGCACAATGTGGTGCATCAAATTTTCAAATGTCCACAAAAAATAATTTTATTTGCCACCACAAGAAAAGCCAGAGTATAATCATTATTTCACCTGCTTTAAGAATTTATCTAAATCAATTATAATGCATCTATGAATATTGGTCAAATGGTTCTTTTGACAAAATAGATGGCAGAACCAATCTGGTGCAAACAGAGTATGCCATGTTTACAAGTGTGGAGTACTGTATTCAAGCCACAAATTCAGGACCATGTAGACATCTGGCCACTGAACTCTGGAGAGAAACATTTAAGCCTCCCAAGGCAGAGCAGTGAAGGGCTGTTGGGCTGAATGCAGGACCAGAGTTGACATGTTGAGAAAAGGCTGGAGCAACTTGAGGTCTTCTGCCTTGAAGACATGCAGCTGAGAAAAGCTCTGTTTAAAAGAACAAAAAAATAGTGATATAAAAATAATGGCCAAGAAATTCTGCATTAAACAGCCTCCTATGTTTCCAATATAGTGGGCGGGTTTTGTACCCCATTACAAAGTGTGCCGCCTGCCATATTGGTAAATGACAAAATATTAGAGGGAGTTTCCTGCACCTGAAACAGGAATAAGTCCTTCATGTTTGCAAACAAGTAGCCTATCACCTAATTGAAGTCCACCCTGCAAGATTGGTTTACCCTGAGGCAAATAATTAACCACACAATTTATCCCTGACTAACATGATTAAAACAGATTATTGGTCACTAATTACCTTGCTAAATTCCTAAATTACAGCAGTGACTACACTTCAGAAGTGCTTGATTGGCTGTAAAGCACATTGAGACATTCATTCTGAGATTGTGAATAGCATGATATGAAGGTGCATTCTTTTATATCCTAAGCATCTCTTAGAATTTTAGACCAGGATAAAAGATGCCCAACTGTAGCCACCAATAAGTAATAAAGCACGTGTGTAGACGCCTCCCCCAGAGCTTATAGTCAGTACGTTTATCTATTTTTGCATTTGAAATAACCAGATACAGCTTTAGGATGAAAATGTACTTCAGTTCACTTCTGGTAATGTTCTAAACACAGCATTTTGTAATTCATGTCTGAAGTGAAATTTTATTTTATTTTTTTGGGCTTAATCCCTGCAATCTATGAACCAGCCCCTTTCATAACTGGATAATAGCTAATTTTAAACTGAATACCAGTTGACAGTGACAAATGCAAACATACCTATGCAGCTGGGAATTTTTTTGCTTTGCCAAATTAGTTTTACAGCAAAGGATGCTGCAGCTTGGGGAACTGAGACTATTCATTTGACTACATAAAGCAGGCATTGTGTATAGCACAAGATGGAGCTGAATGATGTGTTTGAACCTACGCACTTTTTTTTTCTGAGTTGTTTTGTTGATCATAAGAATGTTTTAATGTATTCCAGGGCTGTGTTTGGAATGTAACACCGAGCACAGCAACATAACCAATTTTGTAGTAAGTTGTGATTTTTAAAAATATATTAGCTTTATTTCATGAAGATGATTATTTGTTATTTTTTTCAGATTGGAAAGTCAAATATTTAACAATAATCAGTCAAGGTTAATACCTTAAAGTGGGAAAAAAACAAGTTGTATAGTTTTCCAGAAGGGCACATTGACAGAATTGCATCTCACATTGTACATTGGATTTAAATGCTTTAGGGTTCGGGCAAGTCAGTACCAGTCATATATTGGGCACACCAGTGGCTACCCTCAGTTTTTGGGGGCAATGTTGGATTGAGTCACAGTTACTGTTGTCACTGAACTATGCACAGTTTTGGTCACCTTAAGGCATTAGCATTGGAAGGAGTTCAGAGAAGGTTCAATGGCTGATTCTTGGGACGAGGGTCTTATGAGAAACGGTTGAGCAAATTGGGCCTATCCTCATTGGAGTTTAGAAGAATGAGAGGTGATCTTATTGAAATGGAAAATATTCTGGGTGGGTTTGGCCGGGTGGATACTGAGAGGATACATGGATACATGGGGGATATCCAGAACTAGGGGATACAGTTTCAAAATAAGGAGTCTCCCATTTAAAATGATGATGAGAAGAAGTTCGCCATCTAAGAGTTGTTAGGTTTTAGAATTATTTTGTAGAGAGAGCAGTGAAGGCTGGATCACTAAATATATTCAAGACGTGCAGATTTTTGAGTGACAAGAGAGTCAAAGATTATGAAGAGCAGGTAGCAAAGTAGAGTTAAGGCAACAGTAGATCTGGCATGACCTTATTCAATGGTGGAGCATGCTCGATGGGTCAAATGGCCTACTGCTGCTCCTATAACTTATGTTCTTGTGTACTATGCAGCAGGAAGAGAATGGTGATGAGTTTTGTTTCTGTTTTGTCATCAGGCTGCTCCTCATTTTGCAGTTTTGTTCTGAGATTGGTAAAGACCATAATACATAGGAGCAAAATTAGGCCACTTGGCCCATCGAGTCTGCTCCGCCATTCAATCATGGCTGATATATTCTCATCCCCATTCTCCTGCCTTCTCCCCATAACCCCATATCCTCTTATTAATCAGGAACCTATCTAACTCTGTCTTAAAGACACCCAATGATTTGGCTCCACAGCCTTCTGCGGTAAAGAGTTCCACAGATTCACCATGCTCTGGCTGAAGAAATTCCTCCTCATCTCAGTTTTAAAGGATCATCCCTTAGTCTGAGATGGTGTCCTCTGGTTCTAGTTTTTCCTACAAGTGGAAACATCCTCTCCACGTCCACTCTTCCGAGGCCTCGCAGTATCCAGTAATTTTCAATAAGATCCCCCCTCATCCTCCTGAACTCCAATGAGTACAGACCCAGAGTCCTCAACAGTTCCTCAAATGACAAGTTCTTAATTCCAGGGATCATTCTTGTGACCCTCCTCTGGACCCTTTCCAAGGCCAGCACATCCTTTCTTAGGTACGGGGCCCAAAACTGCTCACAAAACTCCAAATGGGGACTGACCAGGGCCTTATACAGCCTCAGAAGTACATCACTGGTCCTGTATTCTAGCCCTCTTGACATGAATGCTAACATTGCATTTGCCTTCTTAACTGCTGACTGAACCTGCACATTAACCTTAAGAGAATCATGAACAAAGACTCCCAAGTCCCTTTGTGCTTGTGATTTCCTAAGCATTTCCCCATTTAGAAAATAGTGATGCCTAATTCCTCCTTCCCTAACCTCACACTTTTCTACATTGTATTTCATTTGCCTCTTGATTGCCCACTCTCATGGCTTGTCCAAATCCTCCTGCAGCCCCCTTGCTTCCTCAATACTACCTGTCCCTCTACAGATCTTTGTATCATCTGCAAACTTAGCAACAGTGTCTTCAGTTCCTTCTTCCAGATCATTAATGTATATTGTGAAAAGAAGGGCACAAGTCTTCAACTCTTGGGAAAGGGGGTGTTTTTATTCGAAACAGAGCTCTCATACTCAGACTGGCACCTGTTCCATAGTTGCATTTCTTTGTGAGGGTATATTCCCATTTGATATTGCTCCAGTTAGAATGGACTCTTAAATGAGGCACTTTTTTTCCTTCCTGTTTCTCATTGATAATAATAATCGATTGTCACAAGTAGGCTTCAATGGAGTTACTGCCCATAAAAGCCCCTAGTTGCCACATTCCTGCTCGGGGAGGCCGGTACGGGAATTGAACCCGCGCTGCTGGCATTGTTCTGCATTACAAGCCAGCTGTTTAGCCCACTGTGCTAAACCAGCCCCAATTCAATAGAGGAAGAGTAACGTGGAAATGATGTTTTGGCCAAGAGTGGACTTGGGAGTGGGTTAACTTCGCTAAATAAGAATAGCTGTAGTAGCCCTACAATCCCCAACTACGGATCAAAATGGTTTCAGGTTATGGTGTATTTTTTCTGCATTGACAAATCTAGGACAAATCTACACTTTGCTCTGAACATATATTTCAAACATCTACAAAGTAGATTTACTGCAGCACAGTGACGGCTGTTTAACATTTTTAATAAATATATCCATAGTAGAGAGATATGCTACTCAAGAATCTGTCTCCAATCATGGACTTATTTCAAACAAATGAGAGTCCAGAATCTCCGACCCCCCCGCCGAGTCGGAGAATCGCCGGGGGCGGTGTGAATCCCGCCCCTGCCAGCCACCAAATTCTCCAGCACCAAAGATTTGGCGGGGTCGGGAATCACGTTGCGCCAGTCGGCGGCTGCTCACAGCGGACCCCCAGGGATTCTCCGGTCCGCGATGGGCCAAAGTCCCGCTGGCGTAAATTAGACTAGGTCCCTTACCGGCGGGATCTGGCGGTGCGGGCGGGCTCCGGTGTCCTGGGGGGGGAGGGGGGGGGGCGATCTGGCTCCGGGGGGGGTTCCCCACAGTGGCCTGGCCTGAGATCGGGGCCCACAGATCCACGAGCGGGCCTGTGCAATGGGGGCACTCTTTTCCTACGCTTCAGCCGTGTCAGCCTCCGCGATGGCCGAAGCGGAGGTGAAACCCCCCCCCCCACACACACACACACACACATGCACGGGGATGACGTCAGCAGCCGCTGATGCTCCTGCGCATGCGCGGACCTGTGCCGGCTGGCGGAGTCCCTTCGCCCCAGCTGGCGTGGCGCCAAAGGCCTTCCACGCCGGCCAGCGGGGCGCAAGCCACTCCGGTGCCGGCCTAGTCCCTGAAGGTGTGGAGGAATCCACACCTGACGCCGGTGTGGTTCACGCCTCTCCATCCCGCCTGGACCCCCCGCCCCACCAGGTACGGGAGAATCCCGCCCGAGATCTTTCAAACAGTGCTTAATTATTGAAAAATTATTGAACAAATGCATTATGTAAGGGGTGGCATTTGCTTATCGCTCTGCACTCTGATTTAATAGCTGCGTACTCTGACTGCTGCATCATTAATCGTTGGTTAGGTAGCAGCAGCTATGTGCAGTAGTATTGAATAACATGAAAGGGATTGTTTTCAGTGCCATTACTGACATTACCAACAGATGCATTCATCTGGTTTATCAAGTAATCGTTTATTTTTCTGTCCTTGATTTTATAAGAATAAAGTATTAGCTTGAATATCTTCCAAGTTTTGGTTTAAAACAATGTCATGACTTAAGGCTCTAATTTAAACAAAAACGACTGAAGTTGTTGGTCACGAACACCACATAAACAACCCTAATTTCAGGAATTCCTAAATGCTACAGATGTACGGGCTTGGCTGAACACAGTTAGAATAATTGGGGCATAAGTAACCCTTGAATATCAGCACTTGCTTATATAACTTTATCTGCAAATCTGTTTTAGTTCACATTTTAAACAACCCAGTGTTTCTAGATCTGCTCGCAGTGTTTCTAGATGATTTGGAGGAAAATGTAACTGGTCTGATTAGTAAGTTTACGAACGACACAAAGGTTGGTGGAATTGCGGATAGCGATGAGGATTGTCAGAGGATACAGCAGGATTTAGATCGTTTGGAGACTTGGGCGGAGAGATGGCAGGTGGAGTTTAATCCAGACAAATGTGAGGTAATGCATTTTGGAAGGTCTAATACAGGTAGAGAATATACAGTGAATGGTAGAACCCTCAAGAGTATTGACAGTCAGAGAGATCGAGGTGTACAGGTCCACAGGTCACTGAAAGGGGCAACACAGGTCAAGAAGGCATACGGCATGCTTGCCTTAATTGGCCAGGGCATTGAGTATAAAAATTGTCAAGTCATGTTGCAGCTGTATAGAGCCTTAGTTCGGCCACACTTGGAGTATAATGCTCAATTCTGGTCGCCACATAACCAGAAGGATGTGGAGGCTTCAGAGAGGATGCAGAAGAGATTTACCAGGATGTTGCCTGGTATGGAGGGCATTAACTTTGAGGAGAGGTTGAATAAACTTGGTTTGTTCTCACTGGAACGAAGGCGGTTGAGGGCCGACCTGATAGAGGTCTACAAAATTATGAGGGGCATAGACAGAGTGGATAGTCAGAGACTTTTCCCCCATGGTAGAGGGGTCAGTTACTAGGGGGCATAGGTTTAAGGTGCGAGGGGCAATGTTTAGAAGAGATGTACGAGGCAAGTTTTTTACACAGAGGGTAGTGGATGCCTGGAACTCGCTGCCGGAGGAGGTGGTGGAAGCAGGGACGATATTGACGTTTAAGGGGCATCTTGACAAATACATGAATAGGATGGGAATAGAGGTATATGGACTCCGGAAGTGTAGAAGATTTTAGTTTAGACAGGCAGCATGGTCGGCACAGGCTTGGAGGGCCGAAGTGCCTGTTCCTGTGCTGTACTTTTCTTTGTTCTTTGAGCTCGCCTTGAGACCTCTGATTCTCCCACTGCCCCTCCCCCACCGGGACCTGGCTCCTCCAGCATTAGGCACTCATCCATCATCCCTAGGCCCTGACCTCACCCTCCTCATCGCTATGCCTGAGCTTCCCCCCCCCCCCCACAAACCAATCCCAAACTATTCCCCACTGCTAGGTTCTGGTCCGTCTGTGCCCCCCTCATAGCCACCACAACAGGGTCAGAACCCCTCTTTACACTGCAGACCTACCTACTGCTGCTGCAGACTTCAGTGAACTACTCCTGGAGCTGTTAACCACACAGCATGCGGGAAGATCCCGAATTGAAGAGTTCCCTTCTTTTCTGACCAGCCTGTCACCCTGCGTGTCATATCTGCAAGTTATGTCCATATAGTACCAAGCGTGCAAGCCACGTGGTAAAGACTGGTAATTCACTGCCAGTTCCATGTGCCGGTCTGGTACGGTGATATATGGAGTAATTCAAAGGCTTGTAAAGCTCTATATTTTTATTCATTTGATTTGAACCTTGGAGTATGTTACCAAAACATTCTGCTTTAGATAGAAAAGCTCTTGAGGGCCATCACCTCCCATTTACCCCTGTGATCCTTACATTCTGTAATGTTGATCAGACCAAGTTTCTATTGGGATCCATTTTGGTGATGAACATTGTCTTTGTGAAGGCTAAATGAAGTGCACAGTGCTTAGCACTGCTGCCTCACAGCGCCAGGGTCCCGGATTCCATTCTGCCCTTGGGTGATGTCTGTGGAGTTTGCACCTTCTCTCCTTGTCTTTGTGGGTTTCCACCGGGTGCTCCGGTTTCCTCCGTAGTCCCATGATGGACAGGTTAAGTGAATTGGCCATGCTAAATTGCCCCTTGTGTTCAAAAGCTGGGTGGGGTTACAGGAATAGGGCAGGGGAGTGGGCTGAGGTAGAGTGCTCTTTCAGATGGCCAGTGCAGACTTGATGGGCTGAATTGCCTTCTACACAGTAGGGCTTCTATGATTATTTATTGAATGTTAATATTTACTTTTCAGCAGTACTCTCCTTTGGAAGATATTCCAAAGCATTGAACCTTACAGCTTAGATCAGGGGTGGGTAAACTTTTCCGTGCAAGGGCCACATTCAGAAATTCACAATTTTAAAGGGCCGCATAGTATATTAAGTAAAATAATTACTTCACCCGGTTATGATTCTGGGCGCCTCATATAGAACACAGAACAGTACAGCACAGAACAGGCCCTTCGGCCCTCGACGTTGTGCCGAGCAATGATCACCCTACTCAAGTCAACGTATTCACCCTATACCAGTAAGTAACCCAACAGCCCCCCCCCCCCATTAACTTTAAAAAAAAAAATATATATATATTTTTTTTAATCACTTGGTGGGCCGCATAAAGACCTTTGGCGGGCCGCATGCGGCCCGTGGGCCGTAGTTTGCCCACCCCTGGCTTAGATGGAGGCCACTTGACCCATTTTGTCTGTACCAGCACAATGCTGCGCAATACTGAAGCATCACAAAATTAATTTCGGTGCTGCACTCTTTATGTTTAACCGTGTCTCATTTTTGTCTGTTTCAAATAACTATCCAAATTTCCTTTCAAGAATGGAATGACCTCTGTCTCGGTTATTCCTTTTGGTAGCATATTCCATGCTCCAACTACACTGAAGACATGCTCTAGCCTTTTCCTCACTCCTGTTATTAACTCCTGAACCAGAGCTAATAGTCACTCCCTATCCACTCAATAAAAATAGTGGGCGTGGACACGATGGGCCGAAGGGCCTCCTTCCATGCTGTAAAACTCTGTCTCTATGACATCATACTTGTAAAATAGATGAGGTCCCAACCATACATCCTGCCAACACCAAGAGCCACCTCTTCGCAAATCTGAAACTCGGGCCCAAAATTTATTTGATAATGCCTCTGTGAAGTGCATTGAAATATTTTACAATATTAAAGGTACTATGTCAATCCAAATTATTATTATGTAGCTCCAGTGAAAAATGCTCCTCCGAACTTCAGTTCCCTAATCTTGACCTCATCCTGGTGAATCTGTGCCGTATGCACCCTCTGGTTTTAATTTGCTTTGCACCCAAAACTGCAAATAGTACTTTAACTGTGGCCCAACCACAGTTTCGTATAAAGGTATCATTACTTTTTTAACTGTTGGACTTTGGTTCTACTTGCAGTATAAAACCCAACATTCTGCTCGTCTTTTTTTATGTAACTGCAGTCACATTTTCAGGAATTATGCATTTCAATCCCAGTCACCCATCACCTTCAGTGTCTTTCCATTAAACTTTCATCCGCACTTTTTCTTTACCATCCAAAATCTATAACCTCTCTCTTACCCGTATGAAATTGTATCTGCCACTGATCTGCCTATCTTGTACTTGTATTCCTGAATGTTTTTATGGCTGCTCACACACTGTTTATTTACCAAACTCCCTACTTTTGTGCAGTCACCAAACTTGGTGATTCTGTCGCTGATGAGCCAACTCCCAATCATTTTCATTACACTTGGATTCCCTCCTGACATGCTCCATTTTGAACCTTTCTTTAGTCTGAGTTGCACTAATTTACACTGGCTCTTCATTTTGTCTCAAAACCCTGGGCTAGAGTGTAGTCAATTCCAGCCCTACTTGACCTGGAGCTACAACACAGGTGAAATTAGATTTCATTTAAAATACCCAAGGTCCTTGGTTGAGCCCAATAAACTGCAGTCACCAGGTTTGTAACTTTAACACAAGTAACCTTTGATTATGCACTGTATTATAATTAAACTGACAGAAAATGTAATGACTATTTAATACCCCTTTCCCCCCCCCTCCCCTTTCTAACTACCCCCACTCTCTATTTACACACAGACTCACAACAGAGGGGAAAGGGTGGTTGAAAGGTAAAGAAAATATTAAAAGGATAAAGGATCTTTGATGCACTGGGATGACTTCCAGTTACTGTCCTTAAGTTCAGGCTTTAATTTTGGTATTTATTCCTTCCAGGTTTGAGATGGTTTTCTCTGGCAAAGTTGTCTGCTTTCTCCGTAGATTCAGGGTTATTTCAAGTTGACAATAAATATGTACCAGACACTCACTGATTTTAGAACAACAAAGCAGTACTTTCACTCCAATAAGCAAGAGAGAGAGAGAGAGAACACATTCCTTCTCCTTCTAAGGTCTAAAAGTTTCTGCCAAGTTCTCTCAGAAAGCATCATGCAGAAACCATCATGCAGAAACCAGTCTCTGACTGTTGTCAGTCAGAACACTGTCCCTGGCCAACCCATCAGTTGTCAATTAACCAATCGAACCAAGTCCCATCAAAGCTGCTCCCGAAGATTTACTCCAAAGAGGCTGGTTTCTCCTCTCCAAAATACAAAACCTGGAAACATCATGTCCTGGCAAGCACTCTTCTGCTTATAATCACATCTTGATTATGGGTCCACAGATCAAAATAACAAAAGAAATAGGAACAAAGGAAATACACAGGAAGGACTCTTGCAGTTTCCTGTCAATGAATTTTTATCCATGTTGTCAGATTTCCTCTAATACCATTGTATGATAAGAAATAAGAGGCAGGAATAGGCCATTCAGCCCATTGAGTCTGCATCACCATTCATTAAGGTCATGTCTAATCTGATTGTGGCCTTAACTCCACTTGCCTGTTAGTTCCTCCATAACACTTGTAAGTCTTGTTAAACACAGCCTTGAATATATTAAGTGACTCCGCCTCTACTGCTCTCTGTGACGTTACAGAATCACAACAGTGCAGAAGGAGGCCACCCGGCCCATTGAGTCTGCATCGACCCTTTGAAAGAGTCCCCCACCCCATCCCCGCAATCCCACCCAAACTTTGGACACTAGGAGGCAATTTAGCATGGCCAATCCACCTAGCTCCATCTTTGGACTCTGGAAAGAAACTGGAGCACTTGGAGGAAACTGAAGACATGGTGAGAACGTACAAACTCCCCAATGTCGGAAATTAACCGTGGTCCCTTATGCTGTGAGGTGGCAGTGCTAACCATTATGCCACAGACTAACAGAATTCCAAAGACTAACAACCCCCCAGGAGGAGGAATTCCTCCTCATTGCCATCTTAAATGAGAGATACCTTTTTGAAACTGTCCTCCCTCGTTTTAGATTCCTGCATGAGAGGTAAAATCCTTTTAATATCTACCCTGTTAAGCCTCTTGGCATGTTTCCAAAAGATATCTATTATTCCCATTCTCCTAAACGCCAATGAATATGGGAGCCTTTCCCCATAAGCCTCATCCTGGGAATCTGCTTAGTGAACCTTCACTGAACTGTTGCCAATGCAAGTACATATATTTTTGAACCGTTCCACAGTTGCTTATGTTACTATATAGTTCATTGGTTAGTTGCATGATGAATACTGGATGAATGGGCATGAGGGGGTGTGAGTTGCATTGAGTTGACATGCAGAGTTGAGAGGCCAAGGGGAGTGGTTAGGGAGCAGAAATTGGCATTGAATTGGAATGAAGGGTATAAGGGCAATGGGAGTAGCTGTGGGCCATGGGTAATAACTTTTAAATTTATCTTTCAAAAGGTTCCTGAATCCAGACTATGGTCATGATGCCTTTGTGAACCATGAGTAATGGAGAAACTGGTCTGGCTCCATGAAAATTGTGGGGGGCGATGCCAACCTCCACAATGAAGCCATCGAGGTTGAGAATGCCTGCACTCATATCCCATGTTGATAAACATTACTGGTGCCAGGAATGGGTGTGGGAATCTCACATTCACGTTATTGTTAATCAGACATCTGCTTTACAATGACTGAGCTTCCACAGCCCTCTGGGGTAGATAATTCCAAAGATTCACAACCAGCTGTGCAAAGTAATGTCCTCATCTCAGTCCCAAGTAGCTTCCCCCTTACTTTGAAATTCTGCCTCCTGGCTCTAGGTGTGTTTTACATTCATAAAAACGGCCGTAAAGGCCTTGGAAATCGGCCCATCGGCCAGGGGTGAATAGCTGCTCGCCGTAAAAAAACGGCGGGCAGCGATTCGTGTCGGGTGCGGGCGTGGGGGGGGGGGGGGGGGGGAGAATAGCGGGAGGGCATTGGACCAGCGTGTCCGTAAAAATTTACGCCGCCCGCTATTCTCCGAATTTTCGTGAGCGCGGAGAATTGAGCCCACGCTACCTTATCTTTCCAAACCAGAGACATTCTCGCAACAGCCAAACCCACTTGTGCTGCAATCACTGCATACTCCACTGACAGCCAGTCTTTGACAATATACCTCCTGCAATGTGGGCGGCATGGTAGCACAGGTGGACGGCACGGTAGCACAGTGGTTAGCACTTCACAGCACCAGGACCCCAGGTTCAATTCCCGCTTGGGTCACTATCTGTGCGGAGTCTGCACGTTCTCCCCGTGTCTGTGTGGGTTTCCTCCGGATGCTCCGGTTTCCTCCCACATGTCCCAAAAGACGTGCTTGTTAGCTAAATTGGACATTCCGAATTCTCCCTCAGTGTACCCAAACAGTTGCCGGAGTGTGGCGACTAGGGGCTTTTCATAGTAACTTTGTTGCAGTGTTAATATAACGTAAGCCTACTTGTGACACTAATAAAGATGATTATTATTGACAGGCCCAGAAGAAGCACCTGGTAAATCCAACTCCGCATTCCAACCCTTTTCTTCCCATAATACCAAATTGCCATTTTGCTTCCATAGCATTGCCTTGTGCCACCGAGGCTCGGTGTTCTCAATACTGCTTTACAATCCACCCTGAAGCCTGCATTCCTAGCTTCAGGCTGTTTCATGTTGCCTTCTATCTTGTATATCCTTCAATTTTAAAAAATGTTGACATATTGGTTGAGAGGGTGGCACAGTGGTTAGCACTGGGACTACGGCGCTGAGGACACGGGTTCGAATCCTGGCCCTGCGTCACTGTCCTTGTGGAGTTTGCACATTCTCCCCTTGTCTGCGTGGGTTTCACCCCCATAACCCAAAGATGTGCAGATTAGGTGGATTGGCCATGCTAAATTGCCCCTTGATTTGAAAAAAAATAACTGGGTACTCTAAATTTAAAAAAAAACATATTGGTTGAGGAACATAAAATGATGACCAAGGCTTTTGTAGTTTGCATGCAGAAGTGGACAGAGTGTAGCACTCTATTTCCACAATACCATACAAATTAATTAGGGCTGCTGATGGAATATTGTGTGTTGCTTGGATACAAGTGTGCCCTTGACTCAACAGGAGGAACACTATGGGAGGCCTTGTCTTCTTTTAAAAATGTACTTTTAAGGCGGTAACGCAAGTGCAACCTGTTTCACATTGTCTTTGGATTCTATTCTCCAATTGGAAAATATTTCCTGATGTCAACGGCTAGGATTTCCTGTTTTGTTGTTGCAACTTTTGAGACAATAAATATTGTAAAATAACGTATGAAATGTCTTTTTTAATATCCTTTGAGACATCAAATATTGGAGTTTGTTACCTTCTCACAAATGCTCATCAATAATCCATTGTAGATAAAAACATTCTGCAATATCCTATATGTAATATACACCCAGCTCTATTTTCTGGTATGATCCACAGATGAATTACTCAGCCTGCAACAATGAGGCTGCTGTTATGAATCCTTCAGGCGAGCATTGCCATATGTTAACCATAGAGGGGATTCTGGCCATGATGAAATGCTTTGGCACCTTCAGCTGGAAGAACAAACTCAACCTACACACACATTTTGCATATTAATTATTCACCACCTGAAGAATAGCTGCAGTAGCCGAGGTCAGTTGATCAGTTGTAAGGAAGGATTGCGACCAGCCAAAAGGAGTTTCATCTCTGCAGAGGGACTGATTCTGAACTGAACCGAAGCCTGTTATAGAATCATAGAATTTACAGTGCAGAAGGAGGCCATTCGGCCCATCGAGTCTGCACCGGCTCATGGAAAGAGCACCCTACCCAAGGTCCACACCTCCACCCTATCCCCATAACCCAGTAACCTCACCCAACACTAAGGGCAATTTTGGATGGCCAATCCATCTAACCAGCACATCTTTGGACTGTGTGAGGAAACCGAAGCACCCGGAGGAAACCCACGCACACACGGGGAGAATGTGCAGACTCCGCACAGACAGTGACCCAAGTCGGGAATCGAACCTGGGACCCTGGAGCTGTGAAGCAATTGTGCTAACCACAATGCTACCGTGCTGCTGTTTGCACATCTTTATCTTTAACTAAGTATCGGCCAGCATTGTCCACAATGTATTTATAGTACAGAAGGATGCCATTCAGTCCATTGTATTGGCTGGTAAAGAGCTATCCAATCCCACTTTCCAGCTATTTGTCTGGCCCTTTAGCCTTTTCAAGAGCAGATCCAAGTATTTGCATTTAACAGTGAGGAATTAAGTATTTTGTTTTAAATTTTCATTCAGTATGCTGTTAAACGGTCAATAATTAATTTGTTGCTGGTGCTCTGATCCAGTCCCACATTTACCTCACCATTTCTCCCATTTGATTATTCTTTCAGTTACACTCAGTGAGCCAGTCCCAACAGAGTGGAACATCTGACAATGTGAAACTTGTCCTGATAAGACGGATCACATCACAGAAAGACAGCTGTAGTATTTTGTGTCGTTTGGGATAATAGATAGCATAATTTTGAATATTTTTGGTGGCTGCAATTAGCATATTGTTAAAAGGGTTTTTGTCAATACGGACTCCATTTACAATTGTTAAAAGGGTTTTTGCCAATCCGGACTCCATTTACGAAAATTCTAGAGTGTGAAATAGTCCTCCAGGTTTGCTCATACTCCTCTAATTTGACTTGGCTCATTCAGTTCGAGATTATTTCACCTATAGGTTAAGTCAAGTTTCATTAGACAGAGTCAATCCTGTTCTCCTTTGGGAGTCTTTCTGAAATGGCTTCTGACAGAATGGTGACTCCTATGCCGCATGATTTCATTACATGACATATTCTCTTTCCTACACGATGAATTTTTGTACTTGTATATGCTGACATGTAAGAATTTAAGATGGCTGAGACTATCTTAGGCCAGTGACAAACAAGTACCATGCATTAGGAATGCTGACATGAGTGCTTTGGTTTCTGTAGTGTCTTTAGGATATACAAGTCCCAAGTAAATAATCCAGCATTTTAATGCAGTCAATTGTCTTGAATATTTCAAACTCTGAAACAAGAGTATTGGATCAAATCAAATGGCTGGTTTCTGCTAAACAGCTGAGCAGATAGATGTTGGAGCTCTGCAATTTTAAAATTGATTGACCTCCATATCGGTATTGGGTAGAGAGAACCCCTTCCATGTGATGCTACCTTTCCAATTTCAGGCCCATTGTGTTTTTTTTCTGCTCGATGGAAATAAACAATTATTTAAAATACTGGGGCAAAACTTCTTTTATATAGTTATGTACAGATATTATTAGCATTTTTCTATAAATGATATACTGTACAATCAATGCGATGTGTTCTTATGCAGTGACCTGACAACAGCACATGTAAATGCCATATGCTGTATCAGCTCAGGATAACTCGACCATCAACAGTTCTCTGAATTGTTTGGGATGGTGAATGGGTTAAAATGGTATTGATCTTTCCAAATCATTTGCGGTATTCATTCCCATTCTTTTTGTCATCAACCAGCTAAAATACACCAGTAACTGGACCTTAAGTTTCTTGTCAACTCTAAAATGTGAGAAATATTTTTTTCTGCAATTATTCTTCTTTCCCCATCTTCAATCCCACTCTCCATGCCATTGGGGACCAACCAGTTTTGTAACCTATCTTTCTTCGAGATGAAACAAATAATTAATTTCAAAAAGTTAACCAGAATTCCATTCATGTGCAATTGATTTTAGGAGAGGATGGAAGTTTCTTTGTAAATTACCTAACCGTGCACCTCCCTCCTTCCTCTTGTCACATTTTACATTTGTACTCCAGATATTTTGTTGAAGCAATCACAAATCATTCCTGTAAACAGACCTCACATCCTGAATGAGTGGAGGTAAACCTTATTCTGACCCATGTTTAAGTAAGAAATAGCAAGTGTTATGGACACGGTTCCCTCTTTTTCCACCTCTTGACTGACCAGAGAGAGTTTTTAAGGGGAAAGTGTTTTAATCCCTTGCGTGTTCTCACTTTCAAGAACAAACAAGACAGATAATCTCCCTAAATGTTTGCATTTTTGAATTACTCAAGACCAAGGGTGGGATCTACCGGTCACGTTGCGCCTGAAAAGCAGCGCAGCGCGACCAATAAATGCTGGGATATCCCACGGCTCGCCATGCTTCATGAGATCTAACGCAATCTAGCGAGAAGTCGCGATGTGAATCCCGCCCATTGTGGGCTGGCTCACTTTCTGGCAAATCTACATATTAGAATGAGACAGCTCGTCTCGCTCTAACATGCGTTCCTGAGATCTAACAAAGATGTGGGATCCAAATCCCTCGCCTAGGAGACACCGTTCAGTGTTGGCCTCCACAAACAGGGACCAGACAGAACAGCACTCACGGGGGTCTCCCAGGGGATTGGAGGCCCCCAGGTGCATGCCCACTGTACAGGATGGTACCCCAGCACTACTGGTGCCACCTGGGCTACCTGACACTGCCAGGCTGGCACCCTGACAGTGACACCTGGGTGCCAGCCTTGTACTGCCAAGGCTATAAGACACTGCCGAGACTATAAGGAACCTTCTTCTAGTCAGTTGGCATTGTGGGGGGAGGGGCTCTAGAATTTCCTTGAGGGATCGAGGCTAAGAGTGGCCTCGTGGGGTGTTCCCCGCTGAGGCCCTAATCTACCCGGCTGAGCATTAGATAGCTGGGTGTTTCATGCTGCTCCGAGCACCAGAAAACACCCAGCTAATCTTGTGCTACAGGACTCGATCCACATTTGGGCCCCAAATATATTTGCAACAGGACCCATTCCCACCCTGGCACACGATACACTATGGACATGATTTAACCACCGGTTTGCACCTGGCATGGATCTGGACCCGCTGGATAAATAGTAGGAAAAGCCATAATCAAGATTCGCGAATCAGATTGCAATTTAACCTGCCAGCTCCCAATGGCTAGTTCCGGATCTCGCCCAAGAAGGGCGAGCATATCATTACCCTCATTTCCATTAATTTCCATGTCATTAACAAGATTGGAGTAAAATTCAGCGGCCTCCCAGGAATTAACCAGCTTCTCAGCGGAAAGTCACATGGGTGTTATTTAATGCTCCTTTATTAAAAACATGAAGCTGCCGCATTGGCTGATATGGGGAACTTGAGGAGGCGAGTAGCCGTTTCCATTTTCTGGCATGCAGCTCAAAGGCACCGGAACTGCTGAGATTATCCTCATTTGAAAAGTTCGACTGAATAGTTATCAGACTGAGACCAGAGACAGAATTGTACAGTGCAGCCTTCTGAACGCATCTGGCTGAAATATGGGTCAGAAGCCAGCACTCTGTGGAAAATGGTCTGTTACTGATTTAGCCTCGGGCCAACCAATTAATCACCAGAAAGGCGTCTCGCGTCTAATTAAGGACAGTGGATGGGCTCTTAAAGCTGGAGGGCAGGCTGCAATGAAAGGTAAATAAAGGAACGGCGCTTCAAAATGGCACACTCTCTTCACCTTCCTAAAATGTAAAGTAAAATTTTGCAGCCAGGCCATATTGGAGAAACGTGCTGGAGTTTCAGCTTGCCTTTAATTCTCTGTTGGCTGGTACAAACTGAACAGAAAGTGGATAAGAAATAGAAGGAGACGTATGGACCATTCAGCCCTTTGAGCCTGCTTCACCATTCAATAATAACATCACAACTTACCTGACCGTGACCTCCGCTCTACTTTCCAGTCTGGCCCCCATACCCCTCGAACCCATTGTAGATAATTAATCTAACTCAGCCTTGAAGATGTTCAATGACCCAACCTCCACTGCTCTTCAGGGTAGCAAATTCCAAACAATGACAAGATTCCCAGAGAAGAAATTCCTCCTCATCACTCTCTTAAATGAGGGAGCTCTTATTCTGAATCATCTACCCAGTTCTAGTTTTCCCCACAAGATGAAGCATCCATTCAGTATCTACCTTGTTAAACCTCCTCAGTAACTTCTATGTCACAATAAGATCATCTCTCATCCTTCTGTACTCCAATTAGTTAGTATAGGCCCAACCTTACCTCATAAAACAACCCCACTGGCTGTTTGACAGGCCTGCCACAATGCTGTGCAGCTTTGTCCTGGTTACGATAAAAACGTAAAAGCCCTCCAGCCCTCATTCCTCACACCCCTCACCCTCCAATTCGTGCTCCCTTTGGCAAGCTCTGCTTTTTAACCAACCTCGACGTCGCCTCCTGGTCCCCATGCCAAGCTCAGCTCTGTCCTTCCAACCCCCCCCCCCCCCCCCCCCCCCCCCTCCCCGTGGCCTATCATGCCCTATAAGCCTGTGGCCCATTGACCCACCATACAGATGCTTAGAACCAATGAATCCTACAGTGACAGTAGGATGCACAAAAAAAGCTTTGGAAAATAATTAATACATAATTATTTCAAAATAAGAGAAGGCTATTACTCCGCAAGCTGATAAAAAAATGACAATCATCCAGACTCTTTAAAGTATCAATAACAAAACCCTTGAAACTACTTAACTTTTGTCATCAAACATTGTGAATTTGACAGCAGAGAGTCAGTCAATACGAACATATAAAACAGAAGTAGGCCATTTGGCATAATTATGCATGCTTGGCTGAGAGCCACCCCTGCATTTCCCCTCTCACCCAGTGAGACCCCTGACTCATCTGAAAGCTGGGATCTGTTGTCATCTCCTTTTCAGAATTCCATGCAGTTCCAGTAGTGGCACCTCCCCTCTGACACTGCTGGGACAAGAGAGCTGATTAGATGGCAAGTCTAGGAGTCCAGACTTTCTCTCCAGTGGAATTCCCACCTCAAGCCAATAAAGGAGGGGAACCTTTAAGTGGTTGTGGGCCGAACCTGTCAAGCACAGGTGGGCTCGCCCCTAACTTCCACATCAAAGCAGTCAATCTGCCAAAATTTTGTCCAATCACTTAACCTATCAGTATCTCTTTGCAGACTCTTTGTGTCATCCTCACAACTTGCTTTCCTATCTGTCTATGCATTATGGACATGCGGTGGTACAGTGGTTCACACTGCTGTCTCACAGCACCAGGGATCTGGTTTCCTCTGGGTGCTCCAGTTTCCTCCCACAGTCCAAAGATATACAGATTAAGTCAATTGGGCATGCTAAATTTTCCCAAAGGTTAGGTGGGGTTAAGGGGATGGGACGGGTGATTGGGCCTAGGGTCGGGTGCTCTATTGGAGCAAGGGTCGGTGAAGGCCAGATGGGCAGAATGGCCTCTTCCTGCACAGTAGAGATTTTGTAATTTTCAGAAACTCTGGTGTTAATACAAACTGTTCCCTCATCCAAGTCATTAATATAGGCTGGAATTCTCCGGTTGTTGGGATTCCCTTTTCCCGCTGGCAGCCCACCCTCGACCATGGGTTTCCCAGCGGCATGGGGTGGCATCAATGAGAAATCCCATTGACAAACGATGGGAAGGTAGAATTCCGCCGGACGCCCCGAGAAATACGCGGCTAGGGTACCGGAGAATCCAGCCCATAGATTGTAAATGATTGAGGCCTCAGCACTGATCCCTGTGGCACCTTCCAGTCCAAAACTGTTCAAGTCAAAAAGCAGGCTGTGCACTGGAAAGTGTTTTTGCACTGTAGGAGGGAATTTCCTTGGTCAAACAGCATTTTCACATTTTGTGCAGAGTAGCACAGCGGGCAATTACAAACCATGTGGAAGGCTCTGGTTTCATGAACTGCTTCCTCCACTGGATCGTTCGAGACTTGGGGGTGAGGGGTGGGTCACACGACACTATGCTTGCACCAACAACTTCACTTTTTAAAAGATTGGGTGGGCATTTTAAAGGAAATAAAAATAGAACCACTCCCCCCCCCCCCCCCCCCCCCCCCCCCCGCCCCAACAACTTGGCGTCAATCTCTGACGATAGTTTTCGTGTGAACATTTGAGTCGTTTAACCAAATGGAGCCTTCGACTCCTTTCCCTTAAATATTTATATTTTGTATTACTGCAGCCAGCCTATCTGGTATCTGAACTGAAAGCTTCTCCTTGGAGTAATACTATATGAGACCACGGATCATTAACCCTCCCATGCTGTTTCTCGGTTGAAATTCGGGAAGATCCAACTGTGTGACATGAATGACCCTGTCTCTTCCCTCATACAAAAACATTGATTGTAACTGCAAGCAGTGGATATGGGCAGTGGGAGTAGCGGGGAACAAGGCAAGCAAACTGATGGCTGGTTTAAGGCACATAGCCACCGGAAGAGGCCTGGAGTTGTTTATTGTGTAGGGAAGAGGGCTTAATGGGGGTAAACATTGAAGATACTGGTGAGAATAGATAAATTAAATCATCAGAATATGTTTTTGGTTGCCACGAACTCTAGAACCAAAGGCCACAGCAGGGAGAAGTATACGTGAAGCTGGTCGATTGACAAGTATTAATTTTTTTGAGATGGACTGCAGTATTTTCCAGCTGTGCATCTCCCTCCCTTTCCATGTAAATCTCATCCCTATTTGAGCAGGCTAAAATATTAATATTCCTTGCAAATAAATTCTGCACTATAATTGGGATGTGTTGTGATTTTCAGTCTTCCTTTTTGCATTAGATTGTAAGTGCTCCTACTGTCAGAAATTGGCACCTTGATGTAAAATAAAATCTTTCCCATCCTCTGGGCTCATCCCTCAAGATTGCTGAAATGAAAGAAGCTTTCAGCTTGTGAAAAGTGGTAATGTCTAACCCTCTTCAGATTGTTTGTGAGGTTTCCTGGGGGCCAAGTATTATGCTTCATAGAATGTTTTTCTGGAGATGTTGTTTAAATTTTGAATGATTAGGTTTGTAATTCATGAAATGCATGATAACGTCGACTGCCTTGCCCTTAACAGTCATTGTGATTGTTGACGTAAAATAACAGTCTCCCAAGTGGTAAAGAAGGTTGCTACGCTGCGTTTATTGCATGGATTGAAAAGGAAAGTTGCACTTTCAGGCTAGGTCGCTCAGTAATTTAATCCTACCTCAAAGCTGCCCAATAATACTTCCTTAAAGAGCTGCTGTTTGAGATAGCTACCTTTGTACAGTCAGAGAAAGATATATAAATGGTAGGAGCACTTTGAAATCTTGCGCACTAGTTAATGTTCCATTACATCAACCTCTTCTTAAAGTCTACTTTTCAAAGACAGCACAGCAATTATAATGGAAGCAACAATTTGGGGGTATATTTCACAGATTGACACAAGGTACCTTTTGTGGCACAATATCCATCTACAACGGTGGTTCCCCATGGTCTGCACCATGTGACCATGAGACAGGAGCAGAATTAAGCCACTCAGCCCATTGAGTCTGCTCTGCCATTCAATTATGGCTATTTTTTTCTTCTCCCCAGAGCCCCTGATCCCCTTACTAATCAAGAACCTATCTATCTCTGTCTTGAAGACACTTAGTGGTTTGGCCTCCACAGCCTGTTGTGGCAAAGAGTTCCACAGATTCATCACCCTCTGGCTGAAGAAATTCCTCCTCATCTATGTTTTAAAGGATCGTCCCTTTAATCTGAGATTGTGTCCTCTGGTTCTAGTTTTTCCTGCAAGTGGAAACATCCTCTCCAGGTCCACTCTATCCAGGCCTCGCAGTATCCTGCGAGTTTCAATAAGATCCACTCCCCACCCCCTTTATCCTTCCAAACTCCACGAGTACAGACCCAGAGTCCTCAACCATTCCTCACACAACCATTGAGATTTTAAATATTGATGATAAGCAACACTGCTTTAACCTAACCTTTTTCCTTTAATAGATGTACAGGTTGCAAGTTAGCTGCATTTTTCTGTTATTTGGGAATGCAAACTCTGCCTTAATTCTTTTGATGTGTGTCAGCCCTTGAAGTTCCATGATGCATATACTGTGGATGACTCAGCCTTTTTAATCTAATTGTTTTAGATAGCTTCCTTCTATTGAGATCATTTTAAGCATCTTTTTTATTGATTGTGTAAGTGGTTATGAACCATCTGCAGTGCAGAAATATGGCAGCTACAAAGTGGTGTGAACCGATAAGCTACTGCACAAATGCTTCCATTGTAATTCTTGCATCTACCTCCTGATTTAACCGAGCGCAGGAATATGATTCACCTGTCGGCTGACTTTAATTGATTCTAAATGGACCTGATTATGAAATTTGCAAATCTTGGCACATCTATTATTCTGAGATAATCTCTGTGAAATTAAATATTATGAAACACAAAATATTCTTCTGCATTTGCAACATTGTCATAAAATATTACTGATAAAAAAAATGATTTGCCAGTTTATGAATGCTGTAAAAATGCATTTATTGTGGACATGATACATCGATCAGATACAAAACTATACAAATTGATATTGTACCAAATTCTACTTCGTACGTTATATACTTGGCAATTTACATGCCGCAATGAACAGAAAATGTAAGAAATGCAACAAAAATCCTGTTAAATATCATTGTTTGAAACAAATAATTTAGTTTTCAAAGCTTGCTTCACATGATCTGAAATGAAAGAACAAACCCGTGCATTAGCGAAGCTCAGTACACGCTCAGGAGTCGGCCCTCCCCACTGACCCTCCCAGCCCCCAACCCAAGTAGTGTATTTTGTTTGAGGGGAAGTCATTATAATCAATTGAGTTGAAAAATGCGATAAGTGAATAACTTCATTGCCAGTCTGATGCTATTTAGTGCTAGATGTATGGATGTGGCTGTATCCCCTCATTGGACTGTTCAAAGAATAGCTGCTGTATTTGACCAGCAAAAAGCAAGGAAAAACCAAAAGAAATGCAAGTCGGCCTTCCATCCGCTTTCCTGGGAGAGAGTTGCTGCATCCTTCGAGCAGCTGTCAGAATATATTGTTTCTGTTTTTAAACTATTGATATTTAATGAGCTGCTTCTCTATAATGATCTAGCCCTTTGAATAACACCCTAACCATGGCCTGCTGTGCTGTTTAGTAAATTCATTTGCTCTCAGCTCTAGAGTAATGTTGTGCACTTATAATCCGTCAAATAGCCCATCCATATGCTTGGACATTCTTGGCTGGTTTAGTCATGATCCGTTTACTGTTGGTTTCCATCAGCTATCCAGGAGAAGTCAGCTTAGACATGGTGATTGCTAGACTGTTTTGAATCTATTTTTATCACATAGTAACTATGATGGTTGGTGGGGGGGAATCTGCCTTTTACATTTAGCACCAATTTAGTCGCCTTGCAATGAATTCTGGGTGGAATCAACTGGCAGCAGCTCAAAAGGACGCCTTTTCCTTTATTAGGTAGAAGCATATACTGTGGAGATTTCTTAGAAAGGAAATTCTAAAGGAATTTATTATGAAGGAACGCTTGGATGACAACAGGGAGACCTAGGCTTCTGACAGGCCAGGGCACTGCTAAGGTGTCAGTATTTCGGTCCAACTGCCTTTGCAACATGGTGTGAGGGAAAAGTGAACGAGCCCAGAGGTTTGTCCGACCGGAACCGTAAGCAGAAATTCCCTAAGACTATAGGATTTCATTCTGAAAGCAGAGTATTTCATTTTTGTAAGAGAGCAACAAGCAGAGAAACAGCCAAAAGTGGAGATAAACGTCGAATAGTTTTAGTCCTGGCTGAGGTGAAGTAATTCTACTTAACGCATGTAAACTCAAGTCCACATGCAAGCTTTGTGGAATTTAAAACTGCCGCAGCATGTCTGTGAACAGTGATATCTTCAGGAATGTGACAGCTGCAGATCTGGTGGCCAGTTATAAAAAGGTAAGTTCAAAATAGTTGGATAATTTCACATTTGGCTCTTTCTTTCATCTTCAGCAGTTGAGTTAAAATATGGACCTTTGATCTATTGGTATGGTACCACTGTGTATTTCCTCTGGGGTTTTTTGCAGTTAAAAATGAAATAGCCTTTCAACTTGTGACTGGTCAACTTCTGCATCACTGCTGTTGTTAGTTTTATTATCTTGCACATGATTGAACAACAGGATAAGGTGCAGCAGGCTGTTTATCTGGTGAAAATGGCCACGTGAGCTATTTTACATGCGGATGGATGAAATCTTTTAATACCATACATTTAATATTTTGGAGCGGGGAAGGATAAAAGCAAGAAGTGATCTTTAGTTGCAGAATGTTGTAAGTTGCAAGAAATATAATGGCTTGTTCTGGAATGGACAAATCACCAGTTAAATAGAACGGGGTTAAAATTACTGTGCAGCCCTACATGGGACTTCAGTGCTATTTCTAGCAGGGTTTGGTGTGAAATGGGAGAACGCAAACCATTTAAAATCAATACTTTACCTTCCATTCCAGATTATGCATTATTGGAGACAGCAGACAAATGTTTCCAGTAATATCCTGAATCTGTGCTTTTAGGAGGAAACAACAGTTTGCAGGCACAGCTCATGATATCTTGGCCATTGTTGGAAAATAGTGAACAGTCTCTGAGTTGAAAGAAAATCGGTGCTTGCAATTTCAATAATTGTTTGTTGGCATAAGCCTGAGGGCTATCATTATAGATTTATTACTGCTTGCACAACCAATCATTAGCACATTTGGGGGGGGGCTGTAACTGCACAGTTTGATTGACAGCTCCAAGATGTTATTATCTTTGATGTGGGGCTGTGAATATAAATGTTTCTTTTAAGGAGTTAATTACTTGAAGGGATTTAGCTGCGTAGAATTGATTTTTATCAATTAGCGTGTTTTCTTTAATATGGTATGGTCTGTAATAGATATTTAGTACTTTATTTTATTTAATCTCAGTATAGCACCTGAGGTCTGCCTCTGGTGGATCCTGGGTGAGTTGGCATGGAGGGTGTAAGGGAAAAGGGTGGAGGGTGGGGGCACAGCTTGGCATGAGTTGGCGCTAGGTTGTCATAGGAGATATGAGGGGCCATGGGGATAAGTGGGGGGGGGGCGGGGTTCTGGGTGGCATGGGAATTGTGAAAGAACAAGGGGTATGGGTAGAAAGTCATAGGTTGACATGAAGGATATGAAGGGCTTTGAGGGTGAGTAGAGGGGCATGGGTTTGCATGAATGGTGCATGCGAAGGTGGATGGGGAATGTGTGGGTGTTTGAAGGCTAAACGGCCTAACTGCTTTTATTACAAGTACCAAAACACCAAGACCATTTGGGGCTATTTCTCCCGAGGCAGCAAGTGTCCCAACTCTGTGTCCCTGCCTCAGGAGTGAACATCCCAGCCATAAAGAGCTTTAGCCACACGCCTGGTTCAGTGGTGGGAGAGGAGGTGTGAAGGCGGGGTTGGGGTGGTGGGAGGGCTGGGGGTCACTTGGAGAATTGGGGGATGGATACTCCCTTGAGGGGTGGGAGGAGTTGCTGTCTACCCACTCGTACTGCTCGGTGTCGGCCGTTGACCTTCCTGCACTGCTGCCCAGTCCTCTTGGTCACACAGCTGCTGTCACCTCATCCCAGGCAGCACTGGCTGCCTTGTGGCTCACCCTCTAGGACCCCCAGGGGAACAGGACATTCTTCCTGGTCTCCACCGCATCCAGGAGTCTCCCCAGGTCAGCGTCCCCGAAGGACTGCTGGGATGCATAGCAAATAATAAACAGAGCTAAGTGACCCCACGTCAAAAGGATCAGATTTAGGCTCTGCAGTCCTGCCATCTCCAGTAGTGAATGATAGTGGATAATTAAACAACTAACTGGAGGAGGAGGCTCCACAAATATCCCCATCCTCGATTATGGAAGAATCCAGCCCATCAATGCAAAAGATAAGGCTGCACATTCGCAACAGTCATCAGCCAGAAGTGCTGAGTGGACGATCCATCTTAGCTTCCTCCAGAGGTTTCCAGCATCACAGATACCTGTCTTCAGCCAATTTGATTCACTCCAGGTAATATCAGGAAGATATTGCAACAACTATGGGCCCTGACAATTTTCTGGCACTAGTACTCCAGAACTTGCTGCTCCCCCTCGCCCCGCCGCCGCCTAGCCAAGCTGTTCCAGTACAACTCCAACACTAGCATCTTGCCAGCAATGTGTAAAATTGCTCATGTCAAGAAACAAACCCAACCCATTCAATTACTGCCCCATCAACATGCTCTCAGTCATGAAAGGAGGCATCAACAGTGCTATCAAGTGGTGCTTATTTAGCAATAATCTGCTCACTGATCCTCCAAGTTTGGGCTCTGCCAGGATCACTCCGTTCCTGATCTTATTACGGCCTTAGATCACACATGGACAAAAGAGCTGAATTCCAGAGGTGAGGTGTGAGTGGTAGCCTTTGACATCAAGGCAGCGTTTGACCAAGTGTGGCATTAAGGAGCCCGAGGAAAAGTGGAGACAGTGGGAATTGGTATGGGGAACTCTCCACTGGTTAGAGTCATACCTGGCACAAAGGGGCAGCACGGTGGCGCAGTAGTTAGCATTGCTGCCTCACGGCACCGAGGTGCCAGGTTCAATCCCGGCTCCGGGTCACTGTCCGTGTGGAGTTTGCACATTCTCCCCGTGTTTGCGTGGGTTTCACCCCCACAACCCAAAGATGTGCAGGTTAGGTGAATTGGCCACACTAAATTGCCCCTTAATTGGAAAAAATGAATTGGGCACGCTAAATTTAAAAAAAAAAAAATACCTGGCACAAAGGAAGAGGTGGCAGTCAATTATCTCAGCTCTAGGACATCGCTGCAGGAGTACCTCAAGCTAGTGTCCCAGGCCCAACCATCTTCAGCTGCTCCATCAATGACCTTTCTTCTACCATAAGGTCAGAAGTGGAGATGTTCGCTGGTGATTGCATAATGTTCAGCACCAAAAATCCTCCGATACTGAAACAGTCCATGTCCAAATACAGCAAAGCCTGGATAATATTCAGGTTGGGGCTGACAAGTGGCACATGACATTTGCACCACACAAGTGCCAGACGATGACCATCTCCAACAAGAGAGGATCTAACTACCGCCCCTGGGCGTTCAATGGCATTACCATTGCTGAATCCCCCACAATCAACGTCCTGAGGGTTGCCATTGATTACAAAACTAACTGGACTAGCCATATAATGTGGCTACAAGTTCAGGTCAGAGACTGGGAGTTCAGTGGAGAGTAACTTACCCCCCCCCCCCCAAAGACTGTCCACCATTTACAAGGAACAGCACATTTACAAGTCAGGAGTGTGATGGAATACTCTCCACTTGCCTGGATGAGTGCAGCTCCAACAATACTGAAGAAGCTCAACATCATCCTGGACAAAGCACCCTACTTGATTGACATCCCAGGTAATTACCACCCACTACGTAATGTTAAATCGTGACCGCCCGCCCCTGCCACCAAATCCAAGCCCAGCTCTTGTATCATAGCTAATGGAAACAGCTTTCTTTGTCTACGTTATCTAAACCTGCCATAATCCTGCACATCTCCATCAAATCTCCGCTCAAACTCCCTTGCTCCAAGGAGAACAGTCCTAATTTCTGCAACCTAACCGTACAGCTGAATATCAGATTAGCTTTTGTGCTGAAATCTCTGGAGTAGAACTTGAACAGAGTACTACCACAGCTGACACACGAAAATCAGTAAACAAATTGTTTTTACCGTTGTCTATCGAGGGACTGTATTAATTGCTCTAACAGCAGACACACTGGTGCCATTGATTTCCAAAATGCAGTGTACTCTTTTTAGTCATTCTAGCTTAAATGCACAAATGAATTATGAGTCAAATATTTTCTAACCAGGTTGCTTTTTGTATGAGGAAATTTTGTATATGCAGCAAAAGTTAGAGCCTAATGGGTTCAAGAAAATGTACCCACACATTGTTGCTGACATTAGGCAGCAGACAGCACACCCTGCTTGACTATGCTGCCAGTGCCTTGGCCCAACTGAGCTGACAGTAGCAGGCAATGTGAGTGAGGACAGTGTAACTGTGTAACTCTATTGTTTTCAAGGCACATTGCTGATGATGTGCTGAAAGTGCCAGGATCAGCAGGCTCTGCCTCCAGGAGTTGAAGTGTATGTGTTCTGTACAATTCAGCCTTCTCTTCATCATCCGTTCTAAACGGCAATGTGGCTAAAGCACAGCTCAGGCAGTCTGGCTGTACTATCGAGCAGCTCTTCATTTTAAATGCAAGTGTCGCCTCAACCTGGTGCCCAGTCCACACAGCGCTTCAGAGATATTACAGGCTTAAGGCCTGCACTATTGATAATATAGATTTGAAAATTATTGACAACGAGCCAAAAATAAGAACTTACCGAGTCAGAGCAGGGATAGGCCTCATGGCCCACTGAGCTTGCTGCACCATTCAATATGATCAGGGTTAATCTTTGGGCTTCAACTGCACTTTTCCACCCACTCCCCATATCCCTTAATTTCCTGAGACGTAAAATCTGTCTACCCCGGCCTCAAATGTATTCAACAATGGAGCATCCACAACAACTCTGAGTGAAGACATTTCTTCAAACCTCAGGTGGGATTCTCCAGCCTCCCAGCCATGTTTCTCGGCAGTGGGAGGTGGCGCACCTTTTACCAGCGGCAGGAGTCGCTCTTCCCTCCGTGGTCAATGGGAACTTCCATTGAAGTCCTACCACGCCGCCGGGAAACGCACGGGTGGGCCAGCGAACGGCCAGAGAATTCCTGCCCTCGTGTTAGGATAACTAAAAGCAGATGGGTCTCAAAGGAGGAGAGGGAAGTGGAATGGAGGAAGCTGTAGGGAAAGAATTCCAAAACTTCGGGCCTATATGCTGAATGCCCAGCTGTCAGTGGTGGGAGGAAGGGAGCGGAAATGCAGATGAGCGAGGGCCATGGAAGGATTTGAACATGAAGATTGGGAGTTTTAAAACTGATGTGTCTGTGGACTGGGGCCAGTGTAAGTGAGCATTAGGATGATGGTGAGTGAGGTTTAATGAAGGCAGCAAAGTTTAGGATGAACGTAGAAAAATTACAATTTTTACATACCATCTCCCCTTCATAGAGAACAGAACAGATTTTCTGTGTTTGAGGCATTGTGTGAAATCCCAGCTTGTCTAGGTGTCTCTTCAATCCTTATGATCTCCTCCTTGAAATGAAACTCAATATTGCCATTTCTACTTTATGCCTGTCAATTGGCTCTTTGAAATTTAAGACATGCTGCCACATCAGTAGCTTCTACTTTCTCCTTTGTTCCCAGGGCTATTGCTGCACTCTCCAGCTGCCTATCTGATTTTTATGACCCGAGTGTGTTGACGTTTCCGTCAGTTCAATCCTAACAAATTTATCCTGTTCAGTACTCACCAGCAGCCTCCAGGCTTGACTTCACCTGGTGGTAACCTCACACTATGTCATAAGGTGCAGACACTTGGCAAACAGGCTCTAGGCAGAATTGCTTTCCATTGCTGAAAGCATTTTTTTTCCACCTCTATTAACATCAGTTGCCTCAGCAAGTTTTTCTCATTCCTTCATAAGAAGTGAATGTCACTTGCAAGGGTAGCATTTGTTGCCCATGCCTAATTGCCCCCAGAGAAGGTGGGGATGAGCCACTGTCTTCAACCTCTGCAGTCCATGTGGGTGTAGGTACACCCACAGTACTGTTCAGAAGGGAGTTCCAGGCCACATTTGATCCAGCAACAATGAAGGAATATTGATATATTTCCAGGTTAGGATAATGTGTGGTTTAAAAGGAACTTTTTCAGGCGGCGGTGTTCCGGGGAATTGGAATAACTGGGTATCTATTTTCAGGCGCTGAGATGGGAATGGTAGGTCATCTACTGCGATAGAATCATAGAATTGTATCAGTAAGCAGTTAATGAGAAGAGGCTAATCGTCAGTTTTTCGTCAGTGTTTACACTGGAGAAAGACAATGTTGTCGAGGAGAACACTCAGGTTCAGTCGACCAGGCTAGATGGAATTGAGGTTCAAAAGGAGGAGGTGTTAGCAATTTTGGAAAATGTCAAAATAGATGAGTCCCCTGGGCCAGATGGGATTTATCCTAGGATTCTCTGGGAAGCCAGGGAGGAGATTGCAGAGCCTTTGTCCTTGATCTTTATGTCGTCTTTGTCGACAGGAATAGTGCCGGAAGACTGGAGGATAGCAAATGTTGTCCCCTTGTTCAAGAAGGGGAGTAGAGACAACCCTGGTAATTATAGACCTGTGAGCCTTGCTTCGGTTGTGGGTAAAATGTTGGAAAAGGTTATAAGAGATAGGGTTTATAATCATCTTGAAAAGAACAAGTTGATTAGCGATAGTCAACACGGTTTTGTGAAGGGTAGGTCATGCCTCACAAACCTTATTGAGATTTTTGAGAAGGTGACCAAACAGGTGGATGAGGGTAAAGCGGTTGATGTGGTGTATATGGATTTCAGTAAGGCGTTTGATAAGGTTCCCCACGGTAGGCTATTGCAGAAAATAAGGAAGTATGGGATTGAAGGTGATTTAGCGGTTTGGATCAGTAATTGGCTAGCTGAAAGAAGACAGAGGGTGGTGGTTGATGGCAAATGTTCATCCTGGAATTCAGTTACTAGTGGTGTACCGCAAGGATCTGTTTTGGGGCCACTGCTGTTTGTCATTTTTATAAATGACCTGGAAGAGGGTGTAGAAGGATGGGTTAGTAAATTTGCAGACGACACGAAGGTCGGTGGAGTTGTGGATAGTGCTGAAGGATGTTATAGGATACAGAGGGACATAGATAAGCTGCAGAGCTGGGCTGAGAGGTGGCAGATGGAGTTTAATGCGGAAAAGTGTGAGGTGGTTCACTTTGGAAGGAGTAACAGGAATGCAGAGTACTGGGCTAATGGCAAGATTCTTGGTAGTGTAGATGAACAGAGAGAACTCGGCATCCAGGTACATAAATCCCTGAAAGTTGCCACCCAGGTTAATAGGGCTATTAAGAAGGCATATGGTGTGCTAGCCTTTATCAGCAGGGGGATTGAGTTTCGGAACCACAAGGTCATGCTGCAGCTGTACATAACTCTGGTGCGGCCGCACCTGGAGTATTGTATGCAGTTCTGGTCACCACATTATAGGAAGGATGTGGAAGCTTTGGAAAGGGTTCAGAGGAGATTTACTAGGATGTTGCCTGGTATGGAGGGAAGGTCTTGCGAGGAAAGGCTCAGGGAATTGAGGTTGTTTTCGTTAGAGAGGAGAAGGCTGAGAGGTGACTTAATAGAGACATATAAGATAGTCAGAGGGTTAGATAGGGTGGACAGTGAGTCTTTTTCCTCGGATGGTGATGACCAACACGAGGGGACATAGCTTTAAATTGAGGGGTGATAGATATAGGACAGATGTCAGAGGCAGTTTCTTTACTCAGAATAGTAGGGGTGTGGAACGCCCTGCCTGCAACAGTAGTAGACTCACCAACTTTAAGGGCATTTAAGTGGTCACTGGATAGACATATGGATGAAAATGGAATAGTGTAGGTCAGATAGGCTTCAGATGGTTTCACAGGTCGGCGCAACATCGAGGGCCGAAGAGCCCGTACTGCGCTGTAGTGTTCTATCTATCACTTAAACAGCGCTGAAATCTGTTTGTACCCAGTGGCTGCCTTTTTAATCTCTGGATGGAAACTTCTGCACAAAGCTTTTGATCCCTTGAGGTGAAATTCCCGAATATTCATCAGTTTCACATCACCATGTCAATTCAAGTGGAGCAATAAATGGGGCCTAGTTTTAAGGCCGATTAAATTGGATATCTTAAATTAAAGAATTGGGCAGTTTAAAAATCACACTCTGCAGAATCCTGCAGAATCCAAATATACAGAACTCAGACAAGCTGCCGGGGCCTGCCTAAAGCAGCCCCTGAATAACACATCACGTAATTATCATTGCTACTAGAGATTCACTAGCCTATTGTCCACAGTTCCTGATAACCCATCAATTGATTATGGTCCCTATATCCTATTGCCAACAGTTCCTGATATCCCATCAAGCAATCATCACTCCTCCCAGGGCGGGCTCAGGTACCCTGTCAACAGGTCATCAACCAGACCATTGGGCACTGAGACCCTGCCTCCTGAGACTCCATTGGCCGAAGGCCAAGGGCAGGTGGAGAAAGAAGGTGGGTGGTGACAAGGGGATTAATCACGCCGCCCCGGCACCCGCACGCGATTCTCCCACCCCACCCCCCCCCAAACCGGCACGGCGAGATTTACGGCTGGCCGCTGGGAGAATCGCCGATCGCTGTTTGTAATGGGTGAGCGGCGATTCTCAGGCCTGGATGGGCCGAGCGGCCTGCCCAATACGACGGGTTCCTGCCGGCGCCGTCCACACCTGGTCGTTCCTGGCGGGAACAGCGCGGGAACATGGGGGGGGGGGGGAATCCAGCACCGGGGAGGCCTCAAAAGGGGTTTGGCCCGCGATCGGTGCCCACTGATCGGCGGGCCAGCCTCTCTGAAGGAGGAACTACTTTCCTCCGCTGCCTCGCAAGATCCATCCAACATCTTTCTTGGTGGGACAGTAAGTGCGCATGCCCGGGTTGGCACCGGCCAACCTGCGCATGCATGGGTGACGTCATTCGCAGCGCCGCTTTTACACGGCTCCAAGGCCCGGCGTGCGTAAATGATGCGGCGCCGCTCCTAGCCCCCCGGGGGTGGGAGAATAGGGAGCGAGGAGCGGCCTCCGACGCCGAGTGAAACACTCCGGTTTTCACTCCGGCGTCGGGACTTAGGGCGGAATTCTCCACAAGGCCCGACGGCGTCGTGAAACCCGGAGAGGTACACGACGGCGTCGGAAGCCTCTCCCAGCCCCCTATTCTCCCCTCCCCGGGGGGGGATAGGAGGGCCATTCCGGGAAACTCGGCCGCAGGGCCTTAACCCTGGCTTCAAGGCCCGGCGCGCCACGAATGACGCCGCGGCGGCGCCTAATGACTTCAGCCGCGCATGAGCAGGTTGGACAGCTCAAACCCGCGCATGCGCGGTTGCCGTCTTTCCCCTCAGCTGCCCTGCAAGACGTGGCGGCTTGATCTTGCGGGGCGGTGGAGGGGAAAGAGTGCATCCCTTTGAGACGCCGGCCCGACGATCGGTGGGCACCGATCCCCGATCCGCCCCCCACAGGCCCCGCACATACCTGGCACGCCATGTTCACGACGGCAGCAACCAGGTGTGGTTGCCACCGTCGTGAACAGGTCGGGAAAGGCAGGCCGCTCGGCCCATCCGGGCCGGAGAATCGCGGGCCACCGTGAAAAACGGCGGCCCGCGTTTCTCCGAGCTCTCACCCATCGTGGTTGCGGAGAATCTCCCGATGGGAGAATTTCGCCCCGGATCTGCAGGTTACCAAATCACCTTTACGGGAAGTATAGTCGAATAAGTAAAGAGCTGGTTGAGGTATTTGAATTGGACAGATACAACACAAGTCTGTGATTTTCCAGACCACCATTCTTCCCCACTTTTCCTCCCTCCAATGCAACCACCAGTAGACACAAATAACTACGTTCTGTGGAGTAAATTATCATTTCAATCACTATAGCTGTCAAGCCCCATGTCAACCTGATGTTCTTTGCATTGAGTAGGTGAATATATTTTCCTCCATCTCATTCTTTTGCTAGAAATCTGTTTTGAATATTTACTCCTGTTAGAACAATTATTTCTAAACTGTAGCTTGAAGATTGCTAATTGCACTTGCGTTTAGAACATTTTTGTTTAATTGCTTTCAGATAGTATTTTCTTCATGAATGTTTGAGGATTAGAATTTCATCCTGGACCTTAATTCCAAGCATTTACAGCTTTTCCAGAAATAGGATGTAAAGGTTCTGTATTTTTAAATGCGTTTTGCCAAATGGATATATAGGCCCGAATCGGGAGACTAATGGTCTCCTCACAGAATCATAGAATCCCTACAGTGCAGAAGGAGGCCATTCGGCCCATCGAGTCTGCACTGACCCTTGGAAAAAGCACCCTACCTCGGTCCACACTGTCCACGTAACCCAGTAATCCCACCTAACCTTTTGGACACTAGGGGACAACTTAGCATGGCCAATCCACCTAACCTGCAAATCTTTGGTCTGTGGGAGGAGACCAGAGCACCCGGAGGAAACCCACGCACACACGGGGAGAAAGTGCAAACTCCACACAGACAGCGACCCAAGGCTGGAATTGAACCCGGGTCCCCGGCGCTGTGAGGTAGCAGCGCTAACCACTGTACTACCATGCCCCTAGTCGGAGATGAATCGCCACTGGGTGATTCACTATACATTGCCACACAAATTTAAGCAGTGGAGATTGCGAGAGATTCCCTTGCACATCCTGCTATTGGGCCGCCATTTTGAGCAGGCGCCCTGATAGTGAGGTCCAGATGGTGCCCCCCCCCACCCACCTTTCCCCACCATGCAATTTTCTGGGTCTCATCACTCTCCCCTACCCCCATGGTATGAAGGTGACCCGACCTCCATCACAGAGGCCCTCCCATTATAGAGAGAGAGAGACAGCCACCAGAAAACCCCCATAAGAGCGACTGCCACCAGAAACCTCTTCATATAAGAGACCTCTCCAGAGACCGCAAAGAAGAGACCCACAACAGAAATCCCCCCCACAAGAGAAACCCCATTATAGAGCGCCCCCACCAGAAACCCCATCCACTAGAGACTCGCCCATTACAGAGATCCCCACTAGAATTCCTCCTTAAGATAGCCCCCTACCACAACCCCCCCATTACTGACACCTCCACCAGAAAACCTACCCTTTATAGAGACCTCTGCACTGAATTCCCCACCCCCATTACAGAAAGCCCTGCCAAGAAGCTTCTCCATTATAGAGACCGCTGCCTGGAAGTCCTCCGCTACTGAGACCCCTGCCTGGAAGCTAGAGAACAATCCAGGCAGAGACAGTGAAAAACATCACTGCTTTAAAACTCACCTGTGCAATGCACCTGCTGGCTCAGGCTGCGCACGCAGCACCTGTATATTCCTAGAAAGAGAAAACTACATCAGCTGGGAAGATAGACCCCCTCAGATCTTTCATCTGCTGTACTTTCATTCATTTCTGTTAAATTGATTTTACTAGGGTATGATTGACAGCTCCCATGCACAGCCAGCTGTCTGGATTGTGTAATCTAATTTCCCTTCACCCTGAGTCGATTTCTAGTCAGCTGTGAAACTAACTGCAATGTTTATAAATATCGAGCAACAATTAAACTCATGGATCACATCAAAGACAGTTTAGTGCTGTCTCTTCCTTTTTTTTTCTGCAAAAGGTACTTAGCTGCCTATGTGGTGCGCATCAAGGTTTGCGCCCCACAGGTACTGATCAAATTTTGTGGCCAGAGCTGGATTCTCTGTTGCATCGGGAACTTTGCTACCGGTAGAGGGTGCTGGGGAATCCAAACCATGGGCGGGATACTCTGACTCCCGCCGGGTCGGAGAATCACGGTGGGCGGCATGAATCCCGCCCCCGCCGGCTTCCAAATTCTCCGGCACCGGAGATTCAGTGGGGGGGGGAATCGCACCTGTCAGCAGCCGCTCGCAGCGCCCCCGCCCAGCGATTCTCCGGCCCACGATGGGCCGAATTCCCGCTAGTTCTTTGCCAGTCCCGCGGCGTAGATTAGACCAGGTCCCTTACTGGCGGGACCTGGTGGTACGGGTGGGTTCCGGGGTCCTGAGGGGGGCGCGGGGCGATCAAACCCCGGGGGGGTGCCCCCATGGTGGCCTGGCCTGTGATCATGGCACACCGATCCGCGGGTGGGCCTGTGCCGTGCGGGCACTCTTCCTACGCGTCGGCTGACGCGTAGGTGAACCCCCCCCCCCATGCATGTGCAGGGATGACGTCAGCAGGCGCTGACGCTCCCGCGCATGTGCGGACTCACGCCAGCCGGCGGCCTTCCACGCCAGCGGGCAGGGCGCAAACCACTCCGCAACCGGAGTAGCCCCTGAAGGTGCGGAATTCGCACTTTTGGAGCGGGCCGACGCCGGATTGGTTCACGCCACTCCGTCCCGCCGGGATCCCCCCCACCCTGCCGAGTACGGGAGAATCCCGCCCCATAGTTTCTCTTGCACTTCAAAAGCTAACGGTTTCAGAGGGCAGCACGGTAGCACAAGTACGATTCTCTGCTGGGTCACTGTGTGGAGCCTGCACATTCTCCACGTGTCTGCATGGGTTTCCTCTGGGTGCTCCGATTTCCTTCCACAGTCCAAAGGCGTGCAGGTTAGCTGGATTGGCCATGATAAATTGCCCCTAGTGACCAAAAATGTTAGATGGGGTTATTGGGTAATGGGGATAGGGTGGAAGTGAGTGCTTCAGTGGGTCGGTGCAGACTCGATGGGCCGAATGGCCTCCTTCTGCACTGTATGTATGTTCTATTGTTAGTACAGCTGGCTAATTAATCAAGAGTAATTGCAGAGGCTTGACACTTCCAAGGAGGTGTAGAAAACTAGTCAAGCCATGAATACCGAGACCGGGATCTGTTCCAGTTTCCATCCTTCCAAGGTGTTTGATTATGTGTACCCTGTGAAGGCATTGAGTTGGGAGCCTGTCTGGGCCATGGACTTCTTGTCATTCACGACCACTATTGGTGCCTTCTGTGCTGGAGCAACAAGTATCATGATTCAAATTGTGCCCAAAGTTTGCAATATCCTCGAGGAGCACACTCTCTGTGAATTTCAGAAACTTGGTAACAGCTTGACTAAGAACTTAAGGTTTGTTTTCCAATGAGGGGTCGGTAGTTCTGCAGCTTCGAAGCTGCTCGCTGAATCAAAAGCATTCTGCCATGTCAACGGCTGGCACCATGGACTCCTTTTTGCTTTCTATTTCACATTCAAACTATGAAAGCCTTTAGTTTGGACCTCCATAAATCCATGTCCGATTCTCTTGGCAATCTTTCACCTATATTCGGCACCTATACTTTTTATCATTATTTCAACCATCGTTGATCTGGATGGATTGTATGATATTCCTGTGACAAACGTTACTGCCTATCGCGCAAAACAAATTAAACTCTGTTGCCAGAAAACGCGTTTAACTGCTGTTGAAGGATTGCCAGTTGAAAAAATGGTGAATGGTATTTTCTGAACATTATTTAACATTTCAGAGCAACTTTCTTGAAGATTAATTTGCAGCCATTTGTAATTTTACATTAAGGAATATGGAATGATTGCCACTTATGAACTAGAACCCAAATGCTCAGCAGATATTGAAGGAAACACTAAAACAATATTTCAGGAAGTACAAAGCAAATTTGTGGTATTTCCTCATAAAATTATAGCATCAAGTAATTAATTTTAGATGTGCACGTTGACATTTTCAAATGCAGCATTTAAAATTTGATAATAAGGATTGTTCTTGGCAGACACATTATATACATTTAAAATTCTGCTACTTGGAAAAAAAATGGCATGGTGGGTAAATATCAGACTATTGAAAAATTGAAGGGACTACATTAACCAAGAATCTTAAACTTAATTTTTATTTGTATTGTAGCCTAGAGTTTGGGATAGTCTTAATTATACTTTGCTATATATGAAACTGTAAGGAGGTCCCTTCCTTGGAGTGAGAAGCTCCCGAGTTTGAGTCCCACCCAGGACTTGATGGCCAAGAAAAGTGCATTCATAACACGGCCAAACAGGTTGAGTGTGTCAATCTGCAAATCCTTCAAACATGCCTTGGCTGATGGTAAGAGCAGGAGAACTCCTGGGGTGCGATTTAATGCTCAAAGGTCATTAAATCGTGCCCGTTTTGGGCACATTTAGCGGGCTGTTTCTCGGCACCTGCAGCACTGTGAACGACCCCGCTATCAAACAGGACCTTTTTTTTTGGCGTCAGTTGGAAACGCCCCACTGAAGCCGCGTTTACCACCGAGATCGGGGTGCCATTTTTAAATGCTACCTCAATATCTCTGCCCCCCTCGGCTTCTCCACCATGGCCTCTGGACCCAACTAACCTGCAAGGGAGTCCCCGGGTTCCCCCTCGCCCCATCTCATAAGGGCAGGGCACCCCTGGACCCGATCCCTGGCGCCCAGTCACCTTGGCATTGCCAGCCTGGCAGTGCCACACAGGAACCCTGACTGTACCAAGGTGCCGAGCATATTTAAGTGAGCAATGTCTTGCGATCTTGCAATGTCTTGCGAGATCATAGAATTTACAGCACAGAGATCTCGTTGGGTTTCGCGAGACATTCCGAGCGTCGCAAATCTTGAGAGGCCTCTCGTGAAACTTAAAGGCCTCATCACGTTACCAAGTCAGGTGCAAGAACGCCATTCGATCAGGCCCCTGGTCAGTCACACTTGATGCGGAGTGACACCTCTCAAGCTGTAAGTCCCAGACGACAGACTGGAGACCTGTTCCAGGAATTACTACCTATGGAAACGGGCAAAAGACTGTCTTAATGCACCACTAGATAAGAGAAGAGCATTAGAATTCAGTCATATAGTGTTGAGAAATGAAACAGAAGGCCAGGATGTTGGATTCTCAGCCATTTTTTCACCCTTCCAATTTCCCACAAATATTTGAGGGGTGAACAGAAACGGAAAGACAAAGAATTAAATAGGTGTCAGTATTACATTATCACTACTTCATTTTTTAGCCTCTGCTGAGTCGGTGATGATGTATTAACAATTTGTGTCCCATTTTCAGTTATTGCTGCTGCATGTGCACTCAATGATAAGCATGCCAGGTACACGATTCTGGGATAAATTTGAAAAACCATGCTATTGCAGAATTTTTGGGACATATTTTATTCCCCCCGCCCCATAACAAGTTGGCAGGGTCAGAGCAGAAAAGGGGAAATCTGACCCCCAATCCACCTCCTCACGTGCACATTTCTAATCGGACAAGATTGGGTGACTAACGTGCTCTTCAGAAGCAGGCCCATCATTTAAATATTTAATGAGACTGCATGTCACAAATTTTAGCACATTTCTAAATTTAAGGGCTGTGGCCAGGTTTCCCAGAGCTCAGGAAAGTCAGCAGCTGGATGGAAACAAGAACGTCTGGACCAGCAGACCTTACCAGTGCTGTTCTGGGCTACGGAGATCGAGAGTTCCCTCCCTTCCACAGCCTGCACACCGCCTCTCTCCCCATTTCCCCTACCAAATCTAGTTGACTTCCCACCCCCTGATCTGACCCCATATCTGATCTACTTACCCCCATGTACTCTAAATTACGAGATTAACCAGCCTTGGGTCAATAGCAGCTGCAGACCAGCAGTCCACCTCTATTGAATGCACTGTTCTGCCATGTCTCTTTAATGGAATCCATCCAGGACTTCACTGGGAACATCTATAACATTAGCCAAATTAGGGTTAGCATTAATGGCTGCAACTTTCTTTAGGCAGTAATTTCATTACCTTATTTGTGGTGTAAACATGATGGAGCATGCAGTTTTACTGAGGGGTAGGATTCCCCACAAGGTTAAAACCACATGACCATGCATGCCCTGTTCATCATGAGTCAGATGCACAACAAAGAAAGATAACGGCTAGAGTTCTCCAACCATCACAATTCAGGCCACCAGTGCACCTCCTCTTTCTTTCTTTCTTTCTTTCTTCCTCTCTCTCTCTCTCTCTCTCTCTCTCTCTCTCTCTCTCTCTCTCTCCCCCCCCCCCCCCCAAACGCCGCTGAGAAACATGCGGCTGGGGAACCAAAAAGTCCAGCCCAACATCTTCCCAACTGTTTGGTTTGTAAGCAGCAATGCTAACTTATCATGCTTCCTTCCATGGCATCTGCCACAATGCCTTCAATCATAGAATCCCTACATAATCCACCTAACCTGCACATCTTTAGACTATGGCAGAAAACCGGAGCAGACACGGGGCGAATGTGCAAACTCTACACAGACAGTAACCCGAGGTCGGAATCGAACCCGGGTCCCTGGCGTTGTGAGGCAGCAGTGCTAACCACTGTGCCTTCGTGCTGCCCAGAAACCGTGCAGTATCAGAACTCTTTCTAACCAGAAAAGCCCCTGTATATAGTGATTATCCTCGATGGTGCTTGTATACTTTCCCAGGACTTTCGTGAAACAGCACAATGGCAAGCCCCATTCATTCATCTGAATCATCATTATACATGGGAGGCAATTTGAAGGAATGATTCAGGCATCTGGATTGATTTGGGAGATGTCAGGCAGTCCTGTCTGGCATGGTCTTTCACATTGTGATGGCATGTTGCACAGATTTTGTATGGATAAGCCAAAGATAATGTAATGCCAGATAAAGTCCAGAAAAATGATTCACAACCTTTGATATGTCCTAGAGCATAATGGAAAAGCACAATGCCTGTTTCTTTTGACTTACCTGTGACTGTTTGGAAAAGTGACGGTACAATACCAGACAATTGTTCCTGGAGGAGCCAGTCCCACAATATTGGAATTTAACTCATTATGGAGTACACCTGGAAATGTTGTTGTTAAACCTTCTGCTTTAAGACAAAATTGCAATCGCTACATTATAAATACAGTCAACGGGTGTTCTTACTAGCTTCTTCCTAACGTTCTTTTACATGGCCCCAATTAGTATAACCCTGCAATGGATGGATAGAGTCTACAGAAGTAGGAGGTGGAATCTCCATTTACGGCGAGTGTCTCGTGCACTGCCGATAAAAGCGGCAAGGCACCCCTGCTGAACTCGTATGAAGAAGGCCCACCATATCTTTGTCCATCAGGCAAGCGACAGCGACAGGCCATCCTCCTGACTGAGGACCCTGGGATATGATATCCTGCACACCTTAAGATGCCAGCCACTCAAAAGACTGACGGCCCTTGCGTTCAGCAGGAGGAGGCCTTGGCTGTTGTTGGGAGAACACCTGGAGTGTAAACGGTAATTGTGTGGTTAAGGCCTTGGGGAGAGGGGGGAACCATGGAGGGCAGCAGCCAGAAACTGCTATAACTGGACACCCTCCTGTCCCGTGTCCGTGCCCTTGATCATGGTCGTTTTCTGGCCACTTATGGATCTCGAGTGGTGGTGGGGTGAGAAGGCCAAGCATGGGTCTTCCTGCACAGAACTTGGTTCTGGTGGAGGCAGGATGATGTTGGGTATCAGACCTGATGCCAACTCACCTAATTTTCAGGCCCGCCTGTCTCTTACCTCACCTTCTGTGGGAGCAGAAGATTCTACACATTGCCACAACTAATGTGTCACTTAATGCTGCAGTTGAAAATTGGTGTAACTGGTTCAGCGAACAATGATTTGACCATTTTATCTTTTGCTTGAAGTCCATTACTGTACTGATAGTGCAACCAATTGCAAGATCGATTTTATGACCGCTTTTGCCATCATTGGCGAAAGTAGATTTCACAGCATCGTACACAATAAAAATCATGGTGATATGCAAGGAACGTAACCTGTGCAGTGAATAATCATGCTACAGCTACCGGTACTCCAATTTTGTAACAGAAATGGTGGTTTAGCCACTTTAATGGATACTTTTAGTCAAGTGAAAAGTAGAGGGGAAGAAATTGCAATGATTGCGAGAAGGCTGGTGGCAAACAAACATAGGTTTATTTGCACTATTTACAGAGGTCTGCATAATGCAACATATTGCTCCCAGTACAATCCTAGTTGGGAGGACTAACCACACCAGGCTCTGTTTGGGCCTGCTTTTATGTGAGCACGTAATGAGCCCCAGGTAGTTGACCTCTGTCCCATACCTGGGAAGCTCATACTCCACGAGTCCTACGGGGAGATCAATAATGGTTTCCCCGTCGTACTCCATAGGAAATATGACAGAAATAGATTAGGAGGTTAACAATGTAGTCAGGAGGTTATTAAACGATCTGTTACTAGTACCTTAAACAGTATAGACAGTAGATAACAGGCAAGAGGGTTCTATCTAGTTGACAAAAAGGAATATTTTGTGATGGTGATAAATCAAAAAACCTGATACTTGCCGTCATCATTACAGTTATTGTAGCTGAAACATCTTCCTGTTTATTTTTCAGGCCCAAAAAAATGAGAGAGAATCAATCCGACAGAAGTTGGCACTGGGCAGTTTCTTTGACGATGGCCCAGGGATATACACTAGCTGTAGCAAGAGCGGCAAACCGAGCCTGTCTTCCCGGTAAGTGTTGGAAATAAAGGTTTCCGAGTGCAGGTGATTTGATGGAAGTATTTTTGGAGGGCAGTTAATCAATTTTTCACTTGCCAATATAGTTCTCCACCATCTGTTGTTTCGAAATTTGTTTGTAATCGTTTTTTCTCCTCGAGTTTTGGTGACTGCCATTCCTATCTCTTTCTATACTACACCAAAATTAAAAATGGATAGCACATTGGTAGATGACCCTTACAGGTCTCTGTTCGTATTCTGAATGGGAATGAGCCTCAGTAACTGTCTGCTGTATTTATCCTAAAAACTGAATGATTGGCAAATAGTCATTCATTTTCAGAAATCCACTTTTTAGCCACCCAGTATGATTTCAGACGAACCATTAAGTGGGTGGCCAGTGTGTCAAACGGAACAGACAGGGCCTTGCTTCACTAGGCACACTGGGGTCCTACACTGTTTGCAAGACTCCCTTTGCAGTTCCCATGCCAGTAGTGGAGCACGCACTGCTTCGCAATGGCCAGAACTAAACCGATGAATGACTACAGTTACGGGGCAGGGCATTGCAGCCTGAGCTGTCAGGGAAGCTCTGGCCTTGTGCAAGTCTGATCAAGACTTTTTATTCCACTCCATTACCAGAACTATTATGGCTGGAATTCGCCAACCATTGCGATCAAGTTTCCCGCTGGCAGCGCGCACCCTCCCGCGGGTTTCCCAGTGGTGTGGGGTGGCTTTAATGGGAAATCCCATTGACCAGCGATGGGAAGAGAGAATCCCACCATCATCGAACGACGCGCTGCCGAGAAACAGGAGGCTGGAGAACAGGAGAATCCCATCCTATATATATTGATATTTTTTCCTTTGGTCTACTTTACCAACAATTTGATGTAGGTTACCCTAACTCAGAGGTGGGCAAACTATGGCCGCATGCGGCCCGCCAAAGGTCTTTATGCAGCCCACCAAGATCAAGTCATTAAAAAAAAATTTTGTTTAAAAATTTTTTTTTAAATTTTAAGGTTAATGGGGGGGGCTGTTGGGTTACTGGTATAGGGTGGATACGTTGACTTGAGTAGGGTGATCATTGCTCGGCACAACATGTGTTTCATGTGAAGTTTCTACTTTAAAATATTAATTAATAAAAATTAATTGCTTTTTTTTCTTTAAAAACCTTTTATTTTGGCTATTTTAAATATTAATTATTTTACTTAATATACTATGCGGCCCTTTAAAATTGTGAATTTCTGAATGTGGCTCTTGCACGGAAAAGTTTGCCTACCCCTGCCCTAACTGCTTAAAGTTAAATTGTGTAACTAAATTTATTGTTATTTTCCTTCAGTAACAAATGGTTTGTTTCTTGTTACATGGGTAAGAATAAATTAACGACTTCTTCAACAATATAACAATATTGTTACAACAATATAACTCCATACAGCAGTACTGTCAGCCTTGGTAATATGCTCAAGTGTTGCATAGCAGCTTAAATCCACAACCTTCTGATTCCCTGGGAATAGTGCAACCATTGAGCCAGACTGACACTTGGAAGTTTGACAAATTTTTAAAAATGATTGCGGTGAATCAGGAGGTAGCGATTGCAAGACCCTGGACCTGATTTTTTTTTTTAAGTCCAACATTATAGAAGAGAGGACAGACAATATGAAGTTCCACCATTTGAAATGATAGAAAAGACAAGCTGTAATAGAAAAAAGTGCTGTGAGTTTGAATTTCAACACATCTGAGTACATTTGGGGGGGGGGGGGGGGGGGGGGGGGGGTTGAAGAGTGTGCGGCATAGTGTACTTGTAGCTTGGGAGAAACCAGTGGAAAATGTTTGGAGGACCATTGGCCAGATTAATATTACTAAAATCAAGAGAGACCAGAAAAGTGTAGCTTTAGCGTCTACTAGTTATTCAGATGATTATGCCCCTGGCTTAGGTAATGGAAAAATGAGTTGGGATTCCTGCTTCACGTTACCGACCGGAGACCTTGGCCCCAATTTTAACTGAGGATCAATTTTCAGTCGATGCATTTTGCAAGACTCACCTGCTCCACCAAAAAGCACTCTACAATATTTTACCTTATTTAAATGCCTTCTTCTCACCTGATTTGGGCAGGGGGCAGTGCAAATTCATGTGACCCAGAGGACGCAGGTCAACAGGATCAGCTACTCGACTGATTCATGGGGATTGTGGGAGTGAGATTTCAGGAAGGGACACCATCAATTTCCTTGTCAGACCAGTAGGTGCATGCCAATTCCTTCCGCAGGAAATTTACACATTGAAACGTAACTTTTTTAGCTTTGTTTGACCAGATCCATTCTCCTGCTGGCCTCACTGTGGGCAGCAGGGTAGCATGGTGTTTAGCATAAATGCTTCACAGCTCCAGGGTCCCAGGTTCGATTCCCGGCTGGGTCACTTTCTGTGTGGAGTCTGCACGTCCTCCCCCTGTGTGCGTGGGTTTCCTCCGGGTGCTCCGGTTTCCTCCCACAGTCCAAAGATGTGCGGGTTAGGTGGATTGGCCATGCTAAATTGCCCGTAGTGTCCTAATAAAAGTAAGGTTAAGGGGGGGGGGGGGGGGGTTGTTGGGTTACGGGTATAGGGTGGATACGTGGGTTTGAGTAGGGCGATCATGGCTCGGCACAACATTGAGGGCCGAAGGGCCTGTTCTGTGCTGTACTGTTCTATGTTCTATAAGGACACTCATTTTCTGAGCAGGCCACCAAACAAGGAGGCCCAAAGTGACTCCTGCTCAGTAGGGCAGGTAAAAATTGTAGCTTGTAAACACCTGGTGGCACCATTGTGGCCTGGGGGATTTTAACTACCACTCAATTGATTTCCATGGGAATTAACTACTTCCTACTGTATCTTGAGAAATGAATGTGTCTGGCTAATGAGAACAGTGGGCTGGATCCCCCGTCCTCCAGCTGTGTGTTTCTCAGCGGCGCACCGTTTTCTGGTGGCGGGATTGCCTTGTCAATGGGATTTCCCATTTCCGCTGGGAAACCTGCGTGCGGGGGAGTGTTCTGCCGGTGGGAACAGCAAATTCCCATGCCGGAGAATTCCAGCCAGTAGCTGGCTTGATTGTTAAACAGCAGGCACTCACTCCTGATTCTTAGACATAGGCTGGTTACCTGGACAGAGTGCTAGGAGATTGATCACACTTTGCAATAACATCCCTGAAACAGCTGGCTTTACGGGGGAGAAACCTCTGGGGCTAAGTTTGTGGATTGTGTCAATTTGGATAACTGATTTATTTTCCCAAAAACTGGTCAACCTGAACCTTGTCTTGCCTCCCATAATTATGATGAGTGAAAAGTCAGCATCTAGAAGGGGGAGTTAAAATGTTACAGGAGTGAAAATAGGCAGTCTGCATGATTGAGAGGAAATAAAATCGAAAACTTAGCTTTAGGTCAAATAGGAAAGAGAGGTGGCAGACAGTCTGGTTCAAACTGAAATTACGAACAGGCAAACGGGATGGAGCCAGTGGCAAAGGGACAGAATAAATGCAAGGGCTGATGACTTTAGACTTTGCTGTGTTTAATTGAAGCAGTTGTGATTCATTCAAGAATGGGTGTTGAGTTGAAAAAAGTGGAAGCTAATTTTATGTCTTTGGATAAAGTTAACAAAGAGCAACGGGAGGGTCATGTATCGGTCCTTTGCAGAGTCCTGAGATGGTAGCACAAAGGTGGGAAGCGTTGGCTTTTACGTTTTAAAAAAAAAAAAAAAAACCTGTCCCGATTTTATGCTTCCAAGTCCCAGCACATTAGGTGGTGCGAGTTATTGGAGTCTACATCACATTAATCTGTGAAATCATAAATATGTGGCCGGAGTTTCCAGCCCTTCCCGCGGGCGGGGTTTCTGGTACTGCTGATAACTCCTTGCATCAGGTTCTCCAGCACACTGAATGCCGTAGGCATTCGTGGGACTGGGAGATCCCGCCGGCAGCCAATGGCGCGTCGCCTCCGCCGGCAGAAAACACGCCATGGGTTGGCCGGAGAATCCCACATCCTGGAACTTTTAATTGATGGGTGGTGTCACCTCCTGCAAGTCACCAGCAACTTTCTCAAAGGCAATGCAGCACATGGTTCATCTCTCCTCATACCAGTCACTCCATTTCTCTGGTCAGTCCTTCTAATAAATAATAATTTCATGTTTACCTTCAATTACTATCCCCTGTTACTTGGTACATAGATCTACAAGCCACATTTGTATTCAATAGGCATGTTGTCAATTCAGCCTGATGCATGAACATGAATGCTCTCTGCGGCCAAATTGTCGACATCAGTCGAATTGTGCAGAAACAAATAGCCTAGTTGTATGGTGTCTCAAAATTCCTTTGATGAAAGCACTAACACTTTATCTTTAATGTCACTTTTTTGTTATCTGGTCAACATAGCACAAGTTATTTATAGTGTTCCTCTCTCATTCCCTCTAAGTGGCATTGGAACTGCAAGAATTCTACATTGTACTGCAATAAGGTTATGCTTTTTTTTAAATTTCAACATCTGCGAGCATCTTGGAACCAATAAACATGAAAGCGTCAGGAACTCCACACCAGGCCTTATCAGCCTTCTGAGAAACAAATAAATCTATAGTAGACCCAACAATCATGTTGGGCTCTTTTTTGAAAAGAAAATAACAGTGACCTGCAGCTTATAATTCAAGTTGGTGACTTGCTTCATTTTCTTCCACTGAAAATGTATTGCTCAATTTAGGTAGCGTCAAAAAATTGCAATGTTTATTTTTATTAAGTAGTTTCTGGGTACAGTATTTAAAGATTATAGACTAGGGGTGGGATTCTCTCAGCCCACGGTGGGCGCCGGCGCTGTCCACGTGTGGTCTTACCCGGCGGGGACCTCGGCGTGCATTCCCCCCGGGACGGCCTGGTGGGAGGGGGAGTGGGGGGGGGCGGTCTGACCCCAGGGGGGGCCTGACCCCAGTGGGTTGTCCGCTGTGGCCTGGCCCACGATCAGGGCCTACCGATCGGCGGACCGGCCTCTCAGGCTGGCTGCCTCTTTTGCTATGCGCGGCCCCTGTAGCCGTTTGGCATGTTGCGTCAGGGCCGGAGCGGAGAAGGAAGCCCCCACGCAATCACACACCGGTCACAGTGCGCATGCGCAGACCCACGGCGCCCATTTGACGCCGTTAACGGCTTGGGTCGCTCCAGTGCCATGCTGGCCTACTGAGGGGCTCGGAATCGCTGCACCTTGGGGTCTGTTGACACCGTCATGTAACAGGACGGGTTTACGACGGCGTCAACACTTAGCCTCAGGATCAGAGAATCCCGCCCATTATTCTCCGTTTGGGAGACTATGGATGCGATTCAACAAAAAGTGTCATTTTGGACTGGATTGGCAGGGTGATTCCTGACAGCATTTTGAGTGAGATCCACATCGATATTCAGCCACACTTCGACTTGGATTCTCCATCGGTCGTCGCGGAATCGCGAACTGCAATCAGGCGGAGAATTGCACGTCAGCCGAACATTGAGGTGGGCGTCCAGTTGAATGCCATGTTCCAGCGCCTCACGTCATTCAGTGATTGTGCCGGGTCCCTCTCTGTCTGGTGCAGGTCAGCCAGCACCAGGCCAATGTTCCCGATGCCTGCAGCCACGGGTGACTGGGCCACGCTCTGGAGCACCACAGCAATGTTCATGTGGCCCTGGTACACGGCTCATGTGGCTCAGCCACCGCCTGCAACACTCTGCCCCAGGCCTTGGACATCCTGATCCATGGCCGATACCTTTGCACCTAAGGCCTCTAATGCAAACGACACATGTGCGGTGTTGGCCTGGGTGGCACGTATTTTCAACACCACCTCCTGCTCCTACAGGCGGTTGGACTCCTTCAGCTGAACCTGCAGCTGCTGGATGGTTGCTGACACCCCTTCCTGTGGTCCCCGATTCTGCGCCTGCATGTCCAAAATTGGTGTGACTGCACTTTCCAGAAACGCGAAACCCGTCTGGATGCCAGCTTATCCCTGATGTTGGGCTGCCCTCTGACTATCCACCCCTCTCCATCTGACATATTGCTGCATGTATGTGGTGCGAGGCTCTTCACTAACATACCCAACAAAGGGGAGTGTCTCTGTGATGGTAGAGGGTGCCGGTGACAGCAGTGATGAATAGCCGGTGTCGTCTCCAGACTTGTGCTCCGGGTGTTGCGGGATTGCAACGGGGGTGATTATGCGTGTGGCCTTGGACAGCCTCGCCCCGTTGCGCAGTGGGTCGCAGGGTTGCGGCTGGGGATGGGGGACAACAGCCTGTCCTGCCTCATTGGGAGGCGACCTTGCAAGACAAAAGACATGACGCATAGTTAGACTGTGGGTAAGCGTGGTGAGGGGCGGCGGGGTGGGGGTGACTCAGACGCCATAGGCACGGCACAATGCACTGGGGGCACTCTTGGTTGTACCATGCCAACCTCTGCGACTGCCCCCCCCCCCTCCAACCAGGTCCAACAACCCCTTCTCTGCGACAGTGAGAGGTCATAGGTCCGGCAGGCCTCCTCCGGTCCTTTCCCACTCCCGGCGGTTGTGGGCCTCCTTCTCCTGGGAGGACAGATAATTCACAGTGAGACACCTGCACGCAGGCAGCACAGGGGCCTGTGTGTGCAGGGCACCGGGCCATGGTGGGCCGTATGGGTTATGGCATGTGGTGCAGAGTGGGCTGCCAGCAGGTGGCATGCTTTTGTCCGGGGGAGGGGGTCTGGGACAGAGGTGGTGCATGGTGGTGGTGGTGGTGCCTCACCCTGGCCACTCTGAGATGGTTGTGCATATTCTTCCAGCACTGCTGCCCAGTCCTGGCGGTGGGGCCCGTGGTGCTCATGGCCTCTGCCAAGTGCACCTAGGCCTGGTTAATGCCGGCAGGTGGCAGCCTCCATCCCACGCCGGGGAACAGGGTGGCTTCTCCCTCATGGCATCCAGCGATGTTTCTAGCTCTGCAATGTCTCTAGCTCTGTATCGTCGAGTCTTGGGGCCACTCTCCTGGGTGGCTTGTCTTGACTGAAATGAGAGAGTTTGTGCTTATATGCAGCTCCAGCTTGTTGTGCCAATCCAGATCACAGCAAATCCGACAATAGCGTCTGTTGGAATTGCACTAGTTCTACATAGCGCACGGGCTGGTCCATTTGCACATCCTGAGTTGCTCTGGCAGTCGTACCCCCATTATCATAGAGGTCCCACAATTCAGTCCCCTGGCAGCACTAATCTCTGAAATCCAGCCCTTAATCATTTGTTTGGGCCTTAGGGAGTTTCTGCCTGGTCTAGCCCACTTGGGGTGCAATTTGCCGACCGCATACTGCCAGAATCGGGGCACGGACGGTAGGTCCTTTACGCCTCACGAGATCTGGATCCCACCAATTATGGGCTCATAGCCTAATGGCTCATTTAAATATGCATAGCTGAATCTGACCCAGCGAGAGTGAGATCCAGGTCACGACATCTCACCAAGACACCTTTAAATATCATGAGACGTTTCAAGCATCGCGAATCTCGCAAGAAGCCTCTCGTGAAATTCAACAGCCTCGCCTCCACATCCATGTTGGGCACGACAAGGGTGTTGAATCATGCCCAATGGTAGAACCATTGGGTCTCTACTGTGCAGAAGGAGGCCATTCGGCCCATTGAGTCTGCACCGACCCTCTGAAAGCCCCTAGTTCTATCCCCGTAGCCCCACATCTAACCTGCACATCTTTGGATGTTTTTATTCAGTTATATAAAAATATTTTTATTCGGTTTTTAACATTTTTATTGTCACAAGTAGGCATACATTAACACTGCAATGAAGTTACTGTGAAAAGCCCCATACATCAAACAAAACGATGCAAAACATCAAGAACAACAGAAACCTCCCTCCACGCTACCAGCCAACACCCCAATAACTCAAAGGAAACCCTTTCCCCCAACCACATCCCTCCCTTCAGCAGCTGATGGTAATCAACTCTTTAAAGTGTAGAATTAACAGCCCCATCATTTGTGCAACCCCTCCATCACCTCCCTCAAAGCAAACTTAACCTACTCCAAATACAGGAACTCCACCAAGTTCCCAAGCCACACTGTGGCACAGGGCGGAGAAGCTGACCTCTACCCTAACAGGACCTGCCTGTGAGCAATCAGCGAGATGAAAGCTAAAACATCTAACCCACACCCACCTGCAGCTCCGGCAAGTCTGACACTTCAAATATGGCCACCAAGGGACTGGGCTCCAAATCCACGTGCAGAATTGCGAACATGGTGCTGAAAAATGTCCTCCAAAATTTCTCCAACTTCGGGCAGGGCCAGAACATACGTATAGAACATAGAACAGTACAGCACAGAACAGGCCCTTCGGCCCTCGATGTTGTGCCGAGCAATGATCACCCTACTCAAACCCACATATCCACCCTATACCCGTAACCCAACAACCCCCCCCCCCCCCCCCTTAACCTTACTTTTTAGGACACTACGGGCAATTTAGCATGGCCAATCCACCTAACCTGCACATCTTTGGACTGTGGGAGGAAACCGGAGCACCCGGAGGAAACCCACGCACACAGGGAGGAAGTGCAGACTCCGCACAGACAGTGACCCAGCCGGGAATCGAACCTGGGACCCTGGAGCTGTGAAGCATTTATTCTAACCACCATGCTACCGTGATTGGCCGGACCTTTCCACACTGCTCTCATGTCCTCCACCTCCTCAAACAGTTGGCTCATTCTCGATCTGGTCAGGTGTGCCCTGTGCACCACCTTTAACTAACACCAGCCTTGCACATCACGGTGAGGCATTCGCCCTATGCAGTACCTTACACCACAACCCCTCCTCCAGCACTCCCCACAGCTCCTCCCACCACTTGGTCTTCACCCCCTCCAGCAATGCTTCCGCCTTGAGACACCTGAGCCACCTGCACCTACAAGTACCTGAATCATGGAATGTACAGTGCAGAAGGAGGCCATTTGGCCCATCGAGTCTGCACCGGCTCTTGGAAAGATCCCTCTTCTAGGATCTACCCAGCTCGCCATGCCTCGCGAGATCTAAGGCGATCTCGCAAGATGTCGTGTTGTGAATCCCGTCCATCGTGGGTGGGATCACTTTTGAGCAAATCTACATATTAGAGTGAGACTGCTAGTCTCTCTCTAATATGCATTCCCACAATCCACCCAAGGTGTGGGATCTAACTCCCTCGCCTTAGGGACCTTGGGCAAGCAGCGTTCATTGCTGGTCTCGACAAATGGGGACCAGATGGAATGGCACTCATGCGGACCTCAGGGGATCAGAGGCCCTCAGGTGGCTTGCCCTCTTGACAGGGTGGCACCCTGGAAGTTATTTATATTAATGATTTGGATGAGAATTTAGGAAGCATGGTTAATAAGTTTGCAGATGACACCAAGATTGGTGGCATAGTGGACAGTGAAGAAGGTTATCTAGGATTGCAACGGTGGGGGGTGTGGTGGGGGGGGGGGGTTTGCCTGAGGACTCCCTTATCTGTGAGTTGGGGCTTGGGCGTGCATCTGGGGGTCGCACTGGTGGGTTCTGAGAGATCGGGGACCTTATTCGGCACCTGAGGAGTTCTGGCAAGCGGAGGTCCTCTGTGCAGGAGACGGAACTAAATGCGGCCTCGACTGCGTGTTCCCCGCTGAGGCCCCTAATCTACCCAAATGGCCGTTCAATAGTGTGATGTATTATGAGCACCAGGTAACACCCACGCTACAGGACTCTGTTCCCATTCAGGTAGATCGTGCCCATTGTTTCCAAACTCTAAATATATTTCATTCCAGCTAAATAACTTTGGATGGAATAAATGCCAGGTTTTTCAAACCGCTATATAGCTCCATACCCCTTCCACCCACTCCTGGAAATCTCAGGGCCCATCGCTCTCTGAGATAGATTGTCTACTTACTGCCCGGCAAAGATCTGCCACCTTTCATAGCAATGACCTAATTTTCTTTACTTTGAAATTAGAGAGTTACGAGTTGGTTATCAAACATTTCTTTACAGCTCCAACTGGCCATACAGCCAAGGAATTAAGTGACTGGGAGAGCATTGACCATGAGTAGCTGAGGTATAGTTTTAGTGACTGGTGTAATAAACATCAGCAGAGGGATCAATTAGCTATAGTCTAGGAGAGATGTTTAGGAAGATAAGCTGTTAATAAAGGTATTCCTCAAAGGATTCAGGAACAGATAGGTCAGTAAGTCTTGGTTTGCAGAAAGTAAACAACTTTGCAGTAAACAACCAGGATTGTTTATGTGTATAGACTGTTTTCAATGGATTCAAGAACAGATAAAGCATGAGGTCATGTATCTTTGATGTCGGCAAACCAAGGTGCATAAAGGAGCATTCTTTCCAACCACTGGAGAGTTCAAAATGTAACTCTTGCTTTGTGTGGTATGGATTGAGCTGCTTGTAAGTAATGTCTGTTCCATCAATTGTCTCATGCTTGCCTAAAGCAGGTTTTGAACCACACAGCAAAAAGGGAGTTGACGAACAATTGATTTGATGTACACTGATCAGCAGGTTGAAAAATCAACATATTCCCCATGAGCTGCAGCACCCCATCATCAGGCTCGAATCAGGGTCAGAATCGGGCATTGTGCAGGGAAACAGCAACTCGTTGTGAGTCACCCCAAATTAGTCAATAAATGTTCATAGGGCTGGCTCATCATCCAATTGAGGATTGCGGGTGAGCCCTCTGAGCTGGAGGGCAAAGAGAACCAGCAGTTGGATGCTCGTTCAGATAAGTGTTGGCACGGGTACCCCAAAATGGACACACCCCTCCCTCCAATCTTTTGAAATTTAAAACAAAAGGAAGACCTTTCCAGCCAGGCAACAACGGCAGACGGAGGTGTTTGGAGTGCCTTCACATGTCGCCTGCGGCTGCTGCTGAGCCGAGGCAAGCAGGAGGCAGCTGTACTATCCCCTCAACACCTGCAGGGGCCTGCAGGCCAAATGGAAAATCCCAGTCGGCTTTAGACAATTAGCCGTAGGCAGCTCTGAACAAGTTTAATTAGGTACTCGCTGCTTGTGGGCGGGTAGATCTTCCACCTCTGGGTAATGGCCTGGGGTGGGGTGAGATGGTGCCAGGCAAGCACCAAACAGGCAAGAGGCACAAGGTTTTACCCCTGTCTGCCTTCATTCCACCTCTAACGGGGAGCGAAATTATCCGGCTGTTGTGAATTCTCTTTTCACGCCAGCAGCGCCCCTCCTGCCCGTGGGTTTCTCAGCAGTGTGGGGTGGCTTCAACATGAAATCCCATTGACAAGCGGCAGGAGAAGAGAAGCCCGCCACCAACGAATGGTGCGCCGCCAAGGAACACACGGCTGGGGGACCGAAGAATCGCGCCCAATGTCACCGTGTCCATCCAAACATCTCTATCACAAAAATTCTTTTTTTTTCTTAAATTTTAGAGTACCCAAATCATTTTTTTTTCTATTTAAGGGGCAAATTAGCGTGGCCAATCCACCTAGCCTGCACATCATTTTTGGGTTGTAGGGGCGAAACCCAGCAAACACAGAGAATGTGCAAACTCCACATGGACAGTGTCCCACAGCCGGGATCGAACCTGGGACCTCGGTGCCATGAGGCAACAGGGCTAACCCACTGCGCCACACTGCTGCCACAAAAATAACATGTGCAAAAGGATTGTTTATGGTTCGCAAAGCACTTTTTCAACAACAAAAAATAGTTTGAAGACTTTGGATAAATTTGATACTTATTATGTAATAAAAGGCCTATTATGGTAAACTATGAGTATCTGATATATTAGCAATTTCAGTGTGTAGCAAATACAGTGTGTGAAGAAAGTACAGGCTCAGACTCCACAGCCAGGAAGGGACAGGTAGAACAAGAGAGCTAGGCAGGCAGTGCAGAAATCTCCTGTGGCCATTCCTCTGCAAAACATATATACCGCATTGGATACTGATGAGCGGGTTGACATCTCGGGGGGGAAAGCAACAACAGCCAAATTAGTTGCACCATGGTTGGTTTTGCTGCAGAGAGGAGGGGAAAAAATCTGGAAATGCAACAGTTATAGGGGATTCAATTGCAAGGGGAATAGATAGATGTTTCTGTGGCCGCAAATGAGACTCCAGGATAGTATGTTGCCTCCATGGTGCTAGGGTCAAGGATGTCTCGGAGTGGTTACAGGACATTCTGGTGAGGGAGGGTGAACAGCCAGTGTTTGTGGTCGTACACATCGGTACCAATGACATAGGGGGAAAAGGGATACAGTCCTAAAAGCAGAATATAAGGAGTTAGGAAGAAAGTTGAGACGTCGGACCTCTAAGGTAATGATCTCAGGATTACTACCAGTGCCACGTGCTAATCAGAGTAGAAATAGCCGGATAAATATGTTGCTGAAGAGATGGTGTGAGGGGGAGAGTTTCAGATTCCTGGGACATGGGACTGGTTCTGGGGGAGGTGGGACCAGTACAAACTGGACAGGTTACACCTGGGCAGAACCGGGACTGATGTTCTCGGGGGAGTATTTTCTAGAGTGGTTGGGGAGCGTTTACACTAATATGGCAGGTGGTGGGAACCTACGCAAGGAGTCAGGAGGAGGAAATAAGGACAAAAACAAAAGACAGAAAGAGGAATAAGAAAAGCGATGGGCAGATAAACCAAGAGCCAGATTCAAACAAGGCCACAGTGAAAAATATTGGGAGTGAGGCTAGTAATATTAAAAAGACCAGCTTAAAGGCTTCGTGCCTTAACGTGCAGAGCATTTGCAATAAAGTGGATGAACTAATTGTACAAATAGACGTGGACAGATATGATCTAGTCGGGATTGCGGAGACAGGGCTGCAGGGACCAGAGATGCCAACAGAACATCGAGAGCTATTCGGTATTTTGGAAAGACAGACAAAAAGGAAAAAGATGGTGGGGTTGCATTGCTGGTCAAGGAGGAAATTAACACAATAGTGAGGGAGGATATTAGCTCGGACAATGCGGAATCTGTATGGGTAGAACTGAGAAACAGCAAGGGGCAAAAAATGTTAGTGGGCATCATATATATACCCCCCAATCTGCAGTGATATTGTTGGGAATGGCATTAAAAAAGAAGTTAGAGGCCATACGATAAAGGAATTGTAACTATGGGTGATTTTAATCTGCACATAGTTTGGGAAAATCAAATTAGCCACAATACCATAGAGGAGGAATTCCTGGAATGTATGCAGAATGGTTTTCTGCAATATGTTGAGGAGCCAACTAGAGAACAGGCCATCCTAGACTGGGTACTGAGTAATGAGAACAAAATCATTGGTAATCTAGTTGTGCAAGACTCCTTGGGGATGAGCAATCACAATATGATAGAATTTTTCATCAAGGTGGAGAGTGAATTGATTGAGTCTGAGATGAGGGTCCTGAATCTTAACAAAGGAAACTGCAATGAAATGAGGCGTGAGTTGACTTTGATCGATTGGGGAATGTTACTTTAAGGGATGACAGTGGATAGGCAATGGCAAGCATTCAAAGAGCGAATGGAGGAACTGCAACAATTGTTTATTCCTGTCTGGCATAAAATTAAAATGGGAAAAGTGGCCGATCATTGGCTTACAAGGGAAATTAGGGATAATATTCGATCCAAGGAAGTAGCATACAAATTGGACAAGAAAAACAACAGGTCTGAGGATTGGGAACTCTTTTGAATTCAGCAAAGAAGAACTATGGGATTGATTAAGAAGGGGAAAATAAAGTACGAAAGTATGCTCGCAGGAAACATAAAAACTGACTGTAAAAGTTTCTATAGTTCCGTGAAGAGAAAAAGATTGGTGAAGACAAATGTAGGTCCCTTACAGTCAGAAACAGGGGAATGTATAATAAGGGACAAAGAAATGGCTGAGCAACTAAATACATACTTTGGTTCTGTCTTCATAAATGAGGACACAAATAAGACACCAGAAATGTTGAGGAATGGAGGGTTTAGTGAGAGGGAGGAACTGAAGGTGATCAATGTCAGGAGAGAATGGTGTTGGGGACATTGATGGGATTGAAGGCTGATAAATACCCAGGGCTTGATAATCTACATCCCAGGGTACTGAAGGAGATGGCTCTAAAAATAGTGGATGCAATGATGGTCATCTCCCAGGATTGTATAGTCTGTGGAACAGTTCCTGCAGATTGGAGGGTGGCTAATGTAACTCCACTATTTAAAAAGTGAGGTAGAGAGAAAGCAGGGAGTTATAGGCCAGTAGGCCTGACGTCAGTAGTGGGAAATTTCTAGAATCCATTATCAAAACTTTTATAGGAGAGCACTTAGAAAACAGTGGCAGGATCGGACAGAGTCAGCATGGATTTATGAAGCAAAAATCATGCTTGACAAATCTACTGGAATTCTTCGAGGATGTAACAAGTAGAATTGATGAAGGGGAGCCAGTGGATGTGGGGGTTTTGGACTTTCATAAGGCTTTTGACAAAGCCTGGCATAAAAGATTAACGTTTAAAATTAAAGCACATGGGATTGAGGGTAGTGTATTGAAATGGATAGAAAACTGGTTGGCAGACAGGAAACAAAGAGTAGGAATTAATGGGTCTTTTTCAAATTGGCATGCAGTGGGGTGGCGCAGGGACCTGTGCTAGGACTTCAGCTATTCACAATATATAATAATTTAGGTGAGGGAATAAAACGTCGTATCTCCAAATTTGCAGATGACAGCAAGTTAGGTGGGAGGGTGAGCTGTGAGGAGGATGCAGAGATCCTTCAGTGTGATTTGGACAAGTTGAGTGAGTGGGGAAAATGAATGGCAGATGCAGTATAATTCGGAGAAATGTGAGGATATCCACTTTGGTGGCAAAAACAAGAAGGCAGACTATTATCTGAATGGCCATAAATTAGGAGAGGGGAACGCGCAACGAGACCTGGATGTCCTCGTACATCAGCCACTGAAAGTAAGCATGCAGGTGCAGCAGGTGGTAAAGAAGGCAAATGGTATGTTGGCCTTCATAGCAAGAGGATTTGCGTACATGAGCAGGGATGTCTTGCTGCAATTATATAGCGTCTTGGTGAGGGCACACCTGGAATACTGTGTACAGTTTTGGTCTCCTTATCTGAAGAAAGATGTTCTTGCTACAGAGGGAGTGCAGTAAAGATTTACCAGACTGATTCCTGCGATGGCAAGACTGAGGTACGAGGAGAGATTGAATTTGTTAGGATTGTATTCGCTGGAGTTCAGAAGAATGAGGGGGGATCTCATAGAAACCTATAAAATTCTAGCAGGACTGGACAGGGTAGATGCAGGAAGGATGTTTCCGATGGTGGGTGTGTCCAGAACCAGGGGTCACAGTCTGAGGGTACGAGGTAGATGATTTGGGACCGAGATGAGGAGAAACTTCTTCAGCCAGAGTGGTGAGCCTGTGGAATTCGTTACCACAGGAAGTAGTTGAGTCCAAAACAATGTATGGTTTCAAGAAGCAGTTAGATATATCACTTAGGACAAAGGGGATCGAAGGATATGAGGGAAAGCGGGATTAGTCTGATGAATTGGATGATCAGCCATGATCATAATGAATGGCAGAGCAGGCTTGAAGAGCCAAATGGCCTCCTTCTGCTCCCATTTTTTTCTATGTTCCTAACCCAGTTGTGAGCCTCTTCTGAAATCCATCACAATTTAATTGTCATCTCTACTGTTGATCACCACCACAATGTAATGTTACCGGCAATGAAAATATGCTCTCTCATGATATGCAGACATGCAGATAATGATATACAGACAGGCAGCTAATGAACACAGAGAACAGGACATGACCAATGAGCAGGCAGGACACTCAGGGGTGGTATCTCACTATAAAAGGCACGAGGCACTCACACTCCACCTCTTGCCACTGATGAACATCTACAGAGTGAGTCAGGGTGTATTTACAGTATCACACCTCCAGCACGTGACTAAGAGCTACCCTAGTTCAGTCAGACAGAGTAACCACACTTAGGTTAGCAGAGAGTCAAACTCATGGAAAAATGTGCTAACTGCTACTGGTTCAATAAATCAGATTGAACTAACTTCAAGGTCTGGAGTATCTTTTGGTTAAAACTGCATCCAGTTGCAGCCTGTGTTATCCCACATTAGATAACACAAGACGCTCGGCTCTGCAGGAATTGCCACAATTTGCATTCATCTATTTAATCTTAGGAAATGCCAAACATACAAACACATCACTGTTACATCTTCAGGGAGATTTTTATTGAGAGGACCAAAATTTACTAACATAAAGATTATACAGTTCCTTCTGACATCAACATTTGACAGTGATTTCTATCTGTACTTGCCAACTTCCTGTGTTGTTCACAGGCAAAAGGGAAAGATGTCTCCTCTCTGCTCTAATTGTCTCTGTGATTTTTATTTTCATCTTTGGATGTATGTCACTGTCAGCCCACAAAAAGAATGGTTCTGACTTTACTAAAAAGTATTTTTTTTCATCTCCAACCCCCCAGGAAGTTACAGATTAACGATTGCATCTTGCCTCAGCTCCTGAATTATTTACTCTGACTGCTCTCTTTTTTAAAAAATACAGAAAATGCCCATAAAATGGTATACGCCAGAGGTAAATTGTCGACCACATCTCATTTCAGTTTTAAATTTCTTTAATAATGATATTTTCCTCAGTTGAAAGTATTTAAGTAATACCTTTCTCTTTCAGTTATTTAAACTTAAGCCAAAGATTTGTTTTAAATCCTAACTTCCCTTGCCAGGAACATTTAATCATGGAAGTGGTGCATCAGAATTTGGATTTGATTTATTGTCACGTGTACCGAGGTACAGTGAAAAGTATTGTTCTGCGTACAGTCCAGACAGATCGTTCCATACATTTAAAAAACATAGGACATACCGATAAATACACAATGTAAATACATAGACACAGGCATTGGGTGAAGCATACTGAGTGTAGTACTCCTAAGTAGAAAAGATGTTTGGAGAGATCAGTTCAGTCCATGAGAGGGTCATTCAGCAGTCTGGTAACAGCAGGGAAAACATTGTTTTTGAACCTGTTGGCGCGTGTTCTCAGACTTTTGTAAGAAGATGTTAAAGTAAAATTATACACTAACTAGATCATCAAAAATATTTTCCAATGTCTGTGACCTCCCTGTGCTGGTCAGCAATTACTTTCTTTATAAAAGCCAACCATAAGAAGGTTTATATTCTGCACTGGCCATTGATCTTCTGCCATCCTTCTGAAACTTGGTTAAATTTATTACTTGAAAAAGGCACCTATGTTTTTATAGATAGATACAATAACGGCTCCTTTGGCCATTTTGCTGCATTATTACCAGCTAATATTGTGTCATTTGCTCGGTGATCAACTGTTAGCGGATCAATGTGAACCTCACCTTGTTAATTAAACACACTACAAGCATGCATTGCAGTATATCGTCACAGTTATGAAGCTCATCAGATTTTGTTTGGGGATTGTCTTTAATTTAGGATAAAAAGAAGAGGCCATGTGATCTGTTCTAAAGTCTGCCTAGCAGCAAGCCGAGTTTGATTGTTAGAGATTAATGGCACCCAAGATTGTTTAACTGAAAAGAAGACGCAAGGTGTTTGCTAACAGTGGATAGACTGAGGTTCCAAAGTCCCAGAAAAGTATTGAGAATATTGGGTTGTAAATGCTTGTGCTTTAAATTATCCATTTACTTCCAAGATAAAAGAGAGTTTAGGTCTCAATGATAGCTAATAAGCATTTCTACCTGGATACAAGGCCCATATGATTCATGTTGCCATGGCAATGGGCATTGAGATGTGGCGTAAAGAGGAAGTCTTGTGATATCTGGTTACAATCTTTTCTAAAATTCCATAGACAGGTTAGCTTGCTGGGCTTTGGGAGAGAGTGCAGCTAGAGGCCAAAGATCACTCTTGTTCACTGCAGGAACGAGGGTGGGAGCTCACACTCTGGATTGAAGAGACCAAATTGTGAGAAATTAAAATGAGGTTAATTCATTTAACTTGCGCTAGAGAAGGAATCTTGCTCGCGGCAGGGGGGACCTGACTGTGAAGGACAATTTTGAGAGGACATTTTACCAGTCGGAGAAAGGAAAGAATGGAAGTAAATACTCAGCAACTAAGTATCACTTTGGACTTGTTCCAGGAGAATTGAATGTCTACTTAAAGGACAGTGCAGAGTTTATCTGAAAGATTTATTTTTTTCAGTTGTCCAAGAAGTAAAAAGAAACATTTCTGTTCTGTAAATTATATTCTTTAGTCAAAAGTACTTTTAGTTTTCTGTTAGAGTCTTAAAACATGAAATTTATGTTGTGTTATCTTTTCAGCTGCTGGCTAGAAGATCAAATTTCTTATTTTAAAAAGTTATCCATCTCTACAGGAATTATAATACATAGATTGCATTTTCTCTCTCATGAAGACCAAATATTTCTATTTTCATGAAGTATGATTTAAATCTAAGGAAACAATAGATGAAATTCAACTTTTTCACTAACTAAGAGATGCAGCATTGGATTGACCAGCTATTTTATAATTGGCCAGTTTTCAATGGGCACTTAGGCAGGCAGCAATGGTTTATAATTGGCAGCTGACTCATTAGTTTTGCTTCGTATCCCCGTCCCCATCAAAGTTGCAGTTCAGCCCAATGTCTCTACATCTTTTACCTTTACTACTTGAGAGAAGATTTAGTTGCCATGTGTTAACAATATTGTAGAGTTAGTGGCAAGAATTCTTCCAATTATTATTGTTAGTGAAGTGATAAATGTATTTTAGTGAAGTGATAAATGTATTCTTTTGAAACATTCATAGTAGTCTAGTAGAGATAGCAAACATGGAAAATCTTTGACTTTGAGGCTCTTCAAGGAGCAGTTAGAAGAATCTTACCTTTAAGTTCTTTGTTTTCTAAAATGCACAAAACTCTTGTGTTGCAGTCTTCAGAGTGGAATGAATCTGCAGATCTGTTTTGTTAATGATAGTGGAAGTGACAAGGACAGTGATGTTGATGATAGCAAGACTGAAACTAGCCTGGACACCCCGCTGTCTCCAATGGTAAGCATAACTATTTACTGCATTAATCAATTCTATGAAAATCCGATATTAATGCCACAGTTTTCATAATTGTGGAAATGGCTTCTGTTACTTCCTGACCTTAATGCTTACTGACATGTCAATAGTTTCCTTGACTCAGAAGCACTTTCCATTTCAAAATGACCTCCTCCTCCTCAAAAAGCCTACTCATTACTCGCAATCACTCTATTTCTAACTTCCCCATCCTTTGTAGGATCCTTGAGTTCATCATCGCTTCCCAGATCTGGGGCAACACTCCCACAACTCACTCTTTGGGTCCTTACAGTCCACCGTGTGCCTTCACACTAGATTGAACCTGACCTTGTTGTAATCACTAAGTATCCAGGATTATGTGATCACTTGTTCTCCTTAACCTCATCATGGTGATCACAATACTTCATCGCTCTATCCTCCCCTATTGGCTCTCCTTTTGCAGATCAGCTCCACAAGTTGGCTTCTAGAAAAATGCTGAGAACACAAGTGAATTGTTCCACAACTTTCCTCCATTTCATGCTAGTACCCATGTTGTCTGCTTTTCCTCCTATTAAATATTGGAAATACTGAAACCATTGGTTTTTGTTGCACTCTGTAACTTTGTTCTGTAGTCACCATCGCGATACCACCCCCACACCCTCTTTGGGCTCAACTGGGTTGAGTGCAACCTTAGGATTTGCACTTTGTATTCTACTCCTCAACAGCACTTCCTCTCCGCAACATTACCTTTCTCAACATAGAACATAGAACAGTACAGCACAGAACAGGCCCTTTGGCCCTCGATGTTGTGCCGAGCAATGATCACCCTACTTAAACCCACGTAACCATAACCCAACAATCCCCCCATTAACCTTACACTACGGGCAATTTAGCATGGCCAATCCACCTAACCCGCACATCTTTGGACTGTGGGAGGAAACCGGAGCACCCGGAGGAAACCCACGCACACACGGGGAGGACGTGCAGACTCCACACAGACAGTGACCCAGCCGGGAATCGAACCTGGGACCCTGGAGCTGTGAAGCATTGATGCTAACCACCATGCTACCGTGAGGCCCCTACCAAATCTACCAAATCTCCCTTGTTGGCAAAACCATTTCATCACCATTTCTGCTCACAATGGTGATATGAATAATGCCCAACAGCTGTTCCCAATGGCATGCAAACCTTCACTATTCACAAACTCCCAACTCATCTAAAACTAAAACCCAGACCTCTCCTGCCCAGCAATTAACTATTCTTGCTGACCTACACTGGTCCCCTGGGCTGAAGCACATTGAGTATTTATATTCCACCACAACCTCCCCCTATCCTATCTCTCTCTGCAATCTGCTCCAGACTTCCTTAGGCTTCAACTCTCTGCATTTATTCACTGAAACTTAAGTGAATGAGGCTTCCACAGACTCAAAGTCCTTCTCTAAATCCACCCCCCTTACCCTCCTTGCCTTATTAGCTCTCTATCTGCCTTTTAAAACTTTCTTATTCTCATTTACTCTTAACTGTGCTTTCTATTAACTTCGAGCTCTCTCTCAAAGACGGGTGTATTTTTCTCTCAGCAGTTTGAATGTTTTTGATGTGAAAGGTTTAAAAAAAAGTGCATTATCAAATGTCAAGATAGTTCATTATAATTTTAGTGGATTATCTGCCTCAGTTTTCGTTGTGTCCCTATTTTGAAGCCTAACAAATGTTGTAACATCTGGATTCATGTAGAAATAATTTGCTTGCAAAGGTCAAGAGAAAATTGCCCATTTGCTGTTAATAATTAACCCAGTTCTAATATAATTGCATCAAAGGAATAGATTGGTGTCAATGAAGGTCACATCATATTGAAAGCAACAGAAACTGAAGAGTCTTATTGGGAAGAAACCTAGACAGGCTAACAGTCCGGTCACTTCAAGCAAAAGTAGATTGAAGGTGTACTGATGAAAAGTGAGGGGGATAAGAAACTATATGTTTAATAATCTCAAAATATATTTTTCAATGATTAAAGGAACCCATATTTTGTGCTGCTTTTGTCAGATTCTGCTCTTCGGGTTACCTTTGATTGTTACAACTGCTCTCCATTTAGAAATGCATCACAATAGCTGATCTCTCTCCCTAGAGCAAACAGAGCTCATCATACTCTGACAGAGACACTACTGAGGAAGAGTCTGAGTCACTTGATGACATGGATTTTCTTACAAGGCAAAAGAAATTGCAAGCTGAAGCCAAGATGGCTCTTGCTATGGCAAAACCAATGGCTAAAATGCAAGTTGAAGTGGAAAAACAGAACAGAAAGAAATCCCCAGTGGCTGATCTGGTGAGTATTTTTCCACATACAGTACCAATGTGATCATTCAGAAAACCTTTGGTCTTAACAGCAACTGACCTCGCAAATGAAAACGATCTGCAATACTAAGAATATTTTCTTCCCCAGTAACGAACTACACCTTTAACAATTGTACGGCCATTATTAGTTTGAAGCTTTTCTGTCTCTATCAAACAATTTTAAATACTATGATGTTTATGCATTTGTAATAAAGAACTGAATTGTTGCTTTCTCTCTGCTACCTCAGTGTTTTTGTTGTGATAATGTAACCGTTCACTAGCTTACACCTCGTGTCAATTACAGCATGTTTGGACATAAATCAGATGCACAATGATGCAGGGAAGTTGTTGGAATTAGATCATGTTTGATAGTGTGACCAATGTTTTTAATTTATATATTTCTTTATGTATTATCATTTCTTTCAGTTGGTTTCTAAGATTATAATCAAAGTTTATATATAAAGTCAACAGACTCAATTTGACATTGAATATGTGTGAAGATCTAATCTACAATTCATTATTTTTTTTATTGATACGAGAGAATCTTCCCTGGTTTTGTTTGCGGTAACTCCAGATGAAACACCATTGCTTCATGAAGACATGAGTGATGCACCAAGTTTTGGGGTATTCTCTCCTGTTTTTGCTGTATATATTTTGACGCCCAGAACTGAGATCATACTCTGTAGAACATAGAACAAACAGTGCAGAAGGAGGCCATTCGATCCATTGCGTCTGCACTGACCCACTTAAACCTCACTTCCACCCTATCCCCGTAACCCAATAACCCCTCCTATCCTTTTTTGGATACTTAAGGACAATTGAGCAAGGCCAATCCATCTAACCTGCACGTCTTTGGACTGTGGGAGGCGACCGGAAAACCAGGAGGAAACCCACGCAGACACGGGGAGAACGTGCAGACTCCGCACAGACAATGACCCAGCTGGAATCAAACCTGTGACCCTGGCGTTGTGAAGCGACAGTGGTAGCCTCTGTGCTACCGTGCTGCCCCCAATACCCAGCTCATACGAAGATACGAATCAGGAGCAGGAGTAGGTTTCTTGGCTCTGGAGCCTGCTTTGCCATTCAATAAGATCATGGCTGATTTGATTGTAACCCCCTGCCTACCCCCAATTACCTTTCACCCCCTTATTTATCAAGAATCTATCTACATCTGCCTCACAAATATTCAAAGATTCTGCTTCCACCGCCTTTTGAGGAAGACATTTCGTGAGACCCACGGCCCTTTGAGAGAGAGAGAAATTCTCCTCATCTCTGTCTTGAATGGGTGACCCCCAGTTCTAAATTTTCACACAAGAGGAAACATCCTCTCCACGTCCACCCTGTCAATACCACCCTGTCAATACCACAAAGGTTTCGATCAAGTTGCCTCTTACACTTCTAAACTCCAGGGATACATGCCTAGCCTGTCTACCTTTCATCAGAAGACACGCCACTCGTTCCAGGTATTAGTCCTGTAATTCTTCGCTGAACTGCTTCTGATGCATTTACATCCTTCCTTAAATCAGGAGCCCAATATTGTACACAGTACTCCAGATATGATCTCATCAGTGTACTCTCTAACTTCATTCATTTTTATTTAAGTAAACATTCAGTAGCATGTCCAGGGTGACTCAGAATTGTCTCTATTATTTGTTTAAGCTCCTGGAAATCTTTCTTGGCCTCCAAATCATCTCACTCCCATTTTAAAATAATCAGTAAATTATTATAATATTGGACCCTATTTTAAACATAAGCTATTAATCAAATTGAAATAATAAAAGCTGATTGTGTATAATGTACTCATTTTTAGGTATTTTTATTATTCCTTCATTGGATGTGGGCATCACCAGCAAAGCCACCATTTATTATCTATCCCTATTTGCCTTTGAGAAGATGGTGGTGAACCATATTGAACCACTGCAATCCATGTGGTACATGGTGTAGGTACAGTGCTATTCAAGAGTTTCCAGAATTTTGACCCAGCAACAATGAATGAAAGGCAATATCGTTCTAATATCATTCCACACTGACACAGGATGCGATGAGACCGTTAATCACGACGCCTCGTGAGATCTAGACATTGTGATCTGGATCTCGCCCTCACTGGGCAGGATCCAGATTTGCATATATAAGTGAGCAGTTAGCCTCACTAAAATATGTTGGTGCCAGAGTTTCCAAAGGCCATGCCTGGGAGACCTCGCCGTGGGGCCGTTTAGCATGGGCCACACAAATGTGAACCAGGTGTAACGGCACCTAGGGGGTGTCGCCCAGCCATAGGAGGCCCCCGGGTGGTCGGGGTATGGCCATGGTAGTACCCTGGCATTCTGGCTGGCACCCCAGACACCTTGGCACTGCCACTCATGCACCCTGGCAGTGCCACCGTGATTGGCAGGTTCCCCGAGCTGGGGATCGGGCCCGGGGGTTCCCTGACCTTATGAGGTGGGGTGAGGGAGGCTCGTGGACCGCCTATCAAGTAGGTTGGAGCATTGGGGGTTCCAGAGACCATGGTAGCTAGTTGAGAGATCTGGGCGGCATTTAAAAATTAGGACTGATCTCTTCCTGTAGTGATGCGCTGGACAAGTTAATGCAGGAAATAAAGGTAAGCACGGCCTCAGTGAGGTCCAAAAAAAAGAATTCCGTGTGATTGCGGCAGCGAGAAGCATCCTGCTAAACATGCCCAAAATGGGACTCTGTTTTTTCCTGTTAAATCACGCCCCTTGGTTTGGATGGTTGTGAGGCAGGGGTGCAATAAAACCATAGTAAAACGCTTGGGCTGATGGAATTTTTTTTTTGATAAAGGGGATTCTCTGTACAGTTAATTAGGTTGCAGCTTGGTGAGATGATGTTGCTGGGTGGAGCTGAGCCATCAAGCATTTTGTAGGAAAAGCAGGTCAGTGTAGCTCTGGATGAAGATGTGACCACAATTCTTGGGCTGGATTCTCCGCACCTCAATGCTGAAATTGCATCCAGCGCCAGGGCAGAGAATCCACTTTCACACATGGAATCTGGACCGGCGTCAGCTCCCCAAATCTCCGGCTCCCGAAAAATGGTGTAGTCCGCGCCGCATGTCCCCTACCTGCGGCCATTGCTGGAGGCCCGCCCCGCTATTCTCCGCCCCCGACCTGCCGAAGTCCCAACTGCGTGGATCTAATGTGGTCCTGCCGTTCAGGATACTTGCATGGTCCGTGGCCGCCATGGTCAGGGGCAGGCCGATCGGAGGGCGGGGTGGGCGGGAGGGGGGCCTCATACAGGACTGGGCTATTTTGGGGCGGGTGGTCCGGGTCGGGCACAGGGCCGAGCGGGGGCACTATTTACGACATTCAGCTCCACGGTCTGAGTCCGCCATGGAGCACGGTGCAGCCGCCGTCATAAACATGCACCGACCCAGAAGTGCAGGCGTCCGTCTCTGCAGCTAAAGCTGCTAGATTCACGACGGGTCCCTGCTAGCCCCCTGCAGGGCTATGAATATGTGGCCTAGTCACGCCAGTTTTTTTTAGCGTGAAAGGCCACCGATTTTAAGATGGCGTGGGGACATAGTCCCTGAAATGGAGAATCCAGAGCCAGGTTTTTCTCTCTGCCGTTCAGCTAAAGAGGTTAACGGTCTTTAAAGCAGTGCAGACTTGACAGTGGATTGAGAGCTGAGATGTTTTTTTTCCTTTTAAGTGGAAATAAAGATATCAATTAAGGGTATTGTATTCACTATATTGAGTTGTATTGTTTAATGGAGGATTGTAAGTTTTATTTTCTAGTGTGATGTTAGTACTGTATTAGTAATCAAGTTGGTTTTAATATACCATCATAATCCCTATTTCTTCATGCAATCTCTCCTGGAGCTAGATATCCTTTCCTCACACTTACAAATTAAAATAAAGTATTGAGGATTTTGTCCAGTAACCTAGCCACTGTCGGGCCTTGTCTGGGATTGTAGTAGTGCCTTAAACAAATAAATCTCTGCAAAGCTAAAATCTCACCTAGTGCAGTATTGTGTGGGTAAAGTAGCACTGTTTCCCTTTAGGGCCATGAGCTCTAATTGACTTGAATTGAAAGGAAACTGCATGCGGTCTACAATGATCCACTGCCGCTCTGCAGTGTGAGTTAGATTTAACTTTAGTATTGAATAATATCCTGGAGGCTCAAAATATACTATACAGGAGTTTTATTTCACCAAATTCATGACACAGTACATTTGAAAACTGTCCCTGCCTCATGTGTTCCAGTTATTTAGCTTGGTAAGTGAGATTATAAATTTATTTTGGTCAAATTGATAAGTGACTTTCTTTCATCAGATACTGGAATTGCTCAAATAATTTGGGTATAGGGAAGTTAAAAGTTTTCATGTATGCATGAATGATTACAATCTTAATTCCCTAAAAGCTAGTACTAAAAACGATTTGCAGAAAGCCAAAATTTGAAGAATATGCTTACAGTGACCTCTGCAGTTTCTCTCCGAACCATTTGACTGACGACGCAATAATATCATCAATCAACACTTTTAGTGAATATTACCCCACTTTGATGATTACGCCTAACTGATTTACAGAGTTAGTTACAGAGTGTTCCAGTGTTTTCATTGATTAAATACTGGGCGCTAGAGATATATATTCAACCTCTCAGAATAGATTATGCTGTTTAAACAACAATCACCTTTACACAAATGTTGCTTTTACGCATTTGCAGTATATCTGACTTGATTTCAATGTACAGTAACATTTCTGTTATCCGGCAACCGGAATTCTGGGCTTGGATCTGTCACGCTATTTCTTTTTGACCGGAGATTTCAATCTCGCTGGTTGTTGCTATTGCCGACCTGTCCTCGCTCCGGTTTCAGCCTCTTATTGTTCTACAGCACCATCTCCCCTCGCTGCCGCTCACGCGCCTCTTGAGGCCTCAAAATCCGCATGACCAACCTGGAGCTTTAGATACAAACGGAAATCCTGTCCTTGCATCTTAGTTAACCAGAATATTTGATTAACTGGAACGACCCATTCCCAAAACGTGCCGAACAACAGAGATCTTCCTGCATTCCATTAAATCCCAAAATAGTGCTTAATTTGCCAGAACATAATACATATGAATTAGAAGATTGAAATGCCGTCAGCCCCTCGAGCTTGCTCTGCCTTTCAATAAGATCATGGCTGCTCTGATTGTGACCTAAATTCCACATTCCTCCCTACCCCGATAACCATTCACACCCCCTTGCTCAGCAAGAATCTTGTCCATCAAGAAGCAGAGCAGTTTGCATGTCGTACCAGTAAACAAGTCAAATGGCAGTTCATAATTGCAGGAGTAATTCTAAGGGGAAAGTGATGATGGAATTATTGTACTGTTATTGGACTAATAATCCAACTGGCCAGGTTAATGTCTGCGGACATGGGTTCAAATCCCACCAAGGGGATGGAGTTATCAGCAAAATACTACAGCAGATACTAAAATCTGAAACAGAAAATGCTGGATAAAGTCTGAAGGAGAGTCATACTTGCAATGTTAACTCTACTTTAGGGTGGCACGGGGGCACGATGGTTAACACTACTGCCTCACAGCACCAGGGACCCAGGTCCCATTCCAACATTGGATGTCTGTCTGTGTGGGGTTTGCCCTTTTTCCCTGTGTCTGCGTAGGTTTCCTCCAGGTGCTCCAGTTTCCTCCCACAGCCCAAAGATGTACAGGTTTGGTGGATTGGCCATTCTAATATTGTCCCTTAATGTCCAGCGATTGGCAACTTAGCTGCGGTTACTGGGATAGTGTCGGGGAGTGGGCCTAGGTAAGGTGCTCTTTCAGAGGGTCGGTGCAGACTCAATGGACTGAATGGCCTCCTTCTGCACTGTAAGGATTCTATGGTTCTTCCAACGAATGTTTTTACATTTTTCTGGAAGTAGACTGAGCTCGACTAAGAGTAAAGAAATAATTGCAGGAAATTTAAAAAACTGACGGTAACAGATTCTACAAGTAGATGAGAAGCAAAATGTACTTTTGCTAAATTAACCATGATGACAAAATGTGATGCTGACCTTTCAGCTTATCCAAGGTGTCACTGAAGCAGACAGACATGATACTTTATTAAATTGGCTTATTCAGATTATTAAACTTCAGAGGAACTCAAAAGCTTGTAAAATTTGGCATGATATCAAAAAAATCCTGATTGAAGCATTCGATCATCAGCAGTTTTTGTAGCTCAGTGTGTAGGATACAAATGTCCAGATCAAGATATTGGCCGAGATCCCCAGTCCTCCAGCCGCGTGTCCCTCAGTGCTCACTGACAGCGGGATTCTCTACTCCCGCTGATTGTCAATGGAATTTCCTATTGAAGCCGTTCCACGCCGCGAGGAAACCTTGGATAGGGGTGTGTTGCCGGTGGGAACAGAGAAACCCAGCAGCCAAGAATTCCAGTCATTCTTTCTAAAAATATATCTAATGAAACACAAACCTGATCATTTTGAGACGGTCCAATTCCAATTGTAGTGGGGTTAGAGTGCTGGTCAGGAGGCTGGGGGTCCAGCGGGTGCAGGGAGGGCCAGTACCATAGTTATCCAGGAGTTAGAAGTGGTTTTATTTATTTTTTTTATAAAATATTTTATTTGAAGCTTTTGCAAAATTTTTATAACAATAAGAAACAAAACAATAAGAACATAAACATCAACATGGTAAACTAGATATTTCCTACCCAACCCCTTCTGTACATCCCTTAACCGTATTGGACCTACCCACGCCCCCCCCCCCCCCCCCCCCCCCCCTTCAGAATGCTGCTTCTGCTGACATTTTAATTTTCCCCGAGAAAGTCGGCGAACGGCTGCCACCTGCAGGTGAACCCCAGCATTGACCCCCTCAAGGCAAACTTTATTTTCTCCAGCTTGAGAAACCCAGCCATGTCACTGACCCAAGTCTCCACACTCGGGGGCTTCGAGTCCCTCCACATTAACAGGATCCGTCTCCGGGCTACCAGGGAGGCTAAGGCCAGAACGTCAGCCTCTTTCACTCCCTGAACTCCCAGGTCCTCTGACACTCCAAAGATCGCTATCTCTGGACTCGGCACCACCTAGCACATTGGACATTGCCTTGGCAAACCCCTGCCAGAATCCATCAAGCTTTGGGTGTGCCCAAAACATATGGACATGATTTGCTGGGCTTCCCACACACCTCGCACATCTATCTTCTACCCTGAAAAACTTGCACATCCTTGCCGCCTTAAACTGTATTAGACTGAGCCTGGCACATGATGGGGAGGAATTAACCCTGCTTAGGGCATCCGCCCACAGACCGAATGTTAGCATTGAGCTGTCTACCCTTATCGAATACGATTTGGTCCTCCTCTATCACCCCTGGGATACAGTCTTCTATCCTAGTGGCCAAAACCTTAGCCAGCATCTTGGCATCTACATTCAAAAGCGAGATGGCCTATATGACCCACATTGCTCCGGATCTTTTTCTTGTTTAAGGATGAGCGAAATCGAGGCCTGCAACAATGTTGGGGGGAGGATTCCCCTCTCTTTAGCCTCATTAAAGGTCCTCATCAGCAGCGGACACACCTCTGAGAACTTCTTATAAAATTCTACCGGGTAACCGTCCAGCCCTGGAGCCTTGCCCGACTGCATGCCGTCCAGTCCTTTAACAATTTCCTCTGCTTCAATCGGGGCCCCAGCCCCTCGACCAGGTCTTCTTCCACCCCTAGAAACCTCATCTGATCCAGGAACTGCCTCATCTCTTCTACACCAGGCGGGGGTTCAGACTCATCTAGTTTGCTACACAATTCTTTAAAAACGTCGTTCCCCCCCCCCCCCGGGTCCAAGACCATGTTACCCTCCCCTCCCTATTCCTTACTCCCTCAATCTCCCTGGCCGCTTCTCTCTTCCTAAGCTGGTGCGCCAAATCCTGCTCGCCTTTTCTCCATATTCGTAGACAGCCCCCTTGCCCTCCTCAACTGCTCCACCACCCTCCCCGTGGTCAACAACTCAAACTCTGCGTGTAGTTTCCGACGCTCCCTCAAGGGCCCCGTGTCCGGGGCCTCCGCATATCTCCTTTCCACTCAAAGTATCTCCTCCACTAATCACTCCCTCTCTGCTCGTTCCAGCAAGGTTAGATAGTCCTCCTGGCTGCACAACTTCAGCTCAATATCTTGTATCGCTTTCCCTTGGGCTGCCTGGCTCAAAACCACTTGATCGATCGCATCCTTGATCGGGTCCAGCGTTTCCTTTTTTCAGTTCAGTGAAACAATCCATAAAGAACTTCATCTGCTGCACCTTAGACCACTGAGCCACCGCTCCCTGGTCCTGACCCTCCGCCATGCTGTGCCGCGATACCAGCTCTGACTGCTTCACTCTATCAGGGCTGAGCCTTCTCACACGGCCACGTCTAGTCCAATTAGCCATACATCGGAAAGGGAACCCTTCTTAATATTGTCCACTTCACCGATCGATCCCATAAAGTCTGGGAAAAAAGGTCCGAAAGTCCGTTTCAGGCGGGAGCAATTGAATGTCCGACCTACTCCTCCATGGTCACCACCGGAAGTTAGAAGTGGTTTTAATGCTTCAAACTTTTCATGGGTAACTAATTTGCTAAGAGATGCTGAACCACCCGAAGTCTCTGATTAAAATCAGAGTTGCGGACAGTTCCACACATAGGGCATTTGGCATTTGCCCATCGGAAGTTTAGACTTCCTTGTCAATTCTTGTACAGTCCTTGAATGGGAACTTGGGGGGGGGGGGGGAAGAGTGTGCATTCGGTGGATGGAGGGGTTCCCTGGCACATATTCTGGGGCGGGTGCAATCCCTCAGCACATCGTCTGGGGTACCTCCGGTGCAAATCCTCCCGGGGAATGGAAGTTCTGCAGCCCATGTTTTGTCATATTTGACTCAACATATTCCTCTTTTTCCCCCTCCTCAGATGCCTCCAGAGCTGCTGAGCTTTTCCATTACTTTCTGTTTTTATTTAGTTTTCCAGCATCTGCAGTACTTTTTCTTTAATAATATTGCATTCATATGAAGATGGATGAATTGATGGCACAAATAGAAATCAATGATTTTGATATTGGGCGGAGAGATGGCAGATGGAGTTTGATCCAGACAAATGTGAGGGAATGCATTTTGGAGGGTCTAATACAGGTAGGGAATATACAGTGAATGGTAGAACCCTCAAGAGTATTGACAGTCAGAGAGATGTAGGCGGTCCACAGATCACTGAAAGGGGCAACACAGGTGGAGAAGGTAGTCAAGAAGGCGTATGGCATGCTCGTCTTCATTGGCCGGGGCATTGAGTATAAAAATTGGCAACTCATGTTGCAGCTGTATAGAACCTTAGTTAGGCCAGACTTGGAGTACAGTGTTCAATTCTGGTCGCCACACTACCAGAATGATGTGGATGCTTTAGAGAGGATGCAGAAGAGATTTACCAGGATGTTGCCTGGTATGGAGGGCATTAGCTATGAGGAGAAGTTGAATAAACCTGATTTGTTCTCACTGGAATGAAGGAGGTTGAGGGGCGACCTGATAGATGTCTACAAAATTATGAGGGGCATAGACAGAGTGGATATTCAGAGACTTTTCCCCAATTACCAGAGGGCATAGGTTTAAAGTGCGAGAGGCAAGGTTTAGAGGAGATGTAAGAGGCAAGTATTTTACACAGAGGGTATTGGGTACCTGGAACTCGCTGCCAGAGGAGGTATGGAAGCAGCAACGATACTGACGTTTAAGGGACATCTTGACAAATACATGAATAGAATGGGAATCAAGGGATACGGACCCCGGAAGTGTAGAAGATTTTAGTTTAGACGGACAGCATGGTCGGCGCAAGTTGGAGGGCCGAAGGGCCTATTCCTGTGCTGTACTTTTCTTTGTTCTATATGGTAACCATCAGAAATATATGGTTTCAAGATGATCAATGCTGGGGACTGAATATTCCACCATATTTTACATTTGAAAGGATAGGAAGAAAAGAAAAGGAGGTTAGGGAGCTCTGTTCATCGGATGAGGTAGTGTTATATTACGTATAGTAATATCTTGTTACTCATTTGCTTACTTCTTGAACGGTCGTATGCTTGATGTTCAGTTACACTCAAAGTCTTCAAATTAAGCAAATACTGTTTATTGAGTAACGATTATAAATAACTACGAGTTTGTTCACTCTTCTACAACTATAACTGAAGATTAGATAAATAAGGTTAAGTATATATAATGTTTCACTACACCTACTCGCTAAGCTATATCTCTAATACTCTGTAGTTATCTAGCACTTACTTACAAATGTTCACCCCCTTACATACCTGCAAATATATAGATCACTACAGTCAGTATAGTCATGTGAAATGAGCTTGGCTCAGGAGATCATGATGTAGAATCAGTTTGGGTGGAGATAAGAAATAAGAACGGAAAGTAGGCATTGGTGGGGATAGTTTATAAGCCCCCTAACAGGAGCTTCACTGAAGGACTGCGTATACATCAATAAATAATGGGGGGTTCTAAGAAAGGTCCTGCAATAATCGTGGGCAGTTTTAATCTTCATTTAAATTGGATAAATCAATTTGACAAAGGATACATTGAGGCCAAGTGTGTGGTTTGTGGCGTGCATTTGAGACAGTTTCTCTGACAAAACAATCTGGAACGAACCCGAGGAACAGGATATTTTCGAACTGGTGATGTGTAATGAGACAGGATTAATTCATGATCTCATAGTAAAGGATCCTCTAGGGAAGAGTGTTCATAACATGAGAGAATTCTTATTCAGTCTGAGGTTGAGAAACGAGTTTGAAACTGGCTCCTTAAACTTAAGTAACGCAGAGGAAGGAAAAGTTGGCTAAAGTGGACTGGGAAAGTAGGTTAAAAGTTAAGGCGGTAGAGAATCCATGGCAGACATTTAAGGGGATATTTCATAACTCTCAGCAAAGATATATTCCATTGTGATGGAATGACCCTATGAGAAGGATGCACCATTTGTGGTTAACCATGAATCTTGAGGATCGTATAAAATTGAAAGAAATGCTGCAAACATTTGTGGCAGGCCAGAAGATTGGGAAAGTTTCAGAAACCAGCGAAGAATTATTTTCAAAAATAAGAGAGGGAGAAATTAGAATAAGAGAGTAAAGAAATATTAGCAGGAAATATGAAAACTGGCAGTCAGAGATTCGACAAGTATATAAAACGAAAGTGAGACATTGAGATAGGTTGTTTCTCCTAGACCCAATAAGACAAAGGAGATGGAGGTTTCCTGTGCTAATTTTGCCCCGTTTGCTGTATACTAATTACGATATTTTCATACAGATGTATTGGCCGAGAAAACTTATCAAATGCATTGAAGCTTGAAAAAAAATCAAAAAATGGTGACAATTCGCAGACAAAAACGGCACAAAAAAAGACCTGTGATAAAGGTCACACGCTGTTTTACCACAAGAAATAGGGGTAGGAATAGGCCATACAGCTTCCTGCATTTGTTCTACCATTCAACAAGATCGCTACTGAAATTCTGCATCAACTTTCCCTTAGTAGCCAAATATTCTATAGCTCTTCATAGAATCATAGAATTTACAGTCTTGAATATATTTTTGAATATATGGTCTTGAATATATTCATTAACTGAGCACCTAGGGTCCTCTGGGGTAGAGATTCCATAGATTCACAACCCTCTCAATGGAAACATTTCTCCTCATCTCAGCCCTAAATGACTGACTCCATGTCCTAAAATGGTAACCCCTCGTTCTAGATTCTCTATCCAAAGGAAAGAGTTTCTCAGCATTTATTATGTCTGTCTCTCTAAGAATTTGTACATTTCAATTATTTCAGTGCTACCCACTGTGCTATCATGCCGCCCCACTGTTCAACTTAGAATCCTGTAACAGATTGCAAAACTACAAACAGACCTGGCTCCTCCCATTAATTACATCATCTATTTCCACTTGTCCCCGCTTAGCTAGGACTAAACACCTCTCCCTCATAAATTATCTACACACCATGGAATCTCCAGCAATCATAACAATATCCCATTAGTCCTTCATCTATAACCAAGTAAGTGGTTGGAATGAATGATTACCTCCCCTTTTACAACTCTTTAATACAGCTTTAGCAGACATACTGCCTGTATTTATTTTAAACCATGGTATTTAATAACACTATTGCAATAGAATATAAAATATAATATTTGACAACTTCTACATTCATCAAAGTTGAGTTGTGAAGGCATACCAGACGAGTAAATCAGCGACCCAGGGTAATGTTCTGGGGGCATGGGTTCAAATCCCATTCAAATTAATTCAATTAATAAGTCTGGTGTATAAAGCTAGTCCTCAGTAATGGTGACTATGAAACTATCATGGATTGTTGGTTTGCTAATCCCCTTTCGGATCGGAAATGTCGTCCTTACCTGGTCTGGTCTGCATGTGATTCCAGACCCACAGCAAAGTAGTTGATTCTCAACTCTCCTCTGTAATGGCCGAGTAAACCACTCATCTCAAAAGGCAATTAGGGATGGGCAACAAATACTGGCCTCGCCAGTGACACTCACAGCCCAGGAAAAGATATAGTTTGCAAATAGTTGAATCTAAGTAACAAATCTTGCAGCACTCCATTCTGAAAACGTACCTATTTATTCCAATTCTGTTTTCTGTCTGTTAACCAACTCTCAATCGGGGCTAATATATTGCACCCCTTATGTAGTTCCACAATATGCCTTCTGAAGATTCAAATATATTGCATCCACTTCGTCCCCCCTATCTACCCCGCTACTTAATCACTCAGAAATTTATAATGCATATGTTAAAAAGTATTTCCATTCCAGGCGGCAAGTGTTGACTCTGCCTCATTATAATGTAATTTTCAAAGCGCACTATTACCACATCCTTAATCTAACTGCCTCAGTTAAATATGGGCGTGGCAGTTTTTAAAGGAGGAAGTAAATTGGATCGGGGAGAAGTTCAGGGATAGAATTCCATGCTTGGTCAATTTTCCCCTGATGCCAAACATTATATAAGCTATTAAATAGTTCTTTTGAATTCCAACGGATCTGATATTCTCAGTAATATATCCAAAACAGCTTATAGTCAAACATCTGGGGATGTTAGAATTTTTGATCAGTTGCAAATAAACCTTATTAATTCGCGTAAAGATACATTAATCAGCTAGAGGAAGGCTGATGAGAAGAACTGGCAGAGGCTTTGGCCAGGAAATCAAGTGAAGTCAAGTATTGTTTGAGTGTAATTATGGGGCATTAAACTGAGGTCCTGCCTGCTTGCCCCTTTGCTTCAAGTGGATGTTAAGATTCCATGGCGTTATTGAAAGAAAAGCAGTGAGTTATACTCCGTACTGGCTAACATCCTTCCTTCAACCAGTACAAAACACATCAAATTAGTCTTTGCCGTATGTTGCTGGTGCATCTGTTGGAAAGCCGCAATTGAAACGTCTATGTTGCTCTCCTCCCTTTCCTCACGCAGTTGCCATTTTGATGTCTGCAATCCTAACCCCAATTAAATTCTGCCATGTTATAGCCCGGGACAAAAAAGATTAGATACCGAAGAAATGCCATTGTTTTGCTTATATTAGTTATAAATATAGTAGTGCGTGCATTATCATTTCTGGGAACTTAATGGCACAGGACAAAAACTCGACTCTTTCTCACCTCCAGAATTGACAAATGGGCTGAGGCGTTTCCATCTGCTGTTGCAAAGCCAATTCCCATTCCTATTGAGCATCAATCCCCAGCATAGGGCTGCACGGTGGCACACTGGTTAGCAGATTCAATTCCGTGTCTCGGGTCACTGTCTGTGTGGAGTTTTCACTTTCTCCCCATGCTTGCGTGGGTTTCCTTCGGGTGCTCCGGTTTCCTCCCGCAGTCCAAAGATGTACCGGTTAGGTGGATTTGCCACGCTAAATTACCCCATAGTGTCCAAAAAGTTGTGTAGGTTAGATTAAGAGGTTAATGGGATAGGGCAGGGGAATAAGCTTGGGTGTGAATTACTTTTTCAGAGGGTCAGCGCACTGTAGGGATTCTATGATTCTTCTATGATGATTTGGCCATAATGTTGAGCTAGGTGGATACCTCAATCACAGATGTCACCAGGACATGATGCAGCAAATGAAAAAACCTTAACCGTTGCTGGAGGGTTCCCAAATTGACGGTCAATCATAATATTTGGCTTGGACCAGGAGAAACTTTACTTCAGAATTGTTTATCTACCTTCATATTGCTACTGAATTCTGTTCAATTATTTTGAATGGGAGTCCTTGGGAATGATTTTAACATTCAGCAAAAAGTGGACAGTAATTGCAAATGGGATCCTTAGCCAGAGGCCCAGCCCATTTTTATGTATCCAAGCCCCATTTGAGGTCAGCTTCTCTCATATTTCAGACAGAAAACAGCAGACGGGTGGTCCAGGGCCTGCCTGCCAGCAGCCTGATAAGCTGCTGGCAGCAAAGTCAATTCAGGAGTACGGTGCGTTGTGACGGCCACACGGATGACATCAGCAGAAGCCATATTAGAATCACAGAATTTGCAGTGCACACGGAGGCCATTCGGCCCATCGGGTCGGCCCATCGGGTCTGCGCCCTACTTAAGCCCACATCTCCACCATATCCCAGTAACCCCACCTAACCTTTTTGGACGCTACGGGCAATTTAGCATGGCCAATCCACCTAACAGGCACATCTTTAGACTGTGGGAGGAAACTGTCTGGGTGGAGTTTGCACTTTCTCCCCTTGCTTGCGTGGGTTTCCTGTCCGTGGGCACCTGGAGGAAACGCACGCAGACACAGGGAGAAGGTACAGACTCTGCAACTGACGGTGACCCAAGCCGGGAGTCGAGCCTGGGACCCTGGAGCTGTGAAACAATCGTGCTAACCACTGTGCTACCGTGCCACCCATATTCTTGCTCCTTTTGGTCCCACTTAGTAAATGTTAACGGGCATGGTTCGCTTCCTGTCACCTTTGCTTGCCAGAGCGACCAGGGTGGGCACCTCACTCAGATGAGAGCCTGATTTCCAGTCATTGATGAGTCTTCTGCTGGAGTTCAAAGGGAGACTCATCCTGTGCCATAGCCAGCAGTGTTAAACTGGAGATGCAGTGGGAGCAGAACGGCTGTAGTTTCCCAAACAAGACCTTTTGGGTTCAATTAAGATAATGTGGACACAGTGCAAAAATATTTGAGTATATTACTCGCCCTACAATATATGTAGAGTGTACCTGAGTCTCTTATTTATCTTACTTTAAACAGTGCACCTGTCGCTTCAAGTCCAGGTTTGTTGCATATTGCAAACTGTCAAATTTGAATTTTATTTGTGCAATCAAGATAACTTTCCTTCACTCCATTTAAAATCTTTTTATAGGTTTAATTCTTTATTAATTTACAAAGCATTTATAATTCATATTTTGGAATGTTGCTGCAGATTTGTGCATATCCAGAAATGCATATCTGTCAGAATTAATATACTTTGCACATACAATTTGAGAAATGGGACCATCTTAAAAGATAATAATAAAACTAGGGCTCTGGAAAACCTCTTAGATTGGATTAGTTGCTCATGACAGTTTGAATAATTACACATTTGAAAGTGATACAATATGTGAATTGTGAGTGTCACGGAGAATTTTCTATTATCCACGATCAATGTTTTTTCTGTGTGAGGTGCATGTATTTTCTTACCATCAGAGCGGTTACCCAAATTTAAGTTATCCCAACAGCAACCCTTTTTGGGAGATTTAAGATAAGTTATTTATTATACCACACTTGCCCGGAGGTTTAACAAAATTGCATCATCTCACTCCCTTGACTCACGCACATAGCCATTCACACTAGGTACAAATGATGAAAAGAACAATATGATTTAATATAAAATTGTGTCGGTCTCTCTTTTGTGGCAGGCCTGTAGTTTCGCAGATTAGGTGATTATTTTCTTGAAATGAAGGCCTTGTAATCAGAGAATTCTCAGTCATCTGTGAGGCTTCTTGTGGTTGAATTTCCAGGAGGTTGTTTCTCAAGTGAACTTGAAGATGGAGCATGTCTCCCACTTTCAGGGTATTGCTGTTTATTACCGTGGCTGCTTAGTTGACTCCAACTGATGATCACTCTGTCTCTGCAGACAAAATTATTGCTGTTTTAAAAGCAGCCAACAAACATGGCTGACTCACCAACGTGACCTGTTACAAGTCCTTTTCCAAATAAAGTGAGTGGTCAGGTTGATAAATACCTGGCATATGACACTTTGAAATTTACCTAGTCTGGGTTTAGATGAGGGCCCATCATAATGCAATAAGAGATGGATGGAGACCCCTTCAAATTTGCCTAACACAAATTAATACGTCTTTTGTCCTTGGTGAACCAGAAAGATGAGTCAGCTGGAATGCTATAATCCTCTCATTGATATTCCATCCTTAAACAAAGGGATATGTAAATTTCCCAGAAGGCTGTGGTTGTCCATATCTAATTAGATGTTTGCTTTGAGTCTCAGGACTGACTGGAGCTGATACTGTCCAAGTCACATGGTTTGCCAGGGCCATTTTAACAGTTAATTCAAACATTTTAAAGTACTGTCAAAGTTCATAAAATACTGGGACATGAATTTATAGCAAAGCAATAGGGAAAGTCAACAGACAAACGGTGATGGTGGAACTCCCAAGATACCCAGCAATCTGTTAGCATTTCAACAATTTTTTTGTATTGCTGTCTCCTTATTGCATATGCGTTGTTGGTATTTTAAAAAAAAATAAAATATGTTGAGTAATGTCCTTTCGGGAAAGTAACCTGGTCTGGCCTTTTTGTGACATCACTCTCACACCAATGTGATTGGCTCTTGACTGCCATCTGAATTAGCCTAGCAAGGCATTCCATTGAACCGAACCAAACAAAGCAGCAAGAAGAGTAAAGCCAATTGGACCACTTGACTGTGACCAAGGCAAGCAATCATAGCATGGCAAAGGTACATCTAGCCCAATTGCTCTGTAAAGTCTTCCTCACTATTGTCTGGGAACTGTTGCCGAAGTTGGGAGATCGCTTCTAAATCTCATACATCAAGAAATGGTTGAAAGCACTGGACACCGCATAACACCAGCAACAACCCAGCTGTAGGTTGAAGTGTCCTTTTGTTTGGGCTGTACTAGTATAGCTACATCTGTGCATATATATAAAACACATATATCATTCTGTTGAGGCTGTGGCTTAGCATTGGTTTGACATCATAAAAATGTTGCATTAAAAAGTCACAATTTTATTACAATTCCCTTTAGTCTGTTGTTGCTAAGTAAATTGTATTCTTTTCCAGTTACCTCATATGCCCCATATTAGTGAGAGTTTGATGAAGCGGAGCCTGAAACCCACAGACTTGCGTGACATGACTATTGGCCAACTGCAAGTTATAGTCAATGACTTACATTCCCAGATTGAGAGTAAGTATTACATTTTTCTATTTTTATTGCTCTGTCTGCAGACGGTCTGGAATGCACTGCTTGGAGGTGGTAGAGGCGGGTTGCCTGACATCCTTTAAAAAGCACCTGAGTACTTGGCACGTAATAACATTCAAGGCTATGGGCCAAGTGCTAGGAAATGGGATTAGGTAGGCAGGTCAGATGTCTTTCATGCAGTGGTGCAGACTCAATGGTGATTCTGTGAACATGTTTATGTGGATGTCTAAGATTCAAAAACATGATTTAGCACCTTACTTTAGGAAGGATGGGAAGGCAATGGAGAAGGTGCAGAAATTATTTGCAAGAATGGTTCCAGGGATGAGAAACTTTGGTTACGATGATAGATTGGTGAAACGGGCTGTTCTCCTTAGAGTAGGGCTTTCCCAACTGTAGATCACTACTCTCAATGGGGTTGCAGAATGAGAAATTGGGGTTGGGAGCTCCAAGGCAACAATGTTGTCTGTAGAGTGTAGACTCCAATTTAACAGCCTTGGAATCGGCTGCAAGGCCCCTTTAAAACTGCATGATTATTTTTGCCTGGGTATAGTCTAAACCTTTTACCTTTGAGGCCCAATTACTGACACCAACAGAGCCTGCAGAATGATTTTGTTTTAACCTGCACCCTGGTGTTTGGAACCCTGGCACTTCCAACAAAGGTCAGTAGGTGGAGACAGTGAAAAGGAATGTTGAACATTAATAGCCCTTTCATCGGAATGCAGATAATTGAATCTAAATGTAGTCCCTATGCCAGCAGATCAGGTAAACTAAGCACAGAGCAGAAAGCAAACCTGAGGCCTTCCTGATCTAGTCCAGCTCTTCACTGGTTAAACTAGTTGAACAATCAAAGGGTGTTTACAGTCTCTGTTTTATATGTAAATTAACAGTTCAATCCAGTGATTTGGTTGTACTGATTATTGTTAGGGCTTCTGATATTTTTTCAACTTCAAACTGAAGGAACCATAAACAGGAAAGAATGCAAGACTAATTAGAATTCATGTGGCACATATCTGAAAATACTGCAGACTGGGTTAACTGGTCTTAATTGTGCTTTTCCAGGTCAGCTGCACAGTTCATTGTTCAGGCTCATGCGGAGTGTAGCCAATTCTAAAATGAAGATTCAGTCTTGGAACATTGCTATCGCGGTTATCTGATTTTAAAATCACAGCACTGATATTTTCTGCAGGTTTCTATGATATAGTTGCTTAATGGAGCTCTCACTGCAGAATGCAATTCATTGTCATGTATTTTTTTTACAATCTGAAGCTCGTGAGACGTTTTGAGCATTTAGAATCTCACAAGAGGCCTCTTGCGAGATTCAACTGCCTCATCCCGACACCAAGTCAGGCGCGACGAGGCCGCTGAGTTGCACCCCAGGTGTTGAGAAAAGCAAAAATAGGGCAGTAGACTGTCGACAAGAAAAATATCACAAAGGTTGGAGAATCAATACCCTCTATTTCAGGAGAGTTGACTCAGAATTAATTACGGATGGATAGGAAGATGTGAATTCATGCAGGTTTCAGATTGTGCAGGACAGAGGATGAAGCTGTGAGGGGGTAGGAGAACAGATTCAGGCATTTGATAAGGGGATAGGCGGGAAAATGGAATTGATATAATGGCGGGATTTACCGGCTGTTCATACCTGTGGGAAGTTCCAGTCCCACGCTGGCGCACGGGTTTCCCGGCGATTAGGGGTGCTGTCACTGGGAAATCCCATTGACAACGGCGGGGGCGGTAGATCCCACTGGTAGGCCGGTTCCGCAACCGAAAAACACACGGCGTGGTGGACGGTAAATACCGCCCAATAGTTCAGGGATTTTACTAAACAGTGGGGTGGGCTCAGTGGGCTGTGGGCCCTACTGCTGCTCTAGTTCTCACATTCTTCCATTTGAGTAGAAAGGTCACACAGTGGTCAGATTGCACAGAGATGAGTGGCCTTGACAAACATGATGGTTAAGTGGCTTCCATCTTTGTGTGAGAACAGACTCCAGTGGCAGGGACCGACTGTTGTGGAGAGAGAATCGAGAGACATGCACCAATCAAACCAATGACTGCATGAGAGGAAACAAAATCACAATAAACACACTGAAAACAATAAATCTGTCTCAAATGCTCAACATCGAAATGCTCGAGTATTATGGGTCAGACCTGGGATCTGATTTGTCCATGATACCACATAGTTAATGACATCAGCTGGCGATGCTACTGCAATATTAAGCCAGGTATTTTTTAGTCTTCTGACAGTAACCAGTCTGGTTGTCCGATCTGGTACTTTGTGTCTTCATTCATTGATCAGTAAAGGATCTTTTCTCACGTATATTTGTAGTCATTATGTACTGAGAGGAAAGTAATCTGAATTTATCTCATTCCTTAGGTGGGTTTTGGCCTGCATGTGAGTTCAGCTTCAATGTTCATTTGTCATGTATGTGTGTGTATTTTTATGCATTATGTATTAATAGATTTCACCTCTTCACGAAAAACAGTGAACTATGCAGAGAATCAAACCATACATATAACATGCATCAGATGTGCATTAAAATTATTGAAGTTTTATTTGGACTATCAAAGCATACAATAAAATAAACCAAATATATTTCATATTATTTGGAGGGGCTGGGGAGGGGGTATTAAACTGTAACATTGTTATAATAAACCTTGGCATAATAGGAACTGTCATTATGATATCTGTGCTGTTAACTGCTATTCAGAAAAACATTCACTTTTTAGAGAACTAGGAGCTTCATTACGCTGTTTGATTGCAATATGACTTCACATATGATCCCTATGGAGTTTCATTGTTATGGTACTCGGCAGAGTTGGGTGCAGTTTCCATGATGCAAGCACCCAATAAAATGATTGGGTATCCCTGTTTGAGTGACTGTTATGGAAACTATTTGCTTGTTGCTTGTACAATCCAATCCTCCTCATCTGTGCCAGTTTATGATTCATCTTTCATACTGTGAGGAAGCTTCACTGTGGCCACATATTAGTTATGCCAAATGAATAATTCACAGTTGCACATGGACTTACATCAGATTCCACTGTTAGGTTTATGGCTAATGTCATCCTTGAGCAAGAATACATCTTGCAGAGCATTCATTGTCAGTCAGAAGGATACGTTTGTTTTTAGCATTTGGCTCATTAGATGGACAACACTGTGATAATTCGATTACATTGTATTTCTTCGCAAAACAGAATTTACAGGGTTACAGTTTCTTCCATATTGATTGCCGAACGGATTTTAGTTTAGTAGGCTTTACCTTCAATCCATGGTCTAACAGGCAAAAAATTGCAATGAGTTTAGAATAGCTCTTGGTGCACCTTCTGACCATTTCACTAGTTTTCATGTGAATCTATAAATTTGACTTGGCATATTTAGATCATGAGAAATCTCCAAATACAGTTTTTAAAATCCTGAGAACAATCTGAAAGGGAAACACTTTACTTTGATGCTAATTGTAGTGTTGAAATGTGCCTTCAATGTGTAAAATAAAATTTTGAAGACCTGCAGATAATTTTCTTTCAAGGGGAACAAATCTTAATGCATTGTGTTGTGTTTGGCCGTGAATATATGAGCCCAGAGATGAAATTAATTAGATGTAACAAGCATACTTCTAAAAGTATCCCAGAGAAAAAAATGACAAAACTACTATTAAATTAAATGTTTGAAAAAGCTTTTCTAAATTGTTTTTAACAACTAGACTACAATGTATCTGGGACTGGGCTGATGAAAATGTTCTAGCTTCAAATTACAACATGGATTTAATGCACTTTATAGTTTGTCTCCTGTTGAATCTGGCTTCCTTCAACAGATTGAGTGTTTCTGCACCGCAGATAATTGTGAAAAGCTAATTAGTTTCAGAGGTAAAACGAGATTAGACAAAGTGGTTCATGTGGAGAAAAATCCTGGTGCAGGCTCGAAGTAATACAGTGTTCTATTATACTAGCCTAATGCACGTTAGTAGTGATTTGTGTATTAGTAGTTAAGTCCCATTTCATTTTAATGGCATTTTGTTCACCAAGATGAGTCAGCAATTTATCCCTGTGATTAACCTGTGTTCTTAAGTATCATCTGCCACACATTATCAAGAGCAAAAAGAATCCATAGAGTGCAAGAAAAATAAAAACAATGGAAGTATATAGATTTGCTTTTTATTCAGTCAGTGGGACATTTAAAACCATATATACCACTATCAGTATTAAGAAAAACATCATCACTTTATATCACGTCCATTGGCTAAAAAGCAATCGAGGATCCACCGTAACAATAGTGAATGAAATGCATGATTTTTTTTTTCCAAGTTCTATTTTAGGTAATACAACTGCATAGCCTTAAAAATAAAATTTAAAAAGAAAAACACACAAAACTGATTCTGAAATGAAAGCTGTAAACATAGTTTTATATATATATTTACCCTCTCTTTGGGATTTACATCGTTTCTTCTTTTATTTTCAGAACTAGTGTTTAACTTATAATGCCGTTATCTCTTTTTCTTTTTGGGAATGTGATAGTCCTTTCTCCCTGTGGCTGATTGTGATGGCACTGGTACTTTCACAGATCAGATGGATCAATGAATACACACTGATGAATGTGGGGAGACAGTAATGTAGTGGTATTATCGCTGGACTAGTAACCCAGAGACCAAGAGTCCTGCTCTGGGACCCCGGCTTCAAATCCCACCATGGCAGATGGTGAAGCTTGAATTCAATAAAAATCTGGAATTAAAAGCCGAAAAGGTAACCATGAAACCATTGTCGATTGTCATTAAAAATCCCTCTGGTTCAATAATGTCCATCAGGGAAGAAAATCTGTCATCCTTACCTGATCTGGCCTGCATGTGACTCCAGACCCACATCAATGTGGTTGACTCTTAAAAATGCCCTCCGGGATGGGCAATGAATGCTGGCCCAGCCAGCGACATCCCATGAACGAAGACATCCTTCACTAACATGATTTTCTCCATTGTAGCCAGCCTCTTTCAACTATGATAAGTGAACGTCTCATTCCCTATGTTTCCAGAGACACCTACTATCTGGAAGTAAACACAGAATATATTGGAAATGCTCAGCATGTCTGGCAGCGTCTATGGAGAGAGAAACATTTCTGGTCGATGACCTTTCATCCGAACAATTGTCAGAAATGATAAAGCAAAACCAATTAAATCCGTCTTCAGTTAAATTTAATACATGCTCCCGCCTACCCAATCAAACCCCCTCAATCACCAGTCTCTTGGGGTGATAAAGACTCTGAATCCACTCAAACTTCATATTGCCTGAAATTTAAGTTCATGCCCATATTCACTAATGTTGAAAAAACTAATGCAGGCTTATAGTGATGCACTCTGCCATTCTTGTCCAGTAGGTGGCAGAATGAGACCAGGTAAAGCAGAAGATGTTCAAAGCAATCCATTCTTTCATGTGAGAAAATAATGCACTCAACTAAAATGTTTTAAATGACAATCGTTTTGCCAATATAGAGGCTCCCCTATAATGTCATCCTTGCTACTTCTGTGACATACATTACACAGGTGTAGACCTTGCATCCCAAATTGACTCCATCTATTCTCGCATAATCAAGCTCAGTGACAAGAAATCTATCCGGAGCTTGCTTTATGAGCCTCTGGAAGCTCTGGTGGAACTTGCCATTCAACTTGGAAGATCTTGCTGTCAGTGCTTTATGTCACTCTGGAAATGTGGGTTCGCCAAGTTAGACTTGGCCCAATGGCCTTGATATGCCAAGAAAATTGATATTTTGTTTATCTATGAAAATACAATTTTGAAGATACAGAACAAAGGGACAAAAAGAACTCAAACTGACCAGAATTCCCTTTTTCTGTCTGCAAGTTTATTTTAAAAGTTGACCATCATGGCGGCATAATTTAAGGAAAGCTTCTAAGTTGTTCGGATAAGTTGGACTAAATTTAACTGCTTGCTGTGCCACAACCCTTGTCAATCTTGGCAGACTTGTGAAAACAAAGACCTTTTTAATACAACGCAAAATCTTTCCCTCAGACTGAACTACTACAACCAGATAGCTTTGTTATGACCCTTGTTCTTATTCTTTCTCCCCCGTAACCTATTTTTTGTGATGGGAAACGAAAGCTGGAACACTAACAAAACCTGACGATCTACAATTTACCATGTGTCCAACATTTTGAGTATGTCTTATGAAATATGGAAAATAATAATTTAGAAAATCTATCTCTGTAATTCCAGCTCTTCTGTACTTCCAAATTCAACACAGTTTGGTAAATACGTTGACCTGAGAAAAGCCTCTTTAAAATTAGGCTGAGGAAAAATAGAACAAACATTCCAGAGTTGAAAATTAATGCTTACAGAGGCAAAAAAAACAAAGCATTGGTTAAAATGATTCTGGATTAAATGTATTAAGAATAACGGGCGGGATTCTCCCATCGGGCGGCTAAGTGCCGACGCCGGCATAAAAACGGAAGTGTTTTACTCCAGCGTTGGCACCCACGCCGCTCCAGCTGCCGATCCCGGCCTGAACCCGGCGCTGTGGGGTCCACACTTGCGCAATTGGGCCGGAGCAATTGGCGCATGCGCAGTGGCCTTCTTCCCCGTACCGGCCCCGACGCCAAATGGCGCAGGGCTACAGGAGCTGGCGCGAAGAAAAGGAGGCCCCCCCGACAGAGATTGGTGGGCCCCGATTGTGGGCCAGGCCACTACGGAGGCCCCCTCCGGGGTCGGATTTCACCCCCCCTCCCCCCCCCATCTCCCTTCACAGGCCGCCCCCAGACTCTCAAAACTGATGACCCGCCGGCTCAGAGAATGTTAGAACGGCGCCAGCTTTTTGGTGATGGCCCCTCGGCCCATCTGGGCCGGAGAGTCGGCGCATACCCCGACCGGTGCCACACCGGCCACGGTGGCGCCGATTCTCAGCTCTGCGGAGATTCACGTCTCGGTATCGGGGCGGCTTCGCGTGGCCCGCCGGTGATTCCCCGACCCGGCTGGGGGTCGGAGAATTCTGCCCTATATTCCTATGATCGTTTTCATTTAAGGTACAGTAGCTGTTGCTATGTAGTGAAGCATAATTTCAATTTTAGAAGTATTAGTAGCTCGTTTGATGATATTAGAATAAAAGTACTAGTGTCGACAGGCATGTAGTCCCACACCATGTGGCTCCTAAAGTCACAGGCTGGATTCCAGGTTTATGCGGAGTTCATATATTCTGCGGGCACTTTAGGTCAGCTCCACAATTATCCTCAGTGTGATGGAGAACCAGGTCAAACATCATTGTCATCCCTCCGTGGTAAACATTCCTACAGTTGCTTTGGTGAAGCACCAAAAAAGGTGCCAGCAAACCAGAAAAGCCAGTCCTTACTAAAAGCATGGGTATTTAGAAGGGGAAAAGTCTATATTAGCTGGCAAGTAGACACCAGCCCTCCCTCTAACTCCCATGTTATGTAATTTACCTCCTTTCTCTGCACCCAGTTACACTTCCCATAAACCTTTACTCAGAACTGTAATCACAAACTGTGTCTTGAGAAATTATTCTCCAGCATGTTATCCCATAGCATATCGTGATGTATATCTGTATCTGCATTTCCAAAGTGTTCTTCATTCAAATTTCAAACATCCCTCTCGAGAGTTGCCAGTGTAAAACTCCCTCTTGTGTGGTATGACAAATTATGCTTTGAGCTCATTTGTTTCTACAAGAAGTCATTCTTTCACTTTCCAAACCACTGGCATTTTTGTGTTAATGCCGCTTCCCATAACATCCCACCATGCAGCTCTGTGTGGGATTGTTCCGGGCAAGTTTGTCTTGTAGGTAAGTGCCCACATGGTAGAGTTAGTACAGAAAGAAGGCTTTCCCGAGTGTGTCAATAGGGGGAATATTGGAGCTGCTACGGGTGTTTGGGTCTTTCTCGGTGTACAAATTAAATCAAGACCACAGTGAGTATTTTGTGATGTCTCAGCCAGGGGTAGGGGCAGGGGTGGGGGAGCTGCCATTCCATAGGGCAGAGACTCACTTTAGATACTTGGGGGTGCAGGATTGGGGGAGGGGGAGACTGCATTGGGTTAGCACTACGGCCTCACAGCGCTGAGGTCCCAGGTTCGATCCCGGCTCTGGGTCACTGTCCATATGGACTTTGCACATTCTCCCCATGTTTGCGTGGGTTTCGCCCCCACAACCCAAAAATGTGCAAGCTAGGTGGATTGGCCACGCTAAATTGCCCCTTAAGTGGAAAAAAATGAATTGGGTAGGCTAAATTTAAAGAAAAGGATTTGGAGGTGGGGGGGGGGGGGGGGGGGGGGGGGGGGGGGTGCTCCATAGGTACACATTTGTAGTTTGGTGGGGGGGGGGGGGGGGGGGGGGGGGTGCTCCATAGGTACAACATTTGTAGTTTGGTGGGGGGGGAGGGTGAAAGCTGATCTGGCAAGGTGGGTTGGTCTCCCTCTGTCACTGGCCGGTCAGGGACAGACGGTTAAAGTGACTGTGTTGCCGCAATTTTTCTTTATTTGCCAATGCCTGCCGATTTTCCTGCCAAAGGCATTTTTTAGGGAGATTGAAGGAATGATTACCTCATTCATATGGGGAGGGAAGGTGGCCAGAGTTAGAAAAGTGCTGCTACAGAGGGGGAAGGCAGGCAGAGGGTTTGGGTCTCCCGAACCTGATGTACTACTACTGAGCAGCGAGTATGGAGAAGGTGCGGAGCTGGGTCAGAGGGGTTGATTCCCAGTGGGTCAGAATGGAGGAGAGTTTGTGCAGGAGTTCGGGATTGAAAGGACTTGCAACAGCGCCGCTCCCGATGGCCACGGGGAAATACTCAGGGAGTCCGTTAATAATAGCTTCATTGAGAATTTGGAGACAGTTTCGCCAACACTTTGGGTTAGAGGCAGGGTCAAGGGAAATGCCGATCCGGGGGAACCACAGATTTGAGCGAGGGAAGTGGGATGGAAATTTTCGGAGATGGGAAGAGAAGGGGATTAACACACTAAAAGATTTGTTTCTTGGGGGCCAGTTTGCAGGATTGAAGGAGCTGGGAGGGAAGTTTGGGCTGGAGCAGGGGGAAATGTTTAGATACATGCAGGTTCGAGATTTTGCCAGGAAGGAGACACAGAGCTTCCCGCTGGAGCCGGCCCCCACATTGCTGAAGGATGTGCTGACAACAGGGGGACTGGAGAAGGGGGTAGTGTCGGCGGTTTACGGGGCTATTTTGGAAGAGGTGAAGACACCGCTGGAAGGGATCCAGGCAAAGTGAGAGGAAGTGTTGGGAGAGGGTATGGAGGAGGGGTTCTGGTGTGAGGTGTACCGGAGAGTGAATGCCTCCACCTCGCGTGTGATGTTTGGCCTGATACAGCTGAAGGTGGTATATGGAGCACGCCTCACAAGAGGCGAGGATGAGCCGGCTCTTTGAGGGGGTAGAAGATGTTTGCAAACATTGCGGGGAGGCACCGCAAATCACGTTCATATGTTTTGGTCCTGTCCAAAGCTGGAGGATTACTGGAAGGAGGTGTTTAGGGTAATTTCTAAAGTGGTGCACGTGAAACTGGACCCGGGTCCTCGAGAGGCCATATTTGGGGTGTCGGACCAGCCAGGGTTGGAAATGGGTGCGGAGGCAGATGTTGTAGCCTTCGCCTCGTTGATCACCCAAAAGCGGATCCTGTTGGGATGGAGAGCAACCTCTCCACCCTGTGCCCTGGCATGGCAGGGAGCCCTGCTGACTCTTGAGAAGATTAAGTTTAAACTGAGGGGAAGGATGGAGGGGTTCATGGGCATTATTCATCATGCACTTTCAAGAATTGGATTACATTGAACATTGGGGGGGAGGGACTGAATGTGTTAAATAGAGACTATGGGTGATTTTTGATTCCTTTTTGTTATTTGTTTATGTTATCATGCGGGCTGCTGTTTGGGGGTTTTGTGGGAGGATGGGATTGTTGTTGTTGACATGGGGATTGACATTGCATTCATTGCTGCTTAGGGTTTATTGTTGGTTGGTGTAAATTTGGGAGAAAATGTGAAAAAGGAGGAGAGTAAAATATTTTTTTTTAAATGGGCTTTCTACCTATATACCTAGGGCAGTTTATAACAGTTCCCTGATGTAGTGCAAACGTTTCTTTTAATATCCATCGTTAATGGTTAGTGCTTTCTTTGTCGCCTCTTTAAATCCAGTAAGTCACGTTTTTTGTTCTTTCGTGGGATGTGAGTATTGCTGCCAAGGCCGACATTCCCATCCGTAATTGGCCTTGAGACGGTGGTTGTGGCCTTCATGAACTGCTGCAAACCACCTGGACAGGTACAGTCACTATGATTTTCGGAAGCGAGTTCCAGGTTTTAGACCGAGTGACAGTGAAGGAACAGCAGTATAATTCCAGATCAGGGTGGCATGTGGCTTGGGCAAGAATCTGCAGATAGTGATGTTCCAATTCATCAGCTATCCTTGTCCTTTGAGGTGGTAGAATTCACAGATTTGGAAGATGCTGTTGCTGAAGCCTTGGAAAATTGCTGCAGTGTGTCTTGTATGTGGTACACACTTCTGTCCCTGTGCACCAGTGGTGGAGAGAGTAAATGTTTAAAGTGGTGGGTGGCGTGTTGATCAACCCGGCTGCTTTGTCCCAGATGCTATCAAGTTTCTTGTGTTGTTGGAGTGTACTCATCCAGGCATGTGGAGAGTACATTACATGGATTTCATCAAGTAAAAATTGCATCCTAACTTCCCACTTGACTCAGTGTACCAAATTTACCCCAAAGTCACAAGGTCATGAACTCGATTTCCATTCCAAGACTCGAGTATATAATTAAGATGATGCTTTAAGTACAGAACTGAAGGATTGTTTCAAGTCCGGGTTTTTTTGGAAGGAAGTGTTGAGCTAACGTCCCATCCACCTGTTCAAGTGGACAGAAAACAGCTTCTTTGTCACTTTTTCTTTAAAAAGTAGGAATTTCTCGTGGTGTCCTGGACATACCTCATTCCTCAACTAATACCATTAAAGCAGACTACATTTTCAAAATTGAATTTGTTGTTTCTGGTATCTTGTTGCGTACAAATTGTATTCATCCAGAATACTGACAGTGACTAAGGAGAAGATAGTGGAGACAATAACTACAGTAAATCCAAAATATCTTAAAAGAACTGGGAGATTGAGAAATATTACATCCTAGATCAAGAAAGTGAAACAGGATAAACCAGGAAATTAGAGGCATGTTAGACCTTTCTCGATTGATGATAAACATTAGTGCATAATATGAGGCAAAATCCATTAATAGTTGTATTAATAACAAATGGTCATTAACTTGTAACGGGCAGGTTGAGGCTGACTAATGTAGTTGACTTTTTTTGAGAAAACCGTATTGTAGAAAGGGAAAATGGTAGGTGGATATTTGATTTGTCAGAAGAGACTTGGTCAGGTGTTGCATAAGAAACTTATTAAGATTGATATTAAGGAAATATGAACTTATGACAAAGGAATAACTGAGTGACATAAAAGGCATGGGCATAAATTCCTTTTCTTTTGGGTTGTCAGGTATATGGTAGTTCTGTGACTGTCTATGTTAGCGTCTTTTGTTTCTATTTATTTAAATCATTTGGACATGGGCAGAAAAGGAATGATATTGCAGTTTGCTGATGATGGTTGTGATAAATTGGAAAAAAGCACAAGCACTTAGCCAGGATGGAAGTGTGGTCAGTTCATTGCAAAGAAATGTAAATTCTGGGGACGAAGCAATCCAAAGTATCAAGATTCCTAAACGTAGAGTGTTGTTTGTTGTAGCTGCAAAGAGTCAGAGCTGACACATATCGAGTTCGTATTTACAAGATGTTACTCAAACAGGGTACACTGGTGAACGCCACAAAAGCCCCCAAACCGGTCCAATGACGTCAGTGTATAGCACCTGACATTACACCAGCCGATGGTATTACTCTGATACATAACATAGAGGGATGGAGATCGACAGGTACAGATCATTAATAACAAGAATTCCGATAGAAAAAGGCGTAAAAAGGAATTTGAAATTTTAAGTTTCATGTGGAGAGGCTTTCCGTATAAAAGAGGGGAATATTGAATTTGTGAAAATCATTAGTTAGGATGGACTATTTAGTTCTCGACACCCATCATAGAAGGGCTATCAAGCCCTGGATAGACTACATTGTTAGCTTCACTGCAATACTGCTGGGAAATCAGGGGCGAAATTCTCCGCCCCCCACGACGGGTGGGAGAATAGCGGGAGGGCCTTCCCGACATTTTTGCTTGCCCTCCCGCTATTCTCCCCCCCCCCCCCCATCCCCCCCCCCCCCCCCCCCGCCGAAGTCCCGACCCTGAATCGCTGCCGCCGTTTTTTTACGGCCGGCAGCGATTCTCAGCTGTTAGATGGGCCGAAGTCCCAGCCCTTTACGCCGTTTTTACGAACGGCAAACACACCTGGTCTTGCCGTTCGTAAAAACGGCGTGACTAACTCGCTATTAATAACCATGGCACCGATTGGCACGGCCGTGCCAAGGGTGCCATGGGCCTGCGATCAATGGGCACCGATCGCGGGCCCGATGCCCGCGCACTACTTGTCCTTCCGCCGCCCCGCAGTATCCATTCGCGGGGCGGCTGAGGGGCAACCCGGCCCACGCATGCGCGGGTTTCGCGCAAAAACGCGATGACGTCACCCGCGCATGCGCGGGTTGGAGTCTTCCAAACTGCGCATGCGCGGCTGACGTCATATGACGCGTCAGCCGGCGCTAACTCCGGCAAGCGGGCTTAACGATTTTCGTTAAGCCCGTCTTGCCGGAGCCTACGGCGTCGGGCTGCTAGCCCCGACCGGGGACCAGAATCGGTCCCCGGTCGGGAAGTTGCGCGCTGCCGTAAAACCCGCCCGGGTTTTACGGCAGCTTTACGATTTCTCCCGTTTTGGGAGAATCGCGCCCCAAGTGTCTTGTGAGGAAAAATGGCTTGTAAAACCGAGAGCTTTTTTTCACAAGAGCAAAGCACATGAAGGAAGGATCTAATAGAGGCAATCAAATAATGAAAGGTTAAGTAGTGGTTTCCATTGGTAAAAAAATTGGTTGATAATAGATTTGAGATTATCACCAGAAAAATGATGGCGGATAGGCGAAGAATTCTTTTTCACGTACAGGGCCGCTACAATGCAAAATGCTTTGCCACAGGATACAATAAGACATCAAGATGCACTGATTTAAAAGAGGCATTAAAAAAGAGAGGTCATCAGAGGCAGATTTACAGTTCGTGGAGCCCTGCGCTAACCTTTATTACTGCCACACCCCCACCCCCCAAATATTGAGCCCCTCCAGACCCTCACAAACCTTCCCTCCCCATCGATCCCCAGCCCGTCACAAACTCTCCCTTTCTCCAAAATACAACCCAACCCCCCCCTCACTACAAGTCTGCAACCTTGACCAGCCCCCTCACAAGTTCATGGGCTAGTAAAGTGAGGCCCAGGCTAATGGCCTTGGGACACTGGTTCAAGTCCTGCCAAAACTCTAGAATTGAAAGCTAGTCTCAGTAATGGCGACTATGAAACAACAATCAATTGCTATTAAAACCCATCCAGTACATTAATGTCCTTAAGAGAAGGAAATTTGCATCTGGTCTGAGACACATGTGACACAAAGAAATGTGGCTGACTCTCGACTGTATTCGAGGGTAGTTAGGGATGGACCAATGACATCTGCATCCCATGCATAAAATAAGTTGATCGGCCCTCACTATACAAGTAGAGTTAAAATCCCCTGATTGGGTTTATGTGCACATGGTATCCTTTTTGTATGCAAGGTGGTTGCACTCGATTAACCTGGAACAAGATCGTGATGAGAAGGGAGAACAAACTAGATTGATGGATGCTTCCAAGTTTAATTGATACAGCTGATGGAGATTGAATACTAAAACATATTAACGATCATTTCGTTAAAGTGGAGTAAATTACAGTTTACATGAATGCTGTCAATCTTAGAATTGTTTTGGATTTACACATCCAAATTAGAATGCACCAGACCGATATAGATTATTTTCTTCAATGTTGCTTCAGAGCACAAAAAAGGTTGTTATCTATATACAAGCAGTGAAGTAATTTGAATTGAATCAAATTCACATAAGTGGTGCGATTGTTTTTTGGCATACATCAAGATCCATTTCATCTTTTCAAATGTTGAAATAACATTTCTTTGAGTGGTACAGGAACATCATGTCACAGAGGTGATTAGTCTTCTGTGCCACTTAGTTGGCAAATTTAGGTAATCACAATGTAAACCTCGATGATTGGCTCCAAGCAAATTGATCATGACACTGGATTTCACACATGGTGGTTGAGCAGTTTATAACAGGGAATTAATTCAACTTCGATCAGCACAATCTTACCAAAGCACAGATTCCTGTGTAAACTTGTAAACTGAGTAACAACAATAATAGATAAGATTTTAACTGGCAGTGACTTTCTACAGCTCATGCAACACAGAGTGTCACTTTATTATCTGATAGTCTTTGCCTGCAACATGAATCCCTCCATATGTGTTATATTCCTCACTTTTTCCTCCAAGATAGCCAGGTATGTAGTGTTGACAAAGAATAGAAAAATAAGAAGTTTGAATCAAAACAAATTTATTTTATACTACTAAACTAAATTAAGTTTGCACACTCTACTGAGTTACAGATATTAAACTAATGATACTGAATCTGTAATACAGCAATCAATATTCTATCTAACTATTAAGCTGCACCATAACTTGACCTTGTGCTATATCTCTACATTCAATTCTCACTCTGCTCTCCATGTTCTCCCAGAATTCCTAGGGATGCTGTCTTATCTACAGTATTAGTAACACCATCTAGTGTTTCATTTACACATAGTTTCAGATGTTAACCCTTTACTACATTGGTACTCTACATATCATTACAATATGCACATGTTTACAGTCTAGATTTTGGCCCACATCAAATAATGGCCATGCAACAGCTTCTCTTTCAAAGAGCTTCTCCAGACACTCTAGATCAGAACTCTTGGCTGTCTTATAGTCTGCAGCTCATTAAGTCAGACTGCCCCCTAGTGTAATGTTATCCCAAGACTTACTCCCTGTGCAGAAACAATGATTAGTTTTCCTTATTCTATTAACTTCGCTTATCTCTTGGTATATATTTGTTCTTGTATTGTTGCTGTATTGTGGATATTAATTACTTTTTAAACTTTCGCATAATCAAAATGTTAAAGGTCAAACTTAATAGGATTTATCAATTTACATTCTGTGGGAAAGTCAAAACTAAATTATGACATTCCCCAGTCCCTTGCACCAAAGCACGCAGCCTTCCGTTTTTGGATTTAGATCATGGGCAAGATCTTCCAGCTGTTCACGCCATTAGGATCTTCTGGTGGGCATCGCTGGCTAAACCAGCATCAATTGCCAATCCCTCAAAAAGGTGGTGGTGAGCTGCTTTCTCGAATGACTGAAGTCCATGCAGTACAGGAACATTCACAGTGCTGTTAGGGAGGGGGTTCCAGAATTTTGACCCAGCGACAGTAAAGTAACAGTGATACACTTCCAAGACAGTATCTTGAGTGGTTTTGAGGCAACGTCCAGGTCGTGGTGTTACAAAGTGTCCTTATAGGTGGTAGCAGTCATGGGTTTGGAAGGTGCTGCCTAAGGAGTGTTGGTGAGTTCCTGCAGTGCATCTTGTAGGTGGCACATACTGCTACCATTGTGCGTCAGTGGTCAGGAGTGAATGTTTGTGAAAGGGGTGTGTTCTAAGTCCCTCAGTCTGTGATCAATAATCAACAGCAAGATTATCTGAATTAAAATAAAGGGAATTATTTATTCACACATCACCCCAAAAATCTAAACGCTACATCGTTATCACACAAGCGCACTCACTCAGCAAATATGCAGTTCAAGAAGATAATGCATTTTTACAAATTACAAGCAAAGGAACAATTGTAATTCACAATTTAGGAAGAAGCAGTTATTGGGGCCCATTATAGAAGATGCTTTCCCTCTGAAAGGGTAAACCAGGTAGCTTCATTAGCTGGAATCGTAGTTGCAGGATTCCCTCAAAGGTGCATGTCACAAAGTTGGTTACTTGTTTTCGTATGAGGAGGTCATGTTAATGTGCAGGCTGGCTTTGAAAGTAAGTGACTAGGCGATTCTTAAGAAGTAGTCATTTTCGCGTTCTAAAAGGCATACCTTCTGTCTGACTTTCTGCACCTGCTGGGTTTATTTTTGCTGCACTTTCCGCAGTTTGACCAGTTTTTACCTGATTCTTGGGGCAATAAATTTGTTATCTGGAGAACGTTTTAATCAGGTGGTCACCTAGATCTAATACTTCCATTGTCCACCAAGAATGATTTAACGCTCAAAGCCATGGCTATGCAATGGAGAATGGATGGAGGGGTCTGTTTACACCCACTTAAGGTAAATTGGCCTCTGCAGCTGTCTTTGGTTGAGTATCAAACTCAGAACCAGCAAATCAGGAGTCTCCATATAATTTGAGTTTCAGGTTAGTCCACAAACAATGACGGTGTAAATCCCACAGATGGGTTTTGTCTTGTTACATCCATTCAAGGGGGTTATTCAATTAGGAACTTCCGGAGACTTAAGCCATCTGACCTTTGACCACCTGTTAATGTCCATTTAATTAAAAAGAAAGTTATTTCTGGAAGATTCCAAATGGAATACAGCCTGTGTTTAAGTTATGGGTAAGACGTGCATCTACTGGGCATGACATTGAACTGGAGACATTTGGCTATGAGGAAAAATTGAATAGGCCAGGGCTATTTTCTTTGGAACATAGGAGACTAAAGGGAGACCTAATTGAAGTTCATACAATTACATCAGGGGTCCAGATGGAGTGAATAAGAAGGTGCTATTCGTTTTGGTTAAGGGGTCCATAACCAAGGGGATAGATTTAGGGTAAGAGGTAGGAATTTTTGGGGGGATTCAAGGCAAATGTTTTTCACCTAGAGGATGGTAGAGATCTGGTGCTCATTTCCTGAAAAGGTGGTGGACGCAGAAACCCTCATGACTTAAAAGAAAATGATTGCATTTGAAATACTATAGCCCACAAAACTACAGGGTGGAAAAGTGGGATGAGGTTGGATATCTACTTGTCAGCCAACTTGGACACTATGAGCCTCTTTTCGTCTGTTAATTTTTTTTTGATCCTATGATATGGATTTAGCTTGCAGATCAGCCATTATCTCATTGACTGCTGGAGTGGGCTGAAGGGGCTAAATGGCCTACTGCTGTTGCTATTTTCCTTTCAAGTCTGGACCCAGGTTTATATATCTCCCTGATTGAGAGGATTAAAGGGGGTGATTCTCCGATATGGAGGCCAAGTGTTTGCACCGTCGTGAAACGCGAACAGGACCCGGGCACGACCTATTCTGACCCCCATCGGGGGCCAGCATGGCACTGGACTGGTTCACACTGCTCCAGCCTCCTTATGCGGAGCCAAATGGGCGGCAAGCCAACCCGCGCATACGCAGTTGGGCCAGCTCAATCCTGCGCATGTGCAGTTGGGCAGTGCCATTCTGCGCATGCGCTGGGAACTTCTTACGCGCGCTGGCCCCAACCCAACATCGGTGGGCCCCGATCGCGGGCCAGACCCCATCGGAGGCCCCCCCCCCGGTGAAGGAGTCCCCCTACCCCCCACAGCCCCCACCCCCCGAGCGTTCTCGCAGAGTTCCCGCCGGCAGCGACCAGGGGTGATCGGCGCGGCCGCTCAGCCCATGCGGGCCGGAGAATCGGTGGTCCCTCCAATTCCCGCAGCCGGTAACGCGCCAGCGCAAATGGCGCTGATTTTCTACACTCCTGGAGAATCGTGCGCCGGCATCGGGGCGCGTGGCGCGGTTGCGCCGATTCTCCGCCTGGCACGGGGCTCGGAGAATCTCCCCCAAAGTCTCCTTTGACTGGGGACTGCAGAGGTTTGGATGATCAGCATCCGAGTCTTAATCGGCACAGATCTACAGCACAAAAGGTTCCCAAATGTCACTCTTGGACTTGAGGGTTGATGTAGATAATGGGGAAATTGTCGAACTGTTGCCATTGGGAGTGATCCTTGAAGTTGTAGCTGAGGTTACGTTATTGGGAACAGTAGGAAGTCCTTTATTGTGCATGTCATTGCTTTCAGTTTTATTCTTGTTTAGGAAAAATAGAAACCTAAAATAAGAAACAAAAACAGACATTTTCTTAACTGCTTCTACATTTTCTATAATCTTTGTTTCAAATTGTATTTGATGCTGAAATATTTTAGTTCTTTTACCGGAGGATCTAGAAAATAATTTGTGAAATTATTATTCCAAGAATGATTGATGCTTTAAAATCGGAGTTTGTTTAATAATGTTCCTGTCCTGAACTCATTATTCCAAATTTTTGTTTGCCCCTTGTTTTTCTTTTCATATATGAAATGATCTGTCTGGACATTTATTGGGCAGCGTGGTTAGCACAGTTGTTTCACAGCTCCAGAGTCCCAGGTTCGATTCCGGCTTGGGACACTCTCTGTGCGGAGCCTGCACCACCTGCACGTTCTCTCTGTGTCTGCGTGGGTTTCCTCCGGGTGCTCCGGTTTCCTCCCACAGTCCAAAGATGTGCAGATTAGGTGGATTGGCCATATAAAATTACCCTCGGTGTCCAAAAAAGGGGGAGGTGGGGTTACTGCGTAATGGAGATAGGGTGGAGGTGAATATGGTGAATTACGGCACTGATATGAATTGACATTTTATATTTATTAATCAGGCTTAAATGAAGAGTTGGTCCAGCTTCTACTCATTAGGGATGAGCTGCACATGGAACAGGATGCCATGCTGGTGGACATAGAAGACCTTACCAGGTTTGTGTGAGATTGAACAGGAATGACCTGAAGGAGTTTCAAGTGGACAGTTCTGTACTTCCCCAATGGTCCATTTAGCAGTTTTTGACTTTTTGCTCACTCATTGCATTCGTATGTATTTTCCCTGAAACGTTTCACCCTCTTAAAAATCTGTGATACTTTGGCTAACTGGAATTGTTATTATTCTGTCATGAAAGGTCAGCAGGGGACTTCTTTACAAAGCTAATTTGTGTATACTGAAACAAAAACAAAAAGGATGTGGGAGGTTTAAATATAAAAGTTTTTTATTTAAATCTGGAACTCTTCCAAAATTTGCAGATGGATTTCCGGGAAATGTATAAGATAATGTTTTACAACTCACTCAAAACCTATTCAACAAACTAGGCTTGTAACTGACCCTGGCCACAGAAATCCATGGACTGTGTAAACACCTGCCTGAATGATTAGCTACCTTCGTACTGGGGACCTCTGATCTCTCACACCAACCAGCCGCATGTAATTGTGTTATCTGATGAGGTTCCAACTAGCCAAAGCTGCATGTGACCCTGGCTTTGTTCTGTGATCATCGCTAGATCCAACACACAGGTTTTGTCTTTTTAAATACGGACTTAAATGAGCTGCCAGCCTTCTCTCTGCTCCTCTATACACTCCGAGGTACGGCTGACTAGCTGTATTTCTTTGCCCCCTCAATTAGAACTAACTATTTTTTTGAAATCTTTTTTATTGGCATTTGATTAGACCTAAGTAGACCATTAATCCTTAAAATAGTTTTGTGCACAATTTGACATCACTTTGATGCCCAGCTAGACTTCCGCCCGGGAATGTTGGTATGGATTTGTCTGCTAGATCAAGAGAGTGCCAACAATTTTCCTGTTTCTTATCATGTTCTCTCCTCCTTGCAACATCATATTTGTGCATTTTGTCTATCTTGTTAATCATAGATTTATGCTGTGCTGCTCTTTATCTTATGCAAATGCATTACAAATTCAGGTATATAAAAGGAACATCCACTTTATGAATGGAACATTAAGATTTCAGTGCAGAGCATGTTTAAAGTTTAAACTCCACTTAATCAGATCTTCCCGACTGTTATCAAAATGTTTGCATCCACATTGTTTTATATGTAGCTGACTAATTTGTTGGTCGTTTGACTTCTAATCTACTCCTTGTGCAAGGATTGGCAAGCAGAATAGCCGGTTAAACCAGTTATTGGTTCCTGTGGATGGAGCCCATGAGAAACTTAACTCCCTATTTTCTGAATTGAATACAATGGCCAGAATTTGTTTGGCTGTTCCCGTCGGAGGGATCTTGTGGTCCCACCGATGGTGAACCCATGCCAGCTTTCCTGGCCGTGGGGGAGTATACACAGGGAGTATACGTGGGGGAGGGCCTGAACCTTCCATCGCCAGCCAATGGTGGGCTGCCCCGGCTGCCGCGGAATACGCCGTGCGGGAGGCACGGTAAATCCCACCCAACGAGTCCAATGGATTTCTGCTGTTGTCTGGTCAGCAGACTGCCAAAATGCAGCATGCGTGCTACAGAGTGGTGTGCCTGCCATTATTAAATACTCAACTCCCTCGGCCTAGATACAAATGTAAAACCTTTGAACTCAGTTAAAACATTTCTTGTAAAATTTCAAAATGGTCAAGGTTCCCAAAATGTGCTTGGGGCGATTTTTGACTTCTCTTCTTTCTCCAGACACGCTGAGAGTCAGCAGAAGCACATGGCAGAGAAAACAACAGCCAAGTGAAACTGAGATGCCTCCAGCAAGCCCCGAGAACTGGAGAGGAATTTTTAAAAAAAAGCTAGATTTTACTTTGCTTCTGTCGTTGTAAAATGCTGACGCTCAAGATGGTGCACTTGAAGAAAATCAGTGTTAGTCATTGGTACTGTTTGAAGCTTTATGTCCAGTGATTGGCCTATGCTTCTTTTATAATTTATTTTAATATGATTACATTTGTCACTGAGTTGTATCGGGCATTTCAGTAAAATGTTGGTAACTGATATGCAATTCTAGTAAAACTGAGAAATGTGCAGGATTGGAAGATATATAAAGTAGTTAAGCGAAGCTAACTTCTGATGCTTTGGATTTTAGTTAAACAGTATTTTACCATGGACCTCTTTTTATTCTTCACAGATTGTAGTTTTAAACAAATAAACTTTATTTAAAGGTGCTATTAAAGTCAAAGAATACATGCCTGCCTTGTAGTGAAGTTGTAGCTATTGGTGATTAGGTCACTTGAATAAGTTTTCAACATTTTGTAAATGTTGATTACCTGACTCAACCATTTTAAAGTGTGTTAATATAATTTCAGTCAATTGGATTCAGAAATGTTATCTGGAAATGTTATGTACAAATATGTAAAATAAAAAATAAAATTTGTTTCCTATGATATACTTATATTAATCTGGCTTCACATTATGTTAGATATTGTGGTGACCTACCAGGGCCTAGCTTTTAGGCCCGAGTAAAGTTGGCCATTTTAAATGAAAGAATTGGGCACTTTAAAACAAGCCATCGTCACTCCAGCGCAAAGCCTCATTGGAATTCGACCTGGCCAACTTTGAATACACTTAAGGTCAGACAGGCTGCCAAGACATGTCTGGACCTGCCCTGTCAATCGGCCATCTAGAGATGATCGATCTGATTGATATGCACCAATCTATTGTTCCACGCCCAGGCTGGGCCAGACTCTCGGGCGCGTAGAGGTCCTTTCGTCACCTTATTTGGTAAATACGTACATGCAAATAATGGAGTCTATCAGGCATCAATTGGATCATTGGACACTGAAATCCTCTCTCAATACCCCATTGGCAAAAGGCCACAGGAACTGGGAAAAGGGCGCGTAACCAAGGGGTATAAAAATAGACACACCGAACCCCTCAGCAGCGAAGATTCGAAAGGGGAGCTGACCACACCAGAGAAGGAAGGAAGATACTGCCAGCGGGAACCACCTTTGTGATTACGGACCAGATGAACGCAGTGATCAAATCCATAGCCCTATCAAGCCATCTTTGCGGGTAGTATACACTGATCTTGGGTACCTCTAGAAATATTTTGTGGGTAATTTACGGGTGAGTTATATGTTAAATAAATATTGTTGAACTTAAATTTGTGTTTGTGGTTTGTTCGCAATATTAAAAGTCACCGAGGTAAACCTTTGAGTAAGTGAACTGGTCGAAAGTATCGGAGGTTTTACAGATGCAACATTTGGCACCCCAGACAGTCCTTCGATAAGAAGTGACCACGTTGCTCTGAAGTCGGGCCCATCAACCCCATATTCTCCAACACTTCAACTGAGCCTGAATTAAGAGGGCAAATGCCCTGGGCGCGATTCTCGAGCCCCGCGCCGGGCCGGAGAATCGTTCAACCGCACCACGCCACCCCGACGCCGGCACGAGATTCTCTGAGGTGCGGAGAATTGACGCCATTTGCGCCGGCGTGTTTGGCGCAGCGCCGGTCACGGGCCGCTGTCTGCAGCGGGGACGCCGATTCTCCGGCCCAGATCAGCCAAGCCGTCGCGCGGAAAAAGCAGAGTCCCACCGGCACCATTTACCCCTGGTCGCTGCCGGCGGGAACTCTGCGCGAAGGGTCAGGGGACAGCCTGTGGGGCGGGGAAAAGCGCTCCTTCACCGGGTGGGGGGTCTCCGATGGGGTTTGGCCCGCGATCGGAGCCCACTGATCGGTGGGCCGGCCTCTTTACCCCCCCACTGGGTCTACTTTGTTGAGCGGCTGGCCCCTGAACCCCCACGCCATGTTGCGTAGGGGCCGGCGCGCTGAAGAAGTGCCCCGCGTATGCACGGGTTGGGGTGGCCCAACTGCACATGTGCGGGTTGGCGGTGCTCATTTGACACCGGGAAGGGAGGCTGGAGCGGTGTGAACCACTCCAGCGCCGTGCTGGCCCCTTGTGGGGGCCAGATTCGGTCGTCCCCACGCCCGTTTCACGCCATTGTGAAACGTGACGCCATTCACGACAGCGCGAACACTCTGTCTCTATTTCGGAGAATCGTGTCTCCATTTCGGAGAATCGCGCCCCCTATGTGATGACCAGTCTTAAGTAAGTGAAGACTAATACAGTTTTCGATCTGTAAAATTGGGCCATCAGCTAGTAGGCCGGGATTCTCCAACCCGGCACCGACTGTCCATTCTCCGGTGCTGTTTTTCCAGGGCCAGTGGGATTCACGCCGGTCGGTGGCCGTTGACAGCCGCCCCCCTTACGCTTTTTCGGGCCCCAATGGGCCGAGTGGCTGTCCGATTTTTCCCAGTCCCGGTAATTCAGCGCGAATTACTCACCTCACGCGCGGCGGGACCTGGCAGGTAAATGTGCAGGGGTGGTCCTGGGGGGTCGCGGGGGGATCTGACCTCGGGTGGGCCCCCACTGTGGCCTGGCCCGCAATCGGGGCCTACTGATCCTGCGGGTGGCCTGGTTCCGTGAAGGCCTTCTTTCCTTCGCGCCGGGCCCCTGCAGGGCTCCGCCATATTGCCCGGGGCCCGGCGCAGAGAAGAGAACCCCACGTATGCACGGAAATACGCCGACCGGTCCGCACATGCGTGAACTCGCACCGGCTGGAGCAGCGGGAATGACTCCGGCATCCACCTATCCCCCTAGAAAGGTGAGAATTCCTCACTTTGGGGGGCTGTTGGTGCTGGTTTTCAGAGAATCTTGCCCACGGTGTCTGGAATGCGAAGCTTACAAACCTGTATTTTGCATTAGGATAGCCAAGAGAATTGGGAATACTCCATGGGAAGGAATTTAATGCAAACCGGACCTCTACCCCAATGAATTTCTAATACCCTATGGCGAACCCTAAATTTCAATGTAGTAATGGCCAGTCGTGCCGAGTTGGAGGAAGTCCTCCCTAGATATTTGAACAGTAAATGGCTCAAGTGAGTACAGTGGAGTGACACCCCAACATCGGACAAGTGATCCGACGGAGAACATTGTTGGCGCCACGCCCATACAGAGGTGGGTAAGAGGGCCCCCAAACTAAGTAAAGCGATTGCGATCGCAAATTGTCTGTAACAACTCCATGGAAGTGAGCGGGAGATGGACAGGATAAAACGGTTCAGAGTAGCCCTAATATCCAAATTGAGGGCAGAGAAAGAGGAACAGTTTAACCAGATGAAACAAGACAAAGAAACCCAGATGTCCAAATTAAAGGAAGACAAAGAGGAACAGGTTAATCAAATGAAACAAGGGATAGATACTCAGATAGCACCGTTATAACAAGACATGTTGGGTGCCATCACCCGCATTCACCAATTAGAAGCCAACAGAGCGAGGAGAGGTACCAGCTCAACCTTATACATATGTAGCACAAGTGATTAGCACTGTGGTTTCACAGCGCCAGGGCCCCAGGTTCGATTCCCTGCTGGGTCACTGTCTGTGTGGAGTCGGCACGTTCTCCCCGTGTCTGTGTGTGTTTCCTCCGGGTGCTCCGGTTTCCTCCCACAGTCCAAAGACGTGCAGGTTAGGTGGATTGGCCATGATAGATTGTCCTTGGTGGCCAAAAAAGGGTTAGGAGCGGTTATTGGGTTACGGGATAGGGTGGAAGTGAGGGCTTAAGTGGGTCGGTGCAGACTCGATGGGCCGAATGGCCTCCTGCACTGTATGTTCTATGTTATATGAGCCAGTTTTAGGCTCAGTACGATAAGGCTAATCAAAAGCTACAAGACGCCATCAGCGAGAAATGCAATGCTCTAACACAATTGGAAGAACTAAAATTAAAATGCAGCGACCTGCAGGCTGCAGTAAAAGTGTTAGACGAAGCAGGGAAAGAGAATAGAACATACAGTGCAGTGCAGAAGGAGGCCATTCAGTGTGCGACCCCGAGGATAATATACATAATGAAGCCTGGACTATCTGCAAAATAACTTGCGCTTGGGAATAGGACGTTAAACAACAAAACACCCCTAAACCCACCAAATGAGGGAAGATGAATCCAATCCGCCCAAACCCACCTCCTGGCCCGGTGGTGAAACGAGGGGAGATGGAAACGGGACCACCGAACCCTGACTACGCGCCCCCATATACACCTGCCGATCGCTGGCAAGGAGCCACAGGCCTGTGCGGGCTATAGTCCCAATCCCGTAAATCTGGAGCAGCACAGAACCTACCCAAGACACCCACCCCCACAAGCAGTCTTGTGGCCAGGCTCAACCATTTTGCATGGAACTCTAGGGTCCCACCCAACTACCCCCCATGACCAACTCCATGGTTCCCCCACGATGGATCTTGACTCATGTTCTTTGACGGACCAGCACGACAATCCACTATTAACACCAATAGAGAACCCTGACACTCTCTTCGGACTGTACCCCCAACTAGAATACGGCCCAGACGAATGACAGTGCCCGGCCTCACCAACTTGGGTGTCTAACACCACATGGGATAGTGTAGGGAGACCCCTAGAACAAGGCGAGGTAGGAGGCCGCCCCATCAAATTCCGATGGGTTACAGGGGGATCCCGCACTCCTCTGAACATGTCCTGCGACCTCAACTGCACATGGCGCACCCGTAAAACAATCATATTGAGCGGCTCCACGGTTCACTTACAGGAGGGAGCAGAAACAGACCCACTAGAATTTAGATTAGGACACCTTGTATGTCACCACCCCACTATCTTGGTGAAACTCCACCGCGAAGCAGAGCACACCTTGGGATCCGACATCATGAGAAAATGTAACTTGTCCTTCGACCCGACCAATTCCTGTACATGGTTGATGTCGACCAACCGGGAATCTTCAGTTGAGTTGTCCACGAGTAAGTATATCGATAGAATCCCCACTATCGGAGAGATGTGGATAAACCCCAGCGAGATGACCGATAACCAGGGAGCACAGGGTATATTAGCCAAATACACTGGGGCATTTGCCCACCACAAACATGATTGTGACCGAATGACCCCCGGGGGGGGGGGGGGGGGGGGGGGGGGGGGATAATCATAGAGGGCACTGATCCAAAACCCCACAGACAGTACAGCTTCCCTAAGCAAGCCGAAGGGGAAGTGGCCAAGGTAATTAATATTTTACTGCAGCAGGGAGTACTGCACCCCATTGCCTCCACCAATAATTTCCCCGTATGGTCAGTGCAAACGAACAGTTCTTGGAGGCTCACCATTGACTACCGCGCACTGAACCAGACCACGGGACATGTCTACCCGAAGGTTTCCACAACGCCCCCTCCATCGTCTACCAGCGACTAGTCAAAGGCTTGGAACATTTCTCCAGGCCAGAATGCCTCGTACAATATGTGGGCTGTCTCCTCCTACAAATGGAGGCCAGAGGGGAGCACGTAAAATTATTAAAGGAGCTGCTGAACATTCTCACTACATCAGGATTGAAAAGAAACCTCAAAAAGGCCCAAATCATGAGACCACAAGTCACCTACTTGGGTACAGTAGTGACAAATAGAAAAATGAGATTGAAAGGAAGCGGATCGAGTTAGTAACACACTTCCCTTTACCAAAGGACATGAGCTTGCTACGCTCCTTTCTGGGCCTGGTGGGGTACTACCGAAACCACATCGACAGTTTCGCCACCAAGCCACCCCTCTCTCCAAGCTCCTGCAAAAAAGCACCCCATGGAGTTGGCCCAAGAGACAGACACACATCGTCTCTGAACTAAAATGATTATTACCACAAGCCCCTGCCCTGCAAGTAGCCAACCCTAATCTTCCCATTGCCTTTGAAGTCGCAGCCATGGATACCACACTGGCAGCCGTGCTCCCTCAGGACTGGCACAGGTGCCTCAGCCTACGCCTACTTACATTGGTGGAACAAAGCTTCTCGGTATGTGAGACACACCTCTTATCAGTTTTCTGGGCAGCGCTTCAACTATGTAGATGACCTCAACCCCCTTACCATCCTCACCGTCCGCACCTTTTTAAAAAAATCTTTTTATTGCCATTTTCAACATTATGTACATTGACGTTCGTGTTTTTTTATTCCACACTGAAATGCAAAAAGGTTTTTATCTTACTTGACTTTATTTACACATTGCTGCCGTCTAATTCGGTGTGTCCGCCCCCTGCACCCCTCCCAGTCCCCCTTTCCCTAACCCCTCACAGTCTCCCCCCTCGCTACCCTCCTTGGTCGATATGGAGGGTTCCCCTTTTTTTTGAGTGGATGAGTGGGGGGAGGGGGGTTCCCTGGTCTTCTACAAAGATGCCACATGCCATTTTCCTGTTTCTCTCTTCCACCATGGAAGATCCGGCTACGTAGATTTTCAGAGTATGGTTGGTACTGTCCGGTTGTTACCCTGTAGCCATCTGAGATGGCCACTTTCAGCATATAAAATGGACACGCACAGAGCATACAGGGAAAATGGACACTGCAAAGTAAACAAGCAGGCACAGAGTCTGAATGTGTATTTGGGAAGGCAGACTGCAGACGGAACCGAAACTCTTGGCGATTTGCACAATGATGGCCCATCTCCAAGAAACAAATATCTAGTGCTCAGGTAGCCGATACTGTCCCAGACATTACGGTGCCACTACCCCAGCAAGAAGACACAAACAGAGCAAGGCCAACGGACACTTAGGACACGCAAGTAAGTTCAAGGTCAACACTCACAACCAGACGGACGACCTTAGCTGTACTCCTGTTACCTCTTCAAACCCAACAGCCTCAGATCCGAACAATGGCCATTGTTCCTCTGACCTAAGTGGGCACCCGAAGTTAAGTATAGGTGATAGATATAGTTTAGCCTGTAGTGTTATTGTGCATGAGTAAATCATACTCTGTGTAAATAAAGTAGTATTGACTTTGAACTAACTAACTGGTGTATTGGCTCTTTGGTCGGTATTTGGTTGAACCTTGTGGTGGTATCGAGAGATACCTGGCGACTCTGAAAGCATATTCATAATTAAGATTAAGAAAGGTGACCTCATTAATCGCCATATTTAGAGCCTCAAAAGAGAGCAACATTACTGGCGACGTCCGACGGGATTCGACCTAGAAGTGGCTTTGTCACTCCGAGAGAACCCAACTTTGAATTAGAAATCCAATTGGAAAAAGTAAAAACCACAAGCATAACACCAGTATCGATCAAACCTCCAAGATTCAGAAGTGTGTAATTTGCATGCGTACTAACAAGGGATATAAGGTAACCTCGATATATTTTGTTGCATAAAACTGTCGGGAGTTTTGTAGACCGGAAAATAGCTTGAGCTGTACCCGTGTTTGCATCACCGCTTTATTCCCCCCTATTCCAAATTTACGGTGGAAACCCAGAGATTACAGTCGAAATGGCAATGAAGGCAATGGAACGCCTTATGCGCCCCAGGAATTAGAGGTCGCAGCGACCAATAGAACAGAGCAGTGTCCCATATGGGAAGAGAAAATTAGGAAGTATCTAAAAGGGAAAGGATGGCCCCTTTGGAACGAATTTTGAGCAAATGAGGAAACAGGTCCCGGAAGTATAGGACAGACTTGATGGGATAACCTGACCGAGATTCATAAGAAAAACTTAGGAAAATTTCGTAAGCCGATGGCAATCGTGTCCTGCTTGGCACAATTGCGAGGCACAGAGGAGGTCGTGAAGACGCTCCGCAGAGAGATCCGAGACAGAGAGAAGAATAGTGAGGAAGACGTTAGCGAGTGCGAGAAAGTTAATAAGCAACTCAGAGAGCAGTTAGCAGCGAAGGACAAGGAGATGTCTGATGTCAAACGGACACACCAATCTTGTCTCGCTCACCTAAGCAGCTTTCAGTCACAGTATGATAAGGCCCACCAGGACATGCAAGGTGCAGTGTTGGTAAGAGAAGAAACAGAACTTCAAGTCGAGCAATTAAAGAAACAATGTAACGATTTAAAAGAAGCCCTACGAGCACTCCACAGTTCCACGATGGAACAAAGGCAGAGCTCGGTAGACCACGCCAAATGCCGAACGCAAATTGCAGACCTGCAATCCCTGCTGTCAGTACAAAATGATTTCCAAGACACATTTGGACCCCAGCTAGATCAGGAAAATGGCCCTGATTGGCAAGAGTTAAAACTGCCCATCACTATGTACATGGAACATGTACTCAAGATAAAACCCAGAAAAGGAAAGCACCCCCACCCCCGACTGCACAGGTAGTGCACAATCCCATTAACCCCGTCACCACACAGCGCAGGGCCACAACAAACGGAGACCCCGATTTTCTGTATACCTCCCCATTAACCGTCACCCAATTAAGGGACACGTGACAAAATCGAACCGTTCCGACCCACATTGGACCTGCACCATTTTGCAAAAGTTAAACAACAGGGGACCACGTATGGCCTGGACGAAAAAGAGCAAGTGAAGCTCACAGTTTTGAGCCTCGACCCCTCAATCGTGGCAGCCCTTCCCGACCCACAAAATGTAGGAGGAGGTACCCTCAAAGAAATGCCAGCAACCCTAGATGCGATCATCTACCATAAGGGAGAGCCTGCAGAAGGACTCAATAAATGAAGACAGAAAAAGACCGAGCACCCAACAGCGTTTGCTGGATGCCTTTAGACCCACTTTACAGCAGTATTTAGAGAGTTAATCCACACCCATTTGACACCAGAAAATATGGCCAAATGGGCTCGTATCCTAGTCTCTCACGCGACCGAAGCAGGACAGAGAGCTTGCGCCAATTATGACCTCTCAGACGATACACATAATGAGAAATGGGTATTAAAGAGATTATCCCGAGCTTGGGAACAGGGAAGGTCAGAATACGGAAAAGTAGAGGAAGAGCAGGCAGATGCTAACGTGCATCCAGTCAGGACACATCAAAATGCTGCATGGGTAAACGAGAGAAGGAACAGCCCACAGCAGCCTAAATCCCAAGAGTGCTACAATTGTGGACAGTCAGAACATTACTCCCGAGAGTGCAATGCCCCCCAGAAACAGCAGCGAAACCAGCAGGCAAATGCCCCAAACAAAAATAGGAACAAGTCCATTCACAGTGTTAGCGCCCGTTGTGAGAACGGCGACATGAACGGCAACGATTGACAGTGTTCGGACTCCCCAACTTGGATCTGCGACACACTTTGGAACAAGTCTGGAAGACTGGTAGCAGCAGGCACAATCCGGGAACACGCCATAGAATTTCTTTGGGACACAGGAGGGTCCCGTACCACGCTAAATTCCTCCACAATGTTCCAACGGGATACATGGCCCACTACAGTCACCATTACCCTCAGTGGCTTCACAGGACACTTACAGCAGGGACACATTACGCCCCTGTGGTGATTCAGATAGGCAACGTTAGGACACAACACCCCATTGTGCTAGTAGATCTACCCCAGACAGCCGAATACATTTTGGGAATAGATTTTATGAGCTCCCGCAATCTTTCGTTCGACCCTGTCAATAAATGTGTGTGGAGAATTTCAAAGGCAGCACGAGCCCCCGCCAGGCTCACAGTCGGAGACTACGCACACAGGATTAGCGCAGTAGGAAACTTCTGGTTTGATCTACGAACCATTATTCAGGACAAAGACGTCAGAGACGTTTTACAGAAACACAAAGCAACTTTTGCCCAGCACAAGCACGACTGTGGCTAGATCGCTGGTTTAGTTAATATCACAGGACCCGGCCCCAAACCCCAAAAACAGTACAGTTTCCTCCAACAAACAGAGGGAGAAATTGCAAAAGTCATCCAAAGTTTACTTGACCAAGGCGTACTTCGTTCAGTAGCCTCAACGAACAATGCCCCAATTTGGCCCGTCAGGAAACCCGATGGCTCATGGCGACTGACCATCGTTATAGGGAACTAAACAAAGTGACCCCATTAGCAGCCCCCACCGTAGCCACGGGTCCCGCGACAATGTTAAAACAGGGACCTCAATCAATATTTTTCATGGTTTGGACATCAGCAACGGCTTTCGGTCCATTCCATTGGATAAAGGGTGCCAATACAAATTTCCTTTCACCTTCCAGGGACAACAATACATGTGGACATGCCTACCACAAGGCTTCCACAACTCCCTGATGCACTATCAATCACGCAAAGACGAGAGTAGGATGTAATCGAGGCTTTATTACACAGAGATGTGCGGCCTCCTACAGCAGCTGATGAAATGGCTGCTGTACAGGGAGCAAACATATTTATACTCCGCCTACTGGGAGGAGCCAGCAGGTAGGGATCTACCCCCGCACCTGTAGTACAGGGGCCTTACCGTAAAGCACCTATATATACAATATATACATCAGTGGTGACTACCACATTGACCCCCGTTAAAAAAATGAGTCCAGCGGGGATGGTGGAGAACCATATACAGAAAGTTGTGTTTAAAATTACAGAGAATATTTCAAATTCAGGCGGTCCGGTGCCTTGATCTGCCGACGAGAGCGCCGCAGTGCTGGTGGCGACTCAGGCGGCGGCTTGGTCTTCGGTGATTCCGGGAGCGTGTCGAAATCCTCTTCATCCCCAGGTGTGGGCAAGGGGAGGGCGGTGTGTCCCAGATCGGGGGCTGCGGTGGAGTGTGCTGGGGGAAGGGAAGGTGGCGTCGGGGCAGAGGGGGGGGTTGTGTGTGGAACCAGCTGGTGCCAGGTCCCTGAGGGAGATTGTGTCCTGGCGGCCGTCGGGGTACGGTACGTAGGCGTACTACAGGTTCGCGTGGAGTAGCTGTACCCTCTCAACCAACGGGTCTGCCTTGTGGAGCCACACGTGCTTGCGGAGGAGAACGGGTCCTGGAGCTGCCAGCCATGTTGGGAGCGAAACACCGGAGGTGGGGGGTTTCATTAGTCGCGGTGCACAGGAGCGACCAAATGGAGTGGAGGGCGTCAGGGAGTACCTCCTGCCAGCGGGAGGCCGGGAGATTTCAGGACCGTAGGGCCAGCTGGACGGCCCTCCAGACCGTCCCATTCTCCCGCTCCACCTGCCCGTTTCCCCTGGGGTTGTAGCTGGTCATCCTGCTCGAGGCAATGCCCCTGTTGAGTAGGTACTGACGCAGCTCATTGTTCATGAATGAGGATCCCCGGTCGCTGTGGACGTAGGCGGGGAAGCCAAACAGAGCGAAGATGGTGTTGAGGGCTTTGATGACGGTTGCAGACGTCATATTGGGGAATGGGACGGCAAAAGGGAATCGGGAATATTCATCGACCAGACTGAGAAAGTACGTGTTCCAATCGGTGGAGGGTAGGGGCCCTTTGAAGTCCACGCTGAGGCGTTCAAAGGGACTGGAGGCCTTCACCAGGCGCGCACGGTCTGGCCGGTAGAAGTGCGGTTTACACTCCACGCAGACCTGGCAGTCTCTGATGATTGCCCTGACTTCCTCGATGGAGTAGGGCAGGTTGCGAGCCTTGGTGAAATGGTAAAAACAGGTGACCCCTGGGTGGCATGGGTCGTGCAGGGTCCAGAGACGGTCCACTTCTGAGCTGGCACATGTTCCTCGGGATAGGGCATCGGGGGATCGTTGAGCTTCCTGGGGCGATACAAAATCTCGTAGTTGTAGGTGGAGAGCTCAATCCTCCACATCAAGATTTTATCATTTTTGATCTTGCCCCGCTGTGTGTTGTTAAACATGAAGGCAACCGACCGTTGGTCAGTGAGGAGAGTGAATCTCCTGCCAGCCAGGTAATGCCTCCAACACCGTACAGCTTCAACGATGGCTTGGGCCTCCTTTTCAACGGAGGGTGCGAGAAAAGAATGCCACAGGCCTGCCTGCCTGGTTGAGGGTGACGGCCAGAGCGACGTCTGATGCATCGCTCTCGACTTGGAAAGGCAGCGTCTCATTGACCGCATGCATCGCAGCCTTGGCGATGTCGGCCTTGATACTGTTGAAGGCCGTCAGGGTAAAAACAGTGGATTGAATGAGTGGGCAGGTCTTGTCCACATAGTTTGGGACCCACTGGGTGTAATAAAAAAAGAACCCCAGGCACTGTTTGAGGGCCTTGGGGCAGTGAGGGAGGAGGAGTTCCATGAGGGGGCGCATGCGATCGGGGTCGGGCCCCAGAACTCCGTTCTGGACCACGTAGCTGAGGATGGCTGAGCGGTTCGTGCTGAACACACACTTCTCCTTGTTATACGTGAGGTTGAGGAGAGTGGCGGTGTGGAGAAATTTGGAAAGGTTGGTGTCATGATTCTGCTGATCGTGGCCGCAGATGGTGACATTGTCCAGGTTCGGGAAGTTGGCCCTCAGCCCGCACCGGTCAACCATTCGGTCCATCTTCCGTTGGAAGACCGAGACCCCATTGGTGATGCTGAAGGGGACCCTAAGAAAGTGGTAAAGGCAGCCGTCTGCTTCAAACGCAGTGTATGGGCGGTCCGCCTTACGGATGGGGAGCTGGTGTTAGGCGGACTTCAGGTCCACTGTGGAAAAGACCCGATACTGTGCAATCTGATTGACCATGTCAGATAAGCGTGGGAGGGGGCACGCATCGAGCTGCGTGTACCGATTGATGGTCTAACTGTAGTCGATGACCATCCTGTTTTTCTCCCCGGTTTTGACCACTACCACTTGGGCTTTCCAGGGGCTGTTGCTGGCTTCGATGATGCCTTCCCGAAGCAGCCGCTGGACTTCCTGTCCTGGGCGCTGTACCGCCTGCTCCTGGTGGCGACGGGTTTGCAATCCGGGGTTAGGTTTGCAAAAAGGGAAGGCGGGTCGACATTAAGGGTTGCGAGGTTGTACACGGTAAGGGGTGGTAGGGGCCCGCCGAATTTCAGTGTTAGGCTCTGGAAGTTGCACTGGAAGTCCAGGCCGAGTAGCAGGGCAGCGCAGAGGTTGGGGAGGACGTAGAGGCGGAAGCCGCTGAACTCCACCCCCTGGACAGTGAGGGTGGCGATGCAGTACCCCCGGATCGCCACGGAGTGGGAATCTGGAGGCCAAGGAGATTCTCTGGTTAGCGGGGTGTACCGCGAGGGAGCAGCGCCTTACCATATCGGGGTGAATGAAGCTCTCAGTGCTCCCAGAGTCCAGCAGGCAGGAGATCTCATGCCCGTTGACCTTCACTTTATTTGAAGCGGTCGCCAGACAGGCAGGGGCCCTGAGTCGGGTAAGATGACGGCGCCCACAGGCCGCACGTGTTGTGGGGGAGGCAAGATGGCGGCGCCCTGGAGATGCACGTGTCGTGAGGAAGGCAAGATGGCGGCATCGTTGGACCTGGGAGGGACAAGATGGTGGCACCCACGGGCCGCACGTGTTGTGAGCCGAGCAAGATGGCGGCATCCACTGGCCGCACGTGGTCCGAGGAAGGGAAGATGGCGGCGCCCACTGAACGCACGTGGGGGGGTGCCGGGACAATAGCGACGATTGAGCGGGCCTGGCACACACCAGCGAAATGTCCTTTCTTGCCACAGGCCTTGCAGAGGGCGCTGCGCGCCGAGTAGCGCTGTCGTGGGTGTTTTGACTGCCCACAGAAGTAGCATTTGGGCCCCCTGGGGTTGGTTGGCTGCCGCGCGGCACAGGCGTGGGGTTGTCTGAGGGCAGTCGCTGATGGGGTCCACGATGGGGTGGCGGTCTGCGAGTCCATGATGCACAGGGTAGGCAGGCCGCGCGGTCCCCCCATAGGCCTGAATGTTGTGTGTTGCGACCGTAAGTGAGAGCGCTAGTTTTTTGGTCGCCGCGAAGCTGAGCGTGGCCCTTTCTAAGAGGCGCTGGCGGATGTAGTCAGACCCTATGCCCGTAACAAATGCGTCTCTCATTAGCAAATTTGAGTGTTCCGTGGCCGAAACGGCCTGGCAGTCACAGTCTCTAACTAGGGCGAGCAGGGCATGCCAGAAATCTTCCACCGACTCACCGGGAAGTTGGCGCCACGTGGAGAGGAGATGCCTGGCGTAGATTTTGTTAGTCCACTGAGCGTAGTTTTCCTTCAGTAGCGCCATGGCCTCTGCGTAGGTTGGCGCATCCTGGACGAGTGGGAAGATGTTGGAGCTCAGCTGCATGTAAAGGATCTGGAGCTTCTGTGCTTCTGGGATTGTGTCTGGCGCAGACCCGATGTACGCTTCAAAACAGGCTAGCCAATGTGCACAGTCCTTTTTGGCGTTGTCTGCTTGAGGATGCAGCTGCAGGCGATCCGGCTTGATGCGGAGGTCCATCTCTGAAAAATCTCAGTGTAATAAATTGATGCACTATCAATTACGCAAAGACGAGAGTAGGATGTAATCGAGGCTTTATTACACTGAGATGTGTGGCCTCCAACAGCAGCTGACGAAATGGCTGCTGTACGGGGAGCACACATATTTATACCGCCTATTGGGCGGAGCCAGCAGGCAGGAATCTACCCCGTACCTGTAGTACAGGGGCCTTACCGTAAAGCACCTATATATACAATATATACATCAGTGGTTTCTACCACACTCCCCCTCCATTTTCCACCGACAGCTGGCAAATGGATTAGCTACATTTTCCCGACCCGTTTGCCTCATCCAGTATGTAGATGACTTACTTCTATAGTCGGACACTAAGGGAGAGCACATTTCGCTTCTCGCCGAATTATTAGGACTCCTTCACGAAATTGGATGTAAAGTTAACCCCAAAAAGGCCCCAGATTATGCAGGAAAAGGTAATTTATTTAGGCACAGTAATCACCCATGGCAAACACGAGATCGAGCAGAAACGCATCGACTCCATTGTTAAATTACCCTTGCCCCATAATGTTACAGCCCTCCAGTCATTCCTAGGACGGGTTGGCTACTGCAGGAACCATATAGACGGTTTTGCCACAAAGGCAGCCCCTCTTTCCGAACTCCTAATAAAGCAGGCCCCATGGGAATGGCTTCCACAGCACATGGATGCTGTGGATGTATTAAAATGAGCCCTCAGCACACCTCGTGCATTACAAGTCCCAGATCCACTCTCCCCATACGCAATTGAGGTTGCAACCACTGACCGAACCCTTTCGGCCATGCTCCTCCAAGAAAGACACGACCATTTAGGTCCCGTAGCATACGCCTCACAAGTTCTCAACCCAGTTGAGCAAGGATTTTCTGCCTGCAAAAGGCACTTGCTCGCAGTTTTTTAGGCTGTTCAGTACTTTGCATACATAACAGGACTCAACCACATTACCATTTTAACAGAGCACACCCCAACCCAACCTCTACTGAATGGCAGACTAAAGGACGGCACAGTCAGCCAAATTCGCGCAGCATGATGGACCCTACTCCTACAAGGACGGGACATTACGGTTTTAAAGGACTAAGACACACACGTTTCTAGCTGACAATCTAGAGTACGCAGGCACCCCACATGAGTGTGAGATCATTACCACCAAACACAATACAGGACCCTGTGTACCCAAATTAGCTCCCCCAAAACCATGTACTACACCCCAGAGACCCCAGCCCACAGACACAGACGCAGCTCTTAAGATTTATGTGGATGGCTCCTCCACAGTTTTAAATGGTAAATGAGTCACAGGTTGTGGTATCTATGTAGAGGACACGCAGGGACGCGCGTTAGAATAAATCTCACTGAAATTGTCTGGACATCTAGGTTCGCAGGCAGCCGAATTAGCATACATTGGGCAGCACCCAATTCGTTCCCGACACCAGCCGACATATACTCCGACAGTCTATATGTCTGTAATAGTTTTGTTTCCGCAGACGGAAAACCCGTACCCTCAGCCCCATTACTCCAGCACATCCTCAAAACAACTAAAGGCCGTAAATACGGTATTGTTAAAGTTCACAGCTACCATTGTTCTTCCCCCCAGGTAATGTTAAGGCAGATGCCCTAGCAAAAGCAGGTTCAGACATGGTCACTTTTGGAATCCCCCCCGAGAGTGCCCCAGTACACGGGGTCCAGGTCTCACAGACCAATATTCAAGATTTAGCTCAAGCCCAAAAGGAAGACAAAAAGCTCAGGGAAGTTTTAAAAGGCAACTTCCCAGCCCCCTATGATAAGTATATAAACACTTTAACAACACATGACGGCATAATTTTAAAAGACGGGGTTTATGTGGTCCCCACCCAAGATAGAAACCAAATTATCTGCCAATCCCATGACAACCATGGACACCAAGGGATAGATGCAACCCTTGCCCACCTCAGACCTCTCTGCTGGTGGCCCGATTTAAAATCCAATCTGACTCATTACATTGAAAACTGTTTAATTTGCGCCCAGAACAATCCAGGCAGGCATGCGAAGAAAGGTCAACTCAGTCACACCCGCCCTGTTCATGGCCCCTGGACTAATTTACAGATTGATTATATAGGTCTCCTACCCCCCTGCAAAAATGGTTTTAAATATGTGTTGGTAGTGATCGACACCTTCACGAAATGGGTGGAAGCTTTTCCATCTAGGACTAACACGGCTAAAACAACAGCCAAGATTCTAACACAGCACAGCTTCACAAGATGGGGCCTTCCCCGTGGTATCGAGTCAGATCAAGGCTCACATTTCACAGGACGCATCATGAAAAATCACAATTTTCGGCATCCAACAAAAATTTCATATTGCCTATCACCCCCAATCAAGCGGAATTGTAGAACGCATGAATAGAACCCTCAAATCAATGCTTAGGAAAATGGTGCAACAGCACAATACAACATGGGACACAGTCCTCCCATTTACACTCATGTTCATTAGGAACACGGCATCGACTTCGACAGGATTCACCCACCAGACTCTCATGACCGGAGGACCCATGAAGGGAACAGAATTCTTGTTAGGGTTTAATTTGGACAGCCCCACAGTCACCGCCCTCACTCATGAGAAAGCAGTACAGCAGATCCTTGAAAATGTTAAAGCAGCCCAGCTCACTGCAGCCATTAGGCTTGGCACACGGAAAAAATAGAGTAAAGTATGTTTCGATAAAACGGTACACCCCACGGAATTTTCAGTAGGACAGCAAGTCATGCTCTCCCTGTACAACCCCAGTTCATTCCTTGCCCCCAAATTCGCAGGACCCTATTCAATTTCAGACAAAGTCAGCCCCTCCGTTTATAAGATCACTTATCCTAATGGCAAATCATGATGGTTTCACATAAACCAGCTCCCACCACATCTCACTTGCAGCAGCAAACAAACACGCCCCGCCTATGAACAACCTATTCCTACCCTCCTACCCAGCCCGTCCACGGACACCACTTCAACTCCACCCCCAGAGGCACGACTCCGCCCCTCCCTTCATTCGACCAGCACCGACAGCGACAGTGATAGCACTGATACGTTAGACCCCATGGAACCGCCACATGATTTCAATTCTGCACTCACTCCCAGCGACTCCGAACAGGATACGTTCGACCCCTTTGAGACCGCTTATATAAAAGCCCCTGAACCGAGCCCACCGCCCGATGGTGGTGGATTGCCCCATAATGCCTCCAACCTAGACACTAAGCATTGGCACCGTGACAATTCCTACAGACTCATCCGTAACAATGGGATGGACCCCACGTCGGCCCAGGCCGCCTTGGCACACCTACTCCAGTCACGAGTGTGGCAACCGGGAGAAGATGATGACTCAGAGTCTGACTCCCACCAACCCAGCCCCTTTGCGACCCTTTTTGCAGTGGCACAATGAGGTGTCCAGGTGATGGTAGAAAGGAACCGATTGAGATTTACGGTGTCCTTTCTGATGGAGCCTGCCCGTTTTTGTTATTTTAGTTTGCTATTTTACCTGTTGAATGTTTGTATTGTATATGACCCCTTTGCTACAGTTTATTCATGGCCCCACGCCAAATTTTGATGCAGTCACGACTACTCTTTTAATGCTCCAGGGCAATTAAAGGAACAAGTTTGTCGGCAGACACCAATTGATACAGTTATGATAGCAATCAGAAGAGGCAGTTTATCCACGGTGAACACAAATTGTTTCTGTTCTTGTCCGGTCACCCAGGCAATGGAGTAACAGCACTGGTCCCCGCCCTGCCTGACAACCCCCATCTGGTCAGCTAATCTCGGGTAGTGCACCTACGGCACTGGTCCCCGCCCTGCCTGACAACCCCCATCTGGTCAGCTAAGCTCGGGTAGTGCACCTACGGCACTGGTCACCGCCCTACCCGGGGATTCCAAATATTCTTGCCCTGCCACGGCCCACACGGACCCCATTCGGAGCATTTATTTCGAAACTCTTTTACTGCTTCTTAGATTTTGCTTCCCGGCGACCCTTAGGTTGCTCTCCCACATGCTATTTACACCCTCAAACAATTGGGTGAAACAATTGGCTGCTGGATGGAGAAATTGTCCTCCCACTCAGTGCATCGACCACACAGGCTGCGAGACTGCTCGCACCGTGACAGTATTTCTTTATCGGATGTCTTGTCCCCAAAAATATTTGGTTTAAAAAAAAATGAGGGAGGCAGATATGGTGACAATTCTAATGGGAAATTGATGATAAAAGGAGAGACAGACAGACATACGAGATCTTAAACAAGGTAATAACAGATATTATGCTTGTGACCACAGCAAATCCAAAACACCAGAAGACAGAGGAAGATCAAGAGAAAAATGAAGACGGACATCATGACCTACATTTGGATCATCGTGGGATCACTACAGTTGCGCGCAGACGCGGCCCCCCTGACCCACACCACACAGGCCCTGAATGTATCCCATCCCTGCCATACACCACACCCAGAAACAGCCACTGACACACCAACCTGGTGTGACAACCTTATAAAATGGTATTCCCTTTCATACACCGTGGAAGCCCTATTAGTGATAGCAATACTCTGTAGTATCATCCAGACACTGAGACTTCGGATATGGCGAAGGAAAGCCTCCCGCACTCTCATATACACACTTAGACCCCCTATGCAGCATGGTAGCATGGTGGTTAGCATAAATGCTTCACAGCTCCAGGGTCCCAGGTTCGGTTCCCGGCTGGGTCACTGTCTGTGCGGAGTCTGCACGTCCTCCCCGTGTGTGCGTGGGTTTCCTCCGGGTGCTCCGGTTTCCTCCCACAGTCCAAAGATGTGCGGGTTAGGTGGATTGGCCATGCTAAATTGCCCGTAGTGTCCTAAAAAGTAAGGTTAAGGGTGGGGGGGGTTGTTGGGTTATGGGTATAGGGTGGATACGTGGGTTTGAGTAGGATGATCATTGCTCGGCACAACATCGAGGGCCGGAGGGCCTGTTCTGTGCTGTACTGTTCTAAATTTTCGGACTTCAGCAAACCCCCCACTCTCTCTAAGTAAATAAAGTGCATCGATTACCTTTTTGTTTTTCCAATAAAGGATGTGAATTTTCTGTATTGACCGCCAAGATACAGAAATGTAATGCTGCTATTATATAGTTTACACAGTTTGTAAATACTTTTTATTGACTAAACAGCCTGAAGATAGTTTAGAGAAGGATAGTTAGAGGCTCCCGTGTATTAAAAAAAGAAATGTAATGCATGCTTGAATGTTATAGTGCCCCTTAGAATTTTATTCTGATATGATGTAAATAAAAGCAATTTAGGTAAAGGTTCGAACCCATAGGACAGAGTAGGATAGAACCTGTCCTTGATTGCGGGTGCTCGACTTAGGCAGAGAACAAAGAAGATTCAGTAATATTATCCTTCACGCTTCGCGTTGACGATCACAAAGAGGGAGTGTAGCCATCTGAGATGGCCACTTTCAGCATATAAAATAGACAGTCGTAGAGCATACAGGGAAAATGGACACTGCAAAGTAAACAAGCAGGCACAGAGTCTGAATGTGTATTTGGGAAGGCAGACTGCAGACGGAACCGAAACTCTTGCCAATTTACACATTGATGGCCCATCTCCGATAAACAAAGACCTAGTACTCAGGTAGCCGATACTGTCCCAGACATTCCGACGCCACTACCCCAGCAAGAAGACACAAACAAAGCAAGGCCAACGGACACTTCGGACATGCCCAGCCATCAAGGCACCCGACCCTTTATTGGCTCAGAGCGATGGCAGTGATCGAGAAGTTGCCCAATTAATTGGGACCAAGTTTAAGGCCCGCCGAAACCGCGCGAAGCCCCCAAGGAGCTCTCGCCATGTGCTCCCTCTCTTGGAATTGGCTCTCAATCAGAGAGACTCTTCCACCAGCACCACCAGAAGCAGTAACTTCAAGTTCAACGCTCACTACCAGACGGACGACCTGAGCTGTTCTCCTGTTACCTCTTCGAACCCAACAGCCTCAGAACCGAACAATGGCCATTGTTCCTCTGACCTAAGTGGGCACCCGAAGTTAAGTATAGGTGATAGATATAGTTTAGCCTGTAGTGTTATTGTGCATGAGTAAATCATACTGTGTGTAAACAAATACCATTGACTTTGAACTCAATGGTGTATTGGCTCTTTGATCGGTATTCGGTTGAACCTTGTGGCGGTACCGAGATATACCTGGCGACTCTGAAAGCATATTCATAATTAAGATTAAGAAAGGCGACCTTATTAATCGTCATATTTAGAGCCACAAAAGAAAGCAACAACCCCCCACTTTGTTTTGGCAGAAATGGCCCCTTCGGGTCATTTATTGCCGGAATCTTACATTCGTGAGGCTCCCCTCCACAAGTTATGTTGTCTGCCAGGAAGGTGGGAACTCGGGTTCCCCCCCCTTCCCCCCTGTTGTCCCTCTTTGCCTGTCTCAGACTGCCTACCCCCTTTCCCCCCCCTTCCCCTTGCGTTGTGCGTCCCTGGCGTTCCTCCTTGTCTTTTTTATTCCCTCTCTGCCATAGACACTCCTGTACGACTACTGCAGAACGGGCGGATCAAAGACGGGATGGTTAGCCAGAACAGGGTAGCACGGTGAACTACTGCAGAACGGGCGGATCAAAGACGGGATGGTTAGCCAGAACAGGGTAGCACGGTGAACTACTGCAGAACGGGCGGATCAAAGACGGGATGGTTAGCCAGAACAGGGTAGCACGGTGAACTACTGCAGAACGGGCGGATCAAAGACGGGATGGTTAGCCAGAACAGGGTAGCACGGTGAACTACTGCAGAACGGGCGGATCAAAGACGGGATGGTTAGCCAGAACAGGGTAGCACGGTGAACTACTGCAGAACGGGCGGATCAAAGACGGGATGGTTAGCCAGAACAGGGTAGCACGGTGAACTACTGCAGAACGGGCGGATCAAAGACGGGATGGTTAGCCAGAACAGGGTAGCACGGTGAACACTTACGCTCCAGGGCCGGGAAAATGCAATAAAACATACCCCAGTTCCCACCTTCCTGGCAGACAACATAACTCACATTGCCAAGAAACACATAACTATTCAATGTGGTTCACGTTGAATAAGGGGCCTGAATGGGAAACGCACAGCGGAGGCCACACATGGTCCCGTTTTTTACAATTGGGAGCTCCGCTCGCCGGAACTCCCTGTTGTAGCGAGAGATCAGGATGCCATTTTTAAATGGCCTCCCAATCTCCAAGGTCCCCAAAAGAATCCCGGACTTTCTCCCCCAGCCCGAATACAATATAGTAGGGTCCCCCGGCATCCCCCCCCCCCCCCCCCCCCCCCCCCCCCCTCCCGCACCCATGCTGGGTTAATACCGACTTGATCGCATGTGCGCGCAGAAATGACAGCTTGTTGAGATGGCAGTGCCAACCTTGCAGCCTGGCAGTGACCATGCCAGCTCTACCTATGCAACCCCACTTCCTTCTCCTGTGGGTGGCACCCATCCCTGCCCCAGGAAACACCCCACTTCCTTCTGTGGGTGGCACCCATCCCACCCAGGAAACACCCCACTTCTCCTGTGGTTGGCACCCATCCCACCCAGGAAACACCCCACTTCCTTCTGTGGTTGGCACTCATCCCGGCTCCAGGAAACACCCCACTTCCTTCTGTGGTTGGCACCCATCCCACCCAGGAAACACCCCACTTCTCCTGTGGTTGGCACTCATCCCGGCTCCAGGAAACACCCCACTTCCTTTTCCTGTGGGTGGCACAGATCCCCGTCCCAGGAAACACCCTACCCAACACAACCCTATTAAACACGGATTGCAAAACCCTTCAGATGAAGAAACAATAAACCACCTCAGTGGCACCGTGGTGTGTGCTACTGGTCTGTTCTTGTATATGTCAGTTAAGTTGTAATTTCCACCTTTTTGTTTTAAAAAGGGGGGAAGGGAATCAGGTATTGACAAGAATAATGGATGCTACATTAAACTCCCGTGCAGAATGAACGACATACTTCTTTGCTACCTGGCACTTCTCACCCCAGTGGAGCCACAGCAACCCGGACTACAGATGCCACCACCAACTCAAGACCAGAAGATCTGCCTACAACACCCCAGAAACATGTCTTTCACCCCACCGGATACTGGCGAGTGTGAGAATGGCATCCTATGGGTACACCCAAATAAGGGTGTCACCTATATGTGTAACAACCAAAGAGTGGTGTCCAGAAGGATAACGGAAGTTCCAATTATTGCTCCCTTGGTACAACCCTCACTAGCGAATGGTGGGCATGTACTAACCATGGGTTCATGGAGCTAGCTTGCCTAGCCCATAGCCCGGGATTAGGACAGAGGTGCCCGGTGAGATTATTCAGGACGAGTACATCTACTATGAAATTAGAAATGGGTTAAAACCAACAGTGAGCACGTTGCTCCCCATTTGTCCTGAAACCACCCCAGGCCCCAAAATGGGTTGATATTAAAACATACGGGAAAGTTATTATTCGATAACACACACTGCAAATTAGTACCAGTAGTAGTAGATCTGGCAAGGACACAATTGCCAGGCTGGTGTCCCTCCCCATTTAGGAAATTGTACCTCCACTTAACCCAGAGATTACTCAACCAGAAGACTGGGATACACGATGGGAAAGAGATACCCAGATCGAAGGGGTGCAAATGGAGGGAAATCCTGAACAATCTGGCAACCACATATAGAGCATGGGCATCCACCATCAACATGGTCATCCACCATCAACATGGGCATCCACCATCAACATGGTCATCCACCATCAACATGGGCATCCACCATCAACATGGTCATCCACCATCAACATGGGCATCCACCATCAACATGGTCATCCACCATCAACATGGGCATCCACCATCAACATGGTCATCCACCATCAACATGGGCATCCACCATCAACATGGGCATCCACCATCAACATGGTCATCCACCATCAACATGGGCATCCACCATCAACATGGGCATCCACCATCAACATGGTCATCCACCATCAACATGGTCATCCACCATCAACATGGGCATCCACCATCAACATGGTCATCCACCATCAACATAGTCATCCACCACCAACATGGGCATCCACCATCAACATGGTCATCCACCATCAACATGGTCATCCACCATCAACATGGGCATCCACCATCAACATGGGCATCCACCATCAACATGGTCATCCACCATCAACATGGGCATCCACCATCAACATGGTCATCCACCATCAACATGGTCATCCACCATCAACATGGGCATCCACCATCAACATGGTCATCCACCATCAACATGGGCATCCACCATCAACATGGGCATCCACCATCAACATGGGCATCCACCATCAACATGTTTGATTTGGCTGATTTGGACAATAAGCGCAGAGTCCTGACCCGACAAGTTAACAGACCTTGGGAAGCTTAAACGAAAACACTCGGCAAGGTGACGGGGGAGATCTGGAGGGGGAACAGGGCCAGTAGCCTTATGGTTACTTTGCTAGAAGGATGCACCCAAACAATAAGATTGCCCGAGGGATGGTGGAAGATGATGCCAAGCAACAGAACCAAACCCTGTACACTATCTATGGCCAATGGATGGTCGAGCAACTGCTAGAAAACTTTGATCAGGTTAGCAGGGGGGAGGTTCTGTTCTGGATCAGTGATGAACAAATCGAACACTTGGACCAGGGGAAAAAAAACCCTCATGTAACAAACTGCAATTGCGGCAACTGACCAAGAACCGCACTAGGGTTGGTCTAAGGGATCCCAGTAATATTAAAAGATGAAGTTGGGTGAAGACTCTGAAGTCTGAAATGTAGGAGTCATTCAAGGAGGATGGAATATCAGAGGACTCTTCTGTATGTAGCCGAGAAAGGAGGGAAACTCTGGGCAAGGGTGAACACACAGACAAAACGGTCGTGTGCCCATATCCGGTGTATGAAAATGAACATGCCCTGTGTGGATTCAGGACAACAACCGACCTAACTTGTACATTGGAAATTAGAAATCTGGAAAGGGATGTCACCCGGGTAGCTTACAGGGAGGAGAGAGAATATTGCATCAGAACCTCGCTAGCAAAATACCAATATGGGGCAGCAACATGAAATATTCATAACACCTCCTTTTGTTTTAGGCCACATATTCCTGCCAGGATAGGATTGACTGAGAGGGTAGATATACACCGGACGGAGAAAATATTAATAAACGCTAGCGAGGAATTGAGACGAAGTTTGGTAGAATATTTTGAAAAACTTGACACCAGGATAATACTTCTGCCCGAGAAACTTCAACAAATCTGGATGCCATTGATCAGATGATGCAAGACGTTTGTCAAAGTAGTGTGAGAAACAAGGGAAATAAAAAAGAACATTAGTGAGATTAAATTCACTGGACGGTGGGAGGACCTCTGGGAGTGGGGTTCAAATATGCAAATTCATCCATGGGTCCGCCTCATGTCACACATAACCGTAATAGGCATTCTGCTTATGGCGGTGTACCTCACCATTCTCACACCCAGATTCATTGGAAGAAGGAATTCATATTATCTATGATAATCTATGATATGATGCCTGGATTTGGAAACGACCCGCGGAATTTGTGAAAGTATGAAGAAAGAAAGCCCTTGACACCTCCATTCTGTATTCCTCCAGAGTTCCTCACTCTGTTCCATTCATTACTGTGTTTGTTGTATGTATAGATGGTATTAGTTCCTTGCTCTGTGTATTACTATTATTATTTTTGTATTGCTCCTTTATTTATCACCGCTCATATGGCATTTGAATGTACTATTTATTAAATTTGTTGCACCATTGTGGTTTTGGGAGAGCATTTTAAAACCAATGTCCGGATACTTGCTTGTCTAAGATGGTTGGTTGGGATTGTGTGATCCAGTTCACTGATGCTCGCGGGATCAAGAGGAGGGACTGTGGTGACGTACTACGGCCTAGCTTCTCGGCCTGAGTAAAGTTGGCCATTTTAAATGAAAGAATTTGGCACTTTAAAACAAGCCACAGTCACTCCAGCACACAGCCCCATGGGAATTCGAACTGGCCAAATTCTAATACACTAAAGGTCAGACAGGCTGCCAAGACAAATCCAGACCTGCGCTGTCAATCAGCCATCAAAAGATAATTGATCCGGTTGATATGCACCAATCTATTGTTGCAAGCCCAGGACGGGCCAGACTCTCGGCCGCCTAGAGTTCCCACTGTCACCTTATTTGGTAAAGGTGTATGTGTGAATAACGCCACTGGAGATGGACTCCTGGGGCCAAGTCTATCAGGTATCAATCAGATCGTTGGACACTGAAATCCTCTCTCGATACCCCATTGGCAAAAGGCCACAGGAAGTGGGAAAAGGGCGGGGAGCCAAGGGGGGGATAAACATAGACACACCTGACCCCTCAGCAGTGAAGACCCCTCAGTGGGAGGTGACCTTGACCAGAGAAGACCAGACCAGACAAAAGAAAGAAGGAAGGAAGGAAGGGATTGCCAGTGAGAACCACCTTTGTGAAGATGGACCAGTGGAACGCAGTGATCAAATCCATAGCCTGACTAAGCCATCTTTGCTGGTAGTATACACTGATCTTGGGTACCTCGAGTATATTCTGTGGGTAATCTACGGGTTAATTGTGTTAAATAAATATTGTTCAAGTTGAATTTGTGTTTGTGGTTTGTTTTCATTATTATTAAAGACACCTAGATAAACCTTTGAGCAAGTAAACTGGTCAAAGGTAACTGAGGTTTTACAGATACAACAACATAAAATCCTAAAGTTAATGTTAATTGTAACATAAGTTATGAAGAAGGAATATCAAGACATGTCTCTAATGATTTTAATTTCTATAAACTATGGCTGACTTTTATTGATGTGGAGAATCTGGCATTGGACTGGGGTGAGCACAGTACGAAGTCTCACAACACCAGGTTAAACATAGAACAGTACAGCACAGAACAGGCCCTTCGGCCCGCGATGTTGTGTTGAGCATTGTCCAAAACCAAGATCAAGCTATCCCACTCCCTGTCATTCTGGTGTGCTCCATGTGCCTATCCAATAACCGCTTGAAAGTTCCTAAAGTGTCCCACTCCACTATAACAGCAGGCAGTCCATTCCACACCCTAACCACTCTCTGAGTAAAGAACCTACCTCGGATATCCTCCTATATCTCCCACCCTGAATCTTATAGTTATGCCCCCTTGTAACAGCTACATCCACCCGAGGAAATAGTCTCCGAACGTCCACTCTATCTATCCCCCTCATCATCTTATAAACCTCTATTAAGTCACCTCTCATCCTCCTCCGCTCCAAAGAGAAAAGCCCTAGCTCCCTCAACCTTTCCTTATAAGACCTATCCTGCAAACCAGACAGCATCCTGGTAAATCTCCTTTGCACCCTTTCCAATGCTTCCACATCCTTCCTATAATGACGTGACCAGAACTGCACACAATACTCCAAATGTGGTCTCACCAGGGTCATATATAGTTGCAGCATAACCCCGCAGCTCTTAAACTCAAGCCCCCCGTTAATAAACGCTAACACACGATAGGCCTTCTTCACGGCTCTATCTACTTGAGTGGCAATCTTCAGAGATCTGTGGACATGAACCCCAAGATCTCTCTGTTCCTCCACGTTCCTCAGAACCCTGCCGTTGACCCTGTAATCTGCATTCAAATGTTTTCTACCAAAATGAATCACCTCGCACTTATCAGGGTTAAACTCCATCTGCCATTTTTCGGCCCAGCTCTGCATCCTATCAATGTCTCTTTGCAACCTACAACAGCCCTTCACCTCATCCACTACTCCACCAATCTTGGTGTCATCAGCAAATTTACTGACCCACCCATCAGCCCCCTCCTCCAAGTCATTGATAAAAATCACAAATAGCAGAGGACCCAGCGCTGATCCCTGTGGTACACCGCTGGTAACTGGTCTCCAATCTGAAAATGTTCCATTCACCACCACCCTCTGTCTTCTATGTGATAGCCAATTAGTTATCCAATTGGCCAAATTTCCCTCTATCCCACACCTCCTTACTTTCTTCATGAGCCGACCATGGGGAACCTTATCAAACGCCTTACTAAAATCCATGTATATGACATCAACTGCTCTACCTTTATCTACACACTTAGTTACCTCCTCAAAGAATTCAATCAAATTTGTGAGGCAAGACTTACCCTTCACGAATCTGTGTTGACTATCCCGGATTAAGCTGCATCTTTCCAAATGGTCATAAATCCTATCCTTCAGGACCTTTTCCATTAACTTATCGACCACCAAGTAAGACTAACTGGCCTATAATTACCAAGGTCATTCCTATTCCCTTTCTTGAACAGAGGAATAACATTTGCCACTCTCCAATCCTCTGGCACTATCCCCGTGGACAGTGAGGACCCAAAGATCAAAGCCAAAGGCTCTGCAATCTCATCCCTTGCCTCCCAAAGAATCCTTGGATATGTCCCATCTGGCCCAGGGGACTTGCCGACCCTCAGGTTTTTCAAAATTGCTAATACATCCTTCCTCAGAACATCGACCTCCTCCAGCCTACCCGCCTGTATCACATTCTCATCCTCAAAAACATGGCCCCTCTCCTTGATGAACACTGAAGAAAAGTATTCATTCAACGCCTCTCCTATTTCTTCTGACTCCATGCACAAGTTCCCACTACTGTCCTTGACCGGCCCTACCCTCACCCTGGTCATTCTTTTATTTCTCACATAAGAGTAAAAAGCCTTGGGATTTCCTTGATCCGACCCACCAAGGACATCTCATGCCCCCTCCTAGCTCTCCTCAGCCCTTTTTTTAAGCTCATTCCTTGCTACCTTGTAACCCACAAGCGACCCAACTGAACTTTGTTTTCTCATCCTTACATACGCTTCCTTTTTCCCCTTGACAAGGCATTCAACCTCTTTTGTGAACCATGGTTCCCTCACACGGCCATTTCCTCCCTGCCTGACAGGGACATACCTATCAAGGACACGCAGTATTTGTTCCTTGAACAAGCTCCACTTTTCATTTGTGCCTTTCCCTGACAGTTTCTGTGCCCATCTTATGCTCCCTAATTCTTGCCTAATCACATCATAATTACCCCTCCCCCAATTATAAACCTTGCCCTGCCGTATGGCCCTATCCCTCTCCATTGCAATAGTGAAAGACACTGAATTGTGGTCACTATCTCCAAAGTGCTCTCCCACAAACAAATCTAACACTTGGCCCGGTTCATTACCCAGTACCAAATCCAATGTGCCCCCCCCCCCCCCCCCCCCCCCCCCACCATCTTGTCGGCTTATCCACAGATTGTGTCAGGAAACCCTCCTGCACACACTGTACAAAAACTTCCCCATCCGAACTGTTCGACTTATAGGGGTTCCAATCAATATTTGGAAAGTTAAAGTCACCAATGACAACTACCCTGAGACCTCCACACCTATCCATAATCTGTTTTGCAATTTCTTCCTCCACATCTCTATTACTATTTGGGGGCCTATAGAAAACTCCTAACAATGTGACTGCTCCTTTCCTATTTCTAACTTCGGCCCATATTACCTCAGTAGGCAGATCCCCTTCGAACTGCTTCTCTGAAGCCGTTAAACTATCCTTGATTAACAATGCTACTCCTCCACCTCTTTTACTGAAACATCTATACCCCGGAACTTCCAACAACCATTCCTGTCCTTGTTCTAACCATGTCTCCATAATGGCCACAAAATCGTAGTCCCAAGTACCAATCCATGCTCCAAGTTCACCTACCTTATTCGGATGCTCCTTGCATTGAAGTAGACACACTTCAACCCACCTTTCTGTCTGCCGGTGCACTCCTGTGACCGTGATACCCTCCTCAGTACCTCTCTACTCTCAACACTGGCTTCTGGACTACAGCTCGTTTTCCCAGCCCCATGACAAATTAGTTTAAACCCCCCCCCCCCGAAGAGCCATAGCAAATTTTCCTCCCAGGATATTGGTGCCCCTCTGGTTCAGGTGCAAACCGTCCTGTCTGTACAGGTCCCACCTTCCCCAGAATGTGCTCCAATTATCAACATACCTGAAACCCTCCCTCCTACATCATCCCTGCAGCCACATATTTATCAGCACTGTCTCCCTGTTCCTCAACTCGCTAGCACGTGGCACCGGCATCAAACCAGAGATGGCAACATGGTTTGTCCTGGCTCTCAGCTTCCACCCTAGTTCCCTAATTTCCTGTTTTAAATCCCCATTCCTTCTCTTACCTATGTCATTGGTACCGATGTGTACCACGACTTGAGACTGTCCCCCTCCCCTTAAGGATTCTGAAAACACGGTCCGAGACGTCACGGACCCTGACACCCGGAAGGCAACATACCATCTGTGAGTCTCTTTCGCTGCCACAGAACTATCTATCTGTCCCTCTAACTATCGAGTCCCCAATAATTATTGCTCTCCTGCTCTCCCTCCTTCCCTTCTGAGCCACAGGGACGGACTCAGTGCTGGAGATCCGTTCACCGAAGCTTACTCCTGGTAGGTCGTCCCCCTCAACAGTATCCAAAGCGATATACTTGTTACTGAGGGGAACGACCACAGAGGATCCCTGCACTGGCTGCTTCCTCCCAGCCCCTCTCACCGTCACCCATCTATCTTCATTCTTCGGAGTAACTACATCCCTGAAGCTACTATCTATGACCACTCTGCCTCCCGAATGATCCGAAGTTCATCCAGCTTCAGCTCCAGTTCTCTAACGGGGTTTCTGAGGAGCTGGAGATAGGTGCACTTCCCACAGTTGAAATCAGCAGGGACACTGACGACATCCCTCACCTCAAATATTCTGCAGGAGGAACATTGCACTGCCTTCCCTGCCATCCCCTCTAGATAAAAAAAAGAAGAAAGAAAGAGCTTACCTGTTATTCACTCTACCCCTTAGGTTAAAGGAGGTGGAAGGGTGGTGAACACTACAAGTGTAGTATCTAGGGTTTAGGAACTGCCCAACTTAAATACAGGTAAAAATAAAACACATAACCAGCAACCACTACTTCCCACACAAGAACAGCAATCAGCTGTTATGAGCCTGCACAAACAATTTAAATCTTTACTACTTACCCAGCAGTAACTCTGTCCTCACTCCGACCGGATTCAGCTGGAAATTCCCAACAGTAAGTTTTAAAAAAAATTTACTCCCCTTCTCAGCAAGCACTCACTCGGCAAACACTGTGCCCCGCTCGATAACACCTCAGGGAAAAGACAAACTACTTCCCAGTCACCAGCCAATCACTTACCTGCAGGCTGTGATATCACAGTTCAACTTCTTTCTACTTCTACCTGCCCTCGAGTCTCCCTCTTTATCTTTACTCGTCTGGGATCCTTACAGTGACTGTTTTGTTTTGGTTACAGGAGGAGGTAGGGAGGGAAACACTGAACAAGTGTTTTGGGTTTAGCTGTCACTTGACAACAGCTCCTCTACCTTCAACATACAGTGACCGCAATGCACTGATGCAAATTTTCCCCGCAACAGCCAATCAGCAGCTCCACTCTGCTGCCCTCAAATGGATGCTTGCCTTCACTTGAACACGAAGGGTGTCTTGCTCAGGTACACATTCGGGATAAAATGACTGCAATGCACTGATGCAAGTTTTCCCCGTAACAGCCAATCAGCAGCTCCACTCTACTGCCCTCTGCTGGATGCTTGCCTTCACTTGAACACGGAGGGTGTCTTGCTCAGGTACACGTTCTGGATGCAGTGACCGCAATGCACTGATGCAAATTTTCCCCGCAACAGCCAATCAGCAGCTCCGCTCTACTGTTTCGAATCACTAGCTTTCAGAGCATTGCTCCTTCCTCAGGTGAATGAAGGGGTGGGTTCTGTAGTAACGGAATTGTCCAAGCTGCTACCTGAATCATTGTCTAAGTCAGTGAAGTTCCAATATGAATGCTGGGAATATTTTCGAGCTTGCTTCTGAAATGTTTTGCAACTTGCAAAAGGAAGCTGTAGATTACTCACCGTTAGGTAATCATCAGACATTGAGTAAATCTGATGATTCATCAACGAATGAACAATAGAGGGATTGATCGTAATTGTGCGGAAGTTGTTCAGTCTTCTGATACCTTTGATCAGTGCAGAACCTGAATCACTGATTCAGGCCCATCGGGGGCAGGGCATCGGGGAGGCCTTCAGCTAACATCCTGAGGCCGTCCCAACAGCGTGCGGTGTAATACCCGATGACTCCGTTTTGGAGGAGGTGGAGCGCCCGAAAACAGGCGTCGTCTCCGATTCAGTCGTAAAAAGGGATTCTCCGCCCAATCGCCCATTACAAAATCGGTGTTGTGGAACAGAGAATCCCGCCCACAATTTCTTTATCTTTCCAGATTGTCTCCTTTCTTTCACAAAAAATGTCAGGAATTCTCCGTCCAGAGTGCGTTCCCCTATGGGACAGAGAATCAGTCGTCTGGGGGAAATTGGGATCAAACCAACGCTCCGCCCCCCAGCTGGCGGTGTGAACGAGGTACACAATGTGCGGGGTGGTGCGATGTAAATAAATGCAAATGGGTCTTAATGACATTATAAGAGTGATCCAAGGCTGGGGGGGGGGGGGGTCGCATGATGTGAGTGCGGGAGCAGCTGCGTTTTCGCGAACTCCGGCTCGACTCATCTTTTAATCCATCTTTTCATCCCATGCACATTTTGTATTTGTCTTTTCTTGGGTTACATGGCTGTGGGACATTTATCCTGGTTAATGGTTGTGGTCCTGTGTGGCATTGGAGGGTGTGCACCATTTGCTCATTATTTTACGACTTTATCCTGTTCTTCCTTGATGGGGTCATGGGGACATTCAGATTTGTTTAATGATTGTACCAAGCCAGTTGTGATGTTGTTCTGTTGTGCCAATCTGTGCCCATGTATGTTAAGCAGCTGTTTCTTAGCTTATTTTATGTCTGCTATTATTTTGGAACTTTGGTGCATCAATTTCGAAAATGTGAAACACTAATAAGTGTACTTTTTAACAAAAGTGATACCAGCCCCTCCAATCAAGCCTATTGCTTTTGACATAATTGACCACACCATCCTTCTCTAACACGTCTCCCGTTGTCCTGTGGTGGGAATGTTCTCCCTTGGTTCCATTCTTATCTCCCTAATCGTAGCCAGAGTACCATCAGCAATGGCATCTCATCTTACCCCTGTGCCGTTACCTCTGGACTCCCACAAGGATCTATCCTTGGTTCCCTCCTATTTCTCATTCCCCTTGCTGGCCCTCGACAACATCATGTGAAAGCACAGTGTTAGTTATCACATGCCCACTGATACCCAGCTCTGCAAGCGGCACGGTGGCGCAGTGGTTAGCACTGCTACCTCACACGCCAAGGACCCAGTTTCTATCCTGGTCTCGGGTCACATTCTCCCCGTATGGGTCTCACCCCTACTACCCAAAGATGTGCAGGGTTGGTGGATTGGCCATGCTGAATTGCCCCTTAATTGGAAAAAATTAGGCACTCTAAATTAATATTTTTTTAAAGATACCCAATCTGCTTCACCGCCACATTTCTGGACTCCTCCACTTGCTAAATTATCAGACTACTTATCCAACCAACATCCAGTACTAGATGAGCAGAAATTTCTTCCAGTTAAATATTGGGAAGATTGAAGCCATTGGGTGAAATTCTCCAGTGTGGTAGCGAGAGGGAATTGCCACGATCTACCCGGCCCGAAGGCCAGCAATGCAATTCAACGCTAATTGGTCCATTTAACATGGCCTCACGAGCTTCTCATTGCAAATGAATGCTCGCTAGCTGATTGGCCGGAACCGCGCTTGCCAGCCCCCTGCCTTCCCGGCTTACAAGGTCGAGCAGCACTTAATAAAAGCAAATTACTGCAGATGCTGGAATCTGAAACCAAAATAGAAAATGCGGGAAAATCTCAGCAGGTCTGGCAGCATCTGTAGAGAAAGAAAAGGGCGAACGTTTTTCAGCATTTTCCAGCATTTTGTTCTCTTCGAGCAGCACTTGCTCAGCCAACCCCAGCCAACTCACAACAATGGCGCCCAGGAGATCGGCCCCAAGATTCGGAGATGCTGATCTGGGGAGGCTGCTAGACACCGTGGAGGCCAGGAGGGATGTCCTCTTCCCCCGAGGGTCCCAGAGAGTCAACCACAAAGCAGCCAGTGCTGCCTGGCATGAGGTGGCGGCAGCTGTTAGCTCGGGGAGTGTGACCAGGAGGACTGGCCTGCAGCACCGTGCAACACGTGTGTGTAGACACCAACGTCCCGCAACCTCCTTCCCCCCCAAGGGAGCACATTGATGGTACACATCAGGTGGAGGCAGGAACCCCAAGGCGAGACAGCTGCTGCGTCTCAGGACCCAGATGGGTCCAAGCCTGACGTTGAGCCTGTGGTACAGTGTTTCCCGGAGCTTATGGAGATGATAGGGACCAACCTTGATGTTCAGAGGGAGATGTCAGCGACACTCCAGCAGATTCACAGCCGCTTGGAGGAGTCCCAGAGGCTAGGGGCGCAGGAGATGGTGCCAGCATTGAGTGGCACGGAGGCCAACACTGCCAGGGTGGTGACCTCAGTGGAAAGCAATGTGCACGATGTCTGCACCATGAGTGAAGGTGTCCATGGCGTCGTGCAGTCTGTGACGGCCATGGCCAAGGGTCTCGGAAGAATGTCCGACTCATTGGGGGATGTAACCCAGGCCGACCTTAAGGTTCTGCAGAACATGTCCCATTCTCAGATGGGAATAGCCGTGGCTCTGTGGAGTTTGTCCCAGTTGCAGGTGGGCATCGCTGAGGCGCTGCAGAGCATGGCCCAGTCACTGAGGAGCATCGCTGAGGGCGTCAACACGATGGTGCAGGTCATGGGGAATGACCAGGGCTGGCAGAGCCTAATGCTGCAGGGGTAGCCAGGGCTTGAACCAGCTGCCCCTCCATCCCAAGGTGGGCCCTAAGGCGCTAAGGGTACCGATCGGGAGAAGGGGGTGCCGGGTGTGAAACCGTACCTGTCCCATGGACTGGAGGTGGTGGCTACAAGCTTCCCCGAGTTCCACCACTTTGACAATCTGCATCTTGCAGCCAGCACACAGAACAGGGCGGCACCATTGGGAGTGGGATTTGTACAACACAGTAAACAACTTTTCGCACAACCCTTAAGATGCCTCTGTCACTTCCTTCTGCAATGCAGGCTGACCCCCCAGACCATTTGCCCATCTCCCCAGGCAACCCCCCCCCCCCCCTCCTCTCCCCTTGGTGCTCACCCACCCGCTGGCCGTGGGTATATCCCCTATGTATCATCCCCTGGGTGTGGTGTTGCCTCCCGCAGTATTCAAGCACAGTGCCCGGCCATCAAGGTGTGATTGGGATGCTAGGGAATGACTCCCACATGCTACATGGCCCGCCTACCCATGAGAATCTACTCGGCATGTGTGAAGCTCTCACTTAACGACGATTGCCAATTTCGTATTAGCAAAAGCACTCAGCCAGAGGCCTCATCAGTGGCTGGGGATTGCGGGTGGTCATTGGTGCAGACAGGCAGGGACAGGGGTTGCCCCCAGAATGGGTACACATGATACAGGGATTGGCATGGTGGTGCCATGAGCGGTTACCCCCAGTTGCCCCCCAACGCATCCCCCCATGGCGGCCCAGCCCTGCGGAGGGCCCCCCCACCCCAAGCTAAGCTCCCCCCCACTCCCTGCCAAGCACTGGGGTGGCAAGCACAGCATCCCTGGGCTCTTTACCTGTCTCACCTCCTCGGCTCCCCACAGAAGCCTTTCCACCAGATTACGTTTTTCAAAAGGAGTACTAATCGGCGCCAGAGTGACCACTTGCTGGGGAGGAAGCAGAATGGCAGGAGGACATTGGATGTGAGGTGGCTCCCGTTAATTGTATGGAAATTGGGTTTAAGTGGGCCTTGCAATGGCGAGATCCTGATTTTTCCCACAGGAGCGGGCTAGTTCCATCGCAAACTGTTTGGCGCCTGCCATGGATCTCATTTTTGGCTTCTCCTGCTATTCACCGGCCTCGTTAAGCTTGAGCGAGAGTGCAAGAAGGCCGGAGAATCGCACCCATTGTTTTTGGTCCCCACTCCCTCCATTACTCTCCTTGGCAACAGGCTGAGATTGAGCTTGTCTGTTCACAACCTTGGTGTCATATTTGACCCCACCCTAAACTTCTGACTTCATATTCATATTATCACTAAGGCAACCTACTTCCTTCTCATTATTGCCTGGCTTTGCCCCATTTCAGCACATCTGCTGTTGAAACCCTCATTTAAGCCTCTGTTGCCTCCAGAGTTTGTTTTGTTGTGCTCTTGACGTAGCATAAGCTGCTTCCTTGATGTGCACGCTGACAAAGGAAGGTTCAGACTTGGAGATAGCTTTAACACATTTATTAAACTGTTAACAATTCTCTACTTGGATTTGACTCTCCTGTGAATCCTGCTGTAGCTACTCTGACTGACGAACCAGTCTGCTACAATCCACGTGGTGGGTGTGATGTGTTTCAAATCAACCCTGTGTATTCATGAAGTGTCTCCACTGGAAAGAGGAAGATCATGTGTGCTGTGTCCTTTTATATGAGTTGGTGTAATGCCCTCCTTGTGGTAGTGTCACCTCTGTGTGTGTCGTGAATGCCCATTGGTTGTGTCCTATCTTACTGACTTATTGGTTGAATGTCTGTGTGTCATGTCTCTGGTGCTCCCTCTAGTGTCTATCTAGTCTACATATATTTACATTAACCCCTTGTGTATTTACACTTATGCATATCACCACAGAGTTGACAATTCGAGGCACTCTTGGTTGGTTTCCCACAGCCTATTCTCTGTAAATTTGAAATTATGAAAAACTCTGCTACTTGTGTCTTACCCACACCAAATTCCATTCTTCTGTCACCCCTGTAATCGTTGACCTACACTAGCCCCCGGTCTGGATTTTAAAATTACCATTTTTATTTTCAAATCTTTCCACGACCTCCCACTATTTCTGTAATCCCCTCCAACCCCACAACTCTTCGGGTTATTTATGATCCACGTCAGCATCCCTAATTTTCATCACCATTGGTGCCCTGCCTCCAGTTGCCCAAGGCCTAAGCTTTGGAATTCCCTCCTCCGTCTCTCAATCTCTCCACCTGATTCTCGTTTAAGATGCTCCTTGAAACCTACCCCTTTGACCAAGGTTTTGGTCATCTGACCTAATATCTCCTTATGTGGCTCGGTGACATACTTTGGTTTATAATGCTCATGTGCAGTCCTTGGGGCCTTTTTAATTACACTTAAAGGCACACTATATACAGATAAGTAATTGATGTTGATCCCTCGACACTGGCATCGTGGCTAATGGTGCAACCCTGGCTGTCACTAGCTAAGGTCACACAAATGAGATGAAACATTTCTGAGTGCTGATAACTGGAATTAAAAGAAAAGTTTGGAAAGTACCTGGCAAAAAAGGGGAATTAACATTTCAGGTGAAGATCTTCTCCAAAGCACCTTTTACAGGGTTGTGGCTTCTTGACATTTAACAAAATGTTGCAAGTACAGGAGAAACTATTTTATTTCAACAGCACTGGCAAGGTGAGCAGCTGACAGAGTTGCAAATTGACCTTTCTTTGTGTGTCTCTTATATTTAAGGTTCATTCCAACTTCAAAATAATTCTCTCCTACCTCCCGGAATTATAGACCCTGAATCTAAGGCATCCTTTTTTTCAGTGAGAATTTAACTGAAAGTAATAAGGGGGACTACAGGTTCATTTAGGGTAATGGAAATGTGCTTTATCAACAGAAATATACTTCTGTTGGATCACAGCTCCTCTTAATTTTGCCACGCCTTAGCTCATGAATGCAAATCCACATTTTCTTTTCTTTACAAGCAAAACTATATTTGACAAGGAATTGTCAAAATAGATCATACATGTGAAATCATTTGGACAGCTGTTCCGTAAAACAAATTTGACAATGAAATCATTGCTGAATTGTGACACTATTTTATCCACATCCACATACCAAACCTACTGTTGTAAACCAGAGCAGCTGGAACTAATAATAATAATTTATCTGGGTATCAGTGGGCATGTGATCACTAACACATTTTCGAAATTGATGCACCAAAGTTCCAAAATAATAGCAGACATAAAATAAGCTAAGAAACAGCTGCTTAACATACATGGGCACAGATTGGCACAAGAGAACAACATCACAACTGGCTTGGTACAATCATTAAACAAATCTGAATGTCCTCATGACCCCATCAAGGAAGAACAGGATGAAGTCGTAAAATAATGAGCAAATGGTGCACACCCTCCAATGCCACACAGGACCACAACCACTAACCAGGATAAATTTCCCACAGCCATGTAACCCAAGAAAAGACAAATACAAAATGTGCATGGGATGAAAAGATGGATTAAAAGATGAGTCGAGCCGGAGTTCGCGAAAACGCAGCTGCTCCCGCACTCACATCATGCGACCCCCCCCCACCAACCCAACCTTGGATCACTCTTATAATGTCATTAAGACCCATTTGCATTTATTTACATCGCACCACCCCGCACATTGTGTACCTCGTTCACACCGCCAGCTGGGGGGCGGAGCATTGGTTTGGGTTGACGTCTGGCGCCGATCCCAATTTTGTGCACGGTGGAGCCCTGCTCCACGGTGGCGACAGTAGACACCCCTGCCTCATTCCCCGAAGATCTCATTTGTTCATACGCTCACCACCGGGGCCACATGCAACATACTCGGCCAAACCCAAACCTTCCCAAAATCTCAAACAGGTACCGCCTGTCCACCTGGTCAAAAGCCTTCTCCGCGTCTATAGAGACCACTACCTCCGGTACCCGTCCCTTCGCTGGGGTGACGATCACATTGAATAACCGTCTAATGTTACTGGAAAGCTGCCTGCCCTTTATGAACCCGTTTGGTCCTCTGCAACCACCCTGGAATGCATCCTTTCATCCTCCCCGCCACACCTTCAGCCACACTTTCCTGTCAAAATTCCCCCACTTTCAGGTAAAAAGAGCTTAAAGTGACGCTTTCCAGCCAGAGATGCCCTGTGTGCGACCACTCACTCATGGCCAGGACCGAAAGTCCCCATTGTGGATGAAAATTTAGGATCCATCCCAATCTTATGGAAAGCAAGTTATCTCTCCGCTTGTGACAAAAGGTAATGTTAATGTTCCTGCATATCGTTATGGAGATCATTAATGAAAACATGCAACTGAAACAGGAAATAAAACCATCGAAAGCAGAACAAGAATAGGGCTAGAATATACCGCAATGTCATCAAAGTTGAGCTCTTTCTCACCCAGTAGTTTAAGGTCAATCATCTTTGCCAGCATAAAGCAAACTTCTATTTCTTCGTTATTATGCTGCATGGTGGTTAGCATAAATGCTTCACAGCTCCAGGGTCCCAGGTTCGATTCCCGGCTGGGTCACTGTCTGTGTGGAGTCTGCACGTCCTCCCCCTGTGTGTGTGGGTTTCCTCCGGGTGCTCCGGTTTCCTCCCACAGTCCAAAGATGTGCGGGTTAGGTGGATTGGCCATGCTAAATTGCCCGTAGTGTCCTAATAAAAGTAAGGTTAAGGGGGGGTTGTTGGGTTACAGGTATAGGGTGGATACGTGGGTTTGAGTAGGGTGATCATGGCTCGGCACAACATCGAGGGCCGAAGGGCCTGTTCTGTGCTGTACTGTTCTATGTTCTATGTTCTATGTTCTATGTTCACCATAAAAAAACAGATAGTTCAACATAGAAAGTTGATGTTTGAACCTTATCCTTGTAAGAGGTTTCTTTATATGGCACCTTAGCTCACTGGGCTAAATCGCTGGCTTTTAAAGCAGACCAAGCAGGCCAGGAGCACGGTACGATTCCCGTACCAGCCTCCCCGAACAGGCGCCGGAATGTGGTGACTAGGGGCTTTTCACAGTAACTTCATTGAAGCCTACTAGTGACAATAAGCGATTTTCATTTTTTTCATTTCATTTCATCTGACTTCCCTTAGACTATGTCATTATATAGTTCAATTTTTCTTTTAAACTCCTTTTCTTGAGTTCCATTTTCACAGTAAATCTGAAAGAAATTTTTAACGATTCCATTTCCAATTTTTGTTGGATGGTTTTATACGCATTTATGTATCATATTAAAAGTTCTATGTAAATTAAAATCTTTATAGGCAGGTCCAAGGAGATCCTGGTTCTAAAGTACATTGAGCTGGGTTTTATGTGGCATGGCTGCTTGCTCCCCACCTGGGGGAGCAGTGGTCCGGGGGGCGCCGCTGCCTTTTTCACCATAAGACTAGACGCATTCTCCGGACATAGCCTCAAAATCGGAGCATCCAGCCATAAGTGTTGATGCCAGTGAAGCATCTGTGGACTTTTACGACAGGAAAATCGGCACAAACCCTTCACCGATTATGGTGCCAGTGAGGGGCTCACATCGCGCCAAGTGAAACTCCCGTGTGTGTGCCGCAAACGGCTGGAGAATGGCCGGGTCCCGGGCCGTGCATGCGCATGGCTGATAACCTGCACCGGTCATGCCGTAAAGCTTTCCGCCAGCCGTGGGCAAACCCTAACTCGCCAACCATGACCCCAGAGCCCCCTCAGCAGTCTCCCCAGCCTTAGCAAAAGCACCCCCCCCCCCCCCCCCCCCCCCCCCCCGGCCCCCGGCCAGTGGCCATGTGTGTGGCGGCGCTGGACACTGTCCGCACTGATAGAAAATAACTTAGCAGTTCCACGGAACCTTCCTCGTCTCCCTTTATCTTCCGGAATTCCCGAGGTCCGCTCCCCAGAGCCACCTCTGTTAAAGCCGGAGGTTGGTTTGAGATTTTTTTACATTTTCATTTCCCACCTGACGGACACCCACCTGTTTTGGGGAAGTTAAAATTCCTTCATAGAAATCTCAAACATGTCATTCTGATTCAATGGGTGGGATTCTCTGTTGCCTGACGCCAAAATCGTGATCGGCGATCGGACGGAGAATGGATTCCGACGTTGGAATAGGGGCGGGCGCCAGTTTGACGCCAATCTGCCATGCTCTGCCCCTCCAAACCGGCATCATTGTGACGCGCGTTGCGTCCCGTTTCAACGCTGTTGGCGCATCATCAGTTGGACCACCCACACTGCTTCCCCGATTGGCCGAGCTCCCGACAGCGCGGTCCACGTGTGGTCCCAAGCGGTCAGGAACCCAGTGTGCTGCCTCACAGCTCCAGGGACCGGGGTTCAATTCCGACGTTAAGTGGCTGTGTGGAATTTGTACATTCACCCGTGTGTGTGCGTGGGTTTCCTCCGGGTGCTCCAGTTTTCTCTCACAGCCCAAAGATGTGCAGATTAGGTGGACTGGCCATGCTAAAATTGCCCCTTAGTGTCCAGGGATGTGCAAGTTAGGTGGGGCTACGTGGATAAGGGCAGGGAGGTCGGCCTAGTTGGGCTGTTCTTTCGGAGAGTTGGTTCGGTGCAGACTCGATGGGCCAAGTGGCCTCCTTGTGCATTGTAGTACTCTCCCACCACCTGACCCCTGAACTTTCCAAGTCCTATTAGTATCACCCTCAGTCTCTCCTAACTCTCAGTCTCTTCCTCCCCAATTCCCCCATTGATATCTACCCCTGCCCCTCCCTCCTCCCAACTTGCAATCCTAGGAAGAAAATAGAGGGTAAATAAAAAAATATAATGATCAGTAAATCCAAACTAAAATAATCATAAAATGAAAGGGATAAACATTGCTTCAAATACAGTATTAGGTAATACTGATGTGTTCAGTTGCTAAGGACAATCTAATTTTTCTGTCATTGCCATTATGCACTGAAGGCACTCCCCTTCGTGTCTCTTCAGTTCATTGACCTCCGTTGTTTGAAGTGGAACTGTAATCCCCAACATTGCACATCTCTTCTCGCTGACTGGTTATCTCACCACCAACAATGTTCACTCCCTCACTTCCCAACAATGCTCTGCTCCCTGATCACACATGAACCTTCTGATGGAACCATCAATTCACCAGACACGTGTTTCCGATGTGAATCTAGGCTTTAATCAGCTTACTTCAGAGCCAGCCTGTTACCTGTCAATGAACTCGTCGTGACCCAGGCTGACCCTGGACACGGATACTTATACAGCTGTACTAGGGGGAGGAGTCATGGGCGGAACCAAGGGTGGAGCCCAGTACAAGTTCCTAAGTGCTCCCAGCGCTACTCCCCCTAGTGGTAGGATGGCGCTACAGCGCTTACAATAACAGTGTGAATTAGTATATATACATTCATATATTACATTCACCACATTCACCCCCTGCAAAAAAATCAAGTCCGGCGGGGGTGGTGGTCTAGTCTATAACGTTAGTCTGTCCGGCGGTCGGATTGTCCGCTGAGACCTGCGCAGCACCGGGGTTGCAGCCTCTTGCGGTGGCTGGACGGGTGTAGTGTGTTGGGATACGATGGTGGACTCCAGGGAGGGTTGTATTCGAGCTTCATACTCTCCTGGTTCGACCGGAGACTGGGGGCGCTGGGTGCTGGCCGGCGCGGGTGCGCGGGACTGGTGGAGCGGGCTCGTGGGCTCGGGAGCGCAAGGGGGCGGCAGCATGGGGTGTAGGGTGAGAGATCCTTCTGTGGGGGCAGAGGGGGCGCTGGATCCGGCGGGTGCCAGATCCCGGAGGGATACAGTGTCCTGACGGCCGTCAGGGAACTCGACGAATGCGTACTGGGGGTTGCAGTGGAGCAGGCGCACCTTTTCAACAAGGGGGTCGGTTTTGTGCGCCCTGACGTGTTTCCTCAGAAGTACGGGGCCCGGTGTCCTCAACCATGCCGGAAGTGAGACCCCCGTGATAGTGCCCCTGGAAAAATGAAGAGCCTCTCGTGAGGGGTCTGGTTGGTCGCCGTACACAAGAGGGACCTAATAGCTTCCTTGCCACTTCCAGGACTTCCTGCCACTGGGAGACTTGGAGCTTTCTAGACCGGAGGGTCAGTAGGACGGTCTTCCAGACCGTCGCGTTCTCCCTTTCCACCTGCCCGTTCCCCCTGGGGTTGTAGCTGGTAGACCTGCTCGAGGCAATACCCTTGTCGAGCAGGTACTGACGCAGCTCGTCGCTCATGAAGGACGAACCCTGTGTACGTAGCTGGGGAAACCAAACAGGGTGAAGATGCTATGCAGGGCCCTAATGACTGTGTGGGAGATCATGTCGTGGCACGGGATAGCGAATGGAAAACGGGAGAACTCGTCTACGACGTTTAACAAGTAAATGTTCTTGTTAGTTGAGGGGAGTGGCCCTTTGAAATCAATCGCGAGGCGTTCAAAGGGCCTAGAAGCTTTGACCAGGTGGGCCCTGTCTGGTCTATAGAAGTGTGGTTTGCACTCCGCACAGATCGGGCAGTCCCTGGTGACCGCTTTTACCTCCTCGTTGGAGAAAGGCAGGTTTCGGGCCCTGATGTAGTGGGCGAGCCGGGTGACCCCCAGGTGGCAGAGGTCATTGTGTATACTTTTTAATCGGTCGATCTGCACGCTGGCGCATGTCCCGCGGGATAGGGCATCCGGAGGCTTGTTGAGCTTCCCGGGTCAATATTTGATATTGTAATTGTAGGTGGAGAGTTCGATCCTCCACCTCAGAATTTTGTTGTTTTTTATTTTGCCCCTTGCGAGTTGTCGAACATGAAGGCAACCGATCTCTGGTCAGTGATGAGGGTGAACCTCCTACCTGCGAGGTAGTGCCTCCAGTGGCGTATAGCCTCTACAATGGCTTGTGCTTCTTTCTCAACTGAGGAGTGTCGGAGTTCTGAAGCGGAGAGGGTACGGGAGAAAAATGCAACAGGTCTCCCTGCCTGATTTAACGTGGCTGCAAGAGCTACCTCCGAGGCATCGCTCTCTACCTGAAATGGAATGGATTCATCCACCGCCCCCATGACCGCTTTGGCGATGTCCTCCTTGATGCCGTCGAAGGCCTGGCGTGCCTCGGCTGACAGGGGAAATCGTGTGGCCCTAAAGAGTGGGCGGGATTTGTCCGCATATTGAAGGACCCACTGGGCGTAGTAAGAAAAAAATCCCAAACACCGTTTGAGGGCCTTGGGACAATGAGGGGGAGGGAGTTCTAAGAGGGGGCGCATACGGTTCGGGTCGAGGCCCAGGACTCCGTTTTCCACGACATAGCCGAGGATGGCTAGTCTGGATTTGCGGAAAACGCATTTCTCCTTGTTGTATATGAGGTTCCGTTTCTGTGCCGTCTGGAGAAAACGGTGGAGGTTGGCGTCGTGGTCCTGCTGGTCATAGCCGCAGATGGTGACATTGTCCAAGTACGGAAACGTGGCCAGCAGCCCGTACTGGTCCACCATTCGGTCCATTGCTCGTTGGAACACCGAGACCCCATTAGTGACGACGAAAGGGACCCGGAGGAAATGGAAGAGGCGGCCATCGGCCTCGAATGCCGTGTAGTGGCGGTCCTCCGGGCGGATTGGGAGCTGGTGGTATGCAGACTTCAGATCCACCGTGGAGAAGAGCTGGTACTGGGCGATCTGGTTTACCATGTCTACAATCCTGGGGAGGGGATACGTGTCGAGGAGTGTAAATCTATTTATAGTCTGACTGTAGTCGACCACCATACGGAATTTTCCCCCGGTCTTAACGACCACCACCTGAGCTCTCCAGGGACTATTGCTGGCCTCTATATCCCCCTCACTGAGTAGCCTTCGGACCTCTGCTCTGATAAATACCCTATCCTGCAGGCTATACCGCCTGCTACGAGTGGCTACGGGTTTACAGTCCTTAGTGAGATTGGCAAAGAGAGGAGGGGGTGGGGGAATTCACAGCGTAGCTAGGCTGCAGATCGTGAGTGGGGGCAGGGGCCCTCCGAAGCTGAGGGTGAGGCTCTTGAGGTTACACTGGAAGTCTAGGCCTAATAAGAGTGACGCGCAGAGTTCGGGTAAAATGTAGAGTTTGAATTTCGAGTAGCTAGCGCCTCGGATTGTGAGTGTCGCGGCGGTGCGCCCCTGGATCTGGACCGAGTGGGAGCCTGAAGTGAGCGCGATAGTTTGCTGCGCGGGGAAAACGGGGAGCGAACAGTGTCTTACCAGGTCTGGATGTATGAAGCTCTCAGTGCTCCCAGAGTCGAAGAGGCATGGCATTTTGTACCCGTTGATATGGACCTCTGCCATAGAGTTTCGGGATAGGTCTAGGGTGACCGCGCTGAGTTGCGGGTAGTCGGCGGCTCGATCAGCTGTGCTGGAGTGGCCCCGTGATGACTGCCCTCTGAGTTCGTAGTCTTGTTCGAATTCCTCCGCTGAGTTATCTGGGCGCGGAGATGCTGATCGGGCCTGTGGATCGCACGTGGCAGGCGGCGAGGAAGATGGCGTCCAAGATGGCGGCCCCCATGAGTCGCACGTGGCCGGCCGCGTGGTGGAGATTTTCCAAGATGGCGGCCCCCATGAATCGCACGTGGCTGGAGGGGGCGGAGTCGGGGCATAGGCCGCAGCGTTTCGGGCCCCACGGGGCTGAGAGTGTGGGGAGCTGTTACTGCGAGTCGCTGGGGTGTTGGAAGCTGGGGCCCTTTTTGCGAGGCACACGCTAACGTAATGCCCTTTTCGCCCGCAGCTGCTGCAGGTCGCGTTGCGGGCCGGGCAGTGCTGCCGCGGGTTCTGGTTCTGGCCGCAGAAATGGCAGGCTGGAGCAGCATAGTGGCTTGCTGGGGCAGCATAGTGGCAGGCTGGGGCAGCATGGTGGCTGGGCGGCCGCGTAGCACAGGCCTGGGGGAGTCGCTGGTCGGGGGCCCATGATGGGGTCGCGGGGTCCGCGGGGAACGAGTTAAGGTTGCGGAAGGAGACCTCCATCGTGGTCGCAGCTTCCACAGTCGTTTCTAAGTCCTGGGCCCCCTTTTCCAGCAGTCATTGGCGCACATAGTTAGACCTGAGGCCCGCTACAAAAACATCGCGTACCACCAATTCCCTGTGTTCAGCCGCAGTAACCGCTTGGTAATTACAGTCATTGGACAAATTGTTAAGTTCTCTTAGGAATTCGGCGAGTGATTCCGTAGGCCGCTGACGGCGAGTCGTAAACACATGGTGAGCGTAAACTTCATTAATTGGCCTTACATACATTTTTTCGAGAACTGCTAGCGCCGCAGTATATGAACTGGCCGAGTTTAGTTGCGTTGAGATTCTATGGCTCACCCTCGCGTGCAGTAGACTCAGCTTCTGATCCTCTGTAGTTTCGGCTGTGCTTGCTTCGGCCAGGTAGGCCTTGAAGCACCAGATCCAATGGGAGAAGATTTCTTTAGCCTCTGCATCCTGCGGGTTGAGTTACAGGGTCCAGGCATGAGGGCCGATTCCATAATCGATCTTACTGTTCTTAAGTCGGTTAAATTGATGGAACCATCAATTCACCAGACACGTGTTTCCGATGTGAATCTAGGCTTTAATCGACTTACTTCAGAGCCAGCCTGTTATCTGTCGATGAACTCGTAGTGACCCAGGCTGACTCTGGGCATGGATACTTATACAGCTGCACTAGGGGGAGGAGTCATGGGCGGAACCAAGGGTGGAGCCCAGTACAAGTTCATAAGTGCTCCCAGCACTACCCCCCTAGTGGTTGGATGGTGCTACAGCGCTTACAATAACAGTGTGAATTAGTATATATACATTCATATATTACATTCACCACACCTTCCCACACCTCAAACAAAATACCCATTCTTCACACATTGGCTGGATGGAAAACAGGAATGCGAGAAAGTGAGGGGGTGGGGGGGGGGGGGGGGGGGGGGGGGTGTGGGGGGAGGGGGGGGGGGGGGGAAGTGAAAATTGCCAGGAAGCGGGGGGTGGAGGGCAGTTGCATTGCCAGGATGGAGGTGAACATTGCCAGGATGGGATGAACAGTGCTCAGAGGGAGAGGTGAACTTTGTCAAGAGAGGGCATTGAACATTGCCTGGGGAGGAGTGCTGGAAGAGGGATGACTATTTCTAGGGTGGGTGAACAGGAGGGAAGGTGGGGTAAGTATTGCTGTAGTGGTTTGAAACTCCAGCTGATTTACTTGAGTTATGCTGGTTTTATATCTGCTATGAGAAGCTCCAAGTAAATCTGTGAAAAAGAACAGGGTAAGTCTCACACAAGCAGCCCAGCTCTCCAACCGGACCATTGGCTGCTGGGACCTGAGACCTCATTGGCCGGAAGCCAGAGAATTCTCCGCAACGGCCGACGCCGTTGTGAAACCCGGAGTGCTTCACGACGGCGTTGGAGGCCACTCCTCGCCCCCTATTCACCCCCCCCCCCCCCCCCCCCCCCCCCCCCCCGCCAGGGGGCTAGGAGCGACATTCGGTAAATCTCGGCCGCCGGGCCTTGACGCTGGCGTGTCTGTGTGGGTTTCCTCCGGGTGCTCCAGTTTTCTCTACCAGAGGTCCCAAAAGACATGCTTTTAGGTGAATTTAACATTCTGAATTCTCCCTCTGTGTACCCGAACAGGTGCCGTAGTGCGGCGACATGGGGATTTTCATAGTAACGTCATTGCAGTGTTAATGTAAGCCTACTTGTGACACTAATAAAGATTATTATTACTATTGTGGTGATGTGCATCACTGTAAATACACAAGGGGTTAATGTAAATACATGTAGACTAGCTAGAGACTAGAGGGAGCACCAGAGACATGACACACAGACACTCAACCAATAGATCAGTTAGATAGGACATGACCAATAGGCATTCACGATACACACAGAGATGACACGACCACAAGAGGGCATTACACCAACTCATATATAAAGGACACAGCACACATGATCTGCCTCTTTACAGTGGAGACACTCAGTGAGTACAGACACAGGGTTGATTCAATATCACTCCCACCACATGGATTGTAGCAGACTGGTTAGTCAGTCTGAGTAGCTATAGAAGGATTAAAAGTATTGTCGAACCCGAGTAATAGAAGTGTAAATAGTTTAATAAACGTGTTGAAGTTATCTCCACGTCTGAACCTTCCTTTGTCAAGTACATCACAAGGAAGCCACTTATGCTACATCGAGAGCATAACAAGACAATTATTATTAACCCAACCATTTTGGGGGTTAAGATTCCACCATGGTTTCTAGCTCAATTACTTAGCCTGGGTGGGAATTCCACGACCTACCAGTTCTCTGCATAATCAAATTTTCTCTTGCTCCTTGTTCAAAAGTTATTTTATATAATCTTATATCTAAGACCTCTCACTACAGTTTCAGCTTTGGAAAAAGTCTGCTTATCTACCCTGTCTCATCCTTCATAATTTGAAAATGTCTTTATTCCTTCCTCAGAGTTACCAAGTCAATACGCAGAGCGGGCAGGGCAAGCCCCTAACCCCTGCTAGCTCGAAAAAAACTATTTAAATTCAAATTGAATCCAATTCCTGGTCCCCACTAAAGGTACATGTTTAATACCTGTAATTCCCATACAGCCTCCCCGAAAAGGCACCGGAATGTGGCGATTAGGGGCTTTTCACAGTAACTTCATTTGAAGCCTACTTGTGACAATAAGCGATTTTCATTTAATTTAATTTCATACCTATGTTGTCCTGATGTGTCATGGATTCCTATAGCGCAGGCAGCCAATGAATCCGTGCCTGGACCATTTCTTCGAAAGCATTGTCCAATTAGTTCCACTACTTTGCTCGTTCCTCATTGACCTGCAAATTTTTTTTCTTTTCAAAAAATCGGATCCCATTTTGTCGGTTGCTATTAAATCTGGTTCCATTACCCTAAGGCTGTGCATTCTGGTTCCTGGTAACTAACCACAGAAAAAAATTGTTTTGTCTCCCTGCAAATTTATTTAGCCAATTATTGTAAATCTGTGTCTTTTGGTTAGAGACCCTCTTTCGAGAAGAAACAGTTTATTCCCTATCCTGTCAGAATCCTTCATAATTTTGAACAGCTCCATTAAATCATCTCTTAATCCTCTCTTCTCCATGAACAACCTCAGTTTCTCTCAGATCCCACATAACTATTTCTGGTATCACACCAGTGAAAGCATTTGGCATCCAATTAGTGGCACTGCTTACTGCCTGGAGACAACAACTGGCACTGGAGGTTATTCCCAAAGGCAGCTTGTAGAATGGAGCAGGCAGGAGAGCAGATGGTCAGCAGTCCCACAGTCCAAGAAAGTTCTCAAACGGTCTCTTGGTTCACTCTGTTCGAGCGATGGTAATTTTGTGATATCGCTAGTGCGCTTCAGTTTGAATGTCCCTTTCTTTCCAGGACTTTAAATCAGCAGCAACAATAAAAGTGACTCCCCACCGTGTTCCTGACAGCATGCACTAGTCTGTTCCATACCTTGAGCTTTTTCTGTTCTCAGCTTTGAAAATTTAATTCTGTCCTATCCAAACAGTTAACAAACTCTTCCGTGAACTTGTCGGCCAGTTAATTGGGGACGTACAAATTTTTCTTTCCCATAGACATAGAAACATAGAAAATAGGAGCAGGAGTAGGTAATCTGGCCCTGTGAGCCTGTTCTGTCATTCAACATAATCACGGCTGATGCTCTCCCCAATAGGTTTTACAATCCTCTCTGTCCTGTGGAGCAAAATATTGCACCCAATATTCTAACCCACTCTCACCATCATTTGACCCTCACATCAGATGACTGCCTGTGAATCATTCCCATGGCAGAAAGGTTAAGGTTTCACTCTACCTGTTTGCTGACATTTGCAACCAGGAGGTCCAATGCAAGTGTGATGAATTGCAACATTCTAACCATATATGTAATCAAATAAAGATTTATTAGTCTGTCTAGTTATGAACATGAGACCAAAACTTTGGTGTTTTTATTTTTTTTGAAAAAGAGTTCCTGCTTTACAAGTTTAGGCAGGCTTGATACTGACTGGTTGTTTCCCCTGACTAAAATGTCCCCAACTCCAGGTGATCGTCTGAGGAATCGATCATTATATATAAGAGATTTCTTCACTGAGAGTGTTGTCAATCTTTGGAATTTTCCATTCCAGCAGAGAGTGGATGTCCATAAGACCATAAGACATAGGAGCGGAAGTAAGGCCATTCGGCCCATCGAGTCCACTCCACCATTCAATCATGGTTGATTTCAACTCCATTTACCCGCTCTCTCCCCATAGCCCTTAATTCCTCGAGAAATCAAGAATTTGTCAATTTCTGTCTTAAAGACACTCAATGTCCCGGCCTCCACCGCCCTCTGTGGCAATGAATTCCACAGACCTACCACTCTCTGGCTGAAGAAATTTCTCCTCATCTCTGTTCTAAAGTGACTCCCTTTTATTCTAAGGCTGTGCCCCCGCGTCCTAGTCTCCCCTGCTAATGGAAACAACTTCCCTACGTCCATCCTATCCAAGCCATTCATTATGTCCAGTCATTGAATTTCTTCACGAGCGAGATCAATCGCGTTCAGACATGGTCTTATTGCATGGTGCAGCAGGCTTGACGAGCTATATGGATTACTGTTCCTATTTACATTCTTGGTTTTAACAATTTAAATTCAGCAAGTAGGTTTGAGTCATCTTGAGTGAGTTTCCTTTTTTTGTTTTTCTCTCTCTTATTTACCCTAGTTACACTGCAATACATTACAACTGAGCCCTACGCTGGGGTTCTATATTTGGTTTGGAAGGTTTTTTTCTGCTGTCTCCTATTTAAAGATTTGAGAAGATTCTGGTAAAGTCTTAAACTGGCTGTGGCAGTATTTCCTCTGCTACAACTACTTCATATTTTCTGTTTTGATATGATGCAACAATTCACTGAGAGTGTGCTGTGTCAGCTGATTTAAACACATGAACCCACAGCCGCTGTCCACTCTACATACACAATACTGCATTTCTGTCATATGCAAATATCATTACCCCCTGAAATTCACGTTCCGTTTCCAGCATACTTTCAGTGTAAAATCGGGCCAGGACTTTTTTTTTGCCAGCAAAAGGGAGAAGCTTCCAATGGTTTTCCACTCTGCCGTCAACCTCAGCCTCTCAGCTCCCCGAGAAACACCGTGAAAGATCTGATGCCATGCCAATAAATACCATTAGTTAATTTAATAAAATGATTTATTGTGGATCAAACCTACACCAATTTCATTCAAATGGATGGGCTAGGAAATAGTGTGCAGTCATTAGCATGAAGTCCCATGCAGAAGTGTAAAGTAGGAAAATGACCTCTTATATACTGGCAGTTCTAGTAATGAATAGTAAATCATCATTTGCCTTGTGCAGCAAGCCCAAGTGTGATCCCAATCCCCACGTGCATGGCAATGAAGGTCAGTCATAGAGGAATTCATAGAATCCCGACTGTGCAGAAGGAGGCCATTCAGCCCATTGTGTTTACACTGAACCTCAGAAAGAGCACCCCACCTAGGCCCACTCTCCTGTCTTATCCCTATAATCCCATAATCTCACCTAAACTTTGGACAGTAAGGGACAATTTAGAATGGCCAATCCACCTAACCAGCACATCTTTAGACTGTGGGAGGAAACCGGAGGACCCGGAGGAAACCCGCGCAGACAAGGGAAAAATGTGCAAACTCCAAACAGACAGGCACCCAAGGCTGCAATTGAACCGGGGTTCCTGCTGCTGTGACATAGCAGTGCTAACCACTGTGCCATCGTGCCGCCCCCTGCAGCTCCCACCTTTCTTCTTTCTGTACTCATAATGCATGTCGTGCAAGTTAGGACGAGAATGTGACAATATCAGCTGAGAGGCAGAAGTGAGAGATTTGTCAGCTGAACTGTCTGAAAAGTTTCCAAAGTGATTTCAGTAGCTGGGAATGACATTTTGCAGCCTTTATTCTTTTTGCCATTCTTCCCACAAATACCTGGACTTGTTTCAAAATGTGTAAATCCCACTGGGAGATTTCCAACCCAAACACTCCCCACCCACAATATAAACTTCTCAGGAGCAGCTGTGATAATTTCTTTGGAGTTACCCATCATTGTGGAGGAGGAGAAAGAGGAACCCAGGATAAAGCAGAGCAGAATGAGGCAGAACCCACACGATATTGATCAATCCCAGTGGAAATATGCAGAAAGCATAGGTCAAATGAAGACTTTACTGAGATTGTCAGCATGAGTTGTGAAAATTCCACAGCAGAAGCCAAGTGCCCCCCCCCCCCCCCCCCCCCCACTTTGGGAACCTGTTTACACGCTTCCTCACTGACTTGGTGCCATGCTGTACTACCTTTTAAGTGTTGATGTCACACCTTTTGAAATGTGAAATAAACCTGCTCTTTGAGTGGAAAGTGGCTCTCCCTCAGCCAACCGTGTTTTGACTGAACAATGTTTCAAGTTGACATTCATAGAATCATTGAATCATAGAATTTAGAGAGCAGAAGGAGGCCATTCGGCCCATCGAGTTTTCACAGGCCCTTGGAAAGAGCAGCCCACTTAAGCCCACACCTCCACATCATCCCCGCAACCCAGCAACCCCAGCCAACCCTTTTTGGACACGAAGGGCAATTTAGCATGGCCAATCCACTTAACCAATACATCTTTGAACTGTGTGAGGAAACCAGAGCACCCGGAGGAAACCCACACACACACGGGGAGAACATGCAGACTCCGCACAGACAGTGACCCAAGCCAGGAATTGAACCTGGGACCTTGGAGCTGTAAAGTGACAGTGCTAACCACTATGCTACCATGCCGTCCATATGTGAGTTTACATCTCAAATATTCAACTATTCAGCCATTCAACAAGTTTATGATTTTTATCTCAATGCCCACTCCAATAAGCATGCAGATAAGCAGATTCAGGACACTTTGTCAATGCAACATCATTTAAAAAAATCTATAACAATGTTGTCATCCACTTTGAGGAAATCCCCCAACTTTTCAACAGGTCTATCCCCGGTGGATGGCATTAATCTATCAAGTAGAGGTGACAAAGGCAGATTTCCTCAGAAATGGCCAAGTAGGTATGCCAGATCCAAAAAACATACATTGACAACAAGTAAAATAGAAATCAGATTCCAACTCTAAAATGCAAATAGATTGGAAGATATCCAGTGCCAGCACACATAGTACACATATTTGATAATACTCTGTAATGCAATGGTGGTGAGTATTGCACAGGTTCAATAATGCTCTGCAAAGCAATGGTGGTGAATATTGCACAGATTTGATGATGCTCTGTAATGCAATGCTGGTGAGTATTGCACAGATTTGATAATACTCTGCAATGCAATAGTGGTGAATATTGCACAGATTTGATGATGCTCTGTAATGCAATGGTGGTGAGTATTGCACAGATTTGATGATGCTCTGTAATGCAATGGTGGTGAGTATTGCACAGATTCGATAATACTCTGTAATGCAATGGTGGTGAGTATTGCACAGGTTCAATAATGCTCTGCAATGCAATAGTGGTGAATATTGCACAGATTTGATGATGCTCTGTAATGCAATGGTGGTGAGTATTGCACAGATTTGATAATACTCTGTAATGCAATGGTGATGAGTATTGCACAGATTCGATAATGCTCTGTAATGCAATGGTGGTGAGTATTGCACAGATTCGATAATACTCTGTAATGCAATGGTGATGAGTATTGCACAGATTCGATAATGCTCTGTAATGCAATGGTGGTGAGTATTGCACAGATTTGATAATGCTCTGTAATGCGATGGTGGAATTGTACAGATTCGATGGTGCTCTGTAATGCAATAGTGTTGAGTATTGCACAGATTCCATGATGCTCTGTAAAGCAGCTCACCCAGTATCTTTTGCCCATGACTTTTCCCACAACAATACCTAAATATCCTTCACTCAACCCCACAAGCCAGTTCTGCTATTCAATGAGATCATGGTTTAATGTCTACATTAATACCAATCTCTGCCCCTAGCCCCAGAGCCAATCAAGTATCAGTCAAGAATCTGTTAACCTCAGTGTTGAATATACTCAACAGCAGAGCATCCACAACCCAGTCTGGTGTAAATGGTTGCAAAGACAAGCCACTGAGTGAAGAAATGCTTCCTCATCACAGTCCTAAATGGCTGGCTCCTAATCCTGAGACCATAAACTCTAGTTCTAAACTCCCCAGCCATTGTATTATCCCATAAGTTTCAATTAGATTCTTCAAAGCTCCAGAGGATATAAGTCCATTCTACACAATCTTTACTCAGAGGACAACCTTCCCATCCCAAATAGGCAATGGTCAATACAGCCCCACTAAGTATATCCTTCCTTAAGCAAGGAGACCAAGGCGGCACAGTGACGCAGTGTTTAACACCGCTGCCTCATGGCACTGAGGACCTGGGTTCAATCCCAACCCCGTCACTGTCTATGTGGAGTTTGCACATTCTCCTTGTGTTTGTGTGGGTCTCGCTTTCACAACTCAAAGATGTGAACGGTAAGTGGATTGGCCACACTAAATTGCCCCTTTATTGGGGAAAAAAGTATAGGGTCCTTATATTTTTTTAAAGGCAAGCATACAATTCGCCTTCCTAATTGCTGTACCTGCATATTAACTTTCTGATTTGTGTATAAGAATGCCCAAATCACTCTTGAATACCAACATTTACTTGTCTCTCATCTTTCCAAACCTATTTTTCTTTTCAATTCTTCCCACCAAGTAGATAACTTCACATTTCCCCATGTTATATACCAACTATTATATTTTGTCCCAATTATCAATGTCTACCACTCACTATTTTCTGTCATTTAACACGGCCTGGGACCTTGGTGCTTTGAAGCCACAGTGCTAATCACTTAGGCAGCATGGTAGCAAAGTGATTAGCACTGTGGCTTCACAGCGCCAGGGTCCCAGGTTCGATTCCCCGCTGGGTCACTGTCTGTGCAGAGTCTGCATGTCCTCCCCGTGTCTGTGTGGGTTTCCTCCGGGTGCTCCAGTTTCCTCCCACAGTCCAAAGACATGCAGGTTAGGTGGATTGGCCATGATAAATTGCCCTTAGTGTCCAAAAAGGTTAGGAGGGGTTATTGGATTACGGAGATAGGGTGGAAGTGAGGGCTTAAGTGGGTCGGTGCAGACTTGATGGGCCAAATGGCCTTCTTCTGCTATGTTCTTTGTTCAACCATAATCCCACAAGTCCTAAACCACAAACTACCTTTTGTGGTGCTTTGCGATCTGAAAATCCATATATACTACATTCACTGGTTTTCCCTTATCTACTATGCTAGTCACACCCACAAAGAAACTCTAATAGAATTGCTAAACCGTTTCAACCATCTTGTAGTTTGGCGACATGGTAGCACAGTGGTTAGCACTGTTGCTTCACAGCGCCAGGGTACCAGGTTCGATTCCCGGCTTGGGACACTGTCTATGCGGAGTCTGCACGTTCTGCCCCTGTCTCCGTGGGTTTCACCGGGTGCTCCAATTTCCTCTCACAAGTCCCGAAAGACGTGCTTGTTAGGCGAATTGGACATTCTGAATGCTCCCTCACTGTACCCGACCAGGCGCTGGAGTGTGGCAACTAGGGGATTTTCACAGTAACTTCATTGCAGTGTTAATGTAAGCCTACTTGTGACAATAATATTGTGACTGGGGTTAATATTCACGTTTGGCAGGTCAGGAAACAGTAGGGAATTAGTCACTCATTATGCACCCATTTCATTGCAAACAAATACTAGGCAGAATGGATAAATCAGTGCCAAATTTTCACCTCCCACCAAAATAAAAAATTACCTTCCCCCTTTGTTTCATTCAAGGATTACTTTATAATTACACACTGTAGCAATTGTTATTTCAACAGTCTCATCACAGCGCAGCTAATTAGAACAAAATGAAGCCACAGTTTCTTTTTAAGTTCTAAGCATATACTTTACAGCCCTGACTTTATTTTAAAATAGCACCAGTATCATAATTGGAAGATTCAACACAAGCCACGGGTCTTTAATTTTATCTCAGAGATATCATACACTAAAAATGCACTGACATGTTTTTAAAGAAAATTACACAATAGCTATGTATGTTTGCCAGATAACGCCACCACACTCCTTTAAAACAAGTCTTGATGTGCTCCTTGAGAAAACTGTAACCAAATACACCCAATTGTGTAGTTTAAAAACATATAGATCAGGAATTTCCCAAGCTGAATTCTTGCTCTGTTTTGAGTCTGTTGAACCCAGATGGGTCAATGGTAGTTGGCTTATTGGGACTATGGTAGAAATGGAGGAGTGAGAGGACAAGGAGAAAAACATAAGAAATAAGAGCAGGCGAAAACCAGAGTCTATTCTACCACATTCAATATGATCATGACTGATCTTCTACCTCAACTTCATCTTCTTGTCCTTTGTACCCCGAGAGAATCAAAATCTATTGACCTCAGCCTTGAATATACTCAATGCTGGAGCACCTTCTGGCTAGTAAATTGCTAAGATCTACAACCCTCTGAGAACAGATCGGCAGAATTCTCCGTTCCTGAGAGTAAGTGTTGATGCCGGGGCAGGGTTCATGGCCCCTACGACAGCAAAACTGGCACCACACTTGGACATAGTGGGTGACCGTTGAGGGACTATCACCGGTGAGAAATGGTGTGGGATTCCTCAGTTTTGCCATTGAAACTCAGGAAGCTGACAAGCTGCAGCCGCATATGCACACTGCACTTCCCACATACACCAACCCAGCCAATAAGGTGGCAGCAAGGAGAGCGGCACCAAGGTTCACGGACGTCGAGCTTCAGACACTGCTAGGACACCGTGGAGGAGAGGTGGGCAATCCTGTACCCCAGCTCAGGAGGGAGGCTGCCAGATATTGCCGCTCCCCGTGGCTGAACGCAGGTGGCAGAGGCCGTCAGCGCCATTAGCAACACTATCTGGACTGGCCAGCAATGCAGGAAATAAACTGCACAACCTCCACAGGGCGGCCAGGGGGAGTATGCAGCACTGTGCCCCTGGCACTGCCCACCGTCCCACACACCCATAACTCTACTGCTCATCCTGCACTTCATGCCAGCTTCCACGGCTGGGTGCCCTGGCCACTGGAGCCACCTGTTGCCACCCTAACTACTGGAGTACTGATTCATCAGCAGATGTTGAATGGTACATGGTAATCAGCAGGAGGTTTCCATGTCCATGTTTAATCTGAAGCCATGAGACTTCATGGGGTCCAGAGTTGAGGTTGAGGACTCCCAGGGCAACTCCCTCACAACTGTATACCACTGTGTCACCACCTCTGCTGGGTCTGTCCTGCCAGTGAGATCATATCTCCCATTTAGGGGTGCGGCCGGATGAGGACAAGATTGCGGCGATCACGTCCATGAAAACGCCCGAGGACAAGAAAGCGGTCCTCCGGTTCCTGGGCATGGTGAATTTCCTCGGGAAGTTTATTCCAAATCTCGCCTCACACACCACGGCCCTCAGAAACCTGGTTCATAAAACAACGGACTTCCAGTGGCTCCCTGCCCATGAGCTCAAGTGGAGGGAACTGAAGGCCAAGCTTTCCAAAGGAGCAGGGGAAGAATGGAGGGAGACCACCAGACCTGCGGCCACTGACTGCACCAGAGCAATGGGCCCTGGATGTGGTCGGCAGGCCCAAGGAAAGGGCAGTCGCCGAGGTGGAGATCGGCGTCAGGTCGGGAAGTGAGACCCCACTGTTTCACAGAGCAACCCAGCATCAGCCTGACATAGTCATACTCACAGAATCATGCCCTACAGATAACGTCCCAGACACCACTATCACCATTCCTGAGTATGTCCTGTCTCACCGGCAGGACAGACCCAGCAGAGGTGGTGACACATTGGTATACAGTTGTGAGGGAGTTGCCCTGGGAGTCCTCAACCTCAACTCTGGACCCCATGAAGTCTCATGGCTTCAGATTAAACATGGACATGGAAACCTCCTGCTGATTACCATGTACCGTTCAACATCTGCTGATGAATCAGTACTCCTCCATGTTGAACACCACTTGGAGGAAGCACTGAGGGTGGCAAGGGTACAGAATATACTGTGGGTGGGGACTTCAATGACTGAGCTGGCTAGGACTTAAAGGACATAGCTGCCAAACTGGAACTTCAGCAGGTGAGAGGGAACCATCAAGAGGGAAAAATATACTTGACCTCATTCTCACCAGCCGGCCTGCTTCAGATGCATCTCTCCATGACAGTATCAGTAGAGGTGACCACCACACAGTCTTTGTGGAGACAAAATCCCATCTTGACATTGAGGATAACCTCCATCCGTGTTGTGTGGCAGTACCACCATCGAACGGATCTAGCAACTCAAGATTGAGCATGCATGACGTGCTGTGGGCCATCAGCAGCAGCAGAATTGTACTCAACCAAAATCAGTAACCTCATGATCTGGCATATCCTCCACTCTACCATTACCACCAAGTCAGGGATCAACCTTGTTTCAATGAGTTGTGCAGGAGAGCACACCAGGAACAACACCAGGCATACCGAACAATGAGGTGTCAACCTGGTGAAGCTACAACACAGGAGTATTTGTGTGCCAAACAGCATAAGCAGCAAGTAATAGACAGACCTAAGCCATTCTGCAACACACGTATCAGATCTAAGCTCTGCAGTCCTTCCACATCCAGTCGTGGATGGTGGCGGGCAATTAAACAACTCGCTGGAGGAGGAGGCTACACAAATATCTCCATCATCATTGATGGAGGAGTCCAGCACATCTATGCAAAAGACAAGACTGAGGCACTCGCAACAACCTTCAGCTAGAAGTGCCTAATGGATGATCCATCTCCATCTCCTCTGGTGGTCCCCAGAATCACAGATGTCAGTATTCAGCCAACACAATTCACTCAATGTGATATCAAGAAATGGATGAAGGCACTGGATACTGCAAAGGCGATGGGTCCTGACAATATTCTGACAATAACAATGAAGACCTGTGCTACAGAACTTGCTGCACCTCGAGCCAAGCTGTTCCAGTACAGTTACAACACTGGCAATTTGGAAAATTACCCAGGTGTGTCTTGTACTCAAGAAACAGGACAAATCCAAACCTGCCAATTACTGTACTACCGGTCTCTGCTCCATCAGTGAGAGACAGAGAGTGAGAGACTGGGGGAATCAGTGAGAGACAGAGAGAGCGAGACTGGGGGAATCAATGAGAGACAGAGAGTGAGAGACTGGGGGAATCAGTGAGAGACAGAGAGAGCGAGACTGGGGGAATCAATGAGAGACAGAGAGTGAGAGACTGGGGGAATCGGTGAGAGACAGAGAGAGAGAGACTGAGGGAATCAGTGAGAGACACAGAGAGTGAGCCTGAGGGAATCAGTGAGAGACAGAGAGCGAGACTGGGGAATCAGTGAGAGACAGAGAGAGCGAGACTGGGGGAATCAGTGAGAGACAGAGAGAGAGAGACTGAGGGAATCAGTGGGGGAAAGAGAGAGCGAGACTGGGGGAATCAGTGGGGGACAGAGAGAGCGAGACTGGGGGAATCGGTGAGAGACAGAGAGCGAGACTGGGGGAATCAATGAGAGACAGAGAGTGAGAGACTGGGGGAATCACTCGGGGACAGAGAGAGCGACACTGGGGGAGTCACTCGGGGACAGAGAGAGTGAGACTGGGGGAATCAGTGAGAGACACAGAGAGTGAGCCTGAGGGAATCAGTGAGAGACAGAGAGCGAGACTGGGGAATCAGTGAGAGACAGAGAGAGCGAGACTGGGGGAATCAGTGAGAGACAGAGAGAGCGAGACTGAGGGAATCAGTGAGAGACACAGAGAGCGAGACTGGGGAATCAGTGAGAGACAGAGAGTGAGAGACTGGGGAATCAGTGAGAGACAGAGAGAGAGAGACTGAGGGAATCAGTGAGAGACAGAGAGAGAGAGACTGGGGAATCAGTGAGAGACAGAGAGTGAGAGACTGGGGAATCAGTGAGAGACAGAGAGAGAGAGACTGAGGGAATCAGTGAGAGACAGAGAGAGAGAGACTGAGGGAATCAGTGAGAGACAGAGAGAGAGGAGACTGAGGGAATCAGTGAGAGACAGAGAGAGCGAGACTGGGGGAATCACTCGGGGACAGAGAGAGCGAGGCTGGGGAATCAATGGGAGACAGAGAGAGAGAGAGACTGGGGGAATCAGTGAGAGACAGAGAGAGTGAGACTGAGGGAATCAGTGAGAGACAGAGAGAGAGAGACTGGGGGAATCAGTGAGAGACAGAGAGAGCGAGACTGGGGGAATCACTCGGGGACAGAGAGAGCGAGACTGAGGGAATCAGTGAGAGACAGAGAGAGAGAGACTGGGGGAATCAGTGAGAGACAGAGAGAGTGAGACTGGGGGAATCAGTGAGAGACAGAGAGAGCGAGACTGAGGGAATCAGTGAGAGACAGAGAGAGCGAGACTGGGGAATCAGTGAGAGACAGAGAGTGAGAGACTGGGGAATCAGTGAGAGACAGAGAGAGAGAGACTGAGGGAATCAGTGAGAGACAGAGAGAGAGAGACTGGGGAATCAGTGAGAGACAGAGAGTGAGAGACTGGGGAATCAGTGAGAGACAGAGAGAGCGAGACTGAGGGAATCAGTGAGAGACAGAGAGAGAGAGACTGAGGGAATCAGTGAGAGACAGAGAGAGAGAGACTGAGGGAATCAGTGAGAGACAGAGAGAGCGAGACTGGGGGAATCACTCGGGGACAGAGAGAGCGAGGCTGGGGAATCAATGGGAGACAGAGAGAGAGAGAGACTGGGGGAATCAGTGAGAGACAGAGAGAGTGAGACTGGGGGAATCAGTGAGAGACAGAGAGAGAGAGACTGGGGGAATCAGTGAGAGACAGAGAGAGCGAGACTGGGGGAATCACTCGGGGACAGAGAGAGCGAGACTGAGGGAATCAGTGAGAGACAGAGAGAGAGACACTGGGGGAATCAGTGAGAGACAGAGAGAGAGAGACTGGGGGTATCAGTGAGAGACAGAGAGAGTGAGACTGGGGGAATCAGTGAGAGACAGAGAGAGCGAGACTGGGGGAATCAGTGAGAGACAGAGAGAGTGAGCCTGGGGGAATCAGTGGGGGACAGAGAGAGCGAGACTGGGGGAATCAGTGAGAGACAGAGAGAGCGAGACTGGGGGAATCAGTGAGAGACAGAGAGAGAGAGACTGGGGGAATCAGTGAGAGACAGAGAGAGCGAGACTGGGGGAAATCACTCGGGGACAGAGAGAGCGAGACTGAGGGAATCAGTGAGTGACAGAGAGAGAGAGACTGGGGGAATCAGTGAGAGACAGAGAGAGTGAGACTGGGGGAGTCAGTGAGAGACAGAGAGAGAGAGAGACTGGGGGTATCAGTGAGAGACACAGAGAGTGAGCCTGGGGAATCAGTGAGAGACAGAGAGAGCGAGACTGGGGGAATCAGTGAGAGACAGAGAGAGCGAGACTGGGGGAATCAGTGAGAGACAGAGAGAGTGAGACTGGGGGAATCAGTGAGACAGAGAGAGAGAGACTGGGGGAATCACTCGGGGACAGAGAGAGAGAGACTGGGGGAGTCACTCTGGGACAGAGAGAGCGAGACTGGGGGATCACTCAGGGACAGAGAGAGCGACAATGGGGGAGGACTCTGGGACAGAGAGAGTGAGACTGGGGGAATCAGTGAGAGACACAGAGAGTGAGCCTGCGGGAATCAGTGAGAGACAGAGAGCAAGACTGGGGAATCAGTGAGAGACAGAGAGAGCGAGACTGGGGGAATCAGTGAGAGACAGAGAGAGCGAGACTGGGGAATCAGTGAGAGACAGAGAGTGAGAGACTGGGGAATCAGTGGGGGACAGAGAGAGCGAGACTGAGGGAATCAGTGAGAGACAGAGAGAGTGAGCCTGGGGAAATCAGTGAGGGACAGAGAGAGCGAGACTGGGGGAATCAGTGGGAGACAGAGCGAGCGAGACTGGGGGAATCAGTGAGAGACAGAGAGAGAGAGACTGGGGAATCACTCGGGGACAGAGAGAGCGAGACTGGGGGAATCAGTGAGAGACAGAGAGATTGAGCCTGGGGGAATCAGTGAGAGACAGAGAGAGTGAGCCTGGGGGAATCAGTGGGGGACAGAGAGAGCGAGACTGGGGGAATCACTCGGGGACAGAGAGAGCGAGACTGGGGGAATCAGTGAGAGACAGAGAGAGTGAGACTGGGGGAATCAGTGAGAGACAGAGAGAGCGAGACTGGGGGAATCAGTGAGAGACAGAGAGAGCGAGAGACTGAGGGAATCAGTGAGAGACAGAGAGAGAGAGACTGAGGGAATCAGTGAGAGACAGAGAGAGCGAGACTGGGGGAATCAGTGAGAGACAGAGAGAGTGAGACTGAGGGAATCAGTGAGAGACAGAGAGAGCGAGACTGGGGGAATCAGTGAGAGACAGAGAGAGCGAGACTGAGGGAATCAGTGAGAGACAGAGAGAGCGAGACTGAGGGAATAAATGGGAGACAGAGAGAGAGAGACTGGGGGTATCAGTGAGAGACAGAGAGAGCGAGACTGGGGGAATCAGTGAGAGACAGAGAGAGCGAGACTGAGGGAATCAGTGAGAGACAGAGAGAGAGAGACTGAGGGAATCAGTGAGAGACAAAGAGAGCGAGACTGAGGGAATCAATGGGAGACTGAGAGAGTGAGACTGGGGGAATCAGTGAGACAGAGAGAGTGAGACTGAGGGAATCAGTGAGAGACAAAGAGAGCGAGACTGAGGGAATCAATGGGAGACTGAGAGAGTGAGACTGGGGGAATCAGTGAGAGACAGAGAGAGAGAGACTGAGGGAATCAGTGAGAGACAAAGAGAGCGAGACTGAGGGAATCAATGGGAGACTGAGAGAGTGAGACTGGGGGAATCAGTGAGAGACAGAGAGAGTGAGACTGGGGAATCAGTGAGAGACAGAGAGAGCGAGACTGGGGGAATCAGTGAGAGACAGAGAGAGCGAGACTGAGGGAATCAATGAGAGACACAGAGAGTGAGACTGGGGGAATCAGTGAGAGACAGAGAGAGAGAGACTGGGGAATCAGTGAGAGACAGAGAGAGCGAGACTGAGGGAATCAATGAGAGACACAGAGAGTGAGACTGGGGGAATCAGTGAGAGACAGAGAGAGAGAGACTGGGGGTATCAGTGAGAGACAGAGAGAGCGAGACTGGGGGAATCAGTGGGGACAGAGAGAGAGACTAAGGGAATCAGTGAGAGACAGAGAGAGAGGGAGACTGAGGGAATCAGTGAGAGACAGAGAGAGTGAGACTGGGGGAATCAGTGGGGGACAGAGAGAGAGAGACTGGGGGAATCAGTGAGAGACAGAGAGAGCGAGACTGGGGGAATCAATGAGAGACAGAGAGGGCGAGACTGAGGGAATCAGTGGGGACAGAGAGAGCGTGACTGAGGGAAGCACTCGAGGACAGAGATAGAGAGAGACTGGGGGAATCAGGGGGGACAGAGGAGGGCGAGACTGAGGGAATCAGTGAGAGACAGAGAGAGCGAGACTGGGGGAATCAGTGGGGACAGAGAGAGAGAGACTGGGGGAATCAGTGAGAGACAGATGAGGGCGAGACTGAGGGAATGCAGTGGGGGAAAGAGGAGAGCGAGACTGGGGGAATCAGTGGGGGACAGAGAGAGCGAGACTGGGGGAATCGGTGAGAGACAGAGAGCGAGACTGGGGGAATCAATGAGAGACAGAGAGTGAGAGACTGGGGGAATCACTCGGGGACAGAGAGAGCGACACTGGGGGAGTCACTCGGGGACAGAGAGAGTGAGACTGGGGGAATCAGTGAGAGACACAGAGAGTGAGCCTGAGGGAATCAGTGAGAGACAAAGAGAGCGAGACTGAGGGAATCAATGGGAGACTGAGAGAGTGAGACTGGGGGAATCAGTGAGAGACAGAGAGAGAGAGACTGAGGGAATCAGTGAGAGACAAAGAGAGCGAGACTGAGGGAATCAATGGGAGACTGAGAGAGTGAGACTGGGGGAATCAGTGAGAGACAGAGAGAGAGAGACTGGGGAATCAGTGAGAGACACAGAGAGTGAGACTGGGGGAATCAGTGAGAGACAGAGAGAGCGAGACTGAGGGAATCAATGAGAGACACAGAGAGTGAGACTGGGGGAATCAGTGAGAGACAGAGAGAGAGAGACTGGGGGAATCAGTGAGAGACAGAGAGAGCGAGACTGAGGGAATCAATGAGAGACACAGAGAGTGAGACTGGGGGAATCAGTGAGAGACAGAGAGAGAGAGACTGGGGGTATCAGTGAGAGACAGAGAGAGCGAGACTGGGGGAATCAGTGGGGACAGAGAGAGAGACTAAGGGAATCAGTGAGAGACAGAGAGAGAGAGACTGAGGGAATCAGTGAGAGACAGAGAGAGCGAGACTGGGGAAATCAGTGGGGGACAGAGAGAGAGAGACTGGGGGAATCAGTGAGAGACAGAGAGAGCGAGACTGGGGGAATCAATGAGAGACAGAGAGGGCGAGACTGAGGGAATCAGTGGGGGACAGAGAGAGCGTGACTGAGGGAAGCACTCGAGGACAGAGATAGAGAGAGACTGGGGGAATCAGTGGGGGACAGAGAGGGCGAGACTGAGGGAATCAGTGAGAGACAGAGAGAGCGAGACTGGGGGAATCAGTGGGGGACAGAGAGAGAGAGACTGGGGGAATCAGTGAGAGACAGAGAGGGCGAGACTGAGGGAATCAGTGGGGGAAAGAGAGAGCGAGACTGGGGGAATCAGTGGGGGACAGAGAGAGCGAGACTGGGGGAATCGGTGAGAGACAGAGAGCGAGACTGGGGGAATCAATGAGAGACAGAGAGTGAGAGACTGGGGGAATCACTCGGGGACAGAGAGAGCGACACTGGGGGAGTCACTCGGGGACAGAGAGAGTGAGACTGGGGGAATCAGTGAGAGACACAGAGAGTGAGCCTGAGGGAATCAGTGAGAGACAGAGAGCGAGACTGGGGAATCAGTGAGTGACAGAGAGAGCGAGACTGGGGGAATCAGTGAGAGACAGAGAGAGCGAGACTGAGGGAATCAGTGAGAGACACAGAGAGCGAGACTGGGAAATCAGTGAGAGACAGAGAGTGAGAGACTGGGGAATCAGTGAGAGACAGAGAGAGAGAGACTGAGGGAATCAGTGAGAGACAGAGAGAGAGAGACTGGGAAATCAGTGAGAGACAGAGAGTGAGAGACTGGGGAATCAGTGAGAGACAGAGAGAGAGAGACTGAGGGAATCAGTGAGAGACAGAGAGAGAGAGACTGAGGGAATCAGTGAGAGACAGAGAGAGAGAGACTGAGGGAATCAGTGAGAGACAGAGAGAGCGAGACTGGGGGAATCACTCGGGGACAGAGAGAGCGAGGCTGGGGAATCAATGGGAGACAGAGAGAGAGAGAGACTGGGGGAATCAGTGAGAGACAGAGAGAGTGAGACTGAGGGAATCAGTGAGAGACAGAGAGAGAGAGACTGGGGGAATCAGTGAGAGACAGAGAGAGCGAGACTGGGGGAATCACTCGGGGACAGAAAGAGCGAGACTGAGGGAATCAGTGAGAGACAGAGAGAGAGAGACTGGGGGAATCAGTGAGAGACAGAGAGAGTGAGACTGGGGGAATCAGTGAGAGACAGAGAGAGCGAGACTGAGGGAATCAGTGAGAGACACAGAGAGCGAGACTGGGAAATCAGTGAGAGACAGAGAGTGAGAGACTGGGGAATCAGTGAGAGACAGAGAGAGAGAGACTGAGGGAATCAGTGAGAGACAGAGAGAGAGAGACTGGGGAATCAGTGAGAGACAGAGAGTGAGAGACTGGGGAATCAGTGAGAGACAGAGAGAGAGAGACTGAGGGAATCAGTGAGAGACAGAGAGAGAGAGACTGAGGGAATCAGTGAGAGACAGAGAGAGAGAGACTGAGGGAATCAGTGAGAGACAGAGAGAGCGAGACTGGGGGAATCACTCGGGGACAGAGAGAGCGAGGCTGGGGAATCAATGGGAGACAGAGAGAGAGAGAGACTGGGGGAATCAGTGAGAGACAGAGAGAGTGAGACTGAGGGAATCAGTGAGAGACAGAGAGAGAGAGACTGGGGGAATCAGTGAGAGACAGAGAGAGCGAGACTGGGGGAATCACTCGGGGACAGAGAGAGCGAGACTGAGGGAATCAGTGAGAGACAGAGAGAGAGAGACTGGGGGAATCAGTGAGAGACAGAGAGAGAGAGACTGGGGGTATCAGTGAGAGACACAGAGAGTGAGACTGGGGGAATCAGTGAGAGACAGAGAGAGCGAGACTGGGGGAATCAGTGAGAGACAGAGAGAGTGAGCCTGGGGGAATCAGTGGGGGACAGAGAGAGCGAGACTGGGGGAATCAGTGAGAGACAGAGAGAGCGAGACTGGGGGAATCAGTGAGAGACAGAGAGAGAGAGACTGGGGGAATCAGTGAGAGACAGAGAGAGCGAGACTGGGGGAAATCACTCGGGGACAGAGAGAGCGAGACTGAGGGAATCAGTGAGTGACAGAGAGAGAGAGACTGGGGGAATCAGTGAGAGACAGAGAGAGTGAGACTGGGGGAGTCAGTGAGAGACAGAGAGAGAGAGAGACTGGGGGTATCAGTGAGAGACACAGAGAGTGAGCCTGGGGGAATCAGTGGGGGACAGAGAGAGCGAGACTGGGGGAATCAGTGAGAGACAGAGAGAGCGAGACTGGGGGAATCAGTGAGAGACAGAGAGAGTGAGACTGGGGGAATCAGTGAGACAGAGAGAGAGAGACTGGGGGAATCACTCGGGGACAGAGAGAGAGAGACTGGGGGAGTCACTCTGGGACAGAGAGAGCGAGACTGGGGGAATCACTCAGGGACAGAGAGAGCGACAATGGGGGAGGTACTCTGGGACAGAGAGAGTGAGACTGGGGGAATCAGTGAGAGACACAGAGAGTGAGCCTGCGGGAATCAGTGAGAGACAGAGAGCAAGACTGGGGAATCAGTGAGAGACAGAGAGAGCGAGACTGGGGGAATCAGTGAGAGACAGAGAGAGCGAGACTGGGGAATCAGTGAGAGACAGAGAGTGAGAGACTGGGGAATCAGTGGGGGATAGAGAGAGCGAGACTGAGGGAATCAGTGAGAGACAGAGAGATTGAGCCTGGGGAAATCAGTCAGGGACAGAGAGAGCGAGACTGGGGGAATCAGTGGGAGACAGAGCGAGCGAGACTGGGGGAATCAGTGAGAGACAGAGAGAGAGAGACTGGGGAATCACTCGGGGACAGAGAGAGCGAGACTGGGGGAATCAGTGAGAGACAGAGAGTTTGAGCCTGGGGGAATCAGTGAGAGACAGAGAGAGTGAGCCTGGGGGAATCAGTGGGGGACAGAGAGAGCGAGACTGGGGGAATCACTCGGGGACAGAGAGAGCGAGACTGGGGGAATCAGTGAGAGACAGAGAGAGTGAGACTGGGGGAATCAGTGAGAGACAGAGAGAGCGAGACTGGGGGAATCAGTGAGAGACAGAGAGAGCGAGAGACTGAGGGAATCAGTGAGAGACAGAGAGAGAGAGACTGAGGGAATCAGTGAGAGACAGAGAGAGCGAGACTGGGGGAATCAGTGAGAGACAGAGAGAGTGAGACTGAGGGAATCAGTGAGAGACAGAGAGAGCGAGACTGGGGGAATCAGTGAGAGACAGAGAGAGCGAGACTGAGGGAATCAGTGAGAGACAGAGAGAGCGAGACTGAGGGAATCAATGGGAGACAGAGAGAGAGAGACTGGGGGTATCAGTGAGAGACAGAGAGAGCGAGACTGGGGTAATCAGTGAGAGACAGAGAGAGCGAGACTGAGGGACTCAGTGAGAGACAGAGAGAGAGAGACTGAGGGAATCAGTGAGAGACAAAGAGAGCGAGACTGAGGGAATCAATGGGAGACTGAGAGAGTGAGACTGGGGGAATCAGTGAGACAGAGAGAGTGAGACTGAGGGAATCAGTGAGAGACAAAGAGAGCGAGACTGAGGGAATCAATGGGAGACTGAGAGAGTGAGACTGGGGGAATCAGTGAGAGACAGAGAGAGAGAGACTGAGGGAATCAGTGAGAGACAAAGAGAGCGAGACTGAGGGAATCAATGGGAGACTGAGAGAGTGAGACTGGGGGAATCAGTGAGAGACAGAGAGAGAGAGACTGGGGAATCAGTGAGAGACACAGAGAGTGAGACTGGGGGAATCAGTGAGAGACAGAGAGAGCGAGACTGAGGGAATCAATGAGAGACACAGAGAGTGAGACTGGGGGAATCAGTGAGAGACAGAGAGAGAGAGACTGGGGGAATCAGTGAGAGACAGAGAGAGCGAGACTGAGGGAATCAATGAGAGACACAGAGAGTGAGACTGGGGGAATCAGTGAGAGACAGAGAGAGAGAGACTGGGAGTATCAGTGAGAGACAGAGAGAGCGAGACTGGGGGAATCAGTGGGGACAGAGAGAGAGACTGAGGGAATCAGTGAGAGACAGAGAGAGAGAGACTGAGGGAATCAGTGAGAGACAGAGAGAGCGAGACTGGGGAAATCAGTGGGGGACAGAGAGAGAGAGACTGGGGGAATCAGTGAGAGACAGAGAGAGCAAGACTGGGGGAATCAATGAGAGACAGAGAGGGCGAGACTGAGGGAATCAGTGGGGGACAGAGAGAGCGAGACTGAGGGAAGCACTCGAGGACAGAGATAGAGAGAGACTGGGGGAATCAGTGGGGGACAGAGAGGGCGAGACTGAGGGAATCAGTGAGAGACAGAGAGAGCGAGACTGGGGGAATCAGTGGGGGACAGAGAGAGAGAGACTGGGGGAATCAGTGAGAGACAGAGAGGGCGAGACTGAGGGAATCAGTGGGGGACAGAGAGAGCGAGAGACTGGGGGAATCAGTGGGGGACAGAGAGAGCGAGACTGGGGGAATCAGTGAGAGACAGAGAGCGAGACTGGGGGAATTAATGAGAGACAGAGAGTGAGAGACTGGGGGAATCACTCGGGGACAGTGAAGGCGACACTGCGGGAGTCACAAGGGGACAGAGAGAGTGAGACTGGGGGAATCAATGAGAGACACAGAGAGAGTGAGCCTGAGGGAATCAGTGGGGGAGAGAGAGAGAGAGACTGAGGGAATCAGTGAGAGACAGAGAGAGTGAGACTGGGGGAATCAGTGAGACAGAGAGAGAGACTGGGGGAATCAGTGGGGGACAGATAGAGTGAGACTGAGGGAATCAGTGAGAGACAGAGAGAGCGAGACTGAGGGAATCAGTGGGGACAGAGAGAGAGACTGAGGGAATCAGTGAGAGACAGAGAGAGAGAGACTGAGGGAATCAGTGACAGACAGAGAGAGCGAGACTGGGGAAATCAGTGGGGGACAGAGAGAGAGAGACTGGGGGAATCAGTGAGAGACAGAGAGAGCGAGACTGGGGGAATCACTCGGGGACAGAGAGAGCGAGACTGAGGGAATCAGTGAGAGACAGAGAGAGAGAGACTGGGGGAATCAGTGAGAGACAGAGAGAGTGAGACTGGGGGAATCAGTGAGAGACAGAGAGAGCGAGACTGAGGGAATCAGTGAGAGACACAGAGAGCGAGACTGGGAAATCAGTGAGAGACAGAGAGTGAGAGACTGGGGAATCAGTGAGAGACAGAGAGAGAGAGACTGAGGGAATCAGTGAGAGACAGAGAGAGAGAGACTGGGAAATCAGTGAGAGACAGAGAGTGAGAGACTGGGGAATCAGTGAGAGACAGAGAGAGAGAGACTGAGGGAATCAGTGAGAGACAGAGAGAGAGAGACTGAGGGAATCAGTGAGAGACAGAGAGAGAGAGACTGAGGGAATCAGTGAGAGACAGAGAGAGCGAGACTGGGGGAATCACTCGGGGACAGAGAGAGCGAGGCTGGGGAATCAATGGGAGACAGAGAGAGAGAGAGACTGGGGGAATCAGTGAGAGACAGAGAGAGTGAGACTGAGGGAATCAGTGAGAGACAGAGAGAGAGAGACTGGGGGAATCAGTGAGAGACAGAGAGAGCGAGACTGGGGGAATCACTCGGGGACAGAGAGAGCGAGACTGAGGGAATCAGTGAGAGACAGAGAGAGAGAGACTGGGGGAATCAGTGAGAGACAGAGAGAGTGAGACTGGGGGAGTCAGTGAGAGACAGAGAGAGAGAGAGACTGGGGGAATCAGTGAGAGACACAGAGAGTGAGACTGGGGGAATCAGTGAGAGACAGAGAGAGCGAGACTGGGGGAATCAGTGAGAGACAGAGAGAATGAGCCTGGGGGAATCAGTGGGGGACAGAGAGAGCGAGACTGGGGGAATCAGTGAGAGACAGAGAGAGCGAGACTGGGGGAATCAGTGAGAGACAGAGAGAGAGAGACTGGGGGAATCAGTGAGAGACAGAGAGAGCGAGACTGGGGGAATCACTCGGGGACAGAGAGAGCGAGGCTGGGGAATCAATGGGAGACAGAGAGAGAGAGAGACTGGGGGAATCAGTGAGAGACAGAGAGAGTGAGACTGAGGGAATCAGTGAGAGACAGAGAGAGAGAGACTGGGGGAATCAGTGAGAGACAGAGAGAGCGAGACTGGGGGAATCACTCGGGGACAGAGAGAGCGAGACTGAGGGAATCAGTGAGAGACAGAGAGAGAGAGACTGGGGGAATCAGTGAGAGACAGAGAGAGTGAGACTGGGGGAGTCAGTGAGAGACAGAGAGAGAGAGACTGGGGGAATCAGTGAGAGACAGAGAGAGCGAGACTGGGGGAATCAGTGAGAGACAGAGAGAGAGAGACTGGGGGAATCAGTGAGAGACAGAGAGAGCGAGACTGGGGGAATCACTCGGGGACAGAGAGAGCGACACTGGGGGAGTCACTCTGGGACAGAGAGAGTGAGACTGGGGGAATCAGTGAGAGACACAGAGAGTGAGCCTGAGGGAATCAGTGAGAGACAGAGAGCAAGACTGGGGAATCAGTGAGAGACAGAGAGAGCGAGACTGGGGGAATCAGTGAGAGACAGAGAGAGCGAGACTGGGGAATCAGTGGGAGACAGAGCGAGCGAGACTGAGGGAATCAGTGAGAGACAGAGAGATTGAGCCTGGGGAAATCAGTCAGGGACAGAGAGAGCGAGACTGGGGGAATCAGTGGGAGACAGAGCGAGCGAGACTGGGGGAATCAGTGAGAGACAGAGAGAGAGAGACTGGGGAATCACTCGGGGACAGAGAGAGCGAGACTGAGGGAATCAATGGGAGACAGAGAGAGAGAGACTGGGGGAATCAGTGAGAGACAGAGAGAGTGAGCCTGGGGGAATCAGTGGGGGACAGAGAGAGCGAGACTGGGGGAATCACTCGGGGACAGAGAGAGCGAGACTGGGGGAATCAGTGAGAGACAGAGAGAGCGAGACTGGGGGAATCAGTGAGAGACAGAGAGAGCGAGAGACTGAGGGAATCAGTGAGAGACAGAGAGAGAGAGACTGAGGGAATCAGTGAGAGACAGAGAGAGCGAGACTGGGGGACTCAGTGAGAGACAGAGAGAGTGAGACTGAGGGAATCAGTGAGAGACAGAGAGAGCGAGACTGGGGGAATCAGTGAGAGACAGAGAGAGCGAGACTGAGGGAATCAGTGAGAGACAGAGAGAGCGAGACTGAGGGAATCAGTGGGAGACAGAGAGAGACTGGGGGAATCAGTGAGAGACAGAGAGAGCGAGACTGAGGGACTCAGTGAGAGACAGAGAGAGAGAGACTGGGGGAATCAGTGAGAGACAGAGAGAGCGAGACTGAGGGAATCAGTGAGAGACAAAGAGAGCGAGACTGAGGGAATCAATGGGAGACTGAGAGAGTGAGACTGGGGGAATCAGTGAGACAGAGAGAGTGAGACTGGGGGAATCAGTGAGAGACAGAGAGAGCGAGACAGGGAATCAGTGGGAGACAGAGAGAGCAAGACTGGGGGAGTCAGTGAGAGACAAAGAGAGAGAGAGACTGGGGGAATCAGTGAGAGACAGAGAGAGCGAGACTGAGGGAATCAATGAGAGACACAGAGAGTGAGACTGGGGGAATCAGTGAGAGACAGAGAGAGAGAGACTGGGGGTATCAGTGAGAGACAGAGAGAGCGAGACTGGGGGAATCAGTGGGGACAGAGAGAGAGACTGAGGGAATCAGTGAGAGACAGAGAGAGAGAGACTGAGGGAATCAGTGAGAGACAGAGAGAGCAAGACTGGGGAAATCAGTGGGGGACAGAGAGAGCGAGACTGAGGGAATCAGTGAGACAGAGAGAGAGAGACTGGGGGAATCAGTGAGAGACAGAGAGAGCGAGACTGGGGGAATCAGTGAGACAGAGAGAGAGAGACTGGGGGAATCAATGAGAGACAGAGAGGGCGAGACTGAGGGAATCATTGGGGGACAGAGAGAGCGAGACTGAGGGAAGCACTCGAGGACAGAGATAGAGAGAGACTGGGGGAATCAGTGAGAGACAGAGAGAGCGAGACTGGGGGAATCAGTGAGACAGAGAGAGAGAGACTGGGGGAATCAATGAGAGACAGAGAGGGCGAGACTGAGGGAATCAGTGGGGGACAGAGAGAGCGAGAGACTGGGGGAATCATTGGGGGACAGAGAGAGCGAGACTGGGGGAATCAGTGAGAGACAGAGAGCGAGACTGGGGGAATCAGTGAGAGACAGAGAGCGAGACTGGGGGAATTAATGAGAGACAGAGAGTGAGAGACTGGGGGTATCACTCGGGGACAGTGAAGGCGACACTGCGGGAGTCACAAGGGGACAGAGAGAGTGAGACTGGGGGAATCAGTGAGAGACACAGAGAGAGTGAGACTGAGGGAATCAGTGGGGGAGAGAGAGAGAGAGACTGAGGGAATCAGTGAGAGACAGAGAGAGTGAGACTGGGGGAATCAGTGAGACAGAGAGAGAGACTGGGGGAATCAGTGGGGGACAGATAGAGTGAGACTGAGGGAATCAGTGAGAGACAGAGAGAGCGAGACTGAGGGAATCAGTGAGAGACAGAGAGAGCGAGACTGAGGGAATCAGTGAGAGACAGAGAGAGCGAGACTGGGGAAATCAGTGAGGGACAGAGAGAGAGAGACTGAGAGGATCAGTGAGAGACAGAGAGGGCGAGACTGGGGTAATCAGTGGGGGACAGAGAGAGAGAGACTGAGGGGATCAGTGAGAGACAGAGAGAGCGAGACTGGGGGAATCAGTGAGAGACAGAGAGAGCGAGACTGGGGGAATCAGTGAGACAGAGAGAGCGAGACTGAGGGAATCACTCGGGGACAGAGAGAGTGAGACTGGGGGAATCAGTGAGAGACAGAGAGAGCGAGACTGGGGGAATCAGTGAGAGACAGAGAGAGTGAGACTGGGGGAATCAGTGGGGGACAGAGAGAGCGAGACAGGGAATCAGTGAGAGACAGAGAGAGCGAGACTGGGGAATCAGTGAGAGACTGAGAGAGCGAGACTGAGGGAATCACTCGGGGACAGAGAGAGTGAGACTGAAGGAATCAGTGAGCGACAGAGAGAGCGAGACTGTGGGTATCAGTGAGAGACAGAGAGAGCGAGACTGGGGAATCAGTGGGGGACAGAGAGAGCTACCGAGAGGGAATCAGTGAGAGACAGAGAGAGTGAGACTGGGGAAATCAGTGGGGGACAGAGAGAGCCACCCTGAGGGAATCAGTAAGCTCCATGATGCACTATCAATTACCACAAAGACGAGAGTAGTGGAGGCTTTATTGAGCAAAGATGTTGTGCCTCCTTTAGCTGCTACAGAATGGCTGCAGCACCGGCGAGCACACACATTTATACACCACCTACTGGGCGGAGCCAGCAGGAAGAGATTTACACATGTACCTCTAGTGTACGTGTCTTACCGAAATACATATAATACTGGAAGTGGTGACTACCACATTCACCCCCTGTTAAAAAAGAGTCCGGCGGGGGTGGTGGAAAAAAATATTTACAAGTTTAGCCTGTCGGGGGCCTTGACCCTCCTCTGTGATCACCTCAGTCCTGGTGGTGATGTGGGGCACCGACTTGGTCACCTGTGACTCCGGGAGTGTATTGTCCTTGTCTTCGTCACCCCTGAGTGGAACCAATGGGAGGACGGATCCTCCTGGGGCAGCGGCTGCGGTGAGGTTTGTTGGGGGGAGGATGAGTGGCGCAGGGGTGAATGAGGCAACTGGGAGGAAGGGGAGCTGTGTCAGGTCGGGGGCCATGGGTGGGGATCCAGCGGGTGCCAGGTCCCGGAGGGAGACTGTGTCTGGCGCCCGTCGGGGTGTGCCACAGAGGCGTACTGCGGGTTTGTGTGTAGAAGGTGGAACCTTTCGACCAAAGGGTCCGACTTATGGGTCCACACATGCTTGCGAAGGAGGACGGGTCCAGGAACTGTCAGCCATGTTGTGAGTGAGACCCCGGAGGTGGACTTCGGGGGAAGGCAAAGAGACGTTTGTGAGGGGTCTCATTTGTCGCAGTGCAGAGGAGCGATCGGATGGAGTGGAGCGCGTCGGGGAGGACCTCCTGCCAGCGGGAGACCGGGAGATTTTTAGACCTCAGGGCCAGCAGGACGGCCTTCCAGATCGTCCCATTGTCGCTCTCCACCTGTCCGCATGCGGTCGGAGTCGGGCCCTGGAACTCCATTTTCCACGACATAGCCAAGGATGGCTAGGCGGTTGGTGCGGAACACAGATTTCTCCTTATTGACGTGAGATTAAGGAGTTTGGCAGTCTGGAGGAATTTTAGGAGGCTAGCGTCGTGGTCCTGATGAACGTGGCCGCAAATGGTGACGTTATCTAGGTACGGGAAGGTGGCCCGCAGTCCGTACCAGTCAACCATTTGGTCCATCTCACGTTGGAAGATTGAGACCCCATTAGTGACACCGAAGGGAACCCTGCGGAAGTGATAGAGGCGGCCATCTGCTTCGAACGCAGTGTATTGGCGGTCCTCCGGGCGGATGGGGAGCTGGTGGTAGGCGGACTTCAGGTCTACTGTGGAAAAGACCCGATACTGTGCAATCTGATTGACCATGTCAGATATGCGTGGGAGGGGGTACACGTCGAGCTGCATGTACCGATTGATGGTCTGACTGTAGTCAATGACCATCCTTTGCTTCTCCCCAGTCTTTACTACTACAACTTGAGCTCTCCAGGGGCTATTGCTGGCCTCAATGACACCTTCCTGCAGAAGCCATTGGACCTCTGACCTGATGAAGGTCCTGTCCTGGGCATTGTACCGTCTGCTCCTGGTGGCGACGGGTTTGCATTCCAGGGTGAGGTTTGCAAACAAGGAAGGTGACTCGACCTTAAGGGTCATGAGGCCACATACAGTGAGGGTGGGGGGTTGGGGGGGGGGGGGGGGGGGGGGGGGAGGGGGGGGGCGGTAGGGGACGGCCGAATTTTAAGGTTAAACTTTGGAGGTGGCACTGGAAGTCCAGGCCGAGTAACAGGGCAGCACAGAGGTGGGGGAGGGCGTAGTGCCGGAAGTTGCTAAACTCTACACCTTGGACGGTGAGGGTCACGATGCAGTACCCCCGGAATGGGATCCGGAGGCTAGGGAGATTTTCTGGGTAACGGGGTGTACCGCGAGGGAGCAGCGCCTTACCGTCATGGGGTGGATGAAGCTCTCTGTGCTCCTGGAGTTAAAAAGGCAGGACGTCTCGTGCCCATCGATTTTCACCATCGTTGTTGCGGTCACGAGGTTGTGGGGCCGGGACTGATCCAGGGTGATCGAGGCGAGCTGCGGCAGGTGCTGGGAGGTCCCGGGCTGGTCAGCGGTGGTGGAGGTAGTGGCAGGCGATGAACAGCTAGACGAGCAGGAGTCCTGGGGCGGCGTCCAAAATGGCGCCGAAGAAGGCGGCGCCCACGGGGCGTACATGGCGGGTGCCATTAAAGATGGCAGCGCCCATGGGCCGCACATGGCCTGCAGGGAATAAGATGGCGGTGCCTACGGGCCGCATGTGGCTTGCAAGGAGGAAAATGGCGGTGCCCCTGGATTAAACGTGGCGGGTGCAGGAACACTAGGCCTGGAAACAGCGGTGACTGACCGGGCCTGGCAAACAGAAACAAAGTGTCCCTTCTTCCCATATCCATTGCAGGTGACGCTCCGTGCCGGGCAGCACTGCCTGGGATGTTTGTTCTACCTGCAAAAATAACATTTGGGTCCCCTGGAGTTGGCTGGCTGCTGCGTGGCGCAGGCTTGCGGTGAGCTGGAGTCGGCAGCTGGTGGGGCCCACGATGTCCATCAGGTGCCACGTGTCGGGTGCGTACGACTGGACGTTACGGGAGGCCACTTCCATCAATTTCACGAGCTGCCTAGTTCCCGCAAGATCAAGCATACTCCCTTCCAATAAGCGCTGGTGGACGTACGCCGACCTCATGCCCGTAACAAAGGCATCTCAGATTAAAAGTTCTGTGTGCTGGACTGCCGAAACTGCCTGGCAGTCAGAGTTCCTCCCCAGGATGTGCAGGGCATGCCAGAAATCATCCAGAGACTCACCGGGGAGTTGCTGTCCCATGGACAGGAGGTGCCTGGTGTATAGTTGATTGACTGGCCGAACGTAATGTCCCTTCAGGAGCTCCATCGCTTCAGAGTAAGTGGACGCATCCCAGATGAGAGGAAAAATGTCAGGGCTCACCCGTGAATAAAGGACTTGGAGCTTCTGCGCGTCCGAGGGTTCCTCAGCAGATGTTCGGAGGTAGCTTTCGAAGCAGGCTAGCCAGTGGTCAAAAGCGGACGTAGCATTGGCTGCTTGAGGGCTCAGCTGCAGGCAATCAGGCTTGATGCGAAGATGCATCGTTTAAAAAAACACAATAAATGGGGCGCCGGGGAGTGGGGAGGAGGAAGGGGAAACAATGGGACTGAGACAGGAAGGCGCCGGAGTGTTGAGTCACCGGGCTAGCAGGTTGGCTAGTCAAGGGAGTCAGGTGGCGGGGGAAGTTACAGCCAGTAGATGGCAGGGGTGGGGGTATCGGGGGATGGGGTTGGGGGGGGGGTTGTTCTGCTGACGGGGGAGGGACTTGAAAAAGGCACTGGAAAGGAGGTCAAGGGTGGAGGCAGCCAGAGGGCGGGCCAGGAATGGCGCGACGCACGGGCCAGGGGCCGGCCCGAGAAAGGCTATGGCTGACCGGCGGGGTGGGGGGGGGGTGGGATGTGCCCCCCGACCAGGCTGATCACCTGGAACGTCAAGGGACTGAATGGGCCGGTTAAGAGGGCGCGGGTGTTCGCGCACTTGCGGGCTCTGAGGGCAGGCGTAATTATGTTGCAGGAGACACATCTGAAAGTGTCGGACCAGACCAGGCTAAGGAAGGGCTGGATTAGCCAGGTCTTCCACTTGAACTTGGACTCGAAGTCCAGAGGGGTGGCAATCATGATCAACAAGCGCGTGCAATTTGAGGCAGAGGGCATATCCGCAGACAGGGGGGGAAGATACCTGATGGTACGGGGCAGACTGGAGGGGAGAAGAGTGGTGCTGGTGAATATATATGGCCCGAACTGGGATGACGTGGACTTCATTAAAAGAGTGCTGGGGAAGATCCCGGACCTGGACTCTCGCAGGCTAATAATGGGAGGGGACTTTAACATGGTCCTTGACCCGACTTTGGATCGGTCATGTCCCAGAACGGGTAGACTCTCAGCAATGGCAAGGGTGCTGAAAGGGTTTATGGAGCAAATGGGGGCAGTGGACCCCTGGAGAGATAGACAGCCAACAGGAAGGGGCTACTCGTTTTATTCGCACGTCCATAAAGTATATTCCAGGATAGATTTCTTTGTAATAAGCAGGGACTGTATGGGGGAGTTAAAGAACACGGAATACTCAGCAATTACCATTTCAGACCATGCCCCGCATTGGGTGGACCTGCAGTTCGGGGGAGCGAGCTATCAACGCCCACAATGGAGGCTAGATGTGGGACTGCTGTCGGAGGAGGGGATCTGCGAGAGGCTTCGGAGATGTATGCAAAATTACCTGCAGGTGAATGACACGGGGGAGGTCTCAGCGGCGACCCTGTGGGAGGAGCTAAAGGCAGTAGTGCGGGGGGAGCTGATTTCAATTGGGGCCCACAGAGCCAAGGCAGACCGGGCAGAGATGGATAGATTGGTCAGGGAAATGGGTCGGATAGATGAAGAGCACGCAGAGTCCCCGGGGGAGGTTTTACTCAGGGAAAGGCAAAGACTACAGGCGGAACTGGGGGCGTTATCCACGATCAGGGCCGTGGAACAGCTCAGGAAGGTGAGGGGAGTGGTGTACGAGCATGGGGAAAAGGCTAGCAGACTGTTAGCGCAGCAACTCAGGAGGAGGGAGGCAGCCAGGGAAATAGGTAGAGTAAGAGACGGGGGGGGCGCAAAGTGGAGGACCCGGCAGAATTTAATAAGGTATTCCGGGACTTCTATCGTAAGCTGTATACTTCGGAGCCACCGGAAGAACCGGAGGGGATGAAAAGGTTTCTGGACGGGTTAACATTCCCAACAGTAGGTGAGGGGCGAGTGGAAGAGCTGGGGGCCCCGATTAGAGTAGAGGAGGTATTGGGGGGCCTTAAGGCCATGCAGTTGGGGAAGTCCCCGGGGCCGGATGGATACCCAGTAGAGTTTTATAGGAAGTTCTCTGAGCTGGTGGGCCCGGTCTTGGCGAGGGTTTTTAATGAGGCAAGGGACAGAGGGACCCTGCCGCCGACAATGTCGCAAGCCACCATATCTCTGATATTGAAGCGGGGTAAAGACCCGGAGGCGTGCGGGTCCTACAGGCCAATCTCCCTGATTAATGTAGATGCCAAGCTCCTGGCAAAAGTACTGGCGGGTAGAATGGAGGACTATGTACCGGAGGTGATTGGGGAGGATCAAACGGGGTTTGTGAAAGGTAGGCAGCTGGCGGCCAACCTGAGAAGATTACTTAATGTGATAATGATGCCCCCGGCGGGTAGAGAGGTGGAGATAGAGGTGGCAATGGACGCCGAGAAGGTCTTTGACCGGGTGGAGTGGGACTATCTATGGGAGGTGCTCGGTCGGTTTGGGTTCGGGGAGGGATTGGTGGATTGGATCAAACTATTATATCAGGCCCCGAGGGCCAGCGTCAGGACCAACAGAGAAGTGTCGGAGTATTTTAGGTTGTACCGAGGGACCAGACAGGGCTGCCCGCTCTCCCCGCTGCTGTTTGCGCTGGCCATAGAGCCGCTGGTGATTGCGCTGAGAGCCGCAGAGGGTTGGAAGGGGATGGTGAGGGGCGGGGTTGAACATAGGGTTTCTCTTTATGCAGACGACCTGCTCCTGTATGTGTTGGACCCAGTGGCCGGGATGGGAACTATACTGGGAATGCTGAGGAAGTTCAGCCAGTTCTCAGGATACAAATTAAATACGGTCAAGAGTGAAATGTTTGTGGTCCAGGCAAGGGGCCAGGAGAACAGATTGAGAGGGCTACCGTTTAGGCTGGTTGAGGAAAATTTCCGGTATTTGGGAATCCAGGTGGCACGAGACTGGGGCAGGCTGCATAAGTTAAATTTGGCCAGGGTGGTGGAGCAAATGAAGGGAGAGTTTCGGAGATGGGATGCACTCCCGCTGTCGCTGGCAGGGAGGGTGCAGACTGTAAAGATGACAATCCTCCCTCGATTTTTGTTTATTTTTCAGTGCCTCCCGATCTTTATGCCACAGTCCTTCTTCAAAAGAGTTAACGGGCTGATCATGAGCTTTGTCTGGGCGGGAAAATCCCCGCGGGTGAAGAAGGCGATGTTGAAGAGGAACCGCAGCGAGGGAGGGCTGGCTTGGCCGAGTCTGATCAATTATTACTGGGCGGCCAACATCGCTATGATAAGGAAGTGGATGGTGAGTACGGGGTCTATTTGGGAGCGGGTGGAGGCGGGTTCGTGCAGGGGCTCCAGCTTGGCAGCCCTGGTCACGGCTCCTCTACCGCTGCCGCCGGCCAGGTACTCCACCAGCCCGGTAGTGGTGGCGACCCTGCGGATATGGGGCCAGTGGAGGAGGCAGGTAGGGGAGGTGGGGGCGTCTGTCTGGGCGGCAATCTGCGACAACCATCAGTTTGCCCCCGGGAGTATGGATGGGGGGTTCCGAGTATGGCGGCGGGCGGGGGCGGGAAGGGTGGGTGATATGTTCCTGGAAGGGAGCTTTGCGAGTTTGAGGAGCTTGGAGGAGAAATTTGGGTTGGTAAGGGGAAATGATTTTAGATACCTACAGTTGCGGGACTTTGTTCGTAGACAGGTCCCATCTTTCCCACGCCTCCCGCCAATGGGGATCCTCGACAGAATAGTCTCTAGGAGGGAAGAAGGGGAGGGTAGAGTCTCGGGTATATATAAGGTGCTCATGAGGGAGGAAGGGTCCCAGACAGAGGAACTGAAACTTAAATAGGAGGAGGAGCTAGGCGGGGAAATGGAGGATGGGCTGTGGGCAGAGGCCCTGAGTAGGGTAAATTCGACCGCGACATGTGCTAGGCTCGGGCTGATTCAATTTAAGGTCGTTCACCGGGCCCATATGACGGTGGCTCGGATGAGCAAATTCTTCGGGATAGAGGACAAATGCGCTAGGTGCGCGGGAGGACCAGCGAGCCACGTTCACATGTTTTGGGCATGCCCTAAGCTGAGGGGGTACTGGGAGGGATTTGCGGGGGTCATGTCCCGGGTGCTAAAAACAAGGGTGGTGATGAGTCCAGGGGTGGCAATTTTTGGGGTTTCGGAGGACCCGGGGGTCCAGGGGGAGAAAGAGGCCGATGTTTTGGCCTTTGCTTCCCTGATAGCCCGGCGACTAATACTATTGGCATGGAGGGACTCAAAGCCCCCGAAGACTGAGTTGTGGCTTGCGGACATGTCGAGTTTCCTGGGTATGGAGAAAATTAAGTTCGCCTTGAAGGGATCTGTGCAGGGGTTCGCCCGGGGGTGGCAACCATTTATTGACTTCTTTGCGGGAGATTGAGCGTCAGCAGGGGGGGGGGGGGCGGGGGGGGGGGGGGGGGGGGGGGGGGTAGAGTAGAGTAGGAGGGAAAATATGGCGGGTAGTACCAGTGGGAGAGGAGCGGGCTTGTGCAATATGTTATGATTGAAGTATTGAAAGTACATGGATGTTTGCACATTTTTGCCTTTTTTGCTTTCTTTCTGATGATGTCTGTAACTGTTTATAAAGCCAAAAACTACCTCAATAAAATTGTTTATTGAAACAAAACACAATAAATTGATGCACTATCAATTACCACAAAGACGAGAGTAGTGGAATAATGGAGGCTTTATTGAGCAAAGTTGTTGTGCCTCCTGTAGCTGCTACCAGAATGGCTGCAGCACCAGCGAGCACACACATTTATACGCCACCTACTGGGCGGAGCCAGCAGGCAGGGATTTACCCATGTACCTCTAGTATATGTGTCTTACCGTAATACATATAATACTGCCAGTGGTGACTACCACAATACAGAGAGAGCGAGCCTGGGGGAATCAATGGGAGACAGAGAGAGCCACCCTGTGAATCAGTCAGAGACAGAGAGCGAGTCTGTGACAGGGTGGGTGTCTGAGTACAAAGGAGGGTGCCCACTGAATAGATTTCTTTTTAAATAAGCCTTTAATATGTTTTGAGTTCATTTATAATAAGTTTAATTAGTCTAATAAATTAGGCATGGTAGGGGCCCTCCCTCCCATGGAATGCACATCCTGTAATATGTAAGAACTCTAAAACAATTCTTGTATCCTGGATAACTACGTGTTCAGAAGTGTTGAAGACAATTGAGTGGTGATTTTGGAGTGTGAGCAGCAGCCGGCGCTATTACAATGCTGAGATCCAAGTGGATAGCACCTTTCTGGCTGTGGTCACCCTGCAGCCCAGCTTTCTGCTGGCGGGGATGAAGTGGGTGACTGTCAGGCAATCAAGGTCAGCAATGCAGGAGTCCCTCGAATACAGTCCTGAATTCTGGCGAGCATGATCATTCCTCTGTAGAGTGCAATCAGATCAAAGTCCATTGGCTCAGCTGTACATGGGAAGGCAGGAGGAAGATTGGAAAAGCAATCATGATAATTGATGAGACGGGCATTGCTGCAGCAGTAGGTGTGAATCCAAGAGGGTATGTTATCTACCTGGAGGCAGGGTCAAAGATGTCACTGGCAGCTGCAGACCACCCCGAGAGGCAGGGTGATCGTGGTTCACATCGGCAGCAACAACATAGATAGAAAGAGGAATGAGGTTCTGCAAGCAGATTTTAGGGAGCTCAGAAAGAAACTAGCAAGCATGACCACAAGAGGTAGTAATCTCCAGATTTCCCCCAGTATCGTGCCCTAGTGAGTATAGAATGAGGAAAGAGCAGATGATTGTATGACTGAAGAGGTGGTGCAGGTGAGGGACCTTTAGGTTCCTGGGATATTGGGATCAGTTCTGGGGGAGATGGGACCTGTGCAGGCTGGATGCGTTGCACTGCAACAGAGCTGGCTTTGTGTCCATGTCCAGCAGTATGCCAGTACTATTGGCAGGGTAAAGGAAAAAAAGAAAGATTAAAAAATAATAAGGGACTCAATAGGGCCCGGGTAAGAGGGAAGGTAATAAAGCCTAATTTGGGTTCACTGAGCATGTATGTGAATGTGTGGAGTGTGGTAAGCTACAGACAAAGGTAATCACATGGGAATATGATGTTGTGGCAAAAATACAGACCGAGCACAAGAAGGAACAGGGCTGTGCACTAAATATTCCTGAATGCAACTCATTATTGAACAATAGGAAAGGAAAGATAGGAGAAGGGGTGGCAGTATGTATAATGGACAATATTGAGACTTCCGCTGGCTGCCATGGAGTGAGTGGTCGCATATTTGGCAGCTCCCACTCATGGTGGTCTTTTTGTGGCCTTTACGCCGGTTTGTCACAGGAAGTTTGCAGGAAAGAGGTGCAGATGTGAGAGCAGAAGAGAGTGACCCCTAGTTTGTGGAGCTGTGGTCCAGAAATACTCGGAAAAGAATGAACCAGGTGGCTGTGGCGAGTGAGGAGCAGGAAACGCATGCGGAGATTGCGGACGGGCAGGGTTTGGCCCTGCCAGCTCAGTGGTCGATGGAGCAGTTCGATGAGGGGCTTCTGAAGGAGCGTCAGAGACGGCAGCAGGAATCTGGACTCCTGTCCACAGGTAAGGCGGAGGGTCAGCTGAGGAGGGTGAAGGGGGCGGTGTATGAATATGGGGGAAAAAGTCAGCAGGATGCTGGCACATCAACTGAGGAAGCAGGAGGTGGCGAGAGAAATTGGGAATGTGAGGGATACAGGGAGGAAGGTGATTCTGGATCCGGCAGGGTGTGAATGATGTGTTTCAGGAGGTTTATAATAAATTGTAGAAATCGGAACCACCAGCCGGGAGGAGGGTATGAAACGATTTCTGGGGGTGGCTGGAGTTTCCGAGGATAGATGAGGATTTGGGAGCCTCAATTGGGGAGGCTCAATTGGGCTTGGAGAGGTTATAGACGGCCTGGGAGTCGATGCAATGGGGTAAAGCCCCGAGTCCGGACGGATACCCGGTTGAGTTTTATAAAAGGTTTCCCAGGCTGTTGGGGCCGCTCCTGGTAAAGGCTTTTAATCAGTCCAAGGATCTGGGAGAGCTCCTCCCAACATTGTAGGCATCGAATTCCCTTATTTTGAAGCGGGATAAGGATCCGGAGAGCTGTGGTTCATATAGGCCAATCTCCCTGCTAAATGTGGTTGTGAAATTGCTGGCAAAGGTCTTGGCCACACGTATAGAGGATTGTGTTCCGGGTGTAACAGGTGAGGACCAGACAGGATTTGTGAAGGGACAGCACCTGACATCCAACATGAGGCAGCTCCTAAATGTGATAATGATGCCTGTGGAGGGGCGCGAGGTCGAGGTGGTGCTGGCCTTGGATGCAGAAAAGGCCTTTGATTGGGTGGAGTGGAAGTATTTGTGGGATGTCCTGGGAAGGTTTGGGTTTGGGCAAGGATTTGTGGATTGGGTTTGGTTGCTATATCAGGCACCAGTGCTGAATGTGAGGACAAACCGGGTTCGATCAGAATATTTTAGACTGTGCCTGAGGCCGAGACAGGGGTGTCCACTCTCCCCACTACTCTTTGCCCTGGCCATAGAGCCCTTGGCAATGGCGCTGAGAGCATCCAACATTTGGCGGGGGATAGTGAGGGGGTGTGGAATATAGGGTCTCGCTCTATGTGGACAACTTGTTCCTTTATATAACAGACCTGTTGGGGGAAATTGCAGGAATTATGGGGATATTGGAGGAATTTGGTCGGTTCTCAGGTTACAAACTGAATATGGGCAAAAGTCAGATATTTGCGATCTAGACAAGGGGCAGGAAAGGACACTGATGGAGGTTCCGTTAAAGTGCTGAGAAGGAGTTTTAGGTACCTGGAGATTTAAGTGGCAAGGGACTAGGGTCAGCTTCATAAACTAAATTTAGGCAGGTTGATTGAGCAAATGAAAGGGGCCTTCCATAGGTGGGACTTGTCATTGGCGGGGAGGGTACAGACTGTGAAAATGACAGTCCTCCCGAGATTGCTGTTCGTGTTTCAGTGTCTTCTAATCTTCATCCCCGAGGCATTTTGTGGGAAGGTGAATGCGTCGATCTCGGGTTTTATATGGGCCAGGAAATCCCCGAGGGTGAAGAAGGCCCTTCTTGAGCAGGGACGCGGGGAGGGAGCTTGGCCCTTTCGAACTTTATTAATTACTACTGGGCGGCCAATCTATCGATGGTAAGGAAATGTGTAGTGGGGGAGGGGTCGGTGTAGTGGGAGAGAGTGGAGGCGACATCTTGCAAGGGCACAAGTCTGAAGGCTTTGTTAACGGCACCTCTGTCGTTCTCACCGGCTCGGTACTCCACAAGCCCAGTGGTAGTGGCAGCCCTGAGGGTATGGGGGCAATGGAGGCAGAACATGAGACTGGAGGGGGCATCAGTGTGGTCACCAATCTGTGACAACCGCCGGTTCCCTCCGGGGGGGGGGCTGGACAGGGGCTTCAGGAAGTGGCAGCGGCAGGGATTGGGAGATTTGGGGATCTCTTCATTGAGGAGGGTTTCCCGAACCTGGAGGAGCTAGAAGAGGAGCTTGAGTTGCCAGGAAGGAACGGATTCCGGTACCTGCAGGAACGGGATTTGTCCGGAGGCGGGTCCTGAGCTTCCCTTGCCTCCCACTAAGGGGGTTACAGGATAAGGTGATATCTAAAACAGGGGTTGGGGAGGGGAGGGTCTCAGAAATATATAAGCAACTGATGGAGTGGGAAGGGGTCCCAATTGATTTGAAGTGTGGAGAACGTTGTTCTCACATTGCAGGTGAAAAGCATTTGAGTCAGAGACAGCCCTGAGCTTAAGGGTGAGGCTCTATAGGAAAGTAAATCCAAATGAGTGTTGGATTGCGAGTCATTCGTCTTGCTTATTAGCTGCTTGATAATGTGCACACCTTTCTCAACTTTGCCATTTGGCTGTGGAAAGTGTGGACTTGAGGTGACATGGATAAAATGGTACTGATTGGTGAATTCTGTCCACTCCCAGCTCGCGAAGCTGCACCATTCTCCGGCGCCGTTTTTCGGGTGCCGGCGGGATTGCCGCCACACCAGTCGGGGATCGTTAACAGCGACCCCCCACCCCAACCCCGGCGATTCTCCGGGCCCTGATGGGCTGAGTGGCTGAAGTCCCGCCGGCGTGGATTACTCACCTCCCACATGGCGGGACCTGGAAGGAAAGTGTGTGGGGAAATTGGAAGGGGGGGGAGTGCGGGGGGAGTCCGCGTGGATTTGCACGGCCATTCCCCACCAGCTGGAGCTGCAGGGGCGACTCCGGCGGCAACCTAGCCCCCCTAAAGGTGAGAATTCCTCACCTTCGGGAGCCATTAACGCCGGAGTCGTTGGTGCTAGTTCTCATGCTGGCGTGGGGACATAGCTCCATTTTTAGAGAATCCCACCCCCCCATGTCTCGAAAATGTCTCCTTACAAGCCTTAATTACATGATGAGGAAATGTGATCCAAAGTTTTGATCACTTCAGCAAAATTGCAGTAGTAGTCTATGATGAGAACATAGTCCCGACCCATAGCATTAAACAAATTGATGCCGACTGTCATCCACGGTGACATAGTTAACCCATGCTGTTATAGTGTCTCCTTACATTGTGCCTATTGATGTTTTTGACAAGTGGCACTAGTCAGGGCAGCACGTTAGCACAGTGGTTAGCACAGTGGCTTCACAGCTCCAGGTTCGATTTCCGGCTTGGGTGACTGTTTGTGTGGAGTATGCACTCCCCCCCCCCCCCCCCCCCGTCTTTCCTCCAAATTTCCTCCGGATGCTCCAGTTCCCTCCCGCAGTCCAAAGATGTGCCGGTTAGGTGGATTGGCCATGAGAAGTTGCCCTTTGTATCCAAAAAAGTCTGGGTGGGGTTACTGGGTTACGGGGATAGGGTGGAGGCTTGGGTCTAAGTGAGGTGCTCTTTCTAAGGTCCAGTCAGATTCAATGGACCGAATGGCCTCCTTCTGTAAATTCCGTGATTTTATGATTAACATATCAGTTATCTCTTTATTATACCAGGCCAACATACAGCCTTCCGTGCTCTTCTCTTGAATTTCACGATTCCGAGATGTCCCTCATGCTGAATCATGCTGATCATCTCTGACCCTGAAAGTTAATGGGATGACGATCTGGTCATTTCGGAGCAACAGTCCATCCATTGCTGTCAATTCTGTCTGTAAGTTCTGATACTGTGGACACCTGTCCCTTTGGCCAACCATGCTGGAGATGATGCATTACTCGGAGCAAGGTCCCATCTTTTTGTGTCTCTAGACGAATTTACCGCAGCTTCTCGTCAGATGCCGGATGATTCTCCGTGCACAACTGCATTTGAGCTTCAATATCGTCAATGGACTCAGGTGGTGAGCTTTCAATATTGGTAGATCTACACAGTGTGTCAGCTATGATGAAGTCCTTTCCTGGAGCGTATACTAGTATGAAATCATATCTCCCCAACTTCATCATCATGCATTGTAGGCGAGGAGTCGTGTCATTTCGCTTTTTTTCAATTATGTTGACTAGTGGTCTGTGATCCATTTCTACGATAAACGTAGGAAGCCCGTAGACACATAGTCATGAAATTTTGTGATGCCTGTTATCAGCCCAAAACACTCTTTTTCAATTTGTGCACACCTACGTTTATCGTAGAAATGGATCACAGACCACTAGTCAATGACAGAGCGGTCATTGCTCTGGATGCATATGCAGCTGGAACCCAGTCTGATTGGTCATCTTGTTGAAAAAGCACCGCACCAATTCCATCTTGACTGGTATTGGTGGAGACCTTAGTAGTTCTGGTTGGGTCACAGAAAGTCAGAATTGGAGCTATCATCAGATGATGCTTGAGATCCACTTCTTGATAGTGTGGAGTCCATTCAAATTCTGTGGTCTTCCTGATTAAGTTTCGTAGAGCTGACATCCTCATCGACAGGTTAGATATGAACTTGCCTAAGAAGTTAATGAATCCTAGAAATCTTAGCACAGCTTCTTTATCTTTTGGCTGCTGCTTGTTCTGGATCGCAGAAATTTTATCATCATCTGGCCTAACACCTTGAGCTGATATTGTATCACCCAAGAAGTTTAAAGGCGAACGTGCAAATGTGCACTTTGATTGGTTGGGTTTCAAGCCATATTGGTGGATCCTGTGAAACACTTTTCTCAGTTGAGCAATGTGGTCCTCTTCCGTAGTTGACCACATGATGATGTCATCTACTTAGACTTTGACACCTTCAATACCCTCTGTCTTCTGCTCCATGATTCTGTGAATGATTTTGGTGCTGAGATGATCCCGAAAGGCATATGGCTAAAACAGAAACATCCAAATGGCGTATTGAATGTACAAAGCAATTTACTTGAATCATCTGGCTGCATCTGCCAGAAACCTTGCAAAGCGTCGACTTTGATACAAATGTGAGCGTTTGCCATCCCACAAGTTATCTCCTTTCGCTTAGGGATAGGGTAATGTTCCCTACGAATATTCTTGTTCCGATCCTTGGGCTCTGTACAGATTCTGAGATCACCTGATGGCTTCTTGACACACACCAATGAACTGACCCAGTCAGTCGGTTACGTGAATCTTGAGATGATTCATTGCAACTGTAATTGTTGTAACTCTAATTTTGGCCTTTTGCGCAAAGGAGCTGGAACCCTCCTAGGCAGATGAATGACGAGTTTCACACCTTTCTTGAGCAAAATTTTATATTTGTAAGGTAAAGTACCCATACCTCGAAATACGCCAGGATATTCACTAAGCAGTTGCTGGATGTCATAGTCCAGTCGTGATGTGTTTTTGGTATTCATAAAAATTCTTTGGACAAGCCGCAAGTCCTTGCAGGCTTGGGTACCTAACAGCAAAGATTTCTGGTCTTCCATTATCTCAAACCGTAGTACTTTCTTGACCTCCTTATTAACCACTTTCAAATGGCACTATTCTCATGGCCATTGGGGGCTGCTGCCAGGGCTGAGGGGAGTATCAGGGATGGCCAGGAGATGGGTCGTACGGTCGGGATGGACAGGCGCGGAACACCATTACCACAGCCTGTAAGGCAGCCATGTGGCTGCATACGCCGCTGGTTGCCCACTGTCAACTTACTGTCATGGGTCGTATGGGCACCCCAAGGCCACCCTCCTGAGGTATCCTCTGGTCCCAGTTGACCCAATGGGATGGGCACACTCCAGCAAAACCAGTGCCATCTTGTTGTCTGTGATGAGTGTGTGTGGGTGGAGGGCCAAGATGTGGATGCAGCCTGTCAACCTCTCGAGTGCCAATCCCGACCATGGTGAATCTGACACTGTTTTTCAGTGGAACTGCTCATATTTCACATGGCGCCAGTGACAGCCTGTTAACAGTTCCGGAGCAGCTCCGGTCCCGCCTGGCGACCGGAGAATCCCGCCCAGTTATTATGAAATGACGGAAAGGAAAATATCTTCTTACCTTACTTTGTAGTGGCTTTGCTGTGTTCTGTTGCTGCTACACATTATACCAAGTGTACATAAATTTGACTAAACAGACTTCGCTTATGTGCATCGATCTGTTCTTTGAAAGTGATCCGAAAATGTGGTGAGAATTTCATGTTGTTCCCAGTGAGAAATTTTTCACAATTTATAAAATAGGGCTCAGTAAACCAACTGTGGAACAAATAAGAACACGGAATTTGGTTCACGTGGAATTCTGTCTGTTGATAGAAACTCCTATCTAGCAGTGAATAAAACAGAAAGCATTATGCGAAAGAGTGCACTTGTCTATACGTAGTGATTTTGACACCCTCGTACATTCCAAGGGGCTGCAGAGTGAAAGATTTTGGAACTGTTGGTTATGTATGCAAAAAAGGAGAAACTGTTGCACAGGAATTCAAATTGTGGCAACGGAATGGTGGAAATGAAAGCTACAAGAAAGTGATCTAGTATTTTTTATGTGAGGTCAGACACTTTCAGAAATGGCACATTGATCATTTAACTTATTCATTGTGACAGCATCTTCCATGAATAATACAGAGCTATTCTGAAAAATCTCACCTGCATACTATCAATGGAAGCTTTATTCAACACAATTGTAAAATATTAACCCCCACCATTCATTCATTTTCCACTTTAGTTCATAAAACATATGAAGTACAGGAGCAAAATTGGCACATTTGGCCCATTAAGTCTGCTCCGCCATTCGATCATGGCTGATCTCATCCTGGCCTTAACTGCACTGTCCTGCCCGTTCTCCATAACCCTTCAACCCATTACCAATTAAAACTCTGCTAAACTCCTTAAATTTAAAGTTTAAAAGGTTTTCCTTTTTTTCTATTATCCTGTGCTATTTCATCAATCGTAATTTCAATCTTGCAGGACAAGTGGGCAAGGAGTAATTTATCTTATGTCCATCATCCTCCAGGTCTGGGGCGGCACACAGGTCTTGGTCTTAGCTCGCAACAAATTATCTTCTTCAATAGATTAAAGAAGGCAACAACTAAGCAATGCAATCCAGGCCATTATATGAATCTGTTTCATTTGTAGTTTTAAGCTAAAAGGAAATATAGTAATAAATATAATTAGTGTTTTGCTAATATAATTTGTGGTCTAACCAATATTTAAACATGCTGATGTGGTGCATGAATAAGATACAGGGCGGGATTCTTCGGAACCCAGCGGGGCGGGCAACTCATGCGTAAAGGAGTGGCGTGAACCACACCGCACCTTCAGAGGCTAGGCTGGCACCGGAGTGATTTGTGCCACGCCGGCCGGCGCGGATTGGGGTTTAGCGCCACGCCAACCGGCGCCGAAGGGCCTTCGCCGGCCGGCGCGAGTTGACGCATGCGCGGGAGCGCTAGTGTGTGCTGGCATCATCCCAGCGCATGCGCAGGCGGGGGTTCATCTCTGCGCTGGCCATCACATACCGGTACACCAGCCGGCATGGAGGAATAGAGTTCCCCCACGGCACAGGCCTGCCCGCATCGGGCTCCGGTCACGGTCCAGGCCACCATGGGGGCAACCCCCCCCCCCCCCCCCCCCCCGGGGCCAGATCCCCCCCTGCACCCCCCCCCCCCACCCCCACCCCGAGGACCCTGGAGGCCGCCCGCGGAGCCACGTCCTGCCGGTAAGTACCCGTCGTAACATACGCCGGCCGGTCCTGCCGAAAACGGGCATCCACTCGGCCCATCGTGGGCTGGAGAATCGCTGGGAGGGGCCGCTGTCAGCGGCCGCCAACCAGCGCGGCGCGATTCCCGCCCCCACCAAATCCCCAGCGCCGGTGGGGGGTCGGAGAATCACGCCCATAATATCCATCACTAACCATTTCCTGAAGCCATAATGGAGTAAAACATCCCAAGGTGCTTCACAGCAGCAAGAAAATTAACACTGAATCACAAAAGCAAATAGTGGCCCATAATTTCTGATCGTTCAGGGAGGAGCAGGATACTGTACCTGGGAGGCACCCAGGAGTAACGCTGGGGAACCACCCACCCTGGAAATACCCACACAAAGACTGCATAGGAGCTGCCCAGGAAGCCCAAACCTCCGGCGGGTAATCCCTCTGCTCAGCTGGCAACGTTTGATTTAAATCAGGAATCTTGGCTAGTTCCAACTCTCTTAGTGCAATAGCTGCCCTGGAAAAATTTGAAGAATTAAGTCCTTCAAACGGATTGGCACTTCTAATTCCTGAGTGACTATAGTACCGACCCACCCGGAATCCCCAGAGGGCCATCTGAATACATCCCACCTCGTCAAAATCCTCCCAACTCCCAATTATGAGATCACCTCCCGACAACCCTCTCAACCCCCAAATACCCCAACTACCCCTCACGCCGGCTAACCTCCTGGTCCCATGGCTGTCTTACTGATCCTTGACTACCCTCTTAACTCCCTCAACTACCCTCGACTCCCCCCCACCCTAACTACCTTCCTGCCCCCCCCCCCCTCCACATTAATCCCCCGACTATCCCCAAACACCAACTGCCCTCCCAACCCTTTGTCTACCTCCAAGCCCCTAATTATCTCACACCCCTCTGGCTACCACCTGAGCCCCAACTGATCATCTGACTCCCACCAATTGATCAAGCCCCATCGACCTTACACACTGCCTTCTCCCTGACTTCTCAAAGTGGCTGGGACTCTGCTTTCTGGCAGCTGGGGCCCTATAAAGAGGTTGTGGTTTCCTTTCCTCCTATTCAGCTTGCTTGTACTGAAGGCCTCGGGAACCCGCTGCACTGCAATTTTCTCAGCTGGCCCGAGTGTGAATGTTGGGCAAGGAAGGTGCATCTCCCGACAAAGGCAGAAAAAAGGAGCAGAGGTGGAATCTGACTGTGATTGTCAAAAACTTAGTCAAAAGTGGTAGATTTTAAGGAGGGTCTTCCAAGGAGGAAAGATAGGGAGGCAGAGAGGTTTAGAGAGGGAATCTAAGAGCTACGAGCCTCAGCAACTGAAATGAAATGCGCTTATTGTCACGAGTAGGCTTCAAATGAAGTTACTGTGAAAAGCCCCTAGTCGCCACATTCCGGCACCTATTCGGGGAGGCTGTTACGGGAATCGAACCGTGCTGCTGGCCTGCTTGGTCTGCTTTCAAAGCTAGCGAATTAGCCCTGTGCTAAACAGCCCCTGAAGGTACAGTTAAAGCCAAGATCCACAGGAGCCTAGATTTTGAGAAGCACATCCATTTGTGAAGAGTCATTTTTGCGGGTTACAGGAGGTAAGATGGTGTTCGACCATAGATGCACATGAAAACAAGAGACAGTACATGGGGATGCAGGTTGCTCGAGATTGGGGGGGTGTTCCATAGGTACAACGTTTTTGGTTTGAAGGGATGATTACCTCGTTCATATGGGGAGGCAAGGTGGCCAGAATTAAAAAGGTGCTACTACAGAGAGGAAGGCAGACAGGTGTTTTGGGTCTTCCGAACCTGATGTATTATTACTGGGCAGCGAATGTGGAGAAGGTGCGGAGCTGGGTCAGAGGGATTGACTCCCATTGGGTCAGAATGGAGGAGAGTTTGGGTAGGGAGTCAGGATTGAAGGCGCTAGTGACAGCGCCGCTCCCGACGGTCCTGGGGAGATACTCAGGGAGTCCGGTAATAATAGCTTTGTTGAGGCAGTTTCGACAGCACTTTGGTTTGGGGGCAGGGTCCAGGGAAATACCGATTTGGGGGAACCATAGATTTGAGCCAGGGAAGTGGGATAGAAATTTTCGGAGGTGGGAGGAGAAAGGAATTAGGACACGAAAAGATTTATTTTTTGGGGGTCGGTTTGCAGGACTGAAGGAGCTGGGAGCTAAGTATGGGCTGGAGCAGGGGTAAATGTTTAGATACATGCAGGTTCGAGACTTTGCCAGAAAGGAGATACAGAGCTTCCCAGTAGAGCCGGCTTCCACATTGCTGGAGGAGGTGCTGACGACAGGGGGACTGGAAAAAGGGATAGTGTCGGCGGTTTACGAGGCTATTTTGGAGGAGGAGAAGGCGCCGCTGGAAGGGATCAAGGCGAAGTGGGGGGAAGAGTTAGGAGAGGGTATGGAGGAGGGGTTCTGGTGTGAGGTGCTCCGGAGAGTGAATGCCTTCACCTCGTGTGCGAGGTTGGGGCTGATACAGCTGAAGGTGGTGTATAGAGCGCACCTTACAAGGGCGAGGATGAGCCGGCTCTTTGAGGGGATAGAAGATGTGTGTGAACGTTACGGGGAGGGCCCCGCAAAACACATTCATATGTTTTGGTCCTGTCCAAAGCTGGAGCATTACTGGAAGGAGGTGTTTAAGGTAATCTCTAAAGTGGTGCACATGAAACTGGACCCGGGCCCTCGGGAGGCCATATTCAGGGTTTCGGACCAGCCGGAGTTGGAAACGGGCGAGGAGGCAGATGTTGTAGCCTTCACCTTGTTGATCGCTTGAAGACGGATCCTGTTAGGGTGGAGAGCAACCTCTCCACCCTGTGCCCTGGCGTGGCGGGGGGACCTGCTGGAATTCTTAACGCTTGAAAAGGTCAAATTTGAACTGAGGGGAAGGATGGAGGGGTTCTACAATTCATGGGCATTATTCATTATGCACTTTCAAAAATTGGATCACATTGAACATTAGGGGGTTTGAGGGCTGGGAGCGTTGGGGGGGGGAGGGGGCGGTGTGTGTTGATGGTGACTATGGGTGATCCCTGATTCCTCTTTGTCATTTGTTTATGTAAACATGCAGGCTAATGTCTGGGGTTTGGTGGGCGGATGGGATCGTTGTTATTGACATGGGGATTGACATTGCATTCGTTACTGATTATTGTTTATTATTGGGTGTAAATTTGGGAGAAAATGTGAAAAAGGAGGAGAATAAAAAACATTTAAAAAAAAGAAAACAAGAGAGAGAACTTTAAAATCTGACGTCAGTGAGGATAGGCGTAATGGCTGAATGGGCTTGTTGGTTTTGAATTAACTCATGTTTATGGAGAGTGTAAGCTGGGAGGTCATGCAGGAGCCAAGGCATGACAAAGGCATGAATGATGGTTTCAGCAGCAAATACGATGAGACAGGGCAGAGGCAGATTATGGCAGAGATATTAAATGGATATGGGGGTCATAAATTCAACTCAGGATCGTACAGAATGGCAAAGTTGCCAAATGTCTGGATCAGCTTCAGGCAGTTGTCAGGGAGAGGAAGGGGGTCAGTTGGTTAAGAATGGAGTTTGTAGTGGGAACCAAAGACAACGGGCATGATCTAATGGCCGCATTGTGCTCAGTGCACAACCGCACACGTCGGTTAGGTTGCGGGAGAGGCCAAATTTGGGATCGGCGGCGGGAGACAAACGGTTCGCGATCTAACTAGCCCACTCCCATTGGCAGGTTCTGGATCCTGCCTGGACATGGCAAGACACCAATTGTCGCCAATTAAGGGCAACCTTCATCTGATTAACGAGATGGACCCCCTATCTTACGCCCTCCTGGGATCTAACTGGATCCCCAGCAAAAGGCCACAGGGGCGCATTTAGGTCTCCTATTTAAAAATGGGAACCTAATGTAGGGATGCTAAGGGGATCAGAGAAGCTGAGTAGCCATCTTTGCTTTCGAGCATGCAGCCAAGAGCACTGCAGCTGCTGCCCCAGTGCTTTCGGGGTGGGGGAGATCCCAGAGACGGACAGAAGCTGGGTGCTAAAGGTTGGGGGTCAGGCCTGGGCTGGGGGGTGAGGGGCTCAGCGTCTGCGGGTCCTGCAGGACATCCCCCAAATTGCGTTTCCCCATAACACGGGCACCTACAGCTGCTGCCTGTCTGCCCACCAAATACTTCCAGGACAGAGCCCTGTTTGTGATTACATGGTGAGGTCACTTTAACTTCCACTGGGGCAGCACGGTGGCACAGTGGTTAGCATTGCTGCCTACGGCGCTGAGGACCCGGGTTCGAATCCCGGCCCTGGGTCACTGTCCGTGTGGAGTTTGCACATTCTCCCCGTGTTTGCGTGGGTTTCACCCCCACAACCCAAAAAGATGTGCAGGATAGGTGGATTGGCCATGCTAAATTGCCCCTTAATTGGAAAAAAAATTGGGCACTCTAAATTTAATTTAAAAAAAATAAAAAAAACTTTAACTTCCACTGACTGTGAGCAGCCTCTGCCTGCACAGCTGAAGACTATTACTAGTAAGGAATTGGCATTGTTTGTTAAATGAGTTCTTCACAGAGCTCATGTGGAAGGGTCTGCCACAAATCAAGCAGACCTGGCCCCCATCAGTCCAGGGAGAGACCCAGAGGGGGAGGCCAGCAATGGCCCAAGGTGTACCGGCATCTTTGGTCATTCGAGGACATGACAGACAGCACGTGCCACAGGATGCTCCATCTCAGCAAGGAGGTGGTGCGTTACATGTGCCATGTCCTTGCAGACTTGGCACCTTGTGGAGGAGGAGGTCACCAACTCCTGGTAGCTGTGAAGGTCACTTTAGCCCTGAGTTTTTATGCCATCGGTTCATTCCTAGGCTCGAGTAGGGACTTGTGCGGCTTATCACAAGCTACAGTCCACAAGTGCATCCGTGAAGTTACAGATGCCCTTTATGCCCGGGCATCTGAATATATAAACGTCAAGCTGGACCCTGCCCATTAAGATGCACACGCAGCAGGATTTTCATCACTGGGATGCTCCAGGACCAGGGGGTAATTTATGGCACGCATATCGCCTTATGCCCACCGGGCAACAGTGACTGCCCTTCATTAACAGGAAGCGGTTCCACGCCCTGAATGGTCAACTTGTGTGTGCCCACCATCACCAGATCATGCACGTGTGTGCATGCTTACCAGGAAGCGTGCATTGCAGCTACATCCTGGGACACTGAGATCCCCTGCATCTTCGAGGATGACCCCAAGATGACAGGTTGGCTCTTGGGGAACAAGGAGTACCCGCTGAGGTCCTGGCTGATGACGCCTATGTGGAGGCCAGAGACTGATGCGAAGACCCGATATAATGAGGCCTGTGCTGTCATTGAGCTGTGCATTGGACTGCTCAAAATGCGGTGCACTGCAGTACACCCCTCAGAGGGTCTCCCACTTTGCGGTGGTCTGCTGTGACCGTCACAACCTGGCTCAGCAGTGGGACATGCAGCCTCATCTGAGGAGGGTGAGGAGGGGCCGGATGAGGAGGGGCTGTAGGACGAACTCTGGGAGGATACGAGGTCGCAGCCTGAGGTAGGAGGCCAGGCAGTGGCGAGGTTCCGACATTCCCGGAGGGCCAGGGAGGCCCTCATCCTTGTTCACCTCATAGGGGTTTCATCCATCATCACACCCCTTCTCCCTCCCCAAACCCCTCCTTCACCCCAGTGTCCCTTCCCCCAGTCCTCCCTTCTCCCCAGTCCCTCCTTCTTTCAGTCTCTCCTTTCCCCTCCCCAACTCCCCCTGATCACCCTCTCCCCCACTGACCACCCCCACCACCCACCCTCCCACCTATTTCCCCCCCGTTCCACGGACCTCCCTTACAGCACCCCTCTCCGGCCACACTGTTCCACCCTCCTACGGTCTGTGCAACATCATTCCAGGATGATGGGCCTGTGTCGGCACTGCCATAGGGTCATTACACAAAGCAGTCGAATGATGATATACCCCTGTGAGGTAAGCTCTGGTGCTCCTCAGTCTATGCCATAGGGAGGAAGAGGGTGGTGCAAGCCATCAGCTGTGAGAAATGGCTCCATGTGTATCAGGTATAACATGTTTTAATTGAAACCCTAAATGTCACTAACTACTGCCCCTTGCGCCCCTCCCTACCAGCGCCCAATCCGTGATCCTCAATAAACTACCGCGACGTCTAAATGTGTCCCCGGGATGCACATCAGAGGTGAAGGCATGCTTTCTGTGCCTTGTGGATTATGATGCCCCTGACTCCCAGGTCTTCCGACACTCCAAACATCACCACTCTGGATTCGGCACCACCCTTGTTTTTAGTACCGTGGACATGATATCCGCAAATCTCTGCCAGAATCCCCTGAGCTTCGGACATGCCTAAAACATGTGGACATGATTTGCGGGCCCTCCTGCACACCTCACACGCCTGCCCTCCACCCCAAAAAGCCTGATTATCCGGGCCATCGTCATGTGTGCCGGGTGGACCACCTTGAATTGTATCAGGCTGAGCTTGGCACATGCTCGGAGCATCCTCCCACTGACCCGCCTCTAACCCCTTACCCAGCTCACCTTAATTTAAGTAGAAGGGATACCTTCCACTCCATGAGTTCTTTATAAATTTACAATACCTTCCCCTCCCCCACTCCCGTTCCAGAAACTACCTTGTCCTGTGTCCCCTGCGGCGGTAGAAGCGGAAAGGTCAAAACCTGCCTTTGCACAAAATCCCTTTAAAGCGGAGAATCTTAATGGAAGTTTAGGTTGGTGTAAGGAGCAAAGGGACCTGGGAGTATATGTACACAAATTGTTGAAGGTGATGGGAAAGTTGAGAAAACACTTAATAAAGCAATTTGGGTCCTGGGCTTTTTAAAAAAGACACACTGTACAAAAGCAGGAGAGTTATGGTGAACTTTTATGTAAAATTGCAGATCGGCCTCAGCTGGAGGGTTGTGTTCAATTCTAGACATCAAACCAAAGCAGGACTGTGAAGGACTGGAGAAGGTGCAGAAGAAATTCACAAAATTGATTCCAGGGATGAGAGACTTCAGTTATGTCCATAGACTGAAGAGGTTGGGGCTCGTCCTGTTAGAGAAAAAAGGTTGAGAGGAAATCACAAGGGATCTGGACGTAATAGTTAGGGAGAAGCTGTTCGCATTGGTGGAAGGCTCTGGAACTAGAGTTCACTGATTTAAAGTGATTGGCAAAAGAACCCCCACAAAAAAGGCAAGCGTAATCACTGGGCGGAATTCTCCATCGGCTGACGCTGGAATCAGGAAACGCAATCGGTTCTGACACACTCTGAAACCAAAATCAGGGCAGGTGCTGATTTGACGCCAAATCGCAATTCTCCATTGCTTCAACAGCGGCGTCAATATGTTCCAGAATGTAAATATAGTGATGCACTATCAATTACGAGAAGACGAGAGTAAACGTAACCAAACCTTTATTACACTGAGATGTGCGGCCTCCTGCAGCAACTGACGAAATGGCTGCTGTACGGGGAGCACACATATTTATACTCCGCCTACTGGGTGGAGCCAGCAGGCAGGGATCTACCCCCGTACCTGTAGTACAGGGGCCTTACCGTAAAACACATATATATACAATATGTATATCAGTGGTGACTACCACATATAGTAAACACCGTTGGTGTATCATTAGTCGGCCCAAACCCAGTATTCTCTGGGGCCTCCACGATTTTCCGCCTCCAGTGAGCCAAATTCCTGACATCAAGGTTCACTTATGCTTTTACAAATCGTGAAACCGGTGTCCTGGATGGTGAGGGAGAGAGAGGAGAGGTGAGACTGTGGGGTCCCAGGCTGGACATGGGCCGAGCTGGCTGGGGTGAAGATTGGGGGGTTGCGGGGGTAAGGTGCCATGTGGCCAGTGTGCCCCCCCCCCATGGGGCTGGGGCAGTGTCCAGCCATCTTGCTGCGTACCCTACTGACCACCCACCTTGGCTTGGTTCTGCACCCATACGTGCCATATGTGCACACACCCCAACCTTCACCCTCCACCATACCACCCACCCCCTCCCCCCCTCAGGCCACCACCAGCCGGTGGTGCATCACCCGGCCCACCCAAGGTCAACACCCACAGTAGCCCCTACTAGTGCTGGACAGGGGCTACGGAGCCGACCGCTGGCATGGGCAGTGCCATCCTACTGTACCCCGGGCAACAGGGACAGCTGCTAGGGCCAGTGGGCCCTCGTTTCTGGCCGCCGTTGGGGTTTGGGGTTGGGGTTTGGGGTTGAGAGAAGGAGGGATATGTGGGGCAGAGCCCATAGTGCCAACCGGGGGCACCATGTATTCTGTTGGACTTGACTGGGCGCGGTGTAAACACCATGCCTTTCACCTCCTGCAGACAATGAATATTGGAATTCAACCAGCAATGGTGGCCTTCCTCCTAGTCGCCGCATCGCTTGGGGATGCCCTGAGGCTGTACGAACTGGAGTTCCCCGAGGAGGAGAAAGCCACAGCAGTGGAGCCTACCACAGAGGAACAGGAAAAAGCCACCCAGGATAGAGAGCTGGCTGCCCAACAGGCTGAGGATGGGGAGGTGCTTGAGGCCTTGTTTGTACCGGCAGCGCCTGTCGTTCAAGAATCTACCGGATCGGGCATGTCGTCGAAGACTCCAGCTGAGCAGGGAGACAGTGTGACATATCAGCCAGATCATGGCACCACGGGGGGAATGGGGGATGACACCTGCTCCTTGTAGCCGCCAAGGTGATGATCGTCCTGAACCTTTACACCACGGAGTCCTTCCAGCCACCCAGTGGGGTCTTGTCAGGGATCTCACAGAGCTCGGTGCACAGGTAGATCTGCGCCATCATGGCGGCCCTATATTCCCAGGCGGCACAATACATCCATTTCAATGCAGGCCGAGCCCACCAGGATGCCCGGGCAGTGGGGTTCGTTGCATCACCAACGTGCCCTGGGTCCAGGGGGTGATTGATGGGATGTATATCCCTCCAAGGACACCTGCAGATGACAGGCCGCTTCACACAAACCAAAAGGGTTTCACTCGATGAACGTGCAGCTCATATATGAGCATAAAATGCGCACCATGCACGTCTGCACCCGATACCTGGGCAGTGTACACATTCCTGCCACATTCAACGATTCCTGACATGTTCGAATCGCCTCCCCGGCTGGGGGGTTGGCTCTTGGGTGGCAGGGTTATCCAATGTGGTTGTGGCTGATCAGGCCACAGATTGACGCTGAGACTCGCTACAACGACGCTCATACAGGGACCAGAGGTTTGATGGATTGGTGCTTCGGCCTCCTGACGATGCGGTTCAGGTGCCTCGACCACTCTGAAGGGTCACTCCAGTATGACGCTGAGAGGGTCTCCCGCATCATGGCGGCCTGCTGCATCCACCACAACATCGCAGAGCAGAGGGGTGATGTGAAGGAGGAAGAGGATGATGAAGGCCAGGCCTCGTTCAATGAGAAGGATACGATGGAGGGTGAGGATGGACAGGACATGGGGCCCAGACAGGCATGGGAAGCCACCATCCACCAAGATGATCCCTGCAAGCGAGCTGGCTATTCCAACGCATAGTCCCATGGATCTACTGGTGTGACAGAAGTGGGGACGGTCAAGGGGGAACCCAGCCCACCCACAACGTCCGCACATCACCCTCCACCCACACCCCCTCTCTGAGGCAAGTTGTAGCAGTGTCATTCTGCAGAACCAACGGCCAAGGTAGGTGGTCAGTGGGCTGCGCAGCAAGATGGCTGCCTTATAGGCCGCAGCAATGACGGACCGTACCTCGACACCGCCCCAATCCCGCGGGGGTGTCAACCCCCCTCCCCCCCAGCCCTGGCATTCCCCCCCCCCCAATCCCGGCTAGTGGTCCAGCAGCCCATAATAGTGGCTCTCTGCGCCTACCTCTCCCTCGTCAGCCACGATGTTGGTTTCAAGATTTTTAAAAGCACAAATGAACCACGCCATTGGAAACTCGGCCCATCAGAGGCGGAGAATCGCGGAGACCCCGGAGAATACCGGGTCAGGCCCACTAATGATATGCAAACGGTGTTTACTGTAGGAGTGTCAAATCAGTGCCCGCCGCCATTTTAGCTCGGAACCTTTCTCCGCCCAATCGTGTTTCCCAATTTCGGTGTCAGCAAACAGAGAATCCCGCACATGACATTTTTAAATTCCAAACCCTGCTTAGTAATTATGTATTGCTCAAGACAAAAAACATTAATAGACACTGCAGTTTGTCTCAATACTGAAACAGGTAGTAATCACTGTGCAGTTTCAGTATCTAATTTTGAGATTTTGTTTTATTAAGCTACACTATAGGAAGGATGTGGTTTCACGAGAAAGGGTGAGGAGAAGATTCACCACGATGTTGCCTGATGTGTTGGGCAGGCTGGGTCGATGTGGACTGCACTTGATGCAGTGTAGCGAGAGACAGACTTCCAACACTCGATAAGATGCAACACGATTTTATTTAACGTTTAAACTATTTTACATGTTCAACTGTGGGTTGACACTATGCTGACTTGACTGGAGACCTGAGGCTAGCCTGACCAGACTAACTGACTACCACATGGTGTTTGCACTGGCTATGCTCACGAACTCTGACTGTCTCAGAGGCTGGGTCCCGAGGGAGCAGGAAAACCGGTGCCCTCTGGCTTTATAGTTGTCGTGTCCTGCCTGGTGATTGGCTGCTCTGTTCTGTGTGCTTACTGGTCAAACACTGCCTGTCTGCACTCCATTATATACATAGATGTATATTGTGACATCTCCCCCCTTTTTTTTGTTTGTGTTTAGATAATAAATATTAAGGTGCATGTGCGTATGGATGTGTATATGTGCGTGACTATATACAGAATGTGCTAAAATGTACTTATATACATAGGAAGGTGTCACTAGTGCAGATATAGGGCAGATGAAACAGTAAATACAATATTTACAGAGGTCAAAACGATGAGGTAACAAAATTGTGCAAAAGTTCAGTCTATAAATGTAGTCTTTGTGGCGGGCGACGAAATCTGGTTGACCACATCAAGGGTGGATCAGGGGCCGCCTGCACTTGGATGGGCAGGACTGCCGCCAATGTGACGGTCGCAGAGGTCGGCAGGATTGCTGGTAGATCGGTGGCCTCATTGTCGGGCAAGTCCGGAGGAAGCATTGGGTGAGGCGGGACATCGTGGTTAGGTGGCGGGCGTGGAACTCTGCGCAGCGCCCGTCTGTTGCGTCGTAGGAAAGAGCCATCAGCCATGCGGACGAGGAACGATCTCAGGGCCACTTGCTTGACCACCACAGCTGTGGCGGACCAGCCGCCGTCAGGCAGCTGTACACAAACTCGATCAGTTGGGACCAGCTCGGGGAGATCCGTGGGGTGAGCGTCGTACACTGATTTCTGTTGGGCCCGAGACTGCTGCATCTTTTATATGACCCGTGAGGTGGTCAAGGTCTGGAACATGGATGGCTGGAACCGTGGTCCTCAGAGTGCAATTCATGAGCATCTGCGCTGGAGACAACCCAGTGGACAGCGGGGTTGCCCTGTATGCCAGCAGCGCCAAGTTGAAGTCGGAGCCTGAGTCTGCAGCCTTCCATAGTAATCTCTTGACGATATGGACCCCTTTTTCGGCCTTTCCATTTGACTGCGGGTAGTGGGGGCTGGAGGTTACGTGACAGAAGTTGTATAGCCGGGCAAAATCAGGCCATTCCTGGCTGTAAAAACAGGGATCGATGTCACTCATCACCGTGAGCGGTATCCCATGTCTGGCAAATGTTTCTTTGCATGCTTTAATCACCGCCTTCGATGTGAGGTCGGACAGTTTCACCACTCCTGGGTAATGAAGAGGTAGTCGATCAGGAGGACATAGTCTCGTCCCTTGGCGTGGAAAAGGTCGACACTGACTTTGGACCATGGGGAGGTCACTATCTCATGTTGCTGCAGAGTTTCTTTAGGTTGAGCTGGCTGAAATTTCTGACATGTGGGGCAGCTGAGGACCGTGTTGGCAACGCCCTGGCTGATGCCCGGCCAGAAGACTGCCTCCCGGGCACTGTGTCGACATTTCCCGACCCCCAGGTGGCCCCCGTGGAGTTGGCCAAGCACTATAGCTGGCATGCTCTGCGGGATCACGATTCTGTCAAGCTTCAGGAGGATGCCGTCCACCACCGTCAGGTCGTCCTTGACATCGTAAAACTGGGGGCACTGTGCCTTCTGCCAGCCATTTGTAAGGTGCTGCATCACTCGCTGTAGCAGAGGTCCTTGGCCGTTTCCTCGCGAATTTGGATGATCCTCTCATCAGAGGCCGGAAGGTTGGAGGCACACAATTGCACCCGCGCGTCGATTTGGCAGACAAAGTCAGTTTGTTCACACAGTGCGGTGATAGACCTGGAAAGGGCGTCTGCAACAATGAGTTATTTGCCTGGCGTGTAGACAAGTTCAAAATCGTAGCGGCGTAGCTTGAGAAGGATTCGTTGTAACCAAGGCATCATGCCATTTAAATCCTTCTGGATTATGTGGACAAATGGCCTGTGGTCTGTCTCAACCGTGAATTTTGGGAGGCCATACACATAGTCGTGAAACTTGTCGATTCCCATTAGGAGGCCAAGGCATTCCTTCTCAATCTGAGCGTACCGTTGCTCAGTGGGCGTCATGGCTCTGGAGGCATACGCAACTGGGGCCTAGGAGGAGGAGTCATCCCGTTGGAGGAGCACTGCCCCAATGCCTACCTGGCTCGCGTCAGTGGATACTTTGGTCTCCTTGGTAGGGTCAAAGAAAGCCAGAACCGGGGCTGTGGTGGGTTTTGCCCTCAGCTTCACGCCATTCTTTCTCATGAGCGGGCAGCCACTGGAATTCCGTCAACTTTTTGGCGAGATGGCGGAGGGCTGTGGTGTGGGACGCCATGTTGGGAATGAACTTCTTGAGGAAGTTGACCATCCCTAGAAAGGGGGAGGACCGCCTTCTTGTCCTCTGGGGTCTTCATGGCATTGATCGCCCAAACCTTGTCAGGATCTGGCCGCACGCCTTGCTGCAAGATGTGGTCACCAAGGAATCTGATTTCTGATTGACCGAACGAGCACTTGGGCCTGTTGAGTTGGAGACCATGCTCATGGATTCTGTGGAATACCTGCTTGAGGCGATCGATGTGTTCTTGAGGAGTTGTAGACCAGATTATGACATCGTCGACGTACACTCGCACCCCCTCGATGCCCTCCATCATCTGTTACTTGATGCGGTGAAATACCTCTGAGGCAGGGATGATGCCAAAAGGCATCCGGTTGTAGCAGTAGCGACCGAACGGGGTATTGAATGTGCACAGCTTGCAACTGGATGCGTCCAGCTGTATTTGCCAGAACCCCTTGGAGGCGTCCAGCTTCATAAAGAATTTGGCATGAGCCATCTCGTACCTGTGTCAAATCAGTGCCCGCCGCCATTTTAGCTCGGAACCTATTCTCCGCCCAATCGCGTTTCCCAATTTCGGTGCCAGCAAACAGAGAATCTCGCACATGACATTTTAAAATTCCAAACCCTGCTTAGTAATTATGTATTGCTCAAGACAAAAAACATTAATTGACACTGCAGTTTGTCTCAATACTGAAACAGGTAGTAATCACTGTGCAGTTTCAGTATCTAATTTTGAGATTTTGTTTTATTAAGCTACACTATAGGAAGGATGTGGTTTCACGAGAAAGGGTGAGGAGAAGATTCACCACGATGTTGCCTGAGGGGTTGGGCAGGCTGGGTCAATGTGGACTGCACTTGATGCAGTGTAGCGAGAGACAGACTTCAAACACTCGACAAGATGCAACACGATTTTATTTAACGTCTAAACTATTATACATGTTCAACTGTGGGTTGACACTATGCTGACTTGACTGGAGACCTGAGGCTAACCTGACCAGACTAACTGACTACCACATGGTGTTTGTACTAGCTGCTGCTCACGAACTCTGACTGTCTCAGAGGCTGGGTCCCGAGAGAGCAGGAAAACTGGTGCCTCTCTGGCTTTATAGTAGTAGTGTCCTGTCTGGCGATTGGCTGCTCTGTTCTGTGTGCTTACTGGTCATCCTGTGTGTCAATCACTGCCTGTGTGCACTCCATTATATACATAGTTGTATATTATGACATTGCCTGAGTTGGAATGTTTCAACTACGAAGAAAGTCTGGTTAGGCAGGGTTTTTTTTCTTGGTGCACAGAGAGGGTTGAGGAGGGACCTGATTGAGGTGTACTAAATTATAAGGGACATAGATGGGTAGATAGGAAGAAATCATTCCCCTTAGAGGGGTCAGTAACCAGGGGGCTCAGATTTAAGCTAAGGATCAGGAAATCAGAGAGGATTTGAGGAAAAATATTTAAACACAGAGGTTGTTGGCAATCTGGAGCTCACTGCTGAAAAGGATGGTAGAGGAAGGAACCCTCACAACATTTAAGAAGCATTTAGATAAGTACTTGGAATGCCATAGCATACAAAGCTATGGACAAAGTGCTGGAAAATGGAATTAGGATAGATAAGCATTTGATGGCCGGTGCAGACATGATGAGCCTGTCATAATATACACCAGTATTTCATGGTGTAGACAGGATCGGTGTCAGGTGGCCAATGCCATACACCTGTGCGCCGTGGAGATCTTGTGGTGATGGGTAGCGGTCGTCCTGGTGACGCCCTCCGAGCTGGCGGCTCTACCACTGCCTCCCAGGCAGCCCTTGCTGACCTGTGGCTGACCCTCCGACCCCCTTGGGGGAACAGGATATTCCTCCTGGACTCAACCACGTCCATGAGCCTGGCCAGGTTGACATCACTAATTGCGGCGCTGGTCTCCGCTCTGCGGGATCGGTTTAAGTGCTGCTCCACCTCGTTTGCCGGGAGCTGCCAGGCCCGGTCCCAGTGAATAAGCTGTCAGGTCAGTCATTTGCGGCATTAACCGGTGGGGCATCATTAAGTGGCTTAGTTAACATTAGAAGCGGTGACCGCCTTGCCGGCTCGGCCATCAGGAAACACCCGGCGATCCCCGCTTGCTACCACACTTAAAACAAATTTGGTTACATCGCGCCCCCTATTTTATATTGGTGTGGAAAGCTAGCAAATTATGTCCCAATATTAGCTAAATGAAATACAAAAGCGATGGAGTGATCCATAGAAAGTGCCAGTGAAGTAAAAATGAGAATACAAGTACAAATTGTCCTGTGATAAGTCTGATTTTGTATGGTTATAATCCTGAGCATCATTCCAAGCCACATTCCATGGTTACTATTCAGTATAACATTTTACTTAATGCAGTTATACTCCACCTAGGAGAGAAAAGCATAGCTGTTGATTACAGAGATGTCGAAGGCCTGCTCTATCCACCCGTAGGTCTCACACATGCAAGTAGTGGGCTTGGGAAAAAGCAGCAAAAAACATGATAAAAGTATGTTTTACATTAAAGGGTATGCGTATAATGGATGGTTATAATCCTGAGCATCTTCAAAGAACTGGACAGGTTTCTGGGGCACATTCTGATAAGTACCTCACATTTGCTGATGCAGGTGGAGGCAGGAACATCCAGGGGAGACAGCAGTCGCAGGTATGCTGCATCCCAGGGCACAACTGGGTCTCAGTCAGATGCTGAGCCTCTGGACCAGCCTTTCCTGGAGCTCATGCATGTGATATGGCGCATCCGCGAGATTCAGAAGGGGATGTCAGTAACACTCTGGCAGGCCCATAGCTGATTGGAGGAGTTCCAGAGGCTAAGAGCGCAGGAGACGGCACCGACAATGCGTGGCACAGAGGCCAACACTGCCAGGGTGGTGACTTAAGTGGAGAGCTGAGAACACAGTGTCAGCACCCTGAGTGGTGATGTCCAAGATGTTGCCCAGTCAGTGACAGCCAGGGCCGAGGCCCATGACAGCATGTCCCAGATGCTGGGGAATGTGTCCTTGACACAGGTGGGCCTTTCCGAGGTGCCAATCTCAGGTGGTCATTGCGAGGTGTTGTGGAGCATGTCCCAGTCTCGGTGGGCATTGCTGAGGCGGTCCAGAGCATGTCTCAATACAGCTGCCCCTCCATCCCAAGGTGACCCCAGGGCCCTACAGGCATTAATCTGGAGGATGGAGCACTGGAGGCTGACCCGGAGCCTCCACAGAGGGTGACAGTGGTGGTCACCAGCTTTCCTGCATGCGCCCCCCCCCCCAACACCCCCGCCCCCCCTGCCGCCGCCGCCGCCACCACCACCCCAACAACGGCCGGTCTCGGGGTCAGAGGGCGAACAGGGTAGCAAGGCCAGGCATATGCCACTGCCAAGTTGGCAGGGACTCTCCAGCCCCAGGCCCTCCAGGGAAGCGCCGCCAGGGGGCATCAAAGGTCAAGGGAGGCTGTCCCCTCTGATGTGTATCCTGAGGACACACCTGGACGTGGTGGTAGAGCACAGCGGGCTAAGCACTTTGAAGATCACAATCCCCTTAAACCTCTACGCCCTTTCTTTTCCTTTCAATTAAACATGCTTTGGATTGGGTTGGATTTTTTTATTGTCACATGTACCGAGGTACAGTGAAAAGTATTTTTCTGTGAGCAGCTCAACAGATCATTAAGTACATGGGAAGAAAAGGGAATAAACAAAAACACATAATAGGGCTGTGGTGATATGCATCACTGTAAATACACAAGGGGTTAATGTAAATACACTACAACTAAGTAAACACTAGAGGGAGCACTGGAGATGTCATGACATGCAGACGTACAGCTAATGAACACATAGAATAGGACACGACCAATTGGCAGACAAGACACCCAGAGGTGACACAACCACAAGGGGGCATTATACAACCCTTATAAAAGGACAGGGCACACATGCTCTGTCTCTTTCCACAGGCGACACTTAGAGAGTAGGACAGGGACAGATCAGAAGCATCACACCCACCACGTGGCTCAAGAGTAGACTGGTTAGTTAGACTGAGTTACTATAGCAATATTAGCAGGAGGGTCGAACTCATAGAGAACTGTGCTAATGGTTCAATAAATCACATTGAACTTACTTTAAAGTCTGGAGTATTTTTTGGTCAAAGCTGTATCGAGTTGCAGCCAGTGTTATCCCAGAGTACATAACACAACAAGGGCAACACAAGGTATAAAATGTAACTACATAAGCACCGTGTTAATGAGGTCAGTCCAGAAGAGGGTCATTTAGGAGTCTGGTAACAGCGGGGAAGAAGATGTTTTTGAGTCTGTTCGTGCGTGTTCTCAGACTTCTGTATCTCCTGTCCGATGGAAGAAGTTGGAAGAGTAAGTAAGCCGGGTGGGAGGGGTCTTTGATTATGCTGCCCAATTTCCAGGCAGCGGGAGGTGTAGATGGAGTCAATGGATGGGAGGCAGGTTCATGTGATAGACTGGACGGTGTTCACGACTCTCTGAAGTTTCTTGAGGTCCTGGGCCAAGCAGTTGCCATACCAGGCTGTGATGCAGCCAGATAGGATACTTTCTATGGTGCATCTGTAAAGTTGGTAAGGGTTAATGTGGACATGCCGATTTTCCTTAGTTCCCTGAGGAAGTATAGGCGCTGTTGTGCTTTCTTGGTGGTAGCGTTGACGTGAGTGGACCAGGACAGATTTTTGGAGGTGTGTACCCCTAGGAATTTGAAACTGCTAACCATCTCGACCTTGGCCCCGTTGATGCTGACAGGGGTGTGTACAGTACTTTGCTTCCTGAAGTCGATGACCAGCTCTTTAGTTTTGCTGGCATTGAGGGAGAGATTGTTGTCGCTGCACCACTCCACTAGGTTCTCAATCTCCCTCCTGTATTCTGACTCGTCGTTATTCGAGATGCGGCCCACTATGGTCGTATCGTCAGCAAACTTGCAGATGGAGTTGAAACCAAATTTTGCCACACTGTCGTGTGTGTACAGGGAGTAGAGTAGGGGGCTAAGTACGCAGCCTTGCGGGGCACCGGTATTGAGGACTATTGTGGAGGAGGTGTTGTTGTTCAGTCTTACTGATTGTGGTCTGTTGGTTAGACAATCGAGGATCCAGTTACAGAGTGGGGAGCCAAGTCCTAGGTTTTGGAGCTTTGCTATGAGCTTGGCTGGGATTATGGTGTTGAAGGCAGATCTGTAGTCAATAAATAGGAGTCTGATGTAGGAGTCTGATTGTTGTCGAGATGCTCTCAGGATGAGTGTAGGGCCAGGGAAATGGCGTCTGCTGTGGACTGATTGCGACGGTATGCGCATTGCAGAGGATCTAGACGTTCTGGGAGTATGGAGGTGATGCACTTCATGTTCAATCTCTCAAAGCACTTCATTACGACTGAAGTCAGGGCCACCGGACGATACTCATTGAGGCACGTTGCTTGGTTCTTCTTTGGCACCGGTATGATGGTGGTCTTCTTGAAGCAGGTGGGGACCTCGGAGTGGAGTAGGGACAGGTTAAAGATGTCCACGAACACCTCTGCCAGCTGGTCCGCGCAGGCTCTGAGTGCATGACCAGGGATCCCGTCTGGGCCCGTCGCCTTCCGAGGGTTCACTTTCAGGAAGGCCGATCTGACTTCGGAAGCTGTGATGGTGGGTATGGGTGAGTTATGGGCTGCTGGGTCACACAACAGCGGATTGTTGGTTACCTGCACGAACCAAGCATAGAAGGCATTGAGTTCATCGGGGAGGAGTGCGCTGCTGCCAGAGATACTCGGCTTCGCTTTGTAGCCCGTTATGTTGTTTAGTCTTTGCCACAATCTGTCTGTGACTCTAGCTTGGTTTGATATTCTCACTTGGCATCTCGGATGGCTTTGCGGCGGTCGTACCTGGATTTCTTGTATAGGTCAGGGTCGTCTGACTTGAACGCCTCAGATCTGTTCTTCAGTAGGCAGTCAATCTCGTGACTGAGCTATGGTTTCCGGTTGGGGAGCGTACGTACTGCTTTCTTTGGCATGCAGTTGTCCACACATCTGCTGATGAAGTCTGACGGTGGTGGCATACTCATTTAAGTTGGTCGCTGAATTCTTAAATATGGACCAGTCCACTGTCACCAAGCAGTCAAGTAGGAGCTCTTCTGTTTCCTCGGACCAGCACTGCACGACCTTCTTAGCTGGATTCTCCCGCTTGAGTTTCTGCTTGTATGTCAGGAGAAGGAGCACAGTCTTATGGTCTGATTTCCTAAAGTGCGGTCGGGGGATGGAACGGTCGGTGCCTTTCATTTTTGAGTAGCAGTGGTCAAGAGTGTTGTCGCCCCGGGTGGTACAGGAGATGTGCTGCTGGAATTTTGGCAGTACACTCTTGAGGTTGGCCTTGTTGAAGTTCCCGGCCACATTGAACTAGGCCTCCGGGTGTCTGTTTCGTAGTTGTTTATAACTGTGTACAGTTCATCCAGCGCCTTCCTCACTTCTGCCTGGGGTGGGATGTAGACCGCTGTGTTAATGGCTGAAGTGAACACATGTAGAAATCAGTATGGACGGCACTTCACAGTCAGGTATTCCAGGTCCAGGGAGCAGGAGGTTTTCAGGGTCACCACATCCAAGCACCAGGAGGAGTTGATGAGGAGGCAAACCCCTCCACCCTTCGCTTTGCCTGATGACGCGGTGCAGTCTGCCCGATGAATTGAGAAGCCTTCAGGTTGTATGGCACAGTCCGGTGAGGCGGGGGTGGCCATGTCTCTGTGAAATAGAGCACACAGCAGTCTCTTTCTTCCCTCTGAGACGTAAATCTAGCGTTAAGTTCATCCAGCTAGTTTTCGATTACTTGGACATTTGCCAGGATTATGCTGGGGAGAGGAGTCTTGAAACTGAGTTGCTAGTCTCATCTGCAGACCGCCACGTTTCCCTCGCTACCTCGGTCGGCGGCTGCAGCTGGATGGTTCCCAGGATCGATGGGAGATATCTGACCTTGTGGAAGGCAGGTGGTTGCGTCTGGAGGGGGTCAGGGCGCTGGCAGGGACCAGCGCGCTGGTTAAGTTTCTGGGGTCACGTCTGGCAGAGTCCCGGGCGCTAGTTGAGGTAATGGGGTTGCTGGGGGAGTCATGTTTGCGATCTGGACGGGTCCTGGCGTTCTGCGGGCACGTGAATACCTGGCAATGCGTTCAAGCCCTCGTGCGGGCTTTCAGTCATTTCGGGGGTCCTGGGTCGTGGCCAGGGGCTTCCTGAAGCAGGTTAGGCGGGGTCCTGTGGTCTGTTTCTTCCCTGGGCGCTCCTGGGGTCAGGTCTTGAAGTAGGCCTGGTCGGGTCTCCACGTGGATTTTTCTTTCTTCCATCTCCAGGTAGGTTGGGTTACTGGGCGGGCCTCTCCGGGTCAGGTCGCTGGGCGGGTGTGGTAGTCACCACTGTTGTATATATATCGCATGAGGTATATTACGGTAGGCTCCTATACTACAGATACGGGGTAGATCCTCGCCTGCTGACTCCGCCCAGTAGGCGGAGTATAAATGTGTGGGCTCTCCGAGCTGCAGCCATTTCGGCAGCAGCTGTGGGAGGCTACACATCTCTGCATAATAAAGCCTCGATTAGTCTCTATTCTCATCTCGTCGTAATTGATAGTGCATCAGTGGGTCTCTCGGTGTCGAGATGGGCTGGGTCTCGTCGTTGGGGGTCGGGTCGGGAGTTCCGGGGACTGGGCTGGGCGATCCAGGGACTGGTGGCAGTTGTTAGGCCAGATTGGGAGCTCCGAGGTCTGGGTCGGCACCAAATCGAGGTCTGGGCTTCACTTTTGGTTTGGGCCTGATCCATTTCCAGGTCGTGGAGGTCAGGTCGGGTTGGGTCAAAAGGTCTCCACGGGCCTCAGAGGATGTTCAAGCCTGCACGATAAAGATAAGATAAGATAAAGATAATGCTTAAAACCTTCTCTCCAGCAAAGTTATCCCTGACTTCTCCAAGGTCCCCCCAGTGGCTTAACATTCATTCTAAAGACAAGAGTGATGTTTTTGTTCTCTTTCCCAGTCAATTATTTTTCTTCCCATATTTTCTCTTTCTCTCCTGGCCACTTTCTTTCTTTTCCATTCTTCATTTTTCCTACCTTTTGAATTTTCCCTCCCTTTCTCTCCTTTTTTTCCTATTCACTCTTCCTTTTTCATTTCCTGCCTATCAACAGAATCCATTGAATTCCTACAATGCAGAAAGAGACCATTCGGCCCATTGCGTCTGGACCAACCCTCTGAAAGATCCCCCACCGTATCCTCATAACCCCTCATAAGCTGCACATTTTTGGGCAGTAAGGGGCAATTTAGCATGGCTAATCCACCTAACCTGGACCATGGGAGGAAACCGGAGCACTCGGAGGAAACCTACGCAGACACAGGGAGAACGTGCAAACTCGTCACAGTCTCCCAAGGCTGGTATTGAACCCGGGTCCCCAGCGCTGTGAGGCAGCAGTGCTAACCACTGCACCACCGCACCACCCTGTTTTCTCATCTTTCTTTCTCTCTGCCCCTTCTCTCTTTCCTTCCCCATCTCTTTCCTCTCTCTCCCCATTACATTTTGTTCTCCCTTCTATTCCCTTTCCATTCTCTCTCCCCCTTTTTTTTTTACCTCCGCCATCCTCTCCATCTCTTATTTCTATTGTCATTTTCGTTCTTCTCCTTCCCATTCACCTTGTCCGACCCTTCCTCCTTTGTTTTCACTGTCTGACTCTTTTGCGTTTCATTTTCCCTTCTCTGTGTCATGTCATTTCTCTTTACCTTCTCACTCTCGCGTACAGAAAATAAAATTGCTATCATTAAATTTATTTCCTGTCATCACTAATTATCTCTCTGACATCATGCCACTCAGATGGAATCTCTTCCCCTGGACGCTACACTGATATTGGCTGCGCACAATTATTCTCAGCATTTACTGGGAGCTGAGTTGCGTGTGGAATTCTAGTTCAAACCAGAGATTGTCATTAGTGAGAGAATAATGGTGTCAATAAAAGAATGACACCTCATTTCCGATGCCTCCAGATTTAGATTTCCCTTATCAAGAGAGGGTGGAGGAATTAACTTCAACAAGCAACATGTAAACGCTGGCTGAGATTTTTCAAAACCTGTTCAGTCCAGGATTAGGTAGATTGGAATGTAGGAACAGAAGTCAACTATTCTTCCTCATGTCTGCTCTGCTATTTAATGAGCTCATGATTGGTCAGTTTTTTTAATTTCATCTACTCACCATTATTTTATAATCCTTAAACACTTACTAAACAAAAGTTCAACGGAAATTTCCTGTTAACCCCCAGCTTTAACAGTTGTTTGTGGGAGACAGTTCAATATTTCTACCATCCCACTGGAATGAGAGAGGGTTGGGAACCTAAGCAGAGTGACAAGGCTAAGAGAAAAAAGGAGAGTAATAAAAGAAAGAACAGTAAAATTCAAAAAAGGGTAGACAGGGTTATCAAGGGCGAGAGGTAAATAAGTCCACATGACCAAGAAAAGTTAGGATGATTAAAAATGGCAAAAAGGCAAGCCTAAAGGCTTTGTATCTTGATACATGAAGCATTTGGAATAAAGTGAGTCCCAAAGGTTGGCAAAAGTGACTTCCGGGAAAAATAGTTTGCAAAGCACAGGGCAGGATTTTCCATCGGCCAACGCCGAAATCCGGAAAGGTGATTGGGTGGAGAATCGGTTTTGACACCAAAATCGTGATGGGTGCCAGGTTCACAACAAATCGCAATTCTCCGGTGCCTCGGCAACAGCGCCAATGCGTTGCACTCCGCATGTACAGTAAACGCCGTTGACATATCATCAGCAGACCTGACCCAGTATTCTCTGCGGCCTCCGTGATTCTCTGGCTCTACTGGGGGGAATTCCTGATGGCGAGGTCTACTTGTGCTTTCAAATATCGTGAAACAGGTGCCGTGGCTGCTGAGGGAGAGAGAGGGGATACGGAAAGTATCCAACATTGACATAGTGTGCTGACAGTTGTGGCGCTGGCTGGGAGTGGGGGGGGGGGGGGGGGGGGGGGGGGCTTCTGCCAGTGCCCGGAGGAGTAGCGGGGAGTGGGCAGGAGGTGGGCACGGAACACCATTGCCACAGCCTGCAAGATAACCTTGCAGCTGCACACGTCGCTGGCTGCCTATTGTAAATCTAGTACCACAGGTCGTATGGGTCCCACCACAGGCCCCCCCTAGGTGTCCTCTGGCCACAGCTGACCCATCAACGGGATGGGTGTGCTCCAGCTCAACCAGTGCCATTTTGGTGGCTGGAATGAGTGTGTGTGGGGAGTGAACTGAGTGTATGCAGCAGCTGCCTGTCAGTCTCCTAAGTGTCAATCACAGACCCAGCGAATCAGTCATTGTTTTTAATTGGAATCGATTGTGTTACACGTGACGCTGGTGCTAGCCCCTCAACGGTTGCTGAATCGGTCCAGGTGTGTCGCCAGTTTTGCTGTCGGAGAAGTCCACGAATCTTGCCCCGGCGTCAACACTCAGTCTCAGGAATGGAGAATCCCACCCACTGCCTAAATATTAAGACGACTATACTGTCTGTGCGGAGTCTGCACGTTCTTCCTGTGTCTGTGTGGGTTTCCTCCGGTGCTCCAGTTTCCTCCCATATGTCCCAAAATAAGTGCTTGTTAGGTGAATTGGACATTCTGAATTCTCCCTCAGTGTACCCGAACAGGCGCCGGAGTGTAGCGACCAGGGGCTTTTCACAGTAACTTCATTACAGTATTAATGTAAGCCTACTTGTGACAATAATAAAGATTATTAGATTATGAGATCATTATTACACACAATTTTTCATGAAACTATCCCTATGTTTACCTGAACTCTGAGACACCCCTTTTCCCAAACAACGTCCAATTTTAAGTAACTTTATGAGCTAAATCCAGCAACCAACTGCCACAACCAGGTTAATGCGGCCACGCTTGGGTTCAGCGAAGGCAGAAAATGGCTGCTATTCTATGGAGACTAAATCTGCAGCTTGCTGCAGTTCTGGGGCAAAATTCTCCGACCCCCCGCAGGGTCGGAGAATCGCCCGGGGCCGGCGTAAATCCTGTCCCCGCCGTGGGCGTAATTCTCCGCCACCCGGGAATTGGCGGGGCCGGAATCGCGCCGCGTCGATTGGCGTGCCCCCTGCGGCGATTCTCCGGCCCGCGATGGGCCGAATTCCTGCGGCTGAGAGGCCAATTCCGCCGACATTGTTTCAACCACCTCTGGTGGCGGCGGGATTGGCGGCGCGAGCGGGTACCCGAGGTCCTGGGGGGGGGGCGCGGGGCGATTGGACCCACCGTGACCTGGTGCGCGATCGGGGCCCACCGATCGGCGGGCGGTGCATATGCACCCTGTGCACCACCTTAAACTTTATCGGGCTCATCCTTGCACAAGGCGAGGTCCCGTTTACCCTTTGCAGTGCCTCACTTCATACTCCCCAATTGATCTCCATTCCCAACTCCGCTTCCCATTTCCCATTTCTCCTTGATCTTCACCACCCGCTCCACCTGTGGGCAGAACCGCGCAACGGCTCACAGATGGAGCCCACAGGGACACAGTAATGTACAGTGTGAATTTATAGTGGTTACACATTCACCACACTCACTACCCCTCGGCAGCTCTACCCTCTCCCTGAGCTCCTCCAGACTGGTGAACCCTTCCTCCATATACAAATCCCTCACCTTGACGAGACCCACTTCCCTCCACCTCCTGTATACACTATCCATCCCCTCGGCTCAAACCCATGATTCCCGCACAGCGGCGTTAGCACCAACATCCCTTTCATCCTAAAATGTCTCCTCAGCTGATTCCATATCTTCACCATGGACTGTAACACTGGGCTCCCTGAATACTACTTGGAGCCATTGGCAATGCTGCTGTCACCATAGACCTCAAACTAGATCCCTTACAAGATTCCTCCTCCATCCTAACCCACTCTACCCCTTCTCCTTCCCACCACCGCAGCACCTTGTCCACATTCGCCGCCAATAATAATGAAGCAAGTTCAGAAACGCCAACCCCCCCCCCCCCCCCCCCCGGCTAGGGTGGCTGCTGTTGAATCACATTTGTAAACGGTTGAACCTGCCATTGCTGTTTAACACCAAATCCTAGATCCAGATCCCAGCAATACACCAGAGTGGACTCCCAGCATTTCCAGGCAAGCACTTTAAAATCTATTAGTTGCAATGTCATAGGACCTGCTGTTATTAAGACAGTTTTCACGTATCAGGAGGTTCCAAAATACCTCAAGATAAATTAAATACTTCCTAAGCATAGTCACTGCTGTTCTGTATGGAAAACATGACAGCCTATTTAGATTCACCATGCTCCTACAAACAGCATACATGAATAATGAATCATTCTATTCATAGTGGCATTGGTTCAGGTATGGATGTTAGCCAGGAATTTGGAATAATGCCAGCTCTTTTTTGAGGAAGTATCTCGGATCTGTTTACATCTACCCATGCAGTCAGATGGAGCCTCAGTTTAACATGTCATCTTTCCAACAATGCTGTTCCCCTTCGGTGCTGTATTGAAGTATCAACCCTAGATTATTAGAAGTGTCCCAGAATAATGCTTAAATGCACATAGTTCTGACTCAGGCACATATACTACCAACTAAATTAAATGGATGCGGAAGGCAATCGCCGGGATTCTGCATTCCTGAGACTAACTGGTGTTGACGCTGGGGCAGGATTCTTGGACTTCCACGACAGTAAAACTGGCGCCACACCTGGACTGATTCAGCAACCATGGAGGGGCCAGTACAGGTACCACATGGAACACAATGAGAAAAGGTACGGGATTCGCCGGGTCCGTGGTTGACACTCTGGAGGTTGAGAAGCTGCAGCCAAACATACACACTTCACTCCCCACACGCACTCATCCCAGCAAACAAAATGGCACTGGTTGTGCAGATGTGCACCCATCCTGCTGATGGGCTGGCTGGGGCCAGACAGCACAGCATCTAAGGGTGTCCCCTGGGGGGGGGGGGGGGGGGGGGGGGGGGGGGACCCATATGACCGAGGTGCTAAGTTCACAGTGGGCAGTAAAGGTATGGGCAGCTGCATGGCTGCCTTGCAGGCGGCGGCAATGGTGTTCTATGCCCATCCACCCTGACCCCACAGTCCACTTCCTGGCCACCCCCCACTACTCACCACGGCCCTAGTAGAAGCCCTCCGAGCAGTGGCACAACTGTCAGCAAACCATGGCGATGTTAGACGTATTCTGGACCCTCTCTCTCCCCCTCAGCAGCCACGGCGCCTGTTTCACGATTTTTGAAAGCACAAGTGAACCTCACCTTCAGGAATTCGCCCCAGTGGAGGCGGAGAATTGTGGAGATCCAGGAGAATACTGGGTCAGGTCTGCTATTGATGTGCCAACAACATTTACTGTACATACGCTGTGGATCACATTGACGCTGCTGTCGGCGCACCGGAGAATTGCGATTTGGCGTGAAACCGGCACCCACCAAAATTTCGGAGTCCAAACCGATTCTCCGCCCAATCGCGTTTCCCGATTCTGGCGTCAGCGACGGAGAGGCCTGCCCATTAACTTTAAGAAAATCCCACGGTGTTAAAAACAAGGGTGGCACTGAGTTCAGAGGTGGCAATTTTCGGGGTGTCGGAAGACCCGGGAATCCAGGAGGAGAAAGAGGCAGACATTCTAGCCTTTGCATCCCTGGTATCCCGGAGACGGATACTATTAGCTTGGAGGGACTCAAAGTCCCCGAAGTCGGAGACCTGGCTATCGGACATGGCTAGCTTTCTCTGTTTGGAGAAAATCAAATTCATCTTGAGAGAGTCACTGTTACGGTTCGCCCGGAGGTGGCAACCGTTCATTGACTTCTTCATGGAAAATTAACTGTCAGCAGAAGGGGCGGGGGGGGGGGCTTAGTTTAGCTGAGAGTAGGGGGTTAATAAAGGTGGGACTTGTAAGGAAGGGAGACGGCTTTTGCTCTATGTTTATAGTTTCATGTACATTGTTTATTTTGTTGTTACAATACCAAAAGTACCTCAATAAAATGTAAATGACAGCAATTTTAGGAACACAAACTGAGTTATTAAGGGACAATTTTAAAATTGTTAAAAGTGAACAGGAACTAGACAAAACAACAACAACTTGTGTTTGTATAGTGTTATTAACACAATAAAGCATTCCAAAGTTCCTCACTTGGGCATTATTAAACAAAACACCAAGCTACATCAGGACATATTAGAGCAGGTCATCAACAGGAGGTAAATTTTAAGGAGTATGTTATAGGAGATGTGAAGCAAAGTTATTCAAGAAGGGAATTCCAGAGATCAGTCTAGTCGCCTGAAGTCACAGCCCCCAACATTGGAGCAATTAATATCAAGATGCTCAAGGGGTCAGTATTATAGCAGTGAAAATATTTTAACGGGGTTATGAGGTAGCAAAGCTTTGAATGACCTCATGTGTGCGCAGGACAGAAAGTGGGGGGCCAGCTGGGAGTGCATTAGAATGTTAATGTATACAGACGTTTTAGCCTTTGTCTCGTTGATTGCTCTCAGGCAGGTCTTGTTGGGGTGGAGGTCAGCTTCTCAACCCAGTGCCTTGGTGTGGCTGGGGGACCTGTTGGAGTTTCTGTCCTTAGAAAAGGTGAAATTTTCTCTGAGATGGGGTGGATGAGGGGTTATTCGTTCATTTTACATTTTGGAGGCCTGTTGAAGGGTAGGGCGGGGTGCAATAGGGAGTGGGCTGGTGATGGGGGAGGGCGTTGGGTACTGTTGGTGTAGGAATGTTAAAATGTTGAATAAAAAAATATTTTAAAAGAGCATTGTCAAGTTTAGATTAACAAAGCACTGATGAGGGTCTCATCAGTAGCTGGGCAGAGGCTGGGACGAAGCTGGATAATGTTATTGATATGGAAATAGTCTTATAGTCTTAGCGATGACTTGGCCATGTGGTTGGAATCGCACTTCGGGGGTCAAATATGAATATAGTTGCGACTGTCTGGTTCGACCTTAGTCAGTTTCCAGGAACAGGAATGGAGTCAGAGGCTGGCTTAGTTTAGGACAGTGTTCTTCAAACTTTTTTCCAGGGACCCATTTTTACCAACCGGCCAACCGTCAGGACCCAACCCAGCCGATCTTCGCGACTCACGCCGGCCGACCTGCTCGACCCACCATTTTCTCTTACCTTGTTTGCTGCTGACAAAAATAGAGGAAATGGTTTTGGGTCCCTTTGGCCCTCGTACACGCTCCTCCAATGCAACCTGTTGGATGAAGGTGAAGCTTTCCGGTGTTGGAAAGTATGGAGTCTCCATCTGTCCAAAGTTCTGCATTTTTTCCTGTAAAATTTTAACAAATAACCCCCCCCCGAACTTGTAAAACAAAATAAAATGAATAAAATAAATGAGAAAAATGAATAAATGCCCCCCCGAACTTGTAAAAAAAATAAAATGAATAAAATAAATGAACGAAAAAAAAATTAAATGAATAAAATAAATGAATAAAAACCACTACAGAACTTGTAAAACAAAAAGCTGCAACCGTTTAAAAATTTTTTTTTTAACATGTTCGTGGAATGCGCCTGCACGCACGATGATCAGCGCGCATGCGCATTCCGCAAACATGTTAAAACAAATTTGGCTGCATGCGCGCACGATGATTGGCGCACGATGATTGGCGCGCGTGCACAATGCGGCCAAATTTTTTTTTGACATGTTCGTGGCCACTTGCAGCCAGCGTGTGAAAAGCCGGCTGCTGCGCGGGGATTTGCGCGTTCGGGAGTGCCGCGGGCAATGGCTCCGCCACCCTCCCGGCACCCGCCCACGACCCACCTGCGGGTCGTGCCCCCGGCTTTGAAGAACACTGGTTTAGGATACCGATTGGTAACGGTAGCAGGACAGGTCAACAAGATGGTTAAGATAGTATATGGCATGTTTTCCTTCATTAGTCAAGGCTAGAATATAAGAACAGTAAGGTTATTCTAGAACTATATACAGCACTAGCTAGAGCAGGCATTGTCAAACTCGGGGGCGAGACCTGTGGGTGGGTCACGGGCGGGTGTTGGGAGAGTCACGAAGCCATCCGTCGCGGCGCACCAAATCGCGCAAATCCGCATGCAACACCCGCAGCAGCCAGCTTTAATAATTCCTGAAGCGAACGGCCTTCAAAATGGCCAGGAACAGATTTTTTTTTAAATTGGCCGCACGGTTCATGCGTGCCCGAAGATCGGGCACACATGCGCAGTATGGCCACATTTTTAAAATAAGGTTGCAGCCTTTTTATTTCCAATTTCAGGGGGCCAGTGAGACCAAAGGGACCCAAAACTATTTCCTCCATTTTTTGTCAGCAACAAACAAGGTAAGAGAAAATGGTGGGTCGCGCAGGTTGGCCAGTGTGGGTCGCGAAGGTTGGCCGGGTTGGGTCCCGAAGGTTGGCCGGTTGGTAAAAATGGATCCCCGGAAAAAAAGTTTGAAAAACACTGAGCAAGAGCACAACTTGAATACGATGCACAGTTCTGCTCACCATATTAGAGGAATAATGCGATTGCACTGGAGTGTTTGCAGGGGAGATTGACTAGGATGTTGCAGGACTGGAAATTTTTAGCTATGAGAAACAATTAAATTGAAAGTGGTTGTTTTCCTTGGCACAGAGGAGGCTAAGTGGTGGCACAATTGACCCACATAAAATTATGAAGGGACTAGATAGAATAAATAGGGATGAGCTATTCACCTTAGCAGAGGGATCAAAAACCAGGGCACATTGATTTAAGGTAGTTGGTAGAACAATTAAAGGGAAGATGATTAATTCAGTCAGAGAGTGGCAGGGAACTGGAAGCATAAAAGAGGCAGAAATTCTCACCAGGTTTAAAAATACTTAGATGGCTACTTGAAAATCGATAACCTGCGAGGCTACAAACCTAATGTGTGAGGGATTATATGGGGGATTATGCTGAGTAAATCTTGGATGGCCTGTGGGGTGAATGTATTCACCATAATGCATGCATGATACCGTAACCTGAGCCCTATGACCTGGAAGTGGTGATATGAACTGCTTCCAGATACCGCACTGTAACCCCGGTATGGCTCCACCTCTGGCTCCGCCCTCACCGGGGCCATATATAGGCCGGCCGCCTGTGGGCAGCATTCATCTGTACTGCTGACTCTGGCTAGGCAAGTTCATGACTAATAAAGCCTACTATTCACTCGCTCTCTCTGCCTCACTGTGAATTGAAGGTATATCAGCCTGCATGAACGTGATGAACTGAATGGCCTCCTCCATAAATGTTCTATGATTTCTATCAAGTGGAGTTTGTGGTAGAGACCAATGACCATGGCTTTAGTCTGCCCAATATTTAATTGGTGGAGATTTCTGCTCATCCAGGAATGTCTAAGGCAATTTAATTCATTCAATATCAAATTAGAAACATTCAGCAGAAATTGCTGAAAGGAAAATAGAAAATGTGAATCAGGCAGAATCTACCAATGGTATAAGTTGGTGCTTTTGGTTTTGAACTTTTCCTCAGAGGAAATGTCCCACAGCCAAAATGTCAACTTGTCTTCTCTCAACCAAAGCTGCCTGATTACTTAGTACTTGTCAAAATGATTGCTTTGGTGTCAGGTTTCAAGCATCGTAAGGACAATATTATGTCAGGAATGTGGGAAATTAACGAGATTGATAGTAAACTGGAGATGAAAATAAAACAACAGAAAAGTAACAATATTAGCAAAAGTCTAGAGACATTTGAGGTACGAATGGCCATATCAGAAACATTGTTCACCAGAGATCAGTGGGGCTAACTTCCAAAGGCAAGGATTTTGAGTGAGGTAGACAGCAGAATCCACAAGGGGAACATCAAAGAGATTGAATAATATAAGTGCTAGCATCCCCATTGGGAAAGGAGGCTAGATCGCCATCCAACAGCCAGATAGGCTAGTTCCAACTATGATCCAAGCCAAAGTGGCCTGTCCCAGGTTACATTTTCAGCCATGGCAGATTGCCCATATTCTCTTCTAAAGATGCAGTTTTGCGCCTTTGCTGAACCAGGAAGAGATGTTTTCCCAGACTTGGTCACTTAGGTGGTATTGTATGGTAACTACTAACTGGATTTGACATATAGCATTACTAAAATTGGTTGTTGTTTGGGTGTCTCAAGTGGGTTCGGGCAACATGGGTATATTTTGGCAACAAGGTAACTTCAGATAACACAGTGTTTAGTTATTCATATACTTAAGTGTCATAGTGTATATTAGTCTTTTGTCATGTGTTTTTCTTATCTTTAAGTTTAATAAATCTTATTTATTAATTGTCTACACAACAACTGGACTGGTTGCTCACTGGGTTGTAAGGGTTCCTCACATTATTCCAAACAAAAATACACCGTTAAGAACCAATGTCTCAGATTATCCTTTGGGTGTTTGACATACTCTTCCAGGTAACATCAGTGGGGTTCTTAACAACTGTTCTGTTTGTTTGTGGATAAAAATGACTAGCGATTATTAACAGCCGACCAATACCTAACAGATTATTATGACATTCCTCCGTCATGAGACAGTAGAAGTTCTGTGGCAGCGAAGAACTAGTGCTATTTTATACCATATTTTTCTGGCAAAAGTTGATGCATTCTCCAGTCTACAGCTGGTAAATGATGGCTTGAGGTACAATGGACATAAAGGGTTGTAAAAGTCTCTGCCAAAGTAGTAGATAACCTGCTAAGTAACTTCTAGGTTGGTTTACAAATGCAAACGTTCACATCAGGGGAAAAAACACACCGCGTTTTACGGAAAACTGGGTCTTAAGAAAGAAAATGTATCTCATTCAGTCCATGTAATTTAAAAGGAATGGAGAAGATTTGTTTTATTAGAATCCTGCACACATTCTTGTAAAGAGTCGGGTTTCTTTACACTATCTGCCCGATGAGCATTGGAAATCTGGTTTTGTTTTATGTTTCTTTGAAAATCCACAAAGGGAACTCAAAGACCGTTAAACGAAAAGTGCCGTTTCCCCATTGGCGAGCAGTTTAAACTTTACTGGGAAACCTGCTTTTGGGGAGATTCGTTCGCGCCTCTCAATGAAACCTTACTGACTGATGTCGACGAAAACTTAGAAATAGACAATTTGTAAACATCTTTTCCAAGAGAAAAAGAAGTCGCGTTGTGTCTTCTGCTGTGTATGTGGGGGTGGGGGCTGTGAAATCCCACTTGGTGGTTTTACCACAGGGGCAAGATTGTCTCCCTTGTCCCCCCCCCCCCCCCCCCCCCCCCTCCTTCTCCCCATCGAAACTCGGCGGGTCTGGGGGTGGATTGCCTTCCCTCTGCGGGATGGTACAAGGAAAATACAAGGAAGACATGGACGGGGCAAAAATAAGTAAATAAATAAACATAAATCGGGCGAAAAAAAGTGAAGACGGAGGAGAGAAAGTTGAAGAAACAATAAACTGCCACTAACATAAAATAAACTAAGACTTGGAAGTTCATGACAGAGGAAATGAACGAAAGCGAAAAACAAACACAGAAATCAACCAAGTGAAACGTAACAAAAGCACAATAAGGCGTGGTTTCGCTCTCTAACACACACACACACACAGGATTGTTTTGGGTGCATGCCCCAGATTCTTGCACGTCTGGAAAGTGACTGGGAGTGGGTGGTGGTGGTGGGGGAATCCCCTCGATGCACCACCTCGCTCTCCAGTGGGCCGAGTAAGCACTGTATATATTCACATGCAGCACCACATCTATTCGCAGATACACAGCATACGGTGCAGCTGAAGAAGCTAACTTGCAGTTGGGCACTTTTAATTGGACAAGATGATGCTCTCACTCGAAGCTGTTGGTAAGTTTGGAATGATCTGCTTTATTTAAGTTTTCAAAACAAAATCAAACTCGATGTCAACTCCACTTATGTCAAAGTGGGAAGGGGCAGCTCCTTAGGGCGTTCATGTGCCTGCCACCTAACAGACCTTTTAGAAGTTTACTTTATGCCATCTGCAGCTTGGACGCCAAGACTGTGGAATGTTGTCGTCTTCTTAGCGATTTCCCTTCACCTCTCCTCTGGGACCCCGACTGAGAAGCATCAGAAAGTCGATGTAAGATACTGCCTGGATATTTCAAAGCACCTGCTCAACGAGGTGAAGGAGCGTTTGAGACATGTGAGTACCCCGGCGTGTTGTCCACCGTGCAAGCGGGCAATCCGGACGAAAATAATCAAATTCTTTCTAAATTGAAGAATGCCGGCAGGGCTGGGTGACTAACTGGTCGTTTATTGCTGTTCTTTGTTGATTTCCTTACCCTGCAGTATAGTGTTTATTGTTTAATGTTTATCTGTAATTCGTTAACTTCAACTGGGGACATAATGTAAGATGTTTTATACACATTGGCTGGCGATCTGCATTCTATTTTGTTCCATGATGCTATTGTTATTATTGGCTGTTCTTTTCTTAGCCCGATGTGACTGGAGGGTTTAACTGCACCGACAATGTGATTGTTTTGGAGGACTTCACCCAGAATCACACCAGCACAGTCTGGACCTGTTCCCCAGTCCAGGTGAGCAGAAACCTCTGGCGCACTGGAGAACAATTCTGTCATAATGCATTTCCAACTGATTGCTGATGGAAATCTCTGTGAATCTGTAGGAATCCGGCAGATGCGAGAAAAATGGGGATTCCCATGGATGCCGTTTTTCACCCGAACAGGTTTGTGACTGCAAAATGTTTCACCCAGTACTCAGTTCACCGGGGCCGTCAAATTGAATCCAACATTTTCAATGTTCTTGTACCCATAGTGCTATCAAAACATTACTGCCGATCTACAGATCTACCAAGCCAGGCTGCAGAATTTCATTCGTATCACCGGAAAGGTGTGCAAGCACATCCAAGACCTCCTCAAGGTAAACGGAACCGCTCGTCAAAGCTAATGTTTATTTCGTTTTCAATACGGATAAGGTTCAAGGCGAGTCAATGGTATGCCAAAGAGAATTCCTGCCCTTGTGTTCTGTCAGGAATTGGGCAGCTTGCACTTCACACCAGAATGTGTGAAATGAAAACATGAATGTATGAACTTCCAGTCAGAGATAGGCTGTCTGAGTCAACATTGCAAGGTGTAATAAACCCTCCCCAGTGCTTTCTGCCCCATTTACAACATGCACGCCCCCCCCCCCCCCCTCCTTATTCCATCTGTCAGATCTACCTCCTGCTTCATCGATCCCGTTCCCCTCAAACCGATCACTTAACTTTCCTTCCTGGCTCACTTTACCGAATGTTGCAAAGAGTTCCCTTTATTTAGCCACTTTCCAAATTGCCACAATCACATTACCCCCCTTTCAAATAAACCGTGCTCAACTCTCAACCTATCTCCAACTTCACTTTCCTTTGGAAGGTTGTGGAATGTATTCTCACCTTCAAAATCTGTGCTGGCCCTCCCACAACTTACTGCCGCTCTGGTAGCTTTGAAATGACCAAAGTCATGCATAGCATTCTCCTTTGTTCTGTAACTCAAATATCTCACTGTTGTCCTTCATTTATTTCCACTCTTATCTATTTCATCATGGTTGGGCATTCTTATGTCATTAATATCAACCTCGTTCACATGTCGCCCTTTCATTCAAAGACATGGATCAGCTTCCACAGGTTTGCTGATGACATTGGCTGACCTTAGGTAGTTCACCTCTTCATTTCTCCATCTCTACTGACTGTTATCAAACAGGTAATCTGTCGTACAAACCTGAAATAACTGTAACTTCCTCCAACTAAATGTTAGGAAGACCAAAATAAGACCTCACCCTACCTCTTAACAACCACCAACCTTATAACCCCCCCCCCCCCCCCCCCCCCCCCCCTTCTAATATCCACTGTTCACTTAGAATCATAGAATCATAGAATTTATAGTGCAGAAGGTGGCCATTCGGCCCATTGAGTCTGCACCGGCCATTGGAAAGAGCACCCTACCTAAGCCGATACCTCCACCCTATCCCCATACCTCTACCCTATGCCCGTAACCCCACCTAACCTTTTTTGGACATTAAGCAATTTAGCATGGCCAATCCACCTAACCTGCACATCTTTGGACTGTGGGAGGAAAGCGGAGCATCCGGAGGAAACCCACACACACATGGGGAGAACGTGCAGACTCTGCACAGACAGTGACCCAAGCCAGGAATCGAACCTCGGACCCTGGAGCTGTGAAGCAACTGTGCTAACCACTGTGCTACCGTGCTGCCGACTTCGACTCTTGTGCATTCCACTTCCTCCCTTCACCCCAACATTTCTGGACCTGCCTCCAACCATCTAGATTCCACCACCTGGAGTTCTTCCCTAAACTATCACCTCTGCATTCCCCTCCTTCAACATACCTTTTTTGACCATGTTTTTGCCCACTGCTGTCAATCACTCCTTTGGTTTGATGTTCATTTTCTTTCCATCTCAGTGAAACACCTCAGAACATCTTTCATGTTAAAGGGATTGTATAAATATAATCAGTTGTTGGTTGCTGCAGTTCAAGTTTCAGCCAGGCAATATCCTGTTTACAATGTCTGACTGAGAGTTCAATTTCTGCTGCCCACTGCTCCTCTTCCAGCTGTTAGAAGATGTAAATCCTTAGCCATCATGGGTTCCAATGTAGACATTGGTGGCTGCATTGTGCAAACAAATTGCAATAAATTCCAGTTACATTTAAACATTTCCTGCAACTCCAAGAACTCCCAGAAAAGTCCTGTACCCAGTTGTCATTGCATAATAATATTACTGTCAGTGATGCAAAGTCCAGCCTCCAGATGTGCACCACAACTTTAATGCTACAGTGTTCTGAACTTCAGATCAGCTTTCAATACCCTCTTAGGTGTCAGTGACACTGGTCACTCCCTATGTTTTACATTCAGGAGTTCTCCCTTACTGTGCACTAATCCGGTAGTATGGCAAGAGATTATTTTCACAAAATAATAAATTTGCAAAAGTGCATTACATAACAGTTCAATCTGACATTTCTCAAAGTGCAATGCAGTTCAATTTCTTTCACTATAATATGTGGCACTTTAAGTGCAGTGAAACACCTCAATTACAACTTATATTGGTTTTATATTCCTTGCGATCTTTCACACGTGCCCTCATTCAACCTTTCACTTAGAAGACTAAAAACTCTTCAGAGAGATGACATTAGATATAAATCGTTAAACTGCTTTATTTTACAAGCAGCAATTGAATATACAAACGAACAGTTTATAAACAAAGTTCCCCTCAGAGATAAGCAAAACAAAGAGGCAGCTTTCTCCTGGTTAATACCCTGGCCTTTCTGCCAGTCTTAAGTAGTCAGATAGAGACAGGCTTATTTGACAAAAGTCCTGAAATAAATTGCCAGGGCTATTCTTGCCTTTCTCTCTGTTGGTCATGCTCGCGTGTGGGTGTTAATGTCAGCATGAAAGGAGAAAAAGGACAACTATTGTAAATACACATTTTTCAATTGTTGGTTATTTAAAAACAATTTTAGTAGTATCAATTATTTTTCTCCAATTAAGGGGCAATTTAGCGTGGCTAATCCACCTAACCTGCACATCTTTGAATTGTGGGGGTGAAACCCACGCAGGACATGGGGAGAATGTGCAAACCCCACATGGACAGTGACCCAGGGCCGGGATTCGAACCCGGGTCCTCAGCGACGTTAATCCCAGTGCTAACCATTGTGCCACATGCCCACCCTACAATTGTTGTTTATTAATGGTTGCTCTTAGTCTCAGCAATTTCAGCCTACACTGAAAAAGATCATTGCAAACCCTGTATATAAATCACCCCCAAATCCCATTATGAGAAATTATCAAAAACTCCCAAAATGTGGCACCTCGATGAATTAGAATTAGATTCACCAGCGTGCTGAAATGATATGACGTAATCTTCAGGGATTCTCCCAAATGGCCTCTGAAAGATAGCCAGAGATCGTCACAACCCCAGATAGAACCATGTAGATGGGGATTTCCATCAACCTCCGCCAAAGTTTATGTCAGCCGATCCAGAAAACTCCCAAGGAGTTCCCAGTTCTAATGTAAAGCATGCACTGGAGAGAAATGCAATCAAGTCCTGGTGGTGATTTTTCAGACCTCTAGCAGGGCTGTCATGTCATGACTCCATGAATTACATCAGCAATGTTCTTCCATCTTTCCCTAAAGAGTTCAGTATTTTACAGCACAACATTACTTTGATCAACTCCACTTGTTTCACATTTCTGAAACTTACTTTGTCACTTCACTTTAATATATTTGCGCCCCAAGAATGCACCTTTCACCTGCAACAACCTTCACCCTCGCAGCATGAAACAGTGTAACTCTGGTACGTTTGCCTGTGCAGGGTTCAAACAAAATTGATGACTCAGATGTCAGTCTTCATCAGGACTCAGGAGACTGTCACCTTTCACACATTCAGTTTCTGTTTTAATTTTGCGTGTTGCATTTATTACCACCCCACCCAATCCAATTTACTGGAGTTTTACTTCATTCATGGGATGTGAGCATCCTGGCAAAGTCAGCACTTTCCCGTACTTAATTACCTTTGAGAAAGTGGTGCTTAGCCACCGTCTTGAACCTCATGTAGGTTCATCCACACTGCTGTTTGGGAGAGAGTTTCAGCATTTGGATCCAGCAAGAGCACTGGAGTAGCAATTATTTCCACATCAGGCTGCCATATATCTTGCAGTGGGTGTTATTCCTATGCATCTGTTGCCCTTTCTTGTACATCCTGGCTTTGGGGGCCTGGGACTAGAGAATGCACTGCCATGCACTGTTGGCTGTGCACCGTTTATCTCAGTTTGTAATTTTTCCTAATTGTTCTGCAATTGCTCTTTCACTTCTTTTTCATTCTTGATATTTCCATTTCACTTTTCTGTGCCTATTTTCTTTGAAATTCTTTCTATTTTTTTTAACTTTTGTTATAGCCAATCTTGGATAAGTTTGTACCCATTATATAACTAGTTAGTTCAGTTTAATTAAAGCCAAAAAAATGAATTTGTTATCCTGCATAACCTTATTCTGGATTGTAAGAAGTCTTACAACACCAGGTTAAAGTCCAACAGGTTTGTTTCAAACACGAGCTTTCGGAGCACGGCTCCTTCTTCAGGTGAATCTTATTCTGGATTGGGGAGGCAGTGGCTTTGTGGTATGCCACTAGACTAGTAAACCAGAGACCCAGGGCGATGCTCTGGGATCCCAGGTTTGAATCCCACTATAGCAGATGGTGACAATTTGAATTCAATAAAAATCTGGAAAACTCATCTGGTTCATAACGCCTTTAGGGAAGGAAATCTGTCGTCCTTACCCCGGTTCTGGCCTTATGTGACTCCTGACCCACACAGCAATGCAGTCGACTCTTAATTGCACCCCCACCCCCCCACCCCTCCCCCCACCCCTCCCCCCCCACCCCACCCCCCACCCCCCGAAATGGCCTAGAAAGTCAGTTCAAGAGAAATTAGGGATGGGCGACAAATGCTGGCACAGCAAGTGACGGCCACATGCCACATTTTATACATGAATATAAAAAACTGAATTTAGCTGGCCACATATTTGAATTACTAACAACAAAACCTTCTAAATTGTTATTCCGTTTTGATTTAATTTCAGTTAAAATGATTAATATCTAAAGCTTATAATGGAAAATCTCAATTATAGTTCTTTGTGCTTTCATTCATAGGCTCTTAATTCTGAGTCAACCTATGAAGAAGCATACTTTGATGATGGCTCAACAACAGAAGATGAGGAAATACACACCATTGAATTCCCCCAAAGGATGGTTTTGTGCAAGATATTGCAGGCTTTCAAGCTGCGCACCATCACAATCAACAGAGTAATGAACTATCTGAATGAAGCCCAACTGTAACTGTGTGAAATCGAAATATTCTCCACACAGCTGAGATGTTTGTGATGCCTCAGCGTTGCATTTTTTTTGGAATATTTATATGAAATATGCTAACACAACACTTCTCTCAGAACAACTTATTTATTTAAATATTTATTTATTATTTATCTCTCTTTATCTGGGGCAACGTTTTGTAACTTATCAGGAAGCTGTGATTAAAAAGTTCAATCGCATATTAGGAAGAGTCCATTTTATATTTTTGGAACTGAATCTGTAGCTATTTTGTGAATAAATTATATTTTTTCGGATTATTTTCCTTTAAAACTTTCACACTGATCCGTGCTGAATCTGTAAAGGAAATATTTATTAAAATATACTAAGCGTAAATAAATTCCCGATGGTTGGCATAGCCGTGGTCAATTGATAGATGTAATTTTCTTTTATATACATCATGGAGATAAAAGAAATTTACTCTATAAAGCAGCTATGTTATCAGAGTTGACATTGCAAAATTGAATGGGAAGTATTAACATAGAATGCTATGAACAAATTGTGCAAGGTTGGTGCGTAGGACGATGTACCCAATGCAAGATGTTTAATAACACATAGCTCTGTTCATATATGAAAAATAATTCTGGCATTTTTATCCATTCTATCTTGTACATAAATACCATAATTATTTTTATGTAAAGAAAATGTTGGTTGCAATATTATTTTAGAGATAAATGGAAATGCAGCAATTAAAACCACTATCAATTTAAAATAGCCAAAGGCATATAATCGTTTTGGGTCTTTTACGCACGTATTCAGAAATACTATATTATTTTGTACCGTGTGATTATCCGAATAAAAACAACACATAAAACCTAGTCAGCATGAGTTAATGCATTAAATCAAGCAACCTTTCATATTATTTCAAACAATGCATCTCTAATCAAGCAGTTGGAGCAAGTCGTGTGTTGGCAATACAGTCAAGTGCTTTTCAGATAATGCTGTAAATAACATAATCCTTCAGGAATTTCAGGAAATCTCAAAGAACTCCTTACACATATGATCACTTTGATTTTGGATTGCAACATTGAATAGTTAATGAAACCATTAAAATAGGGAGCCGATTAGCTAATTTGTTTAGATGATTAGCCTGTGCTTTAGCATAATACTAACAGCAAGGATTCAATTCCTGCTCCAGGTGTTGTAGACTTGGAACCTGCCTCCTTGTCCTGCCCCTCAGACTGGAAGCATTTGCAAACCACCATAGGTGAAAATTACCAAGAAAACAGCTCAGGATGAGGCATCAGCAGATACTTTTTCTAAGGACCTGCCTTCGACAGAGCACGCATAGCGTACCATTAAAACTGTGCTGCCAAGGTGGCTGCTTATTCCAAAAGAACTGAGATGGTGCATTAGAAAAGATGTAATAATCAAATCAGTGGGCCAGAAAGCAGGATGAAAAAATCACTGGAAAGTGGCTGCTAATACAAAAATACCTGATTTGTTGTATAGTCAATTTTATAATTTTTTTAAAAAATGATGCATTTTTGTGCTCAAGAGATGTTAGAATTAGATTGGAACATATTTTAACCATCTTGATAGCTCAGCATCAACAGAAGACTTTCCATGTAGTTCTAACATGTTTGTCCTAAAACACGTGCTTCATCCCTAACTTTGAAATATTGTCCCACTGCACTAGTCTGTATTTTCCACTTGTGACATTTGAAAAAAATTGGCAGTTGTAAGAGTCCCTTTGAAGTCCCAACGTACGTTTAGTGTTGTCTTTGGACATAACAACATTTTTGCCAAGTAATGTGATAAAACTACAACTTTATTGAATATTGAATAATGACTATTGAAATAATTAGGGCTACAACAATTATGTTTGATAATATAAAAGAAAGAAGTAAAAAAAAAACAATTGAAAGGAGAATTACTTTATATTATAAAAGAAGGAAGACAGACAATTCTACCTACATACTATACATATTATAAAATAGGTATATAGTACATTGCAAATGTTAACCCTCAAATTGGTCTGTTCAAGACAGCTGCCCAAAATGGTTAACCCCAAATTAATCTGTTCCATGGCACAAACTTAATTATACGTTTTGAAGAATAAAGGATTAAGGGTTATGGAGTTTGGGCCGGAAAGTGAGCTGAGTCCACAAAAGATCAGCCATGATTTCATTGATGGCGGAGCAGGCTCGAAGGGTGTCAGATGGCCTACTCCTGCTCCTTATTTCTTATAATAATTGCCCTTGGTTTCATACATCAGCAAGTCTCCAAATAACCTTTACAATGGGTGGGTGCTACGGTCAGTGTCATACGTGACCAGAGCTACCATCAGATTCCCCTGGCCTCACCTGAGTAGATATCTCCCGATGAGGGGGTGGGGCTACATCCTTAGCCAGTGATATCTTGGGACATAATGCCCCAGCCCGAGTGTGGGCCGGGGTATTTATTCCCAGGATATCACTGGTTAGGATGTAGCCCCACCCTCTCATACTCCGTTCGGGGAGTAGAGAGTGTATTGAGTAAGTTTATAAATACTTTTGTTCTTGTCCGCCATTGCTTCCTTCTGGTCACTTACCTGGATCTTACAGTCATTCACTCCATTCTTGTCCCTTCCTCCTATAGTCTTGATTGGTTGGCCATTTCACACCGACGGCACGTCCTGGAAGCAGCATCCCTTTGAGCAAAATTTCTGGCTCCATTCCAACCTTTCAGGGCCGGGTACAAACATTCTCAAAACAATTCTCAGTCCTTATCAATTCTCCTCAAAGGCACTGCAAGGCTCTGCAGACTTTGCAATATCCAAATTGTCCTTGCATTTTTTGATGGTGTTGTCTCATCAACCATCGATCAGGTATTATGTCCATCAATCAAACTCCATTTCCTGATGACCACACTAGTTGACCACGTCAAGTAGGGTCACTCATCACCCTGACTTGAAAGTCCCAGGGCCATTGGGGTCAATATGGGAAGAACAATTTCTCTTTTAAAACAATGGGAAAAATAACTTTCTTCCAGTAGCGGCACTTCTACAATGTTCAGATAAAATAGCAAAACAACGTGTTGTTTATCTTGTTTTACTCCTGTTGATACCTGATAGTTAAAATTGTTAAAATTATAAATGCCGTAATAAAATATTTTGAAAAAAGACCAGCAAAACAACAACTGTGAATATGATGGGCCAAGAAAGTTCCTTGGGCAAAAGTCCAAATCTATAGTTAATGATAACATTGATTATATAACTGATCAATAATCAGAGCACAATCACACCTAGGATTAAATCAATGTCTACAAAGTAAGAACCAATGAAAAATAACTTTAAATATTCAATATAAGACTTAAAAGCTAGAGCAAGGCAAAAATAAAATGCAAAATACAAAACTGCAAAAATTAGTGGCTGCAGACCCTCGGCCTAACAATATAAAGACAATATTATAGGTAACAGTTAGAATAACTTTTCATTACAACAATCGGCATCTTTCAAGTTGAAGTGAAAGAGACAATCAGGAACCACAGGAGTTTTACTCTCCTATGTATCAAGATTGTTTGACTCCTTAGTGTTATTTAAGAACTTATTGTAGAATTAAATGAAACTTTATTGTACTTTGATACTTCATTACAGGTCTCAATACAAACAAGAAATTGGTTATAGGTAGTATCCGACTTGCAACACAATTGGTTCCTGGAAACCTCTGATGCACGATCAATTGCGCGAAAGACTCAGATTGGTACAACTGTGGCTTTATTACAGTCGATGCGTGCCTCCTACTGCAGCTGGTGAAATGGCTGATCAGAAGGAGGACACGCATATTTATACGGCTCCTTATGGGCGAAGCTAGCCGGCAGGGGCTACCGGCGAACCTTTAGTGCAGGTCCTACCTTACATCTGCCTGCCTGATTTAGAGTGGCGGCAAGGGCGACATCTGAAGCGTCGCTTTCTAATTGAAAGGGCAGTGTCTCGTCTACTGCGTGCATCCCGGCCTTGGCTATGTCTGATCTAATACGGGCGAATGCATGTTGTGCCTCAGCCGCAAGGGGGAATTGAGTGGACTGTATGAGTGGGCGGGCCTTGTCCGCATAGTTTGGGACCCACTGGGCGTAGTAGGAGAAAAACCCCAGGCAGTGTTTGAGGGCCTTGGGGCAGTGGGGGAGGGAAAGCTCCATGAGGGGGTGCATGCGGTCGGGATCGGGTCCCAGAAGTCCGTTTTGGACTACATAGCCGAGGATGGCTAGGCGGGTCGTGCGGAACACACACTTCTCCTTGTTGTACATAACGTTGAGGAGAGTGGCGGTGCAGAGGAATTTAGCGAGGTTTGCGTCGTGGTCCTGCTGGTCATGGCCGCAGATGGTGACATTGTCTAGGTATGGGAACGTGGCCCGCAAACTGCACCGTTCGACCATTTGGTCCATCTCCCTTTGGGAGACCGAGACCCTGTTAGTGACGCCAAAGGGAACCCTAAGGAATTGATAGAGCCGACCGTCCACCTCAAAGGCAGTGTATGGACGGTCCAATTTACGAATGGGGAGCTGGTGGTAGGCGGATTTCAGGTCAATTGTTGAGAAGACCCGGTACTGTGCAATCTGGTTGACCATCTCAGATATGCGTGGGAGGGGGTACGCATCGAGCTGCGTGTACCGATTGATGGTCTGGCTGTAGTCCACGACCATTCTGTGTTTCTCCCCCATTTTTACTATTACCACTTGAGCTCTCCAGGGGCTATTGCTGGTCTCGATGATACCCTCCCGAAGCAGCCGCTGGACTTCGGACCTGATGAAGGTCTTGTCCTGGGTGCTGTACCGTCTGCTCCTGGTGGCGACAGGCTTGCAATCCGCAGTTAGATTGGCAAAGAGGGAGGAGGGGTCAACCTTGAAGGTCACGAGGCTGCAAATGGTGAGTGGAGGTAGGGGCCCGCCGAATTTGAGGGTGAGGCTCTGGAGATTGCACTGGAAATCCAGGCCCAGCAATAGTGCAGCGCAGAGGTTGGGTAGGACGTAGAGGCAGAAACCACTGAATTCTATGCCCTGGACAGTGAGTGTGACCATGCAGAACCCTCGGATCGGGACAGAGTGGGATCCGAAGGCCAGGGAGATCCGTTGGTTGGCGGGGTGGACCGCGAGTGAGTAGCGCCTTCCCGTGTCTGGGTGTATGAAGCTTTCGGTGCTCCCGGAGTCCAGCAGGCAAGAGGTCACATGGCCGTTGATTTTCACCGTTGTCGAAGCGGTGGTCAGGTTGTGAGGATGAGACTGGTCCAGTGTCTTCGCGGCGAGCTGTGGGTGGTCGCCCGAGGTTTCTGATGTAGAGCATCGGCGACCCAAATCTGGCGTTCCAGCCCCGTGGGGGAGACAAGATGGCGACGTCCGGGGGTCCTGTAGGGAACAAAATGGCGGCGCCCATGGAGCGCACGTGGACCAAGGGGGGGGATGGCGGCGCCTACTGGCCGCACCTAGCCCTGGGAGGAGAAGATGGCGGCGCCCACTGGCCGCACATGACCTTGGGAGGAGATGATGGCGACGCCCACTGGCCGCACGTGGACCTGGGGGGAGAAGATGGCGACGCCCACTGGCCGCACGTGGACCTGGGGGGAGAAGATGGCGGTGCCCACTGATCGCACGTGGCCCTGGGAGGAGAAGGTGGTGGCGCCCATTGTGCGTTCGGCAAAGGGAAGGGGGCGATTGCGGGCATGATAGCGGCGACTGCGCGGGCCTGGCACACAGCTGCAAAGTGGCCCTTTTTACCGCAGGACTTGCAAGTGGCGGCGTGGGGCGGGCAGTGTTGGCGGGGTGCTTCTGATGACCACAGAAGTAGCAGCGGGTACCCCGGGGTGCGCGGATTGGTGGGCGCTGCAGGCGTATTGAGTAGGCAGGGCCCCAGCCGGGGGGTTCATTTGCGGGGTCCAGGAGGGATAGGACGGGTGGGCCGCGCGGCGAGCGGGGTAGGCCTGGATGTTACAAGATGCGACCGTCATGGAGAGCGCTAAAGTGTTTGTCTCCGTTAGGTCAAGTGTGGCCCCTTCCAGCAATTATTGTCAGATGGGGTCCGACGCAATCCCCGTTACGAAAGCGTCGCGCATGAGGAGATTGGAATGTTCAGTGGCCATAACAGCCTGACAGTCACAGTCCCGTACGAGTGGGATTAGAGCCTGCCAGAAGTCTTCGATAAACTCACCAGGGAGTTGAATGCGAGTGGCGAGTACGTGCCTGCCGAAGAGCGTGTTTACTTTCTGTGTGTAGTTCTCTTTTAGGAATGCCATCGCTTGCGTGTAACTCAGTTGTCCTGGATCAACGGGAACAAGATGGAGCTCAACCTGGCGTATAAGACCTGAATCTTCTGAGCTTCTGTCGGCGTGGGGTCCGCAGCGTTGATGTAAGCCACAAAACAAGCTAGCCAGTGATTAAAGTCCTTTCTGGTGTCAGGCGAGTGCAGATCCAGCTGCAGGCGAGCTGGTTCGATTCTGATATCAATTTCCTAGTAAATCTGACTGTAATAAATTGATGCACGATCAATTGCACGAAAGACTCCGATTGGTACAACTGTGGCTTTATTGAAGTCAGATGCGTGGCCTCCTGCTGCAGCTGGAGAAATGGCTGATCAGAAAGAGGACGCGCATATTTATACAGCTCCTTATGGGCGGAGCTAGCCAGCAGGGGCTACCGGCGAACCTGTAGTGCAGGTCCTACTTTACATCCCCTAGTACAGGTGCACACAGTGGTTCACCACAACCTTATCGTAAGTCAAAATGTAATGTTGGAACCAATTTCCCCATGGGAATAATGTTAAAAATGAAGGATTGGTTCTTTTAGCGGGCAAGGTATCATTTATACCAGCAAACTGCGACCTCATTTCCCATGGGTTATAGACATTTGTCCTGATGCATTCAAACCTCTGCCGGAAGCCTCCTCGAGGTACCACCTTTAAAGATAGCGCCCCCATCTGATTGAAGTTGGTTTCCAGCTTTAAGAATCCCGCCTCGCCAGAGTGACAGTGTTAACTATGCTCGCTCACTTTTTTTCTAAGAGGCTCAAGTGAGAAACCCCCCTTTCACTCTGTGTTTCTCACCAGGACTAACACGGCCATTTTTTGGTAAGATTCTGCCCACTGTGTGTAAATTGACTCCATAATTGCCCATAATAACACGAACTATACTTCAAAGTAATCCATTGGTTGAAAAGCTCTCTTGAGAAGAAAGCTGCTGCATAAATGAGCTCAAGCTGAGAAAAGGGAATATGGGGTGGCACAGTGGGTTAGCCCTGTCGCCGAGGTCCCAGGTTTGATCCCGGCTCTGGGTCAAAGTCCGTATGGAGTTTCCACATTCTTCCCATGTTTGCGTGGGTTTCACCCCCACAACCCAAAAGATGTGCAGGCTAGGTAGATTGGCCACGCTAAATTGCCCCTTAATTGGAAAGAATGAATTGGGTACTCTAAATTTTAAAAAAAGAAAAGGGAAGATGGACAATTCAAATTTAGAGGTAGTCATGAACATGAGGACGAGATTACTCAATGAATCAGTGGAATCATTCAGCTAGAAAAAACAATGAGCAATAATCAGATGGATATTTGAAGGGGTGGATGATTGAGATGTTGACACTTGCCAAATGGTCTGCAAAGTCTTATTGTGGTCCTTTTCAGCAATCATGCAAACATACCCAATTGAGAGTCAATGGGTGGGATTTTCTGTCCCGTTGGACCCATTTTCCACACAGCGTGCCCCCGCTGGCAGCTGGATCCTCCGTTCCCACAGCCAACCAATGGGGCTTCCTATTCTGGCCACCCCATGCCATCAGGAAACCCACGGGCATGGGTGCACTGCCGGTGAAGTGGATGATCCCGCTGACAGAGAATCCCGCAGATTGTCTCTATGAAGGGAGGGAAGAATTGGGACTGAGAAATGAGCATACCTTCATTCCATTGCAACCACAGATAAAACGTTTTTCTTGATTTTTCTGCATCAACAAAAATCTAAGAGAAACAAACTCCAGGAACAAAATAAACTTTGGTACTAATGTACCTTTGCTCTTGGGTATCAAGCATGCCTCTCTTCATGAAGTCCTTAATGCAAGCTCTTTGCTTTGTGTGATAATGCAAAATGGATGATAATAAATAGACAGCTTGATCTACATTTTACCCAATTCCATTGACTTCAAGTAAATAATAGGTCCAACTGATCCTATCAGTTTCCTGTTGGACAGGTTAGGCTAAAATTACCCATTGAGTCAGAGTGGAAGACTGCAATGAGGGTTCTGAGAGGAGGAGGAGCAGATGGGTGCCACAGTTGCAGTTGAAAAAGACGAAGAAAGAATCACTGGGGCATAAAGAATGACAGACAGTAAAGGAAAACCTGGGAATAGTTTTCCCAGGTAAAGATGAGAATTCTTAGATTATGTAGCAAGCTTTTTATTTGTCTCGTGTTAATTAGCAGAAGAATAAGTCTGAATGACCCTGAGTTAACTTTGGATGCCCAAAGAAACAATAAATAGAATATTTCTGGGGAGGTGATGGCGCAGTGGTACCATCACTGGACAAGTAATCCAGAGGCCCACAGTGAAGTTCTGGGGACCCGGGTTCAAATCCCACCAAGGCGGATGGTTAAGTTTGAATTCAATAATAATCTGGAATGAAAAGTCTAATGACACCATTGTTGATTGTAATTAAAAAATAAGTGAACCATCTGGTTCACTAATATCCTTTAGGGAAGGAATCCTGCCATCCTTACTTGTTCTGGTAGCAATGTGGTTGACTCTTAATTGCCCTTTGAATTGGCCTAGCCAGCCACTCAGTTTAAGGGCAATTAGGAATGGGCAATAAATGCTGTCCCAGCCACCAACACCCACATGCTATGAACAATTTTTTTAAAAACAATTGAAAGCACAATTCAAAAAATATGTAACAGGGCAAAGAAAATAACCAGTGCAATGATGATACAAGAACCATGATCATGGAAAAGGCCAGGGGTGGGATTCTCCATCATACCACACCTGTTATCTGGTGCGATGCACCCCCCATCCCACCAACAGCGGGATCCTCCATCCTGGCAGCCAGCCAATTTCCCATTGTGGCCATCCTACGCCGCTGGGAAATCAGCGGGCATAAGTGTGCTGCTGGTGAAGCGGAGGATCCTGCTGACGGAGAATCCAGCCCCAGAACTTTCAAAATGGCATGTAGTAAGATCCAATGGCAGCTTCCATACCTTTATAGCACAAATGTAAGGGGAATCAGAGATGATATGAGTCTACACAGTGATAAAATTAACATGAGCAAAAATGCAAGGAGATGAAATATGGAGAGGAAGTCAGAAAGAGAAAGGAGATAACATGGACAGGATATAATGCAGAGGCACATATCTTGGCGATTAAGGATTCCAAAAAGGATCAGCCATGAGCTTCTCCTTCCCAGAGCACTGAATATCTTACAGACATTTTCATAGACTTTACAGTGCAGAAGGAGGCCACTCGGCCCATCTAGTCCACACCGGCTCCCGGAAAGAGCACCCCACCCAAGGTCAATACCTCCACCCCATCCCCACAACCCAGCAACCCCACCCAACACTAAGGGCAATTTTGGACACTAAGGGCAATTTATCATGGCCAATCCACCTAACCTGCACATCTTTGGACTGTGGGAGGAAACCAGAGCACCCGGAGGAAACCCACGCACACACGGGGAGGATGTGCAGACTCCGCACAGACAGTGACCCAAGCCGGAATCGAACCTGGGACCCTGGAGCTGTGAAGCGATTGTGCTAGCCACAATGCTACCGTGCTGCCCCTTCGGTTGACAATAAAACAAAATGAAACATTGGAGGAAAGTTTTTTCTTAAGACCATTAAAATTAGAGAATATGGTCCCCGGAAGGGTAGGGGGATTTAGTTCAGACGGGCAGCATGGTCGGCGCAGGCTTGGAGGGCCGAAGGGATTGTTCCTGTGCTGTAATTTTCTTTGTTCCGGAGGAAAAAGTGACGCAAAAGATCGCTTTTTTCTTTGGTAGAATTCATCAAGATAGAATGGGGTGGGGAAAGTGAATTCATAGAAGTTGTAAGAGACAACTTTAGGCAAGTAACATGGCAATCTTGTTCGGAGGGCTGGTAACAGGAGCTAAAGCTTCTTTTCGATTAAGTTAAGTTAAGCAGTTTTTTCAGTAGACTTACAGATTTGCAAGCAGAGAAAAGGTTAACTCAGAATGTTTCAGAAAGACCAAGATGCCATGGACCTTTCCAAGTGATGGCTGAATAATGGGAGTGACAGAATATAGTTGTAGATCTGTTAAATGGACAGAATTCAGGGACAGCAGCCTCTTGTCCAGCTTGTATGATATCACTTATTTCACTGGTGCAAAAGGTTCGGAAGAATAAAGCTGCATCTAGAGTAGGGAAATGCAGCAAATAATTATTGGAAACACTCCATACTTGCTCATTTCTAATGACAAAGACAAATTTAATTTGTGGGAACTAATTTGCAGCAAGTTATTCTACAAAGATGTGACATAATTTCAGCAGCCTTCTCATAAGTCTACTCATAAGTCATGTATTTTTAAACTTGAAACTGCAGATCGGATAATTCCTTTAAAATAACCTATTACCAACTTGTTAAAGAGAATCATTCCAAAATTAAGGGAAATCCCACTGAAAATTAACTAGACTGATGATCGTTATGTATAATTTTCTAAAAAATTCCAGGGCAGTACATCTCTCTACAACTGTAACTGGTTTTGCTTTACTGCCCCCACCCCCTTTTGCAGATCATAGATTGGCAGTTACTGGGTATGCCAGTGGGTATGCCATGCATAGCTACTGTTAATCGTGTGCTTTGCAATGTTTGGTTAAATATTTCTCCAGAACCAATGGCTGATCCTAATTAGTCCCAGTTTGTGGCAATAATAAATTAAAATCCTAGACAATATTGTTCTAGACATTAACTAGTTTACCATATTTACCCATTACAATGTACCATTGGAAATTTAAAGAACTGTGGTCAGAAGTATACTCCTGGTGTAGGTAAATGCAGTGCAGGGAGTGCAAATTGGGCAGGATCTAGAAATAATAGGTCAGACCAGTAACCTTTGAAGGGCAGGCAGGCACACGTTCTGTCCGGCAGTGTCAAAAATATGTAGTTAATAATGTTGAAAAGCAAATTACTGCGGATGCTGGAATCTGAAACAAAAGGGAAAATGCTGGAAAACCTCAGCAAGTCTGGCAGCATCTGTAGGGAGAGAAAAGAGCTAATATTTCGAGTCCGATGACTCTTTGTCAAATTAGTTAATAATGTTATTGATTTTCAGGTCAACTGTTCTAAAGGTACATTTTTGATTTCCAACTTTGAAAGAGAGTTTAAAAGCCCTTTTCAAAATGAAGGTATTGGCAGACATCTTGGTACCTTTTTGTTTTTGTTAAAACCTTTTCAAACTCTCCGTGAACTAACACTCTCTCCAGAGGAACTGGCTATAAAGAGGCATTGAGGTGCACAGATTCCTCCGGGGATCCACAGAATCCATAAATTCACTATGGTACAGAAAGAGGCCTTTCAGCCTATTGAGGCACCACCGATCCTCTAAAGGAGCACCTTATCTAAGCCCACAACCCTGCCCTATCCTCGTAACCTCACCTAACCTGCACATCCCTGAACACTAAGGGACAGTTTAGAGTGGCCAATCCACCTAGCCTGAACATCTTTGGACTGTGGGAGAAAACTGGAGCACTTGGAGTAAACCCACGCAGATACAGGAAGAACATGCAAACTCCAAACAGTCGGTCAAGGCCGGAATCGAACCCAGGTCCCTGGCGCCGTGAGACAGCAGCGATAACCACTGTGCCACCATACCTATTAATGTCCATTGATTAATGTCCATTAATGGATATCTATTGAATCTTCTAAAATGTGTAAAAATCCATTGGCTTTGGAGAAAATAGGAGACAGGAAGGGATTTGAAAGAGCCTCCCTGTAATCCACTTCTGTGTCCGGTGGTACAAAGATTAATCTAAATTAACAAAGCAGCCATTTTGTGTAGGTGTGACAAAGAGAGGTGGCAGAAGCCAGGTGTGCAGAACTCCAAGGAAGGACTCTGAGAAACATCATCAGAGAAGGTTTTCGATCAAGGCAGAACAAAGGGGAAGGTCTCCAGAAATCAACTGTCGCGCTGCTGAAATGAATCTCTATGATCTCCGAGTGTCATAACTGCAGGACTAGTGAGCAACGAGAAACCTTCTCTCTCTCTCCCAAATATTGCTTGGTCTGCTGAAAAGGCAAACACTAACTAACTGACTACAGAAGCCATTGCAGCTGCTGGACATAACTCTTCAACTTCAACCCTTCACTCCAGACAGACAACACTTCAACTGCAAGCTATAAGCCTGCAACAATATCTTAAAGGAAGGAACTGAATAAGTATCTTGATAAGTAGGTTTTATCCTTATCAGCGTTCAACATTTGTATGTATTCAGTTAGGTGGTTTGTATAGTAATTTTGTAACAAATATACCTCTAACTTGTTTAAAGCTTAAGCTTTGCCGTTGGTTTTTTCAATTGAATCACTTAAAAGGGGGTCACATAAACACATACGGATTCTTCGCTCACAGACCACTTTGAGGAAATACCCTTTTAATATGGTTGTGACAATCAGAAAAAAGATGGCCAATGGTGCCAGGGAAGATGAGGCCATCTTGAATACTGTCCCAACTGGTAACCTGAGCCAGCATTTCCATCCCACTCCACCTGATGATGGTGAGCTGAGCATAGCTAATGCGTAGGTCAGTTCAGGAGTACAAGTATGTCACAGCTGGGGCCACGGGTTAAGATTCAGATCTGGAGCAGCTCCAGGCACACAATCATGCACAGCTGACTCATAAAAGGGTGATTGATGAGCGAAGGTGGACATGTCGGATAACCAGTAAGAGGGGGGGGGGGGGGGGGGGGGGTTAGGAGTGTTGATGGCAGGAGAGCACGTGATGAAACCTCCAAGAATATGTCCAGAATTGGCAACCCTACTGAAAAAGACACGCTCATGAGCTGACCCTGCCACCACCCACGTATCCCCTGTAGGATCCAACCAGACCTCTGCAGTTCCCAGTCCCACACCTTTAGATATTGGCAGAGAAGAAGATGTTGTGGCCCTCTATATGCGTTTTCCTTTTGTAAGCTGGGAAACCCATTTGTAAGAAGCTGATGTGCCAACGTGCATTATTCACTACACATTAACCTCTTAAAACCGAACACCCTCCTTAATTATAAAATATACACGATGCGCCGCTGTGCTTAGTTGCTTTATAACATTTGCTGCGGGACCAATTAAAAAAAATGCTGAGCAGACTAGTCTTCAAAGCTGATTGCTCGTGCAGCGTGTCCCCTTGCTGCACAGCTCGCATTGACAATATGTTACCAAATGTAGCCTCCCCGCCAAAGTGGAGAGTTACACTTTGCAGAGTGCAGAGCTGGGGGATTCCCAGGGCGCTCTCGGCAATGGAATGGCGAACAATAATGAGGCCGGTGCGCCCGCAGCGCCTCCAGCTCCCTGAGGGCGCGCGCTGGGAGGAATCCGGGCCCAGTTCCCTCCAAGTGGTCCTGGTGGCCGAGTTCCGCTCGCTTCTGTGACGGCGATCGACTTTCCGTAAAAGCGGAGGGCGAAAAATCACCCGCCTCTTCAATGTCAGCTTTCAAATTCGTAACGGCACTTTCAGTCTGAGCGGCTGGAAAATCACACAGTCGAGTGGAACTTGCGAGGAAACGAGGGCCATTCATGGAAAGCAGAATAGAGAGCAGCCACTGAGGGGGAAGTTCACTCATCCCCTGTCAGTATGTGTGTGTGTGAGTGAGTGTACCTTCTTCACCCCACACATCTCCAGCCGTGCCTTGCACTTGTAATAAGGCATTAAAACCCCAACACCGTTCTATCTCACTTTCTCCAGTACCTGCCCTGGAGCATTGCTTTATTTAATTATCTCTCTGGAAGGGTTGTGGTTGGAACGTGGTGACAATTTCTTCACATTCCCTGCGTATTCTGCCTTGTTATTTTTTTTAAGTTTCACTCCATGTTTCGTATTGGGTGGCAGTGCCTGGTGGGGTTTCAGCCTGGAAAATTGCTCATCCGACAACCCACCCAGAGGCTGCCCTCAAAACCCCAGCGCGAAGCTCAAGTGGGCCGAGAGCGGAGGCTGTTTGTTCCCATCTCATTTCGGAGAGTTGTAACTCCGAAATGGAGCCAGTACCGTGCTAGTGGCTAACTCAGCGGTAGAGCTCCCAAACATTCCCCCAGTTCAAAGATGAAATATTAGAGGACGCAGTCTCTCGCAAACGTCTAGAAAATCTTCCTTTTCTGCACGCAAAGCGGTCTCCATCGCCCTGTCTTCATACAATCATGTGGGACAGAAGGAGGCCATTTGGCCCATGGAGTCTGCACCGACCCTACCTGGGCCCAATCCCCCGCCCTTTTCTGTAACCCCACCTAACCTGCACATCTTTGGACTGTGGGAAGAAACTGAAGAACCCGGAGGAAACGCAGGCAGTCACGGGGAGAATGTGCAAACTCCATACAGTCAACAGGATTGAACACGGGTTGCTGGACTATGAGAGCAGTACTAACCACTATGCCACCGTGCAGCCTGATACAAGATCCGATTTTATGAATGTGTGCTTCTGGCTTGAACCTTTGTGGATTGACAACTATGGTTTTCTGAAATGTATGGCTACTAGGTGAGAGCCAGACCCTCCAGAATTGGCCTGGTGTCTCCAGAAATTGAAAATCAATCTCCAGGACACAGCGGTGGTGCAGCCCTGGAGAAAAATCATCTGCGCATTAAAAAAGATAGCTCTTATTTTTTCAGGAATAAGAGTAGGCCTTTCGGCCCGTCAAGCCATTTAATTTGATCATGGATGATTGGACACTTCAGTTCCTTTTACACCCAGTATCCCCATAACCCATTACATTATTGTTCATCAGAAATCTATCAATCTCTACCTTAAACCTACACAATGACTGAGCTTACACAGTCCTCTGGGGTGAGAATTCCAAAGACTCATAACCCTCTGTGTAAAGAAATATCTCCTCATCTCAGGAATGGAGAAGGCTTGAGACAGCAACAGAGACAGGGTGACAGCAAGACTGTCAGGCTGGGGTATCAGCCGAGTTGTAATAATGACTTTTGGGCTCTCTAGCCATCAACTCGCACCCACCCCCTTCCACACCCCATATCCTCTTCTTACCCTTTCCATTACTTCACTGCCCCTTCCATGCCCTCATTCATCCACCATACTCACTTCCACTGTGCACAGAACCATTGAACCACTGGCAAGTCTTGAAAATTTTTCAAATGCTGAAATTTACAACATATGCAAACATGCATCGAAAATCTCCTTTGGCAAGAACTGTTCATTTCACACGTCTTAATTTTTTTGCATATAAACACAGTCATTGAAAAGTTCTCTTCAAAGAAAGATCAGGGACGGGATTCTCCATTTCTGAGACTAAGGGCACGATTCTCCAGACTCACGAAAAATCGGGAAATTGGCAGGAAAAACGGGCGCGTTTGACGACGGTCGGGAAGGGTCCATTTCCCGACGTATTCACTTCCGGGAAATGGGCTAGTAACGCGGCCGAGTCAATTACGTGCGCCATTATGACGGAACGCGGCGACGGCACGAACACGCCAACGTGACGCCGCCCAACGCCGTAAAAAGGCGCGGGCGAGCACAGAATCTGTCGGCCATGATGTCGGAGCCCAGGAGAGCTGCCCCTCGGTTTGTTGAGGCTGATGTGGAGGCGCTGCTCGATGCCGTCGAGCAGAGAAGGGTCATCATCTGCCCGCGTAGAGGGCATCGCCAACCTTCCGGAGTGGTACGCCAGGCCTGGCGTGAGGAGGTTGCTGCCATTAGTGCAGAGCAATGCAGGAAAAAGCTGCACGACCTCACCAGGGCTGCCAGGGTAAGTGCCAAGAGGGTGCCCCCTGGTCACAACCATCCCTCCCCCCCTTAACTTAATCACCCACCTGCCCCCCTGGCACAGGGGGTGGAGGGGGATTGGGGCAGAGTTATTTGAGGGTGGTTCACAAAGTTGTCACAGACCCAGTGCTCTGGCCTCCGTGGAGAGATGCAATGGTCTTATGACAACTTCACCCCCAAACTGTGCCAGTATCTGAACGGACTGCTGATACCTGCCGTATTGTAATGATCTACCTATATCCCCTCCCCCAACAGGTCAAGTCCGCTCACAACACCCGTGAGCGGCACAAGACTGGAGGGGGTTCGCCCAACCTGCACCCCCTGACCACATTTGAGCTGAGGGCACTAGACCTTGTTGAGGGGCCTGGCACCCGGGAAGTCGCGCTATGTGAGGTTGGCGGATCTGCAGCAAGTGAGACAACCCTCCTTGACAAACACCCACCCCTCCCCCATCCTCTGTCCTTTTACACACCCTGCCCACTTGGACACCTTCCCCATCCTCTGTCCCTTCACACACCCTGCCCACTGGGACCGTCCAGCGGCTGGCCGAGCGAATCTAAATAGCCCGTTTCATTCTCTTCCCTAGGACGTGATGCCGAACGACCAGGGCTGTCTGGCTGCAGACGGACACAGGCATCTTCCGCCACCTCACCTGGGGCCGAACGACAGAGTGTGCTTAATCAGCGGGGAGTCCCATCCTCCCCAACCCAATCTGCGGAGCAGGACGCCCAGAGGGTGGCGATACCAGAAGCCACAGAAATGGCCAGCGAATACCCTGCGGACTCTCAGCGGCCCCATACCATAGAGGAGGCGTTAAATACAGACGACCTCGGGCTTGCGGCACTGCTATCTCCCACACCATCCATCATCCCAGAGACACTCACCCCGGTTGGCCTATTTAGTGATGAGGCTCCTGGGTCACAGTCTGGTTCGCACATCACAGCTGAGCAGGTACAGCAGGTGGAGGTCGGAGCAACCGAGGGCCCGGACTCGCGGAGGCCAGACCAGGCCCAGCATGCAGCTGGCTCCCAGACGTTTTCTGAGTTCCTGGGGTTTCTCAACCCACCCGCACAGCCGATGCATCTCGAAACCCAGGGACACAATGACGGGATGAGGGCTGTTTTCCTGGCTCTGCATACGCTGTTAGAGGAGTCGAACCGCGTCCACGAGCAGGGAGTGGTGCCGCTCATGGCAGAGACCCAGGCTGACACCGCACGGGTGGCATCCGCGGTGGAGGCGATGAGTCAGGTTATGCAAGACATTGGGGTTAATGTGCACGCGTCATCCTCGGCCCTGGACAGGGTTGCCCTCTCACAGGCAGCAATGCGCCAGAGCCAAAACGACATTGCCGGTGTGCTGCGGGCCTTGGCCCAGTCTCACCAGGTCATGGCCCAGTCGCAGCAGTCAGTCGCCGAGAGCATCAACCGCCTGACACACGTGCTGGATGGCGTCGTGCACTCACAGGTTGAGGTCGCACAGTCCCTGGCGGGAATGTCTAACTCCCTGGACTCCACGTCTGAAAACCTTCGGATCCTGGTCGATACCGTTGCAGGCCTCCAGGACTGGCAGCACCAGGTGTCGGTGGCACGGCGGGGCACCTCCCCGCTTGCACCTCTCTCCCAAAGTGAGGCCCGGGGGCCACCGGGCTCCCCGAGGGAGGAGGAGGTTTCGGGGCCGTCCCATTAACTCCATCACGGGACGTCCCGGAATACTCGGCCTCCCCCCGTCCCATCCCTGGTGCATCGGGTGGGCAGCAGGCAGAGCAGGGTGGCACAACGTCACCCGAGATGCCCGCAGAGCAACCTGGCCCATCAAGGCCGGGTCGCCCCAGGAAACGCTTGCCAAAGGAGAAACAAGTCGAAGGGGGCGATTCGCAGCAGTCCTCCTCCACTCCTGCTGTATCATCTGGAGAATCACTTAGATGTAGTGGTAGGGACCGTAAGGCAACAAAGAGAGACACTGAGTAAGTTAGCATGGGTGAAGGGCACAGTTTAGTTCTGGGGCTAGGGCACCTGTAAATGTTTGTTCACATTAAACGCACTGTTCCACCTTACTTGTAATACCGTGTGATTGTTCCACAGCCACAGGAATCGTGATGGTGACCAAGTGTCGCTGGGGTTGACGAACGGTCAAACTTCAGTGCCGGGTGTGCAGTCCCTGCCGCTCCCCCCACCCCCTCCCACAGGTAGCCCACGCGGGCACGTGATGGAGTGTCCATGACGAACTCAGTGGCCACCAAGGCGGATGGTTCAGCTATTGCCATGGGTCAGACTCTCTCTAACGATTCTGAGCTCACCGCTCTTCGCAAAGCGGGCTGTCATCATTCCACATGGCACTGATCACACCCGCTGACACAGCCATCAATGTTGTGCCATACCGTCTGGACCCAGTGGTAAGGGTGATATCGAAGTGGAGCACTGTACACTGAGAGGGAGTGGTGGGGGGGGGGGGGGGGGGGGGGGGGGCTGTGGTGGTGGCAGTTATGTGTTGACCCTCTGCACGACTAGCGATGCAGGCGGTGGTTTGGTGTTCAGCGGGGACGTCACATGCGACGCGTGAACCGTGCTGCCACCAAGGCGTCGCGTGCCCGCCGTCCTCGCCGGGTCTGTTGTGCCGCCTCCTGGGCATCACCAGCACCTGGGTCGTGTCTGCGTGCTGCGCCCGCCACTCCGCCAGCCTCCTCCTCCTCCTCCTCCTCTGTGCTGGCACCACTGCCACTGGTTTCTCCCTACGCCTCCTGCAGCAGGTCATCTCCCCTCTGCATCGCGATGTTGTGCAGCGCACAGCAGACCACAACAATGCGAGCGAACCCTTTCAGCCTGGTACTGCAGGGCCCCTCCGGAGCGGTCCAGGCACCTGAATCTCATCTTCAGGAGGCCAAGGCAGCGCTCCACCACACCCCTGGTTGCTGCATGGGCATCGTTGTATCGTGTTTCCGCATTGGTCTGAGGCCTCCGTATAGGCGTCATCAGCCAAGACCTCAGCGGATAACCCCTGTCGCCTAGCAACCAGCCCCTCAGCCGGGGGGGGACGTCCCTCAAACATCGCAGGGATGAACAACTGCGCCAGTATGTAGGAGTCATGCACACTACCTGGGAACCTTGCACAGACATTCATGATCCTCATGTGGGGGTCGCATACCACCTGGATATTCATGGAGTATGTCCCCCTTCTGTTTGTGAACACGTCCCTGTCCCCTGCAGGCGGGCGCATGGGGACGTGAACACAATCGATTGCCCCCTGCACCCTCGGTATCCCGGCCACTCTGGCAAATCCATGAGCTCGTGAGTCTTGACTTGCTTGGTCCTCGGGAAAGGTGATGTAGATGTTAGCAATGGCATAGAGGGCGTGGGTCACATCCCGGATGCACCTGTGCACCGATGACTGGGAGATCCCGGAGACGTCCCCGCTCGGAGACTGGAAGGAGCCGGTAGCATAGAAGTTAAGAGCGACCGTCACCTTGATGGCAATCGGGATCGCGTGTCCTCCCCCCGTTCCACGTGGGGCGAGGTGCGCAACGAGGTGACAGATATGTATCACCGTCTGCCTACTCAGCCGGAGTCTCCTCCTGCAGGTAATGTCCGTCATTGTTAGGAAAGAGACCCGGACACGGTACACCCTCGGCCTTGGTCGTCGCCACTGGCGCCGTGGCTTCACCCTCACTCTCTCCTCTTCCTCCTCCTCCTCCTCCCCATGCGGCTCGACGACTGGCAACTCCTCAGCCCGTCCCTCTGCTGCTGCAGCTGGCCCTGCATCCACTGCGGGTTGTGGCTGTGGATGCTGCTGCATCGCCAAATGCAGTGCAGCGGCCCCAACCACTGCGCAGAATATAGCCGTTCTATTCACAGACATTTTGCTAACCTACAGAAGGGTGGTGGGGGCAGAGAAACGGGACATGTTAGACGGAGGTTAGTCTACACCTCGGCAGCCGCCTGCCACGGGCTACCTGTGTGTCCCAGTGGCCTGGACGTGCTGCTGACACGCGGGCAGCCTAACCCCTGGTCACTTTCTGCATCCAACGGGCAGTAAACTATGTCCTCCTCACGGGTGCGTCAGTGGCCTGTGGCCGTAAGCCACAGGGCAAACAGCGGCCTTGTCCTTGTGACCGGCACGCCATGGCATGGTGGCAGACATTTTGTTACGGGGTTGGACGGCTCACTCGCTCACTCTCTACCTACCCCCCCCCCACTCCCACTCCCCCTCCCCCTCCGTCTCCCCCACTCCCCCCTCCGTCTCCCCCACTCCCCCCTCCGTCTCCCCCACTCCCCCCTCCATCCCCCCCACTCCCACTCCCCCTCCGTCTCCCCCACTGCCCCCCTCCATCTCCCCCACTCCATCTCCCCCACTGCCCCCCTCCATCTCCCCCACTGCCCCCCTCCATCTCCCCCACTCCCCCCCCATCTCCCCCACTGCCCCCCTCCATCTCCCCCACTCCATCTCCCCCACTGCCCCCTCCATCTCCCCCACTCCATCTCCCCCACTGCCCCCCTCCATCTCCCCCACTGCCCCCCCTCCATCTCCCCCACTCCCCCCCCATCTCCCCCACTGCCCCCCTCCATCTCCCCACTCCCCCCTCCGTCTCTCCCACTGCCCCCCTCCATCTCCCCCACTGCCCCCTTCCATCTCCCCCCCTCCATCTCCCCCACTCCCCCCTCCATCTCCCCCACTCCCCCCTCCGTCTCCCCCACTGCCCCCCTCCATCTCCCCCACTCCGTCTCTCCCACTCCCCCCTGCTCTGGACCCCCCTCCCATTCTCAGGGATGCCTTCCCCGTTGTGGCCAGACTCGAGCGGTGCGCTGAGCGGTGCGCTCACCTCCTGGAAGCAGTCGTCAGCCAGCTCAACTGGTTGATGAACTTAAAAAGCAGGTGTGTTTCACGCCATGTAAACAGTGCGCGATTAAGTCGGGACTTCGGCCCATCCGGGCCGGAGAATAGCGGGGGGCCCAAAAACTAGCGATTCTGGTCGTGTCGGGGGCGCGTTAGAGGCGTTTGGCGGGAATGGCGACTTGGAGTCTATGCGGGGTTCGGAGAATAGCGGGAGGGCGTCGGACCAGCATCGCCGTAAAAATTTGCGACGCCCGCTATTCTCCGATTTTTCGTAAGTCGGGAGAATCGCACCCTAAGTGTTTATCCCAACACAAAATTTGTGGACTTTCACGACAGCAAAACTAGCGCCGAATCTTGATCGATTCAGCGACCATGCAGGGGCTAGCACCGGCGCCACATGGAACACAATTGATTCCAATGAAAAACGGTGTGGGATTCACGGGGTCAGTGATTGACACTCAGTAGGCTGACAAACTGCAGCGGCATATACACATTATAATCCCCACTCACACTCATCCAGTGTGACAACAAGATGGCACTGGTTGCGCTGCAGTGCGCCCGTCCAGCTGATGGGTTCGCCTGGGGCCAGAGAGCACCTGCGGGAAGACCTGTACGTTCATGGTCCTAAAGTTCACGGTGGGCTGTTAGCGGCGTGTGCAGCTGCATGGCTGCCTTTCCAGCTGCGGCAACGGTGTTCCATGCCCATCCACCCTGAGCCCACAACCCAGCTCTTAGTGACCCCTGACTACTCCCCCCTGGCCCTGGCAGAATCCCCTGGCCAGAGGCACAACTGTCAGCACACTATGGCGATGTTGGACACTTTCTCTCTCCATCAGTAGCCACAACGCCAGTTTCATGATTTCTAAATGCACAAGTGATCCTCGCCGTCGGGAATTCAGCTCGTCAGAGGCAGAGAATCGCGGAGGCTCAGGAGAATACTGGGTCAGGCCGGCTAATGATATGCAAACGATGTTTACTGTACATGCAATATGGAACGTATTGAGGCCGTTGTTGAGGCAACAGAAAATTGCAATTTGGCGTCAAATCTGAGCCTACTGTGATTTTAGCATTAGAATCTATTCTCTGCCCAATCGTGTTCATTACATGAGCAAAAATGTCAATCAAACACTCCTCTACAAACTGTCTCAACCTTACCTATAGGGCTGAGTGCATCAGCCATTCTTGGAGCTCAGCCAAGCATTTATAATGAGACCATGATGTAAAACAGGACATCAGTTTAAACTGTTTCTGGAGATACAGTTGGTGGATGATAAATTACTGTTAGTTTTTTTTTCCTGTCTTGAAACATGGGTTCTCCATGCTTCATGACTCTTCTGATGTGCTGTGAGCCACGTCTTCCGACAAAACAGACCTGACTCCATCAAAATTGTGGAGAGCAGGTTAAAATGCCCATCCCCACAAAGGAGCTGGCAAGGGTGGGAGTGCTGCATGTGATCTCATTTCCCACATTCTTGCGCTGGCAAAATTGGGAATTGAGATTGGAATTCTGGAATTGGGCCCCACCCACCATTTTTATAGACTCCCTGACTTGGCCCAATTCCATGAAAGTCTGCACCTTAGTTCCTCTTCAGCGAACATGAGGATACCTCAAAACACAATTTTTCATGACTGCGGTTAAGTTTTAAATAACTTTCCAGGAGCTGAACATTCATGCTGTCTTGCCAGGGCCACTAAATATAAAATTGGATAAACAGGAATTGCAAGTGTGATCATCCTTTGCTATCTCCCTTTGTGTGAATAAAAATTCCGATATCTAAGTTTATTTGTGTCTGTACCAGTACACAAATTTGCCTAGAGAGGTCTACAGTTTCAATGAGAAGTAACCAGTCTCTGTGACTCATGCTATTGTCTGTGTTTAGGAAATGATTTGGTCAAAATAGACAAATAAGAACCGACTTTTCCAAATGCCTGCTACAGATGGGGGATCCTATTCTCTGAGAATGTATATTGGAAAATCACTACCATTTCCTTTCCTTGGGGTCCATCCTTTAAATTTCCCAATGTGTACTCCCAATGCCTGTTATGTGGCAGCAAGTCAATCCTACTTTCCCTCAGTGGTTGGCACATTTCTGGATACGCTTGAGGGAAGGATATTAATAACCTACAGTGCAATCACAAGCAGTTCCTTGTGACATTCAGGCCTGCAATTGCTCATCCAGCAAGTTGAGAAGAGCATACAATGGCCAAATGTTCACAAACCAGGAAGTGGGCGGAACAGAGATGAAATAATATTCATCCTGTATCACCACTTCCTTGAACAACTTCTATAAATGATAAAAGCGAAGCAGATTAGATACACGGATCAAAGGTGTCCATAATTTGACATCAATTGACATACGTTCAGAGAGTTTGAAAGAATGGTCAATGGAAAATTGAAAGTGTACACTGGTACACTCTTATAGTTAAGGCATGTTGTTGGGACAGAAGACTGTCTCTTTCCCACATGTAGCCACACTATATATGATCTGGAAGTAGTTGAGGTTGACACTGGGGTCCAAAGTGGAAAAGTATTCAATTTCTAACACTTTCTTTTTCATTAACACAAAAATGTACAGGAAGCACAACGTTTTCAAAAAATAATAGAAGTATCTCAATTCTTGAACAGCTGCACAGTTCAACATATGGGCGGACCTTCGAGGAGACAGAAAGAAGATCAGCTTGAAAGTTTCCCAATTTCATCTGCACTTGGTGAAGAGAAACTGTTAATTAGGGAATTATGAGACTTCCGGTGACGGTGATGTGCTGAGTGGATGCACATCAGATGGCTCTCTTCCAGACCAGAACCAAATAGATACTTTTAGGCGAATTTTGCCCAAAGGTTTGAAGGCATATTAACCTCAACGGAGACAAGAAAACAACCACAAAAAATGTCAGCAAACGGGAGCTTGAGGGGTCGAAGAGATGGTAGAAGTTGCGGAAAGGGCCAGGGGCAACAGGGGGATGAGCCAGCGGACCCACGAGGTGAGGGGCCACGACCACCCAGGAGAGAGGGAGACCATCGATCCGAACATCAGCCTCCCCTCCACCATCCGGAGACGGATGGAAGACTTTCCTCATGAAGCAGCTGACCGCCATGAAAGAAGTGATCAGGTTTGAATACCAAGTGGCGGTCAAGGTGGTGGTGACGGAGGCGATGGTCACCTGCAAAAGACAATCGTCGGGTTGGAGAAGAAAGTGGAGGCGCAGGAGAGGATAATTCACGACCTCGAGAGAGCCTCGATGGACCACAGCGACAGGATTGTCGCCCTGGAAGCAGAAGTGAAAAGGTTTGTGGAGACCCAAGAGAGTTTATAGGGGAAAGTTGAGGACCAGGAGAACAGGTCCCGACGACAGAATATTCGGATTGTGGGCCTGCCAGAAGACATCGAGGGTAAACACCTGATGGGCTATGTCACCCAAACGTTGGGACTTTTACATAGGGGACCTTGGGCGAATTGATGGAAGACCTACCTGGAACTTCTAACGGGACAGGAACTCAGACACCTCCAAATGAAACACTTTCTCCGCCAGGAGACGGCAAGAGCCTCATGCAATTTAAAGTGGTGCACAGAGCGCACCTTAGCAGAAACCAAATGAACAGGTTCTTCTTGGAGATGGAGGCTAAATGCGAACAGTGCCAGGGAGGCCCAGTCAACCATGCCCACATGTTCTGGGCTTTCCCCAGACTTGTCCAGTTCTGGACAGCCTTCTTCGAGGCAATGTCCAAGGTTGTGGGGGTGAAGGTGGAGCCGTGCCCGAGAGTGGCAGTCGTCAGGGTTTCAGACCAGCCAGAACTACATATGGGGAAGAGAGCCGACGCCCTGGCTTTTGCTTCCTTAATCACAAGCCGGAGAATCCTGCCCGGCTGGCGATCAGCAGCATCACCCACAGCTGCAGATTGGCTGGCGGACCTGGCGGAATTTCTCCACCTGGAGAAGATCAAGTACACCATCTGAGTGCTGAACCAGTTTCCACAAAGCTTGGGGGCTATTTGTCAGCCTGTTCCAAGACCTGTTCGAAGCCAACAGCGACTTGGGAAAGACGGGGAGATGGGGGCGAGCAGACAAGAACGCACGCAACGAGGAGGAGCAAAGGGGGAAGGGGGGGAGTAGGTGAGGAGGGAAGCCAAGGGAGTCACAGAGAGAAAAATGGGGCAAAAGGGAGGAGGGGAGGGGGCAGAAAGTTCTCCTCCCCACCAAACCCACTGAGACAACAACAAAAACTGCAGAAAAGAAGAGCGGAACTCAGTAGTATGATACCAGGGGGGATGAGGGGGCTACCAATGGGGGGGGGGGGGGGGCGGGGGGGGGGAAAGGGTAGGTGGGAAGAATATAGGTTATAAAGTGTGTAAAAGGGGCAGCACGGTGGTACAGTGAGTTAGCACTGCGGCCTCACGGCGCCGAGGTCCCAGGTTCAATCCCGGTTCTGGGTCACTGTCCGTGTGGAGTTTGCACATTCTCCCCGTGTTTGCGTGGGTTTCGCCCCCACGACCCAAGAATGTGCAGGGTAGCTGGATTGGCCACGCTAAATTGCCCCTTAATTGGAAAAAATTAATTGGGTACTCTAAAAAAAATTTTAAAGTGTGTAAAGAAGAAATTATACATGTAAATATCAGGTGCACTATTTGTTAAATTCTTACTCTGTAAAAAATTAAGAAATTACAATAAAAATATTTTTTTTTAAAATAGGGAATTATGTTATGGAACGCCACCATGTGCTCCCTTACATTGTTTCAGTGCCTGAAAATCTTTATTGAAAAGAACCCTTAGCAACAAAGAGGAATTACTGTTAAAGGCCCAGTTACAGGGCAGTACAGGGGATAGAGCTACTACAGAAACATCTCAGAATAGTCTAAAATACTTATAGCAGCATTTGCCTGATGTCATCAGAAGTGACAGATTTGGTGCGCAGTAATATCAAATATGGAAGTGGAAAATACAAATCTAATAGGGTATTCCTGCCAGACATAAGTCTTGCCGAAACATCTTATTGAAACAAACCAAATAATTAGTAATGACTAACATATCTTGTGCCATGATGACATGAATTGTAGATCTCTTTGTTTGGAAATAACTGTTGCAATCCTGATACCCTAAATTATTCATGTAAAAGTCTGATGAGCTGACAGTGAGCAAAATTAATGAAATGAAATTGCTTTTTGATGCACCAGGATGTGAAGTCTGTCAATGAAGGAATGCACAACAGCAGAAGAGTGGCACACTAATCATTTATTATGCAAGTCATCCTCTGTCATGCATCTGACCCATTTGGCACAAGTCCTATCCCGCTATCTGATTTTATTCATTTATAACCTTTATTGTCACAAGTAGGCTTAAATTAACACTGCAATGAAGTTACTGTTAAAAGCCCCTAGTCGCCACATTCCGGCACCTGTTCGGGTACACGGAGGAAGAATTCAGAATGTCCAGTTCACCTAACAGCACGGGCGCGATTCTCCCAGAGGGGGAGAAATCGTAAGGCTGGCGTCAAATCCGGGCGGGTTTGACGCCAGCCCCCCCCTCCCCGACCGGGAACCGATTCTGGTCCCCGGTCGGGGCTAGCATGCCGCCGCCGTAAACTCCGGCATCGCGGGCTTACGAATTTCGTTAAGCCCGCTTGCCAGAGTTTGCGCCGGCTGACACGTCATATGACGTCAGCCGCGCATGCGCGGATTGGAAGACTCCAACCCGCGCATGCGCGGATGACGTCATCGCGCATTTGCGCGAAACCCGCGCATGCGCGGGCCGGGATGCCCCTCAGCCGCCCCGCGAAGTGATACAGCGGGGCGGCGGAGGGACAAAGAGTGCACGGGCATCGGACCCGCTGCCCGCGATCGGTGGGCACCGATCGCGGGCCCATGGCACCCTTGGCACGGCCGTGGTACTGCCGTGCCAATCGGTGCCATGGTTTTAAAAATCGGCACTTTACGGCCGTTTTTACGAACGGCCAGACCAGGTGTGTTTGCCATTCGTAAAAACAGCCGTAAAGGGCTTGGAACTCGGCCCATCGGACAGCTGAGAATCGCTGCTGGCCGTAAAAAAACGGCGGCAGCGATTCGTATCGGTAGTCGGGCGTGGGGGGGGGGGGGGGGGAGAATAGCGGGAGGGCGTCGGACTAGCGTGGCCGTAAAATTTTACGAGCCACGCTATTCTCCGCACCGTCGTGAGTGCGGAGAATTGCGCCCCACATCTTTCGGGACTTGTGGGAGGAAACCGGAGCACCCGGAGGAAACCCACGCAAACACAGGGAGAATGTGCAGACTCCGCACAGATAGTGACCCAAGCCGGGAATCGAACATGGAACCCTGGAGCTGTGAAGCAACAGTGCTACCCACTGTTCTCCCATGCCAGCCTGGTGTGCTACCATTAGATTATTGTGCAATCATACACACAATTGCCACTCATGCTGTCAGCTATTCACACAATCACTCAAAACCACCTCTGCTGGGTGAGACATGTCATTTGTGTGCCTGACGCCAGATTCCCTAAGCACCTGTTCCATCCAGCTCTCGGTTGCAGCATGAGACTCCCTGGTGGACGATGGAAATGCTTTATGGACATGCTCGAAGTATCCCTGAAAAAAATCAAACATTCCTACCAACTCATCCCTGGCTGGTGACTTACCAAAATGGAAAAAGTTTCTTTGGGAAGGCATCAAACACATTGGGAGACATAATCGTGAGCACGCCAATCATCACGCCTGCTCATCCCTTCAAGCACGAACTGTGCTGCATGTGACAGTCTGCAGATTGCACATCACACTTATATCAGACATTTAAGAACCCATCAAACTAGAGTGAAAGCAAGTCATTCTGAGGAAATATCTAAGAAGCATTCCCATACCATTGTTTTTATTAATTACTTTCTGCATACAGAGTTTCTCTTTGATGTGCCAGTGGGAATGTTAGAAGTGGGGATGCAAAATCTGAGACCAAGTTGGAACACAGAATATGTATCAGGTTCAGTACCTGTTTCTTCAAATGATTGATGGATTCACATATTATTTGGCAAGTTCCTCTGAATCACAACATTGTTGGATGCCTGACAAAAAAAGTACAGCTTCAAACTGACTTCCCATCTTCAGAACACAGATTCTTAAAACTGTGTATCACTGGTTTTCCAAGTGACAACGAAGATTTAATTTGATTAGCCACTTTTTTTAAAAAGCTATGTTTATGAAGGTTTTATCTTTTAGAGAACAGCACAACAAAATTACAAAAGAATACATTGCCATGGTCAAGGGAAAAAAAGGATTCAGCATACATGAGTACAGAGAGAGACAGGAGAACAACATCACACCGAGCCCGATACAATCATTAGACATAACTAGATACTTATACAGCCCCACCAGAGACTGGGGGTGAAACAGGATGAGGGCATGAAAAACATGGTAAAAAATGGTGCACATCTCCCATGTCATGCAAGTCTGCAACCACCATGAGAAATCAGGAGAACTTTTTGTGCCATGTTCAAGTGCGCACCAAAGACCCTCTCCTTGAATCTAGAAGCAGCAAAGGCACCAACTCCCCACCGCAGCCTTCTCTTCTCGGACACCAGGCCCATCTGCACCCATGTAGGAGCCAAGGTCAGATTCATCATACCAACCCTTACAAAAAACAAAAGAAACTGCGCAAAAAAAAAAGTTCTAAGGGGAGTTACATATTTCCATACAACGCAACTGAATCCCAATCCAAGGTGCAGAGTAGAACCAACATCATTCCATACAATTGTGCAGAGAGGATTATGATCAGACCTTCGGAGCCTCCCAAGAAGGGAAAAGAAGGAAGGGCTAGAACTGCCAGAATTAACCCACAGGATAATAAGGAATCGGTACCCAACACAGGCCCGCCAATCACACACCAATGAAGAGGAGAACAAACCTCACAACTGAACAAAAAGGCATCCCACCCCCAATCGGAACAACAGAATATATACCAAAGCACACGACCCAGCTCATCCCCAGGCCCCTGTGCACCTGAGAAACAAAACCCAATCTCTCAGGATGTCCCTAATATTGCTTTCAAGAAGGGCCATCCCAAGCTCCCAGGGGCAGCAAGATACCAGCCACAGCATTGAACTGGCTTCACCCAACACATCCCGACACACAGGAAACTATACCCAAGGACCTCCAACACATCCCAAAACCTGCACCCGCAGCTGAACCTAAACCTCTCCCACCCCATCAGGGGTAATGCACCATCCCCACTTGCACTGAGTGGATAATTGCTCCAGCTCCAGACAGGAGGGCGACATCCCGAGATACCCAAAAACTGGGCACCCTGGCAGGGAGGGCTGATTCTCTCCTCCCCAGTACAAAGGGGGTCCTCTCCCAAACCACCTGGCCAGACCAGGGCTAGAAACACCACCCTGCTCACCCAGATGAAGAGAAAAAGAGAAGGAACCCTCGAAGGGAGGGACGCCTAAACTAACTCAGAGTGACTGCTGTCACAGAGAATCCCTCTCCACAACAGTCCAACCACACATTAACCATTTCCACCTCAACACACACCATTACTGAATCTTTTCAGTCTAAAACCTCAAAAGAGGAATAAAGAGAGAGGCCCAAGCGGGGGAAAAAACTCAACCTCAAGAGTTAAAAGGAACCCAGTCCTCCCAAAATCTGAATCGCAGGATTCAGGTGCAGATTACGACACTCAAGTAATAGAGAAAAAATATCCCTTACACGGATTAGCTCTAACTGGAGGATTATCCTCAATCTCAATGAGGACTGAATTCATCCTACTAACCCCAACCTTCCACCCTTCACCCTGCTCCGGCTCCACTCACCTTCCTTATAACAAGTTAGGGGGTAATAAAAATAAACACTCCCTTCCCCTAACAACAAGAATTCTAAGTCATAATAATGCACAAGGCACCATCAGTTCCACCATGCTATCTCTCCGATGCCCAGGCAGTCCACAGTATAGACCCCGGCTGGGGGAATGAACCGACCCATCGGCTACCTCCAACCCCTCAAGTAAAGCATTGAAAATAGGAAGATATAGGACCAGTGATTGGCTGGTCCAGCTGGCCGATCCCTGGCCTCGAAGACTGGATATACTGTGGTATATCGAAGCTGGTGCACCCAGCCTCCAAAGCATGGAAGCCAATCTTCAAACTCACTTGGGAAAGTTCTCGCCTTCCATCTCGCACCAAGCATCAGGTTCACGGACACACCTTGCCCGACCCCCCATCTCCCGAGTCCGTCAGGATAAACAATATACAATGTATCAGGATCCTGGCGACACAAAGGTGGGCCTTTACCAAGGAAAGTGCTCTTTCAAGTGCAAGAGCTCTCTCACGTGCCTCCACCATTCTCCTAAAAGGCACCCTCAATTCTTCAAAATTAACTCTAACGACCTGCAGCACAGAGCTGAGATTCTCATAAAATTCAGCACTTACAATGGCAGCCATCATCCGGATGCACACAGCACTGCCAAAGTGGAATCCCACTCAGCAGGAACCACATCATTGCAAGTTTGACCCCAGTCCAATCCAACTGCCATGAACAAATGAAGATTTTTCCGATTTATCTCAACCCTTTGCAAAATACCAATTAGGATCTTCCAAGGGCACAATACAAGCCATGTAACCCAAGAAAAGGCAAATATGAAATGTGCGCCAGGATAAAATAAAAGATTAAAAGATAAGGCGAGCCAGATGTTTCGAAAACACAACTGCTCCTACACTCACATCATGTGAACCTTTGTTTAGCCATTTTGAATTGTTTCCACTGCCTTTTTTCTGGCTTGTTTTTCTGTGTATGGATATTCTACAGTTCACTGCTGACCTTTTCTTTGTCTCTGTCATCATCTCAGAACACTAAATGGAAAGCAGCCTTGCTGCATAGGCTGGGCATCCCTCTGGCAATTCCGCTTATTCACAGGAAGTTAGAGGATAAAGAGGAGTTCTACAGACATGAGTAGAAGCATGTTCCTTCAACAGTGCTGGAGCTGGGCAGTCCCTCAACATGTCTTGAAACTTAACTGGGACATACCACAAGCTGCAATGAGCTCATTGAAGCCCCACATCAGGGTGCTGTCCAGAAAATTCCCCATGATGCTGGATCAATTGGTAATGGAACCCTGGATCCCTATGGTATTAACTAGCCATTCCTGAGAGAACCAACAGCTGAATGTAAGGCCTCTGTTCAGGGAGATTGTAACAATAACCATTGCAGATTATGCTGGAGGTCCTTTTTGTGGCAGAGAAAGCTACATTTCTGCAATTACACAGATGTGAGTAATTTCACCCTTGGTTTATTGGCCACATTCACCTCTGAGTAAGAGGATTGTGAATTTAAGCCATGAGTACAAAATCTAGGTTGACATTCAGTGCATTGGTGAGAGAATGCTACCACTATTTCAGCTGTAACATTACACTAAGGCTCCATCTGCCCTTTAAGATGGATGAAAAAGACCCATCGGAGTATTGGAAGAGGAAACAAATTGGGCTGGCCAACATTTAGCCTTTGATTAATATCACCCAAAGCAAATTGACATGGCTATTTGTGGGACATTGCTGTGTGAAAATTGACTGTTGTTTAACATTATGACTGGGTGTATGCTTGCTGTCTATTTATATATGGATTGCACATGAGCCATGTGGTCAGTGGATAGCAATTCTCATCCAGTAGATATCCTTAGATTTGTTGTGTCTCAGACCCAGATGACAAAGGCATCATAACTACTGCAAAGACACCAAGTATTTGCCTGCCTGACTTGCTGTGTATGGTCACACACTAATTGGACATTGAGGGAGTAGAATCCATTCTTGTTGCGATACATTTCAGAGTTAACATGTGTCCACAAAGTGATGCATGCATTCAAAGGCACACTGCAGCGTGGAGAGACCTACAATCTCCACCTGCTTCTCCATGGCAGAGAGAATCAAATGCATTCAAGACATCTTGCAGAAAGGTGGATGGTGAACTTGGAGATGGTGAAATTTACCCAATCAAAAGAGTAGTTACTGAGAGGGTGGCAAAAAAGCAAGGGGTTGCACGCTAATTGGCAGGGTATTGAAAAATGTAGAGGAAAAGAAGGGCCTTGGAATGCAGATTCTAAAGATAACAGGCTGGTAGATAAGATGGTTAAGAAGGTGGATTAGATGATTAGCTGTGAGACAGAACATAAAAGCAGGAGGTTATCATAGAATTTACAGTGCAGAAGGAGGCCCATCGAGTCTGCATCGGCTCTTAGAAAGGGCGCCCTACCCAAGGACAACACCTCCACCCAAACCCCATAACCCAGTAACCCCACCCAACACTAAGGGCAATTTTGGTCACTAAGGGCAATTTAGAATTAGAATTAGAATTAGAATTAGAACAGTACAGCACAGAACAGGCCCTTCGGCCCTCAATGTTGTGCCGGGCAATGATCACCCTACTCAAGCCCACGCATCCACCTTTAACCAGTAACCCAACAACCCCCATTAACATTATTTTTTTTAGGACACTAAGGGCAATTTAGCCTGGCCAATCCACCTAACCCGCACATCTTTGGACTGTGGGAGGAAACCGGAGCACCCGGAAGAAACTCACGCACACACGGGGAGGATGTGCAGACTCCGCACAGACAGTGACCCAAGCCGGAATCGAACCTGGGACCCTGGAGCTGTGAAACAATTGCGCTATCCACAATGCTACCATGCTGCCCCAGTTATGCTAGAACTGTATAAAACATTATAGTCACAGCTACAACACTAGTCATCACATTACAGGAGGGATGTAATTGCACCTGGGAGGGTCCTCCTCCTTCTTCAGATGCCAAGCCCTAAGAGGACATTGGCTACCGTGGTTTATGCTTTGCAAAGTTTTTCCGTGGATTGCCATTGCCTTTTGCAGTATAGCTGGCCACATTTACTATTGGAAGGATTTGGCCATGTTACAAACACACCTTCCACAGCCATCAAGTCCTGAAGTGGGTCTTGAACACAGAGTCTCTCTCTCAGAATTAGGGACACTACCACTGTGCCACAAGACCTTCCACTACAGAGGAAGTTTACAAGGATGTTGCCTAACTAGAGAATTTCAGCTATGAGGAAAGATTGAATAGCCTGAGGTTGTTTTACTTGGATCAGAAAAGGTTGAGGGGAGATATAATTGAGTTGTATAAAATTCTGAAGGGCCTAGTTTGAGTGGATTGGAAGGATCTATTGCTCTTAGCATGAGGTCAGTAACCGGGGGCATACATTTAATGTAATTGGCAGAAGGATTAGAGGGGAGATGAGATAAATGGCGCAAATCAGCGGCCTCGTTATGCCCAACTTGGTGTCAAGACGATGCCTCTCGCAAGATTTGAACCACTCAAAATGCATCGTGAGATTCAATGGAAACTGGCGAGACGTCAGGATCCGGTCATCACACTTATTAGCATGATCCAGATCTGCATATTTAAATGAGTCATTAAGTTAATTTAAATATGTGTTTGCAGGATTCTCCCAGTGCCCGGGAACTAACAGCTGCACCTGGGAGGCCATGCCAATGTGGCGTTTAGTACTGGTTTCATGTGGATCAGTTGTAATGTCACCAGGTGGAGGAGGGTGAGTGGGTGTTCCTGGCGGCCATACCTGGTGGGAGATGAGGCTGAAAGGGGGTGGAGACAGATCAGGGTGTAGGCAGCCAGGCAAAGTGGTGCACGATCAGCCTTTCCTGCTGGGCTCACCAGCAGGATTTGACTCAAGTACGGCCTTGACAGAGAGAAACCCCCAGACGCCAAAAAAATGGCAAAGTGCCGTTGAATAGCGGGGTGTTACTTGGTGCTGCAGCCGAGAAACATCCTGTTAAACATGCCCAAAACTGGACATGTATTTTTTTCCCGTTTAACCGTGCCCAAAATCTTTTTACCTAGCGAGTGGCAGTACGGTAGTACTGTGGTACGGAGTGGCAGTACGGTAGCATGGTGGTTAGCATAAATGCTTCACAGCTCCAGGGTCCCAGGTTCGATTCCCGGCTGGGTCACTGTCTGTGCGGAGTCTGCACGTCCTCCCCGTGTGTGCGTGGGTTTCCTCCGGGTGCTCCGGTTTCCTCCCACAGTCCAAAGATGTGCGGGTTAGGTGGATTGGCCATGCTAAATTGCCCGTAGTGTCCTAAAAAGTAAGGTTAAGGGGGGGTTGTTGGGTTACGGGTATAGGGTGGATACGTGGGTTTGAGTAGGGTGATCATGGCTCGGCACAACATCAAGGGCCGAAGGGCCTGTTCTGTGCTGTACTGTTCTAATGAGTGGTGGGGGTCTGGAACTCATTGCTTGAAAGGGTAGTAGAGGCAGGAAGAGTGGTCACATTTAAAAAATACCAGGACATGTACTTGAAGTGTTGGAACCTATTGGACTACAGACCAGGTGTTGGAAAGTGGTATGAGGCCGGACAATTCTTCTGGATGCCACAGGCATTTCAAACCCCTCTACACCAGTTAGAAGGACAATGGCAGCTAGTGCATAGGAACACCACTGTCTACAAATGCCCTTCCAAGTCACACACCATCCTGACATGGAAATATATCACTGTTCCTTCACTGCCACTGGGTGAATTTAAGCAATGACACCTTTAACTAATGTCTCCTTATAAACGTAACCTTAAAACCCCCTCCTGATATGTGGTTCACGCTCATTACCTTGAGATAAATATACAGAGTAAAATTTGACAAATATATCACTGTTGTGAACATATTTATGTTGATGTAGTTATATGGTGTTTACTAGAAAGTCAAAACTAATTTGCATAAAGCAAATGATCAGATTTGATGAATATTCCAATGACCTTGCTCCCAGATTGCTTCTACTGTCTGGTTTCTCCTCAGGGAATTTTCTACGTGGGTATGCTTATTCCCCTTTTAATCCTTGCTATCCCTTTGTTTCAAATGGGCGGCACAGTGGTTAGCACTGCTGCCTCACAGCTCCAGGGGCCTGGGTTTGATTCCAGCCCTGGGTGACTTTTTGTGAGGGGGTTGCACTTTCTCCCTGTGTCTGCGTGCTCTGGTTTCCTCCCACAGTTCAAAGATGTACAGGTTAGGTGGATTGGCCATGCTAACTAGCCCCTTGGTGTCCAAGGATGTGTAGGTTAGGTGGGGTTATGGGAATAGGGTGGGGATGGGCCTAGGTAGGGTGCTTTTCCAGAGGGTTGGTGCAGAAGTGATGGGGCAAATAGCCTCCTTCTGCACTCTAGCGATTCTATAGAAACTGTACAGATGAGTAAGGAGGCACAAGATGAAGAGACTATGCATGAGTGAGACCTAAACATAGTATATAGTTGGGAATTTGATGCATATAGAAATTTTAAAAACTATATATTTTTATTAGAGGTTTATAATTGTTTACACGTAGCACAAACAAAAAGAAAATTCAGAGCACAACTTGTACAATACAGAACAAGTATTACTAAAAATGTAGGGCGCGATTCTCTGCAAATGCGGAGAGTCGTGAAGGCTGACGTGAAACCGGCCGTGTCTCACGGCAGCCTCCGCGCCCCCTCCCGGGACCCGATTCTGCTCCCCGGTCGGGGCTAGCAGCGGGGCCCCGTGAACTTCGGCATCGCGGGCTTAGCGAATTTCGCTAAGCCCGCGCGCCAAAGTTAGCGACGGCTGACGCATATGATGATGTCAGCCGCGCATGCGCGGATTGGACGGCTCCAACCCGCGCATGCGCGGATGACGTCATCGCGCATATGCGTGAACCCCGCGCATGCGCGGGCCGGTATGCCCCTCAGCCGCCCCGCGGACTGATCCAGTGGGGTGGCGGAGGAACAAAGAGTGCGCGGGGTTCGTACCCGCTGCCCGCGATCGGTGCCCACCGATCGCGGGCCCATGGCACCCTTGGCGCGGCCGTGCCAATCGGTGGCATGGTTCTCCAGAACGGCACTTTGCGACCGTTTTCACGAACTGTGAGAGCAGGTGTGTTACAGTTCGTGAAAACGGCCGTAAAGGCCTGGGAAATCGTCCCATCGGCCCACCGTAAAAAAACGGCGAGCAGCGATTCGTGTCGGGGGGCGGGCAAGGGGGGGGGGGGAGGGAGAATAGCGGGAGGTCGGGAAAAATGTCAGGAAGGCCCTCCCGCTATTCTCCGACCCGTCGTGTGGGGCAGAGAATCTCGCCCGTAAGATCAAGCGGAGCAGGAAAAATTCAAAACATTGGACTGCAAGAACTAGTTGCCTCCAGTTTTACCACTGGATCAATCAGAAAATGGGGAGGAGAAAGAGAATAATGGCAAATAAATAAGATAGGTTAATATCTCAGGTTGCACACCTTTATATAGAGCAAGATCAAGACTTACAATATGGCTCATGGGACTGCCATTGCATAGACCCGGGTTTTTCAAACTATGGGTCGCGACCCGGAGCGGTCAGACGCAGTGTTCCCGGTCGTGGGAGAAGCACCCAATGGCTGTGACAAGTTTTTTAATTGAGAATGCCGACCGCAACCGGCATTTAAATCGAGAATGCCGGCCGCAACCGACTTGTAAATGGAAGGATGCAGTCTTCCAGCTAGAGGTGGCAGCAGAGAGCAGGTCACGTGCCCAGCACGTACACTGGTGTCTGTGGTTTGGTGCAAAATCACAGAGGAGGCATTCCTCCATTTTCTAGCTACCAGCAAGCAGGGCAACATGACTGTGAAGAACTGAAGATGGATCATTTTGTTATCAGGAAGAGAGGGCCAGAGACACAAAGAAGCCGGGATCTCACAACTGAATCTGCTGCAGAGAGCTGCCCAGGAGCATCCACAGCAGGACCAAGCACTGTTAGTGTGAGCTGCATCCAGAGCTCCAGGGTCTCTGGTGAGCAGCCAACTGAGAAAAAACTGAAATCGGGAAAAAAAAGCATAAAAGTGATTTATTGAGGTAGGGCTTGGTTAATTGTGCCAATGCAAATCAGAATGCAAAGCCCATGTGTGTTATATGCAGGGAAGTACTGGCAAATGAGAGTTTAAAACCCTCAAAACTTCAAAGGCATTTGAAGACTCAGCATGGCGAGTTTGAGGACAAACCTCTTGAATTTTTTCAAAGGATGCAGTAAGAACTTAAATAATCAGCTGAAATCTTTAGCAAAAATATAACATTGAATGACAAAGCACAATTAGTCTCTTGCATGGTAGCTCACCATGTAGCTAAAGAGAAAATGCCTCATACCGTAGTGGAAAGATTAATTCTCCCTGCAGCATTAGATACGACTGATACAGTTCTTGATAAGAGATCAGCTGAAAAAATTAAATGCATCCCACTTAGTAATAAGACAGTGACTTGCCAAATTTATGAGCTGGTTTAGCACAGTTGACTTATAATGCAGAACAAGGCCAGCAGCGCGGGTTCATCACACTAACCTGCCTCCCATCCATTGACTCCATCTACACCTCCCGCTGCCGGGGGAAAGCGGGCAGCATAATCAAGGATCTCTCCCACCCGGCTTACTCACTCTTCCAACGTCTTCCATCGGGCAGGAGATACAGAAGTCTGAGAACACGCACAAACAGACTCAAAAACAGCTTCTTCCCCACTGTCACCAGACTCCTAAATGACCCTCTTATGGACTGACCTCATTAACACTACACCTTGTATGCTTCAACCGATGCCAGTGCTTATGTAGTTACACTGTATATCTTGTGTTGCCCTATTATGTATTTTCTTTTATTCCCTTTTCTTCCCATGCACTTAATGATCTGTTGAGGTGCTCGCAAAAAAATACTTTTCACTGTACCTCGGTGCACGTGACAATAAACAAATCAAATCAAATCAATTCCCGTACCAGCCTCCCCAAACAGGCGCAGGAATGTGGCGACTAGGGGCTTTTCACAGTATCTTCATTGATGCTTACTTGTGACAATAAGTGGTTCTTCTTCTTATTCTATTCTATTGCTGTGAAGTTAGAAGCCTAGCTTATTTCTCACTTCAAGTCAGCACCAGAATTCTCAGTATAACTGGATGAAAGTACAGGGCTGGGATTCTCCGAGCCCGCGGCGAGTCGGAGAATTTCCAGGGGAAGCGAGTATCCTGCCACAACGCTCCGACGATTCTCCGGTCACCGGAGAATCGGCGTCAATCGCCACGGCGCAGGTCGGGGGCCGCTAAAATAGAACAAGCATTTTGTTGCTATTGCCCTTCACAATGACTCACAGGTGCAAGGTTGGATTTTCTGTCCTGACAAAGATGAAGACAGCACAAAGTAACTGGCTGAAGTCTGCACCTGATATGCGCATTGCCCTCTCCTCCTGTGAACCTGATTGGAGTGGGATCATGAGGGCCAAGCAGGCTCACCTATCGCATTAAAAGTAAGCAAAAATGGTGTGTTGTGAAGATCGGCTGATGTGGCTTGCGAACGTTAGGCACCGTGAGACCCTGGGGCGCCCAGTTGGTAAAATTAGGTCCTGGGAAAATAAGTTTGAAAAATACTGGCATAGACCACCAGAAAAAAAGTTGGGTAAGATTTTCGTGCCACGTTTGGACATATGCCACAACCCCTCTCCCCATCTCAAGTCACACCAGAGGCACGAGAATATCCCAAAAAAGTTCTTCTCTTGGATAAAAGACCTGACTGTATAAATGCAGGATATTGTCAACAGCATAGAAACCCCATAGACAAGAAAATACAAGAGAATCACAACCGCATTAGTTCCAAGGGGACATTCCTCAACAAAGGTCAGGACCCAAAAGGCCATACTGTGATTACTGTCAGGAGACATCTCTTCAACAAAGAGAAGAGAAAGCCAACTAGGGAATGGGAACTAAATGCCCTTCCCAATTTTTGAACCCACCCATGAAGACCTAAATCTTCCACCCATCTCCTGGCAATGGTGCCACTCGGTATAACTGGATTAATCTGCTACGATTAAAAGGAGGATACCAAACAGCCATTACAATCATCAAGACACAGATAATAAGAATGGAGTTAACTAAGTCTTCGGATATCACTTTCAGGGTTGCAGGATAATGCAGGGCATAATTAATTCCAGCTGCCTTAAGCTGGCTTCGAACTTCATTGAAGCCTCAATGTTTCAATTGTGTCGCCGCCATAAAGTTCTGGAAAAAGGAGATTTTCACCACTTCATGGAGCCAGGTTGCCCCAAGCCTCACCAACTCCAGGACTATCTGATAATCTTTAAAATTGGGTGAGTAAATGATTATAGGTCTGGGATGTTGATTGTCCCTTGGCCTCAAAGACATCGTACAATGCGCCCTTTCTAATTTGAAATGCCCAGCCTTCACATCCAGCTTAAGAAAGCATGGCGGCCAGTTCTCGAAGGACTTAACAGGATCCATACTCTCCAATCCTTCTGGCAGACCAACAACCCGGACACCCTTTTCTCTGGCCTCAGTTTTATAAATCAGTCAGGATTTCTGACATGCCACGTATTTGGCTTCCAGCTTCAGCTGAGGAAGCAACGTTTTCAACATTCAGGATTCTTCCCACCCTTTCATCAAGCCTCGATTAGTATTCTGCAGCTTGGCCTCATGAGCACTCAAATTTTGCGTCAGCAAACGGAGTCTTATTGTCTATTGGATAATGTTCGCAGTCATTATTTTCAGCACCTCAGAGAGCACTGGGTGGAGAGATCGCTCGAGAATCAAGTCGCCATATTGAAAAGGTGGTCTCCCCACTGTCGCATCCGACTGCACAGGATTTTATCACAGGATTTTTCTTCCAATACTTAACCAAAAGTCTTGCAGGAACACACTATTAAGTATTAACTCTTGGATTAGGCAAGCTTTGCCACGCAAACAAGATGAAAGAAGGATTGGTGCCAGATCCTAAGGAAACGCTGCTTTTCCCGCTCTTGAATCACGTGGTTCCACCATATGTGGGAATTTGGTGCAGACGGAAAAGAAGTTCTATTTTTTTTCAGCCTCCAGTAGTTAGTGAAGATTCTTCTTTTGTCTCCAAACCAGGTGAGTGGAATTTTCTATTAATTTATCTGTATAAATCATTGACCAAATAATATTGGGTGAAAGTGGCAAGGCTGGTGGCATGACCCGAAGGCACGTGGGAATCTGTGAGATGCACTGCAATCCCGGACAGCCATATCTGCAGTTAGAATCTGCAGTTTAGGCAACCTGGAGTTGTTGACCTAGAGTTTGTGTTATGGAAATTGCGGGGCTTCAGGGAGTGGGACAGTTATCTCGGGACATTTTCTTTCATGTGTGATGTCTTCCCACCAGAAGTGGTGGCAAAAAGCAGGCCACACGCCCCGTACGCTGACATCATATGCTCTGGGCACGAAATTATGGAGGAGAGATTCCTCCATTTTGTAGCTGCCAGCAAGTAAGCAACTATGTGAAGAACTGGAGATGGATAATTTTGTAATAAAGGACGAGAGGGCCAGAGACACCAACAGGCCAGGATCTTGCATTTGAATAAGCTGGAGAGAGCTTCTCAGGAGAATCCAAGACAGAACAAAACAGTGCTGGTGTGAGCATCATCCAGAGCTCCAGGGCCTCCAGTGAACATCCTATTCAGAAAAAAATGAAATCGGGAACAAATCAGAATAAAGATGATTTCTTGAGGTATGGCATTGTTAATTTTGCCAATGCAAATCTGGATGCAGAGCCCATGTGCGTTATATGCAGGGAAGTATAAGCAAATGAGAGTTCAAAACCCTCAGAACTTAGAACATAGAACGATACAGCGCAGTACAGGCCCTTCGGCCCTCGATGTTGCACCGACATGGAAAAAATCTAAAGGCCATCTAACCTACACTATGCCATTATCATCCATATGCTTATCCAATAAATTTTTTAATGCCCTCAATGTTGGCGTGTTCACTACTGTTGCAGGTAGGGCATTCCACGGCCTCACCACTCTTTGCGTAAAAAACCCACCTCTGACCTCTGTCCTATATCTATTACCCCTCAATTTAAGGCTATGTCCCCTCGTGCTAGCCACCTCCATCCGCGGGAGAAGGCTCTCGCTGTCCACCCTATCTAACCCTCTGATCATTTTGTATGCCTCTATTAAGTCACCTCTGACCTTCTTCTCTCTAACGAAAACAACCTCAAGTCCATCAGCCTTTCCTCATAAGATTTTCCCTCCATACCAGGCAACATCCTGGTAAATCTCCTCTGCACCCGTTCCAAAGCTTCCACGTCCTTCCTATAATGAGGCGACCAGACTGTACGCAATACTCCAAATGCGGCCGTACTAGAGTTTTGTACAACTGCAACATGACCTCATGGCTCCGGAACTCAATCCCTCTACCAATAAAGGCCAACACACCATAGGCCTTCTTCACAACCCTATCAACCTGGGTGGCACTTTCAGGGATCTATGTACATGGACACCGAGATCCCTCTGCTCATCCACACTACCAAGAATTTTACCATTAGCCAAATATTCCGCATTTCTGTTATTCTTTCCAAAAGTGAATCACCTCACACTTCTCCACATTAAACTCCATTTGCCACCTCTCAGCCCAGCTCTGCAGCTTATCTATGTCCCTCTGTAACCTGCAACATCCTTCCGCACTGTCTACAATTCCACCGACTTTAGTGTCGTCTGCAAATTTACTCACCCATCCTTCTGCGCCCTCCTCTAGGTCATTTATAAAAATGACAAACAGCAACGGCCCCAGAACAGATCCTTGTGGTACGCCACTCGTAACTGAACTCCATTCTGAACATTTCCCATCAACTACCACTCTCTGTCTTCTTTCAACTAGCCAATTTCTGATCCACATCTCTAAATCACCCTCAATCCCCAGCCTCCGTATTTTCTGCAATAGCCGACCGTGGGGAACCTTATCAAACGCTTTACTCAAAACCATATACACCACATCAACTGCTCTACCCTCGTCTACCTGTTCAGTCACCTTCTCAAAGAACTCGATAAGGTTTGTGAGGCATGACCTACCCTTCACAAAACCATGCTGACTGTCCCTAATCATATTATTCCTATCTAGATGATTATAAATCGTATCTTTTATAATCCTCTCCAAGACTTTACCCACCACAGACGTTAGGCTCACCGGCCTATAGTTACCGGGGTTATCTCTACTCCCCTTCTTGAACAAAGGGACCACATTTGCTATCCTCCAGTCCTCTGGCACTATTCCTGTAGCCAATGATGACCTAAAAATCAAAGCCAAAGGCTCAGCAATCTCTTCCCTGGCTTCCCAGAGAATCCTAGGATAAATCCCATCCGGCCCCGAGGACTTATCTATTTTCACCTTGTCCAGAATTGCCAACACTTCTTCCCTACGCACCTCAATGCCATCTATTCTAATAGCCTGAGTCTCAGCATTCTCCTCCACAATATTATCTTTTTCTTGAGTGAATACTGACGAAAGTATTCATTTAGTATCTCGCTTATCTCCTCAGCCTCCACACACAACTTCCCACCACTGTCCTTGACTGGCCCTACTCTTACCCTAGTCATTCTTTTATTCCTGACATACCTATAGAAAGCTTTTGGGTTTTCCTTGATCCTACCTGCCAAAGACTTCTCATGTCCCCTCCTTGCTCGTCTCAGCTCTCTCTTTAGATCCTTCCTCGCTTCCTTGTAACTATCAAGCGCCCCAACTGAAACTTCACGCCTCATCTTCACATAGGCCTCCTTCTTCCTCTTAACAAGAGATTCCACTTCTTTGGTAAACCACGGTTCCCTCGCTCGACCCCTTCCTCCTGCCTGACTGGTACGTACTTATCAAGAACATGCAATAGCTGTTCCTTGAACAAGCTCCACATATCCAGTGTGCCCAACCCTTGCAGCCTACTTCTCCAACCAACACATCCTAAGTCATGTCTAATGGCATCATAATTGCCCTTCCCCCAGCTATAACTCTTGCCCTGCGGGGTATACTTATCCCTTTCCATCACTAACGTAAAGGTCACCGAATTGTGGTCACTGTTTCCAAAGTGCTCACCTACCTCCAGATCTGACACCTGGCCTGGTTCATTACCCAAACCAAATCCAATGTGGCCTCGCCTCTTGTTGGCCTGTCAACATATTGTGTCAGGAAACCCTCCTGCACACATTGTACAAAGAACGACCCATCTAATGTACTCGAACTATATCTTTTCCAGTCAATATTTGGAAAGTTAAAGTCTCCCATAACAACTACCCTGTTACTTTCGCTCTTTTCCAGAATCATCTTCGCCATCCTTTCCTCTACAACCCCTAGAACTATTAGGTGGCCTATAGAAAACTCCCACAGGGTGACCTCTCCTTTCCTGTTTCTAACCTCAGCCCATACTACCTCAGAAGAAGAGTCCCCATCTAGCATCCTTTCCGCCACCGTAATACTGTCCTTGACGAGCAGCACCACACCTCCCCCTCTTTTGCCCCCTTCTCTGAGCTTACTAAAACACCTAAACCCCGGAACCTGCAACAACCATTCCAGTCCCTGCTATATCCATGTCTCTGAAATGGCCACAACATCGAAGTCCCAGGTACCAACCCATGCTGCCAGTTTCCCCTACCTTATTTCGTATACTCCTGGCATTGAAGTAGACACACTTCAAACCACCTACCTGAACACTGGCACCCTCCTGCGAAGTCAAATCTGTGCTCCTGACCTCTATACTCTCAATCTCCCGTACCCCAAAACTACAATCCAGGTTCCCATGCCCCTGCTGAATTAGTTTAAACCCCCCCAAAGAGCACTAACAAATCTCCCCCCCAGGATATTGGTGCCCCTCAGGTTCAGATGTAGACCATCCTGTCTATAGAGGTCCCACCTTCCCCAGAAACTTCAAAGGCATTGGCGAGTTTGAGTTTGAGTTGGGGGGGGGAGTGAAGTGGAAGGTTATAGTGATGGGAGACGGTATGGCCAGGAGCATAGATGCTGTTATCTGAAGCTGTAACAGAGAGCTCTGAAGATTGTGTTGCCTGTCTGGTACCAGAGTTGAGGACACCTCCTCTTTGCTGGAGAGAATTTGGAATGGGGGGAAATCCAGTTATCATGGTCCAAATAGGAACTAATGACACAGGTAGAATAAGGAATGATGATTTGCTGAGAGAATTTGAGGGGTTAGGGTCTAGTGTTGATGGGCTTTAGAGTGGTTTCACAGGTCGGCGCAACATCGAGGGCCGAAGGGCCTGTACTGCGCTGTAATGTTCTATGTTCTATAAGAAAATTAAAACATGGAACTTCAAACGTAGCCATCTCTGGATTGTTACTGAGCTATGTGCCAATTGGCATAAAGTCAGGCAGATTAGAGAATTAAACACGTGGCTCAAAGAATGGTGTGGAAATAATGGGGTTTGATTCATGGGATGGGCTTCACTTGAACCAAGTTTTGACCAGTATCCTAGCCAATTGTATAACCTTGGTTGCGGACACGGGCTAAATTAATTGGGGGGAGGGCAGAATGGTTTGGGTGAAATGAGATTTAGAAATCCAACAAGAAAGATTGGGGCATCAGAACAACATAGTAATGTGGGTATAGACAGGCAGAATGGGACAGGAAGGGGCAGAGGGTTTAACAACAAAAATTGTACATCAGTGAATAAGGTAATTGCAGGGAATATAACTGAAAAAATGAAATTAAAGGTTCTTTATCTGACTGCAAGAAGGATAAACAATATGATAGATGAACTAGTTAAATGATTTGGATCCAATCGTCATTACAGAGACATAGTCGTTTGGTAATCAAAGTTGGGAAATAAATATGACATAATAAATATTACAGGTCACATAACATTTCGGAAAGAGACAGAATGGTAAAGGAGGAGGGGTAGCCCTGATAGTAAAGGAGGACATAAGAATGTTAATGGGAAAGGATCTGGCCTCAGAAGATCATGAAGTAGAATCAGTATTGGTGGATATTAGGAATAAAAAGTCAAAAAACACTGGTGGGAATTGTTTATCGGCCCTCTAACAAAGGTTTCAAGGTTGAGCAGAGCATTAAACAAGAAAATATTGGAGCTTGTGACAAAGGGAATATGATGATTGCTAGGGACTTAAATCTTCATATCGGCTAGGACAATGACCAGGGATAAAACCTTCTTAGATCTAGTATTGTATAATGAAGAAGAGTTAATTAGTAGTATCATCGTAAAAGATACACTGGGAAATAGTGACCATAGTACCATTGAATTCCATGTTAAGTTTGAAAATTGCATACTCCATCCCAAACAAGATTCTTAAAAGTAAACAAACTAAAATGTGTAAGCATGAGGGGGATAAGTGACTAAGATTATTAGGGTAATAGAGGTAAATGAACAGTGGGAAATATTTAACAAAACGATTCCAAATTTTCACCAAAAATAAGTTCCACTGAAAAACAAGAACTCAGCAAGACCCATCCATTGCTCACTCAGGAAGTTAAGGATAATCTTTGATTGAAAGAATGTTGCAAAAAGCAGCAGTAAGTCTGAGGATTGAGACTTTTTTAGAAACCAACAGAGGGCCACCAAAGAGTTGCTGCACTATTCTCATATCCTGTGTTAACTTTAATATCCAGACATTTAACAATCCCTGTCTGAATATACTTAATGCCCGAGCCCCCATAGAGGCGGACTTACAATGTTAACATACCCTGCTTAAGCACAGGGACCGACCAAGGCAGGAGAGGGGGGTGGCATGCTGAGAAATGTCTGTGGAAAATTCTTGGCCACCAATTAGAGCCTGATAGCTCTGAATTTGCTTAGAGCCTATCAGCAAATGCAGAACGACGTCAGACTCTGATTAGTCGCATTCCCTAAAAGTGGGAAAACACGGATCTGAAGATGTTGAGGTGACTAGGGAGATGGGGGGAGGGAGAGGAAGCAATAAAGTTGAAGTCTCCTGTGTTTTTCTGAAACCCAGGGCTGAGGAGGGCAGACAATACCCAGGCAGCCACAGTGGGGAAAGGTCATTGAGCAATGTGAGGTGCTGGTCGTCGGGGGGAGCAGGGGTGGCTCAACCCCCAGGCTATGACTGAGAAGGGATGAACAGGCGAGGCCACAGCCAGGCCACCTTCTCCAGCAGTGAGGCGAGGTCATCGACGAGGGAAGGGGCACCTCGATTCCCAGGCCAGGGCTGAAGAGTGCAGGGCAGGCCTTAACCCGGCAGCTAGCAGCAAGGTGAGGTCATCAAGCTGAGGTGTGAGGTGAGATCATTGAGGGGAACAGGTGGGCAACCCAACCCACAGGCCGTGCCTGAGGAAGGCTGGGCAGGTCATACCCAGGCAGCCAGTGGTGAACTGAGGTGGTCAAGTTAGGTTATGTGTGAGGTGAGGCCGTCGAGCGGAATGGGGGGGGGGGGGCGCAGGGTGTGACTCGAGCCCCGCACGCCAGGGCTGAAGTGGGCTGGGCTGGAGAGATCTTAACCGGGTACCCTGAGCCCTAGGCAACCTGAGCCAGCAACGAGGCGAGGTTAGCGTGTGGAGCAGAGGCAACTTGACTCCTAATCCAGAGCTGAGGAGGGCTGAGCAGGCCATAGCCAGACAGTCAGCAGCGAGGCCAGGTCATCGAGGTTCGGTGAGAGGCGGGGCAAAATTGGAATGGGGGGCAGAACTGGAAGGGGGGGCAAGTCTGGGAGAAGGGACAAAGCTGGATGTGGAAAACTCGCAATGGGAATAAAATTGGTAGGGGGAAAAGCTGGGATGACAGAACAAAACTGGGAGCGAGGGGGGAAAAGAAGGGATTGGGCTAAAGCTGAGAGAAGAGACAAAACTGGGATTTGGTGAAAAAATTGGGACAAGGGACAAAATTGGGAGGGGGCAAAGCTGGAGAGGGGAGAAAAACTGGGGAGGGGGGCAAAGCTGGAGGGGGGCAAAGTTGGATGGGGTGCAAAGCTGGAGAAGGGGCAAAACTAAAAGAAAGCAAAATTGGAGAGCATCTTTTTACAAGTTAAAAAGCATTAAAATAGTAGAGCAGTAATTTATGTACATTTGTCGGTTGTGTCTTTGCGTTCTGTAGGATGAGGGCGGTGGAGTCGGGTAGGGCATAACGGCATTAGGGAAAGGGCGTGATGTCATTGAAGGGGGTGGGGTGTGATGTAAATTTGGGGGGGGCCAAGAAATAAAGGCGAGCACGGGCCCCGCCAAGTATACATTCACCACTGCTCCACAGCCCTCTGGGTAGACAATACCAAACTTCTGAATAAAGAAATTCCTTCTCACCCCAGTCCTGAAGTCCTACCACTTGAAAGTAGTGTAAAAAAAAATTGAGTTGGACAACTGTACTTTCACTACTTTCAAATTAATGATTTCACCTGTATGCTTTCTCTTCCTTTCCTCTAGTTCCCCCTCCACTGGAGAGGATTCTATCCTTTGCTCATCTGGGCAGGTGGTCTATCTCAGACGTATATGGCCACATTTTCTCATCCCATTCCTCCCCAGTAAAAAGGGTGGGGTGTAATTGGAGAGTCAACTGGGTCCTATATTCACAAGTGAGGTTTGGAGAGAGGCCCTACACAGGGTCAACTCCACATCCTCATGGGCCCAGGTGAGATTAATTCAATTCAAAGTGCTACATAGGACACACCTGACCAAGGCAAGGACGAGAGTTTTTTTCCAAATGTTGAAAATCGATACAATCACTGTTCGCTTGCCCCTGCAGATCACACACATATGTTTGTGTCCTGCCCCAGACTCGCCAGCTTCTGGGCTTCCTTTTTTAATACTATGTCTAATATTCTCTGATTAGATTTACAGTTATGCCCGCGGGTGCCCATATTTAGGTTTCGGACTCTCCGACAGTTCCCTCGGATGTTATTGCCTTTGCCTCATTGATAGCCCGGAGGGGGATACTGCTGGGTTGGAGGTCTCCTGCTCCTGCTCCGCCCAGTGCCTTGGACTCGTTCAGGAACTTAATGTCCTTTTTGCATTTGGAGAAAAAATTAAATTTATCATCAGTGGTTCTGCTCAGAGATTTTACCCGAGATGGCAACTTCAACTCCTCTTTAAAAGATCTAGAGACCGTCAGCTTTAGGGATTTTGGGTGTAGAGTCTAAGTTATTTGCACTTTCCTATATTTGCAATAAGTTTTGTTCTGTTCTGCACCTGTTTTGCATTGTTTTTTGCTACATTACATACAATAACAAAACCAAATGTATCCACTTTTGCCATCTTCTAGGCTTAATGTGAACATTGTAGTTGGTCATCCCTCTTTACAATGGCATCAAAGTCAAATGCCACTCTTTTTCTCTCACCACAGATTCTGCCTGACCTGCTGACTCCTAGTATTTTCTGCGTTTTTATTTCAGATTTCCAGTATTTTGCTTTTGACTTTCCAATATTAATGCTGCTTTACTATGATCTACAATATGAATATAAAATAAATACCAAGGGAGAAAAGATAAAGAGAATGAAGATGTGGTGAGGCTGAAAGTATACCGAAGGCAGCCATCACATCTTGTGGGGTGTACCCTGATATGTACCCTCCCTCTACCTCGCATTCCTAGAACTGAGATTAAATAACCTCATGGCACATTTTAAATGAGGTGCTACAAAGTGTATCGGTAATTCATTTCAAATCCGTTAGGAAATGTTCCCAATTTTCAATATTCTCAAACCTCAAGCTCTAATCTAAAACCAGATAATCTACACTTTCTATTACATTCATCATCCTTCGTCTAAAAATCCACACCTTAGCTGTACCTCTGGCAGGAAAAGGAGATGCTTTTTCAACTCCAATTTTCAGAAGTACATAAGCAAACTAATGAATGAGTTGTCCATCACAAAATGTTAAATCAAGATTGCTTGTAAAGACCTTCCGTTTTACATATCTTGAGAATCGCTGCATGTGGCAGCATTTGTGCTTTGATAGCTCAATCCCTTGCCCACCAGTAGATTTATAGATCACATTTTTGCTGTGTCCACAAATCTGTTACATTCTCGTTAATTTATCTTAAATCTAGCTACCAATCATTCTGCCACCAGAAACTGCTTCTCCATATTTACCTAATGAATAGTCTTCATTATTTTGAAAATCTCTATTCCACCTATCCTTAACTTTCGCTGCTCTTAAGAGAACAAACCATCTTTCCTCATCTCCCCATTTCATTGATGTCACAGACAGAATGTGTTTGCTCCCTTATTGCCTGTAATTAGTTTTGTGTGGAAAGAAGTGTGAGTCTTCTTCCCCTGAAAAGTATTCAGCCACAAGCTTTCATGAGTTTAAAATAGGATTATTCAAACTCACACCTATCCCAAATTAACACAACATCATCCACTTGGTCAGACACACGTAAGTACACACATGTGTTGATACAGATAAAGATAGTGCACTTTTACAGATTACAGTTTGTTCAGTCTCTGATATATGTTTTCCACTCTCTCATATGGTAGACCTATGTTTCCTTGACTGGATTTGATTATCGAAAGTTGAAATGAGGATATTGTAAAGCTAAGGTTTAACAGTAGGTTGTGAGGTTTCTGTAGCGGAATATCTAGGAGGTAGGTTGTCCGATAAATTTTGAAACAGGAACCAGTTAAATACTTAGGCAGCTTGACTGTTTGTAGGGCCAGTGTTTCTGAAAAGACAAAGATGGCACCACCTTACTCTATAGTTGTTATCTTGTCAACATTCTTCTGTAGTCTGCCCTGGTTTCTCGTGGGTATAGGGATAAGGATAGATTTCAGTATCAGAAGCCACTTTCAGTCATCTGGTCAAAGACTATTGTCCACTCAAATTGGCTTAACGATAAAAAAAACATTGATATACAATAGGAGATAGATGATGGGCTTTTATACTTAACTTGTGGATCACTGGTCTCATTAACATTCCTTTGTTGAATTGCAAACCCTGAGACGTAGGCTGAAATTCCCCATGCGTTCATTCTGGCAAGATTCTCCGCTACAACCATACATTCTTGCAGTAACCTAATAAACCATCTTAAATGCACAATTACTGTGTGCTGCTCTCACTGCTCCTCCACATCTACTTTAACAAGTAGCCCACCCCTGACCGTTGACCTTGTATTTCCCTTGAAGCTCTCGATAGGAGTTTTATTTTCAGTTTGCTACACTTGACGGCAATCCAGTAAGAGCCTGGTGGAGTTGTGCATGCAAAATTGATAGTGAGGTAAGCTCCGCAGGTCCCTAAATTCAGAAGCCTTTGCAACATGTCAGGCATCATTGTGTATGCAGTCGACACTAGGATGTATAGGCACAGCATCACCATGTTTGGCAATTCCGTGCCATTGGAGTGAGGAGGAATGCCGGTGGAATAAGTATGATAAAAAAGGCTGACTATAGTGTCCCTGTCACATCGAGGCTTCTATAGACCAGGAAAGGAAGACAGGCCCCTGCCAGGTTTAAAATTCTGGATGTGAAGCCAGCTCACGCCAGGAAGTAGCTAGACTAGATAATAACCAGTGTCAGGTACAAAGTCAGATACTGGCCACCCTAGCGCTCGACACACACAGACAGTTACTCACACTCATTGGTGTCACTCACTCACCTTCACTTTACAAGATCAACATTTCAACTTTAAATCATCAAATCCATTCAAGTAACCACGGGCTTGCCATGTGGGAGACTGCAAATCATAAATCAGAGACTGAATTAACTGTAATCTGTACAAGTGTGCTATTTTTACCTTGATGGAACCATCAATTCACCAGACACGTGTTTCCAATGTGAAACTAGGCTTTAATCGACTTACTTCAGAGCCAGCCTGTTACCTGTCGATGAACTCGTAGTGACCCAGGCTGACTCTGGACATGGGTATTTATACAGCTGCACTAGGGGGAGGAGTCGTGGGCGGAGCCAAGGGTGGAGCCCAGTACAAGTTCCTGAGTGCTCCAGCGCTACTCCCCCTAGTGGTAGGATAGCGCTACTGCGCTTACAAAGACAGTGTGAATTAACATATACAACTATATTACATTCACCACATACCTGTATTCAATCTTCTTATGCGTGTGTATGTATCGCCTATATGATACTGACTGAGTGGATGACGTGTTAATTTGGGGTAAGTGCTTTCCTTGGGGCAGCTGTGGACCAGGTTAGAAGCTTCCTTCGGCTGAATGTAGCCTGTGAGCCATGGTTGGTCCATGTTTGCATTAGAAAGAAAGATCCCATATGCTTCATATGAAACTTGATTTTATTTTCATTTCTCAATGAAAAAGAGGTGCTTGTGACTAAAATTCTAAACATCTATTTAAAAGTATGCCTTCCAGGCACTCAAAATAGGTCTCTGTACAATTGCAATGACATTTTACATCTTTTAGTTTAAAAAAAACTTTACAATATATACAAATGAACAATGGTCTACATTTTTAAAGGAAGGAATATATACATGCACCAATTTATTTAGTTCTTCTGTAAAAGTAACTTAATTGCAGAGATTCTTTGTTCAAATAATAATATACAAAAATTGAAGTCTTATTTGAATTTTGTGGGAGTTATTTTACTAAATTGACAATGTAGAAAAATGTAATCTGCAAATAAGCAAACTCCAAATGATTGTGGCAATGGTTACATAATGGACCTTAAAGACTTCTCCTCACATAGTCCACTCATCGTGTTCCTCATTTATCCTTGCTGATTACAGAAACCTGGGAAAGACAACATAAAAAGCAAAATGGTTGTAAAATGAACTAAGAAAGAGAACAAAAAAAAGCCATGGACAAACAGGAGAATCCCACTTTATTTATACTCAAACAATGGCTTGAACCGGTGGTACAGAGCTTACAAAGTTTCCGGATGAAGAGTATTCAAATTATAGCCACTGTCCTTTCCAATTATGTTTCCAAAAATATAATGAAAACTCAAAAGGGGGGGATCTTACCAGAATTTGGCAAAGTGTCAGGCTCACATTGTAAACTCTTCAGTTGCACAGACCAGTTTTCTTGCCAAATCTTGAGCCTCTGATACAGAATGAAAATCAGTGGGCGAGGTTTACGCCGTCAGTCTGGCATGCCAGAGCCTCATAGAGGCGGCCACCGGTTCCAAAGAGATCAGGGTGCCATTTGTAAAGGGCATCCTGATCAGCCCTGCAGCCTAATGGCCCCTAGCCCCCATCACAGTTATCTCCCCCCCCCCCCCCCCCCTCTCTCTCTCCCAACAATCCTCGGAGTTCCGCTCTCCCACCATCACTACACTAGCCAATACCCACTGCCGGCATTGAACCCCCCCCCCCCCCCCCCCCCCCCCCCCCCCCACATCCACCATAGAAAAATAGTTGCCCTCGCACGGCATCACAATTCAATGCCCCCCCACCCCCATTGGACGGCCCTGCCCTGGCACTGCCAGTGACACAAGGTGGCACTTCCAGGTTGGCACTGTGCCAGCCCCGCAGTATCAGAGCACTGCCAGGAATGACCCTCTACCCCATCGGGACTATACATACCTCTGTGCCACGGGAGGAATCGCCTTAATTGCCTCACGTTTGGCCAAAACATTTGTAAACCTTATGAATATTTATTTCTCTTTTTTTTTTATAAATTTAGATTACCCAATTATTTTTTCCAATTAAGGGGCAATTTAGTGTGGCCAATCCACCTACCCTGCACATTTTTTTGGGTTGTGGGGGCTAAACCCACGCAGACACGGGGAGAATGTGCAAACTTCACACGGACAGTGACCCAGAGCCGGGATCGAACCTGGGACCTCAGCGCCGTGAGGCGGTTGTGCTAACCACTAGGCCACCGTGCTGCCCTTTATGAATATTTATTGAGGGGAATCATGTGATGGACGGATGGCTAAAAACATTGGAATCAATGCAAATTTTTGAAATGAGATTCATGCCCTTTGTGGGTGTGAATCTTGTGACGTTGCCGCCGAGTGAGAATCATAGAATTTACAGTGCAAAAAGAGGCCATTCGAGTCTGCACCGGCCCTTGGAAAGAGCACCCTACCCAAGCCCACGCATCCACCATTTCCCCGTAACCCCACCTACCCTTTTTGGACACTAAGGACAATTTATCATGGCCAATCCAACTAACCTGCACAGCTTTGGACTGTGGGAGGAAACCCACGCACACATGGGGAGAACGTGCAGACTCCAAACAGACAGTGACCCAAGCCGGGAATCGAATCTGGGACCCTGGAGCTGTGAAGCTACCGTGCTAACCACTGTGCTACCGTGCTGAGGAAAATTGGAAAATGTGATCTTTCCGGCAAGAATCACATTTCCCGATTCTCGCAAGGTTTTCAGATTGCACTGCCAATCCCGCAGACAGTGAGTGTGGGCTAAAAATCGCATGCAATGGGTGTGATACTAATTCATTCAAAACCTATCCATCTGCACAGAGTTAAGGTTCAGTCTATAATGGCTCTGAATTTGTTTGGGAGTTCACCTGATCTCCTGCCGTAACGTTAACAGGAGATAAAGTTTTGGAGAAATGCCGTAAGAGAATCGAAGCAGCCGTTATCTAAGGACCTCACTGTTCTACTACTAAAGTTATGCAGGAAATTGGGACAATCCCTGTGGACATTGAGGGCAAATGCTCCTGTTCAAGAATCATTCAACTTCACTACAGAAAACTGCAATGTTTTGATAAATATTAGTAATTTAATCACTATGAAATCAGTAAACATAATTGTTTCATATTCAAATTATGTTAGTTTACTGCAACTTAATGTAAGTGTAATAAATATTTCCACTAAGCTCGAATATAAATGTTTTGAGAAGAACGTGTCATTTATGTGACAAATTTATCATGGGTATAGAATTTCCACTCTGGGAGCAATTAGCGATCTGGCCCAAATTACGTTCAAAGTTCAACAAGTTTTGAGAAGCATTTTCTTTTGCAACTTCTGCTCAAATTCAATTGTGTCTAACTGATTGTGATACCTGCTATGTACCATCACAATCAGGCAGTGTTTTAAAACATAATTTTAAAAAAGCTACATTAAACAATACTTCTTGATATAGTGAAGAGCAGTAATTTGATGCAGTGTGATGTAGCTGAAAATGGGTTGGTCACAAAAAAAAAGCATTTTAATCTGTGTCATCCATCATCTGTCATTAACGCAACTTCAAAGAACCGAAAGTGATTTTTAAAATTATAAAGAAGCATTTATTTGTTGTATTGGGGCATGGCAGTCATTTTCTTTTAGCAAAGAAGACAAAATTGCATTCAAAAGGTTTTCAAATGTATCAGTAAGTGTTCTTGCACCCCAAAGATCCAATTTATTTTTGTAAAGTCTCCCCGAAGGCCTACAAACGAGCGCAATGAGCAGGAACGTCCAACATGGATCCATTTGTTCTTGAGCTGTGGCTGATTTTGTGGGAAGGGGCAGATTTTAGCACAAAGTTATCTAAACTTGTACAAAAGATTGCTCTGTAACCTCCAGTTGCGATCCACATTATTTGCGCTTAAAATTCCTCAGGTTTTTGTACTCAACTTCAGATTTAAGGCAAAACACAAACAAATGGAAACGCCAGGCTCATACTTTTAAATCCAATACACTTTCCTCTTATTCTGTCCTCCTGAACATGATTTTTCTGATTTCAGTGGCCATTCTATACAATAATATGGAAGGGAGTATGTTGACAAAATGAGCACCACCCTCACTTGCGTGTGGTGAGTTTAATATAGTGATTGAGAGGATAGGTTATGAATCCTGCAATCTCCAACACACTACCTCTCTGCTTTGATGCTCAGTGTTACTGTCTCTTTGGGAGATGTGTTTCATTGCTGAAATGAAAGGTTTCAATATCCCCACTCAATTTTTATTTCAAAGGCTGTGAATAGAAATTCTACTTCTTCTGAGTTTCCACTGACAAGTTAGCGCGACATGTATTTGTTAGCTTCAGCAGCAAAATCCTGGCCTGTCAGGACCTGTCTGCAATATTGTTGATTTCATGCCGCATTCACTTAAGTGGTGAGGTAGTGATCAAGGACAGTAAAAGAGCTCTGTACAGTGGGGAAACTAGAAAATTTAGCTGAGCAGCAAATTTGATTAATTGACGAGGCCGTTTTGGGGATTTCGAAAGACTGTTGTTTTATTACCCATCAAATCAGAGGCAAACTATCTGCGTTTATTTATGTAATCAACCTCTGAGATCTGAAATCAGCAACAGCATCAAGGTTTAAAAACTGCCTACGTTATCATAGAATTTACAGTGCAGAAGGAGGCCATTTGGCCCATCGAGTCTGCACCGGCTCTTGGAAAGAGCACCCGACCCAAGGTCAACACCTCCACCCTATCCCATAACCCAGTAACCCCACCCAACACTAAGTGCAATTTTGTACACTAAGGGCAATTTATCATTGCCAATTCACCTAACCTTATCTACTTGTGTAGATTATATTATAAGTTCGGCTTGTATATAAATTTCTTGGCTACTTCTGTCTTCTTCTTGTATTTGTAATGATCAATATAAAACATTGCGATCCTTGATTAGTGCACTCGGGATTTTTCAATGGTTTAATTCGCTCACCAGTCAGCATAGCTCAGTTATTAAATGTATCTGCACACAGCATAATCTAAATGCCCATGGTAGTTAACTGGCATGGGACTGGGCCCACAGTGGGACCCTCCCCAGCAGCCAGCCTTCTCCCACTAAACCTAGTATTGAGTGCATAAATTCATGGAATCTCTACAGTGCAGAAGGAGGCCATTCAGTCCATCCAGTCTGCAGCGACCCTCTGAAAGAGCACTCCACAGAAGCCCATTTTCCCCCTATCCCAAAAACCCCTTAAGCTAACCTGTGCATCTTTGGACAATTAAGGGGCAATGTGGCATAGATTAGGTGAATTGGACATGCTAAATTGCCCCTTAATGTCCGAAACGTTAGGTGGGGTTACTGGGATGGGGTGGAGGCATGGGTTTAAGTGGGGTGCTCTTTCCAAGGGCCGATGCAGACTCAATGGGCCAAATGGCCTCCTTATGCACTGTAAATTCTATGAATCCACCTAACCTGCACATCTTTGGACTGTGGGAGGAAACTGGAGCACCCGGAGGAAACGCACGCAGAAATGGGGAAAACTTGCAAACTCCACACAACCACCCAAGGCCGGATTTGAACCAGCACTGTTAGCAGCAATGCTAACCACTGTGTCACCCAGTTATTAGATGTAGCATTAGATGTGGGAGTTATGACATCAAGAAAGTTTAATTGTTCTAATTATGAATTAACTCCAACTGAGAGACTGATAACTGCTAAATAATAACCATTACGGGATTGCAGGGGAGATTTAAAACAAGACAGTGGCACAGTGGCTAGCACTGTCTCACAGCTGGATTCAATTCCGGCCTCGGGTGACGGTCTGTGTGGAGTTTACACTTTCTCCCCATGTCTGCGTGAGTTTCCTCCGGGTGCTCTGGTTTCCTCCCACAGTCCAAAGATGTGCAGATTAAGTGGATTGGCCATGCTAAATTGCCCCTTAGTGTCCAAAAGGTTAGGTTGGGTTACTAGGATAGGGTGGAGGGGTAGGCTTAAGCTTAAGTAGGGTTCTCTTTCAAAGAGCCGGTGCAGACTTGATGGGCCGAATTGTCTCCTTCTGCACTGTAAAATAATTCCACAAAGAAAATTGTCGCATCTTGTCTCAAATTGCATTGAGAAAGGTGTGGCAAGCCACTGTAAATTTGTAAAAGGAACTTGGTACTTTCCCGTACCAGGCTCCCCGAACAGGCGCCGGAATGTGGCGACTCGGGGCTTTTCACAGTAAATTCATTTGAAGCCTACTTGTGACAATAAGCGATTTTCATTTCATTTCATTTCAATCGTTCTGAAACATCTCAATGAATTACAACAAAAACATTTTTCTGTACCTTCTAGGAGAATCCTGGCTTCAGGTTCAATGCTAGCATCTGTGAGTTTTCTCTGAAGATTGGAAGGAGTTGCATTGTCCATTTCCTTATTTTTCCATGTTTGCAACATTTTAAATATTTGGACTGTAGGCGGTTCTTTTTCTTCCTTAATTTTCTCAATATCTTGGGATTGCAGATCGAGACAACTAATGGCAAAGATTTGCCAATTACTCCCCACTTTTTCAGCAAACTTCATTAACTGCTGCTCTGTGATAATATTCTTATTGCATGTTTGTCCAGCTGGTGCAAAGTAAATACATTAAAATGAATTAGCAACAATAGAATCATTTGTAAAGCTTCAATAAATTGTTAAAAACAAACTTCATAACTACATTACAAATCAGGTGTAAACTGCTGGCGTCTTGACTTCAGGATTGATGCACTGTGGGTTTGTGTTCATTACTAAGCTAAATCAAAGCACTTGAATTGCGTATTGTGGAAAAATTGTAAAGTGTGTCAATCTCACCGGATCACGGTGATTAAATATTGAGTGCTCGTTCTAACTTTCTTTTTAATTATTGACAAGCAAAACAAATATTTTACTTCAAATCTGTTCCTACTTTACAAAGGTTTGGTGCATGTTTCAGGTCAGTGTTCACAAGGCATTCATTTAACTGGAGTTAAGCAGTCAGCACCAGGCCACAGTCAAAGGAGGGAGAGATTGGAAAGGTTGGCAAGGGGATAGATTGGTGGTCAAAGGGAAAGGGGTGGTGGGGGGCGGGGAGAGGTGAGCGATTGGAGGCCAAAAAGCACAAAAGAGTCAGAGATTGCTCATAGAGATGTGAGATCAGAAGCCTTGTGGATGGGAGTGGAAGTCTTGGGGCAGATTACATAGAACGTACAGTGCAGAAGGAGGCCATTCGGCCCATCGAGTCTACATCGACCCATTTACGCTCTCACTTCCACCCTATCCCCGTAACCCAATAACCCCTCCTAACCTTTTTGGACAGTAAGGGCATTTTAGCATGGCCAATCCACCTAACCTGCACGTCTTTGGACTGTGGGAGGAAACCGGAGCACCCGGAGGAAACCCACGCAGACACGGGGAGGATGTGCAGACTCAGCACAGACAGTGACCAAGCATGGAATCGAACCTGGGACTCTGGCGCTGTGAAGCCACATTGCTAACCACGTGTGCTACCACCGTACTGCCCATTAGGATGATCTCGGGTGGGTGAGATCAGAAGAATTGGTGGGGGTAATGGATTATTTGTGGTGGGAATCACAAGGGTGGTTGGTGAAGGAGATCTGAAGGGCCTCGGGGTGGGGGTGGAATGCCTGAACATGGTGGGTGGGTGCAGAGGATGAATTGGATTCAGCAGGTAAGTTCCATTTGCGCCACACAAGGACCAAAAAATGACCATCTCCTACAAGAGAGGATCTAACCCCACCCCTTGACATTCAATGGCATTACCATCGCTGATTCCCACACAATCAACGTCCTGGGGGTTACCATTGATCAGAAACTGAACTGGACTAGACACATTAATACTGTGGCTACCAGGGAGGTCAAAGACTAGGAGTCCTACGGCGAGTAACGCACCTCCTGACCCCCCCAAAGTCTGTCCACAAGGCACAAGTCAGGAGTGTAATGGAATACTCTCCACTTGCCTGGCTGGGTGCAGCTGCAATGACGCTCAAGAAGCTTGACACCATCTAGGACAAAGCAGCCCGCTTGATTGCTCGCCGTTCCACAAACATTCAGACCCTCCACCACCGACGAACAGTGGCAGCCATGTGTTCTATCTACAAGATGCACTTCAGTAACTGACCAAGGCCCGTTAGACAACACCTTCCAACCCCATGACCACTCACATCTAGAAGGACAAGAGCAGCAGATACCTGGGAACCCCACCACCTGGAGGCTCCCCTCCAAGTCACTCAGCACCCTGACTTGGAAATATATCGCAGTTCCTTCACCGTCACTGGGCTACATGCAGGAACTCTCTCCCTAACAGCATTGTTGGTGTACCTACACCTCAAGCACTGCAGCGGTTCAAGAAGGGAACTCAGCACCACCTTCTGAAGGGCAACTAGGGATGGGCAATAAATGCTGACATAACCAACATCCTGTAAAATGATTTTTTTTTAAAGTGGCAAGACATAGTGATAACCCTCTTGAGGACCCCAGGAAATCACTGATTGATCCCCCAATGGGCTTCGTAAAATACGAGTTCCCGTGGTGAGCAGGTAGAGGCCCACCCAGCTGGGCTCATTAGCAAGATCTTTAAATGCAGCTCCCAACCCAGGCCGGCAGTTCCTGATTGTCCTGGGCTGGGACATTTGATTTGTGTACTGCAGTAGAGACTTTATTTTCAGTTTAAAATAAACCACTATAGCCTTTGACTCCACACTTTTGGAATTATTACATTGGTGATGAGGATCAAGCGCGGGATTCTAAGCAGCCTTTTCCAAACTCCGGTAAGAAACAAAGCAAAAAGAAAACCCGGGAAATGCCCTGTTTGAGCAGCTCAAGCCTTATGATGCAGACATGGGGGACTGTGCCCAGTATGCCGAATGCATACGATACTTCTTCCACGCCAAGGGAATAGAAAGGACTGACAGTTGTTCAGCGCTAGCAGCGAGAGCAGTAACCAGGGGTCTGTCGGGAAGGTAAGTTTCCCGCTTTAAAAACTTACCTTACAGGAGAAGCGGCCTTTGTTTTTTAACTAACTTTTTTTTCTTGGAGTTGCTTTTTTTTTGTTTCAGAGTAGCAGGAAACCGGAAGTCGGCAGTGGGGATTTCTGGGAAGGTGTGTAGTACCTGTTTATAAGTTGGGCGGTTGCTAAACCCAAGACACTACACTTGTAGTGTCCCCCACCTTTCTACCTCCTCTAACCAAAGGGGCTGAGTGAATATCAGGTAAGCTCTTCCTTTCCTTTTTCTTGTTTTATCTAGAGGGGATGGCAGGGAAGGCAGTGCAATGTTCCTCCTGCAGAATGTTTGAGGTGAGGGATGCTGTCAGTGTACCTGCTGATTTCACCTGTGGGAAGTGCACCCATCTCCAGCTCCTCAGAAACCGTGTTAGGGAACTGGAGCTGGAGTTGGATGAACTTCGGATAATTCGGGAGGCAGAGGTGGTCATAGATAGTAGCTTCAGGGATGTAGTTACTCCGAAGAATGAAGATAGATGGGTGACGGTGAGAGGGACTTGGAGGAAGCAGTCAGTACAGGGATCCGCTGTGGTCGTTCCCCTTAGTAACAAGTATACCGCTTTGGATACTGGTGTGGAGGGCAACCTACCAAGGGTAAGCCATGGGGTACAGGTCTCTGGCACAGAGTCTGTCCCTGTTGCTCAGAAGGGAAGGGGGAGAGGAGTAGAGCATTAGTCATTGGAGACTAATGTCGTTGGAACAACTCCATAGTTAGGGGGATAGATAGGAGATTCTGTGGGAACGAGAGAGACTCGCGGTGTGTGTGTTGCCTCCCAGGTGCCAGGGTCCGTGATGTCTCGGATCGTGTTTTCGGGATCCTTAAGGGGGAGCGGGAGCAGCCCCAAGTTGTGGTCCAAATAGGCACCAACGACATAGGTAGGAAAAGGGATAGTGATGTAAGGCAAGAATTCAGGGAGCTAGGATGGAAACTTAGAGCTAGAACAAACAGAGTTATTATCTCTGAGTTGTTACCCGTGCCACGTGCTAGCGAGACGAGGAATAGGGAGAGAGAGAGCAGTTGAACATGTGGCTACAGGGATGGTGCAGGAGGGAGGATTTCAGATACCTGGATAATTGGGGCTCATTCTGGGGTAGGTGGGACCTCTACAAACGGGATGGTCTTCACCTGGACCAGAGGGGTACCAATATCCTGGGGGGAAATTTACGAATGCTCTTCGGGAGGGTTTAAACTAGTTCAGCAGGGGGTTGGGAACCTGAATTGTAGCTCCAGTATATAGGACGTTGAGAGTAGTGAGGTCATGAGTAAGGTTTCAAGGTTGCAGGAGTGTACCGGCAGGCAGGAAGGTGGTTTAAAGTGTATCTACTTCAATGCCAGGAGCATCCGGAATAAGGTGGGTGAACTTGCGGCATGGGTTGGTACCTGGGACTTCGATGTTGTGGCCATTTCGGAGACATGGATAGAGCAGGGTCAGGAATGGTTGCAGGTGCCGGGGTTTAGATATTTCAGTAAGCTCAGGAAAGGTGGTAAAAGAGGGGGAGGGGTGGCATTGTTAGTCAAGGACAGTATTACGGTGGCAGAAAGGACGTTTGATGAGGACTCGTCTACTGAGGTAGTATGAGCCGAGGTTAGAAACAGGAAAGGAGAGGTCACCCTGTTCGCGGTTTTCTATAGGCCTCCGAAAAGTTCCAGAGATGTAGAGGAAAGGATTGCAAAGATGATTCTGTATAGGAGCGAAAGTAACAGGTAGTTGTTATGGGGGACTTTAACTTTCCAAATATTGACCGGAAACGCTATAGTTCGAGTACTTTAGATGGGTCCGTTTTTGTCCAATGTGTGCAGGAGGGTTTCCTGACACAGTATGTAGATAGGCCAACGAGAGGTGAGGCCATATTGGATTTGGTACTGGGTAATGAACCAGGACAGGTGTTAAGATTTGGAGGTAGGTGAGCACTTTGGTGATAGTAACCACAATTTGATTACGTTTACTTTAGTGATGGAAAGGGATAGGTATATACCGCAGGGGAAAGGCAATTATGATGCGATGAGGTAAGACTTAGGATGCATCGGATGGGGAGGGAAACTGCAGGGGATGGGCACAATTGAAATGTGGAGCATGTTCAAGGAACTGCTACTGCGTGTCCTTGATAAGTATGTACCTGTCAGGCAGGGAGGAAGTGGTCGAGCGAGGGAACCGTGGTTTACTAAACTAGTTGAAACACTTGTCAAGAGGAAGAAGGAGGCTTATGTAAAGATGAGACGTGAAGGTTCAGTTAGGGCGCTCGAGAGTTACAAGCTAGCTAGGAAGGACCTAAAGAGAGAGCTAGGAAGAGCCAGGAGGGGACATGAAAAGTCTTTGGCAGGTTGGATCAAGGATAACCCTAAAGCTTTCTATAGATATGTCAGGAATAAAAGAATGACTAGGGTAAGAGTAGGGCCAGGGAAGGTGACAGTAGTGGGAAGTTGTGCGTGGAGTCCGAGGAGATAGGAGAGGTGCTAAATATTTTTTGTCAGCATTCACACAGAAAAAAGATAATGTTGCCGAGGAGAATACTGAGATACAGGCTACTAGACTAGAAGGGCTTGAGGTTCATAAGGAGGAGGTGTTAGCAATTCTGGAAAGTGTGAAAATAGATAAGTCCCCTGGGCCAGATGGGATTTATCCTAGGATTCTCTGGGAAGCTAGGGAGGACATTGCTGAGCCTTTGGCTTTGATCTTTATGTCGTCATTGTCTGCAGGAATAGTGCCAGAAGACTGGAGGATAGTAAATGTTGTCCCCTTGTTCAAGAAGGGGAGTAGAGACAACCCCGGTAACTATAGACCAGTGAGCCTTACTTCTGTTGTGGGCAAAGTCTTCGAAAGGTTTATAAGAAATAGGATTTATAATCATCTAGAAAGGAATAATTTGATTAGGGATAGTCAACACGGTTTTGTGAAGGGTAGGTCATGCCTCACAAACCTTATTGAGTTCTTTAAGAAGGTGACCAAACAGGTGGACGAGGGTAAAGCAGTTGATGTGGTGTATATGGATTTCAGTAAAGCGTTTGATAAGGTTCCCAACGTAGGCTATTGCAGAAAATATGGAGGCATGGGATTCAAGGTGATTTAGCAGTTTGGATCAGAAATTGGCTAGCTGGAAGAAGACAGAGGGTGGTGGTTGATGGGAAATGTTCAGCCTGGAGTTCAGTTACTAGTGGTGTACCACAAGGATCTGTTTTGGGGCCACTACTGTTTGTCATTTTTAGAAATGTCTTGGAGGAGGACATTGAAGGATGGGTGAGTAAATTTGCAAATGACACTAAAGTCGGTGGAGTTGTGGACAGTGCGGAAGGATGCTGCAGGTTACAGAGGGACATCGATAAGCTGCAGAGCTGGGCTGAGAGGTGGCAAATGGAGTTTAATGCAGAAAAGTGTGAGGTGATTCATTTTGGAAGGAGAAACAGGAAGACAGCGTACTGTTCAATGTTCAGCATTATTCAAAGTTTAGCTTATTCTGCTGCCCCTGAGACTAAAAAATTGCATAAGTGTGTGGATCTAGTAAAGAACCATTATGATCCAAATCCTCCAGTGCTACTGATTCAACATGGCCGGGAGGACCCCTGGGAAAGTTGTGACAGAATTCCTGGCTAGATTATGAAAGCTGGCCAAACACTGCGAGTTTGGACCATCCCTGATCGAGGTGCTATACGATCAGCTAGTGTGTGGGATCAATAATGTCATGATACAAAAAGAACTGTCGGCAAAACCCACCCTAGACCTCAAAAGGGCGACAGTATTAGCACTATCTTTGGAGAACACTGAGAAAGGGGCCCAAGAATTTCAAGAGATGATGGGACAGTCTGTTCTCAGGCTGGCTGGGGTGTGGGGGCTCAAACAGATAAAACAGCATTCCCAGCGAAGCCTCCCAAATGCCTCACCCACCACCAACTCAACATTCAGCTGGGACAATCTAGCATCTCAAAATACAGCCAGTTAACTCTAGAAGTACCAGGGACGCTTCCCTGGAGGACTACAAGTGTCATGCACACAAGGCTGCTGTAAGTGTGGAAAAAGGACACGGTCCAGGCAAGGCTGCCAGAGTCAGCAGCACACATGCTGCCCAGGACAGAAGCTAAATCTGCCCAATGCCTGGGCCTTATAAGTCTGTCAGCCTGTAGAGGATGAAACGATGCAACTAAACTGCGTCAGCACCCCTACGGTTGCCCTAATAAAGATCCAGCTCCACCTACCGCCGACTCGTGGCCTTGTGCCCAATGACAAAACAGGCCTTATTGCCGCGGAAGCAAGGGGGATGATTCAGACATGAGGAGGGGGAATGTGATAACCCTCACAAGGGGGAATCGCGGATTGATATCCCCATGGTCTTCATAGAATATGAGTTCCCGTGGTGAGTGGGCCATGGCCACCCAGCTGAGGTTCGTTAGTAGGACCTTTAAATCTAGCTCCCAGACCCGGCAGTTCCCGATAGCCTTGGGCTAGGACGTTCGCTTTGTGAGCCATGTTAGCGGCTTTATTTTCTGTTTAAAATAAACAAGATTGGTCTTTCATTCAACACCTCCTGGAATTATTACAGATACGTGGGGCTGGTTTAGCAAACTGGGCTAAATAGCTGGCTTTTAAAGCAGACCAAGGCGGACCAGCAGCACGGTTCAATTCCCGTACCAGCCTCCCCGAACAGGCGTCGGAATGTGGCGACTAGGGGCTTTTCACAGTAACTTCATTTGAAGCCTACTTGTGACAATAACCGATTTTCATTTCATTTAATTTCATGTAGCTTCTTGTTTCACGAGTTCTTGCCTCCTCTTAGCCAACTATTTCCCCGAGGCCTGGGAAACCCGACTAGCTGGTGTTAAATTTAATATGCTGCTCAAATATCAGATGCACAGCCTCCTTATAATATTTAAATTGTCAACTTGGCTTCTGGGAGTAGGCTGGTTGCCTGCAGTCCTTCCAAACCCCATCCCACCTCCATTAAAACAGGAAGTGGGCTGGTTGGAGATGGGTTGGGTTTGCACCTGTTATAGGGGGTCAAAATTCCATCCTAAGACTTTTTAGTTGTGCTGCCTTCTTTCTCTTTTTATTAAAAATAAATTTAGAGTACCCAATTCATCCTTTTCAATTAAGGGGCAATTTAGTGTGGCCAATCCAGCTACCCTGCACATCTTTGGGTTGTGGGGGCGAAACCCACGCAAACACGGGGAGAATGTGCAAACTCCACACGGACAATGACCCAGGGCCGGGATCTACCTGGGAACTCAGCGCCGTGAGGCAGCAGTGCTAACCACTGTGCCATCGTGCTGCCCATTCTTTCTCTTTTTTAATAATGCACATTTGCTCATCAATTAAAGTGATAAAGAGACTTGCAGAGTTTTTGTTCTCCAATTTTCTCTTCTTTCCTAAACATGTTGGTTCAGGTTAAGGAGTGGTTCCGCAGACACCAGTCACTCTCCAGCATCTGCCCTAAGTACCCAGTCCTCATGCACAAACTCAAGCTGTAAACGTCAGACAGCTATTGATCTCATCTAGGCTCTCTGCTGTCTTCTGCTAACATTCACACACACTCTCCAGCAGAGGTCACTTCATAATTATCAATTGTGTGGAAGCTGATTGATATTCAACTCTCCTTAGTTCAACGATACATGAAGCCCACCTACCACTCCCTGGCAGAGATCAAATAATTCAGCATAGAGAAGGGCAGCAATCCTGGGGTCTTCCTCATCTGCTCGCCTCAAGTTTATCTTTGACGTTATCCCTTCTGAGGAACTGCTCTTCGTCTATTGTGAATTTAAACTGGTAGCTGCGATAAATGAAGAAGGGCATTCACAGCAAGGCATCAACTTTCAGCATTCTACACATAAGTTTCTGCTGCCACTTCAAATGTGTTTTCTGCAGATTAAAGGCCTGTGCCATTCTTGATACAGGCTTACAGACAAATCAAATCCAATTGATTATAATCTTGGGAAATTGTATGTCTCCTGAACAATAAAGTAGAATAATTAGTTTTATATGTTTGGCAGTCGGTCAGAAGTTCCAGATATGAAAGATTGCTGCTTAATTATGTTATTCCACACAGAATTCATTTGCTTCCTGAGTTTCTTTCCTGTCCTTATCCTTATTTCTTCACTTCCAGGTTCTCTCTACCCATAATCTCCCTACTGCCCACATTTCATGCACACTCAAGGGCTGCCTTGAGGAGGCTAAGAGGAGACTTGTAGAGCTATTTAAAATTCTGAAGGGTTTAAATAGAGTAAATACAGAGAAAATAGGTGGAATCTTGTGGAAGCAACAAGGATCTTACCTGCTTGCTGGGGAACTAGTGACAGATCTACTGTGCATTTTTGGGGGAAAGGCCTGCTGAATCATGAGCCAATCAGGCAGTTGAGCAGCCAGGGATGGTCCAGAATTTGGTGGGAAATTCGCAGAGAGTGAAGACCCCAGCAACTTGAGGCAAGAAGGAAATGTGCCATGAATTGTTTATGATTTCTGTCACTCCCTTGGTAATCCTCACAAAAATGGGAGCTCAGCCTCAGCTCCTGAGTTTTAGGAAATTTCTAGATTTCTGTATTAGATGTGAATTAAATGCACAAAGAAGGTTAGGGGAGATACTTAAGCACGTAGGAGCAGAATTTTAACTGGTGCACCATTCCCAATGGAGGAACAGGAGGTGGGAGCCACTTCCACTCTGGTCCTTTTTGCTGGTTCCCAAGCGATTGCAATTAAAATTGAAAGTGCCGGTGGCGTACATGGTAAACACTTGCGATCACGCGGGGAAGTTTATCACCAGTGTAACCCACCATCAATCCACAGTACAGCACGTATGGGTTGGCTGTATAAGAGTGATTGCAGAGGGAACCAGGTAAACAGGTAAGTAATGTGGGGCTATTGTGGTTTCACCAGATGAGGGTCACGAGGAGAGAGGTGCAGGGAGTCGGCTGCAAGGGTAGTGTGGCATGGCTCTCATATCAGAGCATCAGGCACCCCAAATTCCTCCAGTCCCTCGACCAGGCACCAAGTGCCTTTGATCAAGGGATTCCACTGTCCGAGGAGGTGACAAGCTGGCCACATGGTTTTAGTTGGCATTGTGGCCATCTAAGATAGCCACCTGCAAAGGACCATGGGAATTATGGCCAACCCAGGACTCAGACAGATACAAAGCCTATGTGTATTTGAAACACAGGTAAGCAGACCTGATCGAAATACCCCGCTCGTTTGCATTTTAATCGCCAATTTTCCCAGGACAATAGAACTCCAATCAAGAAACCGGTACAGCCACAGACTGATCGGCGCCACTCCCTTTACTCAGAGAGCCCAACTGCCAAGGTTAATGACCTCTAAGGACCGTCCAGCCACCAAGGCACCCGTCCCTTTATTGGTCAAAATCGAAGACAGTGGTCAGAGCCCTGTCGAACTATTGGGTCCAAGATTAAGGACCGGCCCAAAGAGTGCAAAATCCCAGAGGGATAAAGAAGAGCACAGCTATGTGTTCTGTCTCTTTTGGATCCGGCCTGTGCCAAACCAATTATAGCAGGAACAGCCAACCAAGTTCAAGACCAACGATCGCTACCTGACGGATGAGCTCAGCAGAGACAGAGCTGCTTTCTTCGAACCAGCCAAGTGAAATCCAGATAAAGGACTTATCCATTTGCACAGTGCCGGTCACCCTGAAGTTAAGTACAGGTTATTGTAGCTGATAGGTGTAGTTTAACTCGTAGTAGATATTGTGTTTGCATGACAAGGTAATTCTTGTGTATGTAAATAAACCATCTTTTGAACTAACTAACTGGTTGTGTGGTCATTTGATCGATATAAGGCAAGGCTTGTTCACCAACATTATCATTAATATTAGCAACAGTATTTGCAATGCTGTTGGGATCGAAAACGAGCAACAGCATACATGCTGCGCAGTGACAGGCTGAGCTAATACCATTGGCAGCAAGGTAAGGCCCTTAAGTGGTCATGAATTGGTGGAGAGGTCAACCATATACTTTCCTACCCAGAATGTAATTTTGGCAGACAGGAAGGAGGCGAGGTTCAGGTACGCCACCATTGTTCCTAATTATATTTCCACTTTGCGCCTCCAGGCTCTATAGAATTCCTACAGTGCAGAATGAGGCCATTCGGCCCATTTAGTCTGCACCAGTCCTCTGAAAGAGCACCCTAACTAGGCACACTCCCGTGACCTATCCCTCTAACCCCACCTAATCTGCACATCCCTGGACACTAGGGGCAATTTAGCATGGCCAATCCACCTAATTTGCATATTTATAGGCTTGGAAGGAAACTGGAGCACCCGGAGGAAAGCCACGCAGACACGGGGAGAAAGTGCAAATTCCAGTCACACAAGGCCGAAATTAAACTTGGGTCCCTTGTGCTGTGAGACATCAGTGCTAACAACTGTGCCACCCGAGAGCAGAAGATTCCACCCAATGTTGTATCTTTGCGTTCACTTTTTATTGATAGCCCATGTTAGTGCACAGTGTTCACTTTGCGTTCACTTTTTATTGATAGCCCATGTTAGTGCACAGTGTTGTGTTCACCACTTGGTGGGTCATTGCTGAACTTTGAAGCTCAACTTCTTTGCCCTCCTATGCATTGCAAAGGACATTTTCTGAGAATGATTTCAGCTTGGGATAGTTGAAATGTGATCAGTGAATTCAGAGCACTGTTAGCACTCCACTGTTAGCTGCCAGCCTACATCCTGAGATGGACCCACATGTGGACAGTACCAGCACTATTCTTTAAACCCCTAATTTTCTTACCTTGACTGATTGTTCCCACCAAGGCCTTACCACTTCGGTCCATCATTCCCACAACCTCATCATCTCTACTCCCTTGGTTCCCTCCCCATGTCTCAAACCCCACTCCACATCTCCCCCTCACCCTTATCAGTCCAAGCAAGCTGCCAGTCTCCTGCCCCCTCCCTTGTGCCTTGGAGTTCAACAAGGAAGACAGCTGACTTCACAGACAACTGCGCAAAACCAACCGTGCCACCTTTCAACTAAAATAACCGCATGGCAAGAGATTTTTGTGGACCGCTGGCTTTATCATGAAGGCAGATGGATTACAAAATATTTTAATTTGTCATGTGGAATGCCTGATATTACAAGTAGGAAGCCACCATGGGATATGAAACCCAGTCTGCCACAAGCACTCCACTGAGTTTTTTTTTAATAAATTTAGAGTACCCAATTATTTTTTCCAATTAAGGGGCAATTTAGTGTGGCCAATCCACCTATCCTGCACATCTTTTTGGGTTGTGGGGGTGAAACCCACGCAGACACGGGGAGAACATGCAAACTCCACACGGACAGTGACCCAGGGCCGGGATTCGAACCCGGGTCCTCAGTGCCGTAGGCAGCAATGCTAACCACTGTGCCACCGTGCTGCCCCTGCACTCCACTGAGTTCACCTCAAAACTCAAACCTGCCAGCGGAAAAGCGAAATCTCAGCTCTCGCCTAATTATATTACCCCACCCACCACATTTCCTGTTATTGCGGGCCCGATTAAATCCCACCTCCCTCTCAAAGCTTCATTTAGTGATAATATTTATCTTCCTGCAATGCCACTCTAAGACATCTGAGCAAATCACTGAAAGTAGGTGTAATAGGTGCATGAAGTACATTCCAGACTTAATGTAATCTCAGGGGTTCTGACACATTGGTAAGTAAAGTCCTTGTAGTTTAGAATGTCATGTCAATGGCTAATATCATGGTGACTGTAATTCATAAATTAGCTCCGACACTACATTCCATCTTTTTGCACACATTCTGTTTAACTATTTAATTGTATTGAATATTTTGAAGTACCGTACTTGTTTCACCGCATCGTGGTCGTTTGGAACTGATCTCTTCCATTGCGTAGTCATTGTTTGATTTCCTTCTCCGGTTTGCTGAAGGACAAAGAATTATTCACTAACGCTTGATTGAAAAATTAATTTTTCACAAAAACACAACAATAGCAGGAATTTTTATAGGGCCTATAATGTAGCAAAACATCCGAAGGCATTTCACAGGTGTTCCTAAATTTGACACAAGTTAAATATAAATGAGGCTCATGTGGTATAAGGAGTTAATTCTAACTGTGTAATATGAAGTGACACAATATTACTTGGTTTGATTTATTTCTTGTAATCTCATGTAAGTTGGAGCCAGCACAATAAGACGTTTCCTAATAAAGCTCCTGGTTTCCATATCTCAGCTGACTCAGTAAATATCCTGCATTTTAAAAAAAAATTTCAGAGTACCCAATTCTTTTTTTTCCAATTAAGGGGCAATTTAGCATGGCCAATTCATCTACCCGGCACATCTTTGGGTTGTGGGGACGAAACCCACGCAAACAGGGGAAGAATGTGCAATCTCCACGTGGACAGTGACCCGGGTTCGAACCCGGGTCCTCAGCGCCGTGAGGCAGCAGTGCTAACCACTGCTCCACCGTGGTTGAGGCAGAGTCTTTGAATATCTTAAAGGCAGAAGTAGGTGGATTCTTGCTAAGAAAAGGGGTGAAAGAGTATCGAGGTTAGGCAGTAATATGACGTTGGGGTTAAAATTAGAAGAGCCATGATATGACTGAATGGCAGAGCAGGCTCGAGGGCCTGAGTGGCCTACTCTATTCCTCTTCGTAATTTGCATATTCGATTGCACCACAGATATTTGGACATCACGAAATATTGAGCCGGAGAAAAATATTCTGCTTGGTGGCCAGGTCTCGCAAAGTCTCTGGAGGAGATGATATCAAGATATGTCACTTGTGCTATTCATCGTCAGGAGACAACAGAATCACTGATGTCATCTTCCTTCCCACCAGACTAAGGGAACTTCTTGGGGTGGACCTTTTTGTACACAGAGGTATGATGTTCTATATCATTGTAAACTACTACTTTAGATGGATAGAATTCAAGTAGCTGCTGGATCAAAATTCTGAAAGAATAATTGGACCGCTAAAGGAGATATTTGCAACAAATAGAATCCCAGACCGCATAATCTCAGACAACGAACCTCAGTTTGCCAATTAATATTGTGAAGAGTTCACAGCATTGTATGGGTTTGCCCATACTACCAGCTGCCTCCAAGATACCCTCAAGTTAACGGTGAAGCTGAAAAAGGAGTGACTACCATGAAAGCATTGCTGGAGAAGAATGATGACATCAAATTTGCACTTCTGAGCTATTTTGTTCAACATCTGTCCAAAATGGTTTAGCATCAGGTCATGAGAAGAAGACTGAGACTTAATTCACTACTCTCCCACACACAAACATGCCACAAGCATTAGCTGAAGTATGGACAAAGTGAGAGAGAAAGAGGAAAAATATCATTTCAGCCAGATTCGGAACTATGGCAAACACCACAAGACACGCAGCCTGCCAGACCTCCACCCTGGAGAGATAGTTTGGGTCCATGACAAAACTCACTATGGGCAAGTGGTTGAACAGAAACTTACCTGATCCATGGTCCTACCTTGTCCAATCAAAGCAAGGTAGGTGAAATGGCACTGGTCAAAAGCCAATCAAAAGCAGCCTCCTACCCCAGAGAAGCAGTTATCTGCAATCAGACCAGCCATAGATGCTGCATTCAACACCCAAAGCTGAATGATGAACCTGAGTCATCTGCCAATTAATTCCCCTCTTGCCCAGCAGAATCTGAGACCATCTAAGGATTAATACCTCAATCCCCTTCAAAGAAGAAGAGGACCCATATGGTAAACTAATGAAATCGCCACAGTGGTTGGCCCCATAAAAAAGATATGGAGGACAGAAGAGGACCTAGGAAAATGAAAAACGATTAAGGACTGTAACACATTAGAGTTAAAACTGCGGCTTATTTGATCATCAAAATTAGATTTGCTAATTCTGGTTGAACGTATTCCTGGAGGTTTTATCACACGACCTTCTGCCTTCAAATACCCCATGCCCGCACATCCGCAACTGATCGGCCAACCCACACAATCCTGATGAGCCCGGCCGTTGCACACCAATTAGACTGTTTTCCAATTCGATGACACTTGAGTGTGAGTCAAAAAGCCGTTCTTCCCATAGCCAATAATTTTATAACTAATGTAATTTAAAAATTGAAAGAAAAACACATTCCTTTTCAATTTCCGCAATGGTTTTTCTACAGGGTTTGCTCGCAGCAGTGTCCCAGAGATTCAGCTTCAATTCCTGGAGACTCCTGCTGCTCACAACATAAAAATGGAAATCAGAGACTGGGGGGAGAGATGTAGATGTAGTATAAGGGCTAATTTGAACAGTGTAATAAGCTAATCAGATACTGTGCACATCATCACAGGAAGCGATGATATATCACATGATTTGCTCTCTCTCTTATCTTCCAAGATGTAGCCAGCATAATAAGACGTTTCTCAATAATGCTCCTGTTTTTCAAACCTCAGCAGACTCTGTAAATATTCTGTGTTAATCAAATAATACCAAGAATATTATAGTTCAAACTAGGCTATTCATCTCGTGAGACCCTGCAGTTTGCTCTCAAAGCATTCAACTCTATTCAAATAATTGCAAGGTAATTGCCTCTGACACATTACCCATAAGTCAAATCTATGCATCAATTATTCTTGAAGTGCTCTTTAGCAGTTTGCACCAAAGGACAAAGAACAGTACAGCACAGGAACAGGCCCTTCGGCCCTCCGATCATGATGCCTATCAAAACTAAAACCTTCTGCACTTCTGGGGTCTGTATTTCTCTATTCCTATCCTATTCATGTGTTCGTCAAGATGCCTCTTAAACGTCGCTATCGCATCTACTTCCACCACCGGCAGTCCATTTCAGGCACTCACCACCATCTGTGTAAAAAAAGTGCCTCACCCATCTCCTCTAAACTTTTCCCCACGCAGCTTAAACCTATGTCCCCTAGTAATTAACTTTTCATCCTGGGAAAAAACATCTGACTATCCACTCTGTCCACGCCAGTTATAATTTTGTAAACCTCCATTGTTCCAGTGAAAACAATCCAAGCTCATCCAACCTCTCCTCATAGCTAATATCTTCCAGACCAGGCAACGTTCTGGTAAACCTCTTCTGTACCCTCTCTAAAGCATCCACATCCTTCTGGTAGAGTAGCGACCAGAATTTAACGCAGTGTTCCAAGTGTGGCCTAACTAAGCTGCAGCATGACTTTCCAATTTCTATACTCAATGCCCCGACCGATGAAGGCAAGCATGCCTTATGCCTTATTGACTACCTTATCCACCTGTATTGCCACTTTCAGTGATCTGTCGAACTGTATTCTCAGGTCTCTCTGCCTGTCAATACTCCCAAGGGTTCTGCCATTTACTGTATAAACCCCACTTGTGGGCAGCATGGTAATGCAGTGGTTAGCACTGCTGCCTCATGGCGCCGAGGTCCCAGATTTATTCCTGGCTCTGGGTCACTGTCCATGTGGAGTTTGTACATTTTCCCCATGTTTGTGTGGGATTTGCCCCCACAACCCAAAGATGTGCAGGCCAGGTGGATTGGCCATGCTAAATTGCCCCTCAATTGGAAAAAAATAACTGGGTATTCTAAATTTAAAATAAATAAATTAGTCCCATTTGTATTAGACTTTCCAAAATGCATTACCTCACATTTGTCCAGATTAAACTCTATCTACCATTTCTCTGCCCAAATCACCAAATGATCTAAATCCTGAGATTCAATGTCATCCTCCCATAGTTCAGTTTAAAGTTGTATTGCAAATCTACCTTTCCTGCTCCCTGTGCTCTACACCTCTAAGATTGCTTAGTTACCCCAAGACATAGGCGAGATCGTGTGGCTGGCGGGATCTTCTGGTCCAGATGATGACACACCACCGCTTTGGATTTCTAGGGGGCAGGAAGTGTTTTCAATGGGAAATCCTATTGACAGCGGAGGGACCAGAGGATTCTACCATTGGCCAACGGAGGGCCGTCTCCTGCCGTTGAGAAACACGTCACGGGCTGGGAGGGCTCAAAATCTCACCGATTGTCTGACCACAATTTGAGAATGACAACTTTTGACTGGTGCCCTATTGTTTTGGCCATAGAGTTCAGTAGCTATTTACAAAGTAAATTTATGCTCCATTAATTGAAGAAAATAGATTTCTTTCAACTTCATCCTTAACTATTGTAACCCTGTTAATAAAGTACTTAAGTCAGCCTTTTTCTTCCAGTGTGCAATCATTTACAGTTCTGTCTACTACTGCTGTGCCCATTTGCACATTTTGTCCAAGACATTTTTTAATATCCTCTCCTAGTTTGATATCCTCTGCGAAACTCACCAGTTTGAATTGAGTTTCTGAATTCAGGTCATTCACTTAGAAATAGTTGGAGCACGGGAGTGGTTACTTTTTTGTGAGCTCCGGCTCTGCCCATCTTTGAATCCAACATTTTGCATTTGTCTTTCCTTTGGTGGCATGTCCTGTGCTATGTCACGGGAAGTGTTTGGTCAGTGTCTTTGCAAGAAAGAACCAAGATAAATGCTAAAATGTTTGTCTGTTTGTGGCAGCTGGAATTTGTTGGGGTGGGGCCCTGCTTGCAGTGGGGAAGTTGCTTTGGGACAGACCCTCATCTTGGAGATGTTGTATGCATCAGGTGATAGCTGCCAACGGAGATGTTGTCTTGGCTAAAAATCCCGGCTCTGCAGTGCAGGTCAGGCCTGACAAACATAATTGGATCTTTTGAAGAGGCGACTTAAGGTAGTAGATAGGGGAATGTCTATGGATGTTGTTTATATGGACTTTCAGGAGGCATTTGATAAAGTGCTAGGCCAGACTTGGTGCTGTGGCTGGTATCCTGTTGTCTTCGATATTTGGAGGTGCCACCTTCTGGGGGGGTTTGTTGGGGGTGGGGTATCCCGAGAGGCTGGGTTGGCTCCTCGGGTGCAGGGGGGCTTGGGAATGGGCTGAGCGCTGTATTGAGTTTCTTCTCTGAGGTTGGTGTGATGCTGACTGGGTCTGGCTCTCCTTGACGGTGTGTGTTGGACGGCTACCGGGAGCTTGAGGATTTGGGTTGGATATTGATTCTCTGATATCAGAGTGAATGGTTCTGATGGTTCTTGCTCTTTCTTCCTTCTTTTTCTTTTCTGGGAGGCCCTGAAGTCTGAGTCCTCCTGGGTCTCTCACTTTGCTTTTTCCCTGAGCTACTTGAACACCAAGGTTAGTCTTGCTAAGGTGAGCGTATGCTAAGGTTGGTTTGATTCTGGTGTTCTGGCTGTTAAGGAGTGGGTCCACTTTCAGTGTTTCGTTTGTGACAGTTGTCGCCTTGTGTTGATCTGGGCATTCACTCCCGAGATTTATTTCTCTCTCTCTCTGTTCGGTTAAGTATGGTGCTGGTTTTTCACCTGGGTAGGCCCAGTAGGTTGAGAGTCTGTCCTCCCTCCCAGGGAGCCCTATTGAGGGGCATCTTGACGATTCATCTCTTCCCAGTTCCCTCTTCAATTGGGACCAGAACGATTATTCTTACACGAGTTCCGAGCTTTGAAGGCCATTTGTCGTTCTCCTTGGGGGTGAGTTGTCTTCTTGTTGGTTGAGTGAATTATTCCCTTTTTGTTGATGGATGCTTCACGAGCTCTATGGTGAGTCAGGACTTGGGTGGGTGCTGAGCCCTTGCTGTCCGGTGAGTTGGCTCTGGGGCGGGATTCTCCGTCCACCGCATCCATTTTCTGGTGCGGCACACTCCCGCTGGCAGTGGGATCCTCCGTGCCAGCAGTCGACCAATGGGGTTCCCCATTGTGGCCAGTCCTACGCCGTCAAGAAATCCACTGGTGTGAATGCGATGCCGGCGAAGCGGAGGTTCCTGCCGACGGAGAACCCGGCCCCTGGTTTTTCCTCTCTCCTTATTCTTCTACGGGAGACCCTGGGCCTGAGAATAACTTGGACTTGTTGCTGCCGGTCCTCTCATTATAATTTTGTAACTATACGATTGATATTGGTTCTGTTCTGGACCTGGTTGGGGGTTCGGTTGCGTTGTGGCGTATAGAACATAGAACAGTACAGCACAGAACAGGCCCTTCGGCCCTCAATGTTGTGCCGAGCCATGATCACCCCACTTAAACCCACGTAACCCCGTAACCCAACAATCCCCCCATTAACCTTACACTACGGGCAATTTAGCATGGCCAATCCACCTAACCCGCACATCTTTGGACTGTGGGAGGAAACCGGAGCACCCGGAGGAAACCCACGCACACAGGGGGAGGACGTGCAGACTCCACACAGACAGTGACCCAGCCGGGAATCGAACCTGGGACCCTGCAGCTGTGAAGCATTGATGCTAACCACATTGTATGTATACAATTTCTCCTTACAATTAAGGTTCTCTTGGATTTTCCTTTGGGTTTTTTTTGCAGAGCTGGGCATGATATTTCTTATGTATGGTATTGTCTTGTAACACTGTTATGTCAATTTCTAAAATGTAAATCCCTAGTGAATATACTTTTTTTTTAAACTTAAAAGTAGTCCAATCCAACAGGAGACCAAATTTCCCAGCCCGCCGCGACGATTCCCACGGTGGGTGAGATCAGAATATCCCAGTCTAAATATTTCCTCCACACTAACATTATTCTCCTAAGAGTTATCTCATATCAGCAATCTTTCACCCAATTTCTTATCCATTCTCAGGTTTGTAAGCTATAATAACATCTGGGGCGGGAATCTCCAACCTCCCGCCGGATCGGAAAATCGGCGGGGGGAGGGTGTGTGTGAATCCTGCCCTGCCGTTCCGACGCTGGCTGCCGAATTCTCCGGCGCCGGTTTTCGGGCGGGGACGGGGATCACACCGCGCCGGTTGGGGGCCGTTGGCAGCGCTTCCCCCAGCAATTCTCCGAGCCCCGATGGGCCGAACGGCCGCCCGTTTTCGACCAGTCCCGCTGCCGTGAAATGGACATGGTCCATCCCGGCGGGACCTGGTTGGAGGGCGGCTAGCGGAGTACTCGGGGGGGGCGGGGGAGATCCGGCCCCCGGGGGTGGTGGCCCACGATCGTGGCCCACCGATCTGCGGGCGTGCCTGTGCTGTGGGGGCACTCTTTCCCTCTGCATGCGCAGGAAACACGCCGGCGGTTCTGCGCATGTGCCAGAACGCGCCGGCCCATGGTGGCCCTTCGGCGCCGATTGGCAGTAAGATGTACAGGAGGATATTGCACTTAGAGTAGCTCCAGGAGAATTCACTGAATTCATTTAGTAGCCATCGTCTGTACTATAATTCCCCGGTTATCTTTTCCACATGTTTGTTGATTCCGCAACTTCCGGGCGACCCGACCCCGGAGTGGTTCGTGCTGCTCTTGGCGCCGGCGTCGAGCCGTCCCGCCAATTGAGGGAGAATCCTGGCCCTAGTTCCAACATCAGCAAAGCAGTAGGAAATAACATGCTCAGTACTAAATCATAAGCAGACCTCACTTAAATCTGTGCGACACCTCCAATTGTACTTCAAGAATAGTTATTAAATAGACGAGCAAGAAAATGTAAATTGGAAAACAGTTTATAGTTTAAATCTGCATCACATGAGTGTGATTGGCATATGGATGTGGCAGAAGCAATTATTCATTTGTATTTTTAATTTTTCTGTTGTGTTCAATGATATAATCGTTGTAGTGATGTAAACCGAACATATAGTTGTTAAATTATAAAGATAATTTATTAACAAACATGTGGAAAAGGTAACCAGGGAACTACAGTACAGACGATGGCTACTAAATGAATTCAGTGAATTCTCCTGGAGCTACTCTGAGTGCAACTATCCTCTTGTACATCTTACTACCAATTGGCGGGTGTCTTGAGTTACGTGATAGATCTCTATTGCTGGTTGGAGGTCGCATTGCTAACTAGATACAGAGCTGTGCACAGGCATATCACTACATTATCCAATTCCAAATTACTTCTTCTAGTTTCTTCTTTGCATATCTCACCAGGTGCTTGGTGAGGAAGGCTGATAAGCTTATACTATCTGTAAAATAAATTACATTGGACAATCTAGTTGGCTATTTTTTCTTCAATTTGTTAATTAATTCAGATGGGTTTACCATAAATCTTCTATTAGCTTTTTACTCAAATAAACATTTTTGATGATGCGTTAAAAACATCTTTCCCTTTGCATATTTCTCTGTTTCAAAAGTACTGCCTGTAACTGAGATTCAGTTCCATAGGTACCAACAGCCCTTAATTATTTACCCAAGTGGCCATACTTCCTGGGTCAGCATAGACAAGGAGTGTTGGCAAAATATCCAAGCCAAACCCCAACTTGATATGTACACATGCATTTTCCAGCAGAGGTTGGTGGAAATCCATCAAAAGTAGGTTGATGTTGGGCCTTTTGTCGCATCCCTCGTTAGGACAAATACATTATCATGTTACAAATTTTTCCCTTTGAATTTGCCATCTACAAAATGCACTGCAGGAACTCGCCAAGGTTCCTTAGGCATCACCTTCCAAACCCATGACCACTACCATCTAGAAGGAGAAGAACAGCAGATACCTGGGAACCCCACCACCTGGAGGTTTCCCTCCAAGTCACTCACCACCCTGACATTGAAATATATTGCCGTTCCTTCACTGTCGCTGGGTCAAATTTCTGGAACTCCTTCCCTAACAGCACTGTGGGTGTACCTACACCTTAGGTACTGCAGCGGTTCAAGAAGACAGCTCACCACCACTTTCTGAAGGGCAACTAGGGATGGGCAATAAATGTCTGCCTAACCAGTGGTGCCCACATCCTGTAAATGAATAAAAAAACATGCTTGCCTGAAGGCAAGTCAATGATATTCACATCTTCTCAAAACCTGATTCCTTTACAGCAATTTATCTTCAATCTCTTATATAGATGCACACTTTTTATTGCAGTTGAACTCCACTGTACTTTCAATTATGATTTTTTTAACAGGCCTTAAAGAGCCTCTCCCAAATCAATAGCTGTGCTATGTCCAGCATTCTTTACACCTTGCTAAAGAAAATGCAAGAGTAAAAACTTACAGTTAATGTCCCTTGATTTTCCTTGGTCATTTTGGTCATGGTTTGCCCAGTCACCTGTAATGTTATTTCAAAATATAATGATATTCTTCCGATTAAAGAGGTTAATCTCAAGTAAGATGATGCAATTAGCAAACAAAAACACTTTTAACGATGCAAAGTGTTAGATAAAAGCACAAAAAATAATTCATAATTTAATTTGTTATTTTTATAAAATTTAAAGATGCACCACTTATGGGACCTGTGGAATTCTCTCACACAGAAGGCTGTGGAGGCCAAGTCACTGAAAGTATTCAAGAAAGAGATAGATTTTTTAAAGATTTTAATGGTATCAAGGGAGAAAGTGGGAATATGGCATTGAGATGGAGGATTAACCATGATCATATTTAATGGCGGAGCAGGCTCGAAGGGCCGAGTGGCCTACTCCTGCTCCTAGTTTCTATGTTATGTGAAAATTGGTCCTGAATCCCAGTAAATCTGTTCCAGGAATTATACTATGAGGTCATGATACAGATTTAACTATCTGTAAAATCTCTACTTGCAAAGACTGTCTGTGGAATGTTCTTTTTTGATCAGAAATTTAGGAGAAATGCCCAGGTTGTTGGTGCAAAACTTCGCCAAAGTAGAGAAGGGTAAAATGGATGAGATAAATCAGACAATAGTGATTTAGTAGAATAATTCTTGGTTTAAACAACAAGAAGAATAAATGAGTTTTGCAGGATGTAAAGTATTGCATCATTTTAAGGGCATTGGAAAGAATGGGCTGGGTTATGAGTCAGTGTAATGAGTCTTGATCTCCACACAGAGAGGTGCAGAGGAGAAGATGAATATTTAGGAGGGAGAAAGAGAAGAGTTGAGAGGGGTAGGCATATAGCAGCATTGAGAAAATAAGTGGAGACAAAAAAGATTGCAAACAGAAAAATAAGGAAAGGTTTATATGTGTGGCCCCAAATCACAATACAGACATCAAAGTTTCAAGTTTGGTGAAGCAGAATTCTTAAGTGTTTCCTGGCTGAGTTGGTACGTGCAGCAAACTGCAGTAATCCACCATTCCATTTTACTCAAAGAGAAAACCGGCAGTGCCCATTATGTCCAATCAAAATAAAAACCCTCCAGATGATCATGGAAATCAGTACTTGGGCAGCAGACATAAAGAGCACCGTTAATATCTTGTTTCTGTTACAAGGGGTGAATGGATTTTTCCCCCTGATATCTCAATCAGAGGCAATGATAATTCAAAATATTTGGGGAACTAGAATGCCAGATCTCATTTGCAGTGGTAAAAATGCAACATACAAACCTGCAACATTCAGGTAGTAAAAAGTGAATAGCTGTGAAAGACTCTCGACACATCATGTGACATTAGCATCGAGAATTAAATCAGCCCATCAAATAGTTGCAAACTAAACTCAGCAAACAAGCTCAGTTTAAAGTTATCTAAGAGTGAGTATGTATTCTGGAAATACTTACACTCCCGCACTTTTGATGTCCACATTGTTTCACCCGAATCTATATTCATTAGCGTTAGTTGAAGATCTTCTGGTTGTTCCAAATATACTTCAAAGTAGCTTTTACATTTAAGAGGTGTCATGTCCAGGAATTCAATTTCCTAATAAAATAAAAAAAAGAACTTTACCGATCCCTCTATCGAAAAATAGCAGTGCAGCATATAATTGTTAAACAGTACAGTCAGTACTCATGAACACACACAAGTTCTATTGTACAAAGTCCTCATTTCCATCGTAGGGGAGAAATATTCCTCACAAAATTGTAAACATGTTCTTGTAAGCAAATGTGTGAGGTAATTGAAGAGGGCACAAAAGGAACCTTGTCTCAAGATCAGAGATGATAAAATTTAATTGGAATTTCCAAGTCTTGAAGACTTCACCTATATGGAAATAAAAGGGATTATGATTCCCCATGGACAGGTTATTAAGATATGTCAGACAAGCTCTAGGCATTAAAAAGGTTTCTAATTGCAAGTTTCACTGTTGGAGGCTGCTGCAGGATGTAGGGGGTTGAAGTTGTTTAAAGAAATGTCTTTGAGATTAGCTGCTGGTGCAGAAATATATTGTATCTTTGATGTAGCTGGAGAAGTGTTGCCAAATGAAGTGAGTCAGATGAGTGAAAGGTTCATTAGATCAGAGAGGTGCACCTGAGAGATCTTAGTGACAGTGGAAAGAGATGGCAAAGCAACATACCATGCATTACCGTCGGGTCAGAGTTTAAATGGCCCTACTAGGACAAGTAAGGAAAGATGAACACTTTTCTCATAATGCAATATACTAATGATGTTTGCCACTTACAAAAATCACTTTCTTCCAAGCTCTTATAATTAATATTTAAAAGTTTCACAATGTCCTCCAGCCACTCAGCCTTCGTTGTCAATGTCCCATCACTCACTTCCTTATACTCTTCAGTATAAAATAGAAGGTTCTATCCCTTTGCACTAACTACTAATCTTGCAGTTGGGAAGTCACCAGGGCCTCCATCAATCCTGTTTGTCTCTCCCTGGTTGTGTACAGGTGCCGTATTTTTTTGAAAAACAAGCAAAACATAAAACACTTCCCAGTCCCATGGAATTAGGGGGAAAAGTTGCAATGAGGGGATTTGGGTGGTGTGCTGATCCGTTCCTTCCTCTGGCTGATGTTGCAGGAGATGGGGTGGGCCTGACAATGGCGTACCAGGCAGTCGGCTCTTCCCGATTGAGGTCGAGCTCCCTGCTGATTTCAAAGCCCAGCAGCTGCTTGGAGGTAACTGGCTTCTCTTAGTTCCCTCCCCCACCAGAGACAATGGGATCAGTAGGCCACAGTAGCAGCTGCAGGCCAGCCTGCAGGGGGTGGCTTGGCAGATGTGGCCTCCGTTTAGTTTATAAAATTAGAAACTCCTTCTGGGGGTGCCTCAAGATGGAGCAGGAAATGGTCTTGTAGTTAGTAAAACAATTAGTTTTAAAGATGTTGAGATTCCATCCATAGTTTTCAGTGTTTGGAAGAATCACAGAGGTGCATCAAAGACCCGGCCAACATTCAACCTTGTGGGAATGTATGATTAAATAAAGTGCAGTAGATTCAGATGTCCTTCTCACTTGGTGTCATAACGTGCAAGTTATTTGTAAGTTTAGAAGCAATTGTAAGTGCCTGTTACAAAATTTATGTTAAAGCATTATAGAAATGGAAGGCTAGGTGTGTGACTGTCTTCACTTCCTGCCACTACCTTTATATAGATTCATAGCAAGCAGCAAGTTAAACTTCAAGTGAAGCAGCAAACCTTGAACGAAAATAGAAAATGCTGGACACTCTCAACAGGTCTAACAGCATCTGTGGAGAGAGAAAAGAGTTAACGTTTTGAGTCTGGATGACCCTTAGAATGGGAAATAGGATGAGAGTTACACTATTGTGGAGGGTGGGGGGGGGGGGGGGGGGGGAAGAGAGCAGTAGGGGCTGGATAGAGAGCCATGAACAGGTGAGATTGACAAAGATGCCATGGACAAAAAGGACAAAGGGAATGTGTGGTGGTGATCATTACTTAGAAGGTTGCTGATAGTGGCATATTTAGAGATCAGAATTTGTTAATGCCAACAAAGATAAGTAGCGTGTCAAAGGACAGGTTGGAACAGGGAACAGATGGCCGAGTGATGTGGGGGGAGGGGAGACAATGGCGAGTGAAAAATGGATCGATGGAAGAAATGAAAATAAATTGATAGGAATGAAATTGGGGTAAAGGTTGGAGAGAAACCACAGTCTGTTGAACTCAGTGTTAAGTCCGGAAGACTGTTATGATCAAAAGATGAAGTGCTGTTTCTTCAGTTTTTATTGGGCTTCACTGGAACATTGCAGCAGGCCAAGGATGGACATGTGGATATGAGATGGTGAGTTGAAACAGCAAGGAGCAGGAAGTTCTAAGTCCTGCATGCGCAGAAATTGAAGGTTTTATGCAAAGCAATCGCCCAATCTGTGCTTATTCTCTCCAATATAGAGGGGACTGCATTGGGAGCAGCAAATGCAATAGATCAGATTGAAGGAGGCGCTGCTTCGCCTGCAAATAGTGTTTAGGCCCTTGGATTGTGAGCGGGGAGAGTGTAAAAGGGAAAGTCTTGCACCTTCAGGGGAAGGTTGCGTGGGAAGAGGGTGAGGTGTTGGGGGTGATGGAGGAGTGGACCAGCTATCCTGGAGAGAATGGCCCCTGCTAATGCTGGCAGGGGAGTGAGGGGAAGATGGTGGCATTATAGAATCATGAGTATACAGTGCAGAAGGAGGCTATTCGGCCCATCGAGTTTGCACCGGTCCTTGGAAGGAGCACCCTACCCAAGTCCAAACTCCACCCTATCCCCGTAACCCAACCCCACCTTTTTGGTCACTAAGGGCAATTTAGCATGGCCAATTCATCAAACCTGCACATACTGGCCTCAACCTTTAAAGCTCCTTGGGCAGCATGGTAGCATAATGGTTAGCACTGTGGCTTCACAGCGCCAGGGTCCCAGGTTCGATTCCCTGCTGGGTCACTGTCTGTGCGGAGTCAGCACGTTCTCCCCGTGTCTGCATGGGTTTCCTCCGGGTTCTCCGGTTTCCTCCCACAGTTTCCTCCCAAAGATGTGCAGGTTAGGTGGACTGGGCATGCTAAATTGCCCTTAGATGGGTTATTGGGTTAGGGTGGAAGTGAGGGCTTAAGTGGGTCGGTACAGACTCGATGGGCCGAATGGCCTCCTTCTGCTCATGTTCTATGTTCTGCTTCTCTCATGATTTTTCAGCCCTCCCATTTATGCACTACCCATACTTGTGGAAAATGAGCCTTGTCAAATTCTGATAATGATCTGACCGTGCTGAATTGAGTTCACCAGACTTGCACAAAAGAATACAGGAGCACAATCCTCTCAGCTCCATTTTCCTTAGGATTATTCTCTTGTTACAACTGAACATAGGCTCTTAGATTTATCTCAGATCAGTTTGTCATAAAAGATATTTGGGCATTTTGAAATCCAATCACAGTGATTTTTTACATTTTTTTTTCTCATTAATTTTTCTTTGACAGTGTTCCCCTCCCTTCCTTGTAAAGGCACTGACTGATTTTTTGATTTGCTTCTACACCAAGGTGACTATTACACATTTTGATAATAAAAGACGATTCCGTGTTCCCGGATAATACTGCGTCCAAGAACATATCAGCAGACGTAGGTAATTCGGCTCAGAGAGCCTGCTCACCATTCAGTAAGGTCATGGCTGATCTGTTTGCCTTTTGAGTTCCACATTTCTATCTCCCCTGATAACATAGAAAATAGCAGAGGCCCTTCGAGCCTTCTCTGCCATTCATTATGATCATAGCTGATCATCAAGTTCAATACCCTGATCTCGCCTTCCCCCTATACCCCTTCATTCCTTTAGCCCCAAGAGCATTCCTAATTCCTTCTTCAAATTACACAACATTTTGACCTCAACTACTTTCTGTGGTAGCGAATTCCACAGATTCACCACTCTCTGGATGAAAAGATTTCTCCTCACCTCAGTCCTAAAAGGTTTACCCCGTATCCTCAAACTATGACCCATAGTTCTGGACTCCCCCAATATCAACAAAGAGATCGGGAACATTCTTTCCGAATCTAGCCTGTCTAATCCTGATAGAATTTTGTAAATTTCTATGAGATCCCCTCTCGCTCTTCTAAACTCCAATTAATATCATCTTAACTGATTTAGTCTCTCCTCAAATGACCGCCCTGCCATCCCAGGAATCAGCCTGGTGAATTGCGTTACTCCCTCCATAGCAGAAACATCCTTCCTCAGATAATGACACTGAAACTGCACACAATACTCCAGGTGTGGCCTCACCAATGCCCTACACAACTGCAGTAAAACATCTCGATTCCTATACTCAAATCTGCTCGCTATGAAGGCCAACATGCCACTTGATCTCTTTACTTCCTGCTGTACCTGCATGCTTACCTTCAGTGACTGATGCATGAGGACACTAAGGTTTCGCTGAGTATCCACCTCTCTCAATTTATACCCATTCAAATAATAATCTGCCTTTTTATTTTTACTACCAAAGTCGATAACTTCACATTTATCCACATTATACTGCATCTGCTATGCATGGGACCACTCACTCAGCCTGTCCAAATCCCACTGAAGCATCTCTACATCCTCCTCACAGTTCACCCTCCCACCCAACCTTTGTATCATCTGAACGTTCGGAGATACGTGCCTGTGTGGGTTTCCTCCAGGTGCTCCGGTTTCCTACCACAATCCAAAGATGTGCAGGTTAGGTGGATTGTCCGTGCTAAATTACCCTTAGTGTCCAAAAAGGTTAGGTGGGGTTACTGGGATAGGGGGGAGGTGTGGGCTTAAGTAGGGCCGGTGCAGACACGATGGGCCAAATGGCCTCCTTCTGCACCGTAAATTCTATAATTTCTATGATCCCGCTTCTACTGCCGTCTGAGGCAGATGGTTTCAATGTCTTACAACCCTCTATGAGAGAAATATTCCCCTCATCTCTGCCCTAAAAGGGCAACCAGTAATTTTAAAACAATGCAGGGGCTGTTTAGCACAGGAATGGCTTTGAAAGCAGACCAAGCAGGCCAGCAGCACGGTTCGATTCCAGTAACAGCCTCCCCGAACAGGTGCCGGAATGTGGCAACTAGGGGCTTTTCACAGAAACTTCATTTGAAGCCTACTCGTGACAATAAGCGATTTTCATTTCATTTTCATTTCATGTTACCCCCTAACATGGGCTCCTATTTTGTGCAATAACCTTTGATGTGGCACTTTGTTAAATGACTTCTTGAATTCCAGGTACAGTATGTCTACAAGATTCCTTTTATCCTAATGCATGTCACTCCTTCAAAGAACGTCAATAAATTGGTTAAATACGATTTCCCTTCCACAAAACCAAGCTGTCTCTTCCCGGTTACCTTGACTTTTTCTAAGTGTCCAGCTATATCCTCTTTACTGATCAATTCTTACACCTTCCCCATAACAGCTACCAAGGTAGCTGGACTAGTTTCCTTTTACTGCCTTCCTCTCTTCTTGAGTCCAGGAGTTATATTTGCTACTTTCCAGTCTGATGAAACATTTCCAGAATCCAGTAGATGATGTAAAATTAACACCAACACATCTACAATTTCATTAGCCTCCTCTTTTAAGACCGTGGGATGTAGTTCATCAGAAGCCAGCCCGCAGCTCCATCAAATTGCTTAACGCCACTTCTCTAGTGATTGTAATTTCACCAAATTCTTCTCTCCCCTCCACTTTCCAATAGGCAGCTATTACTGGAATTACTTTGGAACTTCCAGAGCAGGGTTTTTCAAAGTGCAGATCGCGACCCGTGAGTTGGTCACAGGTGGATATCGGGAGGGTCCCGTGGAGCGATCGGTCGCGGAGTTCCCGATCGTGAGAGAAGCGCCCAACGGCTGCTAATGGCATTTACATTGAGAATGGCTGCTGCTACGGGTTTTTAAAAGAGACCCTGTGCAGTCTTACGATCATAAGCAGCAGCAGTAAGCAGGTACTGCACCCTGCATGTACACGTGATGTCAAGTACATCATTTTGGCACGGAATTGCTGAGGAGAGATTCTCCAATTTTCTAGCTGCCAGCAAGGCAAGAGGACTGTAAAGATGGAGCATTTTGTTACAAGGAAGAGACAGCCAGTGGCGCACATATGCAGTGTAGCTACTGGCCAGGACCTCACAACTGAATCTGCTGGAGAGAGTTGCTCAGAAGAATCCACGGCAGGACTGAGCAGTACTGGTGTTAGCTCTGTACAAAGTTCCAGGGCCTCTGGCGAACAGCCTACAAGAAGAAACTTAATTTGGGAACAAAGCAGCATAAACATGATTTCTTGAGTTATGGTTTTGTCAATGGTGCCAATGCAAATAAGGATGCAAATGCCCATGTGTGTTATATCCAGAGAAGTACGGGCAAATTATTTATTTTTTTATTTTATTTATTTACGGGATGTGGGCATCGCTGGTTAGGGCAGCATTTATTGCCAATCCCCAGCTGCCCTTGAGAAGCTGGTGGCGATTGCCTTTTTTTTATAACTACAGTGCAGAAGGTGGCCATTTGGCCCATCGAGTCTACACTGACCTTCTGAAAGAGCACTCTACCTAGGCCCATGCACCACCTTATCCCCGTAAACCAGTAACCCCACCAAACCTTTTTTGCAAACTAAGGAGCAATTTAGCGTGAACAATCCACCTAACCTGAACATCGTTTATGCCTTCCAGATCTTTATTGCAATAACTAATCTAAACTTTTAATTAAAAATGGTATTGATCATCTCCATTGTTCCGTTTCAGGTGGTGGCAGCCCTTTCTGGACTTCCTGGCGGAACGGTAGGGAAACAGGCCGACAGCAGCAGCAACCCGGGGGGGGGGGGGGGGGGGGGTAAGGATTGGGGGGAGGGAGAACTGTGCACAAGGGTTTGTGGAGGGTGCTATCTCTCTCCTTTGTTTGTTTTTTTTTCTTTTCTCTTTTTCTTTGTTTTTGTTTCTTCCTTTTGCTTGAAGTTGCTCTTGAAGCTGGGGGGCATTGTTTATGGGGTGTTACCGCGGTTGTACGTTAATAGAGTTAAGATGTTTATATTTTGTATTTTGTAAAAATTTCAATAAAAATTATTTATAAAAAAAAAAGATAATTAATATGATTCTATCCCAAGGGTCTTAATCTAAAAAAAGATGATAGCAACAATTTTTTGGACAAATACAAAGCAAACAAGTTAGGGTCTCTCCACCATCTACCCAGGAATAAGGTAGCATCAGAAATTGCATAATGTGGTTATGGCTCTGGTTCTCATGTTCAGCTACAATGGAGGGAAAAATGATATGTGGCTCCAAAAATTCCATTACTGTACTATGCAGTGTTAGCCATCATAGCATGGTAATGACTCTGTTACAGCATAACCTCTACACGTTTTACCATTTTAATTGAATCCAAGACCCCAATATTAACTTTAACATTGCAGACACGATTGAATATGTAATTTTGTCTTACATTGTAGCTCCTGTTTCAACAGGAGTTGTATGATATGTTTACAAATGGATAAAACTAATTACAGGGCAATTATAAAAACAATCTCCACCCAACAACATAGAAACATAAAATATAGGTACAGATGGAGGCCATTCAGCCCTTTGAGCCTGCTCCACTATTATGATCACGACTCGGTAGCCCCCCCCCCCCCCATATCCTTTGATCACTTTTGCACCAGGAGCTATATTTAACTACTCCTTGAAAACATACAATGTTTTGGCCTTAACTTTCTGTGGTAGCGAATTCCACGGGCTTACCACTCTCTGGGTGAAGATATTTCTTCTCATCTCTGTCTTAAATGGTCTACCCCGTATCCTCAGACTGTGCCCCCTGATTCTGGACTCCCCCACCATCGGATACATCCTGCAATGGGCGGGAATTATATCACAACGTCTCGCAAGATCGCATTAGATCTCATGAGGCGTGCGAGCGAGGTAGATCCCGGAAGTCGAATCTCCCGGTATTCAGCGGCCATGCTGCGCTGCGGCGAGCTGCTTTTCAGACGCAGCGTGGCCGCTGGATCGCACCCTTTGTCTTAGCAGACAAGCAGATTCCAGTTGGCCAGCTTGGGCTATGAAATGAAAATGGCTTTTGCATTCCTCCCTTTGAATTTGGTCTAGGCATCCCACAGGAGGATTGTTAGTGTCTATTCAGGGATAACAAGGTGCAAATTTCTCAGATACTACAGGTGGGATTCTCCAATTCCTCAGCCGCGTGTTTCCCGGCTGTGCGTCATTCGCTGGTGGCGGGATTCTATTTTCCCGCCGCATGTCAATGAGGTTTCCCATTGTAACCACCTGATGCCACTGGGAACCTCGTGGGCATCGGTGCGGTGCCGGCTGGAAAAGTGAATCGCAATGACTGGAGAATTCCAGCCACAACGTAGCTCCTTTTGCTTTTGGTCATAGACAGCCATAGATTCCAGTTTGAAAGTTTGTGACATAGCAATGAGCATATCCCTATAAAAAAGTATACAAATATTATATGGGCGAGGTCTTCGTCCATCACACTTTGCTGAGAGAGGATACAACAAAGGTTCACTAGGTTGATTCCTGGGATGAAAGGGTTGTCTTATGCAGAAAGATTGGGCCTATACCCTCTGGAATTTTGGAGGACAATAGATAATCACATTGAATCATGTAAGACCGAGATAGGACTAGACACGGGAGAAGTTGAGAGATTGTTTCCCCTAGCTGGAGAGCTCGACATAGAAGGAACAGTTTCAGGATAAGGGAATGAACATTTCGCACCTTAATGAGGGGAACCTTTTTTTTTAAAATAATTTTTATTGGAATGTTTTACAGAAAATATAAAAATATAACAACAAGTATAGCAAAAAGCATTAATATGCAACTAACAGCCCCATAACACCCACAATTCCCCCCATACCGTAACATCACATGTATCACACTCCCCCCCCCCCCCAAACAAGAGAACTTAACCATAAATTAAAATTAAATAAATCAAATTTAAATAAAATAAGCAAACATAATCAACCCCCCCCCCCCCCCCCCAGGGGAACCTTTTTTACTCAGAGGATTGTGAACCACAGGCAGTTTATATCCAGAGGGTTCAGGATGCTCAAGTCGTACATTTAAGGCCAAGGTTGATAGAAGTTGAGATGGGGCTGTTTAGCACACTGGGCTAAATCGCTAGCTTTTAAAGCAGGCCAAGCAGGCAAGCAGCACGGTTCAATTCCCATAACAGCCTCCCCGAACAGGCGCCAGAATGTGGCGACTAGGGGCTTTTCACAGTAACTTCATTGAAGTCTAGAACATAGAACAGTACAGCACAGAACAGGCCCTTCGGCCCTCGATGTTGTGCCGAGCAATGATCACCCTACTTAAACCCACGTAACCCGTATACCCGTAACCCAACAATCCCCCCATTAACCTTACACTACGGGCAATTTAGCATGGCCAATCCACCTAACCCGCACATCTTTGGACTGTGGGAGGAAACCGGAGCACCCGGAGGAAACCCACGCACACACGGGGAGGACGTGCAGACTCCACACAGACAGTGACCCAGCCGGGAATCGAACCTGGGACCCTGGAGCTGTGAAGCATTGATGCTAACCACCATTCTACCGTGAGGCCCCTACTCGTGACAATAAGCGATTTTCATTTCAAGTTCACTTGCTACGCAATTGTGCAACAGCTTCGACAGGGCAAAGTCAGAATAAAACTAATCCGGTTAAACCACTCAGAACTCAGAACAGGGCTTTGCCGCATAAGAACTGTGACCTCTGCCAGAGATATCTGAAAAAGCACATCCTGATCCAGTGCACCGCAAGGGGTGAAAAGCAAAGATCCCTTAGGAAAAAGCAGACATTTCTTTAGAAACATAAAGACTGAAGTAGCAAACAACTGAGTATGTTGTGTCGGCTGAAATACTTCATACTTGAGGCAATTCAATATGACAGAACTGGGTATATCAAATAGATGACGTTTGAAACAAGTATGAAGGGATATTTTGATATGAAGCTACACAGAGCTCACAGATAAGCATTTGCGTATACAAAGAAAATCAAGGCAAAATAATGAAGCAAGAGGATCCGCGGAGTGCTTGAGTACATTTCAAACGGTGTATCTGTGAAGAGATACAAAACCCTGCAAGATTCCAGGGTAAAGAATAAAAAGAAACAACTTGGCCGGAACTCTCTGTCTGCTCACGCTGGCGTATTCTCTTGTCCCGCTGGCAGCATTAGCGTGGTGATCCCAGATCCCAGATTCCCAGCCCTTGACTTTTGGGCTTCTCAGCAAATAATCAGGGTTACTCTTAAAATGAGCACATCACATCGCCCTAAAAGGTAAAGCGACAGAGTGGGCACTTCAATATAAAGTGCAATACCTGTTATCAGGGATGGAGTGGGATATTTCCACCTATTCTCTTCCTGTACCTAACGGTGCATAAAAACAGACTTTTGTCTGTTTCCATAGCAAGTAATCCCTGCAACAGGTCACTAGTCTGTCGTCAGGACGCCCCCGTACATCAAGCATGACTGACCAGGAGACCGTCCCCCTCTTACCGCCAGCCATTTGGCTTGTTTGGAAGGATTTACAGGTTGACACCCTCAACCGGTTTGACTGTACCTTCCTTGGTCATCAGGTCCTGGAGTGGGACCCAAACTCAGAGCATCTGGCTCAGGGTCAAGGAAGCTACCCAATGCACCACCAAACCTGTGAAATTCGCTTCCTCATTATCAACAGGCTGGATTTGATGCTCAGGTTAGAAATTAATACTGGGAATGTTAGCAGACAGATTTCTGCACTGTTCTGAGACATGCTTCTTTTTCTGAGGGCATTACAAGAAAATGAACAAATGAATGGGGGTGCAGTTGGATGGAGGAAGAAGTGCAGAGCGGGCTGAATCACTGGTGTCTTGCGTTACACAGCACGTTGGTGCGTTACCACCTGTTTTGCCACTTCACCCAAGTTCACCCTCATGTTTCGATGAAGAACACAGGCAGAGGAATCTCATACAAAGAAGTTGAGAGTTTGGCCTGTAAGATCAGTGGTTGTAATTCCAGTCTTCAGTGGCTGGTGAACTTAAAGTAACGATGGGCAAGGCCTTAACTCATTCAAAACTGACCTAAGATCAGTGTGCCGAGAAGGAGCGATTCGTAACTCTTTCCCCTCTCTCGTCGGCAGCAGTGGTGGAGAGGATTTAAGGGATGCAAGAAAGCTTTCTCTTTGGCTTTTTATATTTTCCAGCTCAAGGAATGAAAAAGATGCATTTATATAATGACTGGGGGGGGGGGGGGGGGGGGGGGAAATAAATGGAATTTCTAACGTGCAGACACCAGAAAAAGGAAGGTTGGAATGGGAATAGGTAAATGAATTAGGTTGGCAAAATGATAAACCATCAAGGAAAATGAAAGACAAATGCTCAAGGGCATTTTAAATACAAGGTCTGAAGAAAGCAATGCAGGTTAGCACTTGCAACACGTTGCAAATCGCCACGACTCATTCTTAAAATGTTGGCCCATTTATGAGCTTCACATAATATCTAATTATAGAGGAAAGTGATGGTTTTTATAACCTTCAAAAATATTGATCTTTGCTTGTACATTACCAAATATAAACTGTCTAATGTCCATAATGCTGATGGATTATCTGCAATCAACTGTGCTCAGTGGTAGCACTCTCATTTCCAAACCAAATGGTTATGGATCCAGGACCTAAGCATATTCTCCAGGCTGACAGTCCAGTTCAACACACAGGGACTGTGGCACTTGCAGAGGCACTGATGCTCTATCTGCCCCACCTATGGCCATTGAAGATCTCACATCACTCTTCAGAGAAGAGCAGGGCACTCTTGGTGTCCTGGTAAATATTATTCCTTACCCAAAGACACTAGAAAAGTTTATTTGGTCATTTATCTCACTGTTGTTTGCAGGACCTCGCTGATTTCAAAATAGCTGCCACGCTTCCCTAACGTACAATCACCACACTTCACAAGTAATACTTTTTCTATGAAAAGCTTTGCGATATCCTGAGGTAACAAAAATTATGTTCTTTTAATTCTTTCTACCTCATTTGCCAAAGCAAGATAGTACTTTTCCAAAACTGCAGCACTTTAAAAATTAGTATTGTTACAACCACTGCAAACATTGGACTGTATGGTTCATTTAGATAGGTAAGTCCCACTTGGGTCCCACCATATTTAGTAGATTCCAAGAGTCAGCTGCAGCTTATCAGGTCCAAGAGGATTTTTAGGATGATATAAAATTACAAGGATTGTGGCTTTTTTTTAAGCTTCTAATTCTGGAAAGTATCATCACCTTGCAGTGTTTTTTCAGCTTATTTGTAAAATATAGATAGAAATAGAAAGCTTTACATGCACGGCAGCAGAAATAAATCAACAATTGTTTATTCCAACATACCCCTGGAATTATCTCAGCTTGTGGGTCACTCAGAAGTCGATATGTTTTTCCAATAATCAGCTTTTTGTGGCACGGGGTAGGTTTAACAATTTTTACAGATTTCTGTTTTTCAGCCTTTGTAATGTCCTGAAAATGAACAAGCGCATACATTCATGTGGAAATCTGACTTTTTTCTAAATTAACATTTCTTTTGCACCAACAATCAGCTGAACAATCTATTCAAACACAAAGAAAATAATAATCGGAGCGTATCATCAGGTGCAACTATGACAAGAAAATAAACCATCACTGTAATCTTAATGAGTACAGATAGAATAGTTTGTACCTTAATAACAGAGTCATTGTTTGTTGCCATATATACATGAAATAATAAGGACTGGTGGTTGTTAATGACTTTGTAAATCAGCACAACGCCGTGATGTTGAACGTCTTCAGAGGTGGTCTGAAAGATTGGCCCAACAGGTGACAAGGAACTCACGCTCCATTGAACATGTGTTGTTGAATGGTCAGCGCTTGGCTCTATTTCAGATTCCTTGTTCTTTATGTGTAAAATTCCAAATTGTAAATTAGGCGAATGATCTGTAGGATGGGACACAAATTTGTAAAGATAACACATTTGCTTATTTTGTGAATATAGTTAAAAGTTGCCATAGTAACCATAAGCCGCTTTCCCCTTTGTGGGGTGAGCTGACTGATTTAACACAAGGATCACCACTCCCACAGCGAGGGGCAAGGTGTCCTTAATGAATAACTTCAGCCAGTACGGAAATTGAACCCACGCGGTTAGCCTCCCTGTGGGCTGTAAATCAGGTGTCCAGCCAACTGAGCTAAATCAGCCCACTTGCGAATGTAGTGCTGACATCGGCTCTAATAAAGTGACTCCATGTGACAATTAGATGTAATACCAAGTTGAGATCCTTCCGAGCTTCAGGGGCGGGGTTCTCCGCACCCTTGTGCCGAAATCGCGACCGGCGCAGAGGCGGAGAATCCATGTTCCTGCAAGAAATCAGGACTGGCGCCGGTTCACCGATTCTGCGGGCCCTGATCTCGGGGAGTACGCCGCGCCGCCTGGGACCTACCTGGGGCCATTGCCAGAGGCTTGCTCAGCCATTCTCCGCCCCCGACCGGCCGAAGCCCCAATGGCGTGGAGCTAATGTGCTGGTCGGGATACTCACGTGGCGTTTGCGGACTCAGTCGGGGGCTGCCCTGGTCAAGGACGGGCGATCGGCGGCAAGGGGTGCATTATAGGTGGCCAGGGAATGCTTGTGCAGGAGTTGAGGGTCGGGCGCGCAGCTGATCGGGAGCTCTCTTTTTTTGGGTCTAGCCCCCGCGGTCCGTCGTGCAGCACGGCGTGGCTGCTGGAAGCTGCCACCGTGCGCATGGGCAGACTCCGACCGGGAGTGCCGGGGCCCGTCTTCGCAGCAAAAGTTGCGAGATCTACTCGGAGTCCCTGCTGGTCCCTGCAGGGCTGGGAATTCATGCCCCTTTGATCCAAGGTTTTCTGGATTAAAACTCTACCGTTTTGACGCTAGCGTGAGGACACAGTCCCAATAATGGAGAATCCAGCCCCTGTGCTTTAAGAGATCTTAAGAACAGGCCACAGGTTTGATCTCCTTATCAAAGAACTGTACAGGGAACTTAAAGGAGAGAAAAATACAAAATTATCTTTCTTTATGGAGTGAGGAAAGAAAAATAAAATAAAGTTGTTTTAAAATAAGTCCAACTGACAATAACAAAAGAAACTAATGAGGACAATGAGCGCGCACACGCACACGAATTGTGATCTGCTGTTGTCTGAGTATCGAATATATATGGAATGTAACTGAGTTTATTGTGCCACCTAGTGGAGGATGGTGTGAAGACCAACAATAAAAGGAGCATGTTCAAAAGGCAATAAAATTACAAGGGTACAATTATGTGCAAAAGAAAAGACCTCACCTGCCAAGCAGAGGGAATGAGGGAAGTTAATTCTCTTTAGTAAGGCTGGATCACTCTTCACATCAAAAAGTGGGCCGCAAAGTTTCCATTTTTTCTTCAGAAATGCGGCATATTTATACCAAGACAGAACTGAGTAAATTATGTCAACTTTGTCTGTCACTTCAAAGACTAGACCAGTAGCAACACACTGATAGCTTCCTTCATGATCCAACTTCAAACTGTGTATTAAAAAGATTTTAAAAATTAATTATAATTGCCTTGAGACAGACCTGTATACGAATTAGGTTTACAAAGCAAATGAAAAATACCGACCAAAAACGTTCCTTTGAGATCTTTCTCGGTGTTACTTGTTCAAAATTGTGATTCTGCTATTTAAAAGAGAAGTTTTATTGGAATTGACTGCAATATTTCAGATGTCTGCCTGTCCTTATTACATTTATACCCCAATTTACTTTGTACCTCATTATTTCTAGCCTGCTAAATCACCTAAAATATATTTATATTAGAAATGATTAAAAATAAAGTTTCTCACCGTCTGACAGTTACAACGAGGACATGATGGCTTGACGTATAAATCTGTGAGAGAAAGATTTATTGTTAAAACAAAATTCAAAGTGACAGGTTCTAAAGATTTGTGATACAGTTTTAATTAAATGAAAGGTTAAACTATTACTTTTCTTACGTTACCATGGTAATGTCTCAGATATAAGAGTACTTGCCCATCTAATTTCCCTTTACAAACTTCACACCAGGTTGTTTATTGCGATTCCAGTACTAACAACCCTGTTCCCTGATAGGAATTAATCTAATGCTTTATTAAGACCTGCCATGCTCCTCTGTTCTGACTTGTGATCTGCTCTACAATTCTACCACTCTCTTACTAAAGAGATGTCTACATTTCTTGTTTTCCTTTGAAAAACATAACTTTAAACTGCCTCACCCAGCCTCTAAATCCTGTGTCCACGAGAGAAATGTTCTGAGATCCAAGCCCTCTATGCCCATGAAGGCTTCTATCAAGAACCCCATTCATCATGGTGTGAGTGCTTGGAATGAGACTGCGGGTAATCAGCATGGTTACTGCATACTGGCAGCTTTACAATTCAACAGCCGCCGTGAGGCTTATAATGTAAACCGCCAGGTGCCCCTGTGCACAAATGAGTTAATCCTGCGAGTTAAGGTGTAATCTGACTATTTACATAATTTACCAGCACTTCATGCACATCTGCCACAGGCACGACAGCCTCATTGTAAAGAGGCAGCAGCCAGTGAAGACACTTTAAGTGCTAGGTATTGCATTGGTTGGGGTGGGGTGGGTAGGAGCACTAGGCAGAGGAACAAAGTGCAGAAAACATGGGCGGAATTCTCCGCAAGGCCCGACGCCACCATGAAACCTGGAGAGGTTCACGACGGCGTCGGAAGCCTCTCCCGGCCCCCTATTCTCCCCTCCCCGGGGGGATAGGAGGGCCATTCCGGGAAACTCGGCGGCCGGGCTTTGTCCCTGGCTTCAAGGCCCGGCACGCCAATAATGACACAGCGGCGGCGCCTAATGACGTCAGCCGCGCATGCGCGGGTTGGACAGCTCAAACCCGCGCATGCGCAGTTGCCGTCTTTCCCCTCAGCCGCCCCGCAAGACGTGGCGGCTTGATCTTGCGGGGCGGCGGAGGGGAAAGAGTGCGTCCCATTGAGATGCCGGCCCGACGATCGGTGGGCACCGATCGCGGGCCTGTCCCCTCCCGAGCACAGTTGTGGTGCTCGATCCCCGATCCGCCCCCCTAGGCCCCACACTTACCTGGCGCGCAATGTTCACGACGGCAGCGACCAGGTGTGGTTGCCGCCGTCATGAACAGGTCGGGAAAGGCAGGCCGCTCGGCCCATCCGGGTCGGAGAATCGCGGGCCGCCGTTTCTCCGAGCGGCGTGTCGGAAAACCAGACAAGCCATTTGGGGGGGGGGGGGGGGGGGGGGGGGGGGGGGGGGGGGGGGGGGGGGTGGGAGAATAGCGGGAGGTCCGCTCCCACACCTCTCGCTATTCTCCCACCCATCGTGGTTGCGGAGAATCGCGGCCATATCTTTCCTCTTGAGCATTCTTTATTGCAGAATGTACAAGGACAGAAGTTTTAAAACCAGTGATGTCATGAGAGCTTCTGTGAAAAAGCAAATCAAGTTAAAAGCAAGTTAACAAGAATATGTAACACCTGTCAGAAAATGCTGGAATAACTTCCCAACGAACTCAGTTTAGGCAGGAAGGGTATATCCGTAGTAATGTTTTGAATTCCTCCACCTCTTTAAAACTTGAACTCTTCGATACATTTCTGACACAGCACCATCGCTGTCTTAAGTGTAGCAGGGTATTATTCACTTTGTCACTTAAATCACTGCAAGGTTATTATTCTTATCTTTGGAATGCACACGGAAATCCGCAAACCAGTGAAAGCTGTTATCAAACAACACAAAAAGGTGCCAGACAAACACAAACTGCCTGCACATGCTTATAAAATATGCAACAGCAATTTCCAAATAGGACCAGGACCTACAGTTGAGCAGCTTCTCACAATATAATCACAATATTGTATGTACAAATACCAGAGGAAAGAAACAATCAAATGTAGACAGCTGATTGCCATTCATCTATGCCCGATATTTAATTTTATATCAATGCTTAAATTGATGTATTATACCGCCAATTGCCGGTGTCAGCTTAACTGTGAATGCTACCACAGTCAAACAGGTTGGTGACACTCAATATCCCGAGCTTGACCACGAAAACTGACCATTTCAGATAAAGTAGGAGAAGGATGTGTTAAACTGTACCCAATCACATTACACAATACTCAGAAAGAAATACAACTACCTAGCATCTTGGGAAGAATCTATCGCATTGTTCTTCTTCAAACTAGAAAACCAGGAAACTGGATGGGGAAGTAATTAAATGTGCCAATTCCAAACACTGATTAGAATGTCAGAGGGAAATGGATAAAATTTTAAGACATGCGCTTCCATTGTTGAAGATTACAAAGTGGAGCTTGAAAAACAACAACATGTTTAGAACCATTTAATGAGATTATTTACCTGCAGTTACTCTCATTCATCCAATATTCTTGTTGAAAGAAACCATAGGTCAAAATATTCAAATGAAAGCACATTAATTCTGTGGATAATGATATCAGAGGTTGGCAGCTCTTGCCCTCAGCAGTGCCATCGGGGAGGCTGCTGTCCCACACCCCCACCCGACATGACAAGCGGCCCGCAGAGGTCACCTGTTACCCGCCCCGCACAGTAAAAGGCCCACCACTGGGTTAATCCCAACAGCGGTGGGATGAGGTCCTTCAGTGTTTTTTAAAATAAATTTAGATTACCCAATTATTTTTTTCCAATTAAGGGGCAATTTAGCATGGCCAATCCACCTATCCTGCACATCTCTGGGTTGTGGGGGTGAAACCCACGCAGACACGGGGAGAATGTGCAAACTCCACACGGACAGTGACCCAGGGCCGGGATTCCAACCCGGGTCCTCAGCGCCTCAGGCAGTGTGGTGGTATGATTTGCATTGCTGTCTGCCATTGGTGCAGAACACTGGCTTACCATGTGCCCTGGTCGGTCATGTGCCTCTTGACCGATTGGTTGAAACTAGTCATGTGACGGCTCTCCGATTGGTCGAGAGGCTGAGTTAACCACGCCTCCAGAGCGAGGTATAAATACCCAGAACGCCCGGCAGACGTCCATTTACTGTAGTCGACCGCAGGGCTAACTTCGAGCTTATTAAAGCCTGACTTTTGAACAGCAACTCATCTCGCGTTCGATTGATGGTTCATCAGGCAGCAATGCTAACCACTGTGCCACCGTGCTGCCCTGTCCTTCAGTGGTTAATAATTGGTTACTTGAGGGCCTCAATTGGCGGTGGGGCGGTGAGGTCGACCATAGGCCTCACTGCCAGGAAATTAATTCTGATGGGGACGGAAAGGCAGCAGGGTTCAGTTACGTCGCCATCCCATCCGCTTAAGTCAACGCACTTCCCACCTTCAGCTCACCAGTACTTCAAACTATTGTCTGCATGCAGCAAAAAAACCTACTAGAATGCTAACCATTTAGAATAGAAACATATCAATATCACAGTAGTCTAGATGTTAAAGATACAAAGTGAAATATTTTAAAATGTAGGTAGTATAGTTGGTCAATATGTTCTCTGTTGTACTATATTAAATTATGTGAAAATAATCGTATTAGTTGTAAATATGAGAATGCATCTAAAAGATTACCGTACAATGTGATAATTCTGATCACCATTTAAAACAAGTTTTCCGAAGAGAATTTAAAAAAGATTCTAGACATTATTAATTGTTAATCAATTTTAAAATAAATTGACCTGCATCTGGTGGATTTATTGTTGTCTCTTCAGTGCTGCAGGCTCCTGGAAAATAGATTGTAGCCTTTAATAATATTTTCTTCCCTATATAATATGTAACAGCATAACATTTCCACTTTGTCCATCTTGACACCAACGATTATTCCCAAGCTCAATATATTGCAAAGCTCAATTTTCCCCATTGTATTTTAACATGTGAACATGCCAGAGGGCACTTCCCAACTACACCGGTAATACCTTGCTACTCCTGCAAGAGATATTCAGCTAAATCCTTGTTGGTCTTTTAAAATAACCCTTTGGGTTGTATGGTCCTCAGAAAGTGGTCATATACAGTTCTTCAAGTAACATCTGTGCCTTTTTACTGTGATGCTACTTTCTTATATACAATCCAAAAAAAAGCACTAGACAGTTCAAGAGTATCATGGTCAATTATTAATCTACTTCGTCTCCATGTGAGTGATGTTATTGTTCTTTTTCGCCCCCTACTGTTCTTTGTCTTAGTGCTGAAGCACTGTGTGTGATTTTTAAACTCTTAACCTGGGGAAGAAGTAAGTGCGCTTGGCTTTTACAGTGTTTCAGCAGGAGTCATCTGGGATTCTCGTTGTCCTGACAACGTCCTCTTGTGTATTGGAAGTTTTTATAGCAACAGTCTGAACATTCCAATTGGGCTTAGAACCCTCTGCTGATACTGCTGGAGGTACAACATGCTCCTTGATCAGGTGTTGTAAATCATAGAGTGCTATAGCACAGGAGGAGACCATTACGCCAGTACTGGTTCTTTGGTAGAACTACTTAATTAATCCCACTTGCCTGCACTTTCTCCATAGTCCGGCATTTTTTCCCCAAAAGCATTTATTAAATTCTCTTGCGAATGCTGTTGGTGAATCTGCTTCAACCACTTTCAAAGGCAATACATTCCAGATCACAATGACTCGTTGTGTAAAAGACGTTTCTCCGTGTCGCCATTGGTTCTTTTGTCAATCACCTGAAATTTGTGTTACTATTCATGACTTTGAACATCCTCTTCAATCCACTATATCAATAAACTGGATCAAGTTAGCCAAATGCAAATGCAAATTGCCTTTAACAATCCCATACTTTGAGGCATACTAATTAATTTTGTCCCAGATTATTGTCTAAGGCAGGGGTGGGCAAACTACGGCCCCTTTATGCAGCCCACCAAGTCATAAAAAAAAATAAATAATTTTTTTTTAAAGGTTAATGGGGGGGGGGGGGGGGGGCTGTTGGGTTACTTACTGGTATAGGGTGGATACGTTGACTTGAGTAGGGTGATCATTGCTCGGCACAACGTCAAGGGCCGAAGGGCCTGTTCTGTGCTGTACTGTTCTATGTTCTATATGAGGCGCCCAGAATCATAACCGGGTGAAGTAATTATTTTACTTAATATACCATGCGGCCCTTTAAAATTGTGAATTTCTGAATGTGGCCCTTGCACGGAAATGTTTGCCCACCCCTGGTCTAAGGTTTCCCCACCACTGTGTTTTGCTGACTAGTTTGTAGTTGCCAAGTTTATCTCTCTCTGTGATTTTAAACAGGGTAATTGACATTTTCAATCCTCCAGGCCTCTGGCACCACTTTTATTTTAAGGAGCAGTTGAATGATTATGGCCAGGGCCTGTGCAATTTCCACCCTTATTTATCTGAGTAACCTAGAATGCCACTCCACTGGGTGACTTTTCTATTTTGAGGACAAACAACCTTTTAAGTACTATTTTGATCCTATTCAATATTATTACTACTTTCTCCTGTGGTGCTGAATTGAGAGTACCCTCTTTAATGAAGAATGATCTAAAGCAGGGGTGGGCAAACTTTTCCGTGCAAGGGCCACATTCAGAAATTCACAATTCACAAAGGGCCGCATAGTATATTAAGTAAAATAATTACTTCACCCGGTTATGATTCTGGGCGCCTCATATAGAACATAGAACAGCACAGAACAGGCCCTTCGGCCCTCGACGTTGTGCCGAGCAATGATCACCCTACTCAAGTCAACGTATCCACCCTATACCAGTAAGTAACCCAACAGCCGCATTAACCTTAAAAAAAAAAAAAAAAAAAAATTTAAAAAAGAATTTTTTTTTTTTTTTTTTTAATGACTTGGTGGGCCGCAGAAATACCTTTGGCGGGCCGCATGCGACCCGCGGGCCGTAGTTTGCCCACCCCTGATCTAAAGTGTTCAGTTATACCTCAGCCATGTCTTTGACTCCAAGGGCGCGATTCAATGTGCTTGAATTACGCGAGGGCCCAAAATCGGGCTGCCACCAGGCCAATCGCAAGTCACGCGACTCACTCCACCGGTGTGATCTGGACCTTTCACTCTGGGCGAGGTCCAGATTTGAATATTTAAATGAGGCAAATACCCAGATGCCGGATATACCCGGTGCCCGGTATCCAACGGCTGCGCTGGGAGACCTCGCCAGGGCCCTGTTTAATATTAGTCCACACAAATGTGGACCATTCGTAATGGCACCTGGGTGGGGTCTCTCAGGCCATTAGAGACCCCCCCGGGCGGTCGGGGTCAGGACAGGGTGGTATCCTGGCGCACCCCCTGGCACCTGGGAACCTTGGCATTGCCAGGCTGGCACCACCTAATTTAGAATTATGCTTTGTATTCAAGAGTGTCACCAGCAGAAAAGCAAGTCGGGAATTTAAGTTGCCGAACAAATAGAAAGTGAGTTGAGCAACTTATGATTTCCCACCCTCTTTGTGCACAATACCATACATCAAATGTACCTGGCCTCACCATGGTCGTGTCACCCTCAAATAAGAGAAGGAAAGAGCTAAACTGGGTGTGGATATGCTCATTTAGCTTCTACGTAATTTACCATTCACCAAACTATTTGGCTGTCCGATGCTTCAGTTATAAAATGTCAAGGTTGTGGGTGAATCCAGAAAGAAGTTCACAAGCAGCCACTTATTTATTAAAAGTTGTAATTTTGTGCGCTTTATCATTTAATTTTACTTGATTTTAATGTCAGTGGGTTTTTGCAGTTATGCACATTTTGCATATTGAACTTGTAGGCTTCAATGCAGCTGAGTGAAATTTTCAATTACCTGGTGCTGGACTTTGCAAGTAGGGGTCGTCAGCAGCTTGGTCTGTAGCTGAAACGTTATTAGAAAAGCTGATTTCAGTCACACATTCATTAAATCGAACAGCATAAATGGCTACAACTCCAGTGTCCGTTTAACATTGCCTCATATTCAAAATTAGCATACAATTTGTTTAATTCAAGCAAAAATTGCTCTCTCTCTCCAGAAAGAGAGAGAGAAAGAGGCAAAGTTGATGCTTCAAATGGTCCATTTCTTTATCACAGTTCTTTAGATTTTGTGTTTATTAATATATAATTTATTTGTGTTCTTCAATTCATTCATGGGATGAGATATTGCTGGCGAGGCCAGCATTTATCACCCACTTCTAATTATCCTTGAGAATGTGGTTGCATACGGCTTCCTTGAATCCAATTGGGTGGCTTGCTAGACCATTTCGGAATGCAGTCAACCACATTACTGTGGAGTCACATATAGGCCAGACCTGGTCAAGACAGCAGATTTCTGACCCTGATGGACAATGGTGAGCCAGATATGTTTTACAAAATTCCAACGGTTCATAGTTCCATTAAGGATGCTCGGTTTTTATTCCAAATTTATTTAATTAAAATTGCATTCAATAGGAGGAGAATAATCAGATTAAGTTTTTTTTTAAGTGAATGCAACAGCAACAGCAACGTTGGAGATGAATTTCTGCAGCAGTCCTTCCCTCTGTCTGCTATAGCTTCAGTGGAAGGTCCATGGAGGACCCAAAGAAAATGCAAGCGCAGTTTTTACACCATTTTATTTTAGAGGATGATTGAGAGAAACCTTCTGAAGATTTAACCCTGTTGAATTTTGCCTTTTGCTAAATACTGAGATCACACTATAGAGAGGTCAAGGGGTTTAAGTAACTTACCAATAACATTTAATCAGCCAATACAACACACCTAACAAGATGATTAAAAAGAAAGGCGTGCATTTGTGTAGTGTTTTGCCACCTCTCTCAGAAATGTCTGACAATGGCTTATTGTCACGAGTAGGCTTCAATGAAGTTACTGTAAAAAGCCCCTAGTCGCCACATTCCGGCGCCTGTCCGAGGAGGCTGGTACGGGAATCCAACCGTGCTGCTGGCCTACTTGGTCTGCTTTAAAAGCCAGCGATTTAGCCGAGTGAGCTAAACCAGCCCCAATGTTTTATAGAAAATGAACAACAATGAAGGGCTGTATGTGGCAGCCCTTTCCTGCACAACAAAAAAGCAATGGCATAAATATCCAATTAATCTGCATTTGATGGTGTGATTAGGGAGGGCAGAGCCAAAGCTGCAAATAAAACATTGGCAAGTGGGAAATATCAGGGGCAGTTGCGCTGGAGGCAAGGCAAAACTATGCAAACTTTGGAGCGTGGATGGCTGCACATCACACATCCCTTCACTCTCCCAGTAGCTGTCCGTGCAAAAAGAAAAACCCCATTCACTCGTCTTCACCCAAACTATGGGATGTTTAAAGCCCATGTGACCTGACAGTTGTAGCCAAGGAAGCCATTGGGTAAATGTTTGCCACTATAATACTGCTGTCAAAGTTGCCAATGTTCATTTAATGTGTGTGCGATAATCATTTGGCGATTGTGGTGTTCTTTGTGATTCTTGTTCTCAGGATGAATGTTGTGGTGTTCACGAAGACCACAGAAGCTAAGTTCATAAACAAAGCTAACATTTATTTATACTACTTAAATTAAGCTTGAGCACTTACTCCTAAAGTAAACAATAATCTAATCTACAATTTATCTAATCTACAATCTATATTCAACTACGCTAGTTTCAACACTCTATCTAATACTCTACGGAACTCTCTATCATTGTTCTGTCTAGCTCTCCTCTCCAGCTCTTTCCCAGCGATCTGAGTCACTGCTTTAGGGCTGGTTTAGCAGAGTGGGCTAAATAGCTGACTTGTAATGCAGAACAATGCCAGCAGCGCAGGTTCAATTCCCGTACTGGCCTCCCGAACAGCGCTAGAATGTGGTGACTAGGGACTTTACACAGTAACTTCATTGAAGCCTACTTGTGACAATAAGGGATTATTATTATATAGGCCTGCATCTAGCTCCATCTAGTGGTTAACTATGATATGACATTAACCCTTTGACATCTGTACATTTCCCATAATGTCACAGCGATCATGGCTCAGCTATTTTGTTGGAAATGATACAATTCTTGCCTCACACAAATACTGCAGTAAATATATTTGTATAGTTAATACCTGGTTTATCATTTGGCTGCCCATCAGTAGCAGTTTTTTCATCAGTGTCTAAACAACAAAGGTATCTCATGTTAATGCTTTACTTTTCTGATCATTAATAAACACTCACAGGATCGAACAAGGAAGGATTAATTTACAGAGTAATATTCCCATACACAATTAAATATTCACAATGCTTATGGCAATTGTTGCAGTTTTACACGTTGAAAAAAAAATGTGCAAAATTACAGCGCAATGTAAAGCAGGCATACATTATCTAATTCTGCCTCAGATAAGTCGGAACCTTCATGTTCTTATTAAGTGGCATTTAGAATGTTACGTAAAAATTAAATGACAATTAACATTTATATCATGGATCACTATACATTTAACCACAAAATACATGCTTACATAAAAAAATGTAATATTTCACGTACTATTTAAAACTCTACTAATTAGTACTCTAACGTACTAATACGAGTGAGCCAGTCAAGAAATTTCAGACATTTTTTGGGGAACAGTTGGTTGTTTTGCATGAAATTGTGTATGTTTTATTCATAGGACAGAATTTTACAACCACATCCACCAGCGGGAACTTCCCGGCTTGCCAAAGTCAATGGGCGCGATTCTCCGCACCCGCGGAAAACCGCGAAGTCGGCCGACTTTTGCGACGGCCCGACACGGCCCATTTCCCGAGGTATTCACGTCCGGGAAATGGGCTAGGAACGGGGCCGCGTCAATCACGTGCGCGATGACGCCGGAACGCGGCGACGATACAAACACGCCCACGTGACGCCGCCCGACGCCGTAAAAAGGCGCGGGCGAGCACAGAAACTAGGCCAGGATGTCGGAGCTCAGGAGAGCAGCCCCGCGATTCGTTGAGGCTGACGTGGAGACGCTGCTCGAATCAATCGAGCAGAGGAGGGGCATCATCTGCCCGTGTAGAGGGCATCGCCACCCTGCCAGCGCGGTGCGCCAGGCCTGGCGTGAGGTGGCTGCTGCCATCAGTGCTGTGGGGCAGACCCCTCGCTCTGCAGACCAATGTCGGAAGAAGATGCATGACCTCACCAGGGCTGCCAGGGTAAGTGCCAAGAGGGTGCCCCCGGGTCACAACCAGCCCTCCCCCCTTTACTTAATCACCTACCTCCCCGCCCCCTGGCACGGGGGGTGGAGGGGGATTGGGGCAGAGTGAGTTGAGGGTGGTTCACAAAGTAGTCACAGACCCAGCGCTCTGGCCCCCGTGGAGAGATGCAATGGTCTTATTACAACTTGACCCCCAAACTGTGCCAGTATCTGAACGGACTGCTGATACCTGCCGTATTGTAATGATCTACCTATGCCCCCTCCCCCAACAGGACAAGACCGCTCACAACACCCGTGAGCGGAACAAGACTGGAGGGGGTTCGCCCATCCTGCACCCCCACACCACATTTGAACAGAGGGCACTGGACCTTGTTGGGGGATCTGCCACCCGGGAGATCGCGCAATGCGAGGTTGGCGGAGCTGCAACAAGTGAGACAACCCTGCATGACAAACACCCCCCCTCCCCCATCCTCTGTCCCTTCACACTGTCCACTGGAACACCTCCCCCATCCTCTGTCCCTTCACACACCCTGCCCATTTGGACACCTCCCCCATCCTCTGTCCCTTCACACACCCTGCCCACTTGGACACCTCCCCCATCCTCTGTACCTTCACACACCCTGCCCATTTGGACACCTCCCCTATCCTCTGGCCCTTCACACACCCTGCCCACTTGGACACCTCCCCCATCCTCTGTCCCTTCACACCCCGCCCACTGGGACCGTCCAGCGCCCGGCCGAGCGAATCTAAATAACTCGTTTCATTCTCTTCCCTAGGACGTGATGCCGAACGACCAGGGCCGTCTGCCTCCAGGCGGACACAGGCATCTGCCCCCACCTCACCCAGGACCGCACAATAGAGGGTGCCCTCCCCAACCGAATCTGTGGAGCAGGACGCCCAGAGGGCGGCGACAGAGCAGGAGAGAGAAATGGCCCGCGAACGCCCTGCGGCCTCTCAGCGGGCCGATGACATAGAGGAGGCGTCAACCCAAGACAACCTCGAGCTTGCGGCACAGCTATCTCCCACACCATCCACCATCCCAGAGACACTCACCCCGGTTGGCCTATTTAGTGATGAGGCTCCTGGGTCACAGTCTGGGTCGCACATCACAGCTGAGCAGGTACTGCAGGTGGAGGTCGGAGCAGCCGCGGGCCCGGACTGGCGGAGGCCAGGCCAGGCCCAGCATGCAGCTGGCTCCCAGACGTTTTCCGAGTTTCTGGACTTTCTCAACCCACCCGCACAGCCGATGCATCAAGAAACCCAGGGACACAATGACGGGATGAGGGCTGTCTTCTAGATTCTGCAGACGCTGTTAGAGGAGTCGAACCGCGTCCACGAGCAGGGAGTGGTGCCGCTCATGGCAGCAACCCAGGCCGACGCCGCACGGGTGGCATCCGCGATGGAGGCAATGGGTCAGGTTATGCAAGGCGTTGGGCTTAATGTGCACGCGTCATCCTCGGCCCTGGACAGGGTTGCCCTCTCACAGGCAGCAATGCGCCAGAGCCAACACGACATTGCCGGTGTGCTGCGGGCCTTGGCCGAGTCTCAGCAGGTCATGCCCGAGTCACCGCACGCCATGGCACAGTCACAGCAGTCAATGGTACAGTCCCAGAAGTCGATGGCACAGTCCCAGCAGTCAGTCGCGGAGAGCATCAATCGCCTGACACATGTGCTGGATGGTGTCGTGCACTCACAGGTTGAGATTGCACAGTCCCTGGCGGGAATGTCTAACTCCCTGGATTCCGTCTCTGCAAACCTTCGGATCCTGGTGGATACCGTTGCAGGCCTCCAGGACTGGCAGCGCCAGGTCCGGTGGTGCGACGGGGCACCTCCCCGCTCGCACCTCTGTCCCAAAGTGAGGCCCGGGGGCCACCGGCTCCCCGAGGGAGGAGGAGGTTTCGGGGCCGTCCCATTAACTCCATCACGGGACGTCCCGGAATTCTCGGCCTCCCCCGTCCCATCCCTGGTGCATCGGGTGGGCAGCAGGCAGAGCAGGGTGGCACAACGTCACTCGAGACGCCCGCAGAGCAGCCTGGCCCATCAAGGCCGGGTCGCCCCAGGAAACGCTTGCCGAAGGAGAAACAAGTCGAAGGGGGCGATCCTCCACTCCTGCTGTATCATCTGGGGACTCACGTAGACGTAGTGGTAGGGCACGTAAGGCAACAAAGAGAGACACTGAGTAAGTTGGCATGGGTGAAGGGCACAGTTTAGTTGTAGGGGCTAGGGCACCTGTAAATGTTTGTTCACATTAAACGCACTGTTCCACCTTACGTAATACCGTGTGATTGTTCCACAGCCACAGGAATCGCGATGGTGACCAAGTGTCGCTGGGGTTGACGAGCGGTGAAACTTCGGTGCCGGGTGTGCAGTCCCTTCCCCCCCACCCCCTCCCACAGCTAGCCCACGCGGGCACGTGATGGAGTTTTCGTGACGATCTCAGCGGCCACCAAGGTGGATGGTTCAGCTATTGCCATGGGTCAGACTCTCTCTAACGATTCTGAGCTCACAGCTCTTCGCAGAGCGGGCTGTCATCATTCCACATGGCACTGATCACACCCGCTGACACAGCCATCGATGTTGTGCCATACCGTCTGGACCCAGTGGTAAGGGTGATGTCGAAGTGGAGCAGTGTACACTGAGCGGGGGTTGTGGTGGTGGAAGTTGTGTGTTGACCCTCTGCACGACTAGCGATGCAGGTGGTGGTTTGGTGTTCAGCGGGGACGTCGCATACGACGCGTGAACCGTGCTGCCACCAAGGAGTCGTGTGCCCGCCGTCCTCGCCGGGTCCGTCGTGCCGCCTCCTGGACATCACCAGCACCTGGGTCGTGTCTGCGTGTTGCGCCTGCCACTCCGCCAGCCTCCTCCTCCTCGTCCTCCTCCCTCTCCTCCTCCTCCTCCTCTGTGCTGGCACCACTGCCACTGGCTTCTCCCTCCGCCTCCTGCAGCAGGTCATCGCCCCTCTGCATCGCGATGTTGTGCAGCGCACAGCAGACCACAACAATGCGAGCGATCCTGTCGGGCTGGTACTGCAGGGCCTCTCCAGAGCGGTCCAGGCACCTGAATCTCATCTTCAGGAGGCCAAGGCAGCGCTCCACCACACCCCTGGTTGCTGCATGGGCCTCGTTGTATCGGGTTTCCGTATTGGTCTGAGGCCTCCGTATAGGCGTCATCAGCCAAGACCTCAGTGGATAACCCCTGTCGCCTAGCAACCAGCCCCTCAGCCGGGGGAGACGTCCCTCAAACATCGCAGGGATGTACGACTGCGCCAGTATGTAGGAGTCATGCACACTCCCTGGGAACCTTGCACAGACATTCATGAACGTCATGTGGGGTCGCATACCACCTGGATATTCATGGAGTATGTCCCCCTCCTGTTTGTGAACACCTCCCTGTCCCCCGCAGGCGGGCGCATGGGGACGTGAACACAATCGATTGCCCCCTGCACCATCGATATCCTGGCCACGCTGGCAAATCCACGAGCTTGTGAGTCTTGACTTGCTCGGTCCTCGGGAAAGGTGATGTAGCGATCGGCGATGGCATAGAGGGCGTTGGTCACATCCCGGATACACCTGTGGACCGATGACTGGGAGATCCCGGAGACGTCCCCGCTCGGAGACTGGAAGGAGCCGGTAGCATAGAAGTTAAGAGCGACCGTCACCTTGATGGCAACCGGGATCACGTGTCCTCCCCCGTTCCACGTGGGGCGAGGTGCGCCACGAGGTGACAGATATGTATCACCGTCCGCCTACTCAGCCGGAGTCTCCTCCTGCAGGTGATGTCCGTCATTGTTAGGAAAGAGATTCGGGCACGGTACACCCTCGGCCTTGGTCGTCGCCTCTGGCGCCGTGGCTGCACCCTCACTCTCTCCTCCTCCCCCCCCCCCCCCCCCCTCCTCCTCCTCCCCATGCTGCTCGACGACTGGCAACTCCTCGACCCTTCCCTCTGCTGCTGCAGCTGGCCCTGCATCCACTGCAGGTTGTGGCTGTGGATGCTGCTGCATCTCCAAATCCAGTAGAGCTGCCCCAACCACTGTGCAGAACATAGCCGTTCTGTTCGCAGACATTGTGCTAACCTACAGAAGGGTGGTGGGGGCAGAGAAACGGGACATGTTAGACGGAGGTTAGTCGACACCTCGGCAGCCGCCTGCCACGGGATACCTGTGTGTCCCGGTGGCCTGGTCGTGCTGCTGACACGCGGGCAGCCTTACCCCTGGTCACTTTCTGCATCCAACGGGCAGTTAACTACGTCCTCTTCACCGGTGCGTCAGTGGCCTGTGGCCGTAAGCCACAGGGCAACCAGCGGCTGTGTCCTCGTGACCGGCACGTCATGGCATGGTGGCAGACATTTTGTAACCGGGGTTGGACGAGTCACTTGCTCACTCTCTCCCTACCCCCCTCACTCCCACTCCCCCCTCTCCGTCTCCCCCAGTCCCCCCTCAGTCTCCCACACTCCCCCTCAGTCTCCCCCACTCCCCCCTCCGTCTCCCCCACTCCCCCCGTCTCCCCCCACTGCCCCCTCCGTCCTCCCCCACTCCCCCCTCCGTCTCCCCCACTCCCCCCGTCTCCCCCACTCCCCCCTCCGTCTCCCCCACTCCCCCTCCATCTCCCCCACTCCCCCCTCCGTCTCCCCCACTCCCCTCTCCATCTCCCCCACTCCCCCCTCAGTCTCCCCCACTCCCCCCTCAGTCTCCCCCACTCCCCCCCGCTCTGGACCCCCCTCCCGTTCTCGGGGATGCCTTCCCCGTTGTGGCCAGACTCCAGCAGTGCGCTGAGCGGTGCGCTGAGCGGTGCGCTCACCTACTTGAAGCTCTCGTCAGCCAGCACGACTGGTTGACGAACTTGAAAAGCAGGTGTGTTGGCCGGCGTGAAAACATTGCGTGATGACGTTGGGGCTTCGGCCCATCCGGGCCGGAGAATAGCGGGGGGCCAATAAGTAGCGTTTCTGGTCGTGTCGGGGGGGCTTTCGAGGCCTTTGCCGGGAATGCCGACGTGTAGTTTGTGCGGGGTTCGGAGAATAGCGGGAGGGCGTCGGACCTGGGTCGCCGTGAAAATATGCGCGGCCCGCTATTCTCTGAACCGGCGTGAGTGCGGAGAATCGCGCCCAATGGACTTTTGAATGGCTTCCCACCCTTTCCTAAAATTTCACCCATAAAACAGGAGTTATAGTGCTAATTAGTAGCCATTCTATCTCAACATTACCTGATCAGATTTGTATGCTGAAATAAATGTATTTATTTTCTACACAGTACCACGAAGTTCACAAAACTGAATATTGAAAAATATTGTTAAGTGTATGAGCACATGAAAGAAAGGAAGAGTCTCTACGCTTACCAGAACCACTCTTTTCTGAAACTGAAGAACCTTCATCATCAGAACCTTGCACGTTAAAAAAGGGGAAAAGAGAAAACATCCATGAAACTCCTTTACAGGTCAAAAGTTCAAAATTCTAATTGAGTTGCTTTGTGGATACAAGGACAGTGGGGTGGGCCCCAAGTCCGCGAATGTCCAAAGTCCTTCTCAAATTGTCAGACAGCTTTATATCCATAGTCAAAACAGGTAGCCATAAGGCTTATCGAGTCTGCTCCGCTATGCATGTAAGGGGATAGCAGTGGAAAAGCAATGGTGCCATGATCAGTTCGGCGGATTGGCACAAAAGTGGGAAAGTCAACTACTTAAAGGTTACACCTAAGATCCGGTTTTGGGATCAATGACCTTATTGATCAATTGGCTTTCTCTTGTGGTCGCAGCTGAACTTATACCCAAAAGCCTACCCTGACCTGCTCACTTTACGTAAAGGTGTGGGTGCATGTTTAGTCTTCCTCCACACTCCCCAGAGTTTGGTCATTGTTCTGGTCTTGGGGGTACATGTCTGTCCTTGTCAGGCATTACATCTAATTTCCACCCAGGGTTGTATTAGTGTTTTGGGCCCCAACGTTTGGAGGCTGATAAATATGTGTGGAAAAGCTTGAGGAATTTGTGATGCGCATTACAGGATGAGCAACTTGAATATTTAGGATAGTAAAATATAAAATAAACAATAAAAATAGAGAGAACATTTAAATCACAACCCCTTCCCAATGCTAGGTCCCTCAATTGGGCAGAGTTGTCTGTGAATGACGGCCTGCCCCTGTACCTCCCCCACCCCCCCCCCCCCCCCCCCCCCCACCCCCCTTCCCAGTACAACAAAGAACAAAGAAAATTACAGCACAGGAACAGGCCCTTCGGCCTTCCCAGCCAGCGCCGATCCAGATCCTTTATCTAAACCTGTCTCCTATTTTCCAAGGTCTACTTCCCTCTGTTTCCGCCCGTTCATATACCTGTCTAGAGGCCTCTTAAATGATGCTATCATGCCCGCCTCTACCACCTCTGCTGGTAAAGCGTTCCAGGCACCCACCACCCTCTGCGTAAAAAACTTTCCACGCACATCTCCCTTAAACTTTCCCCCTCTCACCTTGAAATCGTGACCCCTTGTAGCTGACACCCCCACTCTTGGGAAAAGCTTGTTGCGATCTACCCTGTCCATACCTCTCATAATTTTATAGACCTCAATCAGGTCCCCCCTCAACCTCTGTCTTTCCAACGAAAACAATCCTAATCTACTCAACCTTTCTTCATAGCTAGCACCCTCCATACCAGGCAACATCCTGGTGAACCTCCTCTGCAACCTCTCCAAAGCATCCACATCCTTCTGGTAATGTGGCGACCAGAACTGCACGCAGTATTCCAAATGTGGCCTAACCAAAGTCCTATACAACTGTAACATGATCTGCCGACTCTTGTACTCAATACCCCGTCCGATGAAGGCAAGCATGCTGTATGCCTTCATAACCACTCTATCAACCTCCGTTGCCACCTTCAGGGTACACTGGACCTGAACTCCAGATCTCTCTGTGCATCAATTTTCCCCAAGACCCTTCCATTGACCATATAGTCCGCTGTTGAATTTGATCTTCCAAAATGCATCACCTCGCATTTGCCTGGATTGAACTCCATCTGCCATTTCTCTGCCCAACTCTCCAGTCTATCTATATTTTGTTGTATTCTCTGACAGTCCTCCTCGCTATCTGCAAATCCACCAATCTTAGTATCATCTGCAAACTTGCTAATCAGACCACCTATAGCTTCCTCCAGGTCATTTATGTAGATCACAAACAACAGTGGTCCGAGCACGGATCCCTGTGGAACCCTAGTCACCCTTCTCCATTTTGAGACACTCCCTTCCACCACTACTCTCTGTCTCCTGTTGCTGGTGGTTTGCTGAGTGGTCTCCCTGCATCATGAACCCCCTGCCGCCACTGATTGAATACCAGCAGAAGTGGGATATGGTCCTTAAGTATCCACTTACGAGCCTCAATTGGCCTTGGGGAGGGTAGGACACCAGCAAACCTTTCTACCCTGGACTTATTTGGAGGTACATGGGAAGGCAGCCGGATTTCCGCCCCCACACCCTCCTGTCCAATCATACAGCCAACCCTTCTGCCGCCAAACCCATGCAGAGGGGTCAGGGATTACATTCCACCCATTAAGTCCATTTCTGCACGGTATGAATGGAAAATTAAGATTTCAACTGATGGCAGTAAAGAACGTGAGAAATGGAACATCACTGACCTGACTCTGAATTTTCGGAATTATCTGCATTTGCCTCTGCAATGGAAAGAAAAGAACAACAGTAATGGGAGACACAGCAACAACAATTAAGGGGAGACAATATGCTAGTCTCTCATATGTAAGATCCCCAGAACCATAACAATAAAAGATTTTGTTAATCAACACAAGTGGTAGATTGCTCATTCTCCTTGCTAAGCCAAGATAATAGTCTGGTAAATGTGTGCAGGCAAGTCTGTGTAACTGCTGCACAAATCTCCTGGATACCTCTGAAATGAAGTTATATCCTTGCATAATGCTGCTTTCCAATAACACAATTCTAAACCATTCAATCATCCTTATTTGGCATCTTTCCTGCTCATTGCGCCTGCTGGAGGCTAACCTCACCAACCATCTTCCAAACCCATTCACACCACCCACCAATGATGCTGTGGACTCTGCCAATCAATCCTTCAATTTTCTACTGTCAGAATGTCTGTTCGCTCATGAAGAAGGTCTTTGCCAGCTCTGAACTTGTCATGGATGATCCGGCCTTTGGCTGAAACATGGCTGATGGGTGGTAACACCTTGCGTTTCATCTTGAAGTCTTCCCACCAGGTCACATTTTCCACCTGACCTATTCAAACTGTTGAGATAAGGGGCACGATTCTCCGGCTTTGTTGGGCTCTCACTCAAGCAAAACTAGGCCGGTGAATAGCGGGAGAGGCAGAAAACGAGAACTGCGCCAGGCACCAAACGGTTTGCGATGCAGCCGGCCCGCTCCCATTGGCGAAATCGGGACCTTGCTGCAGCGTGGCGAGAAAACAATTATCACCACTTAAGTATTATTCCATAAAATTAACGGGAGCCGCCCCATATCCAACGGCCTCCTGTCATTCATCGGCCTCCCCAGCAAGTGGTCACACTGGCACCGATTAGTACTCCTTTTGAAAAACCTGAGCCCTGCCGAAGGGGAGTCGAAGAGGTGAGTAGCCATCTTTGCTCACAGGCAAAAAGCCCGGGGGTGCTGGGCTTGCCACCCCAGTGCTCGGCGGGGGTGAGGGACCCACCGCAAGGGTGGGTCGCAATGGGAAGGGGGGTGGCGCTGGGAGGAGGCAACCGCTCACATCACCAACATGCCAACCCTAGATCGTGTTTACCCATTCCGGGAACAACCCTTGCCCTTACCCGTCTGCCCCACCGACCACCCATAACCCCCACTGACTGCCGAGGCCTCTAGCCATGCGGCTGAAGGCTATTGCTAATAGGGAATTGGCAATTGTGGTTAAGTGAGGATTCCCATGAGTGGGCGGGCCATATAGCATCTGGTCATCATTGCCTAGCATCCCAATTAGACCATGATGCCTGAACACTGGGGGAAGAAACACCACACATGCAGCAGCCGAACACCAATGGGTAGGATACAGCTTCAGGGATATGCCCACGACTGGAGGGTGGGTGAGTGCCATTGGGAGGGGACCAGTACAAGGACCAGGTGATGCCGTGAGTGGGTGTCTGGGGTCTGGGATCTGGTGAGGGGGGCCTGCTGTGGATGGGAGTGTGTGGGAAGGGCATTCTGGGTGGGTGTGTGGAGGGGGTGGAGGGGTCAATGGGAGATTGGAGGGTCCTGGGTTGGGAGCTACCGCTGCTTGTGAGTCTAATACATCTCCCAATTCCTTACATATGTTGAACGCTATGGCAGGGGTATTGGATACAGAACTTGACCTAATGGTGCTATTGGTAGTCTGGGCGGCCAGACGCTGGTGACAGTGACAGCAGCGTTTGCAGATGCTCGAGGTGGTGACCCATGTGCCGGACCCCACCCCACACCGAGAGGACCCAGGCGTCCATCAGGCCAGAGGGGGACCCAGAGGGAGACCCAGAGGGAGAGTCCCACAATGGCCCAGGGTGTACAGGCGTCACTGGTCCTTTGAACAGATGACAGTCAGCACGTGCCGCAGGAGGCTCCGCCTCAAGAAGGGGATGGTGCGGACCTGACACCACATGGAGGAGGAGGATATCCGGTCCCGGTGGTCATCAAGGTCACCATGGCCTTGACCTTTTATGCCTCCGGATCATTCCAGAGCTCAAGAGGGACCTATGTGGTATCTCGCAGGCCACAGCCTGCAGGTGCATCTAACAGGTAACGGATGCCCTGTATGCCCAGGCAGAAAACTACATCATCTTTGATGTGGACCAAGCCCAGCAAGACGCCCGGCAATAGGTTTCTCTGCCATTGCCAGGGTGCCCCAGGTCCAAGGGGTAATAGATGCCACGCATGTCGGCCTGCGCTCACCGAGCCATCTGGGTGTGCCCTATTTAACTGAAAGGGGTTCCACTCCCTCAACATACAACTCATGTGCGACCACTAGATGAAGATAATGCAAGTCTGTGCTCGCTTCCCAGGGAGTGCGCGCGACAGCTACATCCTACTGCAGTCAGTCATCCCCGGTCTCTTTGAAGAGCACTCTGAGATCTTTCCGCCCCCACGGGAACATCCACCCCCCCCCCCATCTCTCCATGCAACGTCCAACTGTCCCTCCATAACCCCTCCGCCTTCATTCGCCCTAATCCTTCCTCGACTCCCTCTCCCTTCAATCACCCCCCCCCCCCCCCCGCCCCCCCACCCACCCTTCACATCTCCCTCCCACCACTGTGAACCACGCATGTGGCGAATGGTGCCCTCTGTGTCTCCTCAGGAAAAACTCTCCCACAATCTCCCGGAGAGGGCCCAATCTGGCGGAGAGGTGGCAGATATCAGAATCCTCACCACCATTGAGGAGCGTGCCATGGAGGTGACCGGTCTGGTCGAAGACAGGGTGGTCACCAACGCAGAGGCTGGCAGACACCGCAGAGGTGAGGAACCACCAGGCTCCACCCGTAGGACTTGTCCAATGTGAGTTGTTATTGCCTTACTGACTGACCCATCCCTCCCACTGACCACATGTCCATTCTCCCGCAGGTCCTCCAGCCAACGGCGCCGGCCCACCCCGTGTGGCACCCTTTCCAGACTCCCATGAGACCACACTTAGAACTCTTTCTGAAGAATCACGCCCAAGGTGCTGTTCTCTTTTTTAGAAACTATTTCGTTGAGGCATTTATAATTTTAACAATTTCAACATCAAGTTTCAACAAAAACAAAACACAACAATATAACCAACAAACCCCCCGAGCACAAACCCAGCCAACATGGCCTCCATAAACAGTGCCACCTTCCCCAGCCACTCCTCCGTTGGTTCTCCTGTCCTTACTTGTCTCTCCCTCCCCTTTCCCCCCTCCCCCTGCTGACAGCTTAATTTTTCTCAAAGAAGTTGATGAATGGCTGCCACCTTCGAGCAATCCCCTGAAACGAACCCCTCAAGGCAAATTTAATTTTCCCAAGTCCCCGCACATGTCGCTAACCTATACCCCCAACTTCAGGGGTTCGGAGTCCCTCCATCCTAGTAAGATCCGTCTCTGGGTATCAGGCAGGCAAAGACCAGAACGTCGGTCTCTCTCACCCCCTGGGCTCAAGGTGTTGTTCTTATCAAGTTTTCACACTTCCATGGCTGGTACAGTAGCATAGTGGTTAGCACTTTTGCTTCACAGCGTTAGGGATCCGGGTTTGATTCCCGGCTTGGGTCACTGTACGGAGTCTGCACATTCTCCCTGTGTCTGTATGGGTTTCCTCGGGATGCTCCTGTTTCCTCCCACAAGTCCTGAAAGTCGTGCTTGTTAGGTGAATTGGACATTCTGGAATCCTCCCTCCGTGTACCCGAACAGGCGCCAGAGTGTGGCGACTACGGGCTTTTCACAGTAACTTGATTGCAGTGTTAATGTAAGCCTACTTGAGACTTGAATAAAGATTATTATCTCTCCCCTCAATCCTCTGATATATCTTCGGGAATTCGGCTCACCTCTCAAAATTCTCTTTGTCTACCACCACCCCAGTTTCACACCGAGGTATCCTTCCTGCTGCCTGCTCTAGACTTCTCCCTCCATATAATCAGGAAATGCTGGCCTAGTGCTCCGAAAGCGAGTGATTTGAAACAAACCTGTTGGAATTTAACCTGGCGTTGTAAGACTTCTTACTGTGCTCACCCCAGTCCAACGCTGGCATCTCCACATCAGGCCTAGCCAGTGACAACCACATCCCTTGAATTGATTTTTTTTAAAGTTATGTTTTCCTTTGCTACAGGCATTACATAAATGTTGCTGAAGGGCTTACTGCTGCAAGAGTCTGATATTCAGTTCAAAACAAAAAGCTAATCCTCTGTCTAACTAAAATCAATGTGCACTCATACAACTCCTTTCATTCAGAATAATATTGGCAGGTGCCCCCTCATTGAATACAGCCCAAGGTCTGTCAAAACCATGTCTCAGAGGAAATACTTCAGCAGTGGTAAAGGGACAAACCAAGCTCCATCTCCATAGCTCAATATCAAACATGCTTCAGAATCTGGATGACTTTGGGTTTTGGGCACTGCACAAATCCGCAGATTAATGCTCCCATTAATTGCATGACTATCATTCCGGGATACCTGCATGACACTCCCAAAATCTATGCCACCACAAAATCTTGCGAAGAAGATCCAAAGGGATAGAGGGCGGGATTCTCCATTGCCCGACGTCGAAATCGTGTTCGGCGATTGGGTGGAGAATGGGCTGTGACGCAGAAATCGGGGCCTGGGCTGGCACCGGTTTGACGTCGGTCAGCCCCTCCAAAATGGCATCATCGTGACGCACGCCGTGCACAGTCGCAATGCCATTGGCGCCTCATCGGCCAGCCCACTCGCGATGCTCCGTCTCCGATGGGCCAAGTTCCCGACGGCACGGACCACGCGTGGTCATACAAATCATGAACTCGGTATGGTAGCTGCGGACATATTGTTGGGAGTTCCAATCGGCGCCGGTGCTAGCCTCTAATCGGTACTGGGATCGGTGAGGGATTTGCGCCGATTTTTTTGACGTAAACCTCCCGCGGATTCCCCATTCGAGCCGGCACTTAGTCGCAGAAACGTAGAATCCAGCTCGGACTCTTTGTGTTCAAAAATACTCTCCAAGTTCTATTGTCTTAACTGGGAGAAAGTATTGTGATCTCCTTTTAAGAGAACAACAGAGTGTTAATTTGCACAGAAAACACTATCTAGTTTCAATATATCAATATTGACATATTTTGAAGGCTTTAATAATTTGCATTTCAGCCAGGCCGCACGCAAAACAAATAGTATAGATAAAAAGGACAGAAATGTCAATAAAGCCATCAAGTTACCTTTTAAGTCCTTCAGGGGAGTTTTCTCTTCACTGTAAGAAAATTAAAGAACAGTTACAGGTCAGTTGTGACTCATTTGGCTGAAGTTTCGTGTCAGTATTTGAGATATTCCCATTACCTTTAAAACAGCTCAGCTTTCATAACTGAAGTAATACTAAAAACAAATTTCAACCGCTGCAAATACAACACTGTACATAACATTTATGCTTTGCACTATCACAGAACAAAAAAATGCCAACTTCCAATCATCCAGTCGCACAGAAAAAATGCTAATGTGAAAATGAAAACTTACTGTAATGCCCTGATTTTTAAAGCCCCTACAACCCACCACCTTCCCCATTAAAACCGGGGTCTCTGTAATATTAACAACCAACTGGCAGACAGTTATTAAATTGCTACTGCGTGACGTACATTTTTAAACTAATCATATATATATATAACTAGAAATTTGACTAAATCTGTGATTCCGAATAGCTAAGACCCAGAATAAAGAAAGGAATAGACCACAACGAATTTTATTATTGCTGAAAAAGGCCCATGTGGCCGATGCCTTACAACTTGCACCCATCAGGAAAAATGCAAGAATGCCAAATTTCAAACAATCACAACAATTTACAGTACAGGAAGAAAGGTGGATGATTTATCTGACTGGCCGTGGCATTGCCATGGAGGAAACAATGGGGAACTATAGGCTCCCCAAGCACCTGGGCGACTCAAAAAAGGCACAAGGTTTTAACATATTCCTTTTGTTTGCAAATAATGGACCCCTGTAAATTAACATATTTCACTTCTAGCAAGCGTAAATGAGCCAGATTATGAACTTGCTTATTAGTGCACTCAGGATTGTTCAGAAAGTGCTGCCCAGTTGCTGAATCACATCCAACAGCAGAAGTTAGGTTTTGTAAGTATATGCTGGAAGAGTCCAGTCTGTACTCTACCTATTTATTAGGAGCAACCGGAAAAACATACTGATAAAAGCTAATTATTGCGGATGCTGGAATCTGAAACAAAAACAGAAAGTACTGGGCAATCTCAGCAGGTCTGACAGCATCTGTGGAGAGAGAAGGGAGCTAACGTTTTGAGTCTGTATGACCCATTGTCAAAGCATTGAAGAAACATAGTGGGCAGAATTCTCCAACCCCCCGCCGGGTCGCGAATCGCACCACGCCACAATTCTCTGCAATGCGGAGAATTGGCGCCACGGCACCGGCGTGGTCGGCACGGCACCGGTCGGGGTATGTGCCGACTCTCTGGCCCGGGCCGGCTCGCTGATTCTCCAGGCCGGATGGGCCGAGCGGCCGTCAACAAAAGCAGAGTCCCGCTGGCGCCGTCCTACCCTGCTGTGGGACGGCGGGACCTCGGCATTGAAGGGTCCGGGTGCGGCCTGTGGGGGAAGGGGGGGTCCGACCCCGGGGGGGGCCTCCGTAGTGGCATGGCCTGCGATCGGGGCCCACCAATTGGTGGGCCGGCCTCTCTGCCCCCCGGCCTCCTTTCCTCCGCACTGGCTCCTGTAGCCCTGCGCCATTTGGCGTCGGGGCCGGCGCGGGGAAGAAGGCCACTGCACATGCGCTAGTTGTCGCCGGCCCAACTGTGCATGCGCGGACCCCGCGGCACTGGGTTCTGGCCAGGATCGGCAGCTAGGACGGCGGAGGCCGTTCCAGCGGCGGAGGCCGCTCCAGCGGCGGAGACCGCTCCAGCGCCGTCCTAGCCCATCGCACCAGCACTGAAATGCATACACGACATTGCTCTACTATTGGGTGATTGGCAGAAGATTGTTTTTGAGCTGACAGCAGTTACCTGTTAGCGCAAACTATCACTTGTATTGAAGCAGTGTGAGACAGCTTGCTTAATTATTTCAAATTTTAGAGATGTTTGCCTTTCCAGGGTAATTGGTACTATTGTAACATGTACACTTGCTAAAAGCAAAATACATTCTTAGGCGCGGACCTGTTCTCTGTAAACAAAAGGTACTTGTTCAAGTCTTGTACCGGTTTTGAATTGCCAGTAGCTTGGGGAGTCTATAGTTTCCAGTTGCTTTCTCCATGGCAATGCCTTGGCCAATCAGAGTTGATGTGCCAACCAATCAGCACCCTTTTCTCCTTAGTACAAATTATTTTGATTGTTTGAAATTTGGCATTCTTATGTTTGTCCTGATGATTGCAAGATGAAAAGTTTCAGCACCATATCTCTCTTTTCAACAATATTCAAGTTCTGTACGACCAAATTAACGTAATTTACAACAGCATGAAACACCAAAGTGACACACAGGGAAAATAACAGTTACATCTTGAGGAGACACTGGAGTCTGAAAAGATGGAGCAGCAATTTTTCTATGAAGACAAAGAAAAAGCAGGGAGCCAATAATTATACTGACATCAAGCAAAAGAACGAGAAAGAAAAATTTGAATTTATTTCATTAAATGACTCAAGTCAGTTCGTTACATGGCCAAAAAGAAGGATTATTCCTTGCCACAAGAAGGGAATTATGATTTTGTTCATATCAGGAAAAGAATCACAAACTGGACAAGATACACTGCTTGAAATGTGCATTAGTTAGTTAATAAATATATATTTAATGTGAGTAATTTGATAATAACTAAGCAGTGACTTAGTGCTTTGCTAAGCAAGGCCTAGACATTTGGTTGTGCAGCACACATTTTTCATAACTGGTTTTCTGAGCTCCCAATATGGTTTGCAGGAAGCATATGTAGATATGAAGTATACCACCTGCTACCTTGGATACATTGGATCCACTTGTTGCAGGAGCTCATGTCGGGATCATTTAGAGAATAGTATCATTCATTCAAATTGTATGTCTTACACGACCCATGTTTGATTGCCACAGCATGCACTCATCGGGTATTGAACTGACGACACAATGTGACTCTCACAAGCACAAATGTTCCAATGCTCATCTACAGCCTTCCCAGTTACTGCTCCTACCACCAGCCCCGCTCCAAATCACCACTCCAACAGCTTCGATCTTCGCTACCATCCAGCCCAACTGTCCAACCTTCCTGGCCTGCTCACTGACCTTTCTTCACTTACCTGAGACATTACAATAGCTCAACCTTCAAGGTTTTGCTGGCTCCAAGGAAATGAAGCTGAACACTCAATTTTGGGGGACTTTGGGCATGATCATTTAGTTGCAGGCATTTCATCCTGATCTCCTGCTTCCAAAAATGGCAATGTACAAATTTCCAGGCCAAGCTTTGTAGATTTAAGTGTAGACCCACTGACAAATCAAGCATTACACAATACATTGTCGTTACTACTCTGAAAATTTGATTTCAGGTATCCCTGGACAATGCATCTTATACTTAGTCTGATATAAGTGTATGAAATATAAGTACCCAAACGTTATAGCTAATTTTCCCAAATACAAAATGCGGTGTAGTGTGCAAATGTGTTAGTAGCAGAATGGGCGGAGGTTAATAGGGAGTGATGTTCTCTGCTTCTCAACACTCTGCTGAAGCACAAAAACCTCCTTTGTTCCAGTTGTTTATATGTGCTGGTCTATACAGCAGTTAAAGGTAGCTTTCTAGGTCCAAACGTCTTCAGCTGCTTCATCAATGACCTTCCTTCCATCACAAGATCAGTAGTGGGGATTGTTTTGTATTTGCATGAATTATTATTAGCTCTAGTGAAGCTCTGTTGTATTAATATATTCACCAGAAGTGATGTCGCAAGCGTTCCTAGCATTGGAAACAGAGAGAAGAACGTCCATGTGAGAGATAACACACAAAATAAAGCTCAGTTGTTTTAAACCTCCATAGGAACTAGGAGCAGGAGTAGGCCATCTGGCCCTTTGAGCCTGCTCCGTCATTTCATCACAGCAACCTCTGGCCACTTGGTGTAAGCATCAATGAGATCATGGCTGATCTTTTGTGGACTCAGCTACACTTTCCCACCTGAACACCATAACCATGCTCCGAGTATTGCACCTCCAAAACACAACATAAAAACTCCCCCCTTAAATTGAATGTCCCCAACAAGTTCAAAACAAATTTAATATGAACAATGGACAAAAGTCAGATGGTCTGGAGGTCGTCGCTCTCAGAATATTTGACAGCGAACTTCTGAGGCCATCTTCTTCATGGTTATAATCTCTGGCATTTCATCTATGCATTAACCTCATAAGTATTTGGTTTAATCGGCGTTTTCACAAGAACTAGGAGTTGGCTCCGTGAAGATGAAGCGTTGCGTTCTTCCAGGCAGCAAATGGTCCGCATATCTCCTCCAGATAACATCATCTCTGATCTAGTCAGCATAAGAGACAGGTCCAGTCTGTGCACGGATTGTGACAGGAACCTATTCCTTCCCCATGGAGTAATTCCTAATAAAAATTCCTAACCAGGGGCCCCAGGGTAGCATGGTGGTTAGCATAAATGCTTCACAGCTCCAGGGTCCCAGGTTCGATTCCCGGCTGGGTCACTGTCTGTGCGGAGTCTGCACGTCCTCCCCCTGTGTGCGTGGGTTTCCTCCGGGTGCTCCGGTTTCCTCCCACAGTCCAAAGATGTGCGGGTTAGGTGGATTGGCCATGCTAAATTGCCCGTAGTGTCCGAATAAAAGTAAGGTTAAGGGGGGGTTGTTGGGTTACGGGTATAGGGTGGATACGTGGGTTTGAGTAGGGTGATCATGGCTCGGCACAACATCGAGGGCCGAAGGGCCTGTTTTGTGCTGTACTGTTCTATGTTCTATGTTCTAAAACTCCTTGCCCTTGGTAGAAAATTCTATGCCATGCCTTGCTTTCCAACCATTCCATTTGTACTTCCTGTTGCTGTTGTATGATCTATTTAGTTTTGGATGTATTAACAGATCAAACATGGAATGTAGTTGTGTTTTAGTAATGCCGGGGAGGTCTTGGTCATGAAATGTGCGGTATTCCTGTACATCAGTAGGAACTTGTTAAGACGCTTGATCAGCGAACCTTGTTGCCTGGTTGCTCTGAAAGTATGATTCATAGTTTGGACAGGGTGGCAGCAGGGCGGTATGGCGGACGGAATATGTTGAATATCATTCTCTTGTAAGAAACTTTCAAATTCCTCTGAGGCAATTTGAGGTCCGGTCGTGCTTTCCAGTTGTTCAGGGGATCAAAACTGACTGAACATTTCTCCTAGCTTCTCAATAGTCTTCTCGAATGAAGTATATTTCATCACAGCAACCTCTGGCCACTTGTAAGCATCAACCATCATGAAGAATAAATGTCCTTCAAAAGATCATGCAAAATACACAAGCACACATTGCCAAGCCACTTCAGGCAGTTCCGTGGAAACAGCAGTGCTAAAGGTGGCCTGTGTCTTTTCTTCCCACAGAAAGAACATTTTCTAGTTTTCTCTTCAATTTCTGCGCCCAGGCCACCAAAATTAACTTCTTGTTATTTCCTTCATGCGTGCAACTCAGCGATGGCCCTCCAGAAACTTCTCTACACCTGTTTCCTCAATGTGGAGAATAACCACTCTGACTGTACTGGCAGCTTCAACCTGCTGGAGTGGTACGGTTTCAAGTTATAGGTGCTAGTTCTGAAGTCTTCCCTCGTAACACCATGTCCATCACTTTTGAGAGTATCAGATCACTCCAAGTGTGCTTCCTCACTTGTTTAGAAGTGATTGGTGTGTTGTCTACTTGCTCAAAGTAGAAGATAATCCTCTTTGAACAGTCTGACAGACTACCTGGCAATGATAACCTTGGGCAGCACTGTGGCAGAGTTACCACTGCTGAAACACAGCACCAGAGGCTCGGGTTCAATTCTGGCCTCAGGTGACTGTGTGGAGTTTGCATTTTCTACCCATGACTGCGTATATTTCCTCCGGGTGCTCCGGTTTCCTCCCGCAGTCCAAAGATGTGCAGGTTAGGTGCAGTGGTCATGCTCAATTACCCCTTAATGTTCAAAAGGGTTAGGTAGGTACGGTGCTCTTTCAGAGGATCGGTGCAGACTCGATGGACTGAATGGCCTCCTTCAACCCTGTAGGGATTCTATGAAAACCCATCTGCATAACCATGTAGACTTGACTGTTGGTACTTAATGGTAGAAGTATGTGCAGACAAAAGCAATGTCCACCTCAATATACCAACTGTGGCAAGTGATCGAATTACTGTATGCAATCAAATACGGTTGTTAATGGATGATGGTCCGTCAACAATGTTAACTTTCTCCAATACAGGAATTGAGGGAATTTCTTTACTCCAAAAATGACCCCTAATGCAAAGTTACTTACAGCTTTGTTCAAGGTTTGAGAAGCAAAAGCAATGGGTCTTTCTTCACCCGATGGCATGGGGCCTCATCGCGCCTGACTTGGTGTCAGGACGAGGCCGTTAAATCTCATGAGAGGTCTCTCGCAAGATTGTGATGCTCAAAATGCCTCACAGGATTCAACGGAATCTTGTGAGACATCATGATCTGGATCTCACCCTCACTGGACGTGACCCAGATCAGCATATTTAAATGAGCCGTACGGCCAATTTAAATATACGTTTGCTGATTCTCTCGGGCCTGGAACTCAACGGCCATGCCTGGGAGACCTTGGCAGAGCGCCATTTACTGGTCCATACAAAGGTGGCCAGGCATAGCAGCACCTGGGGGGGGGGGGGGGGGCATCACATTGGACACATCCAAGTGGTCAGGGACAAGGCAGATGGCACCCTGGCACTCCCCCGGCCACCTGGACACCGCCAGGCTGGCAGGGAACTGCCAAGATGTCAGTGCCAGAGTGCCCAGGTGCCAGCTTAGAACTACCAGGAATCGGACCAGCTAGAGGGGGTGTTCCCAGAGAGGCTTCCCTAAGGTTGGGGAGGCGTGTGGTCAAAAACCGGGGGTGAGGGGAGGGGGGGAGAAGAGATCGAGCCAGCCTTCCAAAATGGCTCCCCGAACTGTGGACTCGGCAGACAAAATTTCCCGAGGCCGGAAAGAATGACAAAGTGCTGTTGAATAGTGAAAAGATTCTCAATGCTGCAGCCACTGAGAAACACTCTGCCAAACGTGATCAAAACCAGACATAGAAATTTTGCAGGTGAACTGCAAACCATGATGTGAGAGGACCCCGTTCATGCACCATAGAAGGAGATGTATTGAAAGCTAACTATAAGGGTATGTAGCATCAAAGTGCATGAAAACCTTGTTCAGATCTTAAGTAATGCTTCTTTGGCTTGTTCAAAAACAGTGTTGCATTGATCTGACCATTTTCACTTCTTGTTCTGGCACAAAAGGTTATGCAATGGTTTCAGACGTGTGCCAAGTTTAGTAGTAGTTCAACATAGTAGTTCAACAATCCCAGGAATGTACATAACTGATTAATATATTGAGGTGCAGGTGCCTCTGTCAAGACCTCAACCTTTGAAGGAGATTTGTGAAGGCTAGTGGCATCAATCACATGTCCCACATACTCAACTCACACTTATCCTCTCAGAACATAATCTCCCAATCACTGGAGAGTGGCATCCAGATTTCTAAGGTGTTTCTCCTGATCTCTTCCAGGGACTAGGATGTCATCCAGATAGCACTGGATCCCACTAAGTCCACTCATTCTTTGAGACAATGCTGGAGGCTGATGTGATGTCAAACAGCGATCTTCTCTACCAGACCAAGTCTTTAAGTGTCACAATTATCAGAGGTTCCTGTGGCTTCTTATCCACATTCATCTGTAAGTAAGCTTGACTCAGATCTTGCCAATCCCGCAAGCAAATCATCAATTTGGGTATTAGGTACTGTTCAATACTTAACACTGGATTTATGGTGACCTTGAAATCCCCGCAAATCCTGACTAATCCTTGATGACTGAAATTATTGGTGTGGCCCATTCACAACAGGTTCCAAGACTCCGGACTTAACAAGTCAGCCTTCATCTGTAACCTAAAAGCATATGGTGCAGACTTAAGGAACATAGGAATTAGGAACTGAGGTAGGCAATTCAGCCCTATTGGCCAGGTCCTCCATTCATACTGATCATGGCTGATCTCTTCCTGGTCTCAAATCCATGCCACTGGCCAGGGGGGCTTCCGCGAGGGTTGGGGGGGATCGTTGGGGTGTGGGCTGTGGGGTCGCAGATGGCGGGTCAGGTCCATGCACGGCTGCCGCTATGTTGTACCGCCCGACCATTGCAGGTCGTCAGCCGTCAGCAGCTAGAGACCAGGCCATTCTTGGCCGTTCCCAGCACGGGAGCTGGGGGTTTCACCTGGTGCCGCTGCTAGCCCCTTACCAGTCCCAGAATCAGTGAGGGTTTTATGCAAATTGTTTGGTCGGAAAAGACCAGAATTGCTCCGCTGGCGCCAGCACTTAGCCGCTGAAACGGAGAATCCAGCCCAATGTTTTTCCACCAATATTCAGCAGCAGAATGCCTTGGCTTTGCACATCGGTAACTTGCACAAACCTTGAGATTCCTGGGTGCTGATTCAACAACTATGTTTTGTATTCAAGTGCACAAACACAACGGCGGATCTTCCTTTGCAGCCTGCTCCATAGAAACAGCGATTTCCATATCCTTCTGTGGAGTAAAATTACTCTCAGTTAGAAAACATTTCTGTATCGCTTCGCTGGGTAGACCACAAGCAAATCTGTCCCGAATAGTGTCATACACCATGGCCGGGAGTCTCTGACCCTGCATCGGGTCGGAGAATCCACGGGGGGAGGCGCGAATCCCGGTCCACCGCTGGCTGGTCTATTCTCCGGTGCCGTTTTTCGGGGGCTGGTGGGATTCCCGCCACGCCGCTCGGAAGTCGTTGACCGATTCACCAGGCCCCGATGGGTCAGAGTGGCCAGAAAGTTTTGCCCAGTCCCGCCGGCGTGAATTACTCACCTCATGCACGGCGGGACCTGGCAGGTAAGTGTGCGGGGGCAGTCGTGGGGGGGGGGGGGGGGCCGGGGGATGGGATCCGAACCTGGAGGGGCCCCCACGGTGGCCTGGTCCACAATCGGGCGGGCACCTACCAATCTGCAGGCGGGCTGGTTTTGTTCGGGTGGGCCTTCTTTCCTCTGCGCCTGACCCCTGTTGGGCTCCACCATATTGCCCGGGTGCCGTCCCCGCATGCGCGGAAATAGGCCGGCCGGTCCGTGCATGCGCGAGATCACGTCTTCCGTTCCGCGCATGTGTGAACTCACGCCGGCCCTTTGGCGCCGGCTTGAGTTTAGGGAACCACTCCGGAATCAACGAGAAATTGGAGAATTCCTCACTTTCGGGGGCTGTTGATGCCGGAGTGACTGGCGTGGTTTTCCTGCTGGCTTGGGGACATAGGCCCATCTTTAGAGAATCCCGCCCCATATCTCCAAACTCATAATATTCTGCAAGTATTTTCAGCACAGCCACAAATTGCTCAATCGACCCCCCCCCCCCCCCCCCCCCCCCCCCCCGCCCAACTTTTTGGTTTTGTTTATGGAATCTAAAGCGCTCTGTAATCACCAAGGATTTCAGCTGAAAAAATGCTCGCAAAATAGCTACAATCTTACAATGTACAATGCTTGTACATCTTAATGATTGGCTGCTCAGGTTGCTACAGAGGAGATTAAACTATTTTCCCCCATCATGCTCAAGAAAGTGGGCACCATAATATCATCAGTTATTTTGTTTGCCTGCGCAAAATAGTCAAAACATTCAGTACAGGATTTCTATCGCTCTACTGTTTCATTAAAGGGTCCCACAAGGCCGAAAACCCCCGACATTTTTCCACTAATTGGAGGTTCCCCTATGCACAATTCACAATCGAGTTTTCAGCAGCTACTTTGATTCCTTCACACATGGCAACAACCCAAGATTCAGTCTCTTACTTATTAGATAGCTGTATAATGTGTTCTGCAGGCAGATTAGCATTACTCAATCCACCTAGCCCATTAGTTCTCTGCAGCACCTGTCATGCCGGGTTAAAAGTTTTCCTTTCTAACTTTTATTTTTTCCAACCTTTCTCCGTAAATTCCCAGATGGCTAACCATCGCATGTTCATGGTCCTCGTTGCCCCTTTTTATGTTGTGTGTTGCAGGTGCCATATTAGTGACCACAGAGATTTATAACAGCAGAGCTTTAAGTGCATTGTGTTTCCCACACTAGGGCCGATGACATCATTGCCGGTGAATATATTAATACAACAGAGCATCACTGGACCTAATAAGATTTAATGCAAATACTTAACGGGGATCTTCATTGATGATGTTCACACAATGTTCAGCACCTTCTGTGACTCCTCAGATACTGAAGCAGTTCGTGTTGATATGCAGGAAGACCTGGACAATATTTAGGCTTGGGATGATAAATTTCAAGTGATATTCACACCACACAAGTGTCAGGCAATGACCGTCTCCAGCAAGAGAGAATCTAACTGTCTCTCCACTTGGCATTCAGTGGCATTACCAGCCCTCGCTATCAATGCCCTGGAAGTTATCAGTGACCAGAAACTCGACTAGACGAGCAACTGTGGCTATAAGAGCAGAGGCTAGAAACTCTATGAAGAGTACCTCACTTCCTGATTACCGTAAGCTTGTCGACCATGTACATGGCACAAGTCAGATGTGTGATGGAATAATCTCCACTTCCTTGGATAAGTGCAGCTCCAACACCATTCAAGAAGCTTGACTCCATCCAGGACAAAGCAGTACTCTTGATTGGCAACCCATCCAGTACCTTCAACATTCACTCCCTCCACCTCTGGTGAACAGTGGCAGAAGTATGTACCATCTACAAGTGTTTTTCAAACTTTTATTCCCGGGTCCCACTTTTACCAACCGCCCAACCTTCGGGACCCACGCCAGCCGACCTTCGGAACACAACATTTTGCTCACCTTTAATACAACGAGTGTATGAAATGAAATGAAATGAAAATCACTTATTGTCACGAGTAGGCTTCAATGAAGTTACTGTGAAAAGACACTAGTCGCCACATTCCGGCGCCTTTCCGGGGAGGCTGGTACGGGCTGCTTGGTCCTCATGCTCTCACCCCAATCAGGTTCACAGGAGGAGAGGGCAATGTGCATATCAAGCACAGAGTTCAGCTGGTTCCTTTATGCTGTCTTCATCTGTGTCAGGACAGAAAATCCAAGCTCGCACATGTAAGTCGTTGTGAAGGGCAAAAGGAACAAAATGCTTGTTTTACTCAGCACTGGATACTCCTCGGAGACCCTATTCCAGAAAGCTGACAGCCTCGTGGACTTGTGGCGCGTTTTCAATGCGCTGTCACTGGTGAAGCGCAGATGTGCAGTCTCTGTATTTGGAGTCAGCTGTAAGGTAATATTGTAATTGTCTCTGGGGTCTCAAACCCAAAAGTATTTTTCACCCATCTCTCTTTTAAAATCGGAAACTTCTACTCTGGAAAGTAGTGACAAAACTGTTGATCAGCGCAGCCAGATGTGACTGAATAAGGCTTGCCAGTCTTTTGACAGTTCCCTTATTAACATTGATTTCTTCAATGTGTCATAGCAGTGGGGGGAACATGTAATAGTTTTGCCTTTGCCCTCACACTTGCCAAACTTTCAATTACTTTTGGAAAGCATCTATTTATTCACCGTGCCAAAGGCAATCATCTCCCTTCCCTTTCTCTCTGCCACCACATCTGGTGGCAAGACTGTATGGTGTAAAAACCAGTCATGACCGGCATTCTCAACTTAAAAACTGGTCACAGCAGGCATTCTTAGAAGCCTGTCACGGCCGTGGGATGCCTCTCCCGTGATTAGGCATGCCGCGACCGATTGCACTGTGACCCTCCTAACACACGCCCACGACCCCCCTGTGGGTCACAACCTGCAGTTTGAAAAGCCCTCATCTACGAGATGTACTGCAGCAACTTACCGAGCCTAATTCGACAGCATCTTTCAAATCTTTGACCTCTACCACCCAGAAGGACAAGGGCAGCAAATGCATGGGAATACCACCACCTGCAAAGTCAACTTCAAGCCACACACCATCCTGACTTGGAACTATATGGCTGTCTTTTCACTGTCGCTGGTTCAAACTCCTGGAACTCCCTTCCTTTTTTTCTCATTTATGGGAAGTGGCTATCGCTGGTTAGGCCAGCATTCATTGCCCATCCCTAGTTGCCCTTTAGAACATGATGATGAGTTGCCTTCTTGAACCGCTGCAGTCCCTGAGGAGTAGGTACACCCACAGTGCTGTTAGGGAGGGAGTTCCAGGATTTTGACCCAGTGACAGTGAAGGAACGGATATATATTTCCAAGTCGAGGTGGTGAGTGACTTGGAGGGGAACTTCCAGGTAGCGGGGTTCCCAGGTATCTGCTGCTCTTGTCCTTCTAGATGGTAGTGGTCATGGGTTTGGAAGTTGCTGCCTAAGGAACCTTGGTGAGTTCCTGCAGTGCATCTTGCAGGTGGTACACACAGCTGCCACTGTTCATCGGTGGTGGAAGGATTAAACGTTTTGTGGAAGGGGTAGCAATGAAGTGGACTGCTTTGAGCTGGTGGTGTTGAGTTTCTTGAGTGCTGCTGGAGCTGCACTCATCCAGGCATTCCATTACACTGTAGTCTATAAATAATAATAATCTTTTTTGTCACAAGTAGGTTTACATTAACACTGCAATGAAGTACTGTGAAAAGCCCCTAGATGCCACATTCTGGCACCTGTTCGGGTACACAGAGGGAGAACACAGAATGTCCAATTACTTAATAACACGTCTTTCAGGACTTGTGGGAGGAAACGCGAACAGGGAGAACATGCTGATTCCGCACAGTGACCCAAGCCGGGAATCTTACCTGGGACCCTGGCGCTGTGAAGCAACAGTGCTAACCACTATGCTACCATGCTAACTGACACTCCTGACTTGTAGATGGGGCCAGGCCTTGGTGGGCGGGTGGGGGGGGGGGGGGGGGGGGGGGGGTCAGGAGGCAAGTTATTCACTGTAGAATTCCTAGCCTTTGAGTTTTAATATGGCTAGTCCAGTTCAGTTTCTGATCAATGGTAACCCCCAGGATGTTGATTGTGGGGGATTCAGTGATGGTAATGCCATTGAATGTCAAGAGGCGATCGTTAGATCCTCTCTTGTAGGAGATGATCATTGCCTGGCACTTGTGTGACGCAAATGTAACTTCCCACTTGTCAGCCCAAGCCTGGATATTGTCCAGGTCTTGTTGCATTTGGACATGGACTGCTTCATTATCTGAGGAGTTGCAAATGGTGCTGAACATTGTGCAGTCATCAGCAAACATCCCCACTTCTAACCTTATCATAGAAGGAAAGTCATTGATGAAGCAGTTGAAGAAGGTTAGGCCTAGAACATTAACCTGGGGTCTCCTGCAGTGATATCCTGAAGCTGAGATCACCAACCTCCAACCACCACAATCACCTTCCTTTGTGCTAGGTATGACTCAAACCAATGGAGAATTTCCCTCATTCCCAGGCTCAAGTTTTGCCAGGGCTCTTCAATGCCATGCTCGGTCAAATGCTGCCGTGATGTCAAGGGAAGTCATTCTCACCTTACCTCTGGCATTCAGCTCTTTTGTCCATGTTTGAACAAAGGCTGTAATGAGGTCAGAAGCTAAGTCAGCCTGGCGGACCCCAAACTGAGCGTGAGCAAGTTATTGCTGATTAAGTAGCACTTGATAGCACTGTTGGTGACTCCTTCCATCACTTTGCTGATGATGGAGAATAGATAATAGAGTTAGGGCAGTAATTGGCTGGGTTGGATTTGTCCTTTTTCTTGTGTACAGGACACACCTGGGCAATTTTCCACATTTCTGGGTAGATGCCAGTGTGATAGCTGTACTGAAACAGCTTGGCTAGGGGTGCAGCAAGTTCTGGAGCACAAGTCTTCAGTACTATTGTCAGAATATTGTCAGGGCCCATAGCCACTGCAGTGTCCAGTGCCTTCAGTCTTTTCTTGATATCATGTTTGGCTGAAGACTGACACCTGTAATGTTGGGGACCTCCAGAGGAAACCAAGATGGATCATCCACTCGGCACTTCTGACTGAAGATTGCTGTGAACACTTTAACCTTGGGCGGAATTCCCCCCCCCCCTCCCCCATGCCAGCTGGGAGAATCGCTGGGGCGCCATGCGAGTCCTGCCACGCTGCCCAGGCGCCCGCATGCGATTCTCCCCCCCACCCCCCCCCAAACCAGCGCGGCGAGAATCACGGCTGGCCGCTCGGAGAATCGGCGCCTGCAAAAGGCGAGTGCCGATTCTCCAGCCCGGATGGGCCGAACAGCTGCCCCAACACGACAGGTGCCCACCGGCGCCGTCCACACCTGGTCGCTGCCGGCGGGAACGCTGATGGGGCAGCCTGTGGGGGGGGGTTCCTGCACCGGGGGGGCCGCCGATGGGTTCTGGCCCACGATCGGGGCCCACCAATCGGCAGGCCGACCTCTCTAAAGGAGGACCTCCTTTCCTCCGCCGCCCCGCAAGATCCATTCCGCCATCTTCTTGCGGGGTGGCCTCAGGGAGGACGGCAACCGTGCATGCGCGGGTGACTTCATTTATGCGACGCTGGCCGTGTCATTTACGCGCCGCCACTTTTTACGCGCGCCAAAGCCCAGCGCGCGTAAAATACATGACACCGCTCCTAGCCCCCCAGGGGCAGGAGAATAGGGGACTGGGAGCGGGCTCCGACGTCAGAGTGAAACACTCCGGTTTTCACTCCGGCGTCGGGACCTTGTCTCCATTTTGGAGAATTGAGCACCTTATCTGTGGAACAGATGTGCTGGGCTCCTCCTTCATCATTAAGGATGGGGATATTTGTGGAGCCTCCTCCTCCAGTGAGTTGTTTAATTGTCCACCACCATTCATGGCTGGATGAGGCAAGTCTGCAAAGCTTAAATCTGATGTGTTTGTTGTGGAATCACTTAGATCTGTCTATTACTTGCTGCTTATGTTGATTGACACACAAGTTATGTTGTAGCTTCACCAGGTTGACATCTCATTTTTAGGTGTTGCGTGCCTAGCATGCCCTCCTTCACTCTTCATTGAACCAGGGTTGGCTTGATGGTAATAGTTGAGTGGGGGAATATGTCGGGCCATGAAGTTACAGATTGTGGTCAAGTTGAATTCTGCTGCTGCTGATGGCCGACAGTGCCTCATGGATGGTCAATCTTGAGTTGCTAGATCTGTTCCAAGTCGATCCTCACAGTACTGGCTTCTTTTGGGTTAATCAAATACCTAACAGCAATGTGAGTGTTCCTACAACACATGGACTGCAGTCATGTAAGAAGGCACCACACCACCATCTCTCAGGGGCAATTACAGATGGGCAATAATTGTGCCCTAGCCAGTGACCTATTTAGCAATCTTTCACCTGAACCAAGCAGTAAAGGTGCTGGATTGAGGTCATAGTGATATTATTTTGTGGGTAGCTGGCATGATACATCACAAATTTAATTCCAGCTGACTTCAAATGAAGTTAATCAATTAGCTTCCACTGACTCTCATTCCTTGATAATGCCAATTTGAAGGTTAGTCTTGAACTCTGATCTCACTTCAACCTCACATAGTTAGCACTGCTGCACTCCCACATCTCACAGTTTGCACACACAGTCAATTATTTGACAATGAGAGTCATATCACCCAAACACATTGCACCACTGACACGCATCTCTCCCTCTTGCAGGACAAGACGGTCAGAAATTGGAGGCAGTGCACTGATTCAGCAGAAGTTGGGAATGGTTGTATGCCCTCACTCGAATAGAAGAGATGTTACTGGCAATAATTACAGTGGGCATGATTGATGCCATGGCCAACAATGGAGCAGGAAACATAAAGGAAAATGGTATGTTCCGACCTAACCTACTATCGCCCACCCCACATCCCACTTTCCCATAATTTATCCTAAATTACAAGCTGTACCTCTTACCTTCCCCTCTATCTTTCACCCCAACCTTACCCTTGTGCATTTATCTTTTCAGATATCCAAGAGCTGCCAGTGATATGAAATTCGAGAGGAGAGGGGAACTGGCGAAGAAGAAACACTGTGACTCGATCTCACAATCACCACCAGCTCAGACACTGACACTGCGTACAGAATAGAGGCATAATCTGCACATAACAAGTTACTGGGCAACAGTGGCTTGCAAGACAGGGCAAGAGGAAAGGAAAGCGCAGCTGCCAGCTCAAGAAGGCGAGGCTCCAACTGAGCTTAGCTACAGAGTGCTCAGGGCTTCAATGCTGCAGCCATTGAAAAAGGCTGATGGGAATATACACAGCTTTGCAGACCAGAAAATATGGTCAAGGGCATGGTGGAGTCCAACTCCAATTTGGTGCAGGTGTTTGTGTAAAGCTTAGAACCTATCCTTCCTAGTTTGGAAATCCTGCCCAGCTCCCTGAGAACATTTGTAGCTCCAACCATCAGCATCTGATGGTCCATGTCTCAGCTTCCACTGTAACACAAGAAGCCACCCGATATCCCAGTGCTGCTATGAAAGCTCAAACTGAAATCATGATAACTCAGTTTAATAAGGGCATGGGTGTCCACACCAAGTAAAATAAGTAAACATAGTTTTATTTACACACAATATTTACACAGCCTGGTAGATCCCGACCGAGCTCCTGTTCTGGCCAGTGGCTTACTGGCCGACCTTTTATAGAGAGGTTAATAGAGGCCCCCGGCCCTAGCGGGGGTGCTTGTACTCCGCAAGAACCATGGGGAAGATGATTATTCCCACCACATAGGCTCTATGCAAACTATTCCACTCAGCTTGTTGCCAGGCAAGCTCACTGCTGCCATTATGACTGTGGATATCAGCTCTCAGGGAGGCAGGCAGCTTCTCAGAGCAGTCCAGCAGAATATTAGGGTTACTGAGCCATCCCAGGGAATTAGCTGTGGCTGCATGGGAGCACAACCTGCTGGCCTCTCTCTGCACGTATCACCCCAGCATTGTCATACTGCAGCCCAAGGGGGCTGGTTACTATTGAAATGAAAAATGAAAATCGCTTATTGTCACGAGTAGGCTTCAATGAAGTTACTGTGAAAAGCCCCTAGTCGCCACATTCCGGCGCCTGTCCGGGGAGGCTGGTACGGGACCCATGACTGGGGACACATGGTTTGTCCAGAATTATTGCATTTCATTTACAGAACCACTTCCTTTTAACTTTGCTAACTTGCAAACAACTATGCACTTTGGCAAACTCAAACAGAGCTAGTAGAAATTAATCAGCAATTTAGCTGGAAGTGGTTGATCTCTTTAAATAGCGCTGGCTGGTTGGGGGGGAGATTCTTCTTGCTGCTAAATGTGCAATGAAGAAGAACAGTAACTGGCGAGGAGATGTTGAAAATGGTGGTGCTGGCATCAAGTCAGTTTATACACTGGTTGAGGTAAGGATCAGTCTATTCTGCATACTTCCAGGATGTTCTCCTAATAAATGCGCCGACTTTCCTGAAATGGGATTCACGTGTCCCATGCTGGATGTGTGTGCTCGCATGGCACAAATGCTATTTTCACCTAAAGATGGCAGTTACACCACCAAAAACAAATCTGCAATCACCTTATCTAATTTGCAATCAAACGTTTTCCATTGGCGGAGAATCCACTCAAGGGGATATAGCTGTCAAATCTCAGCCAGGCCATTCAGGAGAAACACTTCTTCTTACAGTTTTGGTAGAGGTGTGGAACTGCCGCCCACCAAAAACAGTAGAGGGTAGCTCAATTAACAAATTTAAATAGTTGATTGATAGATTTTTGTTAGTCCAGGATATTAAGGATTCAGCTCTTTAGCACACTGCAATTAACAAGGTTTACATTATCAAATTGTACTGTACACAGTTAGTAGTGCATAGCTGCACATAGCACGTCTTAATTTGCACACATTAGTGGGATAATTCATAAATTTTGGGTTATTTTGTCCAGAAAGTCTGAAAGTTTGCATACTTTAAGTGTCAAATACAGTGGCATAGCTTTAAGAAAGAACCTGCAGAGTGAACTGAAGTTATTAGGTGACATTTGCACATTTGGGCTCCAGCAAGTTTACTTTACAGTAAGCATAAAATAAAGCTGCAAAGCTGTTTGGACAGAAGAATGTTCTGAGGACCAGGAACTCTGATTCATGGCTAAAAATTTACGTTAGAATTTTTGAGGGGAATTTAGGCGCACTCTTCCCATTGGTCAAGAGTTGCAAATATTAGGTCAGAGGTTGTTAGTTGTGTTGATTCAGATGCACTTACTCGGGATACATGTTGTAAAGCTACATGCAGAAAATGTATAAAAATAGGGGTGCAATACTGAGCTCTTAGCATTTGGATAGCATCTGTCACAGGATGCTGTTGTGGCGGGGGGGGGGGGGGGGCATTTGTGAATAGCTAGAGCTGTTACGAGTAAGATGCTTGCTTGGAAGTTAGAATTTACATACGACACAGCCAGTCCATGGGTATCTCTCACAGGGCTGAGAGGTTACCGTAAGAATCCAGTATTAGGTTTAGTTTGTGACTAAAGTAATTGCCACAGGTTGAGAGATTGCTGTAAGAATCCAGTATTAGGAATCAGTGCATCTAGCATTGCCTGGATTTTGCTTTAAGAGAGAATGGGAGAGAGAACATTCAGTAGGCAGCAACAAAGTGTGTAGCTTTAGCAGTTAAGGTAGACTAGGAAGTTGTGAGTTGGTAAAGGATCCACTAGCGGTGAAGTCTAAAAGCTGCAAGGAGATATATGCATGTTAGAGTTAAATTGACTAAGCTAAAATCTCAAAGGATATCATGAATCAAGAGACCAGGCTCAGGGAACCAAGGAAAGAAGGTCAAGTGGGCAGCACGGTAGCATTGTGGATAGCACAATTGCTTCACAGCTCCAGGGTCCCAGGTTCGATTCCGGCTTGGGTCACTTGTGTGTGCGTGGGTTTCCTCCGGGTGCTCCGGTTTCCTCCCACGGTCCAAAGATGCGCAGGTTAGATGGATTGACCATGCTGAATTGCCCTTGGTGTCCAAATTGCCCTTAGTGTTGGGTGGGGTTACTGGGTTATGGGGATAGGGTGGAGGTGTGGACCTTGGGTGGGGTGCTCTTTCCAAGAGCCGGTGCAGACTCGATGGGCCGAATGGCCTCCTTCTGCACTGTAAATTCTATGAACTATGAAGACCCCTGGAATCTCAGGATCCATGGCAAAGACAGATTGGCATGCATTAAACTTACTTATCGTCCCATGCCTCAACTGATAAAATGGTAAGTATCAATTTTTATTGTACAACAAACATTATTAATTTGCATTCTAAGCTAATGATTGTCCCTTTTGCCAATAAGGTTATTCTTCGACAAGTATTTTCTTACTCTGGGGTTGAGTATAGGATCCAAATGCCTACAAAGGAATATGGAGTCAAGATGGAAAATTGGAGTTTGGATACAAGTCAGCGATTAGCTCATTGAAAGGCAGAACAAGCTTGAGAGACTGAAAGACCTACTACTGTTCCTATGTAGCTGCTCAAAATATACGCACTTTAAATTTATTGGAAGAATTAAATTAACAAGACACCAGAAGTAATCTTACTTTAAAAAGTCACATCAGTCTACAAGATGTTGAAAGTATTTTCCCCAGAGTTGTTTTCTTTTCACACAGGATTTGTTTTGTATGCACCCAGAAATAGCTTGTGGTTTCTGCTAAGGCCGTTAATATTTAATCTTTGATTAAGGAAGTCTTCTGATGCTTTCAATTCCACTGGGACTTGGTGCTTTAGAAATATTTGGCAACAAGTCAGAAGAACCATCCCACAGCTGCAGCCTGTTATACTCAAAAACAATTCATTGCCTCACAGCCAACCAGGAGTTACATATCTGAAACTGCTGAAATGCACAATCAGCGGACAGACTTTTAAAGAACTGGAAATATAGGAAATTTTAAAAAACACAGAAAATGTTCAAAATACACAGCAAGAGCATCTGGGGCTGATTTTGGGCGCCTTTGGACAGAGACGGAGAGGGGGGTCTCAGAAGCGAAGTAAACACTGTCGACAGTCAGCATCAACTGCTCTTGCCTTTATTTCAGATGTGAACATTTTACACCTGAGTAACTCTTGACTTGTTCCCCACGTTCCCGTCCCCTCCTCCATCGTTCCCATAATCAAGTCAGCCATCCAAAAACTGAGAGAGGTGCCATTCGACAGTGGCTTGCTGTTACAGCTCAGTGAAGTGGGAGAAATGAAGACACTGGAAGGTGGGAGTGGAGTGGACTGCTCCCTGTAAATACGGCAATTCTGCAGAGAGCAGGCAGTGAACTGTAACGATAGTGTGGTGTTTTTGGTGGTGTTAGAAAGCTAAAGGGGAACTAGCTTTTCTGTCGTTCAAAGTACTAGTTCCCTATTTTCTGTCATTTGTTTGGTACAGTAAAACTCTTAAAACCTGAAATTGTGTCGTGCAATTCATTTAAGTTGGTCACTGGGAACTCAAGTAACCTTTTAAAAGTGAATCAGTCTACGGCAATCACAACAGTAGATAGAAAGACCAGCAAATTGCTTAATGTCACATCTGTGGGCATTAAAAAAAAAACCTGGGATAAACTAAGTGAAAATCCTTGGCAGAAGGTAAGGGAAGATGCGAGAAGAAGAGAAAAATTGGAAAGGAGAAGTGAAAAATATTCAGATACAGCAGACCCGAAAGTAGAAATGTTGGAAGCACACAATTGATCAAAGAGCCTGAAAACATAAACAGTGCAATTCCTGCTTTCTGTTCAAATGCATTTTTTGCAGCAAAGCAGAAACACAAAAGTAAGAGTTAATAAAGAAAGGAAGGATTTCTTTCTTCTTCAGTTTGGACTGCCCAAACAGCTCTAGTTCCATTTTCCTCATTATTTGTGTTCGGTGCTCGAGGAGGAAAATAGAACTCATATTTGTGTATAACACATTTAGATGATCTTTGTATAGCAAATCTCTCCCCTGTGTGTTGAGATGGCGTATCACCTTTACAGAGTCATAGAGCTACAGTATAGAAAAGGCCCTTCGGCCCATTGCATCTGTGCCACCTAACTATTCTAATCCCATTTCCCAGCATTTGGTCCATAGCCTTGTATGCCTTAGCATCGCAAGTGCACATCAGTGTACATAAATGACCTGGAGGAAGGTATAGGTGGTCTGATTAGCAAGTTTGCAGATGATACTAAGATTGGTGGAGTTGCAGATAGCGAGGAGGACTGTCAGAGAATACAACAAAATATAGATAGATTGGAGAGGTGGACAGAGAAATGGCAGATGGAGTTCAATCCAGGCAAATACGAGGTGATGCATTTTGGAAGATCAAATTCAAGAGCGGACTATATGGTCAATGGAAGGGTCCTGGGGATATTGATGTACAGAGAGATCTGGGAGTTCAGGTCCATTGTACCCTGAAAGTGGCAACGCAGGTTGATAGAGTGGTCAAGAAGGCATACAGCATGCTTGCCTTCATCGGACGGGGTATTGAGTACAAGAGTAGGCAGGTCATGTTACAGTGTATAGGACTTTGGTTAGGCCACATTTGGAATACTGCGTGCAGTTCTGGTCGCCACATTACCAGAAGGATGTGGATGCCTTGGAGAGGGTGCAGAGGAGGTTCACCAGGATGTTGCCTGATATGGAGGGTGCTAGCTATGTAGACAGGTTGAGTAGATTAGGATTGTTTTCGTTGGAAAGACGGAGGTTGAGGGGGGACCTGATTGAGGTATACAGAATTATGAGAGGTATGGACAGGGTGGATAGCAACAAGCTTTTTCCAAGAGTGGGGGTGTCAGTTACAAGGGGTCACGATTTCAAGGTGAGAGGGGGAAAGTTTAAGGGAGATGTGCATGGAAAGTTTTTTACGCAAAGGGTGGTGAGTGCCTGGAACGCTTTACCAGCGGAGGTGGTAGAGGCGGGCACGATAGCATCATTTAAGAGGCATCTAGACAGGTATATGAACGGGCGGGAACAGAGGGAAGTAGACCTTGGAAAATAGGAGACAGGTTTAGATAAAGGATCTGGATCGGCGCAGGCTGGGAGGGCCGAAGGGCCTGTTCCTGTGCTGTAATTTTCTTTGTTCTTTGTTCTAAATACTTCTTAAATGTTCAGGCAGTGAGTTCCTGACTCCCACCACCCTTTGGGTGAAAATGATTTTCCTCCCATCCCCTCTAAACCTTCTGCTCCTTTCCTTAAATTTATGCCCATTGATCATTGAGCCCTCCAACAACGAGAAAGGTTTCTTCCTATCTACACAACCTATGCCCTTCATAATTTTGTACATCTTAATCATGTCCCCCCCCTCAGTCCCTGCTCCAAGGAAAAGGGTAGTATCCCACACAAAAGTTACGGGGTTGGAATGATTATCTTCTCTGTGGTTCTGATGGAGGACGAGCTACCCTGTCAGTTTGCAGAAAGGATACGTTACTTCTTCCGGGCCAACAACATAACAGAGAACCAATGTCAGATGGTCAAACTGTTAATGGCCACATGTTCGGAGAGATCAGGGGGGGGCGATTCTCCAATATGGAGCCCAAGTGTTCGCGCCGTCGTGAACGCTGTCGCATTACACGACGGCGCCAACTGGGCTCGGGTCCGACCGGCGTTGGAGCGGTTCACGCCGCTCCAGCCTCCTTTCGCGGTGCTAAATGGGCGCCGCGCCAACCCGTGCATGCACAGTTAGGCCGCGCCAACCTGCTCATGTGCCAAATGGGCGCCGTGCCAACCTGTGCATGCGCGGGGGACTTCTTTAGCGCCGGCCCCGACCCAACATGGCGTCGGTGTTCAGGGGCCGGCCGTGCCAGAAGTAGGCCGGGGGGGAGGGAGAGAGGCCAGCCCGCTGATCGTTGGGCCCCGATCTCGGGCCACACCTCATCGGAGGACCCCCTCCCCGGTGAAGGAGCCCCACCCTTCCCCCCCTGACCATTTACGCAGAATTCCCGCCGGCAGTGACCAGGAGTGAATGGCGCCGGCAGGACTCTGTCGTAACAGCGCAGCCGCTTGGCCCATCTGGGCCGTTGAATCGGCAAGGCCACCGATTCCAGCGGCCTGTGCCGCGCCAAACGCGCCGGCGCAAATAGCTGCAATTCTCTGCACCTCGGAGAGTTGCGCGCCGGCGTCGTGGCGCGGTTGCGGCGATTCTCCGGCCCGGTGCGGGGCTCGGAGAATCGCCCCCCCCCAGGTGCCTGACATACCCCGCGGCACCGACCAATTTGTGCTGCAATATTTTAACCCAACCACGTCAGTGATCGTTCAAAGGTATCATTTTAACAGAGTGAATAGGTCGTCTAGTGAGTCTGTCACCGAGTTCATATCATGGCTACTGAAGATAGCCAAGTTTTGTGAGCATGAAACTGCTTTATCTGATATGTTTCACGATCTATAAATAATATATAGCCAGAAAAAGATTTTGGGCGAATCCTCTCTGACATTTTGCCAGGCGCTACAGATCTCTTTGTCCTGAGAGAGGACGGAACAGGTGTCCAAGAAATAGAAGGGCTGGAGGTGAATGTTTGGGGCGCTGCTCTTCACATGGTATCCCCACGTCCCAGATCGACTGCCGCAGCGTCTCCGGCCTCTGGATAAAGGGCCGGCCGTCAAAATGTTGGACATCATTGGGCTAGACTGAAGGAGATTCTGATCCGTGTGCGACGTGTGGGTGCCAGTCGAGGTGTAGGGTCAGCGCTCCAGGCACACCGGTCAAGTATGCATCAGTCCTGGGGCTTGGCCTTGCATCTGGATGACCTAGAAGAGGCAGAAGAGGAGGCTGAGATGCAGCTGAACTGTTTGGCAGCGCTCCGTGTGGCACCTATTCGAGTTTCGATAAAGGTAAATGGCTCCAATCTCCAGATGGATTGGATACGTGAGCTGCCGTTTCTGTGGTGACGCACAGCACCTTTTATCTTATTAGACGGGGTGTGTACACTTTGATTTTGCCTAACACTGCGCTTGTTTGGTCACTTATATAGGAGAGCAATTGAATATTGTGGGGACGATGCTTACTCCGGTAGTTTATGGCCACCAATCGTTTTGTCTTCCCCTCATTGTCTTGCAAGGAAGTGGCCCCACCCTTTTGGCCCACGATTTCTTACACCAGCTGCAGTTGGATTGGCAGCATATCCTCCAATTTGGATCTGGCGGTCTGTGTGAGGTTCTGAGCAAGTTCCTGAGGTTGTCCAGCCAGGTTTGGGTACAATTAAAGAGGCTGTAGCCAAGATCCAGGTGGACCATATTCATGCCCACCTGATTCCCTACGCCTTAGTGGAGAACATCAGGAACGAAGTTTGTCGCTTGGAGATTTTGGGCATCATTAGAGCTGTGCCCTTCGTCGATTAGGCGCTGTCGGTGGTCCGCATCGTAAGATATTCCACTTGCAGGGACTATAAATTGACGCACAATACGGCTTTGAGGTTAGACTATTATCCTTTACCCCGCATAAAGGATCTTTATGCTAGATTGGACGGTGGCTGCACATTTACAAAATTAGACATGAGCAACGCTTATCTACAGCTGGAACTCAAAACGCCCTCGCGGAGGTCATTCACAATCAATATGCACAAGGGTCTCCACGAGTACACCCAGTTGCCATTTGGAGTATCCTCGGCGTGCGCAGCCTTTCAGCGTGTAATGGAAAACATCCAGCTTGGATTGCCGCGCGTTGCGGTCTGCTTAGACAATGTGCTAGTCATGGGGACCATGGACCAGGAGCATTACAGAACTCCGAAGCGGCGTTGCCATGCTTTTCTGAATATGGAGTCTGCCTGCGCAAAATGAATTGCGTGCTTCATGCAAAATAAGTTGTCCACTTGGGATATCGGGTAAAACATGATGACCCACACCTGGTCGTCGAGAAAGTGCAAGCCATCCAATTGGCCCCCTACCCACGAGACATCATAGAGCTTCACTCTTTTCTTGCATTGGTCGATTATTGCAGCAGATCCATTCTGAATTTGGTGACCATCCTGACCCCCTTTCATTTGTTCCTCAAGAGCACCAGCCTCGGGTGTGGAGCAGGTCCACGATAAGGCATTTAATAAAAGTGAATCAGTGACTGCCCTCTTCAGGGGTGTTGATACATTTCGATCCTCCGCAACCATTATTCATCACAGGTGATGCATCACTGTATGGGATTGGGGCAATCCTGTCTCATCAGATGAGCAATGGCTGTGAACGTCCAATTTGCCTCCCGGACGCTGGCTATGCTCAGATAGAAAAAGATGGTCTGGTAGTCGTATTTGGGGTGAAGAAATTTCATCAGTACCTCTATGGCCGCTATTTCTTTGTTGTCACATATCACAAGCCATTGCTGGGCCCCTTCGGTGAATACAAGGCGATCCCACCAATTGCTTCTGTAAGGATTCAGCACTGGGCCTTGTTATTGGCTGCTTATGAGTACTTTTTAAAGCACAGCCCCCAGGTTGCATATGCCGATGTGTTGAGCCGTCTTCCTCTGCACTCGAGTGTGCAAACCCCCCTATATTGGACAAGGCGATCGCTGTCCTGAATTTTATGGATTCCTTGCCCGTCACTGCATCATGTATTCGTGACTGGATGCAAACAGATCCCGTCCTTGCCAAGGTGTGGCATCTGGTGTTATACGATGGTCAGCATCAACAGCTACCAGGTGAGTTGAAGGCTTTCTCCTCAGGGTTCTCAAAGCTGACTGTAGAAGACGGCATGAGGGTTGTTCTTCGGTGAAGGGCCAGGATATCATGTTAAAGGACCTTCACAACAGGAATCCAGGAGTGTCCAAAATGAAGATGTTGGCGAGAAGTTATGTCTGGCGACCGGGTTTGGGCACGGATAGACATGCTGACTCAGCAGTTCTCCATCTATCAAGAGCGGCAGTCGTTCCCCGCCGGCGGCAGCCCTACGCCCTTGGGAGCTGCCACGGCACCCTTGAGCCCGCGTACACAAATTTGTCGCTCCATTCCTCGGTATGATGTTTCTCGTTCTGGTGGACGCCATTCCAAGTGGCTGGAGATCCGCAAGGTGGCAACAATCACCTCCTGGACGAACCATAAGGCGACTGCGCATTTATTTTTCGGCACATGGAATCCCGAAGGTCCTCATAAGGGATAAAGGGGCCTCTTTCACGAGTGCAGAACTTTCAGTTTTCATAAAGGGCAACAAGACTTGCAATGTCCGCATTGCCCCATGATACCATCTGGCATCAAATGCCGAGGCAGAGTGGGCCTTTCAGATGTGTACGCGGAAGGGAAAGAAGACTCGATGGACACCAGGCGGGCACGTTTAATGTTGTCGTACAGGACCATGCCGCATGCAGTAACTGTGGTGGCTCCAGCTGAGATGCTTATGGGTCATCGGCGTCGTATCCGGCTTAGTTTGCTTCTCCCAGATATTGGCACGAAGGTGCGCCATAACCAGGAGTTGCAAGGGTGTTGCCCAGTGCGACCATAAGACATAGGAGCAGAATTAGGCCACTCATCCACTGCACCATTAAATCATGGCTGATATTTTTTCATCCCCATTCTCCTGCCTTCTCCCATAACCCCTGATCTCCTTATTAATCAAGAACCTATCTATCTCTGTCTTAAAGACACTCAGTGATTTGGACTCCACAGCCTTCTGTGGCAAAGAGTTCCACAGATTCACCATCTCTGGCTGAAGAAATTCTTCTTCATCTCTGTTTTAAAGGATCGTCCCTTTAACCTGAGATGGTGTCGATTCTGATATGTCCAACGTATCTTTGGATTCTGACATGGAGATGCAGGTGTCTGAGGTCAGGCAGTATCGACCTCTCCGAAGTTTCGCAACTTACGTGCAATGTTCGTTCGTAACTTCACCGACGGTGCTCACTGGGATTGCCGACCGTCAAACAGGATCAGTCTCTGACCAAGCTCCTGACCTGGGGCAACTGACGCAATGCCATATTTGCTCGTGGAGGTTGGTCCTTCCTGAGGTTCTTCGGAAGAATTCTCTCCTGGTTCCTCCAACTCTATTGCTGTACCAGCCTGCTGTGACGCCTCCAGTCTGTGTCGACGTTGACATTCCGACGTATCTTTGGATTCAGACATGGAAATGCAGGTTACACATTTAATTATGGAGATGCAGGTCTCTGAGGTCTCGGGTGCAGATTCATCGATTCATCCGATTGTCCACCATGGCGTTCCTGCCGCAAACGACGTTTCCCCTCAAAGTATACGTCGCCTCTTCCATCGCTTCAGGGACTTGACATTTCACCAAAGCCGAAGAGTTTTGACATCCTCCACCTGCTCCCTCTTCTCCTCCTCATCGGCCATCGAAGATGTCCTCGGACTTTGGAGGGGAGGGGCCCGTCTATATCCTCCTGCAATCTAAGGCTATCCTCATCACTATTTACCACCCCCATCAATTTTTGTATCATCCACAAACTTACTGATCAACCCTCCTACATTCATGTCTAAATCATTTATATATACCATATAATCCCTGCCTCTCCAAATGCAGATTAATTCTGCCTCTCAGAATTGCTTCCAATAGTTTCCCCACCAATGAGGTTAGACTGACTGGCCTGTAGTTTCCTGGTTCATCCCCTCCTCCCTTCTTGAATAATGGCACCACATTGTCTGTCCTGCAGTTCCTCTCCTGTGGCCAAAGAGGAATTGAAAATTATTGCAACGCCCCTGCTATTCCCTCCCTTGCCTCACACAGCAGCCTGAGATACATTTCATCTGGCCCTGGAGGTTTGTCTACTTTTCAACCTGCCAGACTACTCAGTATCTCTTCTCTGTGTTAATTTCTTTAATTTTTGTCACAGTCCTTCTCCCTGATTTTTATATCCACTCTGTCCTTCTCACTTGTGGAGCATTAGTTTAGAATCCGACCTACGTCCTCCGGTTCCACACACACATTAATGGGCCCTCCTGTTTCCCTAGTTAACCTTTTACCCTTAATGTACTTGTAAAACAACTTAGGATTTTCCTTTACTTTACATGCCTGCTTTTTGCTCTCCTATTTTTCCTTTCAAGTTCCCTTTTTGCACATTCTGTGGGCGCGATTCTCCACCCCCCACGCCGGGTGGGAGAATAGCGGGAGGGCCTCCCGACATTTCTCATGCCCTCCCGCTATTCTCCCCCCCCCCCCTCGCCCAACCCACACCACGAATCGCCGCTCGCCGTCTCGGCGATTCTCCGAGGCCGATGGGCCGGGCCTTCACGCCCGTTTTAACATGGCAGCAAACACACCTGCTTGCTGCCGTCGTGAAACGGGCTCCAGAAGCCCGTTTGGGGCATCTGGAGGCCTGATTGGCACGGCCGTACCACGGCCGTGCCAAGGGGGGCATAGGCCCGCGATCGGTGCCCACCGATCATGGGTCGTGCGTCCGTAATGGACGCATTCTTTTCCCTCCGCCGCCCCACAAGATCAAGCCGCCACGTCTTGCGGGGCGGCTGAGGGAAAAGACGGCAACTGCGCATGCGCGGGGTGGCGTTGTCCAATCTGCGCATGCGCGGCTGACGTCATCGGCCGCGTCAGCCAGCGTGACGCTTGACGTGCGGCCTTGGCGACTGTCGTCAAGGCCGCGCCGCCGTGACGCAGGGGGCCGCATTCTAGCCCCGCCCGGGGGGAGAATCGGCCCCGGAAGTGGGCGTGAAGGCTACCGTGGGTCACGGCCTGTCCCACGGCAGCATTTACGATTCTCCGCATTTGCGGAGAATCTCGCCCTACATGCCTCTTGGGTTTCTGCTGTTTTCAGCCCTCGGTATCTGCCTCCCTTTTTCTGTTTATCCAACACTGTATATCCCTCAATATCCAGGGTTCAGTGGATTTGTTGGTCACACCCTTTATCTTGATTGACACGTTTTGGCACTGTACTCTCCCTATATCCTTCTTGAATGCGTCCCACTGTTCGTCATAGATTTACCAAAAAGTGCCTGCTCCCAGTCCTCTCTGGCCTAGTCATATCTGGGACGCGATTCTCCAATGTCACGCCGGTTGGGAGAATAGCGGGCCGCGCCAATTTTTCACGCGACGCCGGTCCGACGCGCTCCCGCTATTCTCCCAAATGGCCAAATGTGTTCCCTCGTGCTTCACGCGCAAACACACGGAGAATCGCCCAATGCACCCAAAACGGTGATTCTCCAGCACCCCCGCTATTCTCCGGCCCGGATGGGCCTAAGTCCCGACGTCGTGACGCCAGGTCACACTGTCGCCGTCCACACCGGCTTTTTAAAGTCGTCAGCCAGCACGGAGGTGAGCGGACCGTCCCGGAGTCTCCGCAAACTGGGGAAGGCATCCCCGAGAACGCAGCGGCCAATGGGAGGGACGGGGGAAGAGGGAGAAGTGGGGGGGGGGGGGGGGAGGGAGAAGTGGGAGAGGGAGAAGTGCGGGGGGAGAGTGAGTGAGTGGAGGTGGGAGGGGAGAGAGGGAGAGAGTGAGTGAGTGGAGGTGGGAGGGGAGAGAGGGAGGGAGTGGAGGTGGGAGGGGGAGAGGGAGGAAGTGGAGGTGGTAGGAGGAGAGGGAGAACTGGGGGGGAGAGTGAGTGAGTGGAGGTGGGAGGGGAGAAAGGGAGGGAGTTGAGGTGGGAGGGAGAGAGGAAGGGAGTGGAGGTGGGAGGGCGAGAGGGAGGGAGTGGAGGTGTGAGGGGGAGAGGGAGGGAGTGGAGGTGGGAGGGGGGAGTGAGGGAGTGGAGGAGGGAGGGGGAGAGGGAGGGAGTGGAGGTGGGAGGGGGGAGAGGGAGAACTGGGGGGAGAGGGAGGGAGTGGAGGTGGGAGGGGAGAAAGGGAGGGAGTGGAGGTGGGAGGGCGAGAGGGAGGGAGTGGAGGTGGGAGGGCGAGAGGGAGGGAGTGGAGGTGGGAGGGGAGAGGGAGGGAGTGGAGGTGTGAGGGGGAGAGTGAGGGAGTGGAGGAGGGAGGGCGAGAGGGAGGGTGGAGGTGGGAGGGGGAGAGGGAGGGAGTGGAGGAGGGAGGGCGAGAGGGAGGGAGTGGAGGTGGGAGGGGGGAGAGGGAGTGAGTGGAGGTGGGAGGGGGGAGAGGGAGGGAGTGGAGGAGGGAGGGGAGAGGGAGGGAGTGGAGGTGGGAGGGGGAGAGGGAGTGAGTGGAGGTGGGAGGGGGAGAGGGAGGGAGTGGAGGTGGGAGGGGGGAGAGGGAGGGAGTGGAGGAGGGAGGGGAGAGGGAGGGAGTGGAGGTGGGAGGGGGGAGAGGGAGTGAGTGGAGGTGGGAGGGGGGAGAGGGAGGGAGTGGAGGTGGGAGGGGGGAGAGTGAGGGAGTGGAGGAGGGAGGGGGAGAGGGGAGGGGAGTGGAGGTGGGAGAGGAGAGGGAGGGAGTGGTGTGAGGGGGAGAGGGAGGGAGTGGAGGAGGGAGGGGGAGAGGGAGGGAGTGGAGGTGGGAGGGGGAGAGGGAGGGAGTGGAGGAGGGAGGGGGAGAGAGGGAGGGAGTGGAGGTGGGAGGGGGAGAGGGAGTGAGTGGAGGTGGGAGAGCGAGAGGGAGGGAGTGGAGGAGGGAGGGGGAGAGGGAGGGAGTGGAGGAGGGAGAGCGGAGAGGGAGGGTGGAGGTGGGAGGGGAGAGGGAGGGAGTGGAGGAGGGAGGGGGAGAGGGAGGGAGTGGAGGTGGGAGGGGGAGAGGGAGGGAGTGGAGGAGGGAGGGGGAGAGGGAGGGAGTGGAGGAGGGAGAGCGAGAGGGAGGGTGGAGGTGGGAGGGGGAGAGGGAGGGAGTGGAGGAGGGAGGGGGGAGAGGGAGGGAGTGGAGGAGGGAGGGGGAGAGGGAGTGAGTGGAGTGGGTCGTCCACCCCCGGCTGCAACATCTCAGCCACCCTGCCATGGCAGGATGGTGACGAGGACATGGCCGCTGGTTGCCCTGTGGCTTACGGACACAGGCCACTGATGCACCGGTGAGGAGGACATAGTTAACTGCCCGTTGGACGCAGAAAGTGACCAGGGGTTAGGCTGGCCGCGTGTCAGCAGCGCGACCAGGCCACTGGGACACACTGGTATCCCGTGGCAGGCGGCTGCCGAGGTGTTGAATAACCTCCGTCTAACATGTCGTTTCTCTGCCCCCCCACCACCCTTCTGTAGGCGACGATAATGTATTCGAACCGAACGGCTATGTTCAGCGCAGTGGTTGGGGCCACTGCACTGCAGTTGGACATCCAGCAACGTCCACAGCCATGTCCCACAGCGGATGCAGGGCCAGCTGCAGCAGCAGAGGGAATGGCTGCGAAGTGGTCGTCGCGCAGCATGGGTGGGAGGAGGAGGAGGAGGAGGAGGCATTGATGGTGGAGCCAGGGCGCCAGAGGCGGCGATCGAGGCCTAGGGTGTACCGTGCCCGGATCGCTTTCGAGACACTGCCGGACATCACCTGCAGGAGGAGACTCCGGTTGAGCAGAGAGACGGTGGCACATATCTGCCATGAGGGACGGCCCCCCCGGCTGAGGGGCTGATTGCTGGGCGACAGGGGTTATCCACTGAGGTCTTGGCTGATGACGACTATACGGTGGCCTCAGACCAATGCGGAGACCCTTTACAATGAGGCCCATGCAGCAACCAGGGGTGCGGTGGAGCGCTGCCTTGGTCTTCTGAAAATGCGGTTCAGGTTCCTGGACCGCTCCGGAGGGGCCCTGCAGTACCAGCCCGAGAGGGTCGCTCGCATTGTTGTGGTCTGCTGTGCGCTGCACAACATTGCAATGCAGAGGGGAGATGCCCTGGTGGAGGAGGCGGAGGGAGAAGCCACTGGCAGTGGTGCCAACACGGAGGAGGAGAAGGAGGAGGTGGAGGAGGTTGGTGGTGCGCCGGGCGCAGCACACAGACACGACCCCGGGTGCTGGTGATGTCCAGGAGGCTGCACGATGGCACCGGCGAGGACAGCGGGCACGCGACGCGTTGGTGGCTGCAAGATTCACGCGTTGCGCGTGACGGCATCGCTGAACACTACCATTTACACCTGCATCGCCAGTCGTGCAGACGGACAGCACACAACTCCCACCACCACCCCCCACGCACCCCCGCTCCGTGTATACTGCTCCACTTCGAGATCACCCTTACCACTGCGGCAAAATGGTACGGCACGACATTGATGGCTGTGTCAGCGGGTGTGATCAGTGCCATGGTGAATGATGACAGCCCGCTCTGCGATGAGCTGTGAGCTCAGAATCGTTAGAGAGAGTCTGACTCATGGCAATAGCTGAACCATCCATCTCGGTGGTCACTGAGTTCGTCATGGACACTCCATCACGTGCCCCCGTGGGGTAGCTGTGGGAGGGGGGGGAGGGGGGGGGATGGCTGTGACCCGGGGGCACCCTCGTGGCACTTCCCCTGGCAGCCCTGGTGAGGTGGTGGAGCTTCTTGCGGCACTGCTCCCCAGACCTAGGGGCCTGCCCCACAGCATTGACTGCCGTGTCCACCTCGCGCGAGGCCCATCGCGCGGTGCTGGAAGGGTGGCGATGCCCTCGTCTTGGGCAGATGATGCCCCTGCGCTGCTCCACCTCATAGAGGAAGGTCTTGGGGTCAGTATCACGGAACCTCGGGGCGGCCCTCCGTGGCTCCGACATTTTCACCCCCTCCCTTGTTGTCGTCGCTCGCGCCCTTTTACAACACGGAGCGGTGTTATTCAGGCGTCATTCGGGCGTCGCGGGCTTCAGATGTCACCCCCCCCCCCTCCCACCACCACCGTGTTTCCCGCGGCCCCGCTCCTAGCCCATTTCCAGGGTCAGAATCGATCGTGAACGGGGCCGTTTCGCGCCGTCGTTGAACTCGGCTGAGTTCACGGCGGCTTTCCCAATGCCACGCGGCATTGGAGAATCGCGCCCCTGATCTTTTAAAATTGGCCTTGTCCCAGTTTAGAACTTTGATTTCAGGCCCATCCTTGTCCTTTCTAAATAGCAGGGTTGCATTCGGCTGCAAAAATAAATTAAATGTTCTTGAGCAAGGGCTAGGATAGAATTTTCTTCTTTTACCATCACTGCTCTCATTTTAAGTAATAGGCATGCAAAAAGCTGAGTTAGGGATTGTTGATCGCTTGAAAAAACGTTACTGTCAAGCACTTTTCTTTGTAGAATAATGTAAAGACCATTAGTAAATCTTTTCAAACTGGATTTCTTGGAACCTGCAAACACTAAAGAGGGAGACAGCAAACACACAGATGGCCTGACATCTTCCACCCACACCGATTTGGAGTTAGAGTCAGAAACTTCTCACAGTTCTGACTTCCTTCCCAAGAGAGTGACCCATTAAATTCAAATCTAGTCTAACACCTGGGTAACTACACAACTGATCCCCTAATCACTCATATTGAATCCCCTATCGACTCCCCCAATCCTGCAACTAACCCCCAATCCTACCTGACTGGCCCTCACCCCTCCCAGCCGCACCCTCGACCCTCTGTGGCTCGTAACTTGACTCCTAACTTGTGACCCTCCCCCGACCCTACATAACTGCCACACAATTACCCCCGACCCACACAACTACATCCCTGACCCCACCCCTCCTCCCCAAACTGATCTGATGAGTCCCCACCACCCGACTGCCCTCTCAACGTTCCAATTCCCCATGACCCAGCCGGACCTCACCACCCCACCCAGCTACTATTATATCTCCTTGTCCTACACATCTATCTACCCTCCCTGTAACCCACCCACCCCCTTACTCATCATACCCCCTTGCCCACCCATCCATTGGCCCACCCTACCCCCTTACCCATTATACCCCTTACCCACCCAACCCACATACCCATTGTACACACTTACCCACCCTGCCTACTTCCATCCTACCCACTTACCTACTCTACCCTTTGCACACCCTACTCCCTTACCCATTGTACCCCTTTGCTGTCGGCCTAGTGCGGAGGATTCCACACCTTCCGGGCAGCCCGACGCCAGAGTGGTTCACACCACTCTTTGGTGCAGGTACGGCGGGCGCTGCTGATTGCAGGAGAATCCCGCCCTCTGTTATAACCAGAAGCAATGCTTGCTGCAGCTAGAATACACCACTCCTTTCAGAGGTCCTTTAATGGCTACTTTAAGTGGTGCAAGCCTCTCCAGAGCATGGGATCCCTGTTGAGCCATGAAGCCACTCAGTAGTACACTTAATGGGGCTGGTTTAGCTCACAAGGCTAAATCACTGGCTTTGAAAACAGACCAAGCAGGCCAGCAGCACGGTTCGATTCCCGTACCAGCCTCCCCGGACAGGTGCTGGAATGTGGCAACTAGGGGCTTTTCACAGTAACTTCATTGAAGCCTACTCGTGACAATAAGCGATTTTCATTTTCATTTCATTAATGTTGGGCTGTGTACTACTGTACTAGCATTTACATTAGCTGATACTGTAGCAGGAAGTTGGCACATTGCCTGCATCACTACAAATAAAGACAGGTCATGCATTGTGGTTCCCACCCCCTTTTTGCAATCCAGTCCAATCTTTCGCTTTCACTGGTAGGAGTGGAGCAAAATATCCAAAGGGAAAGATTGGACTGGATTGAAAAAGGGTGTGGGAACCACAATGCATGACCTGTCTTTATTTGTAGTGATGCAGCCAGTGTGCAAACTTCCTACTAGTCCAGTCCAATCTTTCCCTTTGAATATTTTGCTCCACTCCTACCAGTGAATTCTAATGCTAGTTCACACGTAAAGTATTTCGGAAGTATTTTAACTCTTCGGTATGATGGTCCTACCTGAGTTTCAAATTAACTTGCCCTATATTATCCTCTGGCTTAGAACAAACTGCCACCCTCAGCAAGAAAGAAAATGAAAATGAAAATGAAATGAATGAAATGACATCCTAATCTTAGCTCATTATGATTTGTGTCACGGTATCAGCAGGATCACAATGCATTTCATTGTGGTGTGCAGGTACCATAATAACCAGTCACCTATTGATTCACCAGATTAGTCCTTTTGAATATAAGACCATAAGGCACAGGAGCAGAATTAAGCCATTCGGCCCATCGAGTCTGCTCCGCCAATCAATCATGGCTGATATGTTTCTCATCCCCATTTCCGTGCCTTCTCCCCATAATCCCTGATCCTCTTATTAATCAAGGGCCTATCTATCTCTGTCTTAAAGACACTCAGTTATTTGGTCTCCGCTGCCTTCTATGGCAAAGAGTTCCACAGATAAGGAGAAATTCATCCTCATCGCAGTTTTAAAGGATCGTCCCTTCAGTCTGAGGCTGTGCCCTCGGGTTCTAGATTCTTCTAGTGGAAACATCCTCTCCACGTCCAATCTATCTAGGCCTCTCAGTATCGTGTAAGGTTCAATAAGATCCCTCCTCATCCTTTTAAACTCCAACGAAGGGGCTGGTTTAGCACGAATTGCTGGCTTTGAAAGCAGGCCAAGGGAGGCCAGCAGCACGGTTCAATTCCCGTACCAGCCTCCCCAAACAGGCGCTGGAATGTGGCGACTAGGGACTTTTCACAGTAACTTCATTTGAAGCCTACTTGTGACAATAAGCAATTTTCATTTCATTTCATTTTCAAGACTGACCCAGAGTTCTCAACCGTTCCTCATATGACAAGCTCTTCATTTCAGAGATCATTCTTGTGAACCTCCTCAGGACCCTTTCCAAGGCCAGCACACCCTTCCTTAGATATCGGGCCCAAAAATGTTCACAATACTTCAAATGGGGTCTGACCAGAGCCTTATACAGTCTTAGAAGTACATCCCTGCTCTTGTATTCTAGCCCTCAAGACATGAATGCTAACATTGCATTTGCCTTCCTAACTGCCGATTGAACCTGAAAGTTAGCCTTAAAACAATCTTTAACTGGGATTCCTAAGTCCCTTCGTCTTATTTCCGAAGCCTTTTCCCATTTAGAAAATAGTCTATGCCTCCATTCTTCCAACCAAATTGCATAACCTCACATTTTTCCACATTGTATTCCATCTGCCACTTCATTGCCCACTCTCCTAGCCTGTCCAAATTCTTCTGCCCCCCCCCCCCCCCCCCCCCACCCGTTTCCTCAATACAATCTGTCGTTCTACAGATCTTCGTATCATCTGCAAAAGTGCCCTCAGTTCCTTCTTCCACATCATTAATGTATATTGTGAAAAGTTGTGGTCCCAACACCGGCCCTGAGGCACACCACTAGTCACCGGCCATCCTGAAAAAGACCGCTTTATCCCCACTCGCAGCCTTCTGCCAAACAGCCAATCTTCTACCCATGCCAGTATTTTACCCTTAACACCACGGACCTTAACTTTCTTAACAGTCTCCTATATGGCACCTTGTCAAAGGCCTTCTGGAAATCTAAATTGATCACTTCAACTGGTTCTCCTTTGTCTAATTTCCTTGTTACCTTCTCAAAGAATTCTAACAGATTTGTCAGACATGACCTCCCCTTGACGAAGCCGTACTGAATCAGTCCTATTTTAATGTGCACTTCCAAGTACTCCACAATCTCATCTTTAATAATGGACTCCAAAATCTTATCAATATGGTCATTACACACATATGGTCATTAGCTTTGACAAAGAGTCATTAGACTGAAACGTTAGCCCTTTTCTCTCCCTACAGATGCTGCCAGTCTTGCTGAGATTTTCCAGCATTTTCCCTTTCGTGGTCATTACACACATTGCCCAGGTGAATGGGTGACCTTAGACACAGCGCCAATAATTTGCATTCATATCACACCTTTGAGATAGAAAAACGTCCTTAGGCACTTCACAATGAGGCACAAGGAAAATGGACAATGAACCAAGGGAGAAGTGAGTGGAAATCACCTCCACGAGGTTCACATGAGGCAATCAAGCAAAAATCAAGAAGCAAGCAGTAGACGGGGTGACTAAAAGCTTGGTCAAAGCAATAGGAGCATCTTCAGGAAGGAGAGTTAGTGACAAGTGGTTTAGGGAGGGAATGCCAGGGCTCACAGCTGAACAGCTTCCACCATGGGAAGAGAAGTGAGTGGAAGCTGTATGAAAGTGCAGAGTTAGAGAAATGCAAAGTTCTTGACAGGTTGTAGGACTGGAGGAGGCTATAGGGATAAAAAGGAATGAGATAATGGAGGGATTTAAATATAAGAATTAAACTCTTAAAATTGAGTCATTGATTTTGCGAGCACATGGGTGATTAGTGAGCGAGACTTGGGGAGGGAGAGTTACATCATGGGCAGCCGAGTTTTGGATAAGCTTACCTTTTCAGAGCCAAATAGTAAAATGCAGGTCAGAATAGTCCAAGCTTGAACTGTACACTGCTCTATCAGACTATACATTGATTTCTGCATCTATTTCTGTTCACCATGACACATAAAAGCCAGAGAAGTCACAAAGGCAAATGAAGAGCTATCAGGCTTATTCAGAGTACTGGAGGGGTAGAGTTGTGAGAGAGGCTGGAGAAACATGGACATTTCAGCCTTAAACGGACACAGCTGATTTGAGAGCACCTCGAGATATGCAGGAGGTATTATGGCACAGTGGGTAGCATGAAGCAGAAGCTCAGGGTTCATTCCCTCTCATGGATTTGATGGCTAAAGAAGGTGTGTTCAAAATCTGACCACAGGGTTGAAATCCTTCCAACACATGCCAATTGCAGGTGGTAAGAGTGACATTAAAGAAATTCCTGGCGAAGGAGGCCATTCAGCCCATCGGGTCTGCATCAGCCGTCTGAAAGCACCCTACCGAGGCTCACTTTCCCACCCTATTCTCCCTAACCCCATCTTAACCTGAACACCTTTGGGCGCTAAGGGGCAATTTTAGCATGGCCAATCTTCATGACCTATACATCTTTGCACCTTGGGAGGAAAGCAGAACACCCAAAGGAAACCCACACAGACACGGGGGAATGTACAAATTCCACACAATCATCCAAGGCAGTAATGGAACCCAGGACCGTGGCACTGTGAGGCAGCAGAGCTAACCACGTGCTACCATACGACACAGTGAGAGAGATTCCTGGTCAGCCATGTGATAAGAAAAAATTGGAGCCTCTCCCATCACCGAACATAGCATCACACCCATCATAGTACAATATGACTGTAAAAATGTATGTTGCCACAGTAACTTGGGACTCTGCCAGATGGCCGGTATAGATCAGATTAATGTCATCAGCATGGAGTTTTACGCTTGTTCTGGCTAAGGTGGATTCGGGACCTGCCTCTATGGCCGACCCATGCTGGTCATTACACACATATGGTCAGCCTTTGTTCAGGGAACTGAAGAAGAAGAGTTATGGCAGATAAATGGTGCAGAATGAGTTAATCTATGAATGCTCCAAATTAAACTGTAGCAGTTGTACAAGTGGGCACAAGTTCAAACCAGGAGAAGGCAAAGTCAAAGCTGATAACAGGAATTTCCTCTTCACAAATGCAGTAATTAACTCTGAGAGTAGGTAGAGTGGTGGAGGCAAAAAATTCAGTCATTAAGAAAAATTGAGTTTGAGAATGTTCCTGAATGCGCGCTCCAGGAGGGGGTCACCCTGCAGCTACAGAGAGTTACAGGATAGGAAGTGGGTGACCATCTGGTAGGGCGGGAAGAGGAAAGGATTACAGGAATCCTTCCGCTGGATTCTCAAACTGGTTTTCAGTACAGTGCTGAATACTAATAAGGGTGACAACACCGAGGCAAGGGGAGGGCAGTATACAGCACAGCTCTGTACAGAGCAGAAATGCTGTGATCTGAAGGCATTCTTTAGGCAGAGGAAGAGGCACGCCTGTCCGCAACCACCACAGGTACAGATCTTTTGGGAAGGGGAACAGCCAGAAGTTGGAACCAATCACACATGTAGGAAAAAGGCTGAGGTCCAAAATCAGAATTTAAGGAATTTGGGAAAGGTGGGAGAGCGCTGGGGCCAGTTCTAGCGCAAGACAGATCTGTACAAGGTGGGTTGGTTACAGCTTAATCAGGCTGAAAATATCCTCCCTGAAAGGAAATTAACTAATGCTTTGGAGAAAAGATATAAACCAATTTGGCAATTGGGTGGGAAACCAGGACATTGCATTAAAAAAGAGATAAAAGGGGTACAGAGGACTGGGAGAGAAAAACATTATTAGATTGAAGAGTAGTTCAGAAATTGGTGGGATTAGACAAGAGAGAAATGTGGGGCAGATTGAGATGGGTTTGCAGTGCGTGTACGTAAATGCCTGGAGTGTAGTAAATAAGATCAGTAAGCTGCAGGAAGTAGTCACATGAGGTTGTGATGTAATGGCAATAATAGAGACTTGGCTCAGAAAGAGGCGATTGGAAACTTAATATTCCTTGCTACAATGTATTCAGGAAAGATAAGGATAGAAACAAAAGGAGGGTGTAGCAGTATGGATCACAGACACTGTTACAGCAAATTGATGATGCACTAGAGAGTCCAAAGACAGAATTTAATAGGGCAGCACGGTGGCGCAGTGGTAGCACTGCAGTCTCATGGTGCCCAGGTTCGATCCCGGCTCTGGGTCACTGTCCGTGTGGAGTTTGCACAGTCTCCCCGTGTTTGCGTGGGTTTCACCCCCACAACCCAAAGATGTTTTGGGGCCTCACGGTAGCATGGTGGTTAGCATCAATGCTTCACAGCTCCAGGGTCCCAGGTTCGGTTCCCGGCTGGGTCACTGTCTGTGTGGAGTCTGCACGTCCTCCCCGTGTGTGCGTGGGTTTTCTCCGGGTGCTCCGGTTTCCTCCCACAGTCCAAAGATGTGCGGGTTAGGTGGATTGGCCATGCTAAATTGCCCGTAGTGTAAGGTTAATGGGGGGATTGTTGGGTTACAGGTTACGTGGGTTTAAGTAGGGTGATCATTGCTCGGCACAACATCGAGGGCCGAAGGGCCTGTTCTGTGCTGTACTGTTCTATGTTCTATGTGCAAGGTAGGTGATTTGAACATGCTAAATTGCCCCTTAATTGGAAAAAATGAATTGGGTACTCTAAATTTATTTTTAAAAAAGACAAAATTTAATTGGCTAGAATTACCAAACAACTGATCAGCTGCCAGGTATTTAGTATAGGACCAAATAATGGAATGCAGATAAAGACACAAATGTGCAGGGCAATTTCAGACAGAGACAAGAACTTGGGGATAACGGGGAGTTTTAATGATCTGAATTGAGACTGGGAAATGAACAGTGCAAAGGTCAAAGAAGGGGAGGAATTCCTGAAATATATACAAGAGACCGGCATGTTCCAGCCCAATGAGGAAGGAAGCTGTGTTGGATCCAGTACTGGGGAATTAAATGGAACATGTTTCAGTGGAAGAGCATTTGAGATATAGTAATCACAATATCATTAGGTTCACAGTTGCAATGGAAAAGGACGAGGAAAAATGAAAAGTGAAAATATTCAGTCGGAAGAGGGATAATTTCAGGGAGTTCAAAGCGGATAAATTTGAATCAAACATTGGCAGATAAATCAGTAAATGAGTCATGATGGGTTTTCAAAGACGAGATAGTTTGGTATTGTCTGGACACATTCACATGAGGTGGAAAGGAACTACAACTTCTAGGATGACTATAGAGATCAAAATGAAAAGAAAAAAAGGTGATTTCAGATACTTTTGTGCTTCGAAAACTGAAAAACTCACAGAGACAACTGAAAAAAGAAATAAAAGATGCAAAGCAAGTAGATGATAATAAACTAGTAGATAACATAAAAGGGAACCCAGAAGTTTTTTTTAATAAAAAACATGAACAGTAAAAAGGTAATCAAAGAAAGGGTGGAGCTGGTTAGGAATTAAATGAGACCTTCATTTTGAGGCAGAGGTACTAACTAAGTACCTTCACTAAAGAGGAGAATGCAGTCAAAGTTGCAGTAAAGAAACAGTTAGTAGAGAAATCATCTAGGATAAAAATAGACAAAGGGAAGTAACTTAAACAGTTTGCAGTGCTCAAAGTAGAAAATCATCAATTCCAGATGGGTACACCCTCGTTTGCACCTTTAAAAAAGTAAAGGCGGAACTTGCAAAGCTCTGGCTACAATCTTCCAATCCTCATTATATATGAGAGAATTGGAGGACTATAAATGGAGGACTATAAATGTTACACACTTTTTTTTTTAAAATAATTTTTATTGAAAGAGTTTTTCCATACAGACATTTACCCCTACTAATTTTTAAATTATTTACAACACAATCCCTCTAGGCAAATGTCCCTCCCTCGCCCGCCCTCTCGCGCGCACCAGTCCTCCCCCCCCCAGGCAACCTTAACAACCAAGGCAGCCTACAGTTTCAGACATGAGCAGCGAGCAGGCTTGCCCGCGTTACAGTCGTGCGTGTCCCCCCACGACCCTTGCTGCCCACCCCCCCTCCCCCTCCCCCCCCCCCCCCCTCCCTCCCCCCCCTCCCCCCCCCCCTCCCTCCCCCCCCCCCCTCCCCTCCCCCCCCCCTCCCTCCCCCCCCCCCTCCCCCCCCCCCCCCCCCCCCCGGGTTGCTGCTGCCACGACCCCGAACGTCTATCTCTGATCTAAAAAGTCAAGGAAAGGTTGCCACCGCCTGGCGAATCCCTGTACCGACCCTCTCAGGGCAAATTTGATCCTTTCTAGCTGAATATAGCTAGCCATATCGTTAATCCAAGTTTCAACGCTTGGAGGCCTCGCGTCCTTCCATTGAATTAATATCCTTCGTCGAGCCACTAGGGACGCAAAGGCCAGTATTCCGGCCTCCCTAGCCTCCTGTACCCCCGGTTCTACCCCGACCCCAAAGATCGCAAGCCCCCATCCTGGTTTGACCCTGGACCCCACCACCTTCGACACCGTCCTTGCCACCCCCTTCCAGAACCCTTCCAGCACCGGACATGCCCAGAACATATGCACATGGTTCGCTGGGCTTCCCAGACATCTGACACACCTGTCCTCACCCCCAAAGAACCGGCTCATCCTTGTCCCCGTCATGTGAGCTCTATGCAGCACCTTAAATTGAATGAGGCTCAGTCTCGCACACGAGGAGGAAGAATTGACCTTCTCCAGTGCATCCGCCCACGTCCCGTCTTCTATCTGCTCTCCCAGCTCCCCTTCCCACTTGGCTTTCAGCTCCTCCCCTGATGCTTCTTCCGCCTCCTGCATTATCTTGTAGATGTCTGATATCTTCCCCCCTCCGACCCAGACCCCCGAGAGCACCCTATCACTCGCCCCCTTACTGGGGAGCAGGGGGAACCCCTCCACCTGCCGTCTAGCAAATGCCTTCACTTGTAAATATCTGAACATGTTTCCCGGGGGGAGCTCAAACTTCTCCTCCAGCCCTCCCAGGCTCGCAAACCTCCCCTCTATAAACAGGTCCTTCAGCTGCCGTATGCCCACCCTGTACCAGCTCTGAAATCCCCCGTCGATGTTCCCCGGGATGAATCTATGGTTCCCTCTTATTGGCGCCGCCAACAGACCTCCCATTTCCCCCCTGTGTCGCCTCCACTGCCCCCATATCTTGAGGGTGGCCGCCACCACCGGGCTCGTGGTGTACCTCGTGGGGGGGAGCGGCCATGGTGCCGTTACTAGGGCCCCCAGGCTTGTGTTGCCACAGGACGCCCTCTCCATTCGTTTCCAAGCTGCCCCCTCCCCTTCCATCATCCACTTGCGCACCATTGACACATTTGCCGCCCAGTAGTACCCCGAGAGATTGGGCAGTGCCAGCCCTCCACTGTCCCTACTCCGCTCCAAAAAGACCCTCCTCACCCTTGGGGTGCCATGCGCCCACACGTAGCTCATGATGCTACTCGTCACCTTTTTGAAGAAGGCCCTAGGGAGGAAGATGGGCAAGCACTGAAATAAAAACAAGAACCTTGGGAGGACCGTCATTTTGATTGACTGCACCCTCCCCGCCAGCGACAACGGTACCATGTCCCACCTCTTAAACTCCTCCTCCATCTGTTCCACCAGCCTGGAAAAGTTCAACTTGTGGAGGGTCCCCCAGTTCCTTGCCACCTGCACCCCTAAGTACCTAAAGCTCTTTCCTGCTCGCTTGAAGGGGAGTCTCCCAATACCCTCTCCCTGGTCCCCCGGGTGTATCACAAAAACCTCGCTTTTGCCCAAATTTAATTTGTACCCCGAAAAGTCCCCAAACTCTGCTAATAGTTCCATTATCTCCGGCATTCCCCCTTCTGGGTCTGCCACGTACAGCAGTAGATCATCCGCATACAGCGATACTCGATGTTCCTCCCCTCCCCTAGTCAGTCCTCTCCACCCCCCTGAACCCCTCAGTGCCATCGCCAACGGTTCAATCGCCAGTGCGAAAAGTAGGGGGGATAGGGGACATCCCTGCCTGGTCCCTCGGTGGAGCCCGAAATACTCCGACCTCCTCCCGTTTGTCACTACACTCGCCGTCGGGGCCGAGTAGAGCAACTTCACCCACTTAATAAACCCTTCCCCAAACCCAAACCGTTTCAACGTCTCCCACAGGTACTCCCACTCCACCCTATCGAATGCCTTCTCCGCGTCCAGCGCTACCACTATCTCAGCCTCCCCCTCCACTGCCGGCATCATAATTACATTCAGCAATCTCCGCACGTTCGTGTTGAGCTGCCGCCCCTTCACGAACCCCGTCTGGTCCTCATGGATTACCCCTGGCACACAATCCTCTATTGTAGCTGCCAGGATCTTTGCCAGCAACTTGGCATCCACGTTCAGAAGCGAGATAGGCCTGTAGGACCCGCACTGCACGGGGTCTTTATCCCGCTTCAATATCAGGGAGATCAGAGCCTGCGACATTGTCGGGGGCAGAACCCCCCCCTCTCGCGCCTCATTAAAGGCTCGTACCAGTACCGGTCCCACCAAGTCCACATTTTTCTTATAGAATTCCACCGGGAACCCATCTGGCCCCGGCGCCTTCCCCGCTTGCATCTGACCTATTCCCTTGACTAGCTCCTCTAGCCCTATTGGCGCCCCCAGCCCTTCTACCAGCCCCTCCTGGACCCTTGGGAACCTCAATTTGTTTAGGAAGTCCTCCATTCCCCCTCTCCTCGTCGGCGGCTCAGACCGATACAACTCCTTGTAAAAATCCCTGAAGACCCCGTTCACTTCTTGCCCCTTCTGCACTACCTTCCCGCCCCTCTCCTTCACTCCCCCAATCTCCCTAGCCGCATCTCGTTTGCGAAGCTGGTGTGCCAGCATCCTGCTCGCCTTTTCCCCATACTCATAGACCGCGCCCTGTGCCCTTCTCCACTGCGTCTCTGCCTTCCTGGTGGTCAGCAGGTCGAACTTGACCTGCAGGCTGCGCCGTTCTTCCAGCAGCCCCTCCTCTGGTGCCTCCGCATATCTCCTATCCACTTCCAGTAGCTCCCCCACCAGCCTCTCCCTCTCCTGCCTCTCCTTTCTTTCTCTATGCGCCCTTATGGAGATCAGCTCTCCCCTGATCACTGCCTTCAGGGCCTCCCAGACCATCCCCACCTGCACCTCACCCGTGTCATTCAAGTCCAGATAGCTCTCAATGCTCTTCCGGACCCTTTTACACACCTCGTCGTCCGCTAACAGCCCCACATCCAGCCGCCACAGCGGGCGCTGGTCCCGCGCCTCCCCCATTTCCACATCCACCCAATGCGGTGCATGATCAGAGATCGCAATGGCCGAGTACTCAGCTTCCCGTACCCTCGGGATCAGCCCCCTGCTCAACACGAAGAAATCGATTCTGGAGTACACTCTATGGATGTGGGAGAAAAGGAATACTCCCTCGCCCTCGGCCTACCAAACCTCCATGGGTCTACTCCTCCCATCTGCTCCATGTACCCCCTCAGCACTTCTGCCGCTGCCGGCCTCCTATTGGTCCTTGCGCTCGATCTGTCTAGCCCGGGGTCCAGCACTGTGTTAAAGTCCCCCCCCATGATCAAGCCCCCTGCCTCCAGTCCCGGAATGAGGCCCAATAGGCGCCTCATAAAACCCGCGTCATCCCAGTTCGGGGCATATACGTTGACCATCACCACTTTCTCCCCCTGCAGCTTACCCTTCACCATCACATACCTACCCTCCTTATCCGCCACCACCTCCTCCGCCACGAACGACACCCTCTTTCCCACCAGAATCGCCACCCCCCGGTTCTTTGCGTCCAATCCAGAGTGGAACACCTGTCCCACCCACCCCCTTCTCAGGCGAACCTGGTCCACTACCTTCAAATGGGTCTCCTGTAACATTGCTACATCAGCCTTCAGTCCCTTCAGGTGTGAGAATACCCTTGATCTCTTGACCGGCCCATTCAACCCCCTCACGTTCCAAGTGATCAGCCGGGTCGCGGGACGACCCGCCCCCTTCCCCTGCCGATTAGCCATGTCCTGTTCCCTGCTCGCCCCGGGTCGACCCTCCCCTTCTGACCCGCTCCCCATGGCGATGTCCCCCTCCCCCCACCTCTCCAGTCCTCCACTTCCCGTTTCTGGTCTTTTCAGCAGCAACCCGGTGTCCCTCCCTAACCCCCCTCCCCCCCCCCCCCAGGCTAGGACCCCTCCTAGCCGCGATGTACCCTCCATCGTACTCCCGTAAGTCAGCTGGTTCACGCTGACCCGGCGGCTCCTGCCCCACTCCGACCCCCCCGGCTCGGGGGGGGGCCTCCCCCCCCCTTGCCACTCCTCCCTGGCCCCGCTCCAGCGCGGGAAAGGTCGCCATTGCTAGCCACGCCCCGCACTCCTCCCCTCCCCCCTCCTCTGCCCCGCGCGCGGGAAAACAGAGGAAAGCCCGCGCTTTCGCCCTGCCACACCCCACCCCGCCATCTTCAGTTCCACCCCCGTCCCCGTCCATGCCTGTAAAAGAACCCCCCCTAGGAGCCCATATCCCCGATCTGCTCTCCCCCCCGTCCCACCTCCCCAACTTAACATTATAAATAACAGATAAATAACAAATAACAATGTACTTAACAGTCGCCCTCTACCAAACAGCATAAATAACCATAAATAACCATGAATAACCACAATAACAATAACTAAGGGAAGTTGGCAAAGGGGGAAAAGACATCAGAAGAAAAACCACAGCAAGAGTTCAAAATCCAAACAAAGAATTCAGCTGAAAGTACCCGAGCGGCTACGGCCGCCAAGTATCCCCTGGGTCTAATTCGAGTCCAGTTTCTCTTCCTGTACAAAGGCCCACGCCTCCTCTGGGGACTCAAAATAGTGGTGTTGGTTCCTGTAGGTGACCCACAAGCGCGCTGGCTGCAGCATTCCGAACCTGATCCGTTTTGCATGTAGCACCGCCTTCGTCCGGTTGTACCGGGCCCGCCGCTTTGCCACCTCCGCACTCCAGTCCTGGTAGACCCTCACCGTCGAATTCTCCCACTTGCTGCTCCTTTCCCTCTTGGCCCACTCCAGCACTCTCTCACGGTCGCTGAGTCGCTGGAACCGCACCAGCACCGCCCTCGGGGGCTCATTTGCTCTTGGCCTCCTAGCCATGACCCTGTAGGCCTCTTCCAGCTCCAGGGGCGAAGGGACGGCCCCTGCCCCAATCAGGGAGCTCAGCATTTCTGCTACATATCCCGGGAGGTCTGACCCCTCCAGGCCTTCTGCCAGGCCCAAGATCCTCAGGTTCTTCCGCCTCATTCGGGTATCCAGCTCCTCAAAACGGCTCTGCCATTTCAGGTGGAGTGCCTCGTGCACCTCTACCTTTCCCACGAGGACCGTGGCCTCCTCCTCCCTCACAGTCATCTCCTGTTGCAGCTCCCGAATCGACGCCTCTTGGGTCGCCTGGGCTCCCATCAGCCTGGTGGTCGTCGCATTCATTGACTCCAAGAGCTCCATTTTCAGCTCCGTAAAGAAGCGCAGGAGAGCGGCCTGCTGCTCCTCCGCCCATTTCCTCCATTCCTCGGGTGCTCCACCGGCCGCCATTTTGGTCTTCTTCCCCCGCTTTTTTTTGGGAGCTGCTGTTGCTTTCTTTACCACCCCACTCCGGGTACCGACCATAAAGTTGGTCTGGTTCTCTTCAGGGAGCCTTCCCCCACCGGGATTTGTCCTTACAGCGCCGTTGGGGCCCTCCAATCGGCCCGAAAACACCTTTGTAGCAGGAGCAGCCAAACGTGCGACTTAGCTGGTCATAGCCGCAACCGGAAGTCCCAAATGTTACACACTTAATTAAAAAACAGAAGAATGATAAACCCCACCACCGTGGCCAGTCAGGGCAACTTCCAGAGACATCAAATCAAAAGAAAATTGTTTGCCACTTGGAAAATATCAGTTAATAAATTAAAACCAGCATGAATTTATTAGACTAGTTTAACTGACTTGATTGAGTTTTTTGATGGAGTGAGGGTGAATTCAGGATGGTGTGGTTGATGTCGTATGCATAAGCAAAACCCATTTGATAAATTACCCCATAATAAAATAGTCAGAAAAATTGAAGCCCATGGCAATAAAAGGGCAGCACTGACTATGTAGATATGAAATTAGATAAGGGGCAGAAGGCAAAGGTGAAGAGTTGTTTTTCCGACTGGAGGAAAGCTTGCAGTTGTGTTCTCCAGGGATCAAAGTTGGGACCAGTGTGCTTTTGATATACACAAATGGTCTGGACTTGGGTTAACAAAAAATAATTTCAATGTTTGTGGATGACAGAAGTCAATAATGTAAACAGCGAGCAAATTAACAATAGACTTCAGGGAGATATAGTCAAGTAAAATAGGCAGATGCAATGTAACACAGGGAAGTATGAAATTATTCATTTTAATAGGAATAATGGTGAGAAGTTAAAGGAAGTCACAATCAGAGACCTGGGGGTATGCATACACAAGGCAGGGCTATTAAGAAATCCATGAATATTCTTTGGCTTTACAAAGTAAATGCAAAAGCAAGGAAGTTACCCTAAGCCTTCATAAACACTGATTAGGCTCCAGCTGGGCATGCAGTCAACTTGACATACTTTAGGAAGAATGTCAAGGCTTTGGAGAGGGTGCAAAGGAGATTTACTGGAGTGGCAACAGTGATGAAAAACTTCAGTTACATGGAAAGACCAAATAAATGGGGTTATTCAGTGCAGAAGGAGGCCATTTGGCCCATCAAGACTGCACTGACCCTCTGAAAAGACCACCCGACCAATTCCCCATCCTATTCCTGCAACCACACTCTAATAGGAAATTTAGCATGACCAATCCACCTAACCTGTACATCTTTGGTCTGTGGGACGAAATCCACAGACACAGGGAGAAAGTGTAAACTCCACACAGTCACCCGAGGTCGGAATCGAATCCGGGTCCCTGATGCTGTGGGGCAGCAGTGCTAACCACTGTGCCGCCCCTTGAAGGGATTTGATAAGGATGAATAAGGAGAAAATGTTTCCAGTGGCAGAAGTGTCAGTGACCAAAGGTCAGAAACTTACAGTTATTGACAGAAGAACGAGAGATGACATGAGGAAACAAAGTTGCTTGACAGGGTAGTGTAAAAAGATTCAATGGTAACTTTCAACAGGGAACTGGATAAATATGTGAAACGGAAACATATACTGGGCTATGGGGTAAGAGCAGGAGACTGGGACTGATTGATAATGCTTATAAAGACTTCCGGTTGCGGCTATGACCAGCTAAGTCGCACATTTGGCAGCTCCTGCGACAAAGGTGTTTAAGGGCCGATTGGAGGGCCCCGACGGTACTGTAAAGACGAATCCCGGTGGGGGAAGGCTCCCTGAGGAGAGTGAGACCAACTTTATGGTCGGTACTCGGAGTGGGGCGAAAAAAAAAGCGGCAGCAGCTCCCCGAAAAAAGCGGGGGAAGAGGACCAAAATGGCGGCCGGTGGCGCACTAGAAGATTGGAGAAAATGGGCGGAGGAGCAGCAGGCCGCTCTCCTCCGGTGTTTTACGGAGCTGAAAGTGGAACTCTTAGAGTCCATGAACGCGACGACCACAAGGCTGATGGGGGCCCAGGCGACCCAAGAGGCGTCGATAAGAGAGCTGCAGCAGGAGATGGCGGTGAGGGAGGAAGAAGCCACGGTCCTCGTGGGAAAGGTGGAGGTGCACGAGGCACTCCACCTGAAATGGCAGAGCCGCTTTGAGGAGCTGGACACGCGAATGAGGCGGAAGAACTTGAGGATCCTGGGCCTAGCAGAAGGCCTGGAGGGGCCTGATCTCCCGAAATATGTAGCGGAGATGCTGAGCTCCCTGATGGGAGAGGGGGCCGGTCCATCGCCCCTGGAGCTGGAAGAAGCATATCGGGTCATGGCTAGGCGGCCTAGGGCAAACGAGCCCCCGAGGGCGGTGCTGGTGCGGTTCCAGCGTTTCTGCGATCGGGAGAAAGTGCTGAGGTGGGCCAAGAGGGAGAAAAGCAGCAAATGGGAGAATTCGACGGTGCGGATATATCAGGACTGGAGTGCGGAGGTGGCAAAGCGGCGGGCCCGGTTTAACCGGACGAAGGCGGTGCTACACGCAAAAAGGATCAAGTTTGGAATGCTGCAGCCAGCGCGCTTGTGGGTCACCTACAAGGACCAGCACCATTACTTTGAGACCCCAGAGGAGGCATGGACTTTTGTTCGGGAGGAAAAGCTGGACCTGAACTAGAACTTGGGAACGCCGGCGGTCGAGGCCGCCCGAGTACCCTTGACTGATCAAGTGGCCCATGTCTTTCTTAGGCCAGGTCGGAACTTGGTTAAAGTTGATGGATCGTTTGGTTTCTTTGAAACTTGTGTTATGGGGGGTTTCTTTGTTCCTTTTTGTGTGTCTCTTCCCGTTGCCAACTTCCCTTATTTATTGTTGTTGTTGTAGGGGGGGCTTTTTTACTGTTTTTTGATCTGTTCTTTAAGGGTTATGGTTACTGTTCTGTTCGATGGAGGGTGATGGTTAAGTACGTTACTATTGGGTAGTTATTGAGTTATTTAGTTATGCAGGCATAGTTATGTATTTATGTATTTATTTGCGAGTTGTTATTTATATTGTTATATTGTTAAGTTGGGGAGGCGGGACGGGGGGAGCAAGTTGGTTATGCGTGTTTTCTTTTTCTCTTTTTTCTTCCTCTCGTTTTAAGGGGGCTTTTTTTGATCGGCGTGGATGGGGACGGGGGTGGAATTGAAGATGGCGGGGTAGGGGGTGGCCGGGCGAAAGCGCGGGCTTTCCCCTGTTTCCCGCGCGCGGGACGGGGGAAGGGGGAGGAGAGAAGAGTGGGGTGTGGCCAGCAATGGCGGCTTTTCCCGCGCTGAAGCGGGGTCAGAGAGGGATGGCAAAGGGGGGGGGGGGTAGGCCCCTCCCCCCCCACATCAGGAGGAGTCGGAGTGTGGCAGGGGCAGCCGGGTCAGCGAAAACCAGCTGACTCTCGGGAGTACGATGGTGGATACACTGCGGCTAGGAGGGGTCCTAGCCAGGGGGGGGGGGGGGGGGGGGGAAAGGGGGTTAGGGGGGGATACCGGGTTGCTGCTGGAAAGGCCGAGGACGGGAAGGGAAGAACGGGAGGAGAGAGGGGGGGGGCCATCGCCATGGGGAACGGGTCAGAAGGGGAGGGTCGACCCGGGGCGAACAGGGGACAGGACATGGCTAATAGACAGGGGAAAGGGACGGGTCGCTCCGCGACCCGGTTGATTACTTGGAATGTGAGGGGGCTGAACGGACCGGTCAAGAGATCAAGGGTTTTTTCACACCTAAAGGGACTGCAGGCGGATGTGGCAATGTTGCAGGAGACTCACTTGAGAGTGGTAGACCAGGTGCGCCTGAGAAGGGGGTGGGTGGGACAGGTGTTCCACTCAGGCTTGGACGCAAAGAACCGGGGGGTGGCGATTTTGGTGGGAAAGAGGGTGTCGTTCGTGGCGGCGCAGGTGGTAGCAGATAAGGAGGGTAGGTACGTGATGGTGAAGGGTAGGCTGCAGGGAGAGAATGTGGTGCTGGTAAATGTATATGCCCCGAATTGGGATGACGCGGGTTTTATGAGGCGCCTGTTGGGCCTCATTCCGGGTCTGGAGGCAGGAGGCCTGATCATGGGGGGGGACTTCAACACAGTGCTCGACCCTGGGCTGGACAGATCGAGTTCCAGGACGAATAGGAGGCCGGCAGCGGCAAAGGTGCTAAGGGGGTTCATGGAGCAGATGGGGGGGGTAGACCCTTGGAGATTTGGCAGGCCAAGGGCGAGGGAGTATTCTTTTTTCTCCCACGTTCACAGGGTGTACTCCAGAATAGACTTTTTTGTACTGAGCAGGGGGCTGATTTCGAGAGTGCAGGACACGGAGTACTCGGCCATTGTGATTTCGGACCATGCACCACACTGGGTAGAGGTAGAACTGGGGGAAGCACGGGACCAGCGCCCGTTGTGGCGCCTGGATGTGGGGCTGCTGGCGGACGATGAGGTGTGCGGAAGGGTCCGGAAGGGCATTGAGAGATATCTGGGCACGAACGACACGGGCGAGGTGAAGGTGGGGGTAGTCTGGGAGGCCCTGAAAGCAGTGATCAGAGGAGAGCTGATCTCCATAAGGGCACACAGAGAAAGGAAGGAGAGGCAGGAGAGGGAGAGACTGGTGGGGGAACTTATAGAAGTGGACAGGAGATATGCGGAGACACCAGAGGAGGGGCTGTTGAGGGAGCGGCACAGTTTACAGGCCCAGTTTGACCTACTGACCACTAGGAAGGCGGAGACGCAATGGAGAAGGGCACAGGGTGCGGTCTATGAGTACGGGGAAAAGGCGAGCAGGATGCTAGCGCACCAGCTGCGCAAGCGAGATGCAGCCAGAGAGATTGGGGGAGTGAGAGAGAAGGGAGGGAACGTAGTGCAGAAGGGGCAAGAGGTGAACGGGGTCTTCAGGGATTTCTACAGGGAATTGTACCGGTCTGAGCCGCCCAGGAGGAGGGGGGGAATGGAGAACTTCCTCGATAGATTGAGGTTCCCAAAGGTCCAGGAGGAACGGGTGGAGGGGCTGGGGGCGCCGATAGAGCTGCAGGAACTAGTTAAAGGGATAGGCCAGATGCAGGCGGGGAAGGCGCCGGGGCCGGATGGGTTCCCGGTGGAATTTTATAAGAAGTATGTGGACTTGGTGGGTCCAGTGCTGGTGCGAGCCTTCAATGAGGCGCGAGAGGGGGGGGCTCTGCCCCCGACAATGTCACAGGCCCTGATCTCCTTGATCCTGAAGCGGGACAAAGACCCTGTATAGTGCGGGTCCTACAGGCCTATCTCCCTCTTGAATGTAGATGCCAAACTGTTGGCAAAGGTCCTGGCAACCAGAATAGAGGATTGTGTGCCAGGGGTAATCCATGAGGACCAGACGGGTTTCGTAAAGGGACGACAACTTAACACAAATGTCCGGAGACTGTTGAATGTAATTATGATGCCAGCAGTGGAGGGGGAGGCTGAGATAGTGGTGGCACTGGATGCGGAGAAGGCATTCGATAGGGTGGAGTGGGAATACCTGTGGGAGACGCTGGAACGGTTTGGGTTTGGGGAGGGATTTATCAAGTGGGTGAAGCTGCTGTATTCGGCCCCGATGGCGAGTGTGGTTACAAACGGGAGGAGGTCGGAATATTTTGGGCTCCATCGAGGTACCAGGCAGGGATGCCCCCTATCCCCCTTACTATTTGCATTAGCGATCGAACCGTTGGCGATGGCACTGAGGGGTTCAGGGGGGTGGAGAGGACTGACAAGGGGAGGGGAGGAGCATAGGGTATCACTCTATGCGGATGATTTGTTGTTATATGTGGCGGACCCGGAAGGGGGAATGCCGGAGGTAATGGAAATACTAGCGGAGTTTGGGGACTTTTCGGGATATAAATTAAATGTGGGTAAAAGTGAGGTCTTTGTGATACACCCGGGAGATCAGGGGGAGGGAATTGGGCGGCTCCCCTTTAAGAGAGCGGTAAAGAGCTTCAGGTACTTGGGGGTGCAGGTGGCAAGGAACTGGGGGACCCTCCACAAGCTGAACTTTTCAAGGCTGGTGGAGCAGATGGAGGAGGGGTTCAAGAGGTGGGACATGGTACCGCTGTCGCTAGCAGGGAGGGTGCAGTCAGTCAAAATGACGGTCCTCCCGAGGTTCTTGTTTCTGTTCCAGTGCTTGCCCATCTTCCTCCCCAGGGCCTTCTTCAAGAAGGTAACTAGCAGCATTATGGGCTATGTGTGGGCACATGGCACCCCTAGAGTGAGAAGGATTTTCTTGGAACGGAGTAGGGACAGTGGAGGATTAGCGCTACCCAATCTTTCCGGATACTACTGGGCGGCGAACGCATCGATGGTGCGCAAGTGGGTGATGGAGGGGGAGGGGGCAGCTTGGAAACGTATGGAGAGGGCGTCCTGCGGCAATATAAGCCTGGGGGCGCTAGTAACGGCACCATGGCCGCTCCCCCCCACAAGGTATACCACGAGTCCGGTAGTGGCGGCCACCCTTAAAATCTGGGGGCAGTGGAGGCGACACAGGGGGGAAGTGGGGGGTCTGATGGCGGCGCCACTGAGGGGAAACCACAGATTTGTCCCGGGGAACACTGGCGGGGGATTCCAGAGCTGGCACAGTGCGGGCATCAGGCAACTGGGGGACATGTTCATAGAGGGGAGGTTTGCGAGCCTGGGAGAGCTGGAGGAGAAATTTGAGCTCCCCCCGGGGAACACGTTTAGATACCTGCAGGTGAAGGCATTTGCCAGACGGCAGGTGGAAGGATTTCCCTTGCTTCCCGATAGAGGGGCGAGTGATAGGGTGCTGTCAGGGGTCTGGGTCGGAGAAGGGAAGGTCTCGGACATCTACAAAATAATGCAGGAGGTGGAGGAGGCACCGATAGAGGAGCTGAAAGACAAGTGGGAAGCGGAGCTGGGAGAGCAGATAGAAGATGGGACATGGGCGGATGCCCTAGAGAGGGTCAATTCGTCGTCGTCGTGCGCAAGGTTGGGCCTCATCCAATTTAAGGTGCTGCACAGAGCCCATATGACGGGGACTAGGATGAGTCGGTTCTTCGGGGGTGAGGACAGGTGTGTTAGGTGTTCGGGAAGCCCTGCGAACCATGTACATATGTTCTGGATGTGTCCGGCACTGGAAGAGTTCTGGGAGGGGGTGGCGGGGACGGTATCGAGAGTGGTGGGAACCAGGGTCAAACCAGGGTGGGGGCTAGCGATTTTTGGGGTTGGGGTGGAGCCAGGAGTACAGGAGGCAAGGGAGGCCGGAATATTGGCCTTTGCGTCCTTGGTAGCTCGGAGAAGGATCTTGATTCAGTGGAGAGACACAAGGCCACCAAGTGTTAACACCTGGTTAAACGACATGGCAAGCTTCATCCAATTGGAAAGAATCAAATTCGCCCTGAGAGGGTCGGTACAGGGGTTCTTCCGGCGGTGGCAGCCCTTCCTTGACTTTCTGGATCAGAGATAGGAACCGGAGGCCGAAACAGCAGCAACCCGGGGAGAGAGGGGGGGGGGGGGGGGGGGGGGGGAGGGAGGGTGGGGGGGTGCGCGCGGGGGAGGGCGTGGGGAGGATTTTCCAGGGGGGATTTGTTGTGTTATAATTTAAAATGTAGTAGGGGTAAATGTTTGTATCGAAAAATTTCAATAAAAATTATTTTTTAAAAAAAGATAATGCTTATAAAGAACCAGTGTTGGGCCACATGACTTCCTTCTGAAATGAAAATGGTTTATTGTCATGAGTAGGCTTCAATAAAGTTACTGTGAAAAGCCCTTAGTCACCACATTCCGGCGCCTGTTCAGGGAATTCAACCGTGCTGCTGGCCTGCCTTGGTCTGCTTTAAAAAGCCAGCGATTTAGCCCTGTGCTAAACCAGCCCCTCTGGTGGTGCATCGTTCCATGAATCTATGATCTTTGCCTGTCTCGTGATCTTGTGGTTAAAAATTGTTTTGTTGCTAAACAATGAGAAAATGAGAAATACCTGGAACCTTTCACATTCAGAGGAAACATATTGGGTAGGATTTTCCCCGAACCAGCGGAGCGGACCGTACCGGTGCCGAGGAGGGGCGTGAACCACTCCGGCGTCAGGCCGCCCGGAAGGTGCAGAATCCTCCGGTGCGAGTTGGCACAGGCGCAGGAGCGCCAGCGTGTGCTGACGCCATCCCAGCGCATGCGCAGGTGGGTTATTCTCCGCGCCAGCCATGGCGGACCGTTACACCGGCCGGCGCGGAGGGAAACAGTGCCCCCATGTTGCAGGCCTGCCCGCGGATCAGTGGGCCCCGATCGCGGGTCAGGCCACCGTGGGGGCCCCCCCGGGGCCAGACCCCCCCCCCAGGACTCTGCAGGCCGCCCGCAGAGTCGGTACGGACATGGTGTTATATATGCCGGCAGGACCCGCCAAAAGAAAAGAGCGGCCACTCGTCCCATCGCGGGCCGGAGAGTCGCCGGGGGAGCCGCTGCCAACGGCCCCCGAACGGCACGATTTCCGCCGAAAAACCCCCCGTCGGACAATCCGGCAGCCGGCGTCAGGGCGGGATTCAGGCCCCTTGTATATGCAATTATATTAACAGGTAATTCGATGCTCTCCCAGTGGAGAGCCACAATCAATGGGAAAGTAAGCCGGAGAAAAGTGCTGCTGCATTGCTGACGGGTCACTCCTCAATCATTGAATCGCTGCAGCACAGGAGGCTGCTTGACCCACTGTGTTCAGCCAGCTCCCTATAGATCAATCCAGTCACTCACATTCTCTCACTTTCAGCACGATTCTCTGGAAAAATTTCCAAGCGTGGTAGCGAGCGGGAATTGCCGCGAGCATCCCAGTGCTCGGCCCAGCGAAACCGGCAACACAATTCAACGTTAATTGGTCCACTTAACCGGGCCTCACAGGCTTCTCGCCACAAAAAAACGCCTCGCTAGCTGATTCGCCAGGACGGCGCTCGTCAGCCCCCCCCCCCGCTAACAAGGCCGAGCAGCACCTCAGATGCACTTGCTCCGCCAACTCTAGCCAGCTTGCAATAATGGCACCGAGGAGATCGGCCCCACGATTCGGGGACACTGACCTGTGGAGGCTCCTGAACGCGGTGGAGGCCAGGAGACATGTCCTGCGCCCCTGGGGGTTCTGGAGGGTGAGTCACAAGGTAGTCAGTACTGTCTGGGACAAGGTGGCGGCAGCAGTCAGCTCCAACAGTACGTCCAAGATGACTGCCTAGCAGTGCAGGAAGAAGGTCAATGACCCCCACTGGGCAGCACGAGTGAGTAGACACCAATGCCCTTAGCCCCTCCCCCCTCCCCCAAGGGAGCATCCACGCCCCCAACTCTCCAAGTGACCCTCAGCCCTCCATTCCCCTTCCCCCCCCAACCCTGCCTTCACACCCTCCTCTCCCACCACTGAACCACGCGTGTGGCTCAAGCCGTTTTTCTGTATCTCCTTAGGAAAAGCTCTCCCACAATCGGCGGGAGAGGGCCCAAACTGGCGGTGGGGTGCCAGACACAAGAATCCTCACCTCCTTCGAGGAGCAGGCCCTGGAGGTGACTGGTGTGGCTGAGGACATATCAGTCACCCACGCGGAGGCTGACGGACACCACAGAGGACAGGAACAACCGGGCTCCACCCGGGGGACCTGTCAAGCATGAGTAATGATTGTCTTACTGACTGACCCATCCCTCCCTCTGACCACATGTCCATTCTCATGAAGATCCTCCAGCCGACGGAGATGACCCATCCCGGGTGGCCCCCTCTCCAGACTCAGAGGACAGCACCTCAGAGGAGAGCTCCGAGGATGTCCTGGCTCAGCTGTCATCCCCACCCTTCACCAGCGCAGATACACACACCTCTGTGGGACATGTTAGTGGTCAGGCTTCTGAGGCACAATCTGGTGAGCATCACATTGCTGCTGATGTACATCTGGTGGAGGCAGGAACCCCCAAGCGAGACAGCAGTCAGCTGGGTCCCAGCCTGATGCTGAGCCTCTGGAAGTGGGTTACCCGGAGCTGATGGAGACCATAGGGAGCAGCTGAGACGTTCAGAGGGAGATGTCAGCGTCACTCCAGCAGGTCCATCGCCGCTTGGAGGAGTCCCAGTGGGTACGGGCGCAGGAATTGGCACCGGCAATGAGTGGCACCGAGGCCAACACTGTTAGGGTGGCGACCGCAGTGGAGAGCCTAGTGCACAACGTCAGCACCGTGAGTGAAGGCGTCCAAGGCATCATGCAGTCAGTGACGGCCATGGCTGAGGGTCTCAACAGCATGTCCGGCTCGCTGGGGGATGTCATAGAGCACCAGGCCAACCTTGATGAGGTTCTGCGGGAAATATCCCGCTCTCAGATGGGCATGTCCAAGGCACTGCGGAGCTTGTTCCAGTCTCAGGTGGGCATTGCCAAGACGCTGCAGAGCATGTCCCAGTCACTGAGGAGCATCTCTGACGGCGTCGAAACATGGTGCGGATCATGGGGAACCGCCAGGACTGGCAGAGTCAGATGATGCAGGGAAAGCCGGGGCTCGAACCAGCTGCCCCTCTGTCCCAAGGTAAACCCCAGGGCCCTATGGGCACCAATTGGGAAGAGGTGCCGCCGACAAGTGAGCCGGGGCCCTCCGGTCCCAGAGCACCCAGAGGACGCCCACCGGGGCATCGAAGGCAATGGGACAAGTTTAACAGCTGACTTACTCCACCTCTGATGTGCATCCTGGAGAAACACCAAGACGTAGTGGTAGAGCAAGGAGGGCCAGGCAGGTTTGAGGATCACTGAGAACACTGGAGTAAGGGAAGGGGTGGGGAGGTAGGTAGGGGTTGGGGCGTAATCGTGAGTGTGGTATTGTACAGCATATTAAGCAATATATTGCACAACCAGTATGATGCCTCTGTCACTTTCTTCCACTATGCGGGCTGATCCCTGGACCTTTGCCCATCTCTTCAGGTATCCCCCCCCCCCACCGGTGTGGCACTCACCCACCCTCCAGCCATGGATATGTCCCCGGAGCTGTGTCCATCCCCTGGGTTGATTGGTGTAATTGGGATGTTAGGCAATGACTACCTCATGTTACATGGCCCACTCATCCACAGGAATCCAATTGTCATGTGTCAAATGCTCACTTAACCACGATTGCCAATTCCCTATTTGTGATAGCCTTCAGCCGCATGGCCAGAGGCCTCAGCGGTTGCTGGGGCTTATGGGTGATCGAGGGGCAGGGACAAGGGTTTCCCATGGACTGGGGTGGGATCCAGGGGTTGGCATGGTGGTGCCGCGAGCGATTTCCTCCTGATTGCCTCGCCCACACCCCCTATGGCAACCCACCCCCGCGGAGGGTCCCCCAACCCCTGCCAAGCACTGGGGTGGCAATTCCAGCACCCCAGGCTCTTTGCCTGTGAACAAAGATGGCCACTCACCTTCTCGGCTCCACACAGAAGACCTTCTTCCAGCTTTGTATTTTTTTTTAAACAAACAATTTTATTGAGGTCGTTTTTGGCTTTGTAAACAGTTACAGACATCAACAGAAAGAAAGCAAAAAAGGCAAAAATGTGCAAACATCCACGTACATTCAATACTTCAATCGTAACATACTGCACAAGCCCGCTCCTCTCCTACCGGTACTACCCGCCATTTTATCCCTCCTACTCTACTCTACCCCGCCCCGCTCACTCTCCCGCAAAGAAGTCAATAAATGGTTGCCACCTCCAGGCGAACCCCTGTACAGATCCCCTCATGGCAAACTTAATTTTTTCCATACCCAGGAAACTCGACATGTCCGCAAGCCACAACTCAGTCTTCGGGGGCTTTGAGTCCCTCCACGCCAATAGTATTCGTCGCCGGGCTATCAGGGAAGCAAAGGCCAAAACATCAGCCTCTTTCTCCCCCTGGACTCCCGGGTCTTCCAAAACCCTACAAATTGCCACCCCTGGACCCATCGCCACCCTTGTTTTTAGCACCCGGGACATGACACCCGCAAATCCCTCCCAGTACCCCCTAAGCTTAGGGCATGCCCAAAACATGTGAACGTGGTTCGCTGGTCCTCCCGCGCACCTAGCGCATTTGTCCTCTATCCCAAAGAATTTGCTCATCCGAGCCACCGTCATGTGGGCCCGGTGAACGACCTTAAATTGAATCAGTCCGAGCCTGGCACATGTCGCAGTCGAATCTACCCTACTCAGGGCCTCTGCCCACAGCCTGTCCTCCATATCCCCGCCTAGCTCCTCCTCCCATTTAAGTTTCAGTTCCTCCGTCTGGGACCCTTCCTCCCTCATGAGCACCTTATAAATATCAGAGACTCTACCCTCCCCTTCTTCACCCCCTAGAGACTATTCTGTCTAGGATCCCCATTGGCGGGAGGCATGGGAAAGATGGGACCTGTCTACGAACAAAGTCCCGCAACTGTAGGTACCTAAAATCATTTCCCCTTACCAGCCCAAATTTCTCCTCCAAGCTCCTCAAACTCGCAAAGCTCCCTTCCAGGAACATATCGCCCACCCTCCCCACCCCCGCCCGCCGCCATGCTCGAAACACCCCACCCATACTCCCGGGGGCAAACCGATGGTTGTCGCAGATTGGCGCCCAAACCGACGCCCCGGTCTCCCCTACATGCCTCCTCCACTGGCCCCATATCCGCAGGGCCGCCACCACTACCGGGCTTGTGGAGTACCTGGCCGGCGGCGGCGGTAGAGGAGCCGTGACCAGGGCTGCCATGCTGGAGCCCCTGCACGAAGCCGCCTCCACCCGCTCCCAGATAGACCCCGTACCCACCATCCACTTCCTTATCATAGCGACGTTGGCCGCCCAGTAATAATTAATCAGACTCGGCAAAGCCAGCCCTCCCTCACTGCGGTTCCTCTCCAGCATCGCCTTCTTCACCCGCGGGGATTTTCCCGCCCAGACAAAGCTCATGATCATCCTGTTAACTCTTTTGAAGAAGGACTGTGGGACAAAGATCGGGAGGCACTGAAAAACAAGCAGAAATCTAGGGAGGATTGTCATCTTTACAGTCTGCACCCTCCCTGCCAGCGACAGCGGGAGTGAATCCCATCTCCGAAACTCTCCCTTCATTTGCTCCACCACCCTGGCCAAATTTAACTTATGCAGCCTACCCCAGTCTCGTGCCACCTGGATTCCCAAATACTGGAAATTTTCCCCAACTAGCCTAAACGGTAGCCCTCTCAATCTGTTCTCCTGGCCCCTTGCCTGTACTACAAACATTTCACTCTTGGCCATATTTAATTTGTATCCTGAAAACTGGCCGAACTTCCTCAACATTCCCAGTATACTTCCCATCCCGGCCCCTGGGTCTGACACATACAGGAGCAGGTCGTCTGCATAAAGAGAGACCCTATGTTCTACCCCGCCCCTCACCATCCCCTTCCAACCCTCTGCGGCTCTCAGCGCAATTGCCAGCGGCTCTATGGCCAGTGCAAACAGCAGCGGGGAGAGCGGGCAGCCCTGTCTGGTCCCTCGGTATAGCCTAAAGTACTCCAACACTTCTCTGTTAGTCCTGACGCTGGCCTTCAGGGCCTGATATAATAATTTGATCCAATCCACCAGTCCCTCCCCGAACGCAAACCGTCCGAGCACCTCCCATAGATAGTCCCACTCCACACGGTCAAAGGCCTTCTCGGCGTCCATCTCCACCGCTACCTCCACTTTCCTGCCCGCCGGGGGCATCATTATCACATTAAGTAATCTTCTTAGGTTGGCCACCAGCTGCCTACCTTTCACGAACCCAGTTTGGTCCTCCCCAATCACCTCCGGCAGTCCTCCATTCTAACCGCCAGTACCTTTGCCAGGAGCTTGGCATCAACATTAATCAGGGAGATTGGCGTGTAGGACCCGCACGCCTCCGGGTCTTTACCCCGCTTCAATATCAGTGATATAGTGGCTTGCGACATTGTCGGTGGCAGGGTCCCTCTGTCCCTTGCCTCATTGAAAACCCTCGCCAAGACCGGGCCCACCAGCTCAGAAAACTTCCTATAGAACTCTACTGGGTATCCATCCGGCCCCGGGGCTTTCCCCGACTGCATGGCCTTTAGGCCCCCCCAATACACTCTAATCGGGGCCCCCAGCTCATCCACTCACCCCCCACCTACTGTTGGGAATGTTAACCCGTCCAGAAACCTTTTCATCTCCTCCGGTTCTTCCGGCGGCTCTGAAGTATACAGCTTGCGATAGAAGTCGCGGAATACCTTATTCAATCCTGCCGGGTCCTCCACTTTGCGCCCCTCCCCATCCATCACTCTACTTATTTCCCTGGCCGCCTCCCTCCTCCTGAGTTGCTGCGCTAACAGTCTGCTAGCCTTTTCCCCATGCTCGTACACCACTCCTCTCGCCTTCCTAAGCTGTTCCACGGCCCTGCTCGTGGATAACGCCCCCAGTTCCGCCTGTAGTCTCTGCCTTTCCCTGAGTAAAACCTCCCCTGGGGACTCCGCGTGCTCTTCATCTATCCGACCCATTTCCCTGACCAATCTATCCATCTCTGCCCTGCCTGTCTTAGCTCTGTGGGCCCCAATTGAAATCAGCTCCCCCCGCACTACTGCCTTTAGCGCCTCCCACAGGGTCGCCGCTGAAACCTCCCCCGTATCATTCACCTGCAGGTATAAGACCATAAGACCATACGACATAGGAGTGGAAGTAAGGCCATTCAGCCCATCGAGTCCACTCCACCATTCAATCATGGTTGATTTCAACTCCATTTACCCGCTCTCTCCCCATAGCCCTTAATTCCTCGAGAAATCAAGATAAGAAAAAGGTAATTTTGCATACACCTCTGAAGCCTCTCACAGATCCCCTCCTCCGACAGCAGTCCCACGTCTAGCCTCCATTATGGGCGCTGGTAGTTCTCCCCCCCCCCCCCCCCGATCTGCAGGTCTAACCAGTGCGGGGCATAGTCTGAGATAGTAATTGCCGAATATTCCGTGTTCTTTACCTCCCCTGTACAATCCCTGCTTAGTACGAAGAAATCTATCCTAGAATATACTTTATGGATGTGCGAGTAAAACGAGTAGCCCCTTCCTGTCGGCTGTCTGGCTCTCCAGGGGTCCACTGCCCCCATTTGCTCCATAAACCCTTTCAGCTCCCTTGCCATTGCTGGGAGTCTACCCGTTCTGGGACACGACCGATCCAAAGCCAGGTCAAGGACCATGTTAAAGTGTCCCTCCCATTATTAGCCTGCGAGAGTCCAGGTCCGGGATCTTCCCCAGCACTCTTTTAATGAAGTCCACGTCATCCCAGTTCGGGGCATATATATTCACCAGCACCACTCTTCTCCCCTCCAGTCTGCCCCATACCATCAGGTATCTGCCCCCCCCCCTGTCTGCGGCTATGCCCTCCGCCTCAAATTGCACCCGCTTGTTGATCATGATTGCCACCCCCCTGGACTTCGAGTCCAAGTCCGAGTGGAAGACCTGGCTAATCCAGCACTTCCTTAGCCTGGTCTGGTCTGACACTTTCAGATGTGTCTCCTGCAACATAATTACGTCCGCCCTCAGGGCCCGCAAGTGCGCGAACACCCGCGCCCTCTTAGCACGCCCATTCAGTCCCCTGACATTCCAGGTGATCAGCCTGGTCGGGGGGCACAACCGCCCCACCCCCAACGCTGGTCAGCCATAGCCTTTCTTGGACCGGCCCCCGGCCCGTGCGTCGCGTCATTCCTGGCCCGCCTGTTGGCTGCCTCCGCCCTCAACCTCCTTTCCAGTGCCTATTTCAAGTCCCTCCCACGTCAGCAGAACAACCCCCCCCCCCCGGTCTAACAACATCCCCCGATACCCCCACCCCTGCCATCCACTGGCTGTGATCTCCCCCCCACCTGACTCCCTTGACTAGCCAATCTGCTAGTCCGGCGACTCAACACTCCCGTGCCTTCCTGTCTCATTCCCATTGTTTCCCCGTCCTCCTCCCCACTCCCCGGCTCCCCATCCAAAGATGTGCAGGTTAGGTGGATTGGCCATGATAAATTGCCCTTAGTGTCCAAAATTGGCGTCAGTGTTGGGTGGGGTTACTGGATTATGGGAATAGAGTGGAGGTGTTGACCTCGGGTAGGGTGCTCTTTCCAAGAGCCGGTGCAGACTCGATGGGCCGAGTGGCCTCCTTCTGCACTGTAAATTCTATGTAAATTCTATGAATCCCCCTCTCCAACCCACTGGAGCAAACTCACTGGCACAGGAAGGCATGGACATCAACAAAACAAAAAAAAACCCCAACCCACGTCCTTGGCCCCCCTTGCTGACCGGCCCCCCTTTGTTACCATGCCGGCTCCAGTGTCCTCCGCGAGCTGCACAAAAAGTACAAATCCGCCCAAAAAGGAAAAAACAGAAAAAAGAGGAAAAAACAAAAACATAAGAGAAAAAAAAACCCAAACCAATGTCAATGAACAAAGGAAAGATTCTCAAATGTTCCGCTTGGCACCTTTGACCCAGCAAACCGTTGCAGCTTTGTGTTTTTAATAGGAGTACTAATCGGCGTTAGCATGAACACTTGCTGGGGAATCTGCTGAATGACAGGAGGCCATTGGATATGGGGTAGCTGTCGTTGATTGCATGGAAATTGGGCTTGTGATGATAATTGGTTTCTCGTCACACCACAGCGAGATCCCGGCGGGCCAGTTGTATCACAAACTATGTGGCACCCGGCGTGGATCTCGTTTTTGGCCTCTCCCGCTATTCACCGGCCTTGTTTCGCTTGTGCAAGAGCGCAATGAGGCTGGATAATTGCGCCCTTTATCTCATAGCCCGGCAATGAGTGTAGTTGCCCCACTGGAAGAGAGAGATCAAAGCATCACTCCAATTGTTCGTACATCTGAAGATAATCTCCTTCCTCATTTGTGCCTAACTTGTGAAAGAGATTGATTTGTTGCTATTTGCTCAGTGGGAAAGGCTATTGATTCCACCTGAGGTTTAACCACTGTCAAAATGATGCTGCCCCCACTTCAAAGTCAAGTTACTGCTGCACCTTCTGCTCAAAATTGCTCACATGACCAAGATCCTTAGTTGTTCCAGTAACACAGAGTCGATTCAACTCATGAAAACAGCCACAAAAGGATAAGCTCATAAGCCAATTCCTGTCAAATTCCTGAAATGCAAACTTACAAAGGCATCTCTAAGCATTGAAAACCAATGCTGTGGCACTCCATTTCCGGCACTTTCACCATTCATGAAGCAAATATGTAGAAGATCCTCAATAGCAAAAGCATTCATATGAAATGTATTCGAAAAACACAATTCTGCATGAAATAGGTTCAGTCATTTTCCAATCCAGGCCATGGTCACATAAAACATGAATCACCCAAGTGCAAAATGTAACTTTGAAGTCAACATTTGTCTTTTATTGAACTGAGAAGAGGCTTTTCACAATAACGACAATCTTCAATCAACCATTGTTCAAGACACAAGGGCTAATTGTTGAAATTCTAGCTTTTGGTGGCAGCCATTTTTCATTAACCTGAACTGTACTTTAAAGAGTTGAGGGACATATTTTGTTGGGAGCACTGCATACACACAAACAGAAATCCTTCAATTTAGTGCTTTTATGCAGCAGAAAATTTTCAATAAGTGCTCAGCTACAACTTTATTCCTACAAGCCAATGGGTACATTATTGGAAGAGTCTCAACTTCTTGTCTGATCATATATTCTTTTCCACTGGAGACAGTTTGCATCCCTTCCTCTAAATGATAAACTGTGAGAAAGCTGGGTATAGAGCCATGTAAATCAGGAAACTGAAGCAGTCAACTTAGATTACAGTAGTGATGGTGGAAAATACTTCCAATTTTCCTCAGCAGCTAATGTTTATAGAACATTTACAGCATGATGAGGGGACTATTTGGTCCACCATTCACGTGCCAACTCTTTGTCAGAGCAATCCAAAATTCACCTCACCCAAACTTCTGAAACTGGCAGGAAATGGCAGCTTGGTGAAAGGGATATAGAACATAGAACATAGAACAGTACAGCACAGAACAGGCCCTTCGACCCTCGATGTTGTGCCGAGCAATGATCACCCTACTTAAACCCACGTAACCCGTATACCCGTAACCCAACAACCCCCCCATTAACCTTACACTACGGGCAATTTAGCATGGCCAATCCACCTAACCCGCACATCTTTGGACTGTGGGAGGAAACCAGAGCACCCGGAGGAAACCCACGCACACACGGGGAGGACGTGCAGACTCCACACAGACAGTGACCCAGCCGGGAATCAAACCTGGGACCCTGGAGCTGTGAAGCATTGATGCTAACCACCATGCTACCGTGAGGCCCCTTATGTCAGGCACCGGAGATCTTCAGGCTCCAAAGGAAAAATCCTCTGCAATTAAGTAAGTGGTTGAAAGGCAGCACGGTGGCCTAGTGGTTAGCACAGCTGCCTCACACCGCTGAGGTCCCAGGTTCGGTCCCGGCTCTGGGTCACTGTCCGTGTGGAGTTTGCACATTCTCCCCGTGTCTGCGTGGGTTTCGCCCCCACAACCCAAAAATGTGCAGAGTAGGTGGATTGGCCATGCTAAATTGCCCCTTAATTGGAAAATAATAATTGGGTTATCTAAATTTATATTTTTAAAAAGTAAGTGTTTGGACAGGAATTCAAGTAAACTGCTTGTAGGGAGAAGTCCAAGGCAGCATCATCTGCAGGTCTCTATTTAAAATTGGTCAGACCACAATGACATCTTGAGAGTCCAATCAGCATATTTCAAGGTTTCTGGTGAATTGTCCTTCTCGTCTGCTCCGAAGAACAGGTTAAAGTTGCAACCCATGGAAATACAACAGGATCACAGTGGGTGGGTTCCACAGGCAATTTTAACTGCCTCTCGCCCCCCCCCCCCCCTCCCCCCGCAGCCTACCCACCACCATGCTTGACATGTGAACAGAGTACAAATTAGTCCTTTAATCTCATTACATCAATTCTTGATGCTGATGAAGTGTCCTTTTTACAGGACTCAGTAAAGCAGAAAATAGTTTTCAGCAACAAAGTAATTTCAGATGGAAAATAATGAAGTGAATTATGATCATAGTTAGTGCTACCATGAGCAAAAATCTGCTGGTGATTGAGAATTCTAAAAATCTCTTAAATTTGATGTTATTACTCTTCCTGCAATCCACAGAAACAAAAAAGGGATGGCCGACAGATCCCTGTTGAGAAGTGGCTGTATCTTTTGACTAAAGTATCTGGGATGTGGAGGACACTAGCATGGGTCCATTTATTGCCCACCCCTTGGTGCAGTGGGTTTACAAGGGCTAGAGGGAGAACATCTCTCTCAGCTTTGCTGGAAGAAAAGCCATACCATAGAGTGATGATGAAGAGAATAAGTGAAGAGAAGTTTCCAAGATGTCTAAGATTAAAGGTACCACAACAAGGAACTGTTCGGTAAAGTCAAGGAGAGTAGAAAAGGCATTTTATCATGAGAGGTCAGAAAGTGATTTTCAGGTTTGAAATGAAAATTGCTTATTGTCACGAGTAGGCTTCAATGAAGTTACTGTGAAAAGCCCCTAGTCGCCACATTCCGGCACCTGTCCGGGGAGGCTGTTACGGGAATCGAGCTGTGCTGCTGGCCTGCCTTCGTCTGCTTTCAAAGACGGAAATTTAGCCCAGTGTGCAGGTTTGTGAGTTGAAATAACTATGCAAATTGGTGGCTGGATCTGTAGTTTGTGTAAAAGCAGTTAAAACAAAGGAAACCTAAAAGGGTGTGAATTTGTTGTCAAAAATGGAGCAGGAGCGTTGTTTAAAAATGTAATTTGTAAAATCTGCACTGGATTTTTGAATGCAAACTGCTAAGGCAAAGCATTATTATGAGAGACAATTTTAAAGTCTGTCTTTGGGAGTGGAGTTTGGACACTCTCATGTGATCATCAACTGGAGGAAATTCAGAGGAGAAATCCACAGACACCAACTTGGGTTCAGAACGGAGTGTGAGTATTTGACCAGTCATCTTGCGTGCTTCAAAATGACTTTATGTGTGAATGAGACCATTGTAGTTTAAGATGTACTTTGTAATCCATGGGTATGTATTTGTGAGTATTTGTTAAATTAAATAAAGAGGTACCGTATAATAATCCAAATTTTCATGTTTAATAAATGCGTTTTTTTTGTTAAATCTAATTAATGGTCCTGTGACTCTGTTCCTCCATGTTTTATAAACAGAAAGGTAAAAGTTTTACAGCGGAATTCTCCGTCGGCAGGATTCTCCTGTCCGCTGGCAGCGCACCCATGCCCGCGGGTTTCCCGACAGTGTGAGGTGGTCACAATGGGAAACCCCATTGGTCAGCTGAGGGAGCAGAGAATCCCGCAGCCAGCGGGTGCGGCCGCACCGGAAAGCACGGAGGCTGGCAGACCGGAGCATCCAGCCCACGGTCCTTTGAGCCAGCGTTCAATTCTGGGTTCTTCCCAGCCAGTTATAGCATTTACTAGGATCACACTGTGATCATTATCTACTTGCCGATAATTGTTATGGTTCATCAATTTGCAGGTACATGTGGGAACCTTTGATTTTCCCTCTGCCAATCTAGTGACCGATGCTGGTAAAATGCAGTTCTACTGCTACTGGTAACCCACACTACCTTAAGGATGCTGTTTTCAGCTGTTGTCTGTGACCGTAGTCTGGCCAACACAGCAGAGTGTTAGTGCCACACTGCATGATGCCAGATATCTCATTGTGAAAGCAAGACTCTTTCTTTACACTGGGCAGTCTTTGCATATACCAATATTATCATGGGCAGCCTTCTGTGACAGGCAGTTAGGTCAGAAGATCAAGGAATTACTTCCCCATTTTGGTTCCCATATCACCTGGCACAGGCACAGTCTTGTAGCCATGTAGTCTCAATCAACGTGTTCATGGTGGTGTTGCCAAATCATTGTGGGGCACACCTAAATGCAGTGGAAGTAATATTCCTTCCATCAGACAAAGGATCAGTGATCCAGCTAATGGAAGCTGGAATTATTTATTTATGTTATGAAACAGCACTATAAGAAATGTTGGTATGTAAAATGCTGTGATGTCATTTGCAGCAGATGTTCTGCACGACATTAATATCAAGTTTCATTGTGTGAGGAGCTGAAAGCAGAATCCTTTGCCAACTTATTCTGGCATGGTGAATTCTTCCCATGAGCAGAGAGAGCAACTTCATCTGATACAGCCAAGAGTCCAGAAAGGGACCAACAGCCATGAACCGCTTTCAGAAAATAAGTTATTTCATGCAACTGTCATGGACATGAGCTGTGAGTCCACTGTCATCATCAACAACTTGCATATAGAGCACCTTTAGCGTAGAAAGACATTCCAAGGTGCTTTACAGGAGCATAATTAGCCCAAAATTGAAACCAAACAAAAGGTGGTATTAGACAGGTGACTAAATAATTGGTCAAAGGGGTAGGTTTTAAGGAGCGTTTTAAAGGTGAAGTAGCAAGGTATAGGGAGGGAACCCCACAGCTCAGGACCTGCACAGCTGAAAGCATGATCACCAACTGTGGGACCAGGGAAGTGGCGGAATCACAGTTACCCTATCCTTGATTCTAGACTCCAACAATTTCCCCACCACAGATGTTAGGCTAACTGGTCAGTAATTCCTGGTTAAAAAGTGGAGTCACACGAGCAATTTTCCAATTCAGAGGGATGACTCCTGAATCTAGGAAAGTCGGAAAGATTACAGTTAGGGCATCTGCAATGTGCTCCACTACTTCCTTAACAACCTCAGATGGAAACCATCAGATCCTGGGGATTTGTCACTCTTTAGTTCCATTAACTTACTCATTATTGAAGTTTTACTTACATTCATTTTATTAAGTCCCTGTCCCCAATTCACGATTATTCTTCTTGGGACTTGGGGCGAGCTATCCTCCTTTTCATAGAATTTACAATGGAGAAAGAAGCCATTTGGCCCATCAAACCTACACCGGCCCTTGGAAAGAGCACCCTACTTAAGCCCACGCCTCCACCCCACCCCCGTAGCCCAGTAACCCCACCTAACCTTTTGGACACAAAGGGGCAATTTAGCATGGCCAATCCACCTAACCTGCACATGTTTGGACTGTAGGAGGAAACCAGAGGACCCCGAGGAAACCCACAGGGAGAAAGTGCAAACTCCACACAGTCACCTAAGGCCGGAATTGAACCTGGGTCCCTGGAGCTGTACTGACGGGGCCGCGTGGCCTGTTTGCGGGGATTCTCCGGCCCTGCGCAGGGCTGGGCGAATCCCGCCCAGCATGTCTGCAATGCGGGGATTGCCTTGAGAAGAGGTCTGTGAAATAAACCTGTGGTGGATAATGTTGGCAAACAACCATCTGCATCTAATTGCAAGTACGCCAGCTGCCAGGTTTGAACCTGCACGCTATATTTGATCAGTTCTATGGTGATCCATTGGCACCGAGCCATCCTTTCAAATAAGCATCACCGTCACAGCTCAAACATATCGCGAAGGGGATCGTTTAGAAACTGCACTTCAATACTTGTGCACGACAAATGTGTTTTCCCAGGTTAAGAGGGAATGCTGGTGGCTGCAGTTGCGGCAAGTTCTAAAATGTTGGTAGGATTCCAGGCGATCGAATTACATTTCCCTATTCTAGCTGGCCCCAGTTAGCTCCCCACCGGTACAGGTGAGACGCTGCAGTCAGTCACCCTCCGCTCTGCAGCGCGCGCGCCAGCTTCTCCTGTTTTTGCTGCAAACAGAAGCGCATCACCTGCCTCCCTCAGGTGAGCTTCCCAGCCATGCGCCCAACAAAGGTTTCCCGCGTGTTTTCTCCAAAAGGAGAAGAAGAAAAAAAGAGGAATGCCATCTGCTCTCGTTGCGACGCGGGCAAGAGTAGCTTTCAAAAGTGTGGAGTTTGCCTGTCCCGTCCAGACCACCACAGACAGCGTTAATAACAAGTCTTTGTTCCCCAAACATGGCGCCAAACACAGTGTTCAGCACACCACGCTGAATCTCCAAAACAATAACAATGGGATAGCTTCCACCACCAGCAGCAGCAGCTTACCCAGACAAACAGGAAAACAAACCTCCGCGGTTTCCCAAAGTATCCACATTACATGAAAATGTAGGAATATTTCACTGCTGGTGTAATTATAAACAACTGCATTTTATGATAATAAATTGCGCGCACACACACACGTAAAACAAGTACATGCAATTTCTCCAGTTTTTTGTAAAGCTAATTTCTCACCGACCTGGCTTGCATTTCTTCAAATGAGCAGTTTGCAACCATCTCTATCCATTTAACGCGTGTGCATATAGGGGCTTTTATGTTTAAAAGCGTCTGGCGGGAAGCAAGTCGAACTCCTCTTCCAGTTTGGGTAATTGGAACGGCAGTGAGGGAGCGAGAGAGAGAAAAGTGTGTGTGTGTGTGTGTGTGTGGGGGGGGGGGGGGGGGGGGGGTGGACAGAGGAAACGTAGCTATTCAATAGGCAGGAAGCAGGATCATGAAAGCAGAGTATAAACACAGCCAGTGCCTTATTGTGAATATAAGGGAATGGAGAAGGAATACTGTTCTATGAGAATGAAAATTGTGAGCGCGATGTGTCTCTGGTACAGAAATGTGTCATTCTTGCGTGTAAGTCGTATTCTGTGCAGTCACCATGATCCAGCTGGTGGAAACATACATAAACTGCCTTCATAAACTGCCTTAAGACAGATAATGTTGTCAATAGTTAGCAGGGCAGGCAGCATCTGTCCAGACGGAGTTTGGTAACGAATACCTTTCATCGGAACTTTTTTTTTAAACGGAGGGATGAGGAACAGTGTACTCTGCCGAAAGAAACGTCTGGGAATTTTGAAACTGGATCAGTCTTTTTCCACAGAGTTTTCCACAAAGAATGGGCGGGATTCTCCCATGCCGCGCCATTTGGGAGAATCGGCGTTTGCGCCAGATTTTCACGCGACACCAGTCCAACGCCATTCCGCCATTTTCCCCAACCGGCGAGAATGGCATCATCGAGGTCGGCGCTGCGCCTCCCGGAGAATCGCCCGAGGTGCTAAGCCTTGCGATTCTCCCGGCCTCCCGCTATTCAGCGGCCCGGATGGGCTGAAGTCCCGATGGCATGACCCCAGGTCACGCCGTCACGGTTCACCCTTGCAAAATAAATTTGTCAGCCAGTCGTGCTGGCTGATGATGCGGAGTGAGGAGGTGAGCGGCTGACGTTATCAGAGGCAGCACATTGTGGCGCCCATGGCCGGTGCTGGCGGGGGTGGGGGGGAAGGGCTTTGGGGAAGGGTGCTGCCATGCTCGGGGAGGGGGGGATAGGAGGGGGGAGAAGGAGGATGGGGAGAAGGAGCGGGGAGGAGGAGGAGGGAGGGGAGTAGGAAGGGAGAAGGAGGAGCAGGGGAGGAGATGGGGAGAGAGGGGGAGGGGAGGAGGTAGAGGGGAGGGGGAGGAGAGGGGGGGAGGGTGCAGTCATGTTCCGGGGAGGGGTTGGGGGAGGTTTTCCGTGGGAGTGACATGCCTGCCATGGCAGGACGGTGGCAAAGCCATACCTGCAAATTGAGGTCATGCTGATGGGCAGAGGCCCTGGCACCACCATCCCGTGCGGTCACACACCTTGATCTTGGGTGCACCCCCCCCCCCCCCACACACACACACAGGGGTGCTGCAACACCCAGCTGACGAAGACCGTCTCTGGGAAGGGTCAAGGCGACACGCATGCCAGCCCCCATGAGGGCATGGCCAGCTCACAGTGGTGCAATGAGGAGGGACGGGCAAAATTGGGTGGTGGACGGATACTGCGGGCAGAGGTTAGGTTGCCTGCATGTGTGTAGCAACACCAGCCAACCATTGGTATCCCATGGCACCTGGCTGTCGATGTGTCAGTACACCATTATTAAACATGTTGTATCCCAACCCCCCCCCAACAGATCAGAATGTTTGGGCACCAGCCAGCGATATTTGCTGCCGTGGCAGGAGCCGCTGCCCTGCAGTGTCGACGCAGGCGGCTCAGAGCACCTCCGGCAGTGGCGGCTGCAGCAGAGGGACTGGCTGCAGAGGGACCTGTGCCACCCGCTCAGGCTGCAGGCCCGCCCGTCCGACAGGTGCAGGAGGAGGCAGAGAGGTTTGATGATCGTTGGGGATGCACAGGACGACGATACCGACTTTGATGGGGTGCAGGGGGAGGAAGAGGAGCAGGTGGTGGTGCCAAGACAGCGGAGGCACCCCATGAGGTCTTGACTGTACCGTCACTGCATGTCCTTCGACAGGGCATGCAGGAGGAGACTCCGAATGAGTAGGGAGACCGTCGCACATATATACCACCTCATGGCACACCTGGCACCACGTGGAACAGGGGAGGACACCCTATGCCTGTGGCCGTCAAGGTGACGGTTGCCCTCAAATTCTACGCAACGGGGTCATTCCATGCGCCGAGCGGGGACCTGTCCGGTATCTCCCAGGCATCGGTGCATCCGAGCAGTCACCGACACCCTATATGCCATCGCCGACCGGTACATCCGGTTTCCAGAGGACCGCACACACCAGGATGCCCGGGCAGCAGGATTCACCTCTGTGGCCAGGATACCAATGGTCCAGGCGGTGATTGATGGGGTGCACATCGCCATGCATCCACCATTGGATAACAGGGATGTGTTCATGAACAGAAAGGGGACCTACTCCATGAACATTCAGGTGGTCTGCGACCACCGCATGAAGATCATGCACATGTGCGCCCAGTACCCCGGCAGTGTGCATGATACCTTTATACTGGCGCAATCCTTCATCCCCGCCATGTTCGAGGGACACCCCCCAACCCTCCCACCCGGCTGAGGGGCTGGTTGCTGGGCGACAGGGTTTACCCGTTGCGCTCGTGGCTGATGACGCCTATATGGAGGCCACAGACCAACGCGGAGACCCGCTACAATGAGGCCCATGCAGCAACCAGGGGTGTTGTCGAGAGGTGCTTTAGCCTCTTGCCTGGAGCACTCTGGAGGGGCCCTCCAGTACCATTCAGAGAGTCTCGGCTGCATAGTTATTGTCTGCTGTGTCCTGCACAACATTGCCCAGCAGAGGGGTGATGTCTTGGAGGAGGAGGCACAGGGGGAGCCCGATGAGGGCGACGCATCTGTACATGAGGAGGATGGGGATGGGGAGGGGGGGGGGGGGGGGCACAGATGCGACATGGGGGCTGGATATGGCCAGAGGCTGCATGACGCCACCGGCATGGTGAGCGAGCACGCGAGGCGTTGATCACCGCATGTTTCACCAGCTAATCGGAGGGCATCGCTGAGCAAGGCACTTGCACCACCATTCCACACAAACGCACCACAGTTGGGGCCTGTGCGCGGATTGCGCACATAAAATTACGCTGCGCCGCATCATCTGGGCATCGTGCAATGACGGCGCCACTCTGGCACCACGCCCACCACGTTTCTCGCGGCCCCGCTGCTGGCCTCTTTTCGGGGCCTGAATCTATGCTTCCGGCGGCCCGTTAGTTCCGTCGTGAAATGCGACAGTGTTCACAACGGCGCAAACACTCCGACTCGCGATCGGAGAATCCCGCCCAATATATTTAAATGTGATACTTAAAAGCACAATTATGTTTATGATCTACCTACATTTTTGTTAAACGGGAGCAGTCAAAATGGCTATTTGCTTTGAAAGGAGGGGGTTATCGTAAACGCCCGTCACACAAAATGAGGATGGGGTGCCCTGAATAGAGAGAGGCTTCTATCGTTGCTTCGCAGAGCACAGGTCATCGTCTCCGGTGGCCGCCCCAAACACTGCAATACACAGGTGACCTACTAAAATACAAAGTGGGACCGAACAGTAAGTCCCAAACATCTTGGAAGAATCCTAGACTGTAACCGGTTCTTTGAAAACCAGCTTCCTGGTTTTAGTGCCAAATGTTTTATTGTTAGAAAATATCCAAAACACTGCATCAACTTGTCATCTCACCATCCCAAATTCTTGAACCTATAAATTCTAAAACAAGGGTGTAACTTGAAAACGACGAGGAACTAACTGATGCTCAGAAACTGGAAATAAAGCCAACATTGTCCAATTCGGGAATAAAACGATTTTTCCTGGTGTTTTGCAGCCTCAGGTTTGCACTGTAACAGAGGGCTGGTAACATCTCAGACTGAAGAGGGAAAGTCATGGCCAATATTTCAGTGGCTCCTCTAAATTCTCACTCGAACAATAGTTTTTGATATATATTTTTTAGCTTTCCACATTTTGCACAAAGAAAGATGATTGTGGTTGGTGGAAATCAATCATCTCACTCTCAGGACATGATTGCAGGAGTTTCTCAGAGGAGTCCTATGTCCAGCTGTTATATATGTGGTAGTTGTGCGCAATGTCTCTTTAAGAATGGAGTCATGTTACATACGTGAAGTCATCTGCTACTTGGTGGGCTTTTGCCTCGTCTGGTGCCAAACCTTGTACAGTGAAGACCTGTTCAATAAACCTCTGTTGATCTTGCATTAAACCCATGAGCTGTGACAATCTGTTTTGCACTATTAGTCTAAAGTTACAGTTTACAAAAGGAAAACTGGCGATGAGGAATGGATGAAGAACAAGAACAGCCAATGTAAAAATTATGGCAAAACTGGCCACACAAGAGCTTGCTGGAGTAAAATAACATCTGCAGAGAAGAATGCTCAAAGGAAGACGCAGAACTCATTCCGTGAACAATAAAATCCCCACAGTGCAGAAGAAGACCATTTTGGCCCATCGAGTCTGCACCGACCCTCCAAAAGAGCACCCTATCTCGCCCAATCTCCCGCCCTACTCCCGTAACCCCACCTAACGTTTTTGGACACTAAGGGGCAATTTAGTATGGCCAATCCACCTAACTTGCATATCTTTCGACATCATTCAAAGGAAGAAACAAAATGAATTCAACTGGGAAAATTCACAATGAGGAGGAAAAGAAGAAGAACAACAATTAAACTAATGCAATTCATTCTGATGAAAAATTGAAGTTGAACGTGATCTCAGTCCAGGGTGAGTTACACAAATTTCTGGCTAGTGCCAAAACTGAATGAACAACCCATTAAAATAGAGGTCGATGCGGGAGCTGCTGTCTCCCTATTTCCCGAGACCGTCTATGAATAGAAACTTAATCACCTGCCCTTGAAGCCAGCAGATCTGTGTTGAGGACCTATATGGAAGAGATCGTGCCACTGAGAGGTCACATCACAGTCAAAATTGGCCGGTGGATAAGTCGCAGAGCTACCACTCCATGTGGTGCAATGAAGATTTCCAGTTCTCTTTGGCTGCTCTTGGCTGGAAAGGATTAAACTGAACTGGAGCGCTGTCAACAGCTTAGTTAATTCAAAGTTGAGTTTACAGAAAGGAATTTAAAAATACAGCAGTGTTTTTGAAGACACACTGGGGTCCATGAAAGGAGAACAGATGTCCTTGAAGATTAATGAAAATAGCCAGCCGAAATGCTCAAGGCTAGAGCAGTATCCTATCCAATATGTCCAAAGGTAGAATCTGAACGACTGAAACGTGTACAAACAGAAGTCTTAGAACTAGTGACTGGGCAACCCCAGTTATAGCAGTCATGAAGCAGGATGGTACATACCATATCTGTGGAGATTTCAAGACAGAGATTTTCAATCTAGTTCTGTGCGTGGATCAATATCCGCTACCACTGATGGAAGATCTGTTTGCAGGCCTAGCAGGAGGATGGTTTAGCTCACTCGGCTAAATCGCTGGCTTTTAAAGCAGGCCAGCAGCACGGTTCGATTCCCGTACCAGCCTCCCCGGACAGGCGCCGGAATGTGGCGACTAGGGGCTTTTCACAGTAACTTCATTGAAGCCTACTCGTGACAATAAGCAATTTTCATTTCATTTTTCAGGATAGACGTTCAGCAAGATTGGCCTATCGCAGACCTACCTGCAAATGAATGTGGCAGCTGAATCTCAACACCGGCCTACCATCATCACTCACAAAGGCCTATTCCGCTGCAAGAGATTTCCTATTGGAATAACGTCAGCACTAACTTAATTTCAACGCTCAATGGACCAGATCCTTCGTAGCATACAGGGAGTACAGTGTTACCTAGATGATATATTGATAACCAGCACAACACTTAGAAATTACACTGAAATGCATGTGCTTTGTGTCAGGAAAGATAAATATGATTTCATCCAGACATCTATACAATATTATAGAATAGTGCAGCACAGAACAGGCCCTTCGGCCCTCAATGTTGTGCCGAGCAATGATCACCCTACTCAAACCCACGTATCCACCCTATACCCGTAACCCAACAACCCCCCCCTTAACCTTACTTTTTTTTAGGACACTACGGGCAATTAAACATGGCCAATCCACCTAACCCGCACATCTTTGGACTGTGGGAGGAAACCGGAGCACCCGGAGGAAACCCACGCACACACGGGGAGGACGTGCAGACTCCACATAGACAGTGACCCAGCCGGGAATCGAACCTGGGACCCTGGAGCTGTGAAGTATTTATGCTAACCACCATGCTACCATGCTGCCCGTTCAATATCTTGAACATGTAATTGATAGTAAAGGTTTGCATAAAGCACCTAAAGAATGGAAGCTATTATTGATGACCAATGTACGGTCACTCAACTAAGGTCACTCTGAGGGTTACTCAATTACCATGGAAAATTTGTTCAGAATCTGGCAAACCTATTGAAACCTTTACATACTTTGTGCACAAAACAGGCAAGGCAATGGACATCTGAATATGAAAAGCATATCAATCAGCAAAAGAAGCACTGAAGAAGTCAGAAGTATTGGTACATTTCAACCCAAAGTTACCGTTACAACTTGCCTGTGATTTTTTGCTGTACGGTGTTGGAGCAGTGGTGTTACATCTACTACCTCCGTGTGAAGAAAGACCAATAGTTTTTGCATCTCATACAGTAACAAGTGCAGAATCTAACTATGCTCAGTTGGAGAAGGAGGCACTGAATATTGTATTTGGTGTACGGAAATTTCACCAATACCTGTATGGTCATCACTTCACGTTGCTGACGGACCACAGGCCCTTAACAGCTATATTTGGGCCACACAAAGGTATCCCTTCATTGGCAACAAGTAGACGCCAAGGATGGTCATTAATACTATATGCACATTCCTACCAATCCAAAAAGCAATCCAATGTGTGAGATACCCTCAATTACGACACAGGAGAGCTGATTGGTATCGAAGGCTTTAATTACCAGAGAATCAGACAGCTGCCGAGAAGTGTGCTTACAGCACGCTGCCCAGTAAGTATCACCTTATATACAGTTTCCTGGGGGCGGAGCCAGAGGCGGAGTCCCCCAGGGTTCTGTGGTGAATTATAAACTTCAGTAATTCACACTATTGTACCACATGTATTGAGCCTGTACTCTGTACCGGATTGTGTGTAATCACGTGGCCCTGCCCATAGGGGGAGATGAGGAGTTTGTACTGGGCTCCACCCTTGGCTCCGCCCATGGCTCTGCCCTTGGCTCCTCCCCCAGCCAGAAGTATAAAGATCAGTGCTGTGAGCCTGCTGCCAGTTCATCTCGAGTTCATCCCGTCACAGGCAGGCTCTGTTGTAAGACGATTAAAACCACTGTTCACTTCCAACCACTTGTCAAGTGAATTGATGGTCTCATCAGGTTCCAAGCCCGGTCTTAAAGGGGCCATCGTATTAAAGGCAAGGTACAGTTACAGCAGTTATACCGATACCATTCATCACAATGTGGATGCATTATCATGTTTAACTTTACCAGCTCGTCAAATAACACCTAGTCATGATAATATTTTTTACTGTTCACAGATTGAGAATGTTCCAGTGACTGACTGCAGATCAAGTCCGAAGACAAACCAGAAATGATCCTGTGATGGGGAAGGTACTGGAAATGCTATTAAAGGGCAGGATAACAGGAAAACATACTGAATTAAAACCATACATTTCCAGGAGACTCGAATTAACAGCACAGGGCGGATGTTTAGGGGCTGGTTTAGCTCACTCGGCTAAATCGCTGGCTTTTAAAGCAGACCAAGCAGGCCAGCAGCACGGTTCGATTCCCGTACCAGCCTCCCCGGACAGGCGCCGGAATGTGGCGACTAGGGGCTTTTCACAGTAACTTCATTGAAGCCTGCTCGTGACAATAAGCGATTTTCATTTTCATTTTCATTCATGTCTGTTCTGGGGTTGAGAATAATTATTCCTCAAAATTTGAAACAAAGAGTATTGGGCCCAATTACATGAAGGACATCCAGGTATAATTTGAATGAAACAACTTCTTTTGGTGGCCAGGAATTGATACCCAAATAGGAGAAAAGCAGGACTGTGCCAGTCATGTGCATGGGTAAGGAATGCACCACCGTTGTCCTCATTGCATCCATGAGAGTGGCTAAAAGGCCACATTGACTTTGCTGGTCCATTTGAAGGGCACATATTCATGGTTGTTGTAGATGCACACTCAAAGTGACCTGGGGTGATCCTAATGAAGTCAAACACTGTGGAACAAACCATTGAGAAACTCAAGGTCTTCACAAGATTCGGAAAACCAGAACAGATCGTGAGTGACAATGGGCCACAGTTTATAGCCCAAGAGTTTGAAGACTGCGTAAAGATGCGTAGAGTTCAACATATTATATCAGCACTTTACCACCCACCCATGAATGATTTTGCCAAAAGTTTTGTCCAGTCCTTGAAGCATGCACTGAAAGCTTCGAAGGACCAAGGTTCACTCCATTGCCGTGTGAACAAGTTTTTAGCAACATACCGAAATACGATACATATGACTTACACATATGATTACCAGCTTTGCTATTGATGAAAAGGAAACTGAGGACTACCTCTGATTTACTCTTGCCAGAGGAGACAGCTGACATAATAGAGCAAAGCCAACAGTCACAGATTTTGAGACGAGTAAGCAAGTCGAGGAGACACTTGTTTCAGCAAGGAGAACAAGTGTTAGTGCACAGCTACACCACTAATGAGAGGTTGGCCCCTGCAACAATATTGGCTCAGGCTGGTTCAATCTCCTACATGGTCCAAACGACAGACAAACTCATGTGAAGACGCCATGCGGATCAATTATTGTCAACACGGGTTTCTGCACCAGTGCAGAACTACCTCAAGAGGTAATGTTCTGCGTTCCATCTGCCTGTAACTTCTCGTTCGTGTACAGAAGCAGAGATTACATCAGAAGTACCTGTTACTATTAGTCTTCTCTCAGAAAAAAAGACCATAACGCCTGCTAGGGTGGAGACATCTACTGGAGAACCTGAAAATACACCCAAGGTCGAAAATTGCAAAGTTTCAGAAGTGTGCAGACAATCAGCGAGAAGTAGATGCCCACCTGATCATCGATTTATTGACTGTGTTTTTACAATATAATAATTTGACTTGTGTGTGCATATGTAAAGACTATGTTAAAATAATAGTTGATTGTTTGTTGTGTTAGCCTTAGAAGGGAGAGAGATGTGGGTGATTGTAGTTGTGTGCAATGTCTCTTTAAGAACAGAGCTACATGGGCAGCACGTTGGCACAGTGAGTTAGCACTGCGGCCTCACGGCGCCGAGGTCCCAGGTTCGATCCCGGCTCTGGGCCACTGTCCGTGTGGAGTTTGCACATTCTCCCTGTGTCTGCGTGGGTTTCACCCCCACGTCCCAAAGATGAGCAGGCTAGGTGGCTTGGCCACGCTAAATTGCCCCTTAATTGGAGAAAATGAATTGGGTACTGTAAAAAAAATTTTTTAAAGAACAGAGCTACATGACATATATGACATCATCAGTTACTTGGTAGGATTTTGCCTAGACTAGTACCAAACCTCGTACTGTGAAGACCTGTTGAATACATCTCTGTTGATCTTACATTCAACCCAAGCGCTTCAGCAATCTATTTCTTTTGTACTGTTAGTCTAAAGGTACAACACAAACCATCTTCAGCTGTTTCACTAATGACCTTGCCACCATTATAAGGTAAGAAGTAGGGATGTTCTTTCTTGACTGCACAATGTTCAGCACCATTTGTGACTCCTCAGACACTGAAGCAGCCCAGGTCCATATGCAGCAAGACCTTGTATAATATTCAGACTTGGGTTGATAAGTGGCAGATAACATTGGAGCCACACAAGTGCCTGGCCCTGCCCATCTCCAACAAGAGAGAATCCAATGACCTTCCATTGATAATCAATGGAATTACCAACAACAGATTTCCCACTATCAACATCCTGGGGGTTACCATTGACCAGAAACTAACTGGACCAGCCGTACAAATACCATGGCTACAAGAGCAGATCAGTGGCTTGAAATTCTGAAGAGAGCAACCCACCTCCGGACTCCCCAAAGCCTGTCTGCCATCTAAAAGGCACAAGTCAGGAGTGCAACAAAATACTCTCCACTATCCACAGTTCAGCTCCAACAACACTCAAGAAGTTCAACACCATCCAGGACAAAGCAGCTATCCACCACCGATAACGTTCACACCCTGCATCACCGATGCACAATGACAGCAGTGTGGGTGCATTGCAGCAACTCACCAGGGCGCCTTTGACTTTGTTTTTGGTGTTGGAGCCTGCTGTGAATTTGCAGTAGTCACTGATCATGATGGTGGATGTCTGTCCACAGGAAATGTCACTACTTCCCTTTGTAGTTGGCTAGTGTCTGATGTATGTGAAAATCAATGTTAAGTGCCTTCATGCCACGCTTACAAGCAACCTTGAAGTGGAGTTTTGTGAATTCTCCTGGTCTTCTGGCTCCATCTACCTTGCCATACAGAATGTCCTTGGGAAGTGTCTGCCTTTCAGGTGTGTTCTGCTGCTGAGGCTCGCTGGAGCACACTTTTGACTTCAGGTAGACTTGCAAACTCATTGTGGTCTGCCAAACCTGGGCATTCAAGTGATCGATATTTAATCCAATCTCATGCTGGATCCTCCCTGCATTTGTTGCTGATAGGCGCACTAACCAGCCTGTGATTGGACGAGCAGCAAAAAGTTTGAAAGTAAACATTGAAGGTACGTTTTAGGTCGCAGAGCACGAGGGAGCCAGAGCAGCGGTGTGGGGTCCAGTTGAGGTGGCTGGCACAGAGGTGCGGGGCCCAGGTGAGGTCACTGGCACAGCAGTGCGGGGCCCAGGCGATGCAGCTGGAGCAACAGTGTGAGGCCCAGGTGTGGTGGCTGGAGCAGCAGTGTGGGGCCCAGGTGAGGTGGCTGGAGCAGCAGTCTGGGGCCCAGGTGTGGTGGCTGGTGCAGCAGTGTGGGGCCCAGGTGAGGTGGCTGGAGTAGCAGTGTGAGGCCCAGGTGTGGTGGCTGGTGCAGCAGTGTGGGGCCCAGGTGAGGTGGCTGGAGTAGCAGTGTGAGGCCCAGGTGTGGTGGCTGGTGCAGCAGTGTGGGGCCCAGGTGAGGTGGCTGGAGCAGCAGTGTGGGGCCCAGGTGAGGTGGCTGGAGCAACAGTGTGGGGCCCAGGTGAGGTCACTGGCACAGCAGTGCGGGGCCCAGGCGATGCAGCTGGTGCAGCAGTGTGGGGCCCAGGTGAGGTGGCTGGAGCAGCAGTCTGGGGCCCAGGTGTGGTGGCTGGTGCAGCAGTGTGGGGCCCAGGTGAGGTGGCTGGAGCAGCAGTCTGGGGCCCAGGTGTGGTGGCTGGTGCAGCAGTGTGGGGCCCAGGTGAGGTGGCTGGAGCAGCAGTCTGGGGCCCAGGTGAGGTGACTGGAGGAGTAGTCTGGGGCCCAGGTGAAGCAGCCAGAGCAGCATTTCAGGGCCCAGGTGAAGCAGCCAGAGCAGCAGTGCAGGGCCCAGGTGAAGCAGCCAGAGCAGCAGTGCAGGGCCCAGGTGAAGCAGCCAGAGCAGCAGTGTGGGGCTCAGGTGAAGCAGCCAGAGCAGCAGTGCAAGGCCCAGGTGAAGCAGCCAGAGCAGCAGTGTGGGGCCCAGGTGTGGTGGCTGGAGCAGCAGTGTGGGGCCCAGGTGAAGCAGCCAGAGCAGCAGTACAGGGCCCAGGTGAAGCAGCCAGAGCAGCAGTGCAGGGCCCAGGTGAAGCAGCCAGAGCAGCAGTGCAGGGCCCAGGTGTGGTGGCTGGAGCAGCAGTGTGGGGCCCAGGTGAAGCAGCCAGAGCAGCAGTGCGGGGCCCAGGTGAAGCAGCCAGAGCAGCAGTGCAGGGCCCAGGTGAAGCAGCCAGAGCAGCAGTGCAGGGCCCAGGTGAAGCAGCCAGAGCAGCAGTGTGGGGCTCAGGTGAGGTGGCTGGAGCAATGGTGCATGGCCCTGGTGATGCAACCAGAATGGCAGTGTGTGATCCGGGCGCGGCAGCTGGAGCAGCGGTGTGGGGCCCAGGTGTGGTGGCTGGAGAGGCAGTGTGGGGCCCAGGTGAGGTGGCTGGAGCAGGCTTAGTTGTAAGTCTATTAAAGCCACAGTTTACTTCATATCGTGTCTCGAGTGAATTGATGGTCACATCAATTCTGCCCACTCAAAAATAGTGTAATCGCTGAGTATGCCGCATACTGTTGGGATGGCCTCAGGACATCACCCAAGGCCCTCCCACGATGCTCCGCCGCCAATGGGCCGACTTCCCGATGGCGCCACCCGCGTGTCCTCTCAGTTTTCGGGGGCCTCGCGTTGCGGCTGCGGACTGTGTCCAGCGCCGCCGCAGTCGGGGGGGGTGGGGGGAGAGCCTTTCCGCTGGCAGGGTGGGATTCGGCGGAGCTGGGGGATGGTGGGGGGTGGTCCAGGGGTGGCGAGGGGGGGGTTACAGGGGGGCACTCTCTGGCAGGCCAGGTCCATGCGTGGCCGGCACCATGTTGTACGGTGCGCCCGCTGCATGTCGCCGCTGTGCCACGCACCCGGCCATTCTCCATCCGTATCTACAGGAGGGACTTTACGTGGCGCAGCTGCTAGCCCCCCCCCCACTGGGTGGAGCATCGGTGCGGGGATGATCCCGGCGTTTTGGTCTTAACACCTGACGCTTCCTCTGGACATAGCAGCAGAATCGGAGAATCCAGCCCATTGTCTTTGTTTCAGTTCTCTACCACAACAATTCAGTTAGTCCTAACTCCTCAACTTTTTCCCTGTATCCCAGCAAAAATAATTCTCTTCAGATAATTATCCAGGTCCCTTTTTACAGCTGCATTTCATCTGTCTCCACCATATGCTCAGGTCATGCATTCCAGATCCAGAACACTTGTTGCCGAAAGAGGTTTTCTATTTATGTCGCCTCTGGTTCTCCTTGTTAATCACCTTCGAGTTCTGGACCTTCTGCCGATGGGGACAGTTTTTCCCCATTTATGCTCATGATTTTGAAGATGTCGAACAAATCTCCTCTCAACCTTCTCTCCTCCAAGGAACACAGTTCCTGCTTCGTCAATCTATTCACATAACTGAAGTCTCTCAACCTCGGAAACATTCTTGTGAATATTTTCTGCAACCTTTCTAAAACCTTCATACCCTTCGTGTTGAGACTGAACCAGTGTCTTCTGAAGATTTGTAACTTATTCACTTTTGTAGTCTGTGCCCCTAGGTATAAAATGCAGCATAATTTATTAATTTCTTTCTCAACCTGTTCTGCCCCCTTCAATGATTTATGCACATATGAACCCAGGTGCCTCTGCACCTGCATTTGCTGGAGAATTGTGCCCTTTATTTAATGTCACCTTTCCTTGTTCTTCTGACCAAAATGTATCACTTCTCACTTCTCTGCATTAAATGTCACCTGTCACGTGTCTGCCATTCCACCAGCCTGCTGATATCCTCTTGAAGTATATTACTATCCTCCTCACATTTCACAATACTTCCAACCTTGCACCATTCCCAAATTTTGAAATTGTGCCCTGCATACCCACGTCTCGGTCATAAATATAAATCAAGAAAAGCAGTGATCCCTCCATAAGCCATCGTCCATTCGGAAGTCAGTAGAGTTTTCTATAATTGTGGGGCGGGGTTCTCTGTCCCGCCGCACTGTGGCGTGCCCCCGGGATTCTCCGTCTCTCCAGCCAGCCAATGGGGTCTCCCATTGTGGGCAGCCCCACGATGTTGGGAAATCTCCGGGCTGCCGGCCCAACGGGAATCCTGACAGCGGAGAATCCAGCCCTATGTTTTTTAACGGAATTGAATTAAATAATTAAACCGTTACATAATGAATTTCGAGCTATGCTAAACACTAATAATTCAAAATAGCACCCGTTTCAAAATGAAATGCCTACTGGCACTAACATTTTTCACTTAAAAAGCATAGTTTTCGGCAGCACGGTGGCACAGTGGTTAGCATTGCTGCCTACGGTGCTGAGGTCCCAGGTTCGAATCCCGGCCCTGGGTCACTGTCCGTGTGGAGTTTGCACATTCTCCCCGTATCTGGGTGGGTTTCGCCCCCACAACCCAAAGATGTGCAGGTTAGGTGAATTGGCCACGCTAAATTGCCCCTTAATTGGAAAAGATAATTGGGTACACTAAAGTTTTTAAAAAAGCACAGTTTTACTTACGTTTGGGGACTAAAATTATTAATACATCAGAGAACAACATAGTAGTAGAATTAGAAATTATATGGCCAACACATTTTCTTAGAGTTCCTGCACCTTAAAATTCCCCACTACAAAATGCTGCCTTCCATCCTACGACCACATCCATGACAGCAAATCCAGTTTTGCTCGATCAGTCTTAGCACTCGGGAGATTTGCCTTTGAGATGATTGTTGCATTTGTGATTTGGGCCTTCCATAAGATCATGAGGAAGCATAACGCAAATTGAAAATAACAATTGTTCAATTTGGGAACATCAGAAATCGGGGCACAAGTGGGCCATTTTGTCCCTCGAGCCACTCTGCCATTCAATAACATCATGGCTGGTCTGGCTGTTGCCTTAACACCACTTTCCTGCTTTTTTCCCATTATCCTTGATTCCTTTGTACATCAAAAATTTGTCGAACTTATCTTCAGTATATTCAATGACCCAGCCCCGATTGTGCACGAGGGTGGTGATGCAACCATCAATTCACTCTGAGACACGAGTTGGAGTAAACTGTGGATTTAATCGGCTTGCAACTGAGCCTGCCTGCGACTGTACGATACTGAGGGTGGTCTCGCAGGACCGCAGCACTTATACACCCTAAAGGGGGCGGAGCCTAGGGCGGAGCCCTGTACATGCTCCTCATCTCCCCCCTGTGGGCAGAGCCGCACAGTGGCTCACAGATGGGGCCCACAGGGACAACAGTAAGGTACAGTGTGAATTACCAGTTACACAGGTGGTGAATTCCAGAGACGTAATCCACTGAGAGAATAGCTTCCTCCTCATCTCTGTCTTAAATGTCTTTGAAACTGTGCCCAGGAGTCCTCTCAGCTTCCACCCTGCCAAATTCATGGGCTGTGACATCGCGGGGAAAGGATGGAGATTCAGCTCCGACGCCAAAATTGGTTTTGATGCCGGTTTTTTTTTTTAAATTTAGAATATCCAATTCATTTTTTCCAATTAAGGGGCAATTTAACGTGGTCAATCCACCTACCCTGCACATCTTTGGGTTGTGGGGGTGAAACCCACGCAGACACGGGAAGAATGTGCAAACTCCACACGGACAGTGACCCAGGGCCGGGATTCGAACCCGGGTCCCCAGTGCCGTAGGCAGCAATGCTAACCACTGTGCCACCGTGCCGCCCCTTGATGCCGGTTTTGAGCTGATTTTGAATTCTCCAACTCGACGAAATCGTGGTGCCCGCCGCGCAGCCTAGAAGTACAGTATGCATCTCATTATCTGCCTTGACGACCGATTCTCCGGGCCCTCAGCAATTCTGCGGCCTGGATGGGCCTATTTCCTGACGGCGTGGTTCTAACCACCTTTCAAAAATCGTGGAGCTGGCGTGTTGGTTGAGGCGGCTGCGAGAGGAGGTAGGGGTTGGCGTGCTGGGTCTGCGGGATCCCGTAACGGACAATGGCCGTGCTGGGCAATATCGTGGCGGATGCAGCGACCCTCCTGGCCTCGCACTGGAGGGCCACTGCAGAGCGGTCCAGGCACCTGAAGCGCATCTTCAGGACCCCAAATCACCTCTAGACAACACCCCTGGTCGCTGAATGGGCATCATTGTACGGGTTCTCTGCATCGGTCTGTGGCCTCCGCATAGGTGTCATCAGCCATTACCGCATCGGGTACCCCTTGTCACCCAGCAACCAGTCCCGCAACTGAGGGAGGGGGGGTGGTGTTGCCCCTCAAAATGTTGGGGATCACAGATTCATGGCCCTACCACTACATCTTTGTGGTTCCCCAGATGGTACAGCAGAAGCGGAGGCGGACTGCTGAGACTCCTGCCCTGCGACTAGGGTTCCCGTTGGCGCTCGTCTCCTGGGGCACTCCGGCCTGGGTGAGCCCGGCTGCTCCTCAGGCATCCCGGCTGGCGTGGTAACACCCTGTTCTGCCCGCTATCCACCAGATGCACCAGGGACAGGAGTCCGGGGGTGGGGGGGGGGGAGTCCGAGTGCTGTAGTGCTCTGGGAACTCCCCTGCAGGAGTCTCCGGCACGGGCCCCAGCACTTCCTCCTCCCTCGGTCTGCCCAATGGCCACAGGCTTCTCCATGGGACGGGGGTGCGAACGGAGCGAACCCCCGAGGCCCCCCGACACCTGGTGCTGCCAATCCTGGATGCCCGTTCTGATATCGGCAAGGGTCGGAAAGTTAGCAGCTATGGAGCGCAGGGAGTGGGCCACCTCCCTCTGGGACTGGCCATTTCCTTGGGCAATGCCACCGATGCTCTCAGCAATGGGATGCTGTGACTGGGCCACATTGAGGAGCATCGCTGCAATGTCCAGGTGGCTCCGGCACATGGTCGCCTGTGAGTGGGCAGGCCTATCCTGGGCCATGGCCCCTGCTTGCACAGAATGCCCCAGGCCTAGCACAACCTGACCCATGTCTGACACCATCCCCCCCATTGCCATTGTGCATGTCACCCATGCGGTTTTGGCACCACCCCCAGATCCTGCACGTGGTTGGAATCCTCCACCTGCTCCTGCAGGTGCTGGAACCCAGCCGTCATCCCCTTCCTCTGGCCCCTGGCTCTCTACCGACACTGTGGGTGGGACTGAATATTGCAGGAGCCCGGGACCCGACTGGGCGGCAGCTGGTTGCTGGGGCCGGGCTGCCCTCCGACCGTCCGGCCTCTTGGCTGCTCCTTCCTCCACCAGCTGTATCGGAATGGCCGCGTGGTGCACACCAGTGAGTGTCGCAGGACCTCCTCAATAATTTGCCCAAACGAGGTGATAGTCTCTGAGATGATAATGGTGTTGGAGACAACTGTGACGGAAAGTCAGTGTCCTCATCCGACCAGAAGTCCGGGGTCCTGTGTCCTGTGTGTCTCTCTCCTGTGAGTCTCTCTCCTGTGAGTCTCTCTCCTGTGTGTCTCTCTCCTGTGAGTCTCTCTCCTGTGTGTCTCTCTCCTGTGTGTCTCTCTCCTGTGAGTCTCTCTCCTGTGTGTCTCTCTCCTGTGTGTCTCTCTCCTGCGTGTCTCTCTCCTGTGAGTCTCTCTCCTGTGTGTCTCTCTCCTGTGTGTCTCTCTCCTGTGTGTTGGTCCCCTGTGAGTCTCTCTCCTGTGTGTCTTTCTCCTGTGTGTCTCTCTCCTGTGTGTCTCTCTCCTGTGAGTCTCTCTCCTGTGTGTCTCTCTCCTGTGAGTCTCTCTCCTGTGTGTCTCTCTCCTGTGTGTCTCTCTCCTGTGAGTCTCTCTCCTGTGTGTCTCTCTCCTGTGAGTCTCTCTCCTGTGTGTCTCTCTCCTGTGTGTCTCTCTCCTGTGTGTCTCTCTCCTGTGTGTTGGTCCCCTGTGTGTCTCTCTCCTGTGTCTCTCTCTCCTGTGAGTCTCTCTCCTGTGTGTCTCTCTCCTGTGTGTTGGTCCCCTGTGTGTCTCTCTCCTGTGTCTCTCTCTCCTGTGTGTCTCTCTCCTGTGTGTCTCTCTCCTGTGTGTCTCTCTCCTGTGTGTTGGTCCCCTGTGTGTCTCTCTCCTGTGTCTCTCTCTCCTGTGAGTCTCTCTCCTGTGAGTCTCTCTCCTGTGAGTCTCTCTCCTGTGTGTCTCTCTCCTGTGTGTCTTTCTCCTGTGTGTCTCTCTCCTGTGAGTCTCTCTCCTGTGAGTCTCTCTCCTGTGTGTCTCTCTCCTGTGTGTCGGTCTCCTGTGTGTTGGTCCCCTGTGTGTCTCTCTCCTGTGTGTCTCTCTCCTGTGTGTCTCTCTCCTGTGTGTCGGTCTCCTGTGTGTTTGTCTCCTGGCTTGTCTCGGCCAGAGGGCTGGTGTTCCGGCCTCTCTCCCCTCGGTGCTTGGATTTCTGGGGGGTGGGGGGTGGGGGGGAGGTGGGGGGGGGGGGGGGGGCACTGGCCCTTGCACTCGCTGGGGGAGGGGGGCCCCGGATGGGCCAGGCCCATCGTCGGCTGGTCCTGTAAGACACAAGACAGCATGTAGGGTTAGACAGCCGGACAGGGGTGAGGCGAGGGGATGTGTGGGAGTGGGCACACATTGGTCATGAGGACCCGCAACTAGGCAGGGGTTCTCACTTTGTGGCGCACCACCGACCTCTGCATCGGCGACCTCCCTGTCCTTCGGCCCGCCGACAATGTCTAGTGCCCTCTGCTCAGGCACGGTGAGGGGACACAGGTCTTGTGGTCCCACTCCGATCTTCTCCCGCTCCCGGCAGTTATGCACAAACTTGGCCTGGAGGGGGATGGGGGGGGAGGGGGGGGGGGGGGGGGGGGGGGGGGGCGGTAAACACAAACTGCAACAGTGTTAGACGGTCCGATGCATGCAGCCCAGGGGTTGGGTCTCTGATGGCATTGGTACACAGGGCACACAGCCATTGCGGCTGGCATGGGTGGGCGCAGCCATATGGGTCAGGGTGGGGGTCCAACATAGGGGGGAAGGGGCGGGTCACGTGTGTGGGGGGTAGGGTGGTTGGTGCCAGGGGCGCAGCGCTGGGTGCTCACCCTGGCCGCCCTGAGGAGGTTGTGCAGTTTTTTCCTGCACTGGTCTGCAGTCCGGGCCACCTCCTTAATGCAGCTGACGGTGCCTGGCACCTCTGTCCAGGCATAGCAAACGATGGTACCTGCTGACCTCCACCCCAGCCCGGGGTACAACACCAGCCTGCTCTCCTTCACAATGTCCAGGAGGGTCTCCAGTTCGTCATCCCGGAATCGTGGTGCCGCTCTCCTTGCGGCCATCTTGCCTGCGAACCTGTGTATGTGAGGGGGGAGAATGATTAAGTGCAGCCGCGGAATCGCGTCAATCACGAAACCGGCGAATCAGCTGCCGGTCCGTTGGGCATTTCACGATCAGCCCATGCTAGCCCCTTTTGAGCGGTTGAATCGCTCCACCTGTGGACCCGATGACGCCATCGTGAAACTTCCGCGTTTTCACGACAGCGTCAACACTGTAGTCTCATTTTCGGAGAATCCAGCTCCACGTTTCAATAAGGTCACCTCTCATTCTCCCAGGTACCACTATAGCCATTCCTGGGTATGTCCTGTCTCACCGACAAGATAGACCCAGCAGAGCTAGCGACACAATGGTATACAGTCAGGAGGGGGTTGCCCTGGGAGTCCTCCATATCGACTCTGGACCCCTTGAAGTCTCAGGCCAAACAAGGGCAAGGAAACCTCCTGCTGATTACCACGTAGCTCCACCATCAGCTGATGAATCAGTACCCCTCCCTGTTGAACACCACTTGGAGGAAGCACTGAGGGTGAGACTATACTCTGGTTGTGGGGACTTCACCAAGAGTGGCTTGGTAGTACCACCATGGACCAAGCTGGCGAGGTAACCAATAATAGCTCAGTGGGCTAGACAGCTGGTTTGAGATGCGGAACAAGGCCAGCAGCACGGGTTCAATTCCCATACCAGCTTACCCGGACAGGCACCGGAATGTGGCGACTAGGGGCTTTTCACAGTAACTTCATACGTGTGACAATAAAAGGTGATTATTATTATACCTTTCAGTGCTGAAAATGCTTTCTGTTTATCAACACCCAGTTAATTCATTCCTTCATCAAATGTAATCCTTTTAAATGTATCTTTTGGTTGTGAATAAATTAATTTATAGTCAATATAATTTCAACTGTAAAGTGCAATGAAGCTATATTTGCAAAATATTGACTGAAATGCGTAATTTAAATGACCGTTTCCAATTCATTTTGAAGAATCTTTTTCATTTTCATGGACTGATTCTTCAATAGAAGCCACCTGGTGTACATGTAGGCAAGATATTTACTTGCCCAATTTTGATTTCATTTTCTTCTTGGACTTTAGGGCCATTTTGCTAATAAGCTCAAAAAGCAAATGCAAGTTAGAAGTCATGTAATTTGGCAGGAAGAGCTCATGTATTATTTATCAGCGTCTGAAGATTGATAATCATTCAGAAATGCTACAATTCCATGAGGCTATGGTGAGGCCACACTGTGAGCAGTTTCCTTCTACCATTTAAAAAGGATAGACAGTAAATACATTGGAGATAATTTTTAAAATAACTAAATTTAGAGTACACAATTCATTTTTTCCAATTAAGGGGCAATTTAGCGTGGCCAGTCTACTTAACCTGCACATCTTTGGGTCGTGGGGGCGAAACCCACGCAGACACGGAGAGAATGTGCAAACTCCACACAGACAGTGACCCAGAGCCAGGATCGAATGTGGGACCTCAGCGTCGTGAGGCAGCAGTGCTAACCACTACGCCACCGTGCTTCCACATTTGAGATAATACGGTGCATGTTTGCTGTGCATTGTTTCTTGGGATGAGAGTGCTGTCTTGGAAAAAGAAACCGAGTAGATTATATCAAGGTAAAAGTAAATTACTGCGGATGCGACATCTCCAACTGCACCTGCAGGCGCTGGATGGTTGCTGACAGCCTCTCGTGTATTCCCTAACTCTGCGTCTGCACCTCCACTATCGATGGGACTGCCCTTTCCAGAATCCCGAAACCCATCTGTACGGCTGTTGGTCCCTGGGGCTGGGTCGCCCTCCGAGCATCCGCCCCCTCGGGGGGGTTCCTACCTCCACCTGATGTACCGCAGCACGTGTGTGGTGTGCACCAGATAGTGCCCCAGAAGCCTCTTCACTAAATGACCAACTGAGGTATGTGTCTCTGGGGTGGTGAAGGTTGTTGGAGACAGGTGAGTCGGTAAGTCAGTGTCGGGACGTCAGTGTCGTCCCCGGATTGGTGCTCCGGTATCTCAGGCTACGGTTCGAGGGCTCATGTCACTGTCCATTGCCTCTTCTGCATTGGTATTGTTTGGGGTTGGGGGTCAGTGGATACCGGAGGAGCCCACCTTGTCACCAGGTGATCCTGCAAGGTATGATGCGTTGGGGTGGTGGGCGGGGAGGGGGAGTGCCGCTGCCGGGGATGGTGGTGTCAGAGGATGGTGTGGGTGGGGGGAGTCGGGCCACATATGCCTTCGTGAACCACAACTCAGGGGGATCTCACTTGCCCGCCCGATGCCGACCTCTGATTTGGCGACTGCCGTCTCTCCGGGCCCAATCAAGGTGCCCGCAGATCCGGCGGCCCCCCCTCTGGTCTTCCCCCTCTCCCTGTGGTTGTGCGCCACCTTCTCCGGGGGGGGGGGGGGGAGACAGAAAGCGCTCAGTGGTAGGTAGTCTGATCCATGCAGCACAGGGGGTGGGCAGCTGATGGCCTTTGTGGCAGGGTGTTGGCATGTGGTGCAGGGTGCGGTGTGCGCACACTGTTGGTGGGTGGGGTGCTGGTGTCTTCCGGGGATGGGGGGGGTGATGTGGGTTACGGGTGTGTAGGACGGGAGTTAGTGTCAGGGGCACAGTGCTGTCTACTCACCGTAGCCACCCTGTGGAGGTTGTGCAGCGTTTTGCGGCATGGCTGCTGGTCCTGGCGATGGGGTCCACGCCGCTCAAGGCTTTTGCCATCTGCGCCCAGGCTTGGTGTACGACAGTGGGTGAGAACCACCTGCCCACCCTGGGGTACAGGCCTTTCGTCCACGGCATCCAGCAGCATCACAAGCTCTATGTCTGCGAAACGGGATGCCACTCTTTGTGCTGCCACCTTGTTGGCTGAAATGAGTGCATGTGTGTGTGTGTGTGTGGTGGTGGGGGGGGGGGGGGGGGGGGGGGGGGTTAGTACAATGTTTATATGCATCTGCAGCTTGTCAGTCTCTCGAGTGGCAATCCCGACGAATTGGATACCGTTTTTCACTGGAACCGCTATATGTAGCGAAAATGGGTAAGTGGTGCTGACGTAGAAGATTAGCCATGTTCACAATGAATGGCAGAACACATTTGATCAAATGGTCTACTCCCATTTCTTATGTCACCATGGAGCAAGTACTTTCAAGGTGGGAAATCAAGTTGACCGATGTTGATAATGAGGCAACAATAGAATTTTTAAAATTATGTTGATGGAAGTAGCTAATGAGACTGAGATCTTGAAATACTCTTGGTGATTGATGGTAATTAGAGGAACTGTGTTTAAAAGTACTGAACTAAACCTTTTGAATTTAGAAGCCACCTCAGATCATGAAAGAGCACCTCTGAAGCTCTTCTGCCAGAGTGACTAATAGGTTAAAATAAATGATTGTTGCAAAACCCTTTCCATGGGCATTGACTGCTGAAAGGCCTTCCCCTTCCTTTCCTAAATGGGTTATTTCTGATTAAATTTGGAGTTATTGAGAGTTAATTCCTAAAAGTTTGAAAAAATGGTGTGGATGCTGTAGTATTAATAGTAACAGTATCAATAATGGTGGACTACATAGAAGATTTTTGCAGATGACCACAGAATTGATTGATTCGAGAAAGAGGCTAAAGGATTAGGATTGTGGAAATTGGAGGGTTGCATGGAATTTCTGCTGCATTTATTATTAAGCATATACTTTATGGTTTGCACGATGTGTTCCATTCAAACTGACTGTAGACAAAGGGCTAAAAGAACTCTGGAGAGAATTTTAACTCCTGATGGCATCCTCCTTTATCTCGTGACCTTGTGTGATGCTGCTGTGGAATGTTGATAGGCAAACTTCTTACTCACTTCTTGCCAATGTTCATTCATCCAGTTTTGAGTGAGAGATCGATTTTCACACCAGTGGTCTCGTCAGCATTTGATTTCCTGATTTATTTATCTTAATGCCAATTCATACGTGGCTTTAGTAGTGGTAGATGCCATCAATCAAGATCTGACTTTATGTTTTAGTTTCCAGTTCCAGATACAGGTCGAGTGTCCTTTACCTGTTAAACCTGTCATAATATACACACAAGTATATGATGGTCCACAGACAGACACTGATTGACACACCGGATGACCAATGAACACACAGGGCACAGCAGCCAATCACCAGACAGGACACGACCACTATAAAGCCAGAGGGCACTAGTTTTCCCTCTCTCTTGGGATGCAGCCTCTGAGACAGCCAGAGCCCGTGAGCAGCAACACGGACATCCACCATGTGGTAGCAGGATAGTCTGGTCAGGTTAGCCTCAGGTCTCCAGTCAACTCAGCATAGTGTCAACCCACAGTTAAAGTATGTTTAACAGTTGATTGTTCAATAAAATAGAGTTGCATTTCTACAAGTGTTGGAAGCCTGTCTCTCTCACTGCTATGGTAAACGCAGTCCTCGCAGACCCAGCATATCCAACACATCAATACCGAAACCAAACACGTCTGAAAACCCGTATGCTTTTGAACCTCAGCGAACCTTTCTGTGACCCAAGCCGACACTACCTGAGCCAACACGAACCTTGCCGACCACACCCCGTGTTTATTGTTTAGTGGTACACCTTACTTTTCTTGCCATTTTATTTACTTTAGATTAAAGCGAGATTAGGTTTCCGCCATTGCAATGTTAGTAGGCCGAGGCAGTATCTGGAAGCTGAAATTATCTGAAGTCCAAAATGAAAACAGCCCCGAGGGTTCTGGATAACACATACCCGACCTGGACTACATCAGTGATCACACAGATTGATCAGGAAAAGACTGCAGCATAAATAGAAAAATTTGTGAATTTAGTGAGTTTGACAATTTGGTGTGGGGGTTTGGAGGGGGTGGGGGGGGGGGGGGGGGGGGTACAGGGGGAGAGGTGATGCTTTTTTGTGTCCAATATTTGTAGGCTTTAAACAATAAGTGTTTAATTTTTTTGTTCATTGTTCAATTAATTGTGCAGGCTATTGCGTATAAATTTTTGTTTTGATTTGCAAGTTACAAGAAGGTATTAAACAATCTAGCCTCGGGGACTTCCGGTGGCGGCCATGGAGATCGCACACAGGGCAGCTCCGACATGAAGGCGTTGGTTTGGGCACTTTATACCCGTTACTGGGGTAGCTGCAGCAGGAAAGTGGTGCGAAAGGTGTAAGAGATTTGAGATCGTGGGTAGCTTTAGGTTCGGTCCGAAGTTTGCGGCGTGGGTGCATTTGTTATATGCATGGCAAGTGTATGGACAAATGGGATGAGTTCACAGAGCTTTAGACTGCACATGGGAACGAGGCAGTGGTGTCCGTTGTCCCCGGTGTCGTTCACACTGGCGAAAGAGCCTTTGGCGATGGCCCTTAGGAGGTCTGTGCAGTGGCAGGGAATTGTGGGGAAGGAGCAGGGAGCGCCTGGTGTCGTTGTATGCGGACGACTTGCTGTTGTTTGTGTTGGATCCATTGGGTGGGATCTTGGGAATATTGGAGAGGTTTGGGGGCTCCTCTGTGGTTAAATGTCGGGAAGAGTGAGGTGTTTCGGTGAATGCGGCGGGGCAGCAGGCCAACTTGGGGGTGTTGCCATTCAAGGTGGCTGGTGCGAGGTTCAGGCATTTAGGGATTCCGGTAACGAGGAATTGGGCTATGATGCACAGGTGGAATTTGACAACGTTGGTGGAGGAGATTAGGGGGGTTTTAAGAGATGGGATACGTTACATCTGATACTGGCAGGGAGGGTGCGTGGTAAAGGTAAATGTGCTGCCAATGTTCTTGTGGTGATATGATCTGCATACTCGTCTGCCATTGGGCCAGAACGTCGGCTTACCATTGGCCCTGGTCGGTCATGTGCCTCTCGACCGATTGACTGAGAGGCTGAGTTAACCACGCCTCTATTAACGAGTTATAAATGGTCAGACGCCTGACGATCATCCTTTCCATTGTAGACGATCGCAGAGCTGTGTTCTAGTCAATTAAAGCCAGACTTGGGCATCACGGTGGCACTGTGGTTAGCATTGCTGCCTACGGCGCTGAGGACCCGGGTTCGAATCCCGGCCCTGGGTCACTGTCCGTGTGGAGTTTGCACATTCTCCCCGTGTCTGCGTGGGTTTCACCCCCACAACCCAAAGACACAACCCAACTCGCACCTACAACCCAACTTAGGGGCCTCACGGTAGCATGGTGGTTAGCATCAATGCTTCACAGCTCCAGGGTCCCAGGTTCGATTCCCGGCTGGGTCACTGTCTGTGTGGAGTCTGCACGTCCTCCCCGTGTGTGCGTGGGTTTCCTCCGGGTGCTCCGGTTTCCTCCCACAGTCCAAAGATGTGCGGGTTAGGTGGATTGGCCATGCTAAATTGCCCGTAGTGTAAGGTTAATGGGGGGATTGTTGGGTTACGGGTATGCGGGTTACGTGGGTTTAAGTGGGGTGATCATGGCTCGGCACAACATTGAGGGCCGAAGGGCCTGTTCTGTGCTGTACTGTTCTATGTTCTATGTTCTATGTGCAGGATAGGTAGATTGAACACTCTAAATTGCCCCTTAATTGGAAAAAATAATTGGGTACTCTAAATTAAAAAAAAAATTAAAGCCAGACTTTGGTAAATCACTCGCCTCGCGTACAATTGATGGTACATCAATTTAATTGACTACGACTTTGAAGATGGAGTTCCGCATCAAGACCGAATGCCTCCGCATCAGCCCGCAAACTCCGAACTCAGCAGAACTTTTCCAACTCTGGTTGACTTGCCTCGAAGGGTTCCTAGCATCTACAACTACCCCCCCCCCCCCCCCCCCCCACCGGGGCACAGAAGCTGCACGTCCTCCACTCCAGTGTGGGTATCGACGCTTACGCAATAATCAAAGAGGAAACGGATTATGATGACACTATACAAAAGATAAAAGGACAATTCATAAAACCGGTCAACAGGGTATTCGCTCGACATCTGCTGGCCACCAGAAAGCAGGTCCCCGGTGAGTTTCTAAGCCAATACGCCCGGGCCCTCTATGCCCTGGGGAGGAGTTGCTCCTGCGTAGCGGTCTCGGCTACAGAGCACATGGAGCTACTCATCAGAGACGCTTACGTGGCTGGGATGCTGTCTCCTGTGATCCGCCAGCGGATGCTGGAAAGAGACAAACTCAGTTTAACGGAGACGCTGACTCTCTCCGCCTCTCTGGAGGTCGCAGATCAAAGCGCTCGCACCTACGACCCTGGCCAGGCCTCCTGGCACGCTTCCCACCCGCCACCCGCCGCTCCCGACCTCCCTCAGGCTTGTGCCGCGGGACGCCCCGATAAATCCGCGGGGCCCCGCTGCTACTTTTGCGGGTACGCAAAACACCCTCGTTCGCGCTGCCCAGCCCGCTCCGCCCTCTGTAAGAGCTGCGGGAAGAAGGGCCACTACTCCACGGTCTGCCAGGCCAAAACGCTGTCTGCAGCTCTGGAAGCTGCACAGCACTCTCCCCCCCTCCCCCAGGCCTCTGTGAACAGCCTGTGTGCCTCTCTCTCTCCCCCAGGGCCGCCCCAGCTGCTCCCGACTCGCGCCCCGCCGGCCGACAAGCGCACCTCCCCGGCCCCTCCAGGTCTCTGCCGGCCCACCGCGCACGTTTCTCCCCCCCCCGCCCCCGGGCCCCGGCGTCCGACCGGCTCGCCTCTCCGGGCCCTCCCGGTCCCTACATACCCGCCGCGCATACCACTCCCCCCCGCCCCCGGGCCCCGGCGCCCGACCGGCTCGCCTCTCCGGGCCCTCCCGGTCTCTGCCTGCCCGCCACGCATACCTCTCCCCCCCGCCCCCGGGCCCCGGCGCCCGACCGGCTCGCCTCTCCGGGCCCCCCCCCCGGTCCCTACCTACCCGCCGCGCGTACCTCTCCCCCCCCGCCCCCGGGCCCCGGCGCCCGACCGGCTCGCCTCCCGGTCCCTACCTGCCCGCCGCGAGAATCTGCTCCCCCCGCCCTCGGCCTCCTGCACCCGGCCTGCGCGCCTCACTTCCTCCCGCAGCTGCTCCACCCGGCTCGCCGGCAACGCTAGCTCCGCCCCCAGCGGCCACGAGGGCTTCCTGGGCGCCGCCATCTTGGGACGCCGACCCCACGTGCGGGTCCTGGGCGCCGCCATCTTGGGGCGCCGACCCCACGTGCGGATCCTGGGCGCCGCCATCTTGGGACGCCGACCCCACGTGCGGGTCCTGGGCGCCGCCATCTTGGGACGCCGACCCCACGTGCGGGTCCTGGGCGTCGCCATCGTGGGGCGCAGACTTCACATATGGATCCTGGCCACCGACTTCCGGGACTGCCACCGGGAAATTGGAGGGTTGCATGGAATTTCTGCTGCATTTATTATTAAGCATATACTTTATGGTTTGCACGATGTGTTCCATTCAAACTGACTGTAGACAAAGGGCTAAAAGAATTCTGGAGAGAATTTTAACTCCTGATGGCATCCTCCTTTATCTCGTGACCTTGTGTGATGCTGCTGTGGAATGTTGATAGGGAAACTTCTTACTCACTTCTTGCCAATGTTCATTCATCCAGTTTTGAATGCGCCCAGTGAGAGATTGATTTTCACACCAGTGGTCACGTCAGCATTTGATTTCCTGATTTATTTATCTTAATGCCAATTCATACGTGGCTTTGGTAGTGGTAGATGCCATCAATCAAGAACTGACTTTATGTTTTAGTTTCCAGTTCCAGATACAGGTCAAGTGTCCTTTACCTGTTAAACCTGTCATAATATACGCACAAGTATATGATGGTCCACAGACAGACACTGATTGACACACAGGATGACCAATGAACACACAGAACACAGCAGCAAATCACCAGACAGGACACGACCACTATAAAGCCAGAGGGCACTAGTTTTCCCGCTCTCTTGGGATGCAGCCTCTGAGACAGCCAGAGCCCGTGAGCAGCAACTAGAACATCCACCATGTGGTAGCAGGATAGTCTGGTCAGGTTAGCCTCAGGTCTCCAGTCAACTCAGCATAGTGTCAACCCACAGTTCAAGTATGTTTAACAGTTGATTGTTCAATAAAATAGAGTTGCATTTCTACAAGTGTTGGAAGCCTGTCTCTCTCACTGCTATGGTAAACGCAGTCCTCGCAGACCCAGCATATCCAACACATCAATACCGAAACCGAACACGTCTGAAAACCCGTATGCTTTTGAACCTCAGCGACCTTTCTGTGACCCAAGCCGACACTACCTGAGCCAACACGAACCTTGCCGACCACACCCCGTGTTTATTGTTCAGTGGTACACCTTACTTTTCTTGCTATTTTATTTACTTTAGATTAAAGCGAGATTAGGTTTCCGCCATTGTAATGTTAGTAGGCCGAGGCAGTATCTGGAATCTGAAATTATCTGAAGTCCAAAATGAAAACAGCCCCGAGGGTTCCGGATAACACATACCCGACCTTGACTACATCAGTGATCACACAGATTGATCAGGAAAAGACTGCAGCATAAATAGAAAAATTTGTGAATTTAGTGAATTTGACAATTTGATGTGGGGGTTTGGAGGGGAGGGGGGGGGGGTACAGGGGGAGAGGTGATGCTTTTTTGTGTCCAATATTTGTAGGCTTTAAACAATAAGTGTTTAATTTTTTTGTTCATTGTTCAATTAATTGTGCAGGCTATTGCGTATATATTTTTGTTTTGATTTGCAAGTTACAAGAAGGTATTAAACAATCTAGCCTCGGGGACTTCCGGTGGCGGCCATGGAGATCGCACACAGGGCAGCTCCGACATGAAGGCGTTGGTTTGGGCACTTTATACCCGTTACTGGGGTAGCTGCAGCAGGAAAGTGGTGCGAAAGGTGTAAGAGATTTGAGATCGTGGGTAGCTTTAGGTTCGGTACGAAGTTTGTGGCGTGGGTGCATTTGTTATATGCATGGCAAATGCATGGACAAATGGGATGAGTTCACAGAGCTTTAGACTGCACATGGGAACGAGACAGTGGTGTCCGTTGTCCCCGGTGTCGTTCACACTGGCGTAAGAGCCTTTGGCGATGGCCCTTAGGAGGTCTGTGCAGTGGCAGGGAATTGTGGGGAAGGAGCAGGGAGCGCCTGGTGTCGTATGCGGACGACTTGCTGTTGTTTGTGTCGGATCCACTGGGTGGGATCTTGGGAATATTGGAGAGGTTTGGGGGCTCCTCTGTGGTTAAATGTCGGGAAGAGTGAGGTGTTTCGGTGAATGCGGCGGGGCAGCAGGCCAACTTGGGGGTGTTGCCATTCCAGGTGGCTGGTGCGAGGTTCAGGTATTTAGGGATTCCGGTAACGAGGAATTGGGCTATGATGCACAGGAAGAATTTGACAACGTTGGTGGAGGAGATTAGGGGGATTTTAAGAGATGGGATACGTTACATCTGATACTGGCAGGGAGGGTGCGTGGTAAAGGTAAATGTGCTGCCAATGTTTTTTTTGTTTTCCACACCCTCCCGATCTTTCTCCCTGAGGCCTTCTTCTGGAAATTAGAGACAGTGATTTTGGGTGGACGTTGGCCGCAGGCGAGGATGTGAGACCCCACTTAGTTGTGGTACCCTGTGACATGACTGTCACTCCCACCCCCACACCATCTTCACCCCCACATCACTACCCGCAGCCTCACACCACCCTCACTTCCCCCCTGCCTCCCCCTTAGGGTCTAATCATGTGTCTTGTCTTGTGTCTTGCAGGATCTTTTGGTGATGGGGTGGGCCCTTCCCCAGCGAGGGCCACAGCCTGAGCACCCCCCCCCCCCCCCAACCCCAACCCCCTCCCTTCCATGTGCCGACCAGCGATGAGGATAGCAGCACGGACCGGAGCCCTCGAGTCGAAACCCAGGACACCCCAGAACTCGTGCCTGGGTTAACACTGACTTCCCATCACAGCTGTCTCCAACACCCTCCACCACCCCAAAGATACTCACCTCAGTTAGGCACTTTAGTGAAGAGGCTCCTGGGACACCTTCTGATGCGCACCACACAGCCGCTCTGGTACATCAGGCAGAGGTAGGAACTCCCAAGGCGACGGACAGTTAGTGGGCAGGCCAACCCCAGGAACTAGCTACCGTCCAGACAGGCTTTGGGCATCTGGAATGGACAATCCCATCGATTGCAGTGATACAGTCGCAGGGCCAAGGACTACATGAGGGGTTGTCTGCAGATGCAGTTGGAGGAGTCTAACCGCATGCAGGAGCAGGAGGTGGTGCCGACCATGCGTGCCACCCAGGCATGGGTGGCGTCCGCGGTAGAACCATTGGGGGGGGGTTGAAGCCTTGGATCAGCATGTCCAAGGCCCGGGTCACTCCGTGAAGGCACTGGCCGAGGCCCAGGACAGGGCTGCCATCTCAAAGACAGCCATGTGCCAGAGCCACCTAGACTTTGCAGTAGCACTTCTGAGCGTGGCCCAGTCACAGCGAGCAATGACTGAGAGCATCGGTGGCATTGCCCAGGCGCGTGGCCGATGTGGCCCAGAGAGAGGTGGCCCAGTCCCAGAGGAAGATGGCGTATTCACTGGCTTATGTGGTACAGACCCAGAAGGTGATGGCATAGTCACAGCATGATGTGGCGCAGTCGCAGAAGGCAATGGCCCACTCCCTGTGCTCCATGACCAGAGCGGACCTCCAGAACTGGCAGTGCCAGTCATCATCATCCCCTTCCCTTCCCATGGAGAAGCCCGGGTTCATTGGGCCGAGGGAGGAGGAGATGATGGGACCCATTCCGGTGATTCCCTCAGGGGAACACCGCCACACCTCGGACACTCTCCCTCCTGTCCCTGGTGCATCTGGTGGGCAGTGGGCAGAACAGGGTGGCACCGCACCACCTGGAACACCCGAGCAGCAGTCGGGCCCATCCAGGCCTGGTCACCCCAGAAGATGGCTGCCAACAGTGACCCAGGTCACATGGCAGGAATCACAGCATGCCGCCTCCACCCCTGATGTACCATCTGGGGATCCACCAGACCTAGTGTTAGGCCCCATAAGGCTAGAAAGTTAGTTAAGTTGGCATAGGTGTGGGCACAGTTTAGTTATAGGGGCTAGAGCACGTATATGTATATATCTGTGCACATTAATCACCAGTTCAGAACCTGCCTCGCTGCTCTGTCAGATGGGTGTGAGGGGTGGGCTGGTCTGGGCCAGAGAGGAGGTGTGATTGGGAGGGATGGGCGAACCTTGTAGGTGGGCTGGGCTGGGCTCCCCACCCTCTCTGCAGACCGTCCCCACCACCGCCACCTCAGGTGCTCAGATGGGACCGTGTGATGGAATGGCCAGCTCACCTGCAGGGATCACCCAGGTGGATTGTGGAATGTGCTATCATGGGCAGGAGTCAGGAGTCAGACATTGTCAAATCAGGTGGAGCACCAGAGCTTATTGCAGAGCAGGTTGTCATCCATCCTCCATCCCATGGACCAGACCCACTGTTACTGCCAACCCAGGGCCCACACCCCACGTAGTGCGGCAGGTATGTATCATGGAGAGAATTGTCGGGGGTGGCCGAGGATGGGGTGGGTGTGGGGGTGTAATGCAGTGTCCGTGCCCCGGCCATTCCCCCCTTCCCCCAGTCAGTGAACTGGGAGGCAATCAGAGCGTCCCGTGTGCATTGGCCCTGGCGCACACTTCGTGCGGCCTCCCGTACCTGCCTGGGCCCCATGTCCTGTCTACCTTCGCCCTCCCCCGCATCCTCCTTGTCAGACGAGGTCTGGCGTTCATCCTCCTCCTTTAGCATGTCACTCCTCTGCTGTGCAATGTTGTGGAGGATGCAGCAGGCCACCACACTGTGATGGTGGAGAACCCCACTGCCCGGGCATCCAGTGAGGCTCGGTCCACATTGAAATGGATGGATTGTGCCTACCAGTCATATAGGGTCTCCATGACAGCGTGGGTGCACCTGTGAACCGAACTCTGTGAGATCCCGGACAGGTCCCCACTCGGTGCCCGGAAGGAGCTGATGGCGGAAAGGTTCAGGGCGACCGTCTCCTTGATGGCCACCGGGAGTGGGTGTCCTCCCGCATTCCCCCGTGGTGCCAGGTGCACCATGATCTGGTACATGTGTTACACTATCTCCCTGCTCAGCCGAAGTCTCCAACAGTATGCCCGGTCTGGCAGGTCTTCGAATCACAGGCGCTGTCAGTACTCGTGAGGCTTCATTCAGCACCTCCTTTGCACCTCCTCCTCCTTGGCCTGTTGGGCAGCCAGTTCTCTGTCCTGAGCGCCTACCTCATGTTCCTCTGGGATAGGATCCGCCGCTGAATGCTCCGCTGCTGCAGTTTCCTCCTCCTCGAGCAGTTTCAGCTCGTAAAGCCGCAGGGCTGCGGCGACTAGGAGGAAGGCCATCATTGCTGGTTGAATTCCAATATCCGTTGTCTGCAGGGAGTGAAAAGCCGACATGTTAGCATGGTGCGTACCCCTGTGCCCAACCAGGTCCACCGGGCTACAGGGTGGCCCCGGTTGGCACTGTGAACCCTGCCCCTGCATGTCACCCTTCATTCCCGCATCCTTGATCCCATTGGTGCCCAGCACCTTCTGGGCCTCTGGCCCTGGTGCCTGTCCCTGCTGCCAGGGGTGGTGCTGCCTTTCAGAACGGTGTGCTACTGTGAGCATTGTCCTTGGTTTGGCTGCATGATTCTCTGGCAGTGGGTGGCGGCCAGGGGAGAGGTGGTATGGTGGAGGATGGGTGGAGGATGGGGCACTTATATGGCGGGTGTCATTCTGCAGAAGCAGGGGCCAAGGTGAGTGGCCAGTGCACAGTATGATGGCTGCCTTGCAAGCCTTGGTTATGGTGGTTCCTGGACACCGCCCCAGTCCCTGTGGGGGGGGACGTTATGGCCACATGGTCTATTCCCCCGTCACCCCCTCTCCCCGGCCCTGGCATCCCCCCCCCCCCCCTCCCCCACCACCCAGAACCTCAGATAATGGGCAGGACGGTAGCACAAGTGATTAGCACTGTGGCATCACAGTGCCAGCGTCCCAGGTTCGATTCCCCGCTGGGTCACTGTCTGTGCGGAGTCTGCATGTTCTCCCCATGTCTGCGTGGGTTTCCTCCGGGTGCTCCGGTTTCCTCCCACAGTCCAAAGACGTGCAGGTTAGGTGGATTGGCCATGATAAATTTCCCTTAGTGACCAAAAAAGGTTAGGAGGGGTTATTGGGGGGCAGCAGGGTGGCACAGTGAGTAGCACTGCTGCCTCACGCCGCTGAGGTCCCAGGTTCACTCCCGGCTCTGGGTCACTGTCTGTGTGGAGTTTGCACATTCTCCCCGTGTTTGCATGGGTTTCACCCCCACAACCCAAAAGATGTGCAGGGTAGGTGGACTGGCCACAGTAAATTGCCCATTAATTGGAAAAATGAATTGGGTAATCTAAATTTATTTTTTAAAAACGAGGGGTTATTGGGTTACGGGGATAGGGTGGAAGTGAGGGCTTAAGTGGGTCGGTGCAGACTTGATGTGCCAAATGGCCTCCTTCTGCACTGTACGTTCTATGTACTATAGTCCGGCCAGTGGCAAGCCCAGCAGCCCGTAGTCACTGTGTCCTGTCTGTGTCCTACCCCCCACCTCTCTCTCTCCCCCTCTTCAGACACGACGTCGGATTCACGACTTTTGAAAGCACAAATGAACCTCGCCGTCGGGAATTTGGCTCATTGGAGGAGGAGAATCGCAGAGGCTCCAGAGACTACCGGGTCAGGCCCGCTAATGATATGTCAACGGTGTTTACTGTACATGCATTCTGGAAAGCATTGCCATTGCTGTAGAGGCAACAGAGAATTATGATGTGGCATGAAATTGCCGCCAGCTGCGATTTCGGCATTGGAACCAATTCTCTATCCAACCACTTTTCCCCGATTCCCGCGTCAGCCGACGGAGAATCCCACCAAGCATCTCGGAGTGTGCAGCACACCCTCAGTACTGCACTGGAGTGTCAAACTAGACTGTTGTGCTCAAGTCTTTGAATGGAACTTGAACAGACAATCTTCTGACTCAGAGGCATGAGTGCTACTACCGATGCCACTGCTGACACCGATCATTGTGTACAGGGCCCTGGTAGCAGTTGTGAAGTGGTAGATTGTATAAATGCAGATTAGACAAGCATGTAGTAAAGGCAGCATGGTCTTAATCGGATGTTTACCTTTAATATAGATTAGGATAAGAAGATTAGTACATCAGAAAGTCTGATATACTTTTCTGAAACAGTATGTCCTAGAATCAACAAAGAGGAACACTATATTAGATCTAATAATGAATAATGAGTCAAATTTAGTTAACAGGCTTACAGTTTGTTGTCATTTATCTCATAACGATTTGGTTGAGTTCAATGTAATATTTGAAAGTGAGAAGCAGGATTCTACATTTAGGTAAGGCTGACTTCAAAAGAAAACAGAGACTCCCCTCAGTAAACTGTTCATGGGTAAATGCAACAAGAGGATGAGTGGGAATTGTTCGAAAGAGAATCAATTTATATCTCCAAAGTGCAAAAGTTCTGCTTGCCAGAAAAAAACAGCTGTGGGCAAATGTCGAGATAGGTAACATAAACTAAAAGAAAAAGTACACAAAAATGAAAGCGCCAAGGCTGGCAACTGTAAAATATACCAAACATAACAAAGAATAAGTAAGGAAACTTTACAATTTAGCATTTTCACAAATATCCATGGTCAACTGCAATGGTTTGCTTTTCCTCTGCTCTCCAAGCCGACACGATGGAATTCCTGTAGCTTCAGGATAGGTAGAATCAGGCTCTAACCATTGAGTTGCTCAAGGGTGACCTCTGGGTTTTGAATCCTGTGAGGGCACCACCTGCCCCTGTGTGGAAGCAGACTTGACCACTGGGAGAGAAGGCAACATATTGGGCATTGACCGGTGTGAGTGAGAGAGGGGGGGGGGGGGGGGGGGGTGACGGGGGAGCTTGGAGTGGAGTTCCCAGATCCATTATCTCTTTTGCCATCATTTCTCTCCAAGGGAGCAGATTGGTGCAGATCAATGATGTGTTGTGAAGCCATCGCAAAGGTAATTACCATCTTGTTTTAGACGGTAGATGTTTTGGCATCCAAGTCTGTGATCATAGACGGCACGGTCTTATTGGATTGCTGCGATTGATGTTTTACGGAGGAGGTCAGTCTCTCCATGGAACAAGACAATCCACTAATGCTGGAGCTGGTATCCTCAATTCGCTCTGCTCTTGTACACAGCGCAGGACTGCCAGTCGCTCACACACCTCTGATTAGAAGGATGAGAGTGCTGTGCCCTCTGATGCAAACTCTCCAGAACTGTCCCTTCTCCCGGTCTCTGCTCGGGCCTCACGTGTAAACAGTGAGATGCAAGTGAAAATCTAACTAAATTTGGAACAGGATCCACAGGAAATGCAAGATCTGCACTGGTATCCCATAACCATTCGTCCTGTGATGGTGCAGCCCGAGAAGGACTCAGCTCCTTTGAGGAGCCCTTGCCTGTAAAATCTCCAAATGACCATGAAGGTCCTGGAGGAATAGGATAATGAGTGTCAACTAAAATCATCTCTGTTAACCCCCGCCTTCCAGTAGCATTGACTGACCAGTTTCTGGTCTGCTGAAGAGCACCTGGGAGCAGTAAATTAGCGGGAAACGCCCGTCGCTCAGAGACACGGAGGGGAGCGCCAATGATTGCGCTCCTGGGGAATTGGAACTGGCGATGTCCCCTGTCAGTCTCGCTCGCCCCATTGGTTCCCAGCGGCCTTGGGACACCTTTGAGAAATATTAGAGAATTTTAATTCTACTGAGGGAAAATATTTAAAGCTGCAGAGCACAGGTGCGGATGGACTGGTGTTTTTGAAGACGAGGGATTATATTGCGAGTCCATTCAGTTAAACTTCACACTGTCACTAATAACGCGCTGAATCATTTAGGCCTGGTTTGAACCAATCGTTTTGTCCAACCCGAGGCGATTCGACTGTTCGTCACCAAAGAAACTTATTCCCCTCTCCCCCACCAACTCTGATGAATCCGGGGAACGCCCACGGGCTCAGCACCGTTAACATCCAAACACGAGTGTTAACAAACACCATTTGGCAATGAACCACTCGAGGAGATATTAGTACAATAAACCTGATTAATGCAAGAGATAGTTTTGAGGAGAGTTGTGAGAGGGAGGTAAAGTGGTGGAGGGACAGAGCTGTTTAGGGAGGGGTTTTTTGCGAGTAGCTAGCTAAATGCATTGAAAATTCGGGATGGGCCAGAGGCCCCAGATGGCCGTGGGGCTTGGAGTTGGTTATAGACAAACAGAGATACAAAATCACTGAGCAAATCGAAAACACGCCCCAGCGACAAATTTCACATCAGGTAAAACAAAATCAATAATAAATAAAAACGTTCAATTGTACTTTTGAGCAGAAAAAAAACATACTTTTGTGTTTCGGGATTCCATGTGAATTTTGATGACATTGCAGAGTGATGCACTATCAATTATGCAAAGACGAGAGTAGGATGTAATCGAGGCTTTATTACACTGAGATGTGTGGCCTCCTAGCTGACAAAATGGTTGCTGTACGGGGAGCACACACATTTATACTCCGTCTACTGGACGGAGCCAGCAGGCAGGGATCTACCACCTTATCTGTACTACAGGGGCCTTACCGTAACACACCTATATCTATATCATATATATAGAATATATACATCAGTGGTGACTACCACACAGAGGATGTCAAAAGCAATATGAAAGATTGATAACCCTGCCACCCCCACCCCAAACAATAGGGGAGCGAGATAGCTGTGAAATTGTACTCACCTTACCTGACCTGGTTGATTCATTAAACTTCTTCCTGCACTGGGTTCGCTTGCAAAGCTGCTGCTAACCTCCTCAGTCATCTCCAGCCACACATTGCCGATGACCGCAGCAGGGGCGAGCGGTTTAGTTTGTGTTCCGAGCTACACCCAGCAGCACATCCAGTGAGGCATGTCATTATTTAAGCTGTTGTCGTCAAACTCCTCTAAATCCCCTCGCTGAATTGGTCCATGAAATACTCCAACCACGATCACATCATGCACGGGGGTGTGCATGGTGCCTGCTGACATGCGTTGGAGATGCAGAAGCAAGAAATAGAACGAAGCTCACCTATCAATGTTGGTGACACGCTGAAACCTCTTCTGAGTTTTGTTCTGCTATCCTCACCCGACATCCAGCCTCCGCTTTATTATCCGGCCTAGCGATCATAGCGGAGCCTCAAATTAAAGACAAGCAATGGTTTAAAGATGAAACCTTTCTACAGCAGAGCTACAGAAGAAAGTGTGCAGCATTGGAACTTTAACAAGGACAAAAACAATGTGGAAATTTACATAGTGCAGAATTAGGAATAGTGGAGGACCAAAGAAATGTAGCGGTCTGTGTACGCTGATCAGCAAAGTGAAGTATCACTACAAAATAAATCATAAAAGGTAAGGGGATGTTAGCTTTTGTATCTGGATGGGTAAAACACAAAAAAAGTTTTGCTTTTGCTGCACAAAGTGCTCGCTAGACAACTCTGGACTACTGCATACAGTGCTGGGCACTGGATGGTAGAAATGAAATATTGGGCAGGATTCTCCGTTTCTGAGACTCAGGCTGGATTCACCGATTGCCGACGCCAAAATCGCATTCGGCAATTGGCCGGAGAATCCATTTTGACGCCGTAATTGGGAGCGGCGCTGTGTTTAGGATGCTCCGCCCACTCAAAAACACCGTCATTGTTGAGTACGCCGCACACCGTTGGGACGGCCTCAGGACATGACCTGAAGGCCACCCCTGATGCTCCGCCCCCTGCGGTCTGACAGCGTGGGGCGATGGTGCTCACAGTTTTCGGGGACTTCGCCTGGCGGCTGTGGACCGTGTCCAGCGTTTCCGCAGTCGGGTGGGGGAGCCATTCCGTTGGTCGGGAGCTTTGACAGGGGCTGGGGGTGCTGGTGATGGGGCCTTACAAGAGGACACTATCTGCAGGCCAGATCGGCACGTGGCCGGTGCCATGTTGTACAGCGCAACCGCCGCAGGTCGCCGCTGTGCGCATGCACAGCCACGGACCCGACAATTCTCCATCTGGACCTGCAGGTAAAGCTGGGGGCACATGCTCCGGACATAGCCTTAAAATCGGAGAATCCAGCTCCAAGTGTTGCGCCAACGCAGAATCGTGGACTTTCATGACCGCAAAACTGGCTCTACACCTGGATCGATTCAGCAACTATGAAGGGGCTAGCATCGGCGCCATGTGGAACACGATCAATTCCAATGAAAAATGGTGCGGGATTCGCTGGGTCCATGATTGACACTCAGGAGGCTGACAAGCTGTAGCCGCGTACGCATTACAATCCCCACACAAACACTCATCCCAGCCAACAAGACGGTTGTGCTAGAGCATGCCCATACATCTGATGGGTCGGCTGGGGGGGGGGGGGTAGCCTGGGGGGACACCCATATGACCCTGAAGTTCACAGTGGGCTGTTAGCAGCGTGTGCACTGCATGGCTTCCTTGCCGGCTGCGGCAATGGTGTTCCGTGCCCGTTCACCCTAACTGCGTAGCCCACCTCCTGGACAGCCCCCACTACTCCCCCGGCCCTGGCAGATACTCCCTGGCCAGCGACACAACTGTCAGCAAACTATGGCGATATTGGACACTCCCTCAGCAGCCACAACGCCGGTTTTACAATTTTTAAAAGCACAAGTGAACCGTGCCATCGGGAACTCGGCCCATCAGAGATGGAGCATTGCGGACACCCAAGAGAATACCGGGTCGGAATCACTAATAACATGCAAATAGTATTAGGATGGACGTGCGTTCCGGACCACATTGGCACCTCTGCTGAGGTGACGGAGAATTGCGGTTTGCCGTCAAATTGGCACCCGCCATGATTTTAGTGTTAGAACCTATTCTCCGCCCAAACGCGCTTCGTGATTTCGGCGTCAGTCAACGGAGAATCCCGTCCATTGACTTTGAATGGAATATGTACAGCAGAAATTGACCAGAATATTACTCAGGCTCCAAAGTTCGATTCCCCGCTGGGTCACTGTCTGTGCGGAGTCTGCACATTCTCCCCATGTCTGCATGGGTTTCCTCCGGGTGCTCCGGTTTCCTCCCACAGTCCAAAGACGTGCAGGTTAGGTAGGTTGGCCATGATAAATTGCCCTTAGTGACTAGAAAGGTTAGGACGGGTTAAGGGGAGAGGGTGGAAGTGAGAGCTTAAGTGGGTCGGTGCAGACTCGATGAGCCGAATGGCCTCCTTCTGCACTGTTCTATGTTCTAAAGGTTAGATTATGAGAAGGCATTACATAATTCCTGGAATATATAAATTTGGCAGGAAGATGGGTAGAGTAGGACGGGCTGTGGGGAAGTGTGATTTGATTGATTTTTTTTCAGATTTGAAAGGAATTGACAGGGTAGAAATGGAGAAACATTTCCACTGATCAGAGAGACTAAGACAGTGGGATGTAACCTTAAAACCAGAGCCTGGGGCAGCACGGTGGCGCAGTGGGTTAGCCCTGTTGCCTCACGGCGCCGAGGTCCCAGGTTCGATCCCGGCTCCGGGTCACTGTCTGTGTGGAGTTTGCACATTCTCCCCGTGTTTGCATGGGTTTCACCCCCACAACCCAAAAGATGTGCAGAGTAGGTGAATTGGCCATGCCAAATTGCCCCTTAATTGGAAAAAATTAATTGGGTACTCTAAATGTATTTATTTTTAAAATCAGAGCCTGGCCAGAAAATGTAAAGGGAGGTCGACGTGCAGAATTATGTACCACAAAATGCAGTAGATGCAAACTCAGTTAATAATTTAAAATCTGAAGTCGATTGATTTTTGGTAACCAAACGTATTTATTTTATCCATTTAAAGAATGTGGTGCCGTTGGCTCGGCCAGCTTTTATTGCCCATCCCTAGTTGCCCTTGAGAAGGTGGTGCTGAGCTGCCTTCTTGAACCGCTGCAGTCCCTGAGATGTAGGTATACCCACAGTGCTAATAGGAGGGAGTTCCAGGGTTTTGGACCAGTGACAGTAAAAGAAAAGCTATATATTTCTATGGCAGATAGTGCAGTTCCCATGCGCCTACTACCCTTGCCTTCTTGGTGGTAGTTGTTGTGAGCTTGGAAGGTGCTGCCAAAGGAAACCTGGTGAGTTCCTACAGTGCATCTTGTAGATGGTAGACAAAGCTGCCACTGTGCATTGGTGATGGAGTGAATGTTTGTGGTTGGGGTAGCAATAAAGCGGGCTGCTTTGTCCTGGATGGTGTTGAGTTTCTTGACTGTTATTGGAGCTGCACTCATCCAGGAAAGTGGAGAGTATTCCATCACACTCCTGACTTGTGCCTTGTTGATGGTGGACAGGGTTTGGGGAGTCACGGGGTAAGTTACTGGCTACAGGATTCCTAGCCTCTGATCTTCTCTTGTAGCTACAGCATTTATATGGCTAGTCCAGTTCAGTTCCTGGTCAATGGTAACCCCCAGGAAGTTGATTGTGGAAGATGGAGCCAAGACGGGTGAATAGAGTTAGCCAGAAAATCAGCCATGATCACATTGAGTGGTAGAGCAGGTTAGAGAAGCAGAAAGGCCTACTCCCGAAGCACCAAGAAAAAACACTCTCCTAAATTGTGTAAGGTGATAAGTCCCTTTCTGCCAAGTATCTTGTCACAAAATATCAGTTGCACATTAGAAACCGCACAATAGTCCTTGCGTGTGTAGCTTTAATATCAACCATTCGTGCTTTAGAATTTATTGCAGTGCTTCTGGGAAGAAGCCAAAATGTATGTCCTTCTAATGACCTGATGTGCTCTCTGCAGTTTCTTTTCCTGATATTGTTTTCAAATATCCAGCGACTGCAGTATTTTGATATTTTTTTCCCAAGTCTTTAATATGGCAAAAAGTTGGTAAACTCACCCAGAAAGGCTACAATTAGAAAATGACACACATGATGTAAAAGCTGTTTGGGGAAATACCTATGTACACTGCAGCTTGCCATACTCATGTTATTTTAATTAATTCATGACACGTGGACATTGCGGGTTAGACCAGCATTGATTGCCCATCCCTAGTTGCCCTTGAGAAGGTGGTGCTGACCTGCCTTCCTGAACCACTGCAGTCCCTGTGGTGTAGATAAATCCACAGTGCTGTCAGTGAGGAAGTTCCAGGATTTTGATCCAGCGACAGTGAAGGAACGGCGATATATTTCCATGTCAGGATGATGAGTGACTTGGAGGGGAACTTCCAGCTGATGGTTGTGTTCACATGTGTCTGCTGCTCTTGTCCTCCGAGATGGTTGTGGTCGTGAGTCGGCAAGGTGCAATCTAAGGAGCCTTGGTGAGTTGCTGCAGTGCATCTTGTAGATGGTACATGCTGCTGCCACTGTGCACTGCTGGTGGAGGGAGTGACTGTGTGCCAATCAAATGGGCTGCTTTGTTCTGGATGGTGTCAAACCTCTTGAGTGTTTTTGGAGCTGCACTCATCTAGGCAAATGGAGGACATTCTATCACGCTCTTGACTTGTATCGTGTAGATGACGGACAGGCTTTGGGGAGTCATGAGGTGAGGTATTCACCACAGGATTCCTAGCCTTTTACCTGCTCTTGTAGCCACAATATTTATATGGCTTGTCCAGTTCAGTTTCTGGTCAATGGTAACTCCCAGTATGTTGATAGTGGGATATTCAGTGATGGTAATGCCATTGAATGTCAAGGTGTAATGGTTAGATTCTTTCCTGTTGGAGGTGGTCATAACCTGGCAATTGTGTGGCACAAATGTTCCTTGCCACTTGTCATTCCAAGAATGGATATTTTTCAAGTCTTGCTGCATTCGGACACACACTGCTTCAGTACCTGCAGAGTCGCAAATGGTGCTGAACATTGTGTAAATCATCAGCAAATATTCCCACTTCTGACCTTATGATGGAAGGAAGTTTATTGATGAAGCAGCTGAAGATGGTTGGATCTAGAACACAACCCTGAAGAACTCCTGCAGTGTTATCATGTTATCAAAATAAGGTTGTGGGCAATAGCTCTTTCACACACCACGTGGAATGTTGTGTCAAAAATGTACATTGGGATTTAATGAATTTTCATAGCTGTAAGAGAGCCAGCAACTGTGAAAAATGGCAGAGTCTAATTAAAACCTTAGCCTGCAACTTTCTACAGGACATCGACTGCTGGGTAAGCCATAATGGCTTTGACTATTCCAGTTCCTGCTCCTATGACGTTCAAAGGGAATTTGAGACTGAACTGGAAATTCTTTCCATTGACAGAATTAGGAGATGGCCACAGAGTTGAACAAGAAACCTGAACAAATAAGAATAGCAACTTTGTTATCAGTGCTGGGGAAAGGCGCTACTAGATGTATTGCATCACAGGAGGTGAAAAAAACAGGCGTATGGAGTTTTGGAGGTCCATGAAGACCCACTTAGAATCCTCCGCTCATGTTATTTATGACCACTACGTGAAGGTCAGGAAGAGAGGAAGAATACTGATCTCTATGTGACTGCACTGAGATGTCTAGTTGAATCTTGTGAGTTTGGGCAATTGAAGAATGTTCTAATCAGAGATTGGATTGTCTTAGAAGCAAGGGCTCCTTCTGTGAGCGCATGTCTGCTGAGAGAAGGGAACTTGATCTCAGGAGAGTTGTTAACATGTGCAAAAGCTTTGAGATAGACAATAGTGCTATGTGCAACATCACGTACTCTGCAGACCTGTGTAAAGTGGCTCACAATGGTGAGCCACAAATGAAGCTGTCAAAGGTAAATTTGAGGCTGTGGGATGGAACACTGTTCAACCGAAGAAGACAAACTAAGCTGAAAGCCCAATGCTGTGGAAAGAAAGAAGATCTCCAGCTCCAGGTGGTAGACACTAAGCAAAATCACCTAATCTCAGCTGAAACAAGTCAAAACCTTGGGCTGGTAACCTTCCATATACCTGGAGAGGTTTGCAGTGTTTCACATGGCACAAAGCATTGACTGTGGACAGATGCAATAGATTAGAAAGACACTTTCCCCCATCTTGGATGTCTTCCTGAAGTATATCCTCTTGAAGTCAATGGGCGTGTGAGACCAACTCAGTATCTTCAGAGGAGAGGTGCAAATGCCTTCAAATCCAGCCGGAATGACAAGAAATTAACAACTCCTATTGGCTGGATTAGTAGCATGGTAGCAGTGACAAAACCTGGAAAACTGAGAATGTGTATAGATCCAAAGGACCTCAATAAAGCTTTGAAGAAACCTCATCACCCTATGCCAACTATTGAAGCAACTTTAACACAGTCTGCCAAGGCCAAAAGGTCTTTACTAACCTAGATGTGAAGGATGGATACTATGAAGTGGTTTGATGAAAGCAACAGGTTTTTTTTTTCATTTAGAGTACCCAATTCATTTTTTCCAATTCAGGGGCAATTTAGCGTGGCCAATCCACCTAGCCTGCACATCTTTGGGTTGTGGGGGCGAAACCCACGCAAACACGGGGAGAATGTGCAAACTCCATATGGGCAGTGACACAGAGCCGGGATCGAACCTGGGACCTCGGCGCCGTGAGGCAGCAGGGCTAACCCACTGCGCCACCGTGCTGCCCTAAAGCAACAGATTTCTGACTATGTTCTGGAGACCATTTGGGATGTGCAGATGGTTGAGCCTGCTGCTTGACATTTATACTGCTCTGCAAGAGTATCAGAGCAGACAGCATGAGATAGCCAATGATCCTTCAGGAGTGGAAGTGATTGTGGATGACCTACTAGCGATGGCCCCGGTGAGGGCGGCGGTGTTGAAGACATTGGCCGAGGTGCGGGAGGAAGGAGAGAAGTTGAAGGTGATGGAGGAAGCCCTTTCACAACATACCGACCAGTTCACCTAGATGGGTACGGAGTTGTAGAGAATGATGGAAGCCGAGAAAGGACTCTGTTGAAGGCGGCGGTGTTGAAGACATTGGCCGAGGTACGGGAGCAAGGAGAGAAGTTGAAGGTGATGGAGGAAGCCCTTTCACAACATACCGACCAGTTCACCTAGATGGGTACGGAGTTGTAGAGAATGATGGAAGCCGAGAAAGGACTCTGTTGAAGGCGGCGGTGTTGAAGACATCGGCTGAGGTACGGGAGCAAGGAGAGGAGTTGAAGGGGATGGAGGAAGCCCTGTCACAAAATACCGACCAGTTCACCTCGATGGACGAGGAGCTGTAGAGAATGATGGAAGCCGACAAAGGACTCAGAGCCAAAGTGGAGGATCTGGAGAACAGGTTGAGGCGTCAGAATGTAAGCATTTTGGGCTTGCCCGCCAAGTGGAGGACCCAAGGCTGAGTGAGTACTTCGCGAGGATGCTGACGGAGTTCCTGGGGGAGGGGGGACGAACCCTCCCGGTATGAACTGGGCGGGGCTCATCAGTCATTCAGGCTCAAGCCGAAGTACAAACAAGCCGCCAAGGAAGGTCATAGATAGTTTCTACAAATTCCATGTCAAGGAGAAGGCCCTGAGCTGGGCAAAGCAAAGGTGTGAGGTCCAATGGGAAGGAGATGGCATTCATATATACCAGGACTTAACTGTGGATCTGGCGAGAAGGCGGTTGGCCTTTGGTCAGGTGAAGGCGGCACTCTACAGTAATTGTGTGAGGTTCGGCATAGTCTACCTGGCGAAACTGCGGGTGACCTATAATTAGAGGGACTTATACTTTGAGACGGTGGAAATGGTGCAGGCATTTGTGACTGGGGTTAAAATGAGAGATGGGACTGGGGTTTGGTTCTGGACTGAAGGAAGGGTGGTGAAATGCTGTATGCAGCCTCATTTCTTGTTTCTTGTTTCAGGATGTTTATTTGTTTTGTATGTGTGAGTGGAACAATTGGGGGTTTGGTTTTTGGGTTGGTTGATGGGAGAATATTGAGCTTTGGAGTTATGGCTGTTCTGTGGGGCGTAATTTTTTTGTACTGGTTTTGTTTGTTTGTCCTTGTTTTCAGGGACTTGGTCATGGGAGTGGGGATTGGGAAGAGGGGGGTCTGTGCAGGAGCCCCACACTAGCAAGCGAGGATTGGGTAGTGAATGGGAGTGTGGTGAGGGGAGGGCCGGTCATTGGAACCTGGTCGAACAGGTTTCGATGGGCCTGGGAGGTATGAAATATGGGGGATGTGATTGATGCGGAGAGAGGTGTTTTCAAGAGAATGTGGATGGGGGGATTCTGGGAGGGAGGAAGTGGGGTTCGATGACAACAAAGGGATGGGGAGGCTCCGGCCCAGCGGGCAAGACCCAGGATGATGATGATGGCGGATAGGAGGCCGGGGGAGGGGGGGGGGGGGGGGTGTGGGGGGGGGGGGGGGGGGGGGGGGGGGTGAGAAACCCTGGTCAGAATCGTAGCACGGCATATGAGGGGATTGGGATGACCGGTGAAGAGGTTGAGGGTATTTGCACATTTAAAGAGTCTGAAGGCCAACGTGGTGATGCTGCAGGTGACCTATCTGAGAGGGAAAGATCAGGGGAGACTCAGGAAGGGCTGGGTGAGTCAGGATTTCTATTCAGGGTTCGGTAGAAGGGCTCAGTTGGTAGCGGTAGCGGTGGGCAAGAGGGTGAGGTTTCGATGGGGAAGGCGGTGGTAGACCAAGGGGGTAAGTACGTGATTGTGACGGGGGAGTTAGAGGAGAGACTGCTGGGGCTGCCGAGCATATCTCGCTCCAACTGGGATGATGCAGAGTTTGCAAAGAGGGTGCTAAATTCCATCCCGGATTTGGACCCCCACGAGTTAATAGACTGGATATGGCTGACAGGCCTCAGCCGCGTTCGCTGGCCCAGTCAAGGAGCGTGAAGGTGCTAGCTGGGCTCATGAGAGAGATGGGAGGATTGGATCCATGGAGGTTCTTGCAGCTGAGGGAGTGGGAGTACTTGTTTCTCTCCATGGTACATAAAGCGTACTCAAGAATAGACTTTTTTATGGTGGGGTCAAAGGATCGAAGTATTCAGCGATATGGATTTCGGACCATGCGCTGCATTGGGTGGAAATGGTTCTGGAGAAGGGGGCGGCTCAGAGGCCAGGGTAGAGAATGATGTGGGGTTGTTAGGGGACCGGAGTTTTTGCAATAAGATCGGGAAAGATATCGAGGAATATGTGGGATTTCATTGCACAGAGGAAATTTCGCAGTCGGTGGTCTGGGAGCCTCTGAAGGCAGTAGTAAGGGGGGAGGTGATCTTGTTTAAGGCTGAGGTGAACAAGAGAGAGGAGTGCCAAAAATTGATAGAGGAGATGCTGGAGGTGGATAGGAGGCACGTGGGGGATCCGGGTCTGGTCCTTTTGGCCAGGAGGAAGGAGCGTCAGACAAAGTTTGACCGGTTGTCCACAGGGAAAGAGGTGCACCAGTTGAGAAGGGTGAGGGGCAGTCTATGAACATGGGGAGAAGGCGAGGCCTATATTGGCTGGCCAGCTCTGGAGGGAGGCTGGGGTGAGGGAGATAGTCCAGGTGCGGGATAAGATGGGGAAGCTGGTGGTTTTGTTATCTTTCGGTGTATGGCGAAAATGATGAAAATGTGGCAAATTAAAATATTTTTTAAAAAAGGTATTGACAACGAAATGACTTCATTCATCCTGATCAAGTGAAAGTCAAGCAGAGATGCAGCCCCCAACAGCTGAGGAGGCAGTTCAATTGTTTGTAACCTTTGTGAACAACTTAGCCAAGTTCTTCAATTTGCCATCAAGTTCAATGCAAAGGATGTTCACTGGTATTGGATACCAATCAGAAAGCAGCTTTCACTCACATCCAACAACTCGTGATGACAACGCCAGTATTGAGGTACTATGATTAATGATAATGTCACCCTGCAGTGTAATGCCAGTGGAACAGGACTTGGAGCAAACCTCATGCAGGTGCATTTGCATCCAGAGCACGAACACAAACTGAGCAACATTATGCACAAATTGAGTAGCTGCTTGGGAGAGACAAAGTGATGGTAGAGTCTGAGCACAAGTCATTTCAATGCATATTCTCAAACTTCCTAGCAACGCCAAAGCATCTGAAAAGGATGTTATTTTGTTTGAGATATCATTTGGAAGTGAAGTACAAGCAAGGGAAGTAGATCTACATTGATGGCATGCTGCAGAGATCCACACTCCCTTTGAAGGATGTTCATGATGCTAATACAGAATGTGAAATATTTCAGATTTAATGTGAAGCAACTGCACGACATGCTCTGCAAGTCATCTAGCCGGCAGAAACATTGAAGCTGACTGACAGTCTTCTTACTCAAATCAAGCAAGCTATACAGGATGAAACTCTTCAAGTGCCAGAGGAACTAGTGATGAAAGGGTGACTTGAAACCATCAAGGACACATCCGATTTTATAAGAGCATTGGGCATACAGAGATGTAGTACATGCTTGTTCAATATCACATATTTTATGAAGGAACTAGAGTCATCATCACAAAGGAGATGGGAAAAGAGATGCTGAAGCACAACCCATGCAAGCCATCAAGTTGCTGAGTCTGATCTGAAGAAGACAAATATTCTACTGGACAGGCACAGTGAGATCAAGGACCTCATCAGCCAGTGCAGTGCTTGAAATGAACATCACACTAAGCAAGCTAAAGAACTGCTAAAGGCATGACATTCGAAACAAACACCATTGGAACAGACTAGAATGAACAACCAGTTTTTTTTTGTTGATGCTTGATAATTTTCTTTAGAAACCAGGTATGCAGAAAGCTTGCAAATGACAGTCCATACAAATTTGGGTTAATTTAAATGAAAAAGGGGGATGTTCGGAGAAATATTTTTGTGTACGGTGGCTCGCCTTACTCATGTGACTCTGATGTCATCTTTTGTAAATAACAGTCTTAGGGTAATAGCCACTTTGTGCAGCACATGGAGCACAAACTGAGAGAGCAGAGAGATCTTGGGCTGGATTCTCCGCCCCGCCACATTTCTGCCCCGTCCCGCTGGCAGGATTCTCCGTTACGCCAGCCAGTCAATGGAGTTTCCCATTGTGGGGCAGCGCCACGCCGTAGGGAAACCCCCAAGCGTCAGAAAACGGAGAATCACATCAGCGGAGAATACTGCCCCTTTACTGTGCATCTGGCTATGCTTTACCTGACCTGGGAATATTTTACACTGGTAATAGGAAGAGTTCCATTTTCCAACGCAAACAACATCCTTCGCCTTCATGAGTACAAATAAAACATTTGCATCCTCACTGACTCAAGACAGGGATTTCCTTTAATGCACCTCTGTTTTCCCTTGCCTCTGACTTTAGTAGTCAACATCAAATGGATAAATATGGAAAACAGTTTTAATCCTATGGAATTAGGAAATCTATATATTAGGGCAGCACGGTAGCACAGGTGGATAGCACTGTGGCTTCTCAGTGCCTGCCTCCCAGGTTCGATTCCCCGCTGGGTCACTGTCTGCGCGGAGTCTGCACGTTCTCCCCGTGTCTGCATGGGTTTCCTCTGGGTGCCTCATCAAATGTTTCTCATTTGAGAAAGAGTTAAACATTGTTTTAAAATACTTGGCAAAGGTTGCCATTCGTCTAACGTCTGTGATGTTTCGCATATTATGATACAAAGACAATCTTAATTATTTTTGCTTAATAATTGAAGCATTATTGTAAGATATTAGAATTACTATGAGATCCCTGAGTTTAAATTTGACCCAGTTACACAATTGATTCTCTCGTGCAATTTCTCCCCTGAAAATGATACACAAAAACACAGGTTTGACCCTCACTACCACGCGAGAAGGAAATAAAACAGTCCAGACCAGTATTCCTATAGCCCCGTTTTTTGGTGCTCCATTTTAAAGTAGACAAGACCAGTTCAGACAAGTATTCTTATTTCCCCATTTTACTGTTTGTTCCTTCTGGGATACATGCACATCAAGGTATCTTCATTTGGGTATTTATGTTAAAAGATGCAATTAGGTAACTATTAGTGTTGAGCGCAGTTGCTTTCCAAGCAGTTAACCCGGGTTCAAAGGAGGAACCTTGGAAAGGTTTGGTTCCTCCTGTGGTCTAGTTCTCCAGGTCACTGAACTGGTAAAGCACAAACCTAGAACAATGTTCTGGGGTCCCGCGCTCGAATCCCACCATGGTGGATGGTTCAAAAAAATAAATAAATCATTCTGCATGCAGTTTGGGATTATGCTCCCAGGCCTGTGACAACTCTTGGAAACCAGTCATAATGTGTGCATCATTAGCTTGATGACTGGATCTTGTTTCTGAATGGCTAATGGCAAAGAACATTTGGCTCCGATAACTCTAATCACGATATGTGGAACTTCTGTAATTTTGCAGTATCTTTATGTCTTCAAGTTCTAATCATTCTTTTTAATTGAAAAAGTAATGCAAAAAAATACAATACTCTGCCAATACTGGTGTCACATGTCTGGTATCCAGGATGTAAAAGGATGCCAGGGATACTCTCCATGGAACCATTTGCTGAAATCAACTGAACATCTTGTTCCAAGATGCAGAGAACTGAAATGGAAGTCAGAAAATAACACAATATTTGAAATATTCCCCTCAAAGCTGGAGCTTTTGTAAACACTTATTTGACTTCCCAATATTAAAAGAGAACAATAACATTTGAACTGCTCTGTATTATTAGAATTTCACTCTTCTGCTTTGAATATATTTCTAAATTTACTCTGTCTTGTAACATTTGAGGAGATTAGTTGAAACTGTGACAATCAGCTGGCAGATGTGTTCGCAGACATCTTTAACTTGTCCCTACTCCGCTTCGAGGTCCACACCTGCTTGAAGTGGACCATCATCATACCGGTGTCAATGGAGAACCAGGCAACGTGCCTCAATGACTACCATCAGGTGGCCCTGACTTCAGTCGTAATGAAGTGCTTCGAGAGGTTGGTCATGAAGCGCATCACCAATATACTCTCAGAATGCCTTGATCCACTGCAATTCGTATACCGCCGCAACCGGTCCACAGCAGACGCCATCTCCCTGGCCCTACACTCATCCCTAGAGCATTTCAACAACAAGGACTCCAACATCAGATTACTATTTATTGACTACAGCTCCACCTTCAACACCATAATCCCAGCCAAACTCATATCAAAACTCCAAAATCTCGGACTTGGCTCCTCACTCTGCAACTGGATCCTCGGCTTTCTGACCCACAGACCACAATCAGCAAGAATAAACAACAACACCTCCACAATAGTCCTCAATACTGGGGCCCCGCAAGGCTGCGTACTTAGCCCCCTACTATACTACCTGTAAACACACGACTGCATGGCAAAATTTGGTTCCAACTCCATCTACAAGTTTGCTGATGATACGCCAATAGTGGGCCGGATCTCAAATAACGACGAGTCAGAATACAGGAGTGATAGAGAACCTAGTGGAGTGGTGCAGCAACACCAATCTATCCATCAATGCCAGCAAAACTAAAGAGCTGGTCATTGACTTCAGGAAGCAAAGTACTGTACACACCCCTGTCAGCATCAATGGGGCCAAGGTGGAGATGGTTAGCAGTTTCAAATTCCTAGGGGTACACATCTCCAAAAATCTGTCCTGGTCCACCCACGTCGACGCTACCACCAAGAAAGCACAACAGCGCCTATACTTCCTCAGGAAACTAAGGAAATTTGGCATGTCCATATTAACTCTTACCAACTTTTACAGATGCACCATAGAAAGCATCCTATCTGGCTACATCACAGACTGGTATGGTAACTGCTCGGCCCAAGTCCGCAAGAAACTTGAGAGAGTCGTGAACACAGCCCAGTCCATCACACAAACCTGCCTCCCATCCATTGACTTCATCTACACCTCCCGCTGCCTGGGGAAAGCGGGTAGCATAATCAAAGACCCCTCCCACCCGACTTACTCACTCTTCTTCCATCGGGCTGGAGATACAAAAGTCTGAGAACACACATGAAGAGACTCAAAAACAGCATCTTCCCCGCTGTTACCTGACTCCTAAACGACCCTCTTATGGACTGACCTCATTAACAGTACACCCCTGTATGCTTCAACCCAATGCCAGTATTATCTAGTTACATTGTATACCTTGTGTTGCCCTATTATGTATTTTCTTTTATTTCTTTTTCTTTTCATGTACTTAATGATCTGTTGAGCTGCTCGCAGAAAAATACTTTTCACTGTACCTTGGTTCACATGACAATAAACAAAATCCAATCCAGTTAGCTATAAAAATAATATGACCTTGTTTTTCGCTGCTCTTACTCAGATAATACTTGGCAAATCAGAAAGTAGAAGCAAAATCTATGTATATTTTCAGCTATGGATTCTTGTGTTCTTGCAGTGGTGTCACAAACCTGTTTCCATAAGGTTCTGAGCCATTGTTACATATATTTATTTTACGGGAAGTGGGCTTCTTTGGCAAGGCCAGTTTTTCTTGCCCTAATTGCCTTTGAGAAGATGGTGGTGAGCCACTTTATTGAACATTCTGTCCTTGTGGTGTATGTACATCCACAGTGCTGTTAGGCAGGAAGTTCCATGTTTTTGATCCGGTAACAGAGGGAACAGTGTTATAGTTCAAAGTCAAGAGGTGTGTAGCTTGGAGAGGAACTTGGCATTCACCTGCATCTGCTGTCCTTGTTCTTCTAGGTGCTGATGGTTGTGAGTTTGGAGGTCCAGTTGAAGGAGGTTTAGCAAATTGCTGCTTCGCATCTTGTAGATGGTACACACTGCAGCCACTGTGCACTGCTGATGGACTATGTGAATGTTCAAGGTGGTGGATGAGGTGCCAATCAAGTGAGCTGGTTGTCCTCGATGATGTCAAGCTTCTTGAATGCTTTGGAGTCACATTCATCCAGGCAAGTGGAGAGTTTTCCATTATACACCTACATGCCTTGTAGATGGTGTACAGGTTTTGGGCATCAGAAGGTGTGTTAGTCTCTACAGAATTCCCAGTACTTGACCTTTAAATGGCGGATCAAGTTAGGTTTCTGGTCAATAACAACCCCAGGATATTGAGCTTTGGTAATGCCATTGAATGTCAAGCAGAAATGGTAGATTCTCCCTTGTTGGAGATGTTCATTGCCATATTCTTTCACGGTGTGAATGTAACATGCTACTTATCAGCCCAAGACTGAATGCTGTGTAGATTTTGTTGCAAATGTACATGGACTGCTTCAGTATCTGAGGTGTCTCAAATTACACTGAAGACGGCATTCAGTTTTTAAAAAAATATACTTTATTTGTAACATATCCGAAAGAACATTACAAACATTTCAAAATGGCCATTACACAAAATGCAATAATATTCAGGTTCTGCACGTACATCATGGGCGGGATTCTCCGACCCCACGCAGGGTCGGAGAATCGGCGGGCAGCGGCATTATTTCCGCTCCCGCAGGGTTTTGAAATCTCCCACCGGCCAAAAACCGGCGCTGTGCAAATCCCGCCGGCAGCCTCTGAAAACAGCTGGCGCCGGCGGGATTTCAATTTTTTTTCACTTACCTCAAATCTCCGGCCCGAATGGGCCGAAGTCCCGCCGACGTGGCCACGGGTCACGTCGGCGCAAATCAAAGTTGCTTTAAAACGGCGTCAACCATTGATGATGGTTGACGCCGTTCAGTGTCGGGGGGTGGGGGGGGGGGGGTTGCGGCATGGTGGGGGGGTTGGGTTGCGGCATGGGGGGGGTTGGGTTGCGGCATCGGGGGGGGTGGGTTGCGGCATCGGGGGGGGTGGGTTGCGGCATCGGGGGGGTGGGTTGCGGCATCGGGGGGGCATCGGGGGGGGGTTGCGGCATCGGGGGGTGGGTTGCGGCATCGGGGGGGTTGCGGCATCGGGGGTTGCGGCATCGGGGGGGGTGGGTTGCGGCATCGGGGTGTGGGTTGCGGCATCGGGGGGTGGGTTGCGGCATCGGGGGGGTTGCGGCATCGGGGGTTGCGGCATCGGGGGGGTGGCTTGCGGCATCGGGGGGGTTGCGGCATCGGGGGGGTTGCGGCATCGGGGGGTGGGCTGCGGCATCGGGGGGTTGCGGCATCGGGGGGTGGGTTGCGGCATCGGGGGGGTTGCGGCATCGGGGGGGCATCGGGGGGTTGGTTTGCGGCATCGGGGGGGTTGCGGCATCGGGGGGGGTTGTGGCATCGGGGGGGGGCATCCGGGGGAGGGGGGTTTGGGGGCAGCGGCGGGCAGAGAGGGGGGGCTACGGATGCACTGGGCCAACGCACCGTCGCCCCCCCCCCTCTGTACACCGGTACCCACACCCCGTCCCCCTCCCTCTGAAGGCCGGTACCCACACCCCCCCCTCTCTCCTCCTCCCCCCCTTCCTTCCTCCTCCCCCCCTTCTTCCTCCTCCCCCCCTTCCATCCTCCGTTAGTGGGGGGGGGGTGCGGCGTTAGTGGGGGGTGGGGGGTGGGGGGTGGGGGGGTGCGGCGTTGGAGTGGGGTAGGGGTGGTGAAGGGGGTAGGGGTGGTGAGGGGAGGGGGTTGGGGTAGGGGCAGCTGCGTGCAGAGGGGGGGCGACGGTGCGTTGGCCCCGGGCATCAGTCGCCCCCCTCTCTGCACGCCGCTGCCCCTACCCCAACCCCCCCTCACCACCCCTACCCCCTTCACCACCCCTACCCCCCTCCAACGCCGCACCCCCCCCCCCCCACTAACGGAGGAAGGAAGGGGGGGAGAGGAAGGAAGGGGGGGGAGGAAGGAAGGGGGGGGGGGGAGGAAGGAAGGGGGGGGAGGAAGGAAGGGGGGGGAGGAAGGAAGGGGGGGAGGAAGGAAGGGGGGGGAGGAGGAGAGGGGGGGGAGGAAGGAAAGGGGGGAGGAAGGAGGGGGGGGAGGAAGGAAGGGGGGGAGGAAGGAAGGGGGGGAGGAAGGAAGGGGGGGAGGAGGAGAGGGGGGGGAGGAGGAGAGAGGGGGTGTGTGGGTACCGGCCTTCAGAGGGAGGGGGACGGGGTGTGGGTACCGGCGTTGAGGGGGGGGACCCGGCGTTGAGGGGGGGGGGACCCGGCGTTGAGGGGGGGGGGGACCTGGCGCTGAGGGGGGGGGGGTTGCGGCGTTGCGAGAGATGGGGGGCGGCGTTGGAGGGGGGTAGGTGTGGAGGGGAGGGAGGTAGGGGTGGTGGGGAGGGAGTAGGGGTGGTGGGGAGGGAGGTAGGGGTGGTGGGGAGGGAGGTAGGAGTGGTGGGGAGGGAGGTAGGGGTGGTGAAGGGGGGGTTGGGGTAGGGGCAGCGGCGTACAGAGGGGGGGGCGACGTGGTGCCTTGGCCTCCGGGCATCCGTCGCCCCCCCCCTCTCTGACCCGCCGCTGCCCCCAAACCCCCCCCCCAAAATGCCGGGGAACAACCCCCCCCCAAATGGCCGAGACACACACCCCCCCCCCCCCCCCCCCCCCCCACCCAAATGCCCGGAACCACCCCCCCCCTCCCAAATGCCGGAACCCCCCCCCCAATGCCAGACCACCCCACCCCAAATGCCGGAACCCCCCACACCAATGCCCGGAACCCCCCCCATTTCCCCCCCCCCCCCCAAATGCCGGGTCCCCCCCCAAATGCCGGAACCCCCCCCCCCCCCAAATGCCGGGTCTGTCTCTCTCCTCCTCCTCCTCCAAAAACGCGGGTCTCTCCACTCCGCAGCTGGTGAAACTGACGCGTATCGCGTCAGTCAGCTGCTGGCCCCTCCGGGAACGGAGATTGCCAGCTTAAAAGAAGGCCCCGACGCCGGAGTGATTAACACCGATTTTTCTCGCCGGAAACCCGCGTTACGACGGGCAACGGAGAATCCCGCCCCATGTTTCACTCTGAGGTGCTTCAATACAGTCAATGAAATATTACAGGCATTTCAAAATGGTGCAATGGTATTTAAGTTGTCCACACAGATCAAAGTTCACTCAGGTGCTTCAACACAATTGTGATACATGTAAAATTCACCGCATACATCCAATGTAAGTCATGCAGTCCAAGGGGGTTGTATACAGTTCCCAGCCGCTCAGTTCACTATGGCTGAAAGGTCTTAGACAATGAACGTCCCGTTGCACTTCTGTGGCGGCTGCCATAAGATTTAGTGCATCCCTCAGCACGCAGTCCTGGGTTTCGGAATGTGCCAATTTGTAACATTCGATTGGGGACAATTCTTCATACTTGAAGACCAACATGCTTTGGGCAGACCAAAGAGAGCTTTTCACCAAATTGATGATCCTCCAGCAACTGCTGATCTTTGTCTTGGCGTGCGTCCCTGGGAACAGCCTGTAGAGCACAGACTCCTGTGTCACAGTGGTTGAAGAATGTTGGGCCTGGGACACGACCCTGAGGAATACCTGCTACAATGTCCTGGGACTTAAATGATTGAGGTGCGTCTTTTGGAAGATCTACATGCTAATTATAAATGCTATTAGACATAAACATAAATTCTCCTGTTAACACTTTTCCTTCTTTCAGATCTCAATAAGGGTAAGACGTGATTTAAAAAAATAAATACAAGTTCTTGCAATGGAGCAGAATACTGCTGCATTTTAAATAATGACATTTAGGGGGCAGGAGTGTGTCATTCTTTCAGGATTTCTTTTGAAAGCTGATTTAACATCAAATACATTAGAGAGATTAAAGATCGAATTTTGCTTCCAGCTAGCCGAAACTTTCATAAGTACACAGTGCACTACAAATGATAAATGCACAAACATAAAAGACTTTATATTGGGAGCAAACCGTCATTGCAGTTGTCACCATTTGTGATGCCCAAGCTCATTTTGTAGATACTTGTGCCAAACTTTCCTCCAATGTTCCAGGATTAAGTTCACCTAACTTGTCTTTACTATCCACTTCCATTCCTTGGGTTATTATCTTTCATAACTTATTGTTAAATTTTAAATTAGATGTTTAATGCAGATTTACAGTATTCTGTGATGTAAAAATGAGTATTCTTTCCCTTAATATAATATTTTAAAATTAAAGTACTTACAAAAATTGCTGGAGCGGGTATATTTAACACTATCAGCTTTTTGGGGCCACACAATGTCATAAAAAAACTCTGTATCATTTATTTCAAGTTGAACAACTCAAAGCAACTCCAACCCATGCAGTTAAAATGCAAATGATGAATTACCTCACACAGCAGAAATGCAATTGACAAGTTCATCAAATAACTTGGGCAAATTAAAGCCACACTCTTCAAGTTTTTAAAAATAAATTTAGAGTACCCTATTATTTTTTTTCTAATTAAGGGGCAATTTAGCGTGGCCAATCCACCTAACCTGCTCATCTTTGGGTTGTGGGGGTGAGACCCACGCAGACACGGGGAGAATGTGCAAACTCCACACGAACAGTGACTCGGGGCCTTGATCGAACCTGGGTCCTTGGGGCCGTGAGGGAGCAGTGCTAGCCACTGCGCCACCGTGCTGCCCAGCTACATTCATCAAGTTACAATAAACAAAATAGCTTTAATGTAATTTTACTTGGGGTTGTCCTTGGTCTTCTTTATCTATAGTAACCGGCAAAAGCTTCATTAGGTTAGTTCCAGACCTTTAAATTAAATGATATTTCCAAGCAGAAATAGATAGATTGCTTCCTGTGTTTGTAATATTTAATTAGTCTATTTGTGCAATTTAATTTAATTGATTCTCGCGCATTACCAAAATTCCTTACACTGCACTTTGCAGGGCATCGACTTTTATTTTCAATGTAGTAAGTGATGCTGGTGTTTGGATGAATTAGAACCTCAAATTGGTTACAGCAAAGGAGGAGGCTATTTGGTCCCTTGTGCCTATGCCAGTTCTCTACAAGAGCAACTCAATTAGTTCCACTTTCCTGCCCTTTCTCTGTCGCCCTACAATTTTTTTCCTTTCCGAGCACTTATACCAATCCTCTTTTAGCACAATTACACTCTCAAGCAAATAAATTAATAATACTTTTAAAAAAGGGCAGCACGGTGGCCTAGTGGTTAGCACAGCTGCCTCACGGCGCTGAGGTCCCAGGTTCGATCCCGGCTCTGGGTCACGGCCCGTGTGGAGTTTGCACATTCTCCCCGTGTCTGCGTGGGTTTCACCCCCACAACCCAAAAATGTGCAGAGTAGATGGATTGGCCACGCTAAATTGCCCCTTAATTGGAAAAAATAATTGGGTAATCTAAATAAAAAAAATAAAAAATAATAATCCTTAAAATGATAGTGGAAAATTCAATCACATGTGGTTTTCTTAAGGTTCAAGCAATGCCTCAGAAAGCATATCTGCATGACACCATGTGCATCACATCAACTGCCTTACCCTCTTCAACATTCAATGTTACCTCATCAGAAAACTCAATCAAATTAGTTAACCACGATTATCCTTCAACAAATATGGGCTGACTTTCTATAATTAATCCCCCATTGTCCAAATGACGGTTAATCTTGTCCTGGATTATAATTTCTAAAAGCTTCCCCACTCCTGTGGGTAATCTAGCTAGATTTTAATTGTTTAGTTTATCCCTTTCTGGAACAAGAGTTTCTGGAACAATTCTCCAGTCATCTGCCACCATGCCAGTATCAAAGGAGGATTGGAAGATTACAGCCAGTACCTCTGCCATTTCCACCCTTACTTCCCTTAGCTTTCATAGATGTATTCAATCTTAAAGTGACTTGAACTCACAGCCCAAGATGGCTAACCCCAATTTGGATGATTATTGGTAATTTATCAACTTATTAAATACAGCAAGCTAATGCCTCTTTAGTAGTTTGTAGCCCATCCAGTATCTAAACTACCTCCTCTGTCACTATGGCTTTGGCAGCATCTTCTTTCTTGGTAAAAACAAATGCAAAATATTCATTTTATATCTCAGCCATGCTGTCTGCCTCCATGTTTGGACACCCTTCATTAATTCCTAATCAGCTCACCCCTCCTTCTACTACACTTTTATTACTCATATGCCTACAGGAGACTTTTGGACCCTCTTTTATGTTAGCTGCTAGTCTCTTTGCCTCTTTTATTTCCTTTTACATTTCCCCTCTGAACTTTCTATATTCAGTCTAGTTTCGCTTACATTATCAACGTGACATCGGATACATTCCCCCAATTTTTTGCTCCATCGTATTTTCTTTCATCCTCCACATAGCTTTGGCTTTTGTTGCCCTACTTTTTCCCCTTGTGTGAATATACCTCACCTGTACCCAAAACTGAACCATCTCCTCTTCAAAGGCAGCCCATTGTTCAGTTGCAGTTTTGCCAACCAATCTTTGATTCTAGTTTAACTGAGACAGATCCCTATTAAATGTGGTCCTCCTCCAAATAAGTATTTTTATTTTAGGTCGTTCCTTGTTCTTTTCCATGGCTAACCCAACTCTTAAAATACTATTTAAGTTTACAAAATGTTCCCTTACTGACATTTAACCCAATGGCTCACCTCATTCCTCAAAGCCAGATCGAGCATTGCCTGCTTCCAGGTTGGGCCAGAAACATACTGAAATTCTTCCGAACACACATCAGAAATTCTTCCCCTCTCTGCTGTTTACATCATTACAGATACATTTTATATTAGGATCATTTAATTGCCCCATTATCACGGCACTATAATTTTTGCACCTCTCTCTAAATTCCATGTAAATTTACTCCCATGTCTTTCCCACTGTTTGATAACCTATCGAATACACCCAGTATTGTTTCTGACAAAATAAATTCTGACTTTGACCCTCCCCCCCTACAAATTTCTCTCCCTCAAATGCTGTAGTAATATTCTCCTTAACTAACACTGCCAACCCTCCTCCCTCCCTTCCTGTCTTACCTACCCTTCATGAACAGGGCCGGAATTCTCCGACCCCCCGCAGGGTCGGGGGATCGCCTGGGGCGTTTGTAAATCCCGCCCCCGCCATGGCCAGAATTCTCCGCCACCCGGGAATCGGCTGGGGCGGAAATGGCGCCTTGCCGGTCGGCGGACCCCCCGTAGCGTTTCTCCGACCCACGATGGCGAAGTCCCACCGCTGTCAGGCCTCTCCCGCTGATGTGGTTTAAACCACCTCTGTGCTGGCGGGAGCAGGCGGTTCGAGTGGGCCCCTGGGTCCTGGGGAGGGCGCGGGGCGATCTGACCCTGGGGGTGCCCCCACGGTGGCCTGGCCCACGATCGGGGCCCACTGATCGGCGGGCGGGCCTGTGCCGTGGGGGCACTCTTTTTCTTCTGCCGCCGCCACGGCCTCCACCATGGCGGAGGCAGAAGAGACCACCTCCACCGCGCATGCGCCGGTGGTGACGTCAGTAGCCGCTGACGCTCCGGCGCATGCGTGGACTCACGCCGACTGGCGAAGGCCTTTCGGCCAGCCCCGACACTGGTCTGCGTGGCGCCAAAGGCCGTTGGCGCCAGTCGGCGGAGCGGGAGCCACTCCGGCACGGGCCTAGCCCCTAAAGGTGCGGAGAATTCCGCCGGAGTGGTTGGTGTCATTCTGCTACGCCAGGACCCCCCGCCCCGCCGGGTAGGGGAGAATATCACCCAAGCTTGTATCCAGGAATATTCAGAATCTATTCTTGCCTTTTTTGAAGCCAAGTCTCGATTATCGCCACAACTTCATTTCCCATGTGATTATTTGCACCCAAAGGTCACCAATTTATTTATCACGTTTTGTGGTATTTACATAATTGCATTTAAACTCTATTTTAGACATTATTTCATTTCCACTTGAACCCATCCCACCTTAATTTCTTCATGGGGTGTGAGCATTTGTCACTTATCCCTAAGTTCCCTTGAGAAGGTTCTCCCTTTCTACTTCAGGAAACATTAATCATTGTGTACCCGATAGCACAGCCTCTTCAATATCAGATCACCCAAATACTCCATAACATTTCTGTAAAAGAGTCCCCATCTAAGCGAGCAGCATAACTTCCACAACTATTTTTCAATTTTTAATCAGCGCGGTTGACAGAAACTGAGATGATGTATTAATTAGACTACCAGCCCCATATTAATCAAGCAAAATTACACTGGGAAAGGTTCATGAATGTTATATGAACTGTGGCCAAAGACATTCAATACATCTCTCTGGGAGCATACGAGAACAATTTGCTTATATTAAATACTTTTGTTCTTACATACTTCAATCTTCAAGAAGCTGTTATCCTTTTTTTGTTGCTATACTCTGAGTGTTCTACCTAGCACTCTTCCTCTATTCAATGACACGTGGCCTTCTCTTACTAACCTACATATTACCAGCAGGTGCCCTTGGCAGCAATAATAATAGGCAGGAGAAAGATGGTCTGGAATCTAGGTCCAGCCTTGGACTGACATTTACATATAATGGGTAAATTTAACAGAGCCTGCCAGAGCGGGCAAGATGGCAATGAGCTTGGAGAATCACACAGGAGTGCCTTTGTCCAATTCCTGGTGTCAGGAATGCTGTTGGTAATTTAGTGCATGGCGAGAAGGGCCTGACATGGGAATCCTGCCCGCTGCCAGCAGAAAGACAATTAGGTTAATTAACAAAGCACTTAAAGCCAATTATTACTGAGCCAACCAGGATTTAAAGGTGGCTGCGGGCTCTAAAAAGGACTTGCACGGGTCTCCTATGCCACCCAGAAAACTCTATTGCTTTTGAAAGTCCGCCAATGGGTCCTTCATCGATTCAGTACCCGACCCAGGGATCCAGCATCGGAAAGGGGAGGCCAGCGCTGCCCCTGTACCAAACCCCCTGCCTCCGCTAGCGGTTGAACCCACCCCCACTCTCCAAGATCCCACCTCACCCCATTAACCTATCTATGGGGATGCACGGATAATCCTTGGTGAAGGCACCAGAGCATTACTGGCAACAGCCACTCCATACCTTCTGCGCTGCCGGCACCAGAGAGCTTCTGGCCTCTTGATTGTTCAGAAAATCTTGGAGGTGAAATTTCCACCCTACTGAGGGCTGACTCTGACGTGAGGCCTGACGCTGGCCTAGTTAAGTGCCTGATTGCATTTGAATGGCATCGGGCCTCCCTGTCGCGGGAGGCCACCTCCGCATAAACTAAGCTCTTCCCAACAAGTCAGCAAGCAGGGTGATCAGTGAGGGCAGAAAGAGGAAAATTACGGTGGGAAAGCAACCTTATAGGCCTCACTGCTCAATTTACGCTGTTATTCCATCTGATTCGGGACAGGATAGTGGAGGAAAGTTCAGCCTACTGACTCATGTTGGGAGATGGTTCTATTCCACTGGTATTGATTGCCATCCAGTATGCTGGCAAAGTGGCAATTAATCATTGTGATTTGGGAGATTTGTGTTTTTGTGAAAAAAGGATCGCTGTGGTTAACGTGTAAAGTTTTTTTTAAAATAATTTTTATTGGAATTTTTTACAGAAAATATAAAACGTAACGACAAACAATGAAATGCAACAAAATAACCCATAATAACTGTAACACCCCCAGACTGTATCGACGCATGTATCCCATCCCCCACCCCCCCAACCCCAATGAACAACAGAAGAACTTAAAAATAAATTTAAATTAAATAAACAAACATAGTCATCGTCCGCCCCCCCCCCCCACACCTTTTCCCTCCCCCTTCCCCCCCCACCCCCCCGGGTTGCTGCTGCTACTGTCCCAGTACCCTATCGTTGAGCCAGAAAGTCGAGAAAAGGTTGCCACCGCCTAAAGAACCCTTGTACCGACCCTCTCAGGGCGAATTTGATCTTCTCTAGCTTAATGAAACCCGCCATGTCTTTGATCCAGGTCTCCACGCTTGGGGGCCTCGCATCCTTCTATTGTAGCAAGATCCTTCGCCGGGCTACTAGGGACGCAAAGGCCAGCACACCGGCCTCTATCGCCTCCTGCACTCCTGGCTCCACCCCAACCCCAAAAATCGTGAGTCCCCATCCTGGCTTGACCCTGGATCCCACCATCCTCGACACCGTCCTCGCCACCCCCTTCCAGAACTCCTCCAGTGCCGGGCATGCCCAGAACATATGGGCATGGTTCGCTGGACTCCCTGAGCACCTGACACACCTGTCTTCACCCCCAAAGAACCTACTCATCCTCGTCCCAGTCATGTGGGCCCGGTGCAGCACCTTGAATTGGATGAGGCTAAGCCGCGCACACGAGGAGGAAGAATTAACCCTCTCCAGGGCATCAGCCCACGTCCCGTCTTCAATCTGTTCCCCCAGTTCCCCCTCCCACTTAGCTTTCAGCTCCTCTACTAACGCCTCCTCCGCCTCCTGCATAACCTTGTAGATATCAGATATCTTCCCCTCTCCGACCCAGACCCCCGAAAGCACCCTGTCGCTCACCCCCCTCGCGGGAAGCGAAGGGAATCCCTCCACCTGCCGCCCAACAAATGCCTTTACCTGCAGATACCTGAACATGATCCCCGGAAGGAGCCCAAATTTCTCCTCCAACTCCCCCAGGCTCGCAAACCTCCCATCAATAAACAGGTCCCTCAGCTGTCTGATGCCCGCTCTGTACCAACCCTGAAATCCCCCATCAATGTTCCCCGGGACGAACCTATGGTTCCCCCTTAACGGAGCCTCCATCGAGCCCCCCACTTCTCCCCTCTGTCGCCTCCACTGCCCCCAAATCTTGAGGGTAGCCGCCACCACCGGACTCGTGGTATACCTCGGAGGAGGGAGCAGCCACGGCGCCGTTACCAGGGCCCCCAAACGTGTAAAGTTGATAATAGTCGTTCTATTAGATCGGATGTTCCTCTATTTATACCTTGATACCGTGTAAGAATCGTTCTGGTTCTTTAAGCTTTGGTGACATCAGAAACAGATTGGTAGGATTTCCTCCAGTCGCTATGTCTAGTAGAATTGGAAGTACGTATAGAATAAATATGTTTATAATTACACTCAAAATAGTGATCATAGGAAGCTTAGCATTATGTTAACAATGTTACCAACACATACAGGGGAACTTTCCTCATTGTGCTGTTTCAAAGTTCATCCAAATGAGTTGATAAATCCTTTTTTTTGTCTCAATTACTCTCACAATATTAGACCAAGCTGGTGAATTATTAAGTGCAAAAACAGATGTTATTTTCCCTATAAAAAAAATTCTGTTTCACATTGTAACGCAGCGCAACTAACTTCCAAAAAGTATGAGCTTAGTCTTCAGAGGCAGTACTCCCTGTCAGCAGCGCCAGTTTTTCAGCAAAGCCCATCAGGAAGCATCTTTCATGGAATATGATTCATTTATTTGCTGTGAGTGGCACTTTAAAGGTTCCTGAGAAAAAAAAGAGTGGGACTCTAATAGTTTCCAGAAATAATTGGCAGCAAAAACAGAATAAAAAGTTGACCTTTGGGAAAGTTGCATTATATCATGATCATCCTTCCATGCATTTTATGAGAATTATCTGCAATTACTGCCTGTTGTGAACCTTTGGCCCCGAACAATTGTTCCATTAAAGTACGTTTTGAGTTTGAACCAAGTTTACTCCCCCATATTCATGCATCTCTCTAGGTGCTACATCATGATGGCCTAACGCACAGCTGGACGTGGACCAAGGCCTCTAACATCGGCCAACTGTGCATAGAAATCACCTTGATAAGGAAGCACATTTCTTCTACCTTGCCCTTCTTCACATGACTAGGCTAGGATTGAGGATTAAATGACTTAAGGTTAGAAACATAGAAAATAGGAGCAGGAGTAGGCCATACGACCCTCTGAACCTGCTCCGCCATTCATTGTGATCATGGTTGATCATCTAACTCAGTAACGTGTCCCCCCCCCCCCCCCCCCCCCCCCCCCCAATATCCTTTGATTCCTTTAACACCAAGAGGTATATCTAACTCCATCTTGAAAACATACTAACAATGTTTTGGCCTCAACTACTTTCTGTGATAGCGAATTCCACAGACTCACCACTCTCTGGGTGAAGCGATTTCTCCACATTGCAGTCCTAAATGGTTTACCCCCTATCCTTAGGCTGTGATCTCTGGTTCAGGAAAGTACTTCCTGCATCTACCCTGTCTAGCCCTGTTAGTATTTTATAGGTTCCAATCAGATCCCCCCCCTCATTCTTCTAAACTTTAGCGAATACAATCTTAACTGACTCAATATCTCCTCATACATCAGTCCTGCCATCCCAGGAATCAGTCTGGTAAGATTTCACTGCACCCCATAGCAGGAACAATCCTCCTCAGATAAAGAGACCAAGCTGCACACAATATTCCAGGTGTGGTCTCACCAAGGCCCTGTATAACTACAGCAGGACATCCCTGTTCATGTCCTCGAATCCTCTCGCTATGAAGGCCATCATATCATTTGCGTTCTTCACCATCTTCTGCACCTGCATGCTTACTTTCAGCGACTGGTGTACAAGGACATCCAGGTATCATTGCATATTCCTCTCTCTCAATATACAGCCATTCAGATAATAATCTTCTTTCTTCTTTGCTACGGAAGTAGATAACCTCACATTTATCCACATTTTACTGCCTCTGCCATACACTTGCCCACTCACTCAACTTGTCCAAATCAAACTCTGCATCCTCCTCATAGTTCACCCTCCCACACAACTTTGTGTCATCTGAAAATTTGGTAATATTACATTTAGTTCCTTCATCTAAATTAATATTTATTGTGGTTAGCTAGGGTCCTAGCATTCGTCTCTGTGATACCATACTGGTCAATGCCTGCCATTTGAAAAAGATCTGTTTAGTCTTACTCTTTGTTTCCTCTCTGCCAACCAGTTTTCTATCCATCTCAATGCACTGCCCCCAATCCCATGCGCTTTATTTATACGCACTAACCTTTTATGCGGAACTTTGTCAAAAGCCTTCAGAAATATCAAATAAATCACATCCACTGGCTGCCCCTCGTCAACTCTACTCGAAAAGTTCCAGTAGAATTGTCAAGCAGATTTTCCTTCCGTAAATCCATGCTGACGCTGTCCGATCCTGAAATCTTTTATAATGGACTCCAGCATTTCCTTACGATATTTCCCCCACTTTGTAGGCTTTGACTGACATTTTAACATTCTTTGATGCTATGATCACTCACAACCAGGAGCAACAAGTTTGCAATTGACAGCTTTTAAAACTGCAATGTAGAGTTTCCACTTTGTGCACAGGAGCTTGCCCAAAATGCAGTCTAAAATTGTGCTGGTTTGATTCTGGTTCAGGTTTACACGAAAATTAATTTGTATAATCAGAAGCATAAAATCTTCAATGAACCAGAGCAATTGCCCAGTGTAATGCGGTGTAATTGTTTATTTTGTTTTCTGTCCATTAAAAACATTCCTTGGCATATTTAAAAGTGGCAAACAGATATGATTTTCTGAATATAGCTGAAAATGGTGTTAACTCCAAAATAAGCATTTATAACACAGTTGTCCAGTCAGCGACCTGTAGGCAACTTCATTTAAAATCACTGAAAATGGCTTTACAAAACTGTGGTGTACCATTCAATAGTTTCATTAGCATGGAGAAGTCAATTTTTTAGTCAATTATTTTGCATTTAAAGTCTATTCATTAGCATTTTCAATTATTACAACAAGTTCACAGCAAGCAAAAAACAGAAAGATAGCTCGACATATCAGTGTACAACAGGTATTGCACAAAACAATAATCATTATATAACTGGGAAAAAATAAGACCAGATGATTAAGGGACAGGATCTCCAACAAGTGCCTTTCACGGATAACTGAACCACCAGCTCCCTAACAGGATACAGGCAACGTTATAGATCGACACCTCATCAAAGCTACAAAACAAAATGTCAGAAGAGGGAAACAATACCTGGAGAACCCCAGTTCTGAGAGGAATCTACTAACTGTCACAGTGCAACTTAAACTCTTCTCCAGGTCCATGACCATCCTATACCGTCGAGATGGCAAAATGACAACAACCAAGACAAAGAGAGGACCGGACATAACCAAACCTTAATACCCAGCGGAAGGCCCCCTGTAGAGGAAGTTTTTTAAAAAAGCAAGCACCGAAGCCAAGAGCAAGAATCAGCACATCCATAATCCCCACTCCCAGCCCTAGATCAAAAGATAAAACAGATCACAGGAACACCATCCATCACCAGCACCACCCTCAATAGGACCACAGGATATCTTGGGGCCAGGAACCCCCCCTCCCCCCCTCCGAACCACAAGAATGTCCTCCCCCCACGACCAGGACCATTCAGCAGACAAAAGAATTGGGCCACCTAGAGGCCAACATAGATCCATATCTGAATGTCCATGTCACCAAGGTTCAACATCCAACACCAACACAGCCAGTCATCACAGGCAGCGGTACGAAGAGATGAATAGAAACAACATCAGAGGAAAAGTGAAAAAGTAGAACAAGAACTGCAAGAACTAACCCCTCGGATCTGTAACCCACCTCCTAAAATATTACTCCTAGACGAGAAGCAGTCAACGAACCACCAAGAAAGCCCCATCCGACTCCCAAGATGAAAAGGATAAAGGTACCTTCTGGACACAGCCTTTGGACCCTTCTCCAATCTTCAACTCGCCGGGTATGGACCTATGCACATTGGACTCTCAATGACAAGGGAGGAAGCCCCGTCCAAGGAGAAACAGGATATTGACCGTGATGCCGAGTCTGGCCTAACCCAACACCTTCACAGAGGAAAAGAGAAAGATCGGAGAATTGGCTCCAAGAACCCCCTTGAGATCCCAGTCCCTAAACCTCACTGAAGCCAAGCCAGTTCAGTCCTGTACAGGACACGATACCTCTCCGCCTCCTCAAACCATCCGACACACTGACCAACAACAGGACCAACACCCCAAGCCCAGAAGGAAAAGAGAAGAGAAAAAAAAGAAACCCTCTTGGGAGGGTCCACCCCACTAGAGACTCCATCTACCAGCAGATAAAGGATATTCAAACCAACCTCACTCACAAGAGCTCTGACAATCATTAGAACTGTCAAAGTGGGAGACCCACATTAGGAAAACAACCGGCAACTCCTAAAGGGGAGTCCAATAAAGCCCAGTCCTCAACAAGATAATACAGGGTTCACCTGGATCTGGAGAAGCAAAAAGGGCAGCCCAAAATACAAAATATAAAAATATAACTCTAACTATGGGGGGGGGGGCTTCCTCAAACATGGCGAAGACATATCTAACCATACCACCCACAATCTCTACCCCTCTCCCTGCTTTAGCTCTGTTCATCCTCCCCCCCCCCCCCCCCCCCACCAAGTATATATTAGGATAAAGAAACTGTACAAAACCCCGAAAACTGATCATGATAAAACCTTATTAATTCAGGATAACCAACAGTGCCGAGCATCACACCTGAAATATTTACTTCCATGCAAACAAATGAATAGACAACATTAACAGACAACAAACAACATGATTACCAGAGAGTAAAGTTCAGGATAACAACTGTGAGAAATGAGGCAGTTATCAGGATAAAGGCCACTCCACTGGCGGACGCAGAAAGTAGACACCCAGGATAAAGCAGGATCTGAGACACAGAGTATCCTTCAGGATCTTCCAAGGATTCCAGTGACCAGAGCACGCATTTCATCACACGCCAACTCGACCGAGCCCAGGTGGTGAGCTAACTAGGCTCGAGCATGGGGGAGGGGCGGGGGGTGGGCCCTAGCCTGCTCAGGAAACCCCAGCCCCTCACGACCTACAACAGGAACAGGACCACACAAAACCAGGGGTTGGAAGGCCACCCCAACCCCAGGTCTAGGTGACAGGATTAAATGTGCTCCATCAAATCCAAGCTGCCCATTCTCCAGATTGAGACTCACAGGACATGGCATCCAGATCTCAAACTTGGCTGGGAATATCTCTACCACCTCATCAGAGACACCGGACACGACCGGGCTCCTCACCAGCTCCCTCTTGTCCTCGGCTGAATTCCTCAGGATGGACAATACGCTTTAATCCTCATTGATTAGTGGCTGCTGGAGGGAGTTGGGTTGGGGCCTAGTTTTTGGTGGTGTAGCTGCCTCTGAGTGGTTTCCCGTCCTGATGATACAGTGCACACCGACGGATGATGGCTGCCAGCGCTGAAGGTGATCCAGCCGATGATCTTGGGCAGGATTCTCCAACCCACCGCCGGAACTCAGCCATGCGGAGGCCTTCCACCACAGACAGTGATCTCTCTGCAACCAGAACCTGCGCGCATGCTACCTCCAAAAGGTTTGCTCATAACTCTTGAAATTGGGCTTTAACATTCTGTACCACAAAGCCAAGGGGCGGGATTCTCCCGTACCCAGCGGTGTGGGGGGTCCTGGCGGGATGGAGTGGCATGAACCACTCCGGCGTGAACCACTCCACATCTTTAGGGGCTAGGCCGGCGCTGGAGTGGTTTGCGCCCCGCCGGCTGGCGTGGAAGGCCTTTGGCGCTGCGCCAGCCTGGGCCGAAGGAACTCCGCAGGCCGGCGCAGATTCGCGCATATGCGGGAGCGTCAGCGGCTGCTGGGATGGTCACCTACGGGCCGGCGATTGCAGAGGCCCACACGGCCGGCGCATAGGAAAAGAGTGCCCCCCACGGCACAGGCCCGCCCGCGGATCGGTGGGCCCCGATCGCAGGCCAAGCCCCCGGGGCCAGATCGCCCCGTGGCCTACCCCCAGGACCCTGGAGCCAGCCCACGCTGCCAGGTCCCGGCGATAAGGGACCTAGTCCAATTTACACCGGCGGGACTGGCATAGAACAGGTGGGACTTTGGCCCATCACGGGCCAGAGAATCGCTGGGGCGGGGGGGGGGGGGGGGGGGGGGCGCTGCGAGCGGCCGCCGACTGGCACAGCGTGATTCTCGCCCCTGCCAATTCTCCGACTCCGGAGAATTCGGTGGCCGGTGGGGTCGGGATTCGCGCCGCCCTCCGGCGATTCTCCGACCCAGCAGTGGGCCGGAGAATCCCACCCAAGATCATCAGCTAGATCACCTTCAGCGCTGGCAGCCATTATCCGTCGGTGTGCACTGTATCATCAAGACGGGAAACCACTCAGAGGCAGCTCCACCACCAAAAACTAGGCCTCACCCCAACTCCCTCCAGCTGCCACTAATCAATGAGGATTAAAGCGTATTGTCCTGACTCAAAAGTTCTGAAATACAGGCCAACAAATCTCGGTACATTGTAAAATCCATGTAAACCGCAAAATAAACATAAAAGAGATGTGCTAATGATAAACACAAAGATTGAAAGATGAGCAGAGCCAGAGCTTGGGAAAATGCAGCCACACCTATACTCTCATCACGTGATTCCCCCAATTAAATATTTATTTATGTGGATAGCCCTTATAACATGCTGCTAGTTCCTGTGTGCCTGAGACTGTTTGCACAATTTAAATAGTCTGACTGAACTAGTGGAATGGGAGAAGTCTCCCAATTTTGACATGGGGGCCGTGGCAAGGTTTTGTGGTCGGCCTGATCTGATGAAATTGAATCTTGAATCACCGTGAAAGATCATGTGGAAAACGACTCGAGTGGTTTACGGTGCATGTCAGTTACATCGAAAATTCCCTGATGTCAGGGCGCCATGGTGGCGCAGTTGTCAGTACAGCTACCGCATGGCGCCGAGGACCCGCGTTCGATCCCAGCCCCGGGTTACTGTCCGCGTGGAATTTGCATATTCTCCCCATGTCTGCATGGGTCTCACCCCCACAACGCAAAAGATGCTCATATATTCTTCATAAGAGGACATGGGATTTGTTATTTCATGGAAGATACAGGGTTAAATATTTTTTGTGGCTATAAGGCAAAAGGAAATATGGAATATGACTAAATTGTCTCACATTATTCACATTTATTTACATGCATTTGGAAAGGTATTGCCTGATGACCCCTGTCAGTTTACAGTTACATTTGATGATACCTTCTGTGTTGTGCATTTGTCTGCTTCATGAGCTGTTTGCCAAGGCTGCACTCTATTGCACAGTGCTTTGTGCAATGGCAGCACAACTGGGGATAGGGTGACAATCCTGAGTACTGATTCTTTGACCTGTCCTGCCTAGCAAAACTAGTAGCACAGCTTCATCTGAATTTACAATTATATATTATTGCTCGACGAACAGCAGCATCATGTTTTCAAGCACAAAGCAGCAGCAACATTGTTGCTTCACAGTGCCTGGGCCCCAGGTTTGATTCCCCGCTGGGTCACTGTCTGTGCGGAGTCTGCACTTTCTCCCTGTGTCTGCGTGGGTTTCCTCCGGGTGCTCCGGTTTCCTCCCACAAGTCCCAAAAGACGTGCTGTTAGGTGAATTGGACATTCTGAATTCTCCCTCTGTGTACCCGAACAAATGCCGGAGTGGGGTGACTAGGGGATTTTCACAGTAACTTTATTGCAGTTAATGTTTGCCTACTTGTGACAATAAAGATCATTTCTTTTAAAATTGATTAGGTCCATCAGTAGCATTAGCAATTTTTGAATCTGAAAATGCTGCAGACCCATAGCAAGCCAGTCATCAGCTTCGAAAAAGAGAAGGGGCAGGAGTGTTTTGGGTGAAGACCAGTGCCAGACTGGAAAATGAAAGTTAAGCAAACCCTTTTATCGGACTGATACCATGAGGAATGAGATCAGCAGGCAAAAGTGAATTCAGGAGGGAAAACAGTTCATGGATTTTATTGCCTCAAACCTGAAAAGGAATGAAAGAAAGATCATCTCAGTGAGGAAATTAGAAGGTATTAAAGAAGAAGATGGTATGAAAATTGACATTGAAGATGGTGAAAAGGCATGTGAAAGATGCCCCCCAACAAAATAACATCAAATAGCGATGAAAGCGGAAGGTCGATGGAAGGTACGGCAGGAAAATGAAGATCGCTGATGTCAAATCAATATTCAGATCAGGTGGGTGGAGAGTACCCTTACATCCCCTTATTGAATGTCTCTCTCGCCATTCCTTGTAACGGGCAATGCAGAAGCACCAGTTACAATTCCATTGACACTTGAACTATACTTCTATCTGTTATGCGTTAATAGTTCTATCCATCCCATTTCTTATAAAGACTACATTTCATAATCCCAGTTTTTCCACCTTGTGAAATGATACACCAACCTTCTGCACCAGAGTTCCCAAAATGTCTTTCCCCCCATTCAACATATTCTCTTAGTTGTTCTCAAAAGAGCACAACTCTGCGCTCACCAACTCACCATGTTCCCATAATGACAATTCCATTCGTTTCCCATTCTATTAGCTGTGGGATCACCAGATTTTTATATGTCTTTTCCAGCACATAAGATGTGATTCACCCACCAGCTACATCTTCTGTCCCCCTTCCCCTTTGTTTTCTGAATTGACCACTGCCTTCAAAGTAACCTTGATTATTGTCTGTCTTCCATCTTCGGCATAACTTAGATTCAATATCTGTTTATTCAGCTATTCCTATAACATTGTCCAGGGCTGGTACACACCTTCCCTACAAGGAGGCAACCTACATTTATTCCCCTCATCCAGAATATAGATTTCAATGTGCACAGTGTGTGGTCTTATCCATATTGGTGAGATCAAATATAGGCTGTGTGATGACTCTGCTGGACTGTGCTGTTAGGTAATTTGGACATTCTGAATTCTCCCTCTGTGTACCCGAACAGGCACCGGAATGTGGCAGCTAGGGGCGTTTCACAGTAACTTCATTGCAGTGTTAATGTAAGCCTACTTGTGATAATAAAGATTATTATTATTACATCCTAATAAAAGGCACGGTAACAGTTTCAGGCAGGAGAAGACTTTCATTCTATCTAGTCTGCCTATCCACGAAATTCCCTTAAATTGTCAATATGATCCCTTGTGCTTAAATCCACAGAATCCACATTCTCCCCGTGTCCGTGTGGGTTTCAACCCCATAACCCAAAGATGTGCAAGGTAGGTGGATTAGCCATGCTAAATTGCCCCTTAATTGGAAAAAAAATAATTGGATACTGTAAATTTATTTTAAAAATCCATAGAATCCATACAATGCAGCAGGAGGTCATTTGGCCCATCAAGTCTGCACCTACCCTCTGAAAGAACACCCTGTCTGGCCCCACTCCCACACCCTGGGCGGAATTCTCCGACCCCCTGCAGCGTTGGGGATTCGCCCGGGGCCGGTGTAAATCCCGCCGCCGCCGTGGCCAGAATTCTCCGCCACCCGGGAATTGGTGGGAGCGGGAATCACGCCCCGCCGATCGACGTGCCCCCGCGCCAATCGGCGTGCCCCCCGTGGCGATTCTACGCTACGCAATGGGCCGAAGTCCCGCCGCTGATAGGCCTCTTCCGCCGGCGGGAATTGGAGCACCTCTGGTGCCGGCGGGAGCAGGCGGCACGAGCGGACCTCCGTGTCCTGGGGGGGGCGCGGGGCAATCGGACCCCGGGGGGTGCCCCCACGGTGGCCTGGCCCGTGATCGGGGCCCACCAATCGGCGGGCGGGTCAGTGCCGTGGGGGCACTCTTTTTCTTCCGCCGCCGCCACGGCCTCCACCATGGCGGAGGCGGAACAGACCCCCCTACCGCACATACGCCGGTGATGACGTCAGCGGGCGAAGGCCTTTGGGCCAGCCCCGACGCCAGGCGGCAGGCGCCAAAGGCCGTTGGCGCCGGTTTGGCGCCAGTCGGCATGGCGGAAACCACTCTGGCGCGGGCCTAGCCCCTAAAGGTGCGGAGAATTCCACACCTTTGGGGAGGTCCGGCGCTGGAGTGGTTGGCACCACTCCGCTACGCCGGGACCCCCCATCCCACCGGGTAGGGGAGAATCCCGGCCTCTATCCTCTCAACCCGATAACCCCACCTAGCCCATACATCTTTGGACACTAAGGGGCAACTTTTAACATGGCCATTTCATCAAAACTGCACATCTTTGGACTGTGGGAGGAAACCAGAGCACCCAGAGGAAACCCACGCAGACATGGGGAGAACTTGCAAACTCTGCATAAACAGTTAGCCAAGACCGGAATTGAACCTGGGTTCGTGGTCTGCGAGACAACATGCTAACAATTGTGCCAGCATGTGGCCCACAACCCTGATAGAAAAGTGTATTTGGATTTAATTTAACCAAAACGTTTCCTAGTTTTAAACACTTCAATCATACTTCATTTCGGCTCTCTATTCCAAAAGAGAAAATACCCAAGGTATTTAATACTTCCTCATATGTTAGTCCTTTAATCAACTGTACAGCTGTTCTCTGAGCCTCCTTCAATAAGTGAATATCCTTTCTAAAATAGGGAGACCAAAACTGCAGGCACTACGCCAAATGTGCTCTTATCACAGTCAAGTGATCTCTCTCCATATTTATATGTTACACTGCTTCTTATGGAACCCAGTATTTTCTTTAACTTTTTCACAGCTGGTGAACAGTGTACTTCTGGTTTTAGTGACCTATCCACTAAAATACCATTCCTGCTGGTGATACTTCAAGTATATTTCCATTCAGTATATATCTGCATCAACCTTTCCTCTGACAAATCTCCTAACTTTACCTATTCCTACATTGAACTACTTCCACCATTTTCTCGCACACTGAAAGAGTTTAAGGCCATTTTACATTTGTACTTGACTGGAATTATCTGAAAATTTGAATAATTCTTTCCTTTGAATCATTAAAGCGAAATTAAACACTGACCCCAACAATGAACAATTTGGCACTTCACTGGTAACCAGCTGCAACCAAATTCCTGGCCATGCACGATAACTCATTGTCACCTACCTACCAACCAACCATTTGGCAGTCCATATTAATGCACTCTCATCTATCATGTTGGACAGGGACCTTTTATATTTGGCAATTAGATGAGGTAATGTCAAATGCCTTCCCAATATCCAGACAAATAACAAGAACTTGCATTTATTTAGTGCCTTTAACATAGTGGGCGTGATTCTCTGGCCTCATTGCACTCAAGCGAGAGCGTGACAAGGCCGGTAAATAATGGGAGAGGCCAAAAACGAAAACCGCGCCAGGTGCCAAATAGTTTGTGATGCAACTGGTCCGCCCCCGTAGGCGAAATCGGGATCCCGTCGTAGCATGGTGAGAAGCCAATAATCACCACTTATTTACGTACAAATAACGGGAGCCAAACCATATCCAATCATCTCCTGTGATTCAGCGGCCTCCACAGCAAGTGGTCAGGCTGGTGCCGATTAGTACTCCTTTTTAAAAACGTGAAGCTGGCTGAAGGGCGGGGAAGCAAGGTGATGGTTCTGTGGGGAGGCGAGGAGATGGTTCTGTGGGGAGGAGGAGATGGTTCTGCGGGGAGGTGAGGAGATGGTTCTGAGGGGAGGCGAGGAGATGGTTCTGCAGGGAGGTGAGGAGATGGTTCTGCAGGGAGGTGAGGGGATGGTTCTGCAGGGAGGCGAGGAGATGGTTCTGCGGGGAGGCGAGGAGATGGTTCTGTGGGGAGGTGAGGAGATGGTTCTGCGGGGAGGTGAGGAGATGGTTCTGAGGGGAGGCGAGGAGATGGTTCTGCGGGGAGGTGAGGAGATGGTTCTGTGGGGAGGAGGGGAGATGGTTCTGCGGGGAGGAGAGGAGATGGTTCTGAGGGGAGGCGAGGAGATGGTCTGTGGGGAGGCCTGGTGATAGTTCTGCGGGGAGGAGAGGAGATGGTTCTGCGGGGAGGCAAGGAGATGGTTCTGAGGGGAGGCGAGGAGATGGTTCTGCGGGGAGGTGAGGAGATGGTTCTGCGGGGAGGCAAGGAGATGGTTCTGCGGGGAGGCGAGGAGATAGTTCTGCGGGGAGGAGAGGAGATGGTTCTGAGGGGAGGCGAGGAGATGGTCTGTGGGGAGGCCTGGTGATAGTTCTGCGGGGAGGAGAGGAGATGGTTCTGCGGGGAGGCAAGGAGATGGTTCTGAGGGGAGGCGAGGAGATGGTTCTGCGGGGAGGTGAGGAGATGGTTCTGCGGGGAGGCAAGGAGATGGTTCTGCGGGGAGGCGAGGAGATAGTTCTGCGGGGAGGAGAGGAGATGGTTCTGAGGGCAGGCAAGGAGATGGTTCTGCGGGAAGATGAGGAGATGGTTCTGAGGGGAGGCAAGGAGATGGTTCTGAGGGGAGGTGAGGAGATGGTTCTGTGGGGAGGTGAGGAGATGGTTCTGCGGGGAGGTGAGGAGATGGTTCTGAGGGGAGGCGAGGAGATGGTTCTGCGGGGAGGTGAGGAGATGGTTCTGCGGGGAGGAGAGGAGATGGTTCTGCGGGGAGGCAAGGAGATGGTTCTGAGGGGAGGCGAGGAGATGGTTCTGCGGGGAGGTGAGGAGATGGTTCTGCGGGGAGGCAAGGAGATGGTTCTGCGGGGAGGCGAGGAGATAGTTCTGCGGGGAGGAGAGGAGATGGTTCTGAGGGCAGGCAAGGAGATGGTTCTGCGGGAAGATGAGAAGATGGTTCTGCGGGGAGGTGAGGAGATAGTTCTGCGGGAAGATGAGGAGATGGTTCTGAGGGGAGGCAAGGAGATGGTTCTGAGGGGAGGTGAGGAGATGGTTCTGTGGGGAGGTGAGGAGATGGTTCTGCGGGGAGGTGAGGAGATGGTTCTGAGGGGAGGCGAGGAGATGGTCTGTGGGGAGGCCTGGTGATAGTTCTGCGGGGAGGCGAGGAGATGGTTCTGCGGGGAGGCAAGGAGATGGTTCTGAGGGGAGGCGAGGAGATGGTTCTGCGGGGAGGTGAGGAGATGGTTCTGAGGGGATGAGAGGAGATGGTTCTGCGGGGAGGTGAGGAGATGGTTCTGAGGGGAGGCGAGGAGATGGTTCTGCGGGGAGGTGAGGAGATGGTTCTGCGGGGAGGAGAGGAGATGGTTCTGAGGGGAGGCGAGGAGATGGTCTGTGGGGAGGCCTGGTGATAGTTCTGCGGGGAGGCGAGGAGATGGTTCTGCGGGGAGGCAAGGAGATGGTTCTGAGGGGAGGCGAGGAGATGGTTCTGCGGGGAGGTGAGGAGATGGTTCTGCGGGGAGGCAAGGAGATGGTTCTGCGGGGAGGCGAGGAGATAGTTCTGCGGGGAGAAGAGGAGATGGTTCTGAGGGCAGGCAAGGAGATGGTTCTGCGGGAAGATGAGGAGATGGTTCTGAGGGGAGGCAAGGAGATGGTTCTGAGGGGAGGTGAGGAGATGGTTCTGTGGGGAGGTGAGGAGATGGTTCTGAGGGGAGGTGAGGAGATGGTTCTGTGGGGAGGCGAGGAGATGGTTCTGTGGGGAGGGGAGGAGATGGTTCTGAAGGGAGGTGAGGAGATGGTTCTGCGGGGAGGAGAGGAGATGGTTCTGAGGGGAGGCAAGGTGATGGTTCTGCGGGGAGGTGAGGAGATGGTTCTGGGGGGAGGTGAGGAGATGGTTCTGAGGGGAGGCGAGGAGATGGTCTGCGGGGAGGTGAGGAGATGGTTCTGCGGGGAGGAGAGGAGATGGTTCTGCGGGGAGGTGAGGAGATGGTTCTGAGGGGAGGCAAGGCGATGGTCTGCGGGGAGGAGAGGAGATGGTTCTGAGGGGAGGCAAGGAGGTAGTCTGCGGGGAGGCGAGGAGATAGTTCTGCGGGAAGGTGAGGAGATGTTTCTGCGGGGAGGCGAGGAGATAGTTCTGCTGGGAGGTGAGGAGATGGTTCTGAGGGGAGACAAGGTGATGGTTCTGCGGGGAGGTGAGGAGATGGTTCTGCGGGGAGGTGAGGAGATAGTTCTGCGGGGAGGTGAGGAGATGGTTCTGAGGGGAGGCGAGGAGATGGTTCTGAGGGGAGGTGAGGAGATGGTTCTGAGGGGAGGCAAGGAGATGGTTCTGAGGGGAGGTGAGGAGATGGTTCTGAGGGGAGGCAAGGAGATGGTTCTGAGCGGAGGTGAGGAGATGGTTCTGCGGGGAGGCAAGGAGATGGTTCTGTGGGGAGGCGAGGAGATGGTTCTGCGGGGAGGTGAGGAGATGGTTCTGCGGGGAGGCAAGGAGATGGTTCTGAGGGGAGGCGAGGAGATGGTTCTGCGGGGAGGTGAGGAGATGGTTCTGCGGGGAGGCAAGGAGATGGTTCTGTGGGGAGGCCTGGTGATAGTTCTGCGGGGAGGAGAGGAGATGGTTCTGCGGGGAGGCAAGGAGATGGTTCTAAGGGGAGGCGAGGAGATGGTTCTGCGGGGAGGTGAGGAGATGGTTCTGCGGGGAGGCAAGGAGATGGTTCTGCGGGGAGGCGAGGAGATAGTTCTGCGGGGAGGAGACGAGATGGTTCTGAGGGCAGGCAAGGAGATGGTTCTGCGGGAAGATGAGGAGATGGTTCTGAGGGGAGGAGAGGAGATGGTTCTGAGGGGAGGCAAGGAGATGGTTCTGAGGGGAGGTGAGGAGATGGTTCTGTGGGGAGGAGGAGATGGTTCTGAGGGGAGGTGAGGAGATGGTTCTGTGGGGAGGCGAGGAGATGGTTCTGTGGGGAGGGGAGGAGATGGTTCTGAAGGGAGGTGAGGAGATGGTTCTGCGGGGAGGAGAGGAGATGGTTCTGAGGGGAGGCAAGGTGATGGTTCTGCGGGGAGGTGAGGAGATGGTTCTGGGGGGAGGTGAGGAGATGGTTCTGAGGGGAGGCGAGGAGATGGTCTGCGGGGAGGTGAGGAGATGGTTCTGCGGGGAGGTGAGGAGATGGTTCTGGGGGGAGGTGAGGAGATGGTTCTGCGGGGAGGAGAGGAGATGGTTCTGCGGGGAGGTGAGGAGATGGTTCTGAGGGGAGGCAAGGCGATGGTCTGCGGGGAGGAGAGGAGATGGTTCTGAGGGGAGGCAAGGAGGTAGTCTGTGGGGAGGCGAGGAGATAGTTCTGCGGGAAGGTGAGGAGATGTTTCTGCGGGGAGGCGAGGAGATAGTTCTGCTGGGAGGTGAGGAGATGGTTCTGAGGGGAGACAAGGTGATGGTTCTGCGGGGAGGTGAGGAGATGGTTCTGCGGGGAGGTGAGGAGATGGTTCTGAGGGGAGGCGTGGAGATGGTTCTGAGGGGAGGTGAGGAGATGGTTCTGAGGGGAGGCAAGGAGATGGTTCTGAGGGGAGGTGAGGAGATGGTTCTGAGGGGAGGCAAGGAGATGGTTCTGAGGGGAGGCAAGGAGATGGTTCTGTGGGGAGGAGAGGAGATGGTTCTGCGGGGAGGCAGGGAGATGGTTCTGCGGGGAGGCAAGGAGATGGTTCTGCAGGGAGGTGAGGAGATGGTTCTGAGGGGAGGCGAGGAGATGGTTCTGAGGGGAGGTGAGGAGATGGTTCTGAGGGGAGGCGAGGAGATGGTTCTGAGGGGAGGCAAGGAGATGGTTCTGCGGGAAGCCGAGGAGATGGTTCTGCGGGGAGGTGAGGAGATGCTTCTGAGGGGAGGTGAGGAGATGGTTCTGCGGGGAGGTGAGGAGATGGTTCTGCGGGAAGCCAAGGAGATGGTTCTGAGAGGAGGCGAGGAGATGGTTCTGCGGGGAGGTGAGGAGATGGTTCTGCGGGGAGGAGAGGAGATGGTTCTGCGGGGAGGAGAGGAGATGGTTCTGAGGGGAGGCGAGGAGATGTTCTGCGGGGAGGAGAGGAGATGGTTCTGCGGGGAGGAGAGGAGATGGTTCTGAGGGGAGGCAAGGAGATGGTTCTGCGGGGAGGAGAGGAGATGGTTCTGCGGGGAGGTGAGGAGATGGTTCTGCGGGGAGGAGAGGAGATGGTTCTACGGGGAGGAGAGGAGATGGTTCTGCGGGGAGGAGAGGAGATGGTTCTGCGGGGAGGAGAGGAGATGGTTCTGGGGGGAGGCAAGGAGATGTTTCTGCGGGGAGGCGAGGAGGTGGTTCTGCGGGGAAGCGAGGAGATGGTTCTGAGGGGAGGCAAGGAGATGGTTCTGCGGGGAGGCGAGGAGATGGTTCTGCGGGGAAGCGAGGAGATGAGTAGCCTTCATTGCTCACAGGCAGAGTCCAGAGGCACTGTGCTTGCTGTCCCAGTGCTCCGCGGAGCGGTGGGGGGCACCTTGGCTGGGGTGGGTACACTGGGGGGGGCAACCCCGTGTTGCTCCACCATGCCAACCCCTGGATCATGTGTACCCATTCCAGGAGAAACTCTTGACCCTGCCCGTCTGCCCCACCGACCACCCGTAACTCCCACCTATTGCTGAGGCCTCTGGCCATGTGGCTGAAGGCTATTGCTGATTTGGCAATCGTAGTTAAGTGAGCACTTCACACATGCCAAGTGAATTCCCGTGGGAGGGTTGGCCATGTACCATGTGGGAGTCATTGCCTAGCATCCCGATCGAACCCTGATGCCTGGACATTGTGCCTGAGCATTGAGGGAGGCAACACCACACACGCAGCAACCGAGATCCGAACACCAAAGATATGGGACACAGCTCCAGGGACATTCCACAGCTGGAGGGTGGGTGAGTGCAACAGGGAGGGGAACAGCGTCTGGTCCAGATAACGTTATGTGTGGGTGTCAGGGTTACAGAGTCTGGGGTCCATTGATGGGAGCCCACTGCAGCTGAGAGTGCTTGGACAGGGCGTTCCGGATGTGGGGGGGGGGGGGGGGGGGGAGACGAATGGGCGTATGGAGGGTCCTGGGGTGGGAGCCACCACTGTTTTTCAGTCTAACACCCTCTCCCAGTTTCTTACAGATATTGATCAATTTGGACAGTATTTTGAACCCCGCAGGACCAGCCCTAGTCGTGCTGCTGGTAGGCCAGGCGGCCAGATGGCATAGACGGTGTCATCAGCTGTGTCTGCAGAGGTTCCAGGCGTGGCCCATATTCCGGGCCCTGCCACACACCCTGAGAACCTGGCTGCCCATCAGGCCCAGGGTGGAACCCAGAGGGGGAGACCCGCGTTGGCCCAGGGTGTACAGGCGTCGCTAGACCTTTGAACAAACGATGGACAGCGCGTGCCTCGACAAGGAGATGGTGCAGCACGCGTGCCACGTCCTCGCAGACATGGCACCATGTGTGGAAGAAGGACACTCACTCTCTGTGGTCATCAAGGTCACCGAGACCTGAACGTCTACACCTCAGGATCCTTGAGCAGTGACCAATGTAGCGTCTCGAAGGCCACAACCCACAGGTGCATCCGATAGGTCACGGTTGCCCTGTTTGACATCGACCAAGCCCAATAAGATGACCAGGCAGCAGGATTCTCCACCATCGCCAGGATGCCCCAGGTCCAAGGACTGATAGACTGCAAGCATGTCGCCTTGCTCACACCAGGCAGGCTGGGAGTGTCCTATATTAACAGGAAGTGGGTCCTTTCCCTGAACATATAGATTGTGTGCCCACAACATGCAGATCATGCACGTCTGTGCAGGCTGCCCAGGAAGTGTGCTCGACAGTTACATCCTGGGGTAGTCAGGCATCCCTGGCCTCGTCGAGGACTACTCCAGGATGACCAGTTGGCTCTTGAGAGATGAGGGGTACCCGCTGAGGACCTGGCTAATAATGCCAGTATGGAGGCTGGAGACCGAAGCTGAGACCCAATACAACAAGGTCCATGTGGCCGCCGGGCTGTCATTGGGCGGTGCATTGGACTGCTTAAAATGCGGTTCCGGTACCTTGACCACTCCGGAGGTGCTCTGCAGTACAAACCCTAGAGGACATTCCACTTGGTGGTGGTCTGTTGTATCGTCCACAACCTGGCACAGCAACGGGGTGACGTTCTGGAGGTGGGGGATGAGGAACATGTGGCCACCTCCGAGGAGGAGGAGGACGAGGATGATGAAGAGATGCCAGATTATCAGGGGCTGGAGGACGAACCTGGGAATGAACTGAGGGACCAGTCAGAGGCTGGAGGGCATGCGGCAGCATAGGTCCGGAGGGCCAGGGAGGCCCTCATACCCGCCCGCTTCACATAAGATGTGGCCTGGTCTGCCATCGCTACCTTCCCCACCCTCCTCCCCCCATTTCCCACCCTCCCAGGGTATATGTTACTCCAGGGTGCTGGGGGTGTCGCCACCATCAGCGGCTCACTCTTGAGGGCAGGATCTGTAGAGAGTTGAACGCGGCGCACCTCAATCTATGCCATAGTCTGACCCCTGCCTGTCTGCTGAGTGCTCGCTCACACCCATCACCTACATGCAGTGTGCCTGGGGGGGGGGGGGGGGGGGGGGGGGCGTGTTGCATGCCTGGAGAGATGGTCCAAGGGTTCAGAGGTCGGCCAGAATTGCGGAAGAAAGTGACAGAGGCGTCACACTGGTTGTGGTGAAGGGTTTTTAATGTTTCACAGGTGTCCAACAATGGCCCACTCCCCCGATGGTGCCACCCCACTTGCCATGCCCCACTACCCCAGTGCCCTCACAGTGATCCTCGACGTGCTGAGCCTTCCTTGCTCTACCACTATGTCTCGGTGTTCCCCCCCAGGATACACATTAGAGGTGGAGACAGCCAGCTGCTTACTATGCCCCATGGCCTTCGATGCCCCTGGGCATCCTCTGGGGCCGGAGGGCCCGCCCCGGCACACTTGTCGGCGGCACATGCATAACCGTGCCGCCCTGCCCGTGTGCTGACTGCAAGATGCAGCCTGATCAGAGGGGTGGAACTCGATGGGTCCGGGTTGGCACTCAGCACCCCCCTTCTCTTGTCCGGTGCCCTGAGGGCCATGGGGTTCACATCGGGACAGAGGGGCAATTGGATTGAGCCCCAAATGCTATTACATCATCTGGGTCTGCCAGCCCTGATGGTTCCCCAGGGTCTGTACCATCGTGTCAACACCCTCGGCGATGCTCCTCAGTGACTGGGCCAAGCTCTGCAGCACTTCGGCAATGCCCAGCTGTAACTGGGACAAGCTCCGCAGCACCTCCGCATTCCCAACTGAGACCGGGACATGTCCCACAGAACCTCATCAAGATCAGCCTCGACAGGCGGCATGATGACGGAATGGTTAGCACTGCTGCCTATTGCGCCGAGGACCTGGGTTCGATCCCAGCCCTGGGTCACTCTCTGTGTGGAGTTTGCACATTCTCCCCGTGTCTGCGTGGGTCTAACCCTAACCCAACGATTTTCAGGGTAGGTGGATCAGCCATGCTGAATTTCCCCTTAGTTGGAAAAAAAAGAATTGGGCACTTTAAAATATAAAAAGAAAGGTCAGCCAAGTAGTGGGTTATGTCTCTCAGCCATGGCCATCACTGACTGCCACATGCCTTGGGCACCCCCAGTTATGCTGCTGACATCATTAACCAGGTTCTCTACTGCGGTTACTAATGTAGCAATGTTGGCCTCGCTGTCACACATTGCCAATGACACCTCCTGCACCATAGTCTCTGGGACTCCTCCAATCGGCTGTGGACCTCCTGGAGTGTCACTGACATCTCCCTCTGACTATCCCAGCCACTCCCTAATGTCCCCATCTGCTCTGGGGTAGCTTGCTCCAGAGGCTCAACATCTGGCTGGCCCCAGCTGGGTTCTGGGATCGAGCAGACCTCCGACTGCTATCTCCACCTGGTGTGCATCAGCAACAGTATGGTGCTCACCAGATCATGCCCCAGAAGTATGACCATTAATGTTGCCCACCGTGGAGTGTGTCTTTGCGCTGGTGGAGGATGGGAATGACAGCTGTGACATGTTGATTGTGGCACCCTTGGAGTTCTCCTCCGAGGTGGTCTCATGGGAGGCAGGGGAGGGGACTATCATGATGGGGCCGGAGAATAAATCCATGGTCAGTGAGAGGGATGGGTCAGTCTGTATGGCATTAACAACTCATGTTTGACAGGTCCTCTGATTGCGGACCAGTGGATCCTCACCTCTGCGGCTTGCGCCGAACTCCGCATTGGTGTCCACTGTAATCTCTGCCTCCCCTGTCACCTCCAGGGCCCATTCCTCAAAGGTCATCAGGATTCTTATGTCTGGCACCCCTCCGCAAGTCTGGGCCCTCTCCCAGTGATTGTGGGAGAGCTTCTCCTGTGGAGATGCAGAGAGGGCATCATTAGCCTCGTGTGTGGTTCACAGTTTGGGGGGGGGGGGTGGTGGTGGTGGTGAAGGAAGGGTTGGGAGGCACATAGAGGGTTGGTAGGATGCTCGTGTGGGGGTGGAAAGGTCTTGGTCATGTGGGGGTGGTGTCCACTCACCCATGCTGCCCGGTGTAGGTCCTACATGCAGCACTGGAGGCCAGTTATCCGGGTCACACTGTCAGAGCTGACGGCCGCTGCTCGAAGCATCCCCAGGTCTGTGTCTCCAAACCTTGGAGCCAGGTGTCTCAGCGCCATGGCTGCGAGCTTAGTGGGGTTGGCTGTGTAAGTGCTATTTAAGTGCTACTCAACCTTGTTTGCAGGAGGCAGGCGAGCAAAGTTGCGGCAAATCAACTGTGAGCCTTCATTTGCAGCATGAAGTTCGTGGGGCCTCGTTAAGTGGACCAATGAATGTTGTGTTCCATTGCCAGTCTCGCCAAGCTGAGCGCCAGGACGCTCACAGCAATTCAGGCTCTCTACCACACTTAGAAATCTTTCTGGAGAATCTTGCCCAGTGAATCATCCCAAGGCGCTTTACAGGAGCATTACCAAACAAAATGTAATAACTAGCCGTGAGGTATTAGAACTGATGAACAGAGACTTGGTCAAAGGAGCAGGATTTAAGGAACATCAAGAGGAGAGACAGGTAGAGGGGCAAAATGGTTTAGGGAGGAAATAGCTGGAGCTTCGGGCAGACATTGCTCAAAACAAGGCTGCCAATAGTGAAACAATGACATTGGGGATGCAGAAGAGGCAGGAGCTGGAGAAGTACAGATATCCCAGAGGGTTTTAATGCTGAGGAAAGTTACATAGTTAGGGAAGGGTGAGACCGTACAGGCATTTGTCTAGCCCTGTCTATTGGGCTTGACATATCCACAAACAATCCAATGTATAACTTTTCACTCCTAAAACTACAATGACAGTCTGGATTTACTCATGGCTCTCAAGATGCCCCTCCATGTTATCCCACATAATAATTTCAAACAGTAGTAAAAAGGTTTTTCAGGTCCAGAATTCGATGGTTCATCCCTCCATTTCTTTTTTGAAGAAGGGAGTCATATTAGCTATTTTCCAATTGTGACGAACCACGCTGATGTTAAATGTGAGAGTAACCCAAAACCGCAGTAACACTAGTTCGTAGTGGTGTGTGTGTTTTTTGGGTATAATGTGAGGTGCAATGTACGACCCAGTGTGGAACAGTCCAGTCGTTGTGTGAACTATTAACAAAGAATATTTAGGGGCAGCACGGTGATGCAGTGGTTAGCACAGCTGCCTCACAGCGCCGAGGTCCCAGGTTCGATCCCAGCCCTGGGTCACCGTCTGTGTGGAGTTTACACATTCTCCCCATGTTTGTGTGGGTTTCGCCCCCACAACCCAAAGATGTGCAAAGATGGCTTGGCCACGCTAAATTGCCCCCTAATTGGAAAAATGAATTGGATACTCTAAATTTATAAAAAAAAACAAAGAATACTTAACTTGAAAGAAAGACAAAAACACACGTGACAAGAATATACGATGACACTTACATATACTGATGACTGTGCACACATAATTTTACATGAAACTATCCCTTAGTCCCCAATTACCTACTTTACCTGAACTCTAAGACATCCCTTTTCCCAAGCAACATTGAATACTGAGTAAATCTATGAGCTAAATCCAGCAAATAACTATCAGACCCAGGTAAAATGGACACATCTGAGGAATCGGATGATCTCCTTCTTAGAGTCAGTGGACTTGTCAGTATTTAAAACTCTGCGACCAGCCTGAACGAGTATACTATAGTAACTGACTTCATTAGTAAGTGTGTAGAAGACTGTGTGCCAAAGAAGCAAATCCACATGTTTCCCAACCAGAAACCCTGGATGAACAGTGACATCCATTGCTTGCTGAAATCTAGGTCTGAGGCGTTCAAGTCAGGTGACTCTGACCTCTACAAGAAAGCCAGATATGATCTAAAGAAATCCATCAAAGATGCCAAAAGACAGGGCAGCACGGTAGCATGGTGGTTAGCATAAATGCTTCACAGCTCCAGGGTCCCAGGTTCGATTCCCGGCTGGGTAACTGTCTGTGCGGAGTCTGCACGTCCTCCCCGTGTGTGCGTGGGTTTCCTCCGGGTGCTCCGGTTTCCTCCCACAGTCCAAAGATGTGCTGGTTAGGTGGATTGGCCATGCTAAATTGCCCGTAGTGTCCTAAAAAGTAAGGTTAAGGGGGGGTTGTTGGGTTACGGGTATAGGGTGGATACCTGGGTTTGAGTAGGGTGATCATTGCTCGGCACAACATCGAGGGCCAAAGGGCCTGTTCTTTACTGTACTGTTCTATGTTCTAAAACAGTACCGGACCAAGCTCGAATCCCAGGCTAGCTACACGGATCCCCGCCGTCTATGGCAAGGTCTGCAAGACATAACGAGCTACAAGATGAAGGCATGTAAAATCGTCGGCTCCAACGCACCCCTCAACTCATTCTATACCCGCTTTGAGTAAGAGGTCAGCGAGAGCGACCCGTCCACCCCAGAATCCGCGGATGAACTTGTATCTGAGATCACCACTGCAGACGTCAGAGTACCCTCCTCGAAGGTCAACCCACGGAAAGCCACTGGGCCGGATGGGGTACCCAGACGAGTACTCAGGTCTTGCGCGGAACAGTTGGTGGGGGTATTCGCAGACATCTTCAACCTCGCTTTACAACAAGCTGAGGTCCCTATCTGCTTCAAGCAGACGACCATCATTCCTGTACCAAAAAAAGTCAAGCAGCGTGCCTTAATGACTATCATCCAGTGGCTCCGACATCCATCATCATGAAGTGCTTCGAAAGGTTAGTCATGGCACGAATCAACTCCAGCCTCCCGGATTGCCTTGATCCACTACTTTGCCTACCGCTGCAACAGGTCCACAGCAGACGCCATCTCCATGGCCCTGCACTCTACCCTGGAACACCTAGATACCAAAGACACCTATGTCAGACTCCTATTTATCGACTACAGCTCAGCCTTCAATACCATCATTCCTACAAACTCATCTCCAAACTCCGTGGCCTTGGCCTCGGCTCCTCCCTCTGCGACTGGATCCTGAACTTTCTAACCCACAGGCCACAATCAGTAACGATAGGCAACAATACCTCCTCCACGATCATCCTCAACACCGGTGCCCCACAAGGCTGTGTCCTCAGCCCCCTACTATACTGCTTATACACCTATGACTGTGTGGCCAAATTCCCCTCCAACTCGATTTTCAAATTTGCTGACGACACCACCGTAGTGGGTCGGATTTCAAACAATGACGAGACAGAGTACAGGAATGAGATAGAGAATCTGGTAAACTGGTGCGATGACAATAATCTCTCCCTCAATGTCAATAAAACGAAGGAGACTGCCATTGACTTCAAGAAGCATAGTGGAGAACATGCCCCTGTCTATATTAATGGGAATGAAGTAGAAAGGGTTGAGAGCTTCAAGTTTTTAGGTGTACAGATCACCAACAGCCTGTCCTGGTCCCCTCATGCCAACACTATAGTTAAGGAAGCCCACCAACGACTCTACTTTCTCAGAAGACTAAGGAAATTTGGCATGTCAGCCACGACCCTCACCAACTTCTACAGAAGCACCATAGAAAGCATTCTTTCGGGTTGCATCACAGCTTGGCATGGAGCCTGCTTTGCCCAAGACGACAGGAAACTACATAAGGTCATGAATGTTGCCCAGTCCATCACGCAAACAAGCCTCACATCCATTGACTCTATCTATAATTCCCACTGCCTCAGAAAGGCAGTCAGCACAATTAAGGACCCCACGTACCCCAGACATACTCTCTTCCACCTTCTTCCGTCAGGAAAAAGATACCAAAGTTTGAGGTCAAGTACCAACCGACTCAAGAACAGCTTCTTCCCTACTGCCATCAGACTTTTAAATGGACCTACCTCGTATTAAGTTGATCTTTTCTCTACGCCTTGCTATAACTGTAACATTATATTCTTCAGTCTCTCCTTCCTTCCCTATGTACGGTATGCGTTGTTTGTACAGCATGCAAGAAACAATACTTTTCACTGTATACTAATACATGTGACAATATTAAATCAAATCAAAACATCTGGGAAATGGTCTTTGGATTCAGGTTGGAGTAGCACGGTGGCACAGTGGTTAGCATTGCTGCCTCACAGCGCCAGGGACACGGGTTCAATTCCAGCCTTGGGTGACTGTGTGGAGTTTTCACTTCCCCCGTGTTTGTGTGGGGTTCCTCCGGGTGCTCCTGTTTCCTCCCACAGTTCAAAGATGTGCAGGTTAGGTGGATTGGCCATGAGCAATTGCCCCATCGAGTCCATAGGTGTGTATGTTAGATTATGGGGTTACTGAGATAGGGCAGGGAAGTGGGCTTGGGTGGAGTGTTCGTTCAGAGGGTCGGTGCAGATTTGATGGGCTGAATGGCCTCCTCTACTATAGGGATTCTATGATTCAGGAAAGGCGAAAAATGGCTACTTCTTTCGGGAGACTATCGACGCGATCAAATGGCCTTGTCACGCCCGACTGGTGACGCGATGAGTCTGTTAAATCCTGCAAGATTTGCAGGCTTGGATTTGCACGTCCTGATCTGGATCTCACCCTCGCTGGGGCCCTCCTCCTCATCTCTGCCGTATTGTCCCAGGGCCTGGGACTACATTGCCTAGAAGACCTCACCAGGGTGTAGTTTAGCACTGGTCCACACAAACGTGGAACAGATGTAATGACATCTGCGAGGTCTCCCAGGCCATTGGAGGCCTCTGGGTGATCGGGCTCTGGGCAGGGTGGACCCGGGTACCTTGGCACTGCCATTTCCTGCCCTGACGTGCTGAGCAAGTCAATGGAGGAAATGAGGTAAGTGCAGCCTTGGTCGGGTGTTCCAGATCAAGACCAAAAGAAACACAAGATAGCAGAGTCATTCAGGAAACACTCTGCTATATGACTCTGTTTATTACACTATAAATCCATCCCCATATCTGTGACTGCTGCCATACTGATGTTAGCTATCTCTTGCCCCTTTGCTCCTTAGCTACTGTTCGACAGTTATACTATTTCTTTCCCTTTGATGTTATTCACCCTGCGGAGTCAGCTTTTGGCTGGTATATGTCAATTTCCGGGGCGGCGATTCGCCGCACGCGTTGGGACAAGTGGTAGCCGAGTCCCGCCGGTGCCATCCACATGTGGTCCTACCCTGCGGGAACTCGGCATTCATCCTGTGGTACGCAGCCTGGTAGGGGGCGGGGAGGAGTGATCCAACCCCGGGGGGAGGGGGGCCTCCACCGTGGCCTGGCCTGCGATCGGGATCTACCGATCGGTGGGCCGGTTTCTCCTGGTAGTGGCCTATTTTAAACCACGCCGGGTTCTGAAGCTCTCCGCCATGTTGCATCGGGGCCAATGCGGAGAAGGCAAACAGCGCGCATGCGCGGGTTCGTGCCAATCGTAATGCGCATGCGTGAATTCACGCCGGCTGCAGCACGCACACGCAGACCCGCGGCGCCCATTTGACGCCGGTATTGGCAGTTGGAGCTGCATGAGTCGCTCCAGTGCCGTGCTGGCCCACTGTGAGGCCCAGGATCGCTGATCCTGGGGGCCTTTTGACACCGTCGTAAAACGCAACGGCCTTTACGACGGCGTCAACACTTAGACTCATGATCAGAGAATCCCACCCCCTATCTCTCCACTTTGAAGCTAGCACCTCCAGAGCCCCACTATTTTCTCTGGTCACATATATAAAATACTTGGGCGGGATTCTCCGACCCCCGCGCCGGGTCGGAGAGTCGCCCGGGTCCAGCGCCAATCCCGCCCCCGCTTTGTCCCTAATTCTCCGCCCACCGAGATTCGGCGGGGGTTGGAATCGCGCCGCGCCAGTCGGCGGTCCCCCCCGCACCGGTAGGCGGGCACCCCGCGGTGATTCTCTGGCCCGCGATGGGCCGAAGTCCCGCTGCTGACAGGCCTCTCCCGCCGGCGTGGATTAAACCACCTACCTGACTGGCGGGATTGGTGGCGCGGGCGAGCGCCGGGGTCCGGAGAGGGGGGGGGGGGTTGACGCGTGGCGATCTGACCCCGGGGGGTGCCCCATGGTGGCCTGGCCCGCGATCGGGGCCCACTGATCGGCGGGCGGGCCTGTGCCGTGGGGGGAACTCTTTTCCTTACACCTTCACCATGGTCTTCACTCCCCTGCGCATGCGCCAGTATGACATCAGCTCCGGCGCATGCGCAGACCTACGCCAGCCGGCGAAGTCCTTTTGGCCCTGGCTGGCGTGGCACCAAAGGCCGTTCATGCCAGCCGGCGGAGTGGGAACCACTCCGGCGCGGGCCTAGCCCCTCAATGTGAGGGCTCGGCCCCTAAAAGTGCAGAGACTTCCGCACCTTTCGGGCGGCCGAACGCCGGAGTGGTTCAAGGCACTTCAACATGCCAGGACCCCCTGCCCCGCCAGGTAAGGGAGAATCCCGGCTCTTGTTTTCCACTGATAGGCAAATTTGCATCTCATAATTTCTCCTGACATCTGCCTCTAATCAGCTCCCTGTTTTACATTATTTTTTTTTCAATCTTAATTTTCCCCAATTCTTAACATAATCATCTGACTTTGGACCAGATTGGTGAACTTCGAACAGATCAACTGGAGGACTTGTAAACATTTAAGTTTTAAATGGACAGAATACCAGGAAAGCAATGTGCGCCCGTGTGTGGAAAAAAAATCAAGCTACAAATAATTTAACGAAGCAGATTAAATTGCAGTTCACATTTCGGAGATGGTACACATGAAACCTAGACCTTTATGTTTCATTGAGAACAATTTGGTGATGTCATAAAGATCCTCTAATGCTATAAATGGCACTAACCGCAGTCAACTTAGAAGTGAAGTCTGGAAAACAAGGGGCTGGACTTTCCGCACCCTGACGCCAAAATCGCGGCCAGGATGGAGAATCCATTTCCCTACACAGAATCGGAACTGGCACCACTTCCATAATTCTGCGGGCCCCGAAAACCGGCATACTCAACGCTCCACCTAGCACCTCCCTGCGCGCATTGCTGGAGGCCTGTTCCGCCATTCTCTGCCCCCGACCAGCCAAAGTCCCAATGGCGTGGATCTAACATGGTCCTGCTGGTCGGAAAACTAGTGTGGTGGCTATGGACTCAGTCCGTGGCTGCCCTGGTCGGGGGTGGGCCGATCAGAGGGCGGGGTGGGGGGGGGGGGTCCTTATACAAGGCCGGGCAATATTTGGGTGGGCGGGCGGGGACGGGCACACGGCCGATCGGGGTGTCTATTTTTAATGTTCAGCTCCGGGGTCTGAGGCCGCCATGGAGCACGGCTTGGCCTCTAACCCAGAGGTGCAGGGGCCCGTATCTGCAGTAAAAGCTGCTCGTTTGACGCCGGGTCCCTGCTAGCCCCTCCATGGCTAGGAACATATGGCCCTTTCATGCCAGTTTTCCTGGTGTGAAAGGCCACAGTTTTTACAATGGTGTGTGGACATAATCCCAAAAACAGTGAATCCAGCCCCAGGAATATGTAAAACACAATTAAAGCAGGCAGGAGTGACAACATAAAGCTGCAAAACATATTTCAAAATCTGTTCCTGGAATGTGGGTGTCGCTGGCGAGGCCGGCATTTATTGCCCATCACTGATTAACTTTGAGCCAGTGATGGTGAGCTGCCTTCTTAAACTGCTGCAATCAAGGTGATGTAGGTGCATCCCCGGTGCTGTTAGGGAGGCGGTACCAGGACATTGATCCAGTGACAGTGAAAGCAACGATGATATAGTTCCAAGTCAGGATGGCTTGGAGGGGAATTTGCAGGTGGGGTTACCACCACGCGTCTGCTGCCTTATCTGTCTAGGTGGTCGAGGTCAAGGATTTGAAATATGCTGTCAAAGGAGCCTTGCTGCAATGCATCTTTTAGATGGTACACACTGCTGCTTTTAGATGGTACACACTGCTGCTTTTAGATGGTACACACTGCTGCTTTTAGATGGTACACACTGCTGCTTTTAGATGGTACACACTGCTGCTTTTAGATGGTACACACTGCTGCTTTTAGATGGTACACACTGCTGCTTTTAGATGGTACACACTGCTGCTTTTAGATGGTACACACTGCTGCTTTTAGATGGTACACACTGCTGCTTTTAGATGGTACACACTGCTGCTTTTAGATGGTACACACTGCTGCTTTTAGATGGTACACACTGCTGCTTTTAGATGGTACACACTGCTGCTTTTAGATGGTACACACTGCTGCTTTTAGATGGTACACACTGCTGCTTTTAGATGGTACACACTGCTGCTTTTAGATGGTACACACTGCTGCTTCTGTGGGTCAGTGATGGAGGGGGTGAATGTTTGTGGGTGGTTTGGCAATCAAGTGGGCTGCTTTGTCCTGTCTGGTGTCAAGCTTCTTGAATGGTTTTGGGGCTACCCTCATCCAGCCAAGTGGGTATTAAGTCACACTCCTGACTTGTGCCTTGTAGATATGGACAGGCTTTGGGGAGTCAGGAGGTGAGTTATTCTCTTTTCTTTTCCAATTAAGGGGCAATCTAGAGTGGCCAATCCACCTACCGTGCACATTGTTTTGGGTTGTGAGGTTGAAACCCGCGCAAGCACGGGGAGAATGTGCAAACTCCACATAGACAGTGACCCAGGGTCGGGATTGAACCTGGGCCTTCAGCGCCGTGAAGCAGCAGTGCTAACTATTGCATCACCGTGCCGCCTGGGTGGTGAGTTACTCTCTGCAGAATCCCTAGCCTCTGACCTGTTCTTGCAGCCAGAGTATTTATACAGCTAGTCCAGTTCAGTTTCTGGTCAATAGTAACCAGGATGTTCATTCACCAAAGGTGATTTTATTGAATGTCAAGGGGAGAAGGTTAGAATCTCTCTTGTTGGAGATGATTATTGCCTGGAACTCTAATATGCAGTTCCCTGAGGTAACTGAGGCGTCGGTATCTAATCCCTTTGCTTGATAGACCTCGGGCGAGTGCCGTTCAGCACTAGTCTCCACAAACGGGGACCAGCTGGAATGGCACTCATGGGGGTCTCCCAGGGGATTGGAGACCTCCAGGTGCAAGCCTTCTGGGCAGGGTACACCCTGGCACTGCAGGTGCTGCCTGGGCATTCTGACAGTACCAGCCTGGCACTGCCAAGGTACCCAGATGATACTGTCAGCTGGAAGGGGCACTGCTAGGCTGGCACTGACAAGGTGCCGCTGGTATTTTCTTACTGATGGGGATCTGGCCCAGGGGTTCCATGTGCACGTGGGTGGTGTTCAGGGGGACGGTGACCGGACCCCCCTAATAGGTGAGTTGAGGCTTGGGGGGTTTGGGTGATCACATTAGGGGGAGTGGGGGTTGAGAGATGGCGTCCCAATCTCTACCTGCACTAAGGTGTTCAATGAGCAGGGCTCCTCAGAATGGGACTAAGTGCGGCCTCTGCCGTGTATTCCCCCCTGAGGCCCCATGTCTAACTGGAGTCACGTTAGATAGCATTACTTTGCGCTGCGAGTGTCGGGAAACATGCGGCTAAACCCACTCGCTGAGGTGGGGTCTGATAGAGCAGGCAACCTGCTCCACAGAGATCGGCCGCCATCTTTAAAGGGCACCTCGATCATTACTGCACCTTAACAGCCCACCGCCCCATCACAGAGATATTGGGGGCTATTCCCCACCATTCACTTTCACCATTCCAGCCCCCCCCCCCCCCACCCCCCACCAACAACTCGTAAGATAGCTGACATGCAGCCCTTGCCTTTGTCCACTCTCCCCACCACTACATATAACTGAACCCCACACTTGGGGCTCCCACGAGTGTCCATTCCGGCACTGCCCTGGCACAGGTTGCTGCAGCCAGGTTTTCACAGTGCCCACCTGGCAGTGCTGACCTGGAAGTGCCAACCTGTGCTAAGGGGCAGTGCCAGGCCTTCAAGAGCATGTCCCTCTACCCCGCATGCACCACACTTATCTCTGCACCCCCAGAAAGATCCCTTCGCCTGGCCAAACCTGTTGCGAACATGACATCGCATTGGCGACGTGTGAATATTTAGTGAGGGGGGAAATGATGTGCGGGGAGCCGCTAATAACATTGCAATTGATGCAAATGTATTAAAATGAGGTTGACTCCTGGGCATGGACCTCATGACGTCGCTGGAGAGGATTGTTTCTTTATTCTTGTGGGATTTTCCACCCAACCACAGGTCCTGCGCATGGCCAGCGTGGGCTCAAAAACAGCCCCGCTATTTCTAAATTAAATTCAGTGAGCTAAAGATGTGTCCTTTTTTGATTCCGTACCAGATTCAACAACAAACTCTTGCATCTCTAATCTTGCCAATATGCTACTCTATACTTTGCCTACCTCCCAAAGTTTGGTATAAGAATCGATTGTGACCTCTTTCAGATTACCAATACTGACGGTTAACTTTCCTGTTCACCGTCACCACCTTCTCCCCCCCACCCCTCAAATTAAAAAGGATGTCTACAAATTATTAGCCAGTAATAATGCCACACATCTAAATGACAGATTCTTGTGATTAAAAGTAAAATTCTTTATTAACTGGTTGCCCTAACCACGAAAATTGGAAACGAGCGAAAGGGGAAAGCAGGGTACCCATTGAGTGGGGTGGGCACAGTAAGAAGTCTTACAACACCAGGTTAAAGTCCAACAGGTTTGATTCAAACACGAGCTTTCGGAGCGCAGCTCCTTCCTCAGGTGATGAAGGAAGAAGCAGTGCTCCGAAAGCTAGTGTTTGAAACAAACCTGTTGGACTTTAACCTGGTGTTGTAAGACTTCTTAATGTGCCCACCCCAGTCCAATGCAGGCATCTCCACATCTTGAGTGGGGTAGCATCGAACTGCCATTTACAAAGGTTATTGCTCCATTTTAACACGGAAACGTTGGAACCTGACCTCTGCACTATACTTCACTGTCACTACTAAACTTTGCTTTGCTGGCTCCATACTAAACAGATTTGCTGGTTTTATTTTGCTTTGCTGGGTCTGTATCATATTCTGCAATGTTGTGAATTAGCAGTGCATAACTACAGTGCTATTATAGACCACACACACATGGAAAATGCTGACTTACACAATGATGCAATGTATTTTGTCTAAAGTAAGCAATAATTGATGATATCTGCACTCGAGCTGAGCTCCGTGTTTGGCTGTTGCATTGTATTTTCTCTTTGTCAAGAAATACTAAACAAAAATGTGGAGCTGGATTCTCGTTTCAAGACTAAGTGCTCCCACCAGCTGAGAATCGGGACTGTGTTCCACTGGTGCAAGGAGCGTCGCCAAGGTGGAATGCATGTATCGTTACTGTGCAGAATTACGCATAGCGGCAAACATGCCAGTTTCCCCGCACTTACTGCATGTATCTTACTGGTCTCGGGCCGTCATTATGAACGAGCACCCTGATCCCAGCAGCCAGAGACAGCCCCCCTCCTTCCATAAAGCAAATGTTGACCCACTCCCCGTTGACAAGGGGAGCACCCCCAACCCTTCATCAAGGAGGTGCATCTTCCCCCACCATGGGAATAACAGATCACCCCCCACCCAAAGCACACACGCTTGAGGGTGACCCAAGACTCCCACCCACCTCCAAGACCCCCTCCCCTCAGCCATCCCCCCTTCAGCCCCCTCCCCCAGGCCCCCTTTCAGGCCCCCCTCGGCATTGCCAATGCTGTGCTGCCCTGGAGAGCAGAGAATTCCACCTGTGATCATAGAATTTACAGTGCAGAAGGAGGCCATTCGGCCCATCGAGTTCGCACCGGCTCTTGGAAAGAGCACCCTACCCAAGGTCAACACCTCCACCCTATCCCCATAACCCAGTAACCCCACCCAACACTAAGGGCAATTTTGGACACTAAGGGCAATTTATCATGGCCAATCCACCTAACCTGCACATCTTTTGGACTGTGGGAGGAAACCGGAGCACCCGGAGGAAACCCACGCACACACGGGGAGGATGTGCAGACTCCGCACAGACAGGGACCCAAGACGGAATCGAACCTGGGACCCTGGAGCTGTGAAGCTGTTGTACTATCCACAATGCTACCGTGCTGCCCCACGGTTCACAACACAATTCAGCAAAATCGATGAATAGGAACAATTCTCCAGTGTTGAACAGCAATAAATTAGTATTAATGTATTGGAATACGGTATATTTTGGGTATGTTTATAATATAATAATCTTTTATAACAATAATCTTTATTGTCACAAGTAGGCTTACATTGCAATGAAGTTACTATGAAAAGCCCCTTGTCGCCACGTTCCGGCGCCTGTTCAGGTACACGGAGGGAGAATTCAGGATGTCCAAATTTCCTAACAGCACGTCATTCAGCACTTGTGGGAGGAAACCGGTGCACCCGGAAGAAACCTATGCAGACACTGGGTGAACGTGCAGACTCCGGACACACGGTGACCCAGCCGGGAATTGAACCTGGAACCTTGGTGCTGTAAAGCCACAGTGCTAACCACTGTGCTGCCGTGCTGTCCTGCAGTATGCTGTGTTTAAATACACTGTGGTATGTATTATAGGTCACTAAAGCGACCTTCTCAAATGAACAAATGGTACATCTTATAGATGGAATAGAATGCTTTCATATGTAAGGAGTCAGAATGGACAGGAAAATAAAGTGCATAAAATGTACTGTATATTTTGCGAAGACTCTAAGTTAATAAAATAAATCACATTCAAAAGGCAATGCACTACACAGCATTTTATATAAACAAGGGTTGTTTATTATTATGTTACATCATGATTTAATATCTTGGGCTTATTTACTGCATGACACAAGGCATCAATCTCTTATAAGGGATTTTGTGGGTTCATTTATTAAGACTAGGCACATGAGAACAGTTATACATAGATATAAAGCTTGAAGACATGAGAGCTGTGCTTTGTTTGGGTAACCAAATAAACTAAATCTACAAATTGAGGGATAAATTAAAAAGCAGCCCCTGAAAGGAATACTGAATCAAAGCAAACAGAATATCAAAGGGAACTTAATACATTAGAACAAAATGTGATTAAAGGAGTCAATAAAATGCCACAGTCTCTGTGGTGCCAGCTGGGCACGGAAGGCCTCAACGGTGCCAGCGGACACCACGTGTTCCATTTCCAGGGAGACCTGGCATAGGACAGACAATTGGGGATGATCCCCTTCCCCCCCCCCCCTATTGCCTGGATCTATTAATGGCCAACTTGGCTAAGCCCATGAGCAGGCCCTCAAGGACATCATTCTACCTAACTGTCCCCCCTCCACACCAGGTGCCCGAAAGTCAGGAGCTTGGGGCTGAACTGCAAACAAAAAGAAAGTAACGAATATTTCACAAAACTAAAAAGGGCAGCAGCCTGGGACAACATACATATATGGACATGGTCCGATGACTCCACAAGGCTGCAAAAGACACATGCATCTTGGGAGTCCGTGAACGAACATTGGCGCCGGAGAATGGCAACTCTCTGCGAGCTCTTTCACACAGATCCTCTTCTTACATCTTCTATAATCTTACTAATCTCTTAATACTTAATTCTAACACAAACACAATCACTGACCTTTATCTTGTATCTTCTCTTGCAGGTTTGAAGATCCTGTGAGGCCTGTGGAGTGGCTGATTAGTACTGCACTCCTGTATGCTTCGCCTGATGCCCGTGTCTATGTATTCATATTGTGTCCCTTATGTTGCCCTATTACGTATTTTCAATTTATTACTAAATGATCTGTTTGAGCTGCTCGCAGAAAAATACTTTTCACTGTACCTAGGTACACGTGACAATAAAGAAATCCAATCCAGTCCAATCCTATGGTTGTATGGGACTGTTGCCTGTAAAACCCTCTAGCCAAGATACCCGATGGTAAGGGAGAGAACTCCCGTGAACGGAGCCCTCCACCGCTGGACAGGCAGGAAGTGTGCAGATGACAGATGACGGCGAGGAAGTGAAAGGAGTCCAGCAGCAGCCCATACAGGAAACCCCCCCCCCCACACTGTACAAAGGACAGGGAGGGCATTTCCATGAGCTGGCTGAGATTATGGGCATTTGCACACGAGAGAGGATTCGGGGATTGGGGCTGATTTGAAATTCTGTTTGAGCAGAGGCACATTCCGGCTGGAGTCCACCACACGCTTGGGCAACCTTGAGCACCTGTCGCCATCAGGGCTGAGCACCACCATTTTAAGGTGTTGGGTGGCATTGGCCATGAGCTGGACATCCACCAATGCCTGATGCACCAGTACAGAAGAGGCCATCCAGCCCACTCATCACCGTCTGGGTGCAGAGACAATTCTGGTCACCCCAGCAGTCGTAGCCCGCCTCTCTGCCAGCCATCTGAAGTATAGCGGTGGAAATGTGGATTCCTGAGCAGCAGCTCCCTGACAACAGCAGCTACTCCCGACAAGAGAGAACAGCAGCGCAAGGCAACTGCACTCAAGACTTTGATCAGGTCCTGGTAAAAGACAGGCGACACCTGTAAGGAGGTACGAAGATCACTAAGGGCTATAAACAGCTGCACATCATAATTCAGGCTGCACGCCTAGCGGAAGAAATACCTCGCCAGGGCAGACCAGGAGGGGGCTCAATAGCTTGGTTTTGATGCAGGGTCTGAAGGGGGAAATTCACCGTCTGGTTGCAGAGACACACCAGCACCTGGCCGCCCTCCCTCAGCTGGAGACTCAGAACCTCAGCAGCGACCCAGTGCAGTCTCTTGTCCCAGAATACCATGGTCAGAATTGTTGTGACAAAAGGGAGGGGTCAAAGTAACCAGCAGGCACCAAGACATGGAGGCGATCAGCTGGTTTATGACCAGCACTAGACCCCTGTAGGACACTAGTCGCAGCAGTTCCCTGGGAGTACAATTAAACCGCCCCTGATCCGAAAACTTGCCCGCATCAAAGGAGCGGAGATGAACAACATTTCTTTAAAGAAGTTTGTTTGCTGTGGCCCAGCCTAGGGAGCTTACAGATTCACTTTGCTCAGGAATCCACATTTCCACCACTATACTTCAGGTGGCTGGCAGAGAGGTGGGCTGTGGCTGCTGGGGTGACCAGAACTGGGGACACGCTCAATGATGGAAGAATGGGCTGGATGACCCCTTTTGAACTGACATTGGTGGATATCCAGCTTGCGGCCAATGCCACAAGTGGACAGGGAGCTGCAGAAATCTGTCCGGCATAGGCCCCTTGACCCCGTAAGATCTTTGGCTGAAAATCTGGGGCCAATAAAATAGCCACCCCACTGGATTGGAGGCCAGGTGACTCCTTTAGACCCCCCCCCCCCCTTGCCAATCCAGGAGCATCGTAGCTTTGCTTCCCACGAATGGTGTGGGTTTCCTGTAGGAAGCAAGTGGCTTCTACACCATCCCCGAGGATTGAGAATCTCTGGAACCTGCATTTTGCTTCTCTGCTGCCATTGGTGCAACTTCATTGCAGTGTCAATGTAAGCTTACTTGTGGCAATAAAGATTTTTTAAAAAACATTTTTTGTGAAGGCGGTCTGAGTTGCTCTCATTGTCAGAAGTAAGTGCAACCATCGCTAGCACTGAGCTCCCCCTCCCTCAGGAACCCAGTGAGAATGTCTCAAACCGCCACCTAGCATGCTGGTCCAGCCCAAGTTCATTCTCGGCCATGCAGGCGGAGCAGAATAGAAACGGAAATGAGTGCTGCTGATCCAGGGATGACTGGACTCTGTCTCAGCGACTGCGATGCGATAGCTCGACAAAAAGTTCCACTGCTCCCATGCAAGGATGCAAGAGAATAGGTGGGAAGCACCTGGGTATCCACCTCCTCACCTGACAATGACACCAGGTTGTCCCCAGAGCTCACCAGCAATGCATATCCTCCTCCAGAAGGTTGCATCTAACTTCTGACCCTACACCAACATTGAGTGCGGGGGGGGGGGGGGGGGGGGGGGGGGGGGGGTTGCTCAGCGCCACCAATCACCTAAACCTCTGTCATAATCCCACCCCCAGGATCATCTTTAGAGGGATCCTCCATGATGTTGCCTTACAGCATCAGATCACCAGGGGACAGGGCTGGGAGTGACGGCTACATGGGGGATCACCCCAACTTTTCCTGGTCCCCTTGCTCAAAGGGTGGCCTCATGGCTCATTTAAATATGAATATCTGGGTCTCGCCCAGCAAAGGTAGGATCCAGATCATGCTGGGCGGAGCAAGTCAGGTGACTCACAATCGGCCCGGCGTGGAGCCCAATTTGGGGCTCTCCCAAAATTCACCCAGTCAACCCGGATCCAAACCGAGCGCAATGCGATCGCTGAATTGCGTCCATTACATTTGAGGCCGTGTTAAATAGCAGTGGTAGCTTATTTTAATTCACATTAGAGTAAATTGAAATCGAGAAGGACTTTGTTCCTCAGTGCTCTGTATGGTGGAGCAGTGAAAAGTGACATTTTGCATTGCTTAAAGATGTGACCCAAGTTAAACCATTTCTAATTCAGGATTGACACTGCGAACATCAACTAAAATGCATTTTCTTTTACAAAGCTAAGCTTTAAAAAAACAAGAAAAATGCTGAACTCTTGTGTTTTTTTTAAAAATGGGTTCATCAAGCACATTATCTGCGGCACTCCACCCAACTGTGTCCTGGCCCCATCTCCTCCACAGGACAAAAATCAATGCCCATCCTGAGAGCTAGTGGCGTGAACTAGCCTGAGAAACAGTTATTTCAGTACATCGAGGATCAGAACAAAATTGAAATGAATATTAATGAATAATCCTTTCTGGAGTTTATTGTCTGGTTAAGTATCACATATTATATTCTCTTTTAACCTTGTCTGCCAGATTGGTGGCAGTATGATACTAACATCAGAAGTAAATGCACTTCACACATTTCCATTAATGTTAACTAATCAGTATACATTGTGGTGAATGTATAATGCTTAATTCAAACTATATATCATTGTGTCCCTGTGAGCTCCATCTCTGAGCCGCTGTGCGGCTCTGCCCACAGGGGGAGATGAGGAGCTTGTGCAGGGCTCCACCCATGGCTCTGCCCATGATCCCTCTCACTACCGGAAGTATAAAGTGCTGCGGTCTTGTGAGTCTGCCCTCAGTTCTTCTGGTCGCAGGCAGGCTCAGTTGTAAGTCTATTAAAGCCACAGTTTACTTCCTCTCGTGTATCGAGTGAATTGATGGTCACATCATACATGTAGCCATTAAAAGAGCCACTGCAACCCTCCCCCCCCCCCCCCACAAACTTCTTGGCCATTCAAAATGGCAGAGGGCACTTGCACACAAGCCAATGTGACTATTTTTAGCTCCCAACCGCTTCTGATTCGCAGCCCCGCCAGAGCCTGAAAATCAAAAAATCAAATTGCTAAAGTGTGACTGAATGCCATTAGGTAAAATGAGCTTCTGTTACTATTTCCCTGACTTACAACACCAGGTTAAAGTCCAACAGGTTTGTTTCAAACACGAGCTTTCGGAGCACGGCTCCTTCTTCAGGTGAACCTCATTCACCTGAAGAAGGAGCCGTGCTCCGAAAGCTCGTGTTTGAAACAAACCTGTTGGACTTTAACCTGGTGTTGTAAGACTTCTTACTGTGCTCACCCCAGTCCAACGCCGGCATCTCCACATCATATTTCCCTGACAATTAAGCACAATACACCACCATCTGCTGCATATGCAGGACGGGTGAGAGAGCAAAATGGGTGTCTCCTGAACAATTTCCAGTCTGAGCAGAGACTGAAGTAGAGTTGGGTGTCATGGTTTTTGAATGTGTACATGTTCAAAATTCAGCGTGCCAGACTAGCTAATAGCGGCTGCCTCGGGAAGGGTGTCGGTGATGTTGGGAGGAAAAATCACTCAATCTAAAGAAAGAGACAGTGGCCTCAGTAAATATGCCGGCAGCATTTAATGTGCAAGAGATGCTGTCCTGCAACAAAGTAACAATGAACGCAGAAGGAAGGATGGTGATTGAAAACTGGACTGATGTGAGGCCGTGTTGTGAAAGGAATTGTGATCTGATCAGATTGCAACCAGCCAAAATTCCTCAATTATCGTTTACCATTTTGTGAGACGACGGATGGATTTTGCAGTGGTGGTCAATTCTGTGTTAAACATTACCTGGTGTGGCTCAGCAGCCCCACTCCGGCATGGTAATCTCTGCTGTAGAGGAAGACGGGGTTTGAGAAGGATTCACTGGCCTCTGTTTTCCCCGCATCCTTTTCTCAGTCAATTGAGCTTTCAATTTCTGCTCACCTTTTCCAATGCTCTTCCAAACAGCCAGTTTCCAGAGAACGTGACCATCAGTGACTTTCTCCAGTTGTCCGTGCCAATGCCCACATTATCATATCGTGCTTGTTGGTGTCCTTGCAGTGGAGGTCTGGAGCTGTCTGCTCTTCAGCCCCACATCTCTGAACCTGACACTCAACAAAGAGAGCTGCTGAGAAACCGTGACACTGCTTTCCTTACAGTCATCTTGTTGGCTGGGATGGTGTGTGTTTGGGGAGGAAGAATTGTTTATGCGTGGCTGCAGCTTCCCAGCCTCCTGAATGTCAATCGCGGATCCAGTAAATCCAACACTGTTTTTCAGTGGAATTGATTGTGTTCCACGTGGTGCTGGTGCTAGCCCATTAGTGGTAGCGGAATCGGTGCAGGTGTGGCGCTGATTTTTTTGTTGTGGAAGTCCAAGGATTCTCCGTTGGCATCAACACTTAGGACAGGATTCTCCGTTGCCTGACGCCAATATCGTAATCGCCGATTGGGCGGAGAATCCCTGTTTATGACCGAATCGGGGGCGACGCCTATTTTTGGATGCTCCGCCCCCTCCAAAACGGAGTATTCGAGGACTTTGCCGCACGCCTTTGGGACGGCCTTAGGACGTGACCTGAAGACCCTCCCCCGTTGCTCCGCCCCTGATGGGCCAAGTTCCCAACCACGCAGGACACAAGTACGCTCAGTTTTCGGGAACCCGGCATGGCAGCTGGGGACTGAGTCCAGCACTACCACAGTCGGGGGGGAGCTGTACTGCTGGCCGGGGAGCTTCGGCGAGGGCTGGGGTAATTGGTGGGGGGTGGAGAGGCCGGGTCCACACATGGCCGGGGGTAAGGCCATGTGTTTTACGTGGCACAGCTGCTTGCCCCTCACCAGTTGGAGGATCAGTGCGGGGGCAGTACCAACGTTGTGTCATAAAACCAGACACATCCTCCGGACATAGCCTCAACATCAGAGAATCCATGCCTTAGTCTCATGAATGGAAAATCGAGCCCCTGCTTTCTTGTTTCGTTTCAAGAGCCAAACCACAATGAATATGTAATTTATTAATGTAAAATTCCATCCCACAGATTTCAGAACATATGTGGCTTATAGAACATTTTCAATCTGTGCTATATTCTAAAATGGACACATTATTACTGAGCACATCAAATCACAAAATAGCTCAAGGGAGTTCAAGTAAAACAGACTTAACTTTGAATTTATTGGCCAGGACTTTCCACTCCTCTACAAACCTGATGCATCTTTGATGGACTGAGCATATGTCTCTGTATAAGCCCTCAGCTTCAGTCTATAAATGTTTGATTGGTGTGGCTCGCTCTCCACCTTGAAGTTTAATTCCCATCAGGGAAGTGAAGTGGGGGGGGTGAGCTGAAGACCGATGTGTGTGTGTGAGGGAGGGGGGAGAGAGAGATGGGATGGGGAGGGGGTGTTGGGGTGGGGGAGGGATTAGACTGCTGACGGGGAGGGGAATTTCAAGATGGAGGTTGATGACGGTAGTTGCCCGAGGGCGGGCCAGGGGAGGTGCGGGTCATGGGCCGCAGACTGGCCTAGGAGAGGTTATGGTTGATCGGCACGGGGAGGCAGGCGGGGTGCCCACCGACCAGGCTAGTCACGTGGAACATTCGGGGACTGAATAGGCCAGTCACAAGGGCCCGTGTGCACACTAGAGGCAGCTAAAGCGGACGTTGCTATGTTGCAGGAGATGCATTTGAAGGTGGGGGGGGATCCCATTAGGTTAAGGGAGGGAGTGGTTGGGTAGGTGTTTCATTCGGGGTTAGGCTATAAAATGTGGGAGGTGGCAATCCTAGTCAATAGGCAGGTAGCATTTGAGATGGGGAATATAGATGGGGACTCCGGGGGGGGTAGATATATTATGGTTAGTGGGAAATTGGAGGGAACGGCCATGGTATTTGTAAATATATATGCCCCAAACTGGGATGATGTTTAGTTAGTTAGACGGATGCTGGGGACGATCCTGGACCTGGATTCACATTGACTGATTATGGGGGAGACTTTAACACGGTCCTGGATCCGAGACTGGACCGATCGAGTCCCAGGTCCGGAAAGGTGTCAGCTATGGCAAAAGAGCTACGGGAGTTTATGGAGTGTAGAGGGGGGTGGATCTGTGGAGATTTGGAGGCCAGGGAATAAGGAGTTTTCATTCTACTCCCATGTGCATAAGGTGTGTTCCTGGATAGCTTTCTTTGTGTTGGACAAAACGCTGCTGGCTGAGGTGGTGGATACTGAATATTCAGCAATGGTGGTGCTAGACCAGGCCCCACACTGGGTAGAACTGCGTGAGCAAAGGAAAGGCCCAGCGGCCACAATGGAGGTCAGATGTAGGGCTGCTAGTGGAGGATGAGGTGTGTGAGCGGGTGAGGGAGGCCATTCGGGGATACATAAGGATCAATGACACACGTGAGACCTCAGCTGGGGTGGTCTGGGAGGCACTGAAGGTTATTAGGGGGGAACTCATCTCAATTTGGGCCCATAAGGAGAAGGCTGAGCAGGTGGAGTTAGACAGGCTGGTGGGTGAAATTTTACTGGTGGACAGGAGGTAAACGGAGCCTCCGGATGACGGGCTACTGAAGGAGCGGCAGAGACGGCAGCTGGAATTTGGGGTCCTGTCCACAGGTAATGAAATGAAATGAAAATGAAAATCGGTTATTGTCACAAGTAGGCTTCAAATGAAGTTACTGTGAAAAGCCCCTCGTTGCCACATTCCAGCGCCTGTTCGGGGAGGCTGGTACGGGAATTGAACCGTGCTGCTGGCCTGCCTTGGTCTGCTTTCAAAGCAAGCGATTTAGCCCTGTGCTAAACCAGCCCCATTGTAAGGCGGAGAAACAGCTGAGGAGGGTAAAAGGCGCAGTCTATGAATATGGGAAAAAGCCAGCAGGATGCTGGCGCATCACCTGAGGAAACAGGAGGCGGTGAGGGAGATTGGGAAAGTAAAAGATACAGGGGGGAAGGTGGTTTTGGATCCAGCGGGGGTGAATGATGTGTATTGGGAATTTTACAGTAGATTGTATAAATCGGTACCACCAGCCGGGGAGAAGGGTATGAAGCAATTCCTGGGGGTGCTGGAGTTCCCAAGGATAGATGAGGAGTTGGTGGAGGGTCTGGGAACCTCATTTGGGCTTGGAGAGGTTATAGACGGGCTGGGGGCGATGCAATCGGGTAAGGCCCCAGAACCCGAAGTATACCCGATTGAGTTTTATAAAAAGTTTTCCGGGCTGCTGGGGCCGCTCTTGGTCAAGGCCTTTAATGAGTCCAAGGAGCAGGGAGTGGTCCCCCCAACCTTATCACAGGCATTGATTTCCCTTATTTTGAAGCGGGATATGGATCCGGAAAGTTGTGGGTCATACATGCCGATCTCCCTGTTGAATGCGAAATTGCTGGCAAAGGTCTTGGCCACGCGCATAGAGGATTGTGTTCCGGGGGTGATAGGGGAGGACATGACGGGATTTGTGAAGGGACAGCGCTTGATGTCCAATGTCAGATGGCTCCTAAATGTGATAATGATGCCTGCGGAGGAGCACAAGGACAAGGTGGTGGTAGGTGAGACTTGCTGCCGCTGTCATTGGCGGGGAGGGTACAGACTGTGAAGTTGACAGTCCTCCCGAGATTGCTGTTTGTGTTTCAGGGTCTTCCAATCTTCATCCCTCAGGCTTTTTTTTAGGAAGATGAACATGGCGATCTCGGGTTTTATACGGGCTGGGAGGGCCCCGATGGTGAAGCGGGGGTGGGGGGAGGCAGGCTTGGCCCTTCCGAACTTTATTAACTGCTACTTGGCGAGCAACATATTGATGGTTAGGAAATGGGTAATGGGGAGGGGTCGGTGTGGGTGTGAGTGGAGGCGACATCTTGTAAGGGCACGAGCCTGGAGGCTCTTTTAACGGCACCTCTGCCATTCTCGCCGGCTCGGTACTCCACAAGCCCAGTGGTGGTGGCACCTGAGGGTGTAGGTGTAATGGAGGCAGCGCATGAGACTGGCGGTGGCGTCAGTGTGGTCACGATCTGTGACAATCACCAGTTCGCTCCGCGGGGGCTGGATAGGGGCTTTAGGAGGTGGCAGTGGACTGGGATTGAGAGATTTGGGGATCTCTTCATTGAGAAGGGTTTCCAGAACCTGGAGGAGCTAGAGGAAGAGTTTGAGTTGCCGGCTGGGAATGGATTTTGGTATCTGCAAGTACAGGACTTTGTCCGGAGTCAGGTTCCAAGCTTCCCTCGCCTCCCTCTAAGGGGGTTACAGGATAAGGTGATGTCTAAAACAGGGGTTGGGGAGGGTCGGGTCTCAGAAATATATAAGGAACTGATGGAGTGGGAAGGGGTCCCAATCGGGCAGGTGAAGAGGAAGTGGGAGGAAGAGTTGGGAGGAGAGTTGGAAGTCGGGCAATAGGAGAAGGCCCTGAGGAGAGTCAACGCATCCACACGTGTGCCAGGCTTAGCCTGATCCAGTTCAAGGTGGTCCACAGGCTCATATGACTGTGGCCCGGAGGAGTAGGTTTTTTGAGGAGGTGGAGGACAGGTGTGGGCGGTGTGGGGGAAGTCCGGCGAATCATGTACATGTTTTGGGCGTGTCCGAGGCTGAGGGGATTTTAGCAGGGATTCTCAGATGTCATTTCAGATGTCCTGGAAGGGAGGGTGACTCCGAGTCCAGAGGTGGCAATATTTGAAGGGTTGGAAGATCCGAGAGCCCAGGGTGGGGAGAAAGGCTGACGATTTGGCCTTTGCCTCCCTGGTGGCCCAGAGATGGATTTTGCTGGGATGGAGGGACTCGGAGCCCCCAAAGTCGGGGGTGTGGGTCAGTGACATGGCAAGGTTCTTAGGCAAGAGAAGATTAAGTTTGCCTTAAGGGGTTCAATATAGGGGTTCGCTCGGAGGTGACAGCCATTCATCAACTTCTTTGAGGAAAACTGACCGTCAGCAGGAGGTTGTGGGGGGGTGGGGGGGAGTGGAAATGGGGGCGGTGGGGGAGGGAGCAGGGGGAGGGGCATGGAAATTAAGAATAAGGGAAGGGAATCTAATATATGGGTAGCTAGGAGTTAGGGCGGGGGGGAAGTTGTGTATGTTATTGTGGAGTTTTTGCATGTGTCGGACCGCTCTGTTGTTTAGAATGTTAAAATTATAAGTGCCTCACTAAAATGTTTTCTGAAAAAAGAAAATGATGACCGCCACTAACATCTTACTGGACTTCCTCAAATGTGAAGTCCATTTATCAAAACTCTGTGTTTGATTAATAACCAACATGTGTGCAGGCCACTCCAGTATTTGGAAACTGTAGTACAATTACCATTAATCAGACATGCTTCAATTGCTTTCTATGCAATACTTTGAGAAAACGTCACATAAAAATCATGAGGGGCAGCACGGTGGCGCAGTGGTTAGCACAGCTGCCTCACAGCGCCAAGGTCCCAGGTTCGATCCCGGCCCTGGGTCACTGCCCATGTGGAGTTTGCACATTCTCCCAGTGTTTGCGTGGGTTTCGCCCCCACAACCCAAAGATGTGCAGGGTAGGTGGATTGGCCATGCTAAATTGCCCCTTAATTGGAAAAACATAAAGAGTACGTTAAATTTATTTTTTTTGTTAAATAAAAAAAAATCATGAAAACCACCATCTTTAAGAACCAATTTAGTTGCAGATCATATTGCTATTTCTAAACATCAGCAGGTCACTGGTAAAAATCGTTGATATCGAAATACTTAGCCCCATAAATATTATATCCAGTAATCCCAAAATATTTTCAATTCAAACAAGAGATCATAAAGAACAAGTCATTTGGAAAATTAGATAATTTCAACTGTTATGATAACTAACTTGGACATAATTCTTGATGTAACTTAGTGGGAAACTGATGCTGCTGTAGAAATGGCAGACCGATTTGATCATATTGTCAGAGGCTTGGAAACAGTGAGCCATTAAATTTCCTCACATACTTCCATCTAACCCCTGGGAGATTTCTGTTCTAGCTCATTAGAGTTATTTTTAACAGAGCTTTTCAATAGTTTCCAGTCCAGTAACTCAGTACTGGCTATGGCCACCAGAATTACTTTTATCAAGGTTGATAACCTGAGTTGTTCATCAATCTCTTTCACTCCTGAGATTAAACGGGCGCGATAGTCTGGCAAAGTTTATAAACTCACGTTTAGCCGTCGTGTTCCCCACCACTATTCAATGACACTCAGGCCGCGATTCTCCCCCAAAATTTCTAAGTGTGGGATTCCCTGGCACTTCCACCCGGTGACCAGAGAATTCCACCCGAGGTCAATGGCATTCTCCATTGTCCGCGTCTTGCATGTGGCGATCTTGCGGCGAGCGGGCGGAAGAATCCAGCCCTAAGTTTAAAAGGTATTAAGGTTTTGCAGAATTTTTCATAATAAAACAGTTGTAACAATAATAACAAAACAAATTAGAGTGAACATTAACATAGTGCAAAAAGAGAATATACAATAACAATTAAATAGACATTACCCCACGCGACTGAGTCTTCCCACACCATCCCAATGAAGCACTCACTATCCCCCCCCCCCCCCCCCCCCCCCCCCCCACCCACCCCACCCCCACGGATTGCTGTTGCTGCCGACATTTTAATTTTCCCCGAGAAAGTCGATGAACGGCTGCCACCTCTGAGAGAACCCTAGCGTAGACCCACTTAAGGCAAACTTTATTTTCTCGAGGCTGAGAAATCCAGCCATGTCATAACCCAAGTCTCTACACTCGGGGGCTTCGGGCCCCTCCACATTAATAAAATCCGTCTCCGGGCTACTAGGCAAAGGCCAAGACGTCGGCCTCTTTCGTCCCCTGAACTCCCGGGTCTTCTGACACTCCAAAGATCGCTATCTCTGGACTTGGCACCACCCGTGTGTTAAGCACCTTGGACATTGCCCTCGGGAACCCTTGCCACAACTCTCTAAGCTCCGGGCATGCCCAAAACATGTGGACATGGTTTGCAGGGCTGCCCTTGTACCTCGTACATCTGTCTTCTACCCCAAAAAACTTGCTCACTCCCGTTGCCGTCATGTGACCCCGGTGGGCCACCTTAAATTGAATTAGACTGAGCCTGGCACATGATGAGGAGGAATTAACCCTGCCCAGGACCTCTTCCCACAGACCCGCTTCCAACTCCTCACCTAGCTCCTCCTCCTACTTGCCCTTGAGCTCCTCCACCTGGGTTTCCTCTGCCTCCTGTAGTTCCTGGTAGATATCCGACACTTTCCCCTCCCCCACCCAGGTGTCGGAGACCACCCTCAGTAGCGGCAGCATCGGAAAGGCCACTACCTGTTTTTTCAGCAAGGCTCGTACTTGCAGATATTCAAAGGCGTTTCCTGGCGGCAGATTAAATTTGTCCTCTAGCGCCTTCAAACTGGGAACGCTTCCGTCTATGAACAGATCTCCCATCCTTCTGCCTGCCCTCTGCCAGCTCTGGAACCCACCACCCATCCTACCCGGGACAAACCTTTTTTTTTCTTTTCTTTTTTATAAATTTAGAGCACCCAATTATTTTTTTTTCCAATTAAGCGTCAAATTAGCGTGGCCAATCCACCTACCCTGCACATCTTTTGGGTTGTGGGGGTGGAACCCACGCAGACACGGGAAGAATGTGCAAACTCCACACGGACAGTGACCCAAGGCCGGGAATCGAACCCAGGTCCTCAGCACCGTAGGCAACAATGCTAACCACTGTGCCACGTGCCGCCCTTTACCCGGGACACCTGTGGTTGTTAAATATCAGGGTCCAGACCGATGCTCGCTCCACCTTCTTGTACCTCCTCCACTGTCCCCAGATCCGCAGTGTCGCCACCACCACCGGACTTGTGGAGTAACGGGTCGCCGAGAACGGCAAAGGAGCCGTTATCAAAGCTCCCAGACTAGAACCTTTACATGATGCGTTCTCCAGCTGCTCTCCCACGCCGTCCGTCCCCCCCCCTATCGCCCACTTCCTAATCATAGCTATATTGACCGGCCAGTAGTAGTTGCGGAGGTTTGGCAGGGCCAACTGCCCCCCAACTGCACTCCAACAGCGATCTCCTTACTTGCGGGGTCTTATTTGCCCACACAAAGCCCGAAATGATCCTACTCACCTGCTTAAAAAAGGCCTTAGGGATGAAGATGGGGAGGCACTGAAAGACAAACAAAAACCTGGGGAGGACAGTCATTTTCACAGTGTGCACCCTCCCTGCCAGTGACAGCGGGAGCATGTCCCACCTTTTAAAGTCCTCTTCCATTTGCTCCACCAACCAGATCAGGTTGAGCCTGTGCAGGGTATCCCATTTCCTGGCCACCTGTATACCCAGGTAATGAAAACTTTTCTCTACCATCCTGAGCGGCAGCTCTTTCAGTCTCTCCTCCTGACCCTTGGCCTGGATCACAAACAATTCACTCTTTCCCATGTTAAGTTTGTACCCTTGTGGTGAGCCACAGTCGTACCCAATCTGAGTCTTTGTGTAATTGATCGTGCATCAGTTTATTGCAGTCAGATTTTCAACAAGATAGATATCAGAATCAAACCAGATCGCCTGCAGCTGGATCCGCACTCACCCGACGCCAGAAAGGACTTTAATCACCGGCTAGCTTGCTTTGAGGCTTACATCAACGCAGCGATCCCCAACCCGACGGAGGCTCAGAAGATACAGGTCTTGTATTCCAGGTTGAGCTCAAGCGTGTTCCCGTTGATCCAGGACGCCCCGAATTACACAGAAGCGATGGCACTCCTAAAAGAGAACTATGCACAGAAAGCGAACACGATATTCGCCAGGCACGTACTCGCCACTCGCTCTCAACTCCCTGGTGAGTCCATCCAAGACTTCTGGCGGGCTCTGATCCCATTCGTCCGGGACTGTGACTGTCAGGCCGTTACGGCCACCGAACATTCTAATCAATGTTCTAAACAACATTCTAAACAACCCCCCCCCAGATGGGGCCCTGCCTACTCAATATGCTTGCGCCACATGCCAATCCGCGCACCCCGGGGGTCCCCGCTGCTACTTCTGCGGCCAACAGAAGCACCCCCGCCAACGCTGCCCGGCTCGCGCTGCCACTTGTAAGTCTTGTAGCAAAAAGGGCCACTTGGCCGCAGTGTGCCAGGCCCACGCAGTCGCCGCGATCGCCCCCTCCCTCCTGCCAAATGCACAATGGCCGCCACCATCTTCTCCTCCCGGGGCCACATGCAGCCAGTGGGCGCCGCCATCTCCTCCCCCTCAGTCCACGGGCGGCCCATGGGCACCGCCATCTTGTCCAGCCCCCACAATGTGCAGCCCATGGGCGCCGCCATCTTGTCCAGCCCCCGCAATGTGCAGCTCATGGGCACCGCCATCTTGTCCAGCCCCCGCAATGTGCAGCCCATGGGCACCACCATTTTGTTCCCCGCAGGACCTCCGGACGCCGCCACCTTGTCTTCCCCACGGGGCAGGAACGCCAACGACATCCCACGACCTGGGTGGCCAATGCTCTCCGTCCGAAACCTTTGACGATCACCTGTAGCTCGCCTCGATGACGCTGGACCAGTCTCGTCCACACAACCTGGCCACTGCTTCGACAACGGTGAAAATCAACGGCCACGTGACCTCTTGCCTGCTGGACTCCGGGAGCACTGAAAGCTTCATACACCCGGATACGGTAAGGCGCTGCTCCCTCGCGGTCCACCCCGCCAATCAAAGGATCTCCCTGGCCTCCAGATCCGAGGATTCTGTACGGTCACTCTCACAGTCCAGGGCGTAGAATTCAGCGGTTTCCGTCTCTACGTCCTTCCTAACCTCTGCACTGCTCTATTGCTGGGCCTGGACTTCCAGTGCAATCTCCAGAGTCTCACCGTCAAATTCGGTGGGCCCCTACCTCCACTCACCGTTTGCGGCCTCGTGACCCTCAAGGTTGACCCCCCCCTCACTCTTTGCCAATCTAACTTCGGATTGCAAACCCATTGCCACCAGGAGCAGACAGTACAGCACCCAGGACAAGGCCTTCATCAGGCCCGAAGTCCAGCGGCTGCTTCAGGAGGGTATCATCGAGGCCAGCAACAGCCCAAGGAGAGCCCAAGTGGTAGTAGTTAAAACTGGGGAGAAACACAGAATGGTCGTGTACTACAGCCAGACCATCAATCGGTACATGCAGCTCGACGCGTACCCCCTCCCCCGCATATCTGATATGGTCAGCGCCGGCCCTAGGGTTGCTGGCGCCCCGGGCAAGCCGAACTTCGGCGCCCTTCGGGGGGGGGGGGGCTGGGGGGCCGAGGGGGGGCGGGGCCGGGGCGGGGGGGCGGGGCCGAGCCCGAGGCGGGGGGGGGCCGAGGTGGGGGGGGGGCCAAGGGGGGGGGCGGGGCCGGGGCGGGGGGGCGGGGCCGAGCCCGAGGCGGGGGGGGGGCCGAGGCGGGGGGGGGCGGGCCCGAGGCGGGGGGGGGGCGGGCCCGAGGGACGGGAGGGGGGGCCGCCCTGGGGGAGGGCGGCCACCGCGCATGCGCTGGTTGGCACCGGCCCAACTGCGCATGCGCGGGACCCGAGTCTCTGGCGCCCCCTAGCACATGGCGCCCCGGGCGACTGCCCGAGTTGCCGGTGCCTTGGGCCGGCCCTGGATATGGTCAACCAGATTGCGCAGTACCGGGTCTTCTCAACAATTGACCTGAAATCCGCCTACCACCAGCTCCCCATTCGTAAATCGGACCGTCCATACACTGCCTTCGAGGCAGACGGTCGGCTCTTTCAATTTCTTAGGGTTACCTTTGGCATCATTAACCGGGTCTCGGTCTTCCAAAGGGAGATGGACCGAATGGTCAACCAGTACGGTTTGCGGGCCACGTTTCCGTACTTAGATAATGTCACCATCTGCGGCCATGACCAGCAGGACCACAATGCCAACCTCGCTAAATTCCTCCGCACCGCCACTCTTGTCAACCTTACATATAATAAAGAGAAGTGTGTGTTCCGCACGACCCGCCTAGCTATCCTCGGCTATGTAGTCCAGAACGGAGTTCTGGGGCCCGATCCTGACCGCATGCGCCCCCTCTTGGAGCTTCCCCTCCCCCACTGCCCCAAGGCCCTCAAACGCTGCCTGGGGTTCTTCTCTTACTACGCCCAGTGGGTCCCAAACTACGCGGATAAGGCCCGCCCACTCATACAGTCCACTCAATTCCCCCTCACGGCCGAGGCACAACACTCCTTCGCCCAGATCAGAGCAGACATAGCCAAGGCCGGGATGCACGCAGTAGATGAGACACTGCCCTTTCAAGTAGAAAGTGACGCTTCAGATGTCGCCCTTGCCGCTACTCTAAACCAGGCAGGCAGACCCGTGGCTTTCTTTTCTCGCAGCCACCGCGTCTCTGAAATTCGGCACTCATCCATCGAAAAAGAGGCCCAAGCTATTGTTGAAGCGGTGCAGCATTGGAGGCATTACCTGGCCGGCAGGAGATTCACTCTCCTCACTGACCAACGGTCGGTAGCCTTCATGTCCAACAACACGCAGCGGGGCAAGATCAAAAACGATAAAATCTTGCGGTTGAGAATCGAGCTCTCCACCTATAATTACGAGACTTTGTATCGCCCCGGCAAACTCAACGAGCCCCCAGACGCCCTATCCCGGGGAACATGTGCCAGCGCACAAGTAGACCAACTCCGGGCCCGATACGACAGCCTTTGTCACCCGGGGGGTCACACAACTGTACCACCTCGTCACAGCTCGCAACCTGCCCTACTCCGTCGGGGAAGTACGGACAGTCACCAGAGGCTGCCAGGTCTGTGCGGAGTGCAAGCCGCACTTCTACTGGCCGGACAGTGCGCGCCTGGTGAAAGCCTCCCGCCCCTTTGAACACCTCAACGTGGATTTCAAAGGGCCCCTCCCCTCCACCGACCGCAACACGTATATTCTCAGTGTGGTCGATGAGTACTCCAGATTCCCCTTCGCCATCCCATGCCCCAATATGATGTCTGCCACCGTCATCAACGTCCTCAACACAATCTTCGCTCTGTTCGGCTTCCCTGCCTGCATCCACAGTGACAGGGGATCCTCATTCATGAGCGATGAGCTGCGTCAGTTCCTGCTCAGCAGGGGTATTGCCTCCAGCAGGACGACCAGCTACAACCCCCGGGGAAACGGGCAGGTAGAGAGGGAGAATGGGACAGTTTGGAGGGCCGTCCAGCTGGCCCTACGGTCCAGAAACCTCCCAGCCTCTCGCTGGCAGGAGGTCCTCCCTGATGCGCTACACTCCATTCAGTCACTACTGTGCACCGCTACAAATAACACACCCCATGAACGTATTTTTACCTTCCCCAGGAAGTCCACATCTGGGGTATCGCTCCGGACTTGGCTCGCAGCTCCAGGACCGGTTCTGCTCCGTAGGCACGTCCGTATCCACAAGGCGGACGCCTTGGTGGACAGGGTACACTTGCTCGACGCCAACACCCAGTATGCTTACGTGGAGTTCCCCGATGGCCGCCAAGATACGGTCTCCCTCAGGGACCTGGCTCCCTCAGGGACCTGGCTCCCTCAGGTTCCACTCCCACACACTCCCCCACCGACGTGCCACCCTCCCCTCCCCCGGCTCTCCCAACGTTAACCCCACCAGGTCCATCCCTCCTTCCCCTGACCACGCAAGAGGACGAGGAAGACTTCAGCACGGTCCCGGAGTCACCTGACAGCAGGCCAGCGCCAGCACCGCCAGCACCGACATCAGTGACACCAGCACCGCCAGCACCGACATCGCCGCCACCGTTACGTCCCTCCCAGCGAACCGTCAAAGCACCGGATCGACTTAACCTCTGACGGGCACCGGACCATCAAAATGGACATTTGTTTCCTCCCCCACCCATTTTCTAAAACTGTACATAATTCTCAACTCTATATATAGTTCCACACCACCCCCGCCGAACTCATTTTTAACAGGGGATGAATGTGGTGAGCCACAGTTGTACCCAATCTGAGTCTTTGTGCAATTGATCGTGCATCAACCCTGAAAAACTACCAAAATCCATCAGGATCCTCAGAACCTTCCCCAGCCCCTCCTCAGGGTCTGAAATGTACAGGGGCCTCTCCCCCCCTCCCCCCCCCCCCCCCCCCCCCCCCCCCCACCGACCGAACCAGTCCACACCAGCTCCTCGAGGCACTCAGCGCCATAGCTAGCGGTTCTATAGCTAGGGCAAACAGTAACAGGGAGAGGGGACACCCCTGCCTCGTTCCCCGGTGAAGCTCGAAGTACCCCACCCTCAGCCGGTTTGTACATACACTTGCTACAGGCGCCTGGTACAGCAATTTTGCCCAGCCAATAAAGCCTTCACCAAACCCGAACCTCCCCAGCGTTTCCCACAGGTACACCCACTCCACCCCGTCAAAGGCTTTCTCTGCGTCCATCGCTGTTACCACCTCCAATCCAGCCCCAAGTTAATATGTGGTGAGTTTTTTAGGGAGTTTCCCGCCGGCGCTGCTGGCGGGTTCCCCACCGTCATTTGACTCAGTCACTTTTTTGAAATCTGCGGAACTTCGCCTCAGACTAGCCCACACTTGGAGCATAATTCTCCAGCCTCGTCACGCTCTCGCTTAAGCGAAATGAGACCAATGAATAGCGGGAGAGGCCATAAACAATAAAAGTGGCAGGCGCCAAACAGTTTATGATGCAAGCAGCCCGCTCCCGTAGGCGAAATCGGGATCTCGCGGTAGCGTGGCGAGAAATCAATTAACGCCCCTTAAGCCCGATTTCCAATTAACGGGAGCCACCCGTCATCCAATGGCCTCCCATCATTCAGTGGCCTCCCCAGAAAGCGGTCACGCTGGCGCAGATTAATACTCCTTTTGAAAAAACGTGAAGCTGGTGGAAAGGCTTCTGGGGAGAGCCGAGGAGGTGAGTAGCCATCTTTGCTGACAGGTAAAGAGCCTGAGGGTGCTGGGCTTGCTACCCATGGGAGGGTTGAAGGGTTCGGTGGAGGGGCAACCGCTCATGGCACCATCATGCCAACCCCTGGATCGTGCGTACCCATTCCAGGGGCAACCGCTGTCCCTGCCCGTGTGCCCCACCGACCACCTATAACCCCCACTGACTGCCAAGGTCTCTGGCTGTGCAGCTGAAGGCTATTGCTAATAGGGAATTGGCAATCGTGGTTAAATGAGAACTTCACACAACCCAAGAGGATTCCCATAGGTGGGCGGGAGTCATTGCCTAGCATCCCAATCAAACCTTGATGCCTGGTCACTGTGCTTGAACACTGCGGGAGGCAACACCACACATGCATCAGCCAACATCCGAACACCCAGGGGATGGGACACAGCTCCAGGGACATGTCCATGGCCAGCGGGTGGGTGGGTACCTCAGGGAGTTCGGCCCGCATTGCGGAAGGTGACAGAGACATCATACTGGTTGTGCACAAAGGTGTTTATTGTGTTTAACAATTCCCCACCCTCCCGATGGTGCTATCCCTCACCCCCAATGCCCTCACTCACTACCTCTCAAACCCCTTCTCTACGTTCAGTGTCACCACCACCCCTGTCTCCTTTCCCTCCGCTGGAGACAGGATCACATTTAGCAATAACCTCACATTCGAAAACAGCTTTCCCTTCATGAACCCTATCAGATCCTCTCCTGTCGCCTTCGGAAGGCACCCCTCCAATCTTGCCGTGAGAACCTTTGCCAATATCTTGGCAGTGACATTCAATCAGGACATGGGCCTATATGATCCACACCACCAGGTCCTTATCCTTGTTTAACAACAGGTAAATCGAAGCCTGGCCCAATGTCTGTGGCAAGACCCCCCTCTACCTATCACATCCTCAAACATTCCCACCATCAGCAGTGCCAACCTATCCTTAAACTTCTTATAGTATTCCACTGGGAAACTATCTGGTTCCACTGCTTCCATGGCTGCATCCTCCCAATTGCCTCCTTTGCCTTCTGCTCCCCCACCGGACCCGCCAGCCCTGCCCTGTCCTGTTCACTGAACCTCGGGTACTCCAACCAGTCCAGGAACTCCCTCATCTCTCTGAGAGGCGACTTAATAGAGGTTTATAAGATGATAAGGGGATAGATAGAGTGAGTGCTCAGAAACTATTTCCTCATGTGGATGTAGCTGTTACAAGGGGGCATAACTATAAGGTTCAGGGTGGGAGATATAGGAGGGATGTCCGAGGTAGGTTCTTTACTCAGAGAGTGGTTAGGGTGTGGAATGGACTGCCTGCTGTGATAGTGGAGTCGGACACTTTGGGAACTTTCAAGCGGTTACTGGATAGGCACATGGAGCACACCAGAATGACAGGGAGTGGGATAGCTTGATCTTGGTTTCGGACAAGGCTCGGCACAACATCGAGGGCTGAAAGGCCTGTTCTGTGCTGTACTGTTCTATGTTCTATGTTCCTCTCCTACGGCTCCGACCTATATAACTTCTTATGGAACTCTTCAAATACTTTGATGATCTGCTCCGGATCCATCACCAGCTTCCCCATCTTATCCCACACCTAGACTATCTCCCTTGTCGCCACCTCCCTCTGGAGTTGGCCAGCTACCATAAGTCCCACTTTCTTCCCATGTTCATAGACCGCCTCCCTCCCCCTTCCCAACTGGCGCACTGCTTTCCCTGTAGACAACCAGTCAAACTTTGTCTGAAGCTCCTTCCTCCTGCCAAGAGGGTCGGGTCCGGGTCCTCCGTGTACCTCCTATCCACCTCCAGCATCTCTTCTATAAATTTCTGATGTGGAGATGCCGGCGTTGGACTGGGGTGAGCACAGGAAAAAGTCTTACAACACCAGGTTAAAGTCCAACAGGTTTGTTACAAACACGAGCTTTTGGAGCACTGCTCCTTCCTCAGGTGATGGAGAGGTATGTTCCAGAAACATATATATAGACAAAGTCAGAGATGCCAGACAATGCTTAGAATGCGAGCATTTGCAGGTAATTAAGTCTTTACGGATCCAGAGATAGGGGTAACCCCAGGTTAAAGAGGTGGGAATTGTCTCAAGCCAGGACAGTTGGTAGGATTTCGCAAGCCCAGGCCAGATGGTGGGGGATGAATGTAATGCGCCATGAATCCAAGGTCCCGGTTGAGGCCGCACTCATATGTGCTCCACTCTCTCCTCCATGTCCACCTTTGCCTTAAATGAGATCACCTCCTCCCTTACAACTGCCTTCAGAGCATCTCAAACCACTGACTGGGAAACTTCCTCCGTGCAATTAAACCCCAAATATTCCTTGATCACCCCCCCAATCGTATCGCAAAAACTCCGGTCCCCTAACAACCCCATGTCCATTCTCCACCCTGGCCTCCGGACCATCCAATGCGCCGGATGGTCCGAAATCAATATCGCTGATTACACGGACCTATTGACCCCAGCCAATAACGCCTTCCCCACCACGAAAACGTCTTTTCCCGAGTACACTTTATATACCATGGAGAAAAATGAATAATCCCGTTCCCTCGGGTGCAGGAACCTCCACGAGTCCCCTCTCATGATCCCAGCCTGAGTCTCCCAACCTCCCCCCCCCCCCCCCCCCCCCTCCACCAACTATGCCAGCGAGCGCGGCTGAGACCTATCCACTTTCGGCTCTTGCGCCATATTCCAATCCCTCAGCCACTATTAATTTCTGGGTATCCAAATCCAGGATGGCACCCAGCACCCTCTTCACAAACCCTGCATCATCCCAGTTGGGGTCATAGGCATTCGCCTGCACCACCAACCTCCCCTCTAACGCCCCAGTCACAATCAGGTACCTGCTCCCCTGGTCCGCCACCACCTTATCCATCTGAAACCTCACCCTCTTGCCCACCAATACCGCTGACCCCCGAGCCCTGCTATCAAATTCTGAATGGAAAACCTGACTCACCCAGCCCTTCCTCAGCATCACCTGATCTTTCACCCTCAGATGGGTCTCCTGTAGCAACCCCACATATTCCTCAATTACCTTCCCAATTTTAAAGCAAAACTCCCCTAACAGCCCCACGTCCATTCTCCACCCCGGCCTCTGAGCCATCCCCTTCTCCAAAACCACATCCACCCAATACGGCACATGGCCTGAAATCAATGGCGGTCTTTAGGCTCTTTAAATATGTAAAGACCCTCAAATTCTTCACCAGTCCACCTAACTCCCTCACGTTCCATGTTCAAGTGACCCAATGTTATGCAATGTAAAATGATTCTAAAAATCTATACTGAACCATTCCTAGTTTCACTGGTGTTAGCAATTAGTTGCTTAATAAATTCAAAAAACAAGCTTTTAAAATGATCCTTATTAATGCCCTATGCATAAAATGACTCATTTTAAGATCCAACTTGAAGGCCCAAAACAGCACAGTTAGTGGAAAGTTAACATGATCATTCATTTGATCTGGGGTGTGGCCAATTGTATAGGAGGGTCAGCTTCAGCTTTTAAACAAATGCAAAAATAACACAGAAATTTGATTTGCATTCGGCATAATTTGCAATTGAAATCCCTTGAACATTAGTTTGGCTAGTTTTGAATTGTACTGGAAATATCAGCACAATTCTACCCACTGGCCCATGTGCTGCATCTGCCCACAAAGTGTCTGACCGCACACTGCATCCACTACCCAAGTTATCCCACATCATATTTGGAAAGCGCCATATAGAACAAAAAAATCATGAGTATAAAATAAATCAATAAATAATTAACCTAATAACTGTAGTGATCTCTATATGTGCATGTACACAAGGGGTTAATGTGTAATTAGTAGCACCACATGATCACTAGAGAGCCGGACCAACAGGGGTATAAAAGGCAGCCACATTGGGTCTCTCTCTCTCTCTCTTGGGTGCACTGTGATCAAAGCAACAGCAGACTAGTTTAGATGGCCAGTGGAGTTACGTATAGTTACCATAGTTAGATCTTGTTAACCTTATCACTAGTATCAAAGTTAAAGTAAAGAACTCATGTAAATATTGTTGTAGTTACTCAATAAACCTTTTTGTTACTACTGGAAGAGTTCGAATCTTCTTCATTGGGATTCAGAATACCTCATCAACAACCAAGGTTTGAGTAGCACATGTTACCTACCACCCAGGTAACAAAACAATAACATTTATTGTTCTTAAATAGAACCAGAGTCGGTAAAACTTCCGATAAGAACCAGCAAGTAACCAAAACCTATCAGTGTTCAAGCCGTGCACAGTGTTCAGTATCATTCACAACCCCTCACATTCTGAAACAGTCCATGTCCACCAGCAGCGAGACCTGGACAAAATTCAGGCTTAGGCTGAAAAGTGCCAAGTAACATTCATGTCGCACCACTGACAGGCAATAACCATCTCTGACAAGAAATAGCCTAATTAGCTCCCTTTGACTTTCAATGGCATTACGATCATTGAACCACTCATTATCAACTTCCTGGGGGTTACCATTGGCCAAAAACTTGTTATGATCCCCATAGAGACTGATAACTTTTAAAAAGAGATATGAATTTCCTAGTGTCTGATGCAAAAGAATCCCATGAGGAGATTTCATATTTGAAGACTTTCATTGTAAAAACACACTTTTAAAAAATTTATTCATGGGATGTGGGTGTCCGCATTTATTGCCCATCCCTAATTGGCATTGAGGGAGCAGTTAAATCAACCACATTGCTGTGGGTCTGGAGTCAAATGTAGGTTTGCAGACTTTGACAATGGTTAGTCACTTTTATGTCTAGCAAGTCAGGAATTCATTTAATTAAATCACAGCAAACAAGGGAGGGGTGAGGGAAGGACCACAGGTCTCCCTCCCAGGCATACACAGCTATCACGACCATTTTACTTCAAGAAAAACCACAGGATATTGAACAGTACAAATAAAAAGTGGATAAATGCACCACCTGATATGCTACATAGAAACCAAAAAGGCCCCTGATTCAATCCCTTGCATGGTGTTAGTAGGCCGCAGTTGAAACTATAACTATAGTTAATGCCACTGCACTCTCAGGCTGGGGAAGAGAGAGAAGAAAAAGTCGAAGGCTCCTGCTCCTGCCTGCATGGCAGCTGCAGCACAATGGCTATGGGTGTATGTACAGTGAGAACTGGATCAAGTTGGCTGAAATGTGTATTACAAAAGGTCTGGTATGATAGCACTTTGATTCCCACGTTAAGAATAAACATTTCAACAAAGGACTGGGGGAATCATTGATGAGCATCGAATCATTACCTTAAGAAGAGGAACTGGGAAAAAGTGAGCAATTTGGGTGATAGGGGATGGAAATGGAATGTAAGCTGGGACAGGTCTCATCAGCCTGTGGTGTTTCTCATTATTTATTCATATTAAAAAATCATTATAGTGTTTTGTTTCTCGGCATGCTTTCATTACTTTATATAATATTCTGTTGGACCTTAGTTAGAATATCGTATTCCTGTCTGGCTATAATAGAGAACAGGTTTCTTGTATTGATATTACTCCAAATGGGGGGAATTAACATTGTATTTGCGAACCGTTTTTATATTACAGACCTGGCCTCCAATTCTAAATGGCAGCCTTGCATTCGTTGCTGCAAGATAACTGTTCTCACATTACTCAGTCCCTAATGAGCCTTATCAGACAGAAATCTCTGCTCTGTCTGAAAAAGGATATCTTGAAAAATGTCCTCTGTCATTCCAATTCATTGATTTGGATCTTTTTTCTTCTGTTCAGTACGCCAGCAAAGCATCTCAGAAAGAGAAGCAATAACATAAAGAAAATGAATTTATACGGAAAGAAATGTGTATAGCAATTTCCACAACATCAGGATTTTCCAAATAGCTTCACAGTCAACTGAGAACAATATCGGACACATGGCAACAAATTTGCACACAGCCAAGTCTCACAAATACCAATACAATAATAGCCAGATGACGATTTAATGATTTCCATTGAGGGATGAATACTCAAAGGTAAAGGGGGGAGAACTTTTATGCTTTCTTTCATCCGCTTTTCTACACCCACCCGAGACGGCAGACAGGGCCTCGATTTAACATTAGCAGCTACTCTGGATCATATGCTCAGGTCACTGCAGTGGGACTTGAACCCATGACTTCCGTACTCAGAGATGAGAGAGTTACTGCTGAACCATAGTTGACACCCAGGTCTAGTAAAAGAAGCAGTTTTCTCGACAATGCACAAACAATTCTCATTAACCCCTACCTTCATTAGAATTCCCGGCCTCATCCCTCCGTATTACCATAACCTCCTCCAGTCTTCTGAGATCTTTGCATTCCTCCAATTCTGCCCCCCTGCACTTGCCCAATTTTCTTTTTTAAATTTAGAGTACCCAATTCATTTTTTCCAATTTAGGGGAAAATTAGCATGGCCAATCCACCTAGCCTGCACATCTTAGGGTTCTGGGAGCGTAACCCACGGAAACACAGGGAGAATGTGCAAACTCCACACAGACAGTGACCCAGAGCCGGGATCGAACCTGGGACCTCGGCGCCGTGAGGCAGCAGTGCTAACCACTGCGCCGTGCTGCCCCACTCACCCAATTTTAATCTATCCACTTATTTTGGACAGCTTCTCACATTTCGGATCATTGGCAGACACCCTCTACCGCCATCGGGACTTCTCAGAAGCAGGTAAAGCATTTCTTTTCATGCTTTCTCTACATGTCATCCAAGGTTGGGGGCTGGTTTAGCTCAGTTGGCTAGACAGCTGGTTTGTGATGCAGAGGGAGGCCAGCAGCGCGCGATCAAATCTCCTGATGGGAGGAGATTATTCATGAAGGGCCCCCCTTCTCAATCTTGCCCCTCGCCTGAGGTGTAGTGATCCTCAGGTTAAATGACAACCAATCAGCTCTCCCCCTCAAAGGGGAAAGCAGCCTATGGTCACCTGGGGCTTTGGCAACTTCACCCTTACCCACGAATGCAAGAAGTAGTTGTTGCAAATTTGTGTCCTCATTTGATAACCAGGCTGTTAGTCATGCTCTGCTGGTAGGGTGAATCTACAGAAAGGAAGGTTAGAAGCTGTTATGTTCTTCAACATAAATGTACCAATCATACATCAGGATTGGTGAAAAAATAATGTGGGTTCTTGAAGATAAGATTGTATACAGATAACATTCACTAGGAGGCTATGTATTGTAAATCTAATCTCTACCTGCTCCTACAGACTGAATACATGTCAGAGGACTAGTACCTCATATCCTGTCAAGGTGTGAAATGATTAACAGCAGTTTAGATACGTTATATTGAAGGTGCATGCACTTCATATTGAAACTGCCCACTTTTTTTCTGATTCGAGGTTTACCCTTAAAGGAGCAAGCTATTCACATGACAGCAAAACAAAATAACAATGGGCGGGATTCTCCGTTTCTCAGACTAAGTGTTGATGCCGGGGCAGAATTCATGTGCTTCCACGACAGCAAAACTGGCGCCGCACCTGGACCACTTCAGCAACTGTGAAGGAGCTAGCACGAGTGGCACGTGGAACACAATTGATTTGCAGGGTCTCTGATTGACACCCGGGAGGCTTACATGCTGCAGCCGCATTAAACATTACAATCCCCACACACATACATCCCGACCAACATGATGGCACTGGTTGTGTCGGAGCACGCCCATCCCTCTGATGGGTCAGCTGGGGCCAGAGGGCACCCAGTGATGTATGGCCTGGGGGATGACACCCATACGACCTGTGGCCCTAGGTTCACAGTGGACAGTCAGCGGCGTGCGCAGCTGCATGGCTGCCTTGTAGACCGTGGCAATGTCGCTCCGTGCCGTGCACCCCAACCCCACAGTCCACCTCCTGGCTACCCCTCGCTATTCCCCCTGGCCCTGGCAAACTATGCCGATGTTGGACACTTACCATACCCTCTCTCGCTCCCTCAGCAGTCACGAATTTGAAAAGCACAAGGGAACTTCACCTTGGAAATTCCCCCCAGTGGAGGCGGAGTATCACTGAGGTTCCGGAGAATACCAGGTCAGGCCCGCTAATGATATACCAGCGGGATTTACTGAACGTGCATTCTGGAACGCATTGATGCCGCCGTTGCACCACGGAATTGTGATTTGGCATGAACGGTGCCTATGATTTTGGAGTCAAAATCGATTCTCCACCCAATGCATTTCCCGATTCTGGAGTCGCCCCACGGAGAATCCCGCCCAAGGTGTCTGAATGTACTTTAACACAGAGGAATCAATTTGCAAGTCTCTGACAGTTTGCTGATCTGTCCAAAGTTAGTTATCCTTGCTGAAGGCTGCTGTATGTTTTAAGATGTTTTAAGAATTATGGTTAGGGATTGCACTTCCGGTGGGGGAAAGAGAGCAGTCCCGGGTTGAGGGGCTCCCGTGCCCCCCCAAAAAAAACCTGCGCCTCAGAGCACGAACTTGCCCCCCCCTCCGCCCCCCAGCCCAGCAGCACAGCAGCACAGGAACGGTGACCCGCCGGACCGTGAACCTGAAGTAAGCGCACGGGAGCAGAGCCAGCAGAGCCAGCGGCCCCCGCCAACGGCCCCCGCCAACGGCCCCCACCAACGGCCTGGTGGTTGACCCGTGGTGAGCAGCCCAACAAAGGGGAACTCCGGTCCAGATCAGAGAACGTCTCTCGCGACCCCCCGACCCAGTGAGAGGGAGGGGAAAAGAGAAGGAGGGGGCAAATAAAAGAGAAGGAAGGGATCTGATGTGTTGGGTACTCTGGATCCGTGGAAACTGCGTTTACCTTAGCAGTAACACATGCAGGCTACCAACACTTGAAATAGTACAACACTATTTTATTAAGCTAGAAACTGTTGAACATACTTTCACTGTGGGTCGACACTATGTTAGATTAAACTGAAGACCTATGCCTATCCTGACCAGTCTATACTCTCAGCACATGGTAAAGATCTGTGCTACAAGCTGTGAGCTCTGTCCTTCTCAGAGGCTGCATCCCGAATGAGCAGGAAAACTGATGCCCTCTGTCTTGATAGTAAGTGTGCTCTAACTGGTGATTGGCTGCAGTGTTGTGTGTGTTGATTGGTCTTGCTGTGTGTCAATCAGTGTGTGTCTGCACCATGATATACTGGTGTATACTATGACAGGACCCAACCACAAAATCGCCCCCCCCCAATAAAAAAAAAGAACGACACCCGAAGCCTGGGGCAGACCCAGCGAGAACAGAGGAGCGGGGAAAGGAGAGCAACCTCAGGGTAAGGAACAGCAGTGTAGTCACCTGGGGTGGCCACGTCCAGATTTCAAAATGGACACTTGCAAAGAGTACAGGGAAAATTGGACAGTTCTAGGAAAACAAGCAGGTGCAAGGTTTGCCTGTCGATTGGAACTTGCAGCTCCCAGACAGAACTGATACTACAAGCCATTAGCATAGTAATGAGCTATCTCCGGGGACAAAAGAGAAACATTTAAGTAATCGGTACCAGGACAGACTCCCCGGCCCCAGTGGAGACTAAAACAAAGGCAGGCCAACGGTCACCTAGGACCCGCCCAGTGATCGAGGAACGACCCCTTTATTGGAGTGAATCAATACAAATGATTGGGACATGGCCCAATTAATTGGGGCCAAGTTCAGGAACTGCCCAGAGGAGCGCAAATCCCTTTGGGGTATAAAGAAGAGTCCCCAAGGTCAGAGCGCTCTCTTCTTCTTCACCTTCACCTTGGCCTTCGCTCTCAGCGACGAGAGACCCGCCAAGCACCAGACAAGTAAGTCTAAGGTCAATGCACGCTAAGAGATAGGCGCTCCTGGCTACTATTCTATACCAGTTCAAAGCCAGCAGCCTCAGAACCGGACAACAGCCATTGTTCCTCTGACTGAGTGGGTGCCCGAAGCTAAGTATAGGCTTTTAGTAGTAGTTGTAGTTTAGTGAGTAGAGTTTGTGCATGAGTAATAATTGACTGTGTGTGTAAATAAATGTGCATTGATTTCAAACTTACTAACTGGTGTATCGAGTCATTGATCAGTATTCGGTTTTGAACCTTGTGGTGGTATCAGAAAGATACCTGCCGACTCTTGAGCAAAGGTAATTAAAACAGAGCAAATTAAGGAAAGCATAACGAGCAACAGTAGCATGGAAAGTGAGAGAGAGAGAGAGAGAGAGAGAGATAGAGACAGATGGCTGGAGGAAACAAAAGCACCAAAGTGAAGGGACGGCGAGACGCAAGCAGCAGCAGCGAGGAAAACGTGCAGGAGCGGCAGAAGCACAGGCAGGCTGCCCTACAATGCAAGATGGAGGTTTGAGCAAGCCTGAAAGGGAAAAGGATGGCGGACCAAACGGTGGAGCGGGAGCAGGACGCTCTGCTCGGAGCTCCACACAATGATGAAGGAAGCGCTGGTGGAGACAACACACAAAATGCAGCAGACCATCGAAAGCCTGGAAAGGAAAGTGAAGGCCGACAGGGTGAGCGGAGTGCAAACTGCACTCTGCGCAGACCTGGCAGTCCCTGATCACGGACCTGACCTCCTCGATGGAGTAGGGCAGGTTGTCAGCCTTGATAAAGTGGAAGAAGTGGGTGACCCACGGGTGACAGAGGTCATTGTGGAGGGCCCTGAGTCGGTCGACTTGTGCGCTGGCACATGTACCGCGGGAGAGGACATCTGGGGGCTCATTGAGCTGCTCGGGCCGATACAAGATGTCATAGCTGTAGGTGGAGAGCTCGATCCTCCACCTCAGGATCTTGTCGTTCTTGCTTTTGCCCCACTGTGTATTGTTAAACATGAAGGCAACCGACCGTTGGTCAGTGAGGAGAGTGAATTGTCTGCCGTCCAGGTAATGCCTCCAATGTCTCACAGCCTCTACTATGGCTTGGGCCTCCTTTTCGACGGAGGAGTGTCGAATTTCAGAGGCATGGAGGGTACGGGAGAAGAAAGCCACGGGCCTGCCCGCCTGGTTGAGTTTAACGGCCAAAGCAAAGTCCGACACATCGCTCTCCACTTGGAAAGGGATGGACTCGTCCACCGTGTGCATCGCGGCTTTGGCGATGTCTGCTTTGATGCGATCGAAGGCCAGTCTGGCCTCAGTCGCCAGGAGAAAAGTGGTGAACTTGATCAGTGGGCGGGCCTTGTCCGCGCAGTTGGGGACCCACTGGGCATAGTAAGAGAAGAACCATCTCTTCAGAGCCTTGGGGCAGTGGGGGAGGGGGAGATCCATGAGGGAGCGCATGCGGTCGGGGTCGGGCCCCAGGACTCCGTGTTCCACGATGTAGCCGAGGATGGCTCGGCGGATTGTGCGAAAGACACATTTTTCTCTATTATAAGTTAGGTTCAGGAGTTTTGCAGTGTGGAGGAAGCGCCGGAGATTCTCGTCCTGCTGGTCACGGCCGCAGATGGTGACGTTGTCTAAGTACGGGAATGTGGCCCGCAGCCCGTACTTGTCAACCATTCGGTCCATTTCCCTTTGGAAGACTGAGACCCCGTTGGTGACGCCGAAGGGAACCCTGAGGAAGTGATAGAGGCGGCCGTCTGCCTCGAACGCAGTGTATTGACGGTCCTCCGGGCGGATAGGGAGCTGGTGGTATGCAGATTTCAAGTTGACTGTGGAGAAGATACTGCGCAATCTGATTGACCATGTCAGATATGCGGGTGAGGGGATACGCATCGAGCTGCGTGTACCGGTTGATGGTCTGGCTGTAATCGATGACCATCCGGTGCTTCTCCCCAGTCTTGACGACCACCACTCTCCAGGGGCTGTTACTCTCCTCAATGTTCCCCTCTCTCAGGAGTCACTGGACCTCTGACCTGATGAAGGCCCTGTCCTGGGCACTGTTGCGTCTGCTTCTGGTAGTGACGGGCTTACAGTCCGGGGTGAGGCTTGTGAAGAGGGAGCATGGGGCGACCTTAAGGGTCGCGAGACTACAGACGGTGAGGGGGGTAGGGGTCAGTTGAACTTTAGGGTAAGGCTCTGGAGGTGGCACTGGAAGTCGAGCCCAGTATTAGAGCAGCGCAGAGATGGGGGAGGACGTAGAGCCAAAAGTTGGTGTACTCTACGCTTTGCACAGTGAGGGTCACGACACAGTACCCCCGGATCTCCATTGCGTGGGATCCGGAAGCCAGGGAGATTTTCTGGGTCGCGGGTAGGATGGGGAGGGAGCAGCGCCTTACTGTATCTGGGTGTTTGAAGCTGCCTGTGCTCCCGGATTCGAAAAGGCAGGCCGTCTTGAGCCCGTTGATCCGGACGGTCATTGTAGACTTCGCGAGGTAGTGCAGCCAGGACTGGTCCAGTGTGACAGAGGCGAGTGTCGGAAGATGGTCAGCGGTAGCAGCGGCCAGCGTACGGTCGGGCGAGCTGGGCTCCCGGGAGGCAGCGGAGGGATCCCAAGATGGCGGCCCCCATGAGTCGCACGTGGCGGGCGAGGTGCAAGATGACGTCCAAGATGGCAGCCCCTGTAGGTCACACGTGTCGGCTGGGATTAAAGATGGCGGCGCCCATGGGTCGCACATGGCGGGTGGCGCGGCAGCTGGGAGTGGCGCAGCAGCTGGGGGTGGCCCCGACAGGCAGCAGGCAGTGCTGCTGGGCCGAGAAGTTTTGAAGGGGGGGGGGGGGTCAGGCCTGGCAGGCTTTAGCGAAGTGGCCCTTCTTCCCACAGCCGTTACAAGTCACGTTCCGCACCGAACTGCGTTGTCAGGGGTGATTACACTGGCTGCAGAAGTAGCACTTCGGGCCTCCGGTGTTGGCAAGCTGGTGCGTGGCGCAGACGTTGCATCGCGCCCAGGTCAGTTGATGGCTGCGCCTACAAGGCCCACGCGGGTGCCGCGCAGTCGGAGGTGTAGGCCCCCATGTTCTGGGAGGCCACATCCAGTGAGTTGGAGAGCTGGACTGTCTCTGTGAGGCTGAGTGTTCCCCCTTCTAATAAACGCTGGTGCATATAGTTTAAGTGCATTATCGCAACATAGGCGTCCCTGATCAGCAGCTCCGCGTGCTGGGCAGTCGATATCGCCCGGCAGTCACAGTTTCAACAGAGGATGCGCAAGGCTCACAGGAATTCCGTGAGCGATTCCCCAGGGCGTTGGCGTCTCGTGGCGAGGAGGTGCCGAGCAAATAACTGGTTGACCTTTTAGCAGCTTTATCGCCTCCGCGTACGAGGGGGCATCCCCGATGAGGTTAAAGACTCTTGGGCTCACCCGTGTGTAGAGGACCTGCTTCTTCTGGAGGTCCGTGAAGTCTTTGTTGAAAGATGCGAGGTAGGCCTCAAAGCAGCTTAGCCAGTGTTCAAAAGTCTCTGTAGCGTCAGCTGCTTGTGGGTCCAGCTCCAAGCGATCAGGCTTGAGTGAGTTCAGCTTGAGTGAAGAGTCCACCTTTAGAGGTTTAGTGTATTAAATTGATACACCATCAATAATAGACGATGAGTGATAGATGTAACTGAGGCTTTAATACACTAAACAGTAAGCCTCCTGCCTCTGGACCCCAACTGGGTCCGGAGGTGGAAACTTGCCACTTCTATACAGAAGCTCCAAGGGGAGGAGCCACATGCGAAGCCAGCCTGGACAAGCCCAGGCATGTACAATACAGCACAGTGAATATAATACAATAAACACAATAACATGGTTTACCGCACAGGGGCTGGGAGGGGGGGGGGGGGGGGGGGGGGGGGAGAGGAGTCTTGGGGAGAACGCAGAACAAAAGGGAAGCAAAGAGAAGGGTGAGTTAGCGAGGCAGTAGAGACATAAGCCTTGGCGGGCATGGCGCAGGGCGAGGAAACAGCCGCAAACAGCCACTCGGGAGGGCTGCAGGGCGGAGGGAGACCCCGGAGTGGAGGGGCGCACCCCCGTGGCATACACACAGCTGGTGGGCGCATTGGGCACCCCCTAGACAAAAGGAAACTCCGGAGCGCTGGAGCCCGACCCCAAGGTGAGAGCGGCGACCCTGGCCATTTTGGACCACCCTCTAACAAAGGGAAACCCCGAAGTGCAGGGGCGCGTCGACTAGGTAAGTATGGGTGATTCCGCAGGACCGGGGGCTCAGAAACCCCCCACCAGGATTGTTACCTGGAATGTAAGGGGACTCAACGGCCCAGTGAAAAGATTCAGAGCCTTCAACCAACTAAGAAGCCTAAAAGCAGACATATCCTACCAACAAGAGACGCACCTGAGGGAGAAGGACCGACCTTTGGTAAGGAAGGGCTGGATGGGACAGACATACCATTCATGCTGCGGACGAGGGCTGGGGGGGGGGCGGGGGGTTTGCAATATTAATTAGCAAGAGGACGAGGTTTACGGAAACCAAGACAGTTACGGCCCCAGGGTGACGGTACAACATGGTCAGCGGTGTCCTGGATGGGGCACCGGTCGTACTGGTAAATGTGTACACTCCCAACTGGGACGACACAGAATTCATAAAGAAGACCACAGCGGAAATACCCGACCTTGACACACACCGACTGATTATGAAGGGTGACTTTAAGTGCATGCTGGACCCACTGACCGACCGATCAAACCCCAGAACGGGGAAGAAGTCTGGCATGGCGAGGGAGCTAGGAGCCTTCATGGAACAGATGGGGGGCAATAGACCCATGGAGGTTCCTGCACCCGGGAGAAAAGGAGTTCTTGTTCTTTTCGCAGGTGCACAAGGTAAACACCCGTATTGACTTCTTTGCAATGGGGCAATCGATGCTTCCAGGAATCACAGGAACGGACTATCGCGGGCCATAGGTGAATACGTTAGTAACAGCCAAAACGGAGAGGTCTCACCCTCCAATTTTTGGGAGGCACGGAAGGCTGTGATTAGAGGAGATTTCACAGCCTACAAGGCTAGCAGAGATAGGGAAGAGAGGGTGGCCAGGCAACAGCTAGTGCACTCCATTCGGGAAGTCGATAGAAAATACTCCGAGGCCCCGACTGTAGAGCTGCTGGCGGAGAGGAAAAAGCTGCAAATGGACTTTAACCTGCTATCCACTAGGAAAGCAGTGAACCAACTCCGCCAGACACAGGGGACCTTCTACGAACACGGAGACAAGGCTGGTCGCCTATTGGCTCACCAGCTGAGAAAGCAGGCAGCCAGGCGGGAAATAGCGCAGGTAAAGGTTAGCAGAGACAGACTGGTAACAGAACCAATGGAAGTCAATCGGGCATTTGAGACCTACTACCAGAGACTGTACACCTCCGAGCCCCCCCAATGGGGATGCGGGAACGAAACAGTTCCCAGACAGACTGGACCGACCAGTTATGGGGGAAAACAGACGGGGGGAGCTGGAAGCACCAATAGACCTGGGAGAAATCATGGAGAGCATCAGCTCCATGCAGACAGGGAAGGGACCGGGACACGACAGGACTTCTACAAAAAATTTGCACCAGTCCTGGCCCTACACCTAAGGGACATGTTCGCGGACTCACTTGGAGGGGGCACCCTCCCCCATGCTAGCGAGGCCACAATCTCACTGATACCTAAAAAAGATAAAAGACCTGACAGAATGTGGATCATACAGACCCATTTCGCTGCTGAATGTGGATGTGAAAATACTTGCAAAGGTCCTGACCAAAAGGTTAGAGGGCTGAGTACCAGAGTGTGGTAATATGACTAGAGGTACAACGCTACCTGGGAGTGTGAGATGCTATTGGTGGAGAAGGCTCGCTGCCCATTGGCCCAAGTGTTGCTTTCCCATTGGGCAAGATGAAGGTAGCTCCACCCACGAGGCGGAGTATAAGAACCCGTGTTTCCCAGCAGCCATCGTTCTTTCTGTACTCAAACTGCAGGGCACACTTCTTGTAGATTAAAGCCTTCGATTCGGACTACTCCTTTGTTTCTGTGGTTATTGATCACGCATCACAGAGGTGGTCGCAGAGGACTAAACAGGCTTTGTCAAAGGTAGACAGCTCACAGCGAATATCAGGCGGTTGCTGAATGGAGAGTGAACAATCGAGGTGATCATCTCCCTGGACGCAGAAAAGACCTTCAATAGTCAAATGGAAATACCTCCTCGAGGTACTGGAACGGTTTGGGCTAGGAGCGGGGTTCACCGTCTGGGTGAGGCTCCTGTACAACGCTCCCAAAGCGAGTGTCCGAACTAACACCACCAGCTCTAAATACTTCCAGCTACAGAGAGGAACAAAACAGGGCTGCCCCCTGTCCCCACTCTTGTTCGATCAAACCTCTGCCGATAACCCTGTGGGACGCGAAAAGCTGGAAGGGAATCCGGAGAGGAGACAGAGAGCACAGAGTCTCACTCTATGCAGATTACCTGCTCCTCTATGTCTCGAAGCCACAGGAGGGACTGAAGGCAATACTGCAAATACTGAAAGAGTTTGGAACCTTCTCAGGCTCCAAACGTAACCTGGGCAAAAGTGAGGCATTCCCAGTGAATCCAAAAGGGGGAGGGACAGAACTGGAGGAGCTCCCGTTTAAAATGGCCCAGAACAGATTCCATTACCTGGGAATCCAGATAGCCAGAGACTGGACACAGATCCACAGGTAGAACATGACCAGTCTGGTGGAGGAAGTAAGAAAAGACCTTCAAAGGTGGGGCTGACTCCCACTCTCCCTGGCGGGGAGAGTGCAGACGATCAAGATGAATGTACTGCCAAGGTTCCTCTTCCTGTTTAGATCCATCCTGATCTTCATCCCCAAGGCCTTTTTCCAAAACATAGACAGGCTAATCATGGCGTTTATGTGGGGGGTAAGAACCCGGAATTCCAAAACCGACACTGCAAAGAGGAAAGGTCAAAGGGGGTTTGGCCTTACCAAACCTGCAATACTACCACTGGGCAGCAACGGCAGAAAGAGTGAGGGGATGGGTACAAGAACCTGACACAGATTGGGTACAAATGGAGGAGGCATCCTGTAAAGGAACGACGCTCCGGGCCCTGGCCACAGCAGCACTCCCATCCTCCTCAACAAGATACACAACAAGCCCAGGAGTAGCGGCCACGCTGAGAACATGGACACAGTTGAGACAGACCGGGATAACCAAAATGTCCCTTATGGCCCCCATCTGCAGCAATCACAGATTCCCCCCAGCCATGCTAGATACCACCGTCAAAAGATGGAGGTTAGGAAAAATCTGCGGATCTTGGGCCTTGAGGAGGGGCTGGAGGGGTCGGACCAGACAACCTACGTGGTTGCGATACTGATCTCGCTAGTGGGGGCCAGATCTTTCCATCTGCCCTTGGAGCTGGAGATAGCACACAGAGTACTGGCCAGGAGGCCTAAGGAGAATGAAACCCCGCGTGCGGTGCTGGTAAGGTTCCATCGGTTCAGTGATCGGGAGTGTGTGCTGCGCTGGGCCAAGAGGGTGAAGAGCAGCAACTGGGAGAATGGGGTAGTACGGATCTACCAGGGTTGGAGTGCGGAGGTGGCTAAGCGGCGGTCCGGGTTTAATCGGACGAAAGAGGTGCTTTGCAAGAAGAAGATTAAGTTCAGAATATTGCAGCCTGCGCGCCTGTGGGTAACTTATTCGGACCGGCATTATTATTTTGATTCCCCGGAGGAGGCGTGGGCCTTCGTGCGGACGGAGAAACTGGACTTGAACTAGGGGTTGGGGGTTGCGGGGTCGGTTGTAATACTTTATTGCTGGATTCTGCTGTTGCTGTGTTCTCTTTTTCTGTACTTTTACAATTTTGATATAGTTATTTATGGGGGTGTTGTTCTGTTATGTCTTTTGCTGTGGGGCATTGTTTGAGTTTTGTATCTTGCGGGGAGGGTTGGGGGGGTTTGTTGTATTCTATGTCGGGTTGGGGGTATGGAGTGGGGCTGGTATTTGGGAGCTGCGTCAGAAGGATGTGGTGGGGCAGTGCGAAAGTGCGGGCTTTCCTCTGGTTTCCCGCGTTGCGGGGCTGGGGGGTGGAGACGGTGACGGGGGGAGGCGGGGCCTTAACTGGTTCTTCCCCGCGCTGGAGCGGTGCCTGGAGGAGGGATAGGATGGGGGATGATCCCACTTTGGGAGGGGTCGGGTTATTGGCGGGAGTTTCCGGGGTCAGCAGAAGTTAGCTGACCCACAGAAGTACAATGGAGGACGGTTCGCGGCTAGGGGGGGGGGAATACCGGGTTGCTGCTGGCAGGGTCAGGATGGAGCTGGTGGGGGCCGGGGGGGACAGAGGTGACGTGTTGTCGCTGTGGGGACTGGGTCGGGCAGGGGGTGCTGGCCTGGGGCGGGCAGCCGACGGGCTATGGCTAGTCGATGGGGGAGGGGGGTGGGACGCCCTCTGATCCGGTTGGTCACCTGGAATGCGAGAGGATTGAATGGGCCGGTGAAGCGGTCGAGGGTACTTGCTCATCTGAAGGGGCTAAAGGCAAATGTGGCAATGCTTCAGGAGACCCACCTGAAGGTGGCGGACCAGGTCCATCTGAGGAAGGGGTGGGTGGGGTAGGTTTTCCACTCTGGGTTGGATGTGAAGAACCGGGGAGTGGCGATTCTGGTGGGGAAAAATGTGTCGTTTGAGGCATCGGAGGTGGTGGCGGATAAGGGGGGTAGGTATGTTATGGTTAGGGGCAGGCTACAAGGAGAGAAGGTGGTACTGGCTAGTGTGTATGCCCTAAACTGGGACGATGCGGGCTTTATGAGGCGTATGTTGGGACGGATCCCGGATCTGGAGGCGGAAGGTCTGATTATGGGGGGGGGGGGACTTCAATACGGTGTTGGATCCTTCACTGGATCGGTCCAGCTCTAGGACGGGTAGGAGGCCGGCAGCGGCCAAGGTGCTGAGAGGGTTTATGGACCAGATGGGTGGGGTGGATCCATGGAGGTTTGTGAGGCCGAGGGCACGGGAGTACTCTTTCTTCTCCCAAGCACATAGGGTCTACTCTCGGATAGACTTCTTCGTGGTGAGTAGGGGACTGATTCCGAGAGTGGAGGAGGCCGAGTATTCGGCCATTGCAATCTCCGACCACGCTCCGCATTGGATAGAGTTGGAGATGGGGGAGGTGCGGGACCAGCACCCGTTGTGGCGGTTGGATGTGGGGTTGTTGGCGGAGGAGGAGGTGTGTAGGAGGGTCCGGGCAAGTATTGAGGGGTACCTCGAGGTGAATGATACGGGGGAGGTTCAGGTGGGGGTGGTCTGGGAAGCCCTGAAGGCAGTGATTCGTGGGGAGCTGATATCCATCCGGGCACACAGGGAGAGGAGCGAGAGGAGTGAGAGGGATAGACTGGTGGGAAGGATGCTGGAGGTAGACAGGTGGTACGCAGAGGCACCAGAGGAGGGACTGTTGGGGGAGAGGCGCAGCCTGCAGACTAAATTTGATTTGATTTGCTGACCACTAGAAAGGCGGAGGTACAGTGGAGGAAGGCACAAGGGGCAGTGTACGAACATGGTGAAAAGGCGAGTAGGATGCTTGCTCATCAGCTCCGCAAGCGGGATGCGGCAAAGGAAATTGCTGGAGTGAGAGACAAGAGTGGGAATGTGGTGCGGAAGTGGGTAGAGGTGAATGAGGTCTTCAAGGACTTTTACGGGGAACTGTACCGGTCGGTTAAAGTCCATTTGCATGATCTTTGAAAGTTGCCACTCAAGTGGATAGAGCTGTGAAGAAGGCCTATGGTGTGCTAGCGTTCATTAGCAGAGGGATTGAATTTAAGAGCCGTGAGGTGATGATGCAGCTGTACAAAACCTTGGTCAGGCCACATTTGGAGTACTGTGTGCAGTTCTGGTCACCTCATTTTAGGAAGGATGTGGAAGCTTTGGAAAAGGTGAAAAGGAGATTTACCAGGATGTTGCCTGGAATGGAGAGTAGGTCATACGAGGAAAGGTTGAGGGTGCTGGGCCTTTTCTCATTAGAACGGAGAAGGATGAGGGGCGACTTGATAGAGGTTTATAAGATGATCAGGGGAATAGATAGAGTAGACAGTCAGGGACTTTTTCCCCGGGTGGAACACACCATTACAAGGGGACATAAATTTAAGGTAAATGGTGGAAGATATAGAGGGGATGTCAGAGGTAGGTTCTTTACCCAGAGAGTAGTGGGGGCATGGAATGCACTGCCTGTGGAAGTAGTTGAGTCGGAAACATTAGGGACCTTCAAGCGGCTATTGGATAGGTACATGGATTAGGGTAGAATAATGGAGTGTAGATTAACTTCTTCTAAAGGGCAGCACGGTAGCATTGTGGATAGCACAATTGCTTCACAGCTCCAGGGTCCCAAGTTCGATTTCGACTTGGGTCACTGTCTGTGTGGAGTCTGCACATCCTCCCCGTGTGTGCGTGGGTTTCCTCCGGGTACTCCGGTTTCCTCCCACAGTCCAAAGGTGTGCAGGTTGGGTGGATTGGCCATGAAAAATTGCCCTTAGTGTCCAAAATTCTATGATTAACCTAGGACAAAAGTTCGGCACAACATCATGGGCCGAAGGGCCTGTTCTGTGCTGTATTTCTCTATCTATCGAGTCTGCACCAGCTCTTGGAAAGAGCACCCTACTTAAGCCCACGTCTCCACCCTATCCCCGTAGCCCAGACACCCCATCTCACCTTTTTCTTTTGGACACTAAGGGGCAATTTAGCATGGCCAATCCACCTAACCTGCGCATCTTTGGGCCACCTTCTCCTGCAGGGATAGAGAGGAGACATTGTGAGCCACATGCTTGATGCATCGGCATGGGGGGGTCGATGGTAGGTGGAATTCCTGGGCACCGCACCTGGGTTGGAGGGGTCGTGTTCGGTTCCAGGGTGTGCTGGGCACAAGCATAGTGATATGCTGGGGGGGGGGGGGGAAGAGATTTGAGGTGCATAGATACATAGAAGATAGGAGCAGGAGGAGGCCTTTTGGCCCTTCGATGGCCCTGCTCCGCCATTCATCACGGTCATGGTTGATCATCCAACTCAATAGCCTAATCTGCTTTCTCCTCTTAGCCTTTGAATCTATGTTCCTTTGGTCTTTATAATAGCAAGGCCTGGCGACCTGAAAAAATGAACACAAGTGTTGTTGCCCGTCCCAAACCCCTTTTTTGAAAGTTGAAATCGAGAGAATCAGCTGCATTTGGTTATGCTCCACGTGTCTCTGCAGTATAAACTTGAGACCTGAAAGAGCTAAAAGAACAAGGTTGTTCCCCACCCGAAACCCTTTGGTTTAGCACACTGGGCTAAATCGCTGGCTTTTAAAGCAGACCAAGGCAGGTCAGCAGCACGGTTCAATTCCCGTACCAGCCTGCCCGAACAGGTGCTGGAATGTGGCGACTAGGGGCTTTTCACAGTAACTTCATTGAAGCCTACTCGTGACAATAAGCAATTTTCATTTTCATTCATTTTTAAATCTTTTAAGTTAAGAAATACGGCACCTGCATTAGGAAATAGTCCATCTGTCTCAGGGAACAAAGAATGGAGACCTGCAAAATGAAGAACAGGAAGAGGTTCCCCACTCTAAACCCTTCAGGATTTTTTTTATTTTGCATTATGGAAATTATCCTGCACCTGTCAAGTGGGTCCACTTGTAATCTGCAAAACTAAGAACAATAAAATGTTCCCCTCCCTAAATCCTTCAGAATTTATTTATTTTATTATAGTACAGAAATTATTCAGCACCTGACAATGAATGCAGCTTACAGGCATGTTCCACTTGTATCAGCAGTACAAACGGGAGACTTGAAAAACTAAGATCAAAGTTGTTCCCCACCCTCAACCCTTTTGAAAATAACTCTGAATAATGAAAATGAGATTCTGCACCTGTCCAATCCAGTGTGGCTATGTTCCACTTGTTTAAGTTAAACTAAAAAAAGAACTATATTTCCCACCCTTAACCCCTTTGAAATAGTTGAAATAAATGAAATTCAGCACCTGCGTCTGAGCAGCACCAACTTGAATCCTGAAAAACTAAATAGAATATTGCCCACCCTTGCAACGGTTGAGAATTTGAGAACCACAGCACCTTCTAGTCAGCTGTTCCAACGCAGTATACCCCACACAACAGCAAAGGTTGGATACCTGAAAAATATCTATTAGACTGCTTCCCATCCTAAACTTCATTGCAACCTTTCGAGAATGTATTTCAGCATCGATCAAGGGTCCATTTCCACTTGGAGCAGCCAAGAGCATGGATATCTGAAAGAAAAACTGAGAGTGCCATTGCATAGCCCTAACCCCACAAAGTCTGAATTTAGTTCATCCCTCGAATCACAAAATATATTGAAATTAAATACGCATTAGATATTATGCAAGGATATCAATATTTAGTGGATTAACGTTTTAAGAGCTATCGGAAAATTTAATCTAAATTTAAAGTTAACAGGCTAGGTTTAAAATTGTTGATTGGGCTTGCTTACCAGATGCATTTTCTTGGGTATCATTACTTTGTCAAACTTGGAAGTAATTTGGCTCCTCCCAAACTCCTATTAGCGACGAGTTGACAGACTACCATCTCTATAGCACAGCTGTATCCCATGCTGCTTGTAAATATGACCTACTGCGTTTAGTGAGGGTACCTGGATGAGATGTGCTCGGATTCCAAGCAGTTTCTAATTGTTTCTTTATGTATCTGGAAAAGAAAAGAAAGACCCCCCCCCCGACTTCTTGGCGGGGGGTGGTGCCATAGGTCAGGGGGTGGCAGACAGGACTGATGCCAGGGGACCGGCGTTAACTGACCCTTACAGATCAGTGTTGGTCTTCAACTGACGGCTGCTGCCACTGCCTACCAACCGGCATTGGTGGCCCTGTAGCTGGTCCTCCAAACCACTTGGGGGGAACGGGGTAACCCGTCATGCCTCCACGGCGTCCAGTAGCCTAGCCAGGTAGGCGTCTATGAAGCTTGGAGCATGCCTACGCAGTGCCATGGTCATGTGCTGCCTGGGAGAGAGCTCGGAGGGAACTATATAAGCAGCTCCCCCCTGTTAGCTGAGAGCTGTTGGGCACGAGTCTGGAGAATCAGCTGATGAGACAGCCATTGCATGTGAAGCCCTTGCGGGATCATTTTCAGCACTAAGTGCCATTAAATATGGGCCACGGTCTTAAGACCATAAGACATAGAAGCAGAATTAGGCCACTCGGCCCATTGAGTCTGCTCCGCCATTCAATCATGGCTGTTATTTTTCTCATCCCCATTCTCCTGCCTTCTCCTTATAACCCCTGATCCCCTTATTAGTCAAGAACCGATCTATCTCTGTCTTAAATACACTCAGTGAATTGGCCTTCACAGCCTTGTGCAGCAAAGAGTACCACAGATTCACCACCCTCTGGCTGAAGAAATTCCTCCTCATCTCTTTTGCCGGCTTGGCCATCAGGAAGCACCCGGGAGGTCACACCCGATATTGCACTTAGAACTTTTCCCGTTTAATCATGCCCTCTGTCTGCCAACTAGCATAGTTTGTACTTGAGTCTACTTTGTAGTGATCTTGCGTAAGCCCTGCCATAGAGTCATGGGTTTGTGTCGTTGGCCTGGGACTCTAGTTTGATCCAGTATTGTCTTTGGTGTCCTTGATGGCTTTCCGTACGTCATACCTGGATTTCTTATATAGGTTAGGGTTGTCAGACTTGAACACCTCCATCCGGGACTTCAGCAGGGAGTGAACCTTTTGGTTGAGCCAGGGTTTCCGATTGGGGAATACCCGTATTGTCTTTGGAACACAGTCCTCGACACACTTATGATGAAGTCTGTGACGGTGGGTGTGTACTCGTCCAGGTTAGCTGCTGCGGCCTTGAATATGGACCAGTCCACAGACTCCAAGCAATCGCTGAGGATGTCCTCTGATGGCTCGGACCAACACCTCACACTTTTCTTGAGTATCTCAGCGCGCTTGAGTTGCTGTTTGTATGTCGTTCGGAAGTAGAAGTACCGACTTGTGGTCGGATTTGCCAAAGTGTGGTCGGGGAATGGTGATGACTGCAATGGCGGTGCTGTTGAGCTCTTTCTGACTTTTGCTGGTTTTAACTCCACCCATGAAGCAGTGATTTGGGTGGGAAAATGGCTGAAGACTTCAAAAATTAAAGTAAATTGTGAAAAAAAGCTTTTTTTTACAGACTGTTTCTAGCTATTAGGAGCTGATACTGGATGGATTCTTCTTCTTAGTCTAGCCTACAGTTGTGAGCTTCAGCAGTAATGAATTCTCCGCATGTGGAGTTCCACATAAAGTGACTCCACATGCACTATGCTGTTGAATTTGTGTTCTTGCTTAAACTCTGCAGCAGTTATACTTTTACTAATTAAGCCCTCTCAGATTTGAATAATCTTGCAGGACCTGATATTTGCTGGCTGGAGTGAGGTGCAATCCCAAAATGGAGGTACAGTATGTTGAATCCGTACAAGCTGCAGAATGCAGGGTAAGTCATGATAATTCTTTAACTTTCACACCAGCTCCTTTCTTTTGTTGGATGTGACAGGATAGAGGGGTGTACTCTGTTCAGACAAATCTTCAAAAAACATGCTTCGACCCTGCCACCATGTTACGTTCTTATTTTTGATTTGACGTAAACATAATGGCAGCACGGTAGCATTGTGGATAGCACAATTGCCTCACAGCTCCAGGGTCCCAGGTTCGATTCCGGCTTGGGTCACTGTCCGTGCGGAGTCTGCACATCCTCCCCGTGTGTGCGTGGGTTTTCTCCAGGTGCTCCGGTTTCCTCCCACAGTCCAAAGATGTGCAGCTTAGGTGGATTGGCCATGATAAATTGCCCTTAGTGTCCCTTAGTGTTGGGTGGGGTTACTGGGTTATGGGGATAGTGTGGAGGTGTTAACCTTGGGTAGGGTGCTCTTTCCAGGAGCCGGTGCAGACTCGATGGGCCGAATGGCCTCCTTCTGCACTGTAAACTCTATGAACTCATACCCAAGGATTAGTGAAACAGTAATGTGGGTTCTTTATTTGAAGAGAAGACTATATACAGATAGTCACTACGGAGCTAAGTACATCTAACTTTTACCCTTCTGCTTGCAGACCGTTATAATGGGACTAATAAACCACATCCTGTCACGGTGTGCATTGATTGACAGTACTTTCAGATATGCTTTCTTAAAGATCCACGCAGATAATATCCTAACAGAATCTATAAGTGGGTTTGGATCACCCCCTTGAGTTTAAGAAGGCAGGGAAGGGAATGGAAGGTTGTAACCGTGTGGTGCTTTACAAGGATGCCGGGGTCAGGGATTTAAAGTTGAGGATGCCCCATCTGCAGCCTGCCATAACAGACATTATATGCTAATCATACTTCTTTTTATTCATTCACAGGATCTGGGTGTTGCTGATTGAGACAGCATTTATTTTCCATCGCTAATTGCTCCTGAGATGGTAGTGATGAGCTGCCTTCTTGAACTGCAGCAGTCCATATGGTGTAGGTGCACCCTCAGTGCTGTTAGGCAGGGAGTTCCAGGATTTTGACCCAGCGACAGGGAAGGAACTGAAAGATATAAAATAAATGAGGAAGGCTAAAAATGGAGGAGCGTGTGCTAAGCAGGAAAGGTAAAATTGAAAGATGAGGGAGTATGAGGCCATTAAAATAGAGGGAGGGTTTCTGTAGAAGAGTCATACGGATTCAGAGCGTTAACTGTTCCTCACTCTGCAGATGCTGCCGGACCTGGTGCGTTTTTCCAGCATTTTCTGTTTTTATTTCAGATTTCCAGCAACCGCAGGATTTTGTTTTTATTATTTATTACTGGAAAATTTTTAGGGCTTTGCTTTTTATTCATAGAATTTATAGTGCAGAAGGAGGCCACTCGGCCCATCGAGCCAGCACCGGCCTCCGGAAAGAGAACCCCACCGAAGCCCACACTATCACCCCAACCCCATAATCCCACTAAGGGCAATTTATCATGGCCAATCCACCTAACCTGCACATCTTTGGACAGTGGGAGGAAACTGGAGCACCCAGAAAACGGGTGCGGCGGGAATCCTGCCCAAGAAATCTTGCATTTCATCTCCTCATGAAATAGCGGCATTTGAGCCTATTTTGGTTTTTTTAATTGAATTAATGCAAACAAACATGGCTATCCTTAATCTGCTTTTATCTTGGTTTTGTCCATTTTCAGTAAAGAAAAATGCTCAAACACCTGATGTTAAAAGATAAGAACAAAAGAAATAGGGGCAGGAGTGAGCCACAGAACCCAGCAATACTGAACGGGTTACTGAAGCGGATTGTGTGGGTGGGAAGAAAGTTCAGGTCAATCAACATCTCCATTTGATCAATTCAGCCCTCTAACATGGTCATCCTCAGTAACTCATTCAACTTAGTAGCATAATTATGGTTAGACTGATGATGTGAAAGTTTAAGGCTGATAAGAATTTCCAACAGAATTAATTATGTATAAACACAAAGTGGATCAAAAGCACCGAGTTGCCAATAGTTTGTTACAGATTGGAAGTTCCATTATATCCTATTGCATTTGCGTTTTAATGCTGCATTCAAATCAATGGCACACTAGCATCTTCTTTATAGATCCCAAGTGGATTTCATTGGGTAAGTAGCAGTGGGATTTCTGCAAGGTTTTTGTTTTTCATATGATTATGTCCATTACAAACACCCATGCAAACCCAATTTTCTGGTTCTTAGCCTGTTCTATCAATTAAATTGATTCAGGTTTCTGGTTCTATTCTGTAACCGTAAACAGAATGTTTTCCATTTCTTTAATATTTTTGATGCAAGTATATTTCAGTTTATACATTATGTAACGGTGTTTAGAACTTAAGGAAGCACAAGGTGTGTAGGCCAGTACAACAGGCATTTTGCTCAGTACAGAGGATATATGGCACAGAAATACACCAGTCGGCCAAACCAGTCCATGCTGCAGCTAATGCTCCACTTGAGATTCCTCCCATCTTTGCTAACCTATATCTATCATCTATTCCCATCTATTCCCTCCGTCCTCATAGTCTTGTCTAGCATTCCCTTAAATTAATCTATAATATTCACTTTAACTACTCCCCGTAATAGTGAGTTTCACACTCTCACCACTTTGCTGCATAAAGACGTTTCTACTGAATTCCCGATTGTATTTCTTCATGACTATCTTATATTGATGGTCTCTGGGGAAACTGGAAGGTCTGAAGGTGGATAAATCACCTGGACCAGATGGACTACAACCCAAGGTTTTAAAAGAGATAGCTGAGGAGATTGTGGAGGCACTGGTGGTGACGTTCAGGAATCACTGAAGGCAGGAATGGTCCCAGAGGATTGGAAAGTGGCTAATGTAACACTCTGTTTAAGAAAGAAGGGACGGAGGCAGAAGACGGGCAATTATAGGCCGGTTAGCCTGACTTTGGTCGTTGGTAAGAGTTTAGAGTCCATTATTAAAGATGAGATCGCAGAGTACTTGGAAGTGCATGATAAAACAGGACTGAGTCAGCCCGGCTTCGTCAAGGGGAGGTCATGTCTGACAAATCTGTTAGAGTTTTTTGAGGAGGTAACAAGGAAGTTAGACAAAGGAGAACCAGTGGACGTGATTTATTTAGATTTCCAGAAGGCTTTTAACAAGGTGTCGCATAGGAGACTGTTAAATACGTTAAGAGCCTATGGTGTTAAGGGTAAGATCCTGGCATGGATAGAGGATTGGCTGACTGGCAGAAGGCAGAGAGTGTAGATAAAGCGGCCTTTTTCAGGATGACAGCCCGTGACTAGTGGTGTGCCTCAGGGGTCGATGTTGGAACCACAACTTTTCACAATATACATTAATGATCTGGAAAAAGGAACTGAAGGCACTGTTGCTAAGTTTGAAGATGATACAAAGATCTGGAGAGGGACAGGTAGTATTGAGGAAGCTGTGGAGCTTCAGAACGACTTGGACAGGCTAGGAGAGTGGGGGAAAGAAGTGGCAGATGGAATACAATGTGGAAAAGTGTGAGGTTATGCACTTTGGAAGGAGAAATGGAGGCATAGACTATTTTCTAAATGGGGGAATGCTTAGGAAATCAGAAGCACAAAGGGACTTGGGAATTCTTGTTCATGATTCTCTTAAGGTTAACGTGCAGGTCCAGTCGGCAGGTCGGAAGGCAAATGCAATGTTAGCATTCATATCGACAGGGCTAGAATACAAGACCAGGGATGTAATTCTGAGGCTGTTCAAGTCTCTGGTCAGACCCCATTTGGAGTATTGTGAGCAGTTTTGGGCCCCATATCTAAGGAAGGATGTGCTGGCCTTGAAAAGGGTCCAGATGAGGTTCACAAGAATGATCCCTGGAATGAAGAACTTGTCATATGAGGAACGTTTGAGGACTCTGGGTCTGTACTCGTTGGAGTTTAGAAGGAAGAGGGGGGATCTTATTGGAACTTACAGGATACTGCGAGGCCTGGACAGAGTGGAGAAGGAGAGAATGATTCCACTTGTAGGAAAAACTAGAACTAGCAGGCACAATCTCAGACTTAAGGGACGATCCTTTAAAACACAGATGAGGAGGAATTTCTTCAGCCAGAGGGTGATGAATCTGTGGAACTCTTTGCTGCAGAAGGCTGTGGAGGTCAAATCACTGAGTGTCTTTAAGACAGAGATAGATAGGTTCTTGATTAATAAGGGGATCAGGGGTTATGGGGAGAAGGCAGGAAAATGGGGGTGAGAAAAATATCAGCCATGATTTAATGGTGGAGCAGACTCGATGGGCCGAGTAGCCTAATTCTGCTTCTATGTTTTATGGTCTTTAGTTATGCTTTTCCCCCACGAAAAGAAACATTGGGCATGATTCAACGGCCTTGTCGCGCCCGACATGGTGGCGGGATGAGGCCGTTGCGTCTTCTGAGAGGCCTCTCGTGAGATTCGCGACTCTCAAAACGTCTCGCAAGATTTAACGAGTCCCGCAAGATGTGGCGATCTGTACCTGCCATTCTTTGTGATTCAGCTCATTTACATATGCATTCTCCGAGTCTCCCAGGCCCCGGGATTCACCGGCTGGGAGACAGCGCCTGGGCGCCGTTTCGTGCTGGTCCACACAAACCTCCATGAAATTACGTAAGTGGGGCCTCGACGGGGCGTTCCTCGCCAAGGCCAAATAAAACATGCCAACTGGATAGTGGAGTGTTTGTGAATGCTGCCGGCACCAAGAAACACCCCACTAATTGCACCCAAAAAACGGACATAGAAATGTTTTGGCTGAATCGTGCTAAATCTCTCTCTCTATACACCCTCTCAAACCCCTTAAGCATTTTAAAGACCCTTTATTGGGTCACCCCTCAGCCTCCTTTCTTAAAACGAAGAGAGACCCAGCCTGTCAGTCCTACCCTATATATATATATATATATATATATATGTGTCTATATATACACCCTCGCATTCCCTGTAAATCCTCCTTGCGCCCTCTCCAGTGTCTTCAAAAAATACATAGATGCAATCCATCTGGACCAATAGCTTGTAAATTGCTTTAAATGTAATTATCTCATTGCTCATCTCATCATTGAACGTCATGTCTACCTGTTCTCTCTCCCTGCTAAATATCGAGGTGACATTTTTTCCTTACAAATGTATACTTAATTCATAAAACGTCTAAAAGAATGTTACAAAACATTTCAGAATGGTCATTGCAGAAAGTGCAATGATATTCAAATTTTCTACATAGATCATGTTGCACTCTGAGATGCTTCAATACAATTGGGATACATGTACTATTTCTGCATACATTCAGTGTTGGTCATACAGACCAAGTGGTTCTGTACAATTTTGCAGCCCCTCGGTCTTAAATAGCAACCTTTCCCCATTTTGCTTCTGCGGCAACTGCTCCAAGCTTTAGTCCATCCCTCAGCACGTAGTCCTGGACCTTGGAATGTGCCAGACTGCGATACTCAGTCGTGGACAACTCTTTTCACTGGAAGACGAACAGTCATACCAAACAATGTCTTTCACTGAGTTGATGATCCTCCAGTTGCAGTTGATGTTGTCTCGGTGTGCGCCCATGGGAATTGCATTGTACAGGTTGTCCTGTATCACAGAACTACATGGGCCGAACTTCGTCAAATACCACTCCACCTCTCTCCAGACCTTCTTTGCAAAGTCACAAACTAGAAGGAGGTCAACCACGGTCTCTTCCCTAAATAAATTATCACCACTTAAGCCCCATTTAAATACAATTAACGAGAGCCACCCCATATCCAGCAACCTTCCAACATTCAACGTCCACCCCAACAGGTGGTCACGCTGGCACCGATTAGTACTCCTTTTGAAAAACGTGAACCTTCTGTGGGGAGCTGAGGAGGTGAGAAGCCACCTTTGCTCACAGGCAAAGAGCCCGGGGGGCTGGGTTTGCCACCTCTCGGTGGGTTGTGGGGGAACCTCAGCTGGGGCTGGGAGACCCTCCACAGGGGTGGGCCGCCATGTGGGGGGGTGTACGCTTGGAAGATGGGCAAGTAGTCCTGGGGTCATCCCACATTGCAGAATGGAAGTGACAGAGGCATTGCAATGGTTTTGCGAAAATGTGTTTAGTGTGCTGTACAAATCCCACTCCCGACGCTGCCCCCCCCCCCCCCCCTCCCCACCTCCTGGCTCCCTCAGTGGCCCTCGACGTGCTGGGCCCTCCTAGTTCCCACTACGTCTTGGTGTTTTACCGGGATGTACATCAGAGGTACAGGCAGCCAGCTGTTTACCTCATCCCGTGGCCTTCGATGACCCTGGTGGGCGTCCTCTGGGGCCACCCCAGCTCACTTGATGGTGGCACATGCACAGCCGTGCCACCCTGTCCCGTATGCTGACTGCGAAACACAACCTCATCAGCGGGGTGGAACCTGGGGGAGCTGGTGGCCACCATCACCACTCCATGGGACTAGTCTGGCTTGGCACTCAGCGCCCCTCCTACCACTTGATGCCCAAAGGGCCCTGGGGTTCACCTTGGGATGGGGGGCAGCTGCTTCAAGTCCCATCGTCTGACTCTGACAACCCTGGTGATTCCCCATGGTCCGTACCATGGCTCCTCAGTGACTGGGCCATACTCTGCAGTGCCTCAGCCACGCCCACCTGCGACTGGGGCAAGCTCCACAGCGCCTCGGCTATGCCCATCTGACATGTCCCGCAGAACCTCATCAAGGTCGTCTTGGTGCTGGGTGACATCCCCCAGCGAGTCAGACATTCTGCCGAAACTCTCAGCCGTTGCTGACACCGACTGCACAACGGCTTTTGCACTTCATTCATGGTCCCAACATCGTGCATCAGGCTTGCCACTGTATGTGCCACACTAGCCGTGTTGGCCTCGGTGCCACGCATTGCCAACGACATCTCCTGCACCAGTAGCCCCTGGGACTCCTCCAAGCGGCTATAGATCTGCTGGAGTGACACTGACATCTCCCTCAAAGTTGCCTCTATAAACCAGCTCCCAATCAGTTCTTTATAATTGTAAATGATTTCAAAGCCACTCTTCTGAAATTGTGATCAAATACTTTGTTGAAGTAGTAAAGCAGAAGGTGTACCCTTCACTTAATCTATTCTATCTCTAATCAAGGGATCATTTATCATAATAATCTTTATTATCACAAGTAGGCTTACATTAACACTGCAATGAAGTTACTGTGAAAAGCCCCTTGTCGACACATTCCGGTGCCTGTTCGGGTACACAGAGGGATAATTCAGAATGTCCAATTCACCTAACAAGCACGTCTTTTAGGACTTGTGGGAGGAAACCGGAGCACCCGGAGGAAACCCATGCAGACCGTGCAAACTCCGCACGGTGACCCAAGTCAGGAATCAATGATGCTGACTAGAACCTCAAATCCTTAGTGCTGAATGTGCTCTCTTAAATAAACACATTTTTAAAAAGTAGAAGTCTCTGTTTTTCTGTTTCTGAGCTTTACAAAAGTTGAAGCACTTTTATTTCATTTTGCTATTCATTTGACTGGTGACCATGGGCTAGATGCAATAATAATTACAGATAAGTCTAACTTCTTAATGCAGAATGAGCGAATCCAACCTTTAATGCTTTAAAATTCATGACCAGGCAATATTTATCAAAAAAGAACGAGAAAATCATTAGATGTTTAACATCCACCTTATGTTAATGAATAAATAATTAAGAGTATCAGCAAGCAGTCATACAATAATAGGTCTAAATGCAAAATGCAACAAATAACAGAAATGCTTAATTCTAGCCCCGTGAGACTTTGGGCGAGATTCTCTGGCCTCGTTTCGCTCGAACGAGAGCATGATGAGGCCTGTGAATAGTGGGAGAGGCCAAAAACGAGAACCGCGCTAGATGCCAAACGGTTTGTGATGGAACCAGCCCACTCCCATAGGCAAAATCGGGATCCCGCATGGTGAGAAACCAATAACTACCACTTAAGCCTTATTTCCATACAATTAACAGAGCCACCCTATATCCAACGGCCTCCTGTCATTCAGCGGCCTCCCCAGCAAGTGGTCACGCTGGCACCGATTAAAGTGAACCTGGCAGAAGGGCTTCTGCAGGGAGCTGATGAGATGAGTAGCCAACTTCGCTCACAGGCAATGAGCCCGGGGGGACTGGGCTTACTGTCTCGGTGATCGGAAGGGGGTTGGGGGGACACCCTCAGCTGGGATGTGCCACCATGGCAAGGGGGGGGGGTCGGAGTTGTTGGGGGGGGGGAACCGTGTGGTCCATTGGAGGGTGGAGGGGGGCAACCGAGCACAGCACCACCATGCCACCCCCTAGATCGTATGTACCCATTCTGAGGGCAACCCTTGTTCCTGCCCGTCTGCCCCACCGACCACCCATAATCCCCACCGACTGCTGAGCTCTCTGGCCATGTGGCTGAAGGCTATTGCTGAATTGGCAATTGTAGTTAAGTGAGCACTTCACACATCTCAAGTGGATTCTCATGGATGGGTGGGCTATGCAGCATGTGCGAGTCAATGTCTAGCATCCCAATCAGACCGTGATGCCGAGACATTGGATTGGATTGGATTTGTTTATTGTCACGTGTACCGAGGTACAGTGAAAAGTATTTTTCTGCAAGCAGCTCAACAGATCATTCAGTACATGGAAGAAAAGGGAATTAAACAAAATTCAAGAAAATACATGAGAATACATAATAGGGCAACACAAGATATACAATGTAACTACATAAGCATTGGCATCGGATGAAGCATACAGGGTGTAGTGTTAATGAGGTCAGTCCATAAGAGGGTCATTTAGGAGTCTGGTGACAGTGGGGAAGAAGCTGTTTTTGAGTCTGTTCGTTCGTGTTCTCAGACTTCTGAATCTCCTCCCCGATGGAAGAAGTTGGAAGAGTGAGTAAGCCGGGTGGGAGGGATCATTGATTATGCTGCCCGCTTTCCCCCGGCAGCGGGAGGTGAAGATGGAATCAATGGACGGGAGGCAGGTTTGTGTGATGCATTGGGCGGTATTCACGACCCTCTGAAGTTCCTTGCGATCCTGGGCCGAGCAGTTGCCATACCAGGCTGTGATGCAGCCTGATAGGATGCTCTCTATAGTGCATCTGTAAAAGTTGGTAAGGGTTAATGTGGACATGCCGAATTTCCTTAGTTTCCTGAGGAAGTATAGGCGCTGTTGTGCTTTCTTGGTGATAGCGTCGACGTGAGTGGACCAGGATAGATTTTTGGTGATGTGCACCCCTAGGAATTTGAAACTGCTAACCATCTCCACCTCAGCCCTGTTGATGCTGACAGGGGTGTGTACAGTACTTTGCTTCCTGAAGTCGATGGCCAGCTCTTTAGTTTTATGACTGGACACTGCGGGTGGTAACACCACACATGCAGCAGCTGAGAACCGAAAACTCAGAGGATTGGCCCCAGCACTGGGGACCTCTACGGCCCAAGGGTGGGTGAGTGCAATGGGGAGGGGACCACTCCAGGTAACGATTTGTGAGGGACTCAGGGGTACAGGGTCTGGGATACGGTGAAGGTGCCTCAGCCTGTGGCCAGAAGTGCATGGGCAGGGCATTTCAGGTGTGGTGGAGGAGGGAGATCAATGGGGGAATGGGGGCTCCCGGACCTCTCCCACCCCCTTCCTCCCTGTGTTGTGCGACCTTGACGTTCCTCCTTGTCTTTCTTTCTTTTCCCTTTCTAATCCTTCCAGTTCCCTCTCTACTGGTTGTTGTTGGCCTCAAACAGGTTTTGGAACAGGCTGACAAATTGCCCCCATGCAGTAAGGAAGCCTTCCTTGAACCCTCGGATGGCGTATTTGATCTTCTCCAGGTGGAGAAATTCCGATAGGTCTGCGAACCAGTCTGTAGCCATGGGTGGTGTTGCTGATCGCCAGCAGAGCAGGATTCTCCGGTGTGCGATTAGGGAAGCGAAAGCGAGGGCATTGGCCCCCTTTCCCATGTGTAGCTCTGGCTGCTCCGATACCCCAAAGATTGCCACTATTGGGCATGGCTTCACCCTCACCCCCAAAGCCTTGGACATCGTTTCAGAGAAGGCTGTCCAGGACCCAGTAGGTCCAAAACATGTGGGTGTGGTTGGCCGGGCCTCTCTGGCACCGTTCACATTTGTCCTCCACCTCCGGGAAGTACCTGTTTTCGGGTTCTGGTCAGATGTGCTCCGTGCACCACTTTGAACTGCATGAGGTTGAGCCTTGCGCAGGAGGAGGTGCAGTTGGCCCTGCTCAGTGCTTCGCTCCAGAGTCCCAAGCCCACTTCTGTCCCCAGTTATTCCTCCCATTTCCGTCTGGTCTCGTCCAGTGGTGTTTGGGCCCTGTCCAGTAGCTGTCCGTTATTTTCCACTTGCCTTGTGTATTTTATTGCTTGATCCAAGTAAGGTCACCCTTGGCCTCCACAAAGTTGGGGAGCTTTTCATCATGGACCCCTATGACTATGCGGCTGCAGATGAGTTTCTCTTTCAGTCATTGGGACCATTGGCTAAAACATGTTTGCTCTATCATTAACTTTCACTTTGGGTCAAAATATGAGTCAAAGGCCTTGAGAATATTGTCAAAGTACACAGTGGACTTTCTTCACCCTCATCTCCGGAGACATCATCTGCTACTGGACCCACAGCATAAAAAAACAAACTGACTTGGTGATTCTGCTACTTTGCATGAATACTCAATGGCTCTTGACATCAGAACAAATGCCTCTTCCATAACTCCCACTGTTGGCCTCTCTGCAAGCCCTCAAGAATTCAAACGTGCGGGGTAGGGGCATGAACTGCCATTGGACACAGCCATCATTGCCTCTCTCCAGCTTGCCTCCTCCTTTCATAGAGCTGAATGCACAAGCTTATTTCACTCTCTTGCTATGGTTACATCGATGGCGCCAATCATTGACTGGATTGATGTCACCACCCCGAATACCAGGCTTTGTCCTACCACCATGTGGGTTTTTGGTGAAGTTCCTGGTTTGTTAGTAAGCATGACTTAACTTTCCTGGACAGGCTGTACTTACTCTGGTACTTTCTTTAAACTGGTTTACTAACACTATATCTAAACAGGTTACAGAATAGGTATGTCTCTCCTGAGTACAGCCTGCGAAATTCTTCGTCGGCGGGATCCTTTGGTCCCCCGGCAGTGCACCCCGGCCCGCGGGATTCCCGATGGTGTGGGGAAGCCACAATGGGAGACACCATTGGCTGGCTGTGGGAACGGAAAATCCTGCTGCCGGTGGGGCCGCACAGGAAAACGTGGCTGCTGGACCGGAGAAGCCCATCCAGTGTATTTTATTTTCTCTCTTGAGAGTCCAGCATATGATTGCTGGTGTCACTGATACATCACCTACATCAGTCATTAGCATATCTATTCCAATAACCCCTAGAGGCATAGTTTGGATAAACCTGTTTTTAGAAATTCATTCTTCGGAAGTGAGCACTGTTGACAAAACCAGCATTCAATGCCCTTCACAAGTTGCTCTTGAAAATGTGGTGGTGAGCTACCCTCCTGAACAACTGCAGGTGGGGGGAGGGGTCCTTTTTTTTTAAGATCAGGGTGCTTTTACCCGTGTTGACACTTCATTAAAAAATGAGAAAATTCCGCCCTATGTGTTCTGTGTAGTCCTGTCATATGCTGGTGTGATACTTATTAATATTTTACTACACTTAACAAGAGTTCTCAATGATGTAACATTTTAAAATGGAACAAATTTACAACCAACAAGTTTGCAATTCCACTCCAATAGTTCTCTGGCCTGTAATATAACAGAATAGCATTGTTGTATCATTGACAAGTCGTATCACTAACTTATTAATTAATAATAAAATCTGTTATAACCCATAACTGGAACTTTAATTGCAATTGGAAAGAAAATATACTAATTTATGTAAAACCTTTCACGACCTCAGGAGGTTCCAAATTGCTTTGCAGTCAATTACATACTTTTTGAAGGATAATTTTTATAATGTAGGTAAAACTAAAGTCGCCATGATTCCAGATGACCGTAGGCTGCTTTCCCTTTTGAAAGGGAGAACTGACTGGTGGTGATTTAACCTAAGGATTACCACACCTCAGGCGAGGGGCAAGATTAAGAAGGTGGGGCTTTCATGACTAACCTCAGCCGGTACGGGAAGTCCTTTTGACAGCCATGGAACCAGAAGTTCCTGCCACCGGCCAATGTTGGGTTCTCTCTGCTGCGGCAAAACAAGCCAGCAGCGGGCGGGGTGGGGGGGGGGTGGAAAATCCGGTCTGAATAATTCTAATGCAATGCTGCAATGCGGACCATCACCAAGTTGGCCTTGCTTTGCATCGCAAACTAGCCATCCAGCCAACCTAGATAAGCCTACTTTCCCGCTCTATTCCCGTAACCCCACCATAACCACCTTTGGACACTAAGGGGCAATTTGGCATGGCCAATCCACCTAACCTGCACATCTTTGGACTGTGGGAGGAAACTGATACACTCGGAGGAAACCCACGCACACACAGGAGAGCGTGTGAACTCCACACAGACAGTGACCCAAGGCCGGAATCGAACACGGATCCCTAGCGTTGTGAGGCAGCAGGGCTAACGACTGTATCATCATGAGAGTATACCAATAAATGAAATACTTACGTTATTTAACTTGTGGGACCTGGGGAGCTTCTCGCAGTTTTGGCTGCGGATACAGGCACCTGCACTTCCGGTTCTGAGTCCACGCATGCGCACGGTGGCGGCCTCCCGCGGCCGCGCCAAGTGCCTTGGCGGACTCAGACCACGGACCATCACCAAGAAACAAGGTCCTCTCGATCGGCCCCATGCCCCTCCATCAGACCAATCGCTGCCCCGCCGCCCATAAGGCCCACCCCAGTGCTGGATCCCCCTGTCCCCCACCAGGGCGGCCGCAGACTGAGTCCGTAGCCGTCGCGCGAGAGTGCCAACCCGGCCATATGTGGTTAGAACCACGCCATCGGGAAATCAGCTGGTCAGGATCGGAGTATCACTGGGAGGGCCTCTGGCAATCGTCCCCCAGCCACGCGGCGTGATGAACGATTCTTCGGGGCCCAGAGAATCGCCGGAGCGGCGCCGGTCGCGAATCGATCCGGAACATTGATTCTCTGCCCCCGCGCCAAACGCAAGGCTGCGGAGAATCCAGCCCCAGATCTATTTATGTAAATTGAATTGCTTCCATCATTGATAGCTGTGTGAATAAAGTGGAATTTTCTCGTTGAACAATCTAACAATAGTTTCATTAAACAGCCTGCACCTCTTACAATCAGGGATTGGCATCAACTCACTTTCTGTGCTTACAGGATACATGAAACAGAGCTTAACAATTATCCTAATTACCGTACTGTTAATGCATCAAGCACAACCTCAGGTTCCCACATTCACTTTCGATTAACAGAAAATATCACAGAAATGATAGATCTGACAGACTAAAAGAACTAATCAAATTTATCCACAAAAATCAGATGGTTATAAAATACAGGAAATTAAACGAATACAAGTGTACAAGACAAGTGGAAGTTAAAATATACACTTCGTCAAAGCTCTCTTGATCCTTTTGCCAACAGAATCAAATGAATCATTATTAGTGGAACAACAAATGGTAACGGTCTTGGCTTTTCATGTTCAATTGTAACAGGATGTTGTCTCAAGTCCGTGTATTTCAGGTGGAGGATTTCACTGAAACTGCATGAGTCACAAACTCTCAAAGCTCTTTTATCTGAATAAATTTGAGAAGCAGGTTAAAGCTAGAGAATCTTTAGATAGATCCCATTCATAACTGCTGCGTTTCTTTGGGAAAACAATAAAGATATTGGCAAACAAAACCGCAAGCTTTCAAAGACCTTGCAACAATTTTAACACAACCATTACAAAAGTTAACTCATGTCTGATGTTGGATATTGATGAAATTGAAGATTTAGATTTGAACAACTTGGACCAATTTTCACCTGCAAACACGGCATCTGTATTTTAAACACACTAGCCTAATTATATTAAGTAAGAACAAACAATAGTGAACATGTGGCTGAATTTTACATACTTTGGCAGTGGACAGGAGTCCGTACCAGAAGTCAGTGGCTTGCCAACTCCTTTGAAACACGCTGCATAATATATAAATGCCCCAATGAATGGTCAGTCGGTGGTGAGGCGGACAACAGCTTTTGGGGATGGTGAAAGTCTTGATGGACTTCATTCCAAGGTCTTCGACGAGGTGGGGCATTTTGTTTTATTCGTTCAGGGGATGTGGGTGCCATTGACTGGAAATTAGTAAATATAGCCTCTATGTGCAAGAAGAGAGGGAGGTAGAATACAGGAAACTATAGGCTAGTTAGCTTAACATCTATCATGGGGAGGGCGGTGGGGAGGTGTTAGAATTGATCATTAAAGAGGTTGCAGCTGGGCACATAAACTCAAGTTAATCAGGAAGAATCAGGATTGTTTTGTGAGAAGGAAATCATGTTTAAACAATTTATTGCAGTTCTTTGAAGGAGTAATATGCACTGTGGATAAAGGGGAGCCTGTGGACATAACTGTACTTGGGTTTCCAGAAGGCATTTGATAAGGTGCCAATTCAAGGTTATTGTGGAAAATAAAAGTTCATGATATAGGGGGCTCGGTTTTTTACAATTTCCATCAAAGACTTAGATGAGGGGAGCGAAGGCATGGTAGCTAAATTTGCAGATAACACAAAGATATGTCAGAAATTATGTTGTGAAGTGGATATAGGGAGGTTGCAGATGGATGAAGATAGGCTGAGTGAGTGGGCAAAAATCTGGTAGATGGAGTGTGAAAATGTGAAGTTGTTCCCTTTGGCAGGAAGAATAAAAAAGCAGAATATTACTTAAATGGAGAATGGCTACAGAATTCAGAGATGCATAGGGTCTATGTATTTTTGTGCATGAGTCTCAAAGGGTTAGTAAGCAGGTACAGGAAGTAATAAAGAACTCTAATGGAATGTTATTCTCTACTGAATTGAAAATCAAACAATTATACAGGGCATTGATGAGATCTTGAACATGGTGTGCAGTTTTAGGCTCCTTATTTAAAGAAGGATGTAAATGCTTTGGAGGCGGTTCAGAGAAGGTTTACTAGTTTGATACCTGGATTAAACTGGTTGTTTTATGAAAGAACGTTAGACAAACTGGGCTTGTTTTAATTGGAATTTAGAAGAGTGAGAGGTGACTTGAGTGAAGTATATAAATCCTGAATGGTCTTGACAGGGTGGATGTGGAAAGGGTGTTTTCTCTTGTGGGTGAGTCCACAACTAGGGGGCACTGTTTTCAAATTAGAAGTCGCCCTTTTCGGACAGAGATTAGGATAATTTTTTTCTCTCCGAGAGCATTGTGCAACTTTGGAATTCTCTGCCTCTGAAGGTGGTGAAGGCAGGATCATTGAATATTTTTAAAGTCGAGGTAGATAGATTCTTGTTAGGCAAGGGAATCAAAGGTTATCGGGATAGCTGGGAATGGGGAACTCTGTACAAACAGCTCAGCCATGATCTTATCAAATGGCGGAGCAGGCTCAAGGGACTGAATATCTAATTCTGCCCCTATTGCATATGTTTGTATGACTGTATGCCCAATCAGTCAATGAAGGCAGAATATCTGGACACAAAAGTGACAGGCCATGACCCAGAAGGAGATCATGGTCATTCATTTAAAGGAACCCGTAGCATGGGACTATGTCAGCTAAACCAGCGGAAATTGTTTTGGCGAATCATAGAATCATAGTATTTCCACCTAATCTGCACATCTTTGGGCTATGGGAGGAAACTGGAGCACCCGGAGGAAACCCACGCAGACACGGGGAGAACGTGCAGACTCGGCACAGTGACCCAAGCCGGGAATCGAACCTGGGAGCCTGGCGCTGTGAAGCAACTCTGCTAACTACTGTGCTACTGTAGCCATCTGAGATTACCACCTGCAAAGGACCATGGGAATTATGGCCAACCAAGGACTCAGACAGATACAGAGCTTCTGTGTATTTGAAACACAGGTAGCTAGACCTGATCGAAACACCTGCTTGTTTGCATTTTAATGGCCCGTTCCCCAGAACAATAGGACTCCAATCAAGAAACCGGTACAGCCACAGACTGATCGGCGCCACTCCCTTTACTCAGAGAACCCAACTGCCAAGGTCAATGACCGCGACGGACCCGCCCAGCTACCAAGGTACCCGCCCCTTTATTGGCCAAAATCAAAGGCAGTGATTGAAGCCTGTCGAATTATTGGGTCCAAGATTAAGGACTGCCCCAAAGAGCGCAAAATCCCAGAGGGATAAAAAGAGACACAGCCATGTGTTCGGTCTCGTTTGGACCCGGCCTGTGCCAACCCAGCTGCAGCATAACGACCAGACAGCCAAGTTCAAGGCCAACGATCGCTACCTGACGGATGAGCCCAGCAGAGACAGAGCCACTTTCTTCAACCCAGCCACGTGAGATCAAGATAAAGGCCTTATCAATCAGCACAGCGCCGGTCATCCTGAAGTTAAGTATAGATTATTGTAGTTGATAGGTGTAGTTTAACTTGTAGTATCTTGTGCTTGCATGTCGAAGTAACCCTTGCCTGTAAATAAACCATCTTTAAACTTGAGCTGACTAACTGGTTGTGTGGTCATTTGACTGACATACGGGAAAGCCTTGTTGTTCAGTAAGAGAAATAGAAACATCCACAGTATTGGCGACTTTAAAGAGCAACATTACCATGCTGCTGATAATTTTTATTTAATTTGAAGCATTGCAATAGGAAAGAAAATAAGTGAATAATTTTAAATATGAATGTTCTTATAGATGGGAAGCTTTCAGGACCTTTGCCATGTAAGAAGTAGCAATGGAATGTAGTTGGCCCATTGCCTTGATGGATGTCAAGTGTTCGGGAAAATAGAACCATAGAAAAGTTACAGCACAAAACAAGGCCATTCAGCCCATTTGTCCAAGCCAGCCCAAAGACACCCAGGTGCCATTTCTAATCCCACCTTCCTGCACCCAGACCATAGCCCTGTAGCTTACAGCACTCAAGATGCAGATCCAGGTACTTTTAAAGAGAGTTTAGGATCCCTGCCTCCACCATCAATACAGGCGGTGAATTCCAGACACTCACTACCTTCTGCGTAAATAACTTCTTCCCCTCTACACCTTCTACCATTTAACGTGAATCTATGTCTCTGGTTGTACAATTCTCTGCCAAGGGAAACAATTTTCCGCTCTATCTCTTTCCCTCATAATTTTGTACACCTCAATCAAGTCACCCCTCAGCCTTCTTTGTTCCAAGGAAAATAACCCCAACCTATCCAATCTCTCCTCCTGGTTACACTTTCCCAGTCCTGGTGACATTCTTATAAAACACCTCTGCACACTCTCTCCAGAACAATTGCACCCTTCCTGTAATGTGGTGACCAGAACTGCACACAATACTCCAGTTGTTTTATAATACAGGATATCAGGTTGTTAACGCTCTGGCTGCGGTTTTCCGCTGACACCCACAGTGGGTGTCACGGCGGGCGGGAGTGGAAAATATTGCGAGGGTGAAAAAAACTCACTTTTACGTTGGCAGGAAAACAAGTTCCGGTCGTCTGTTCCTCACCTCAATAGTAGTGTGTGTTGCCTACTGCACCACGTCGGGAACGTAATTTTAACACAGTTGAATATAATGCATATTCATTAGAATCTGGCATAATACTGGGTTGCAGGTGACACACTCAGTCAGAGGAGTCTCCTTCAGCCTGTAGATATGGAAAAGAGTGTTTGGCTATTCAAAGGTTTGCTGGGCGTTTGGGTAGGGGGGGGGGGGGGGGGTTCTACATTTAACTGTATAATAGGCCTCAAGCTGGGGAGGGATGAGGTCCACAAGAGATAAGGGGCATAGGCATATCCACTTCAATCGACACAGGAGGTAACACATTAAAAAATTAAACTGAGGAAAAACTCAGCTAATGAGGGCTCTGGGGAGTGGAGCATGACGCAGGGGGCGGGGGCAATTAAAGGGGTACCCAGCTTGACTAAGTATTCCCAAGTGAGGAAAGATGTACAGCTAAGACATGTTTGGAGTTTTTCAATGACAGTGCATGGAATCAGGGCAGTGAAACAATGATGCCCATTCATGCCAGACTAATCATGAATAGTGGCACAAATCAATTTCCTTTCATTGACCCTTGTTTCCAGCATGAAAATTCCCCACAGTGGGAACGTGGTCAGGAGCAGTTGGGCGACTGGTCATCTTGAAATGAACCTTGCACTGGCCATGATCTCAGTAGTAAATAATAATAATAATCTATATTTGTGTCACAAGTAGCCTTACATTAACACTGCAATGAAGTTACTGTGAAAATCCCAATCCCGTGCTACCCGCACCCCTAATTACCTAAAATGAGTGCCCGCCAAACGAAATGGCAACACTCCCAAATTAGCTTCCTTCTCCAGCAGGGTAACCGGAAAACACTCACTCTTCCCCACGTTTAACTTATACCCAGAGAACGCACCAAACCGCTTCAACAGTACCATTATACCCTACAGCACTGTAGGGAAAGGGTCCAAAATGTACAGTAGCAGATCAGCATACATGGACACCCAATGTTCATCCCCTCCCTCACTATCCCCCTCCACTCACCCGAGTTCCTCAATCCAAAGGCTTTATCACCAACACAAATAAGAGCGGGGACATAGGGCACCCCTGCCTAGTTCCCCTATACAGCTGAAAATACTTCAAGCTCTTATTATTCATGTCTTGTGTTCCTTGTATAATAGTCTCACCCACAACACAAACTTGGGTCCAATCCCAAACCGCGACAAAACCAAAACATCTACTCTACCCTATCGAAGGCCTTTTTCGCATCCATCGCCACAATGATCCCCTTCTCCACCCCCTCCTCCTCTGACGGGGATAACTGCCTCACATTAGAGGGCAATAGCCTACCCTTCACAAACCCTGTTTAATCCTCCCCAACAATGCTTGGGAAGCACCCCTCCAATCTGAGCGGCAGCACCTTAGCCAGGATCTTTGTATCCGCGTTCCGTAACAAAATCAGCCAATACAATGCGTATTCCACCCAGTCCTTCTTCAGAAGGAGCAAGATAGATGCCTGCATCATCATCTCCAGTAGAGACCCCCAAGCTACTGAATCCTCAAACGCCTCCACTAACAACCATACCAACCAGTCAGCAAATTTTTCATAACATTTCACCCGGAAGCCATCCTGCCCAGGCGCCATAATCGTCTGCATTTTTCCAATTGCCTTCCGAACATCCTCCGCCCCCAGTGACTCCTCTAACCCTTCTCGATTCTCCTCCCATTGAGTATGCATCAACGCATAAAAAACCTGACCTGCCTTTCTAATCCCATTTGCCAGCACTTGGCCCATAGCCTTGAATGCTATGACATGCCAAGTGCTTATTCAGGTATTTAGCTCATTGCAGCACCTTCTCCTTCATCTGGTAGCTGTGGAACCAAACTATGATGGCTCTAGGTGGCTCGTTAGCCAGTGGCTTCAGCCAGAGCGATCAATGGGCCATATCCAGCTTGAAGGGGGACAGTTCTTCCTCCTCCCCCAATAGCTTCCCAAACATTGCCAAAAAGTACTCCATCAGCCTCGGGCCCTCCATATCCTCAGGCAGCCCTACCATCCACAAGTCCAGCCCCGGGACCTGTTTTCCAGATCCTCTCAGGCCCTTGTCCTCTACCTTCAACAACCCGGATTCCAAAGAAGTGAACTGGTCACTGTGCCTCAAGAGCGTTGCCTCCACCCCCTTCAACACCCCACCATGCTCATGATGAATGGCAGGGTATGCTTGAAGGGCCAAATGGCCTCCTCCTGCTCCTATTTTCTGTGATTTTATGTATGTTGCCTCCCATGAGTGAAGATGGTGGATCTCAACATGGCTGATCTGTTATTCGGGTGTGGAGTACCCAGTTACCATGATGCATATTGAAAAGAAGAACATGGGCAGATGTAATCTGGAGATTCTGCAATAATGAACTAAAAAAACTTAGATCATAGAATTTACAGTGCATAAGGAGGCCATTCAGCCCATCGAGTCTGTACCGGCTCTTGGAAAGAGCACCCTACCCATGCCCACACCTCCAACCTATCCCCATAACCCAGTACCTCACTCAACACTCAGGGCAATTTTGGACACTAAGGGCAATTTAGCATGGCCAGTCCACCTAGCCTGCACATCTTTGGACTGTGGGAGGAAACCGGAGCACCCGGAGGAAACCCACGCACACACAGGGAGAACGTGCAGACTCCACACAGACAGTGATCCAAGCCGGGAATCGAACTTGGGACCCTGGAGCTGTGAAGCAATTGCGCTAACCACAGGAATGATGTGGTTGTTTTCTCTTAAATATGTTACTGGTGCCAAATACAGGAGGAAAGCAATCTAACATAAAAAATAATAATATTTGCTCAAGGTGTGACATAGGAAGAAGGGTTAAGATTTGTAGGAAAAGGATAGTCTGTGCTGACTGAATGGCCACTGAGGGGACTGATGTGTTGACAGGGAAAAAGAGTGTCCTTTAAACTGGGATGATGAGGACACCAAGACTATTATATATATAAACAAGATAGCCAGGAAAATGTAGATGTAGTGCAGGAAAGAACTGCAGGCAAGTAATAAGCAACATGGGAAGAATTCACATAGGAACAGAATGAAAGAAAAGATATAGAGGATGTCTTACATCAAATGTAAGTGTCCAACAAAATGGGATCAGTATTTCAATAAGCCACATTAACAGTCTTTCCTTAAGTTTTGTTTTATTTTGCACTTTAAAGTGAGTAAACTGTTGGGAATAAAGAGCAGGGGTAAGAATTACGGGATTAATGGAGAAAATACTGATCAAAATAAACCTGGAAAGTGGCCCCTATATCATAACTGATTTCTACAAGCCAACACTCCAATTTTTAGATGATAACTTAAAAACAATGGGTTGTTTGGAAGTTTGGAGAGTTGAAAGGAAATTACCCTGTCAGTGTTTGAATGTTGGTCAGGGCTGCCCTCTCCCACCAAAGTACTGGGTTTTTCCTAGAACCTGCACTACAGAAAGATTCAAACTAAACTCAAAATGGTCCAAAAAGAAGAGTTAATAAGATAAGCAAGTTGGAGGAAAAAGCATGTTCGGATAAATGGAAGTACAGCATCTGGGATTTCTCTTTGGAAAGAAAACCGGGAAGATATCCATCCAGAACAGCAGAAGATTAAAAGGGCTATTTGTATTGGCAAGAGGCAGCAGGACAAGAGAACAAACATGCTTTAAACAGGTACATTCCAATGGGATATAATGACCATTATTTTACTGAGATGGTTGCAAATCATTGGAACGATAAATATTCTTTAACAATTGAGGAATAATTTCAATTGGTCAGGACAAAATTGGATGAGTAGCTCGAGAAAAACAAATTATTGGATACAACTATTGTAGCAGCATGAAGATTGACTAGATGGGCCTTTTCCAGCCTGGTGCTTTCTATTTTAATGGCTCCACTGCTGATCCCATTGGCATGCCTTGTAAAGCTGCAGAGGTCACTATTGCCACAACTAAAGTTAACCTTTATTTGTGTTTGTTTAAAGCTTCTATTATCAGGCTCAGAGCTTATATGGGGGAGGGGTCCTGTTGTTTTCAGCAGTTCCAAAGTGTTGACATGTGTTGGCCTTCACAAAAGCATGCGTTTCCATTTAACTCTATTATAATCACCTCCACCACTGAGAATGGCATGAGTCTTAAATGTCATGGGAACACCATCTGTGCCAAGTTTTCTACATCACACACCATCTTGATTTGAACATATATTGTTATGTCTTCTTCATTGCTGGGTCAAAATGTCGGACTTTCCCACCTTCCACTGTTATTGGAGTATCAGAACGATGAGGACTGTGGCAATTCAAGAAGGTGACCCACAGTCACCTTGATATGCAATAACAATGACCATGATTGTGTTGCCTGTCAGCTTGAGAGAGAAATGTGTTTTTAATTATAGTATTAATAAACAGCTGGTTTGTTGGCAGCTAAAGTAACATGCTAATGTTTTGTTGTAGATTGTGTTGCTGATAAGCCAACGCCTTCCTCCAACAACGACTCAATAAAATTATTTTTCTCCATCATTCAGAGATTTTAAAGCACCTGTTTACGGAACACTTAACCCATTAACTATCCCATGTGGGGCAATTCTTCATTCCTGACTAGACTAATCCTCCACTATTTCTTCTCTTGCTAATATTCCAGTTTCAAGAAGGTTTACACTCAAAAATAGGTTCATCACAAGGGTTTGCGTAATTTGGCGTAATTTCCTAGATTAAGAACATGACAATTGATTTTTTTTAATGTATAGCAGTTTATCCACTTATAGATCAGTTGCATTGTTGACACTATGAAATATTAAACTCAGTGGAACTATTACAGAGACAAACTTAAACTGTTCTCTGCAAACATGTTTTCTTTGTTCTTTACGTATGTACAGGGAACTAATTCTACTTGATCAGTTGCTTTCTTGAATTAATTTTCCACACACAGGTTATTAATCTGTATGACAATCTGTATTGCTGTTGGTATTTTGTTCCCTCAGATATGAAGCACTTGTAACTGAGGTTTTAAAATGTATGGCTAAACTTCAAAAGTTTTGTTAAAGAATATTCATCCTGAACTTTAAACATTGTGATACCAAGATTGTATTTTCACAATAACATTATTTGTATTGGATATGAAAGTGCCAGGGCGCAATGTAGCACACTGCTATTAGACGTCCTGTGTGTTTTTTGGTAAAACAAGTCAAAATTTCAGTTGCAAATGTAAATTTCTTCATCTTCAATTTGAAGACCCAAAAATTGAATCTGATTTGTGAAATCGTTTCTCACTTACCTGGAGGTTTGTTTGGTGACTATACCAGTGTTGATGTGTTCGTGATAATCACTTCTGAATTCTAGGGTTCCAGAAAATATTAACCTCTAATTTACTGAACTCCATTCTGAGTGACAGAGTCTGCTGATAGTGGAGTGATGGAGTGATCCAATGATCAGTAAATGTGGCTGGTGGTGTGGTGAGTATGAGAAATGAAGATTCATTCCCTCACCTTGGTCACCCATTTGAGGTTTTCTGGTACGGCTGCCAGATCCAAATATTGGAAAATGCGTGTCAGCAACACACATGGCCAGCCATCAGCACTAGCCTCCATCCGCTACCCCCCCCCCCCCCCCCCAAGGTTTTACTGGCATAGCGCATGACTAAGCTGCTGCTGGTGGACTCCTTGTCCCAATTAGAGGGCTGGTAACTCAGCAGCATCGTCAGAAGCAATGGTTACAGCTGAGGCATGCAAGGGCCCACACGAGGTAGGCTAAAGAAAGTGCATGAAAAAATGTAAATTTGTAGCAATGGGAAGGGGTCACCCTCTGACCTAACCTACAGTGGGAGAGAGCTACCTTCCCTGCCGTGGGTCTCCTCTTCACCTCACCCCACCCAGCTGCTGTTGGGAGGCTGCCTGCATTTGGGGAGGGCTGCAATGAGCTCTCTGCTGACAGAAAAATACCAATGATGGCCTGGTAAAGTGACCATTTCCGCGATTAAATTTGCTTCCCGCTTCCTTATGACGGGAAACCTGTTGTAAGCTGATCCCTCCTGACAGTGGGAGCGTGACGGGTATCCTACCTAGGCCCACTCCGCTGCCCTATCCTGTAACCTCACACACTGATCGTGGCCAATCCACCAAACGTACACATTTTTGGGCTGTGGGAGGAAATCGGAGCACCCAGACTCAGATATGGGTGTTGTTTAATGTACTCTGGGATAACACAGGCTGCAACTCAATGCAGTTTTGAACAAAAGATACTCCAGACTTTGAAATAAGTTCAATGTGATTTATTGAACCATTAGCACAGTTCTCTATGAGTTGGACTCTCCTGCTAATCTTGCTATAGTAACTCAGTCTAACTAACCAGTCTGCTCTAAGCAGGTGGGTGTGATGTTTCTGATCTGCCCCGGTCCTACTCTCTAAGTGTCGCCTGTGGAAAGAGACAGAGCATGTGTGCCCTGTCCTTATATATGGGTTGTGTAATGCCCCCTTGTGGTAGTGTCACCTCTGGGTGTCTTGACTGCCCATTGGTCGTGTCCTATTCTATGTCTTCATTAGCTGTATGTCTGCATGTCATGACGTCTCTGCTGCTCCATCTGGTGTTTACTTAGTCGTAGTGTATTTACATTAACCCCTTGTGTATTTACAGTGATGATTATCACCACAACCCCCTTTTTTCATGTTACATATTTACTTTACAGTGGTAAAGAAAAATTGAACAAAAACAGATAAATAAATGATGACATGTACAAGTTATGATGACTGTGATGACTATACAAGATCAAAGAATAGTTATGATGACATTGAGGATTATACAATACCAAATAATAGTTATGATGACATTGAGGATTATACAATACCAAATAATAGTTATGAGTCCAAAGTTCATGAATTTACATGGTCCAGTGGCTTTCTTGTGCTGTTATGGAAGTGTCGATGTTGATGTTGTCATTCCCTTGTGAACACCGTCAGTGTCCTGGTGTTTACATAACCAAGAAGTCATCAGGAGGTGTTCAAATGGTCAAATCACTTCATTGTCTGAGGTGGACTCTTTTTTTTATGCTTGTGGTAGCAATTCTTGATGACACCTTTCCGGAAAGCTGGTTTGCTTGTCCGTAATGTAGCAAACATGAATTGGTGAGATGCGTTGACATGCCATGGTATGTTTGCACTCCCGCCATTGTTCTGAGCTGAGCAGTAACATTGTCCTTCATGGGCAGAGTTGTACCATGTCGTACCAGTTGTTGTTCTATTGTTGTTGTCATTGTTGTTATTGACGTGCTTGTTGTTGTGTTTGTTGCCTCTGGTACGCTTCTTGTTGTTGTCTTTGTTGTTTTTGTAGGTTTTGTTGTCGTGTTTGTTACGCTTAATGACCTCACCGAGTGGAGAATTCGAGTCCTTCACAAAGTTACTTGTGGCATCTGTTGTTTCATTGAGCTTGCCGTCTCTGATTCCCCGGCGCAAGGTGTCATGTCCGGTTCACTTGAATCATCTTTGGCTTGTCGATGCTCCCCATCTGGAGCCCTTTCTGGTTCACCTGAATCACCTTTGGTTTCTTGATGTTCTCTGTCTGGAGTCATTTCAGGTTCTTGTGGAGAGGCTCGAGGAGATGAGGTTTGAATTAACGTGGTGTCAGTGGAGTCACTAGTAGCCTCACTTTGATTGTCGAGTGCCTCTGTACATACTAACTGAGATCTGTCAGTCTTGCTGAGATGTCGCACATCTTGTATGGGAATTGTGAAGCCTTTGTCACTTCTCAAACATACAGTGGGTAGACCTTCAGTGTCTTCTTGTCGGTTAGATGAGCTGGGTAGACTGTCAGAGTCTTATTCTGGTGGCTCAAATAATCTGTGTAGACTGTCATAGTCTTTTTGTTGTTCATGTGAGCGTGGCAGACTTGCATCGTCTGCTGCTGGTTGCTCGACCTTCATGGTGTTGTTCATGCAAGGACTGTTCTGTGGAGTCTTACATTGCTTCCATCGTGGAGTCTGTCAACGAGCTCGCTATGGAGGCTTGTGTCGCTCTCTCTTTGGAGTCTGGCGTCGTTCCCTATGTGGAGTCATGCAGTGGTCTCACTGTGGAGTTGATATGTGCGCTCTCAACGGAGTCGTGCAGTAGTCTCGCTGTGGAGTCTTTCTGTGTGGAGATGTGCAGTGGTCTCGCTGTGGATTCTTTCTGTGTTCTCTGTGTGGAGACGTGTAGTGGTCTCGCTGTGGAGTCTGTCATTGCTTTCTGTACGGAGTCGGGGACTCTTTGTGGTGTGTGGACCACTCTCTTGGCGGCAGGCCGCTCTCTGTGGGCTTGTACCATTCTCTGTCTCTTGGCATCAGGCCGCAGCAGAATCGTGTTCTCATGGGTCGGGATGTCGTCTATGCTGGGCTGAGGATCCTCAAATCCGAAGAACTCATCCATGATTGTGTTGGATGCTTCAATGTACAACACATCTCTTTGCAGTTCGGATTTGGTACTGAGGTCGCCACGTCCAATGATGAAATCATCGTCTGAGTCATAGTCTTCAAGGACTAATTCATCTCTTTAGGGCTGTGCTAACTGCTTGTTGCAGGGTTCTGCGGAGGTTACTTTCAGCTACTAGTCTAAGTTCAGGCATTGTGCTGTCGTTCCAGGTGAAAGAATTGTGTGTTCTGGCTTTAAAATCTTTTTTTCACTATTTTCGGACATTTCCCCTTTAAGTGGGTGTGGTCCGGGGCCTCTGACGTCATGACACTTGTGACGTAGAGCGTAGGAATGGATTGCGCATGCGCACATCGCTTGTCCTTCCGTGTGCGCTCTTTTTTGGAACTGCGCATGTGCGGCTTCTCAGGCAAGCGCAAAACACTGTTTCGCCAGTTCGCATCTTCTCGGAACTGCGCATGTGCGGCTCCTTGTGCAAGATGGCTACCAATCAAAATTGCCATTTGCTTCTGTTGCAAGCCTACCTTTGCCTCATGGTGAGTTTGGGCGTCAATTTTACCGATTTCTGTTGTGTTCTCCTCACAGTAGTTTTCAAACTTGTCCAGGACTGTCTGGAAGTCTCTTGTCCTGCCCTTTGGAGTACTTGAAGGAGTTGAAGATTTCTGTTGCACTTTCACCCGCAATGGGGAGTAGAATATCTATCTTCTCAGCATCGGCCATGCCATCTAGATCGGATGCTAGCATGTAAATCTCAAATCTCTGCTTGAATGCACGCCAGTTGGCACTGAGATTGCCGTGGTACCTGAGCTGCTGAGGAACCGGAATCTCGATTATCTTGCCTGGGTACTGGTTGCTGGTAGTCAGGGATCTTGCTGAGTTGAACTATATAGATTCAACAAGCACCACTGGTACCATGTTGTGTTATGTACTCTGGGATAACACAGGCTGCAACTCGATGTAGCTTTGATCAAAAGATACTCCAGACTTTGAAGTAAGTTCAATGTGATTTATTGAACCATTAGCACAGTTCTCTATGAGTTCGACTCTCCTGCTAATCTTGCTATAGTAACTCAGTCTAACTAACCAGTCTGCTCTAAGCCACGTGGTGGGTGCGATGCTTCTGATCTGCCCCTGTCCTACTCTCTAAGTGTCGCCTGTGGAAAGAGACAGAGCATGTGTGCCCTGTCCTTATATATGGGTTGTGTAATGCCCCCTTGTGGTAGTGTCACCTCTGGGTGTCTTGACTGCCCATTGGTCATGTCCTATTCTATGTGTTCATTAGCTGTATGTCTGCATGTCATGATGTCTCTGGTGCTCCCTCAAGTGTTTACTTAGTCGTCGTGTATTTACATCAACGCTTGTGTATTTACAGTGATGCATATCACCACAATGGGGATAACTTGCAAACTCCACACAGTCACGCAAGGCCAGAATCAAACCCGGGTCCCTATTACTATGAGGCAGCAGTTCTGCCCTCCTCCACCACCAGTGCCTCCAGTGTCACAACCTTTAACCTGCAACCCGCTCTCTCTCCCTCTCTTTGTGCTGTTTCATTGCCCATCTGTTAGACTCCAGCAATATTATTCAGTGGTTCTGCTTTTTTCCAAAGAACAGGCTGCCTTTTCAGCGTGGAGTGCTGGCTGCCCGCGTGCTCTCAGCGCAATGCTGTCTGGTCTCCTACATGAACAGTGAGGAACAGCCAGCAGTGAGGAACCCATTCAGTCCGAAGTTGCAATCAGGTACCAAGTTCACAGGCGGCCCTCCTCCAGTGGAATCAACATGGGCAGGTCATGAGTCACAACCTCCCCATCCAAAAACAACACGTGGAAGCAACCCATAACAACGTCCACTGCCTGCCTTGTTTTCCTCCTATAACCATGTACCTCCTTCTGCTTCAACTATTGATCCATTTCCCCTTAAAAGCGGCTTTCCTCTCTGACCCAGCCACTGGCGGTGACAAAGTAGTCCACGCTCCAACAAATCCCCTGAATAATGAAACGTTTACTAACCTCTCTGTGTGATCATTTTAGATTCATGACCCCAACCTGCCTACTCTATCAAAGTCTTTGATTGTTTAAAATCATGTATTAAATCTCACTAACACTGTGCGCCAGTGTAAATAATCGCAAACTTCGGGTCTCTCCCAGTTAGTTTCTCATCTCTGGCAAATCGGCTTTAATAGAATTCCCAAACTGTGATCTAACCACTGATATATTCAAATTAATCATGACCTATTTGACCACGACTCTATGTCTCCATTTAAAAAGCCTCTTTACATACAGCATTAAAACAACCCACATCTGTACTATTGCTGCGGTTGACTGGTGTGTTCCAAAATACTTGGGCTTTCCGTGGCACAGCATTAAATTAGAGACCAACATTTCGAAAATCTGGAATTTTATCCTGACAGATTTTGCCCATTCTTACGTGTGTATTGTGCTCTGGATTTGGATTCAAACGGCAGTCAGGAGTGAGCCTGCACACTCATTTTGATTGTAAATGTAACTTACTTGGGCTGCAAGGATACTTCGAAAGAATAGAGCTGTAACTGTGCTAACACCCTGGAAATAGCAGAACCCCCCCCCCCCCCCCCCCCCCCCCGACTGGATTTGGCCAATTTCACCCGATTGTCTCCTGGAGGATAAACCAGGCGCGCGAACTCAGCGTGGTCACGCCCCCCCAATCGTTTGTGCAGAAATCCTAAAGGAAAGGGAAAAGAGAGGAGGAAAACCGCGGATTACTCGTTCATCTATTTTTGGGGGAAACCAGACTAGGATAACATTGTACACGCGTACCTGCTGAAAGTGTAAGGTCGTGTTTCATTTTTCATTCGGTTCAAATAGAAGTCCAGAAGGAAAGATTTGAAAGGTGGATTTTATGTCAGTATTGCAGCTGCAATGTATTTCAGATATTGACAGGTGCAACCGTGCAGTAAACGTTATCATTATTACATTTTTATCAAACTCGTGCTGGCGTACAAACAGCTTACTGAGCGAGACTACACCTTTTAAATATCAGTAATAGAATTACTTTGGCGATACACTGTGACTATCTTCTACAGGCGAATTAATTATTTGGAGATTTGGCTTTTGTTACCGGTGATGTATTCCATCACTATGTTCCCAGTGGATCAATTATTGCAGGCAGTGGCGGAAACGTTATAAAGATATTTCAACGCCTTCTACCCATGGCCACTTTGGAGGCTAGCTTAGATATAATAATCAGTTGTGGTCTTCCACCGTGTGCCCTGGTCGTGTATGTGTGTTTAATACAAGAAGTAAGCGTTCACTTTGTATAATGGACCAGATAAATTATCTTAAGTAATCAGAAACGTACGGCCACTTTTCTACCAGTTTCAAATCGAAGTTTACAAAACATCTCTGGGCACATGTCTGTCCGTGTCACTACAATCTGTGTTTGAGGGATTGGCAATGCACAGAAAATTGCAAAGTAACCGTGGACCTACAATATATAATATTTCAGTACAATGGGCTGAGATAATTGGCTCTGCAGCAATATAATTTACAGAACTTAGCTTTTGAATAACTGAATTACAGATATGAAAAAATCTCTTGCCCCATCCGATTTCTATTTCTTTAAATACATTTAGAGTATCTAATTCATATTTTCCAGTTAAGGAGCAATTTAGCGTGGCCAATCCACCTAGCCTGTACATCTTTTGCGTTGTGGGGGCCAAACCCAGGCAGACACGGGGAGAATGTGAAAACTCCACAGGGACAGTAACCTAGAGCCACCCCGGCGCCTTGAGACAACAGTGCTAAACCATTGCAGCATCGTGCGGCCCTCCAATTTCTATTTAACTACTAATGCAATAATAGATATTCGTTGTGGAATAAGGAATTCATCACACAGCTGAAAGCTAAGTCGACAGCATTCTCATCTTTGTTTAACAATAAACTCAAAGAACTAATTTTGCATATTAAATTTCGCAGTTCTCCCTTAATTGTGTGGATCACCAACGTCATTGGATTCAAACCCCACTCCAGGTTTTGATCATATAATCCAGACTGATGGGACTAAATAAATTATTGGTTGTTGCCGTCATTTGGAAGAGATACTAAATCCCGGAGCACCTGTAAGAAAAGTGTGATTGGGTGTTAAAGTTCCCAAAGCATTACTTCGAAGTGCAGCAGGGAATTCCCCAAGTATCTTGGTCAGCATTCTTCCGTCAAACAACACCATCAAATACTGGCGATTCATCACACTTGTTTATGGGATCTTATAAAATAACACCATCACAATCTCTTAAAGTGATGACATTGTATGTAAAATATTTTGAGAGGTTGCTCGCATCTGCTGAGATTCCATGTAAATACTATTTTTTATTTAATCTGAACTACCATACCCTGGGTTTAGCAACATTCCCTTGTTAGCCCTGCCTGGAAAGAAAAGAGGGATTCCAGCATAAACGATTGGTTTAGCTGTGAATCAAGGCACAGAGTCATGTGGAGTGCTGGTTGTGCCTAGGTTAGCGATAAGGTTGTAAGTGTTCTGCAGACCAGGTAAACAAAGTTGATACAGTGCCAATCTTAGAATTTAACATAGAATTTAAATTAACTCCATATTTTAAAATAATGAATGTTATTCCATATTACTGCATCTATCGTTGGCATTCACTTCCTGCTTAATCAACTCACACTCATGCTTTGTTTTTGCTTCAATGACTATAGTTTTTACCCATACAACCTGGACAACAGACTTTCCCAGCTCGAGGAGTGCACAATATATTATACCCAAGCTTCTTAGCATAGCATGTTCATCTATTAATCAGAAGTAGGATAGGGTCAAACTCCATCTGTGCACAAACTAATGTATAATCCAACATCCTGCAACTTCCGTGAGGTTCTTCCAATCGAGCATCCCAAATTCTTTCAATTGCCATAGTTTAAAAGATGTACTTTAATTGAAAATTTCCAAAACTTTAGCCTTTCTACAGTGGCGTAACCGAAGAAAGACACTTCTTGGACATTAATTAATTTGCGCTATTGCCGAGCTGTGTGCTATTAGCTCTGAATCACTCCTCTGGGATGGACACACTGTAAATATCCAAAGGAGCAATCCATAGGCAGCATTAGTGTTAATCTCCCATTGTTTAACTACAAAACGCGCGATCAAGAGCACTTTATCGATCAATGCAGAAAGGGTACCTCCAACTATAAATCGCTCATTCTTTGCATGTATGGCTATTGACTGCCTCTCTTAATTACACTTTCAAAACTGCATACAAGTTCTGAGCAAGCACGGGTAGTTTCAGGATCACCATTTGCCACTTTGAAATAAGACTTTGCAACTTGAAGCAGCAGATGATTGGGCGAACCTTCTTTGGATTAAAATGATTAGAATTCAGAAGATTTACTGTACATTGTGCAATTCAAAATGGAATCCACAGAGTATCTGTAAATATATGGTGCCGCAGAGGAAAGATGAGTAATGGCTTGCGGAACGGTTCAATAGAATGTCCTTTTAGTCGTCTCAGCAATATTCAAAGTCACTTTGTTGTCACAATGAAGACAAAATGAGAAGGTAGCATTTCAGAAAGAGTTGATCAGCGAATTTTGGTCTTCAGTGAGTTTTGATAAATACCTCCACAAGCGAGTTGAGTAAATAACACTTGCCAAATACATTCACAAATTAACATACTATACAACATGATTGGTGCGTAGACTGTTATTTCAACTTAATCCAGTGAATGACCACTGAAATTATCGTTACATGTTCTTGCTGAGCAATGGTTAACTTTGCCACATATACACATTGGATGAGGCTGAGGAAACAGAAGACTGGGACCTCTGGAAAGGATCCAGGCAGGGAATAGGAGTTATGTTGCTTTCTCGGGTCATGAATTATAGGTCCCAGGAGGTTGGTGCACAGAAAAGACTGGGAGTATCGTGTTGGGCAGGCGATAGGAAAAGGAGAACTGGGTAGGACAATGAGAACAGGATTTATTGGAGAAGGAAAAATTGTAGCTGTAAGTCTTCAAAATGTGGTTTCTGAGTCGTATCTACCTCCAATGCTACACACTCATTTCTCTCTGCTGAAATAACATTAAAACAAGCAGAATTGCAGTGTGTAGATTTACTAAATCATGAACACAGTTGTGTTTTTAACTGCCATATTTTGCCAAAACCTGAGCAAAGTCTGTGCAGTGAGCGAAATAACTCATCGTTAACTTGCACAGGTGGGATGAATCTGACAGCAGCCAAAAAGTATAAGTCTTTTATTACTGCAACAGCGTGCCTCAGGGGACATCAGTAGTGCTTTCAGAGACATTTACATGGGTATACATCATCTGGTTTATCTTGCTTCAGCTAAAAAAAAAATTAGAGTACCCAATTCATTTTTCCAATTAAGGGGCAATTTAGCACTGCCAATCCACTTACCCTGCACATCTTTGGGTTGTGGGGGTGGGAAGAATGTGCAAACTCCACACGGACAGTGACCCAGGGCCGGGATCTAATCTGGGACCTCAGCGCCCTGAGGCAGCAGTGCTAACCACTGCGCCACCATGCTGCCCTTGATTCAGCTAAAATTAGGACCGACATTGACAAGAGCATGAAGTGGTAAATGGGCATAATTGAGGAAAACCCAATGAAATATCAAAATTATGCCATCCCAAATTCCTCCTTCGAGCTCGTGACCTTTTCCATAGTTCAAAATGGGACAGGACTGGATTATAAGACCCCCCCCCCCCCCCCCGTCTATATTATTGTATATCTAGAATAGTAATTTTACTGGAAATTGGAATTAATCGAAATAAGAACATTATAATAATGAACAGATGCATTGTATCTATTGAATACACATAGTACAAGCAAGAAACTAGTAATTTGTGTTTTCATTTGTGCCACGTAAATTAAGTACAATACTAAGAATACATGTGTGATATGAATTTTTATGGGATTTCAAGGTCAGTGAGATTATTTAAAATGGCTGAGATGTGGTTCAAACATCAGTACTTTTTTTTATTTTTGCAATTAGATTTTATAACTCAAAATGTCAATTGTTTCATTTGATCTAGAATTGGCCATTGAATGAAAATGATTGGTTCATTTGATTGCAAAAATTTTCATATTTGCAGATATTTATCATGATATTCATGGCATTAATTCGTCATACATATATTGCTGAGTTTGCCTGAGAACCTCTAATAATAATAATCGCTTATTGTCACAAATAGACTTCAATGAAGTTACTGTGAAAAGCCCCTAGTCGCTGAAAATTGTCCCCAAATCTGGGTCAGTTCGGGCTATGACAAAGGTTAAATTGCAAATGTCTGGAACAGCCACCAAATGTTCCTATTTCGTTTTAATGGAGGTAGGATGAAGGGTGGGTGACTAATCCATTCACAGGAAGTGAGTAGGTAATTAAAATATGGCAATGAGCTCCATACCTTCTTTTTAACAATCATACTATTTGCAATCACGGGTAACTGGGATTCTTGGGCCTCAGGAAGCTCGATATGTTATAGATAACAAGCAAGAAGGGTTGAATCCATTAGGTAAAGGCTTTTACATCAATGTTTGGATATGGCACTGGAAAGTGGAGGGTTTGGCCAAGGGTGGTATCATGACCGGTACAAGCTTGGCAGGCCGGAGGGCCTGTTCCTGTGCTGTTTTGTTCTTTGTGTGTCAGCTGAAGCATGTTTCCTCCAGGTCCAACAAGTTATCCAGTACGTTCCAATTCCCTGCCCCGTATCAGTATGCTACACCTCTACTAGACCACCATTGGAATTCTAACCCACCTGCAATCTGAATCCACCAAACACCACCAACCCCCACCCATCCAACCCAGCATGATCTCTTTTTCCCAATACAATTACTTTCTCTTGCAGGTTTTCTTTTTGAAGGCGCACATGATGTGATCATTAATTCACTAGACACACAATTGGAAGTAAACGGTGGTTTTAATAGTCTTACAACTAAGCCAGCCTGCGACCAGAGGAACTGAGAGCAGGCTTACGGTTGCAGCACTTTATACTTCCGGTTAGTGGGAGGAGCCATGGGCGGAGCCAAGGGTGAAGCCCAGTACAAACTCCTCATCTCCCCCTATGGGCAGAGCCGCGCAACTGCTCACATACAGAGCCCACAAGGACATAATCCAATGCAATGCAATACAGTGTGAATTACAATGCAGTATAATTCATCACATTCACCCCCTGTAAAAAAAATCAGTCCGGCGGGGGTGACGGGTCTACAAATTGAGTCGGTCCAGTGGCCGAGTCGTCCTTTGGGATCGGCAGAGCACCGGGGTTGCAGCCTCTTCGGGTGGCTGGGTGGTGACGGTCAGTGAGGGTACGATGCTGGACTCCGGGGGTGATTCGGTCCGAGCTTCATACCTGACGGGCGCGACGGGTGACACAGGAAACCTATAGGCGCGGGGGCGCAGAGTCTGGGCAGGGAACCTATAGGCACGGGGGCGCAGGGCGTGGGGGGTTCGTGGGGTGTAGTGTGAGGGGTACCTCAGCGGTGGTGGTGGGGTTGGATCCTGCAGGCGCCAGGTCCCGGAGGAAACGGTGTCCTGACAGCCGTCGGGGTATTCAATGAAGGCGTATTAGGGGTTCGAATGAAGTAGTAGCACTCTCTCTACTAGCGGATCTGTTTTGTGTGCCCGGATGTGCTTCCGGAGGAGAACCGGGCCCGGTGTCCTCAACCAGGATGGGAGCGAAACCCCCGTGGTAGTGCCCCTAGAGAAAACAAATAGTCGTTCGTGAGGGGTCTGGTTGGTGGCGGTGCACAGGAGGGACCTAATTGCATGGAGCGCATTGAGGAGGACCTCCTGCCAATGGGAGATCGGGAGATTCCTGGACCGGAGGGTCAGTAGGACGGTCTTCCAGACCGTCGCATTCTCCCTCTCCACCTGACCGTTCCCCCTGGGGTTGTAGCTGGTAGTCCTGCTCGAGGCGATGCCCTTGTCGAGCAGGTACTGACGCAGTTCGTCGTTCATAAAGGAAGAACCCCTGTCGCTGTGTACGTAGCTGGGGAAACCGAACAGGACTGTGCAGGACTCTGATGACTGTGTGGGAGGTCATATCGGGGCACGGGATGGAAAACGGGGAAGTGGGAGAATTCATCGATGACGTTCAGAAAGTACGCATTTCGATTGGTCGAGGGGAGTGGCCCTTTGAAATCAATGCTCAGGCGTTCAAAGGGCCGGGATGCCTTTACCAGGTGGGCCTTGTCTGGTCTATAGAAGTGCGGTTTGCACTCCGCACAGATTGGGCAATCCCTGGTGATGGCTTTCACCTCCTCAGTGGAGAAAGGCAGATTTCGGGCTTTGACGTAGTGGGCGAGCCGGGTGACCCCCGGGTGGCAGAGGTCATTGTGGATAGCTTTCAGGCGGTCGTCTTGCTGCTGGTGCTTGTGCCGCGGGACAGGGCATCTGGGGGCTCGTTGAGCTTCCCCGGTCAATACATAATATCGTAATTGTAGGTGGAGAGTTCGATCCTCCACCGCAGGATTTTATCATTTTTAATTTTGCCCCTTTGCAAGTTGTCAAACATGAAGGCAACCGATCTTTGGTCGGTGATGAGGGTAAACCTCCTACCTGTGAGGTAGTGCCTCCAGTGCCGTACGGCTTCCACAATGGCTTGAGCTTCTTTTTTCGACCGAGGAGTGTCGAAGTTCCGAAGCGGAGAGGGTTCGGGAGAAGGCGGCGACTGGTCTCCCTGCCTGATTCAGAGTGGTGGCGAGAGCGACCGCTGAGGCATCGCTTTCCACCTGGAAGGGGACGGATTCATCCACCGCCCGCATGGCAGCTTTGGCGATGTCCTCCTTGATGCAGTTGAAGGCCTGGCGGGCCTCAGCTGACAGAGGAAACAGTGTGGCCTTAAATAGTGGGCGGGCTTTGTCCGCATACTGAGGGACCCACTGGGCATAATAAGAGAAAAATCCCAGGCACCTCTTGAGGGCCCTGGGACAATGAGGGAGAGGGAGTTGTAAGAGGGGCTGCATATGGTCCGGGTTGGGGCCCAGGACTCCGTCTTCCACGACATAGCCGAGGATGGCTAGTCTGGTAGTGCGGAAAACGCATTTCCCCGTATTATAAGTGAGATTAAGTTTCTGGGCAGTTTGGAGAAATCGGTGGAGGTTGGCGTCGTGATCCTGATGATCATGGCCACAGATGGTGACGTTATCCAAGTACGGAAACATGGCCCGCAGCCCATACTGGTCCACCATTCGGTCCATTGCTCGTTGGAACACCGAGACCCCATTCGTGATGCCAAAGGGGACCCGGAGGAAATGGAAGAGGCGGCCATCTGCCTCGAACGCTGTGAAGTGGCGGTCTTCCGGGCGGATTGGGAGCTGGTGGTATACAGACTTCAGATCCACCGTGGAGAATATGCGGTACTGGGCGATCTGATTAACCATGTCTGCAATCCTGGGGAGGGGGTACGCATCAAGGAGCGTGAACCGGTTAATGGTTTGGCTATAATCCATGACCATTCGGAACTTTTCCTCGGTCTTGACGACCACCACCTGAGCTCTCCAGGGGCTGTTACTGGCCTCTATGACTCCCTCACGTAGGAGCCGCTGGACCTCGGTTCTAATAAATACCCTGTCCTGCAGGCTATACCACCTGCTGCGAGTGGCTATGGGTTTGCAGTTCGGAGTGAGGTTAGCAAAGAGTGGAGGGGGGTCGATTTTTAGCGTCGCTAGACTGCAGATAGTGAGTGGTGGTAGGGGTCCGCCGAAGCTCAGTGTGAGGCTCTTGAGATTACATTTAGTTTCCAAAAAATACTATCGCTTTTTGATTGTTAAAATCAATTTGCGGTAGGTAATTATATCAATGCAAATTTAGATATTTTGGGTTCTCGTTTTAAAATCTGTCTAATAGTGATTTGTGAGACTACACCTCACCTTCAACTATCCTAAAGTCATACCTTTTTAATCAACCCTCTGTCCTTGCAGAGTTTTATATTCATATTATGGCTATATTAATACTGTGGCTACTAGGGCAGGTCAAATGCTAGGAATCCTATGGCAAGTAACTCACTTCCTAAACCCCCAAAGCCTGTCCACCATTTACAAGGCACAAGTCAGGAGTGTAATCGAATCCCTCTACTTGCCTGGAGTGCAGCTCCAAGAACACTCAAGAAGCTCAACACCATCTAGGACAAAGCAGCCCATTTGATTGCTCCCCCTTTCACAAACATTCAAACCCTCCACCACCGGCAAACAGTGGGTGTACCATCTACAAGATGCAATGCAGTAACTGACCAAGGTTCGTTAGACAGCAACTTCCAAACCCACGACCACTACCATCTAGATGGACAAGACCACAGATACCTGGGAATCCGACAACCTGGAGGTTCCCTTCCAAGTCACTCACCATCTTGACTTGGAGATATATCGCCCTTCCTTCACAGCCGCTGGGGCAAAATCCTGGAACTACCTCCCTAACAGCACAGTGGGTGTACCCACAGCAGGGGGCAGCAGAGCAGAGCTTCTGATTGGCTGTTCCGGGGAGATTTGCATACGTGCAGTGCGGTCAGCGTAAGTTGAAGGTGCACCTGCATCAGTGACCCGAGGAGTTCGACGGAAGTCAAGCATCCAGCAGGGGGCAGCAGAGCAGAGCTTCTGATTGGCTGTTCCGGGGAGATTTGCATACGTGCAGTGCGGTCAGCGTAAGTTGAAGGTGCACCTGCATCAGTGACCCGAGGAGTTCGACGGAAGTCAAGCATCCAGCAGGGGGCAGCAGAGCAGAGCTTCTGATTGGCTGTTCCGGGGAGATTTGCATACGTGCAGTGCGGTCAGCGTAAGTTGAAGGTGCACCTGCATCAGTGACCCGAGGAGTTCGACGGAAGTCAAGCATCCAGCAGGGGGCAGCAGAGCAGAGCTTCTGATTGGCTGTTCCGGGGAGATTTGCATACGTGCCGTGCGGTCAGCGTAAGTTGAAGGTGGTTTATGAAGGGGCTGTTCTCGAGTGACAGCTTTACCCGAAACACTACTTACGTAGTGTCTCCCACCCATCCTCCTCCTCCTCTAACCAAAAAAAAGTTCTGTCCGTTGGATTGCTAAACTAACAAGTTTTTTATTTTTCAGTAGTTGGGAAGTTAGTTCAGTGGGAATGGAGGCTAGGGCAGTTGAATGTTCCTCCTGCAGAATGTGGGAGGAAAGGGTCACCTCTAGTGTCCCTTCTGACTACATCTGCGGGAAGTGCACCCAACTCCAGCTCCTCGAGAGCCGCATTAGGGACCTGGAGCTGGATGAACTTCGGATCATTCGGGAGGCGGAGGAGGTTATTGAGAGGAGTTATAGGGAGGTAGTCACACCTCAGGTAAAAGAAGGTAGATGGGTTACCGTCAGGGGAGGGAGAGGGAACCGGCAGGCAGTGCAGGGATCCCCTGTGGTCGTTCCCCTCTATAACAAGTATACCGTTTTGGATACTGTTGCGGGGGATGACTTACCAGGGGTAAGCAATAGGGCACAGGTCTCTGGCACAGAGTCTGTCCCTGCTGCTCAGAAGGGAAGGGAGAAGAGGAACAGAGCACTTGTCATTGGGGACTCCATAGTTAGAGGAACAGACAGGAGGTTCTGTGGGAACGAAAGAGACTCACGGTTGGTATGTTGCCTCCCAGGTGCCAGGGTTCGTGATGTCTCTGATCGTGTTTTTGGGATCCTTAAGGGGGAGGGGGAGCAGCCCCAAGTCGTGGTCCACATAGGTACCAACGACATAGGTAGGAAGAGAAATGGAGATTTGAGACAGAAATTCAGGGAGCTAGGGTGGAAGCTGAGAGCTAGAACAAACAGAGTTGTTATCTCTGGGTTGTTACCCATGCCATGTGCTAGCGAAGTGAGAAATAAGGAGAGAGAGGAGTTGAACACGTGGCTACAGGGATGGTGCAGGAGGGTGGGTTTTGGTTTCCTGGATAATTGGGGCTCATTCTGGGGTAGGTGGGACCTCTACAAACAGGATGGTCTTCACCTGAACCAGAGGGGTACCAATATCCTGGGGGGGAGATTTGCTAGTGCTCTTCGGGGGGGTTTAAACTAATTCAGCAGGGGGATGGGAACCTAAATTGTAGTCCCAGTGTGCAGGATGTTGAGAGTAGTGAGGTCAGGGATAGGGTTAAAAGTTCAAAAGAGGGCACCGGCAAGCAGGACGCTGGTTTGAAGTGTGTCTACTTCAACGCCAGGAGCATCCGGAATAAGGTGGGTGAGCTTGCAGCATGGGTTGGTACCTGGGATCTCGATGTTGTGGCGATTTCGGAGACATTGGTAGAGCAGGGACAGGAATGGTTGTTGCAGGTTCCAGGATTTAGATGTTTCTGTAAGAACAGAGAAGATGGTAAAAGAGGGGGGGGGTGTGGCATTGTTAATCAAGGAAAGTATTACGGCGGTAGAAAGGACGCTTGAGGACTCGTCTACTGAGGTAGTATGGGCCGAGGTTAGGAACAGTAGAGGAGAGGTCACCCTGTTGGGAGTTGTCTATAGACCTCCGAATAGTTCCAGAGATGTAGAGGAAAGGATTGCAAAGATGATTCTCGACAGGAGCGAGCGTAACAGGGTAGTTGTTATGGGGGACTTTAACTTTCCAAATATTGACTGGAAATACTATAGTTCGAGTACTATAGATGGGTCAGTTTTTGTGCAGTGTGTGCAGGAGGGTTTTCTGACACAGTATGTAGACAGGCCAACAAGGGGCGAGGCCACATTGGATTTGGTACTAGGTAATGAACCCGGCCAGGTGTTAGATTTAGATGTAGGTGAGCACTTTGGTGATAGTGATCACAACTCGGTTATGTTTACTTTAGCAATGGGCAGGGATAGGTATATACCGCAAGGCAAGAATTATAGCTGGGGGAAAGGCAATTATGATGCTATTCGGCAATATTTAGGATGTATAGAATGGGGAAGGAAACTGCAGGGGATGGGTACAATCGAAATGTGGAGCTTTTTCAAGGAACAGCTACTGCGTGTCCTTGATAAGTATGTACCTGTCAGGCAGGGAGGAAGTTGTCGAGCAAGGGAACCGTGGTTTACTAAGAAGGCTTATGTTAGGATGAGACATGAAGGCTCAGTTAGGGCACTTGAGAGTTACAAGTTAGCCAGGAAGGACCTAAAGGGAGAGTTAAGAGCGAGGAGAGGACACGAAAAGTCGTTGCCGGATAGGATCAAGGAAAACCCTAAGGCTTTCTATAGGTATATCAGGAACAAAAGAATGACTCGAGTAAGATTAGGGCCAATCAAGGATAGTAGTGGAAAGTTGTGTGTGGAATCAGAGGGGATAGGGGAAGCGTTAAATGGATATTTTTCATCAGTGTTTACACTGGAGAAAGACAATGTTGTCGAGGAGAACACTCAGGTTCAGTCGACCAGGCTAGATGGAATTGAGTTTCAAGAGGAGGAGGTGTTAGCAATTTTGGAAAATGTCAAAATAGATAAGTCCCCTGGGCCAGATGGGATTTATCCTAGGATTCTCTGGGAAGCCAGGGAGGAGATTGCAGAGCCTTTGTCCTTGATCTTTATGTCGTCTTTGTCGACAGGAATAGTGCCGGAAGACTGGAGGATAGCAAATGTTGTCCCCTTGGGGAGTAGAGACAACCCTGGTAATTATAGACCTGTGAGCCTTACTTCGGTTGTGGGTAAAATGTTGGAAAAGGTTATAAGAGATAGGGTTTATAATCATCTTGAAAAGAACAAGTTGATTAGCGATAGTCAACACGGTTTTGTGAAGGGTAGGTCATGCCTCACAAACCTTATTGAGTTTTTTGAGAAGGTGACCAAACAGGTGGATCAGGGTAAAGCTGTTGATGTGGTGTATATGGATTTCAGTAAGGCGTTTGATAAGGTTCCCCACGGTAGGCTATTGCAGAAAATAAGGAAGTATGGAATTGAAAGTGATTTAGCGGTTTGGATCAGTAATTGGCTAGCTGAAAGACATAGGGTGGTGGTTGATGGCAAATGTTCATCCTGGAGTTCAGTTACTAGTGGTGTACCGCAAGGATCTGTTTTGGGGCCACTGCTGTTTGTCATTTTTATAAATGACCTGGAAGAGGGTGTAGAAGGATGGGTTAGTAAATTTGCAGATGACACGAAGGTTGGTGGAGTTGTGGATAGTGCTGAAGGATGTTATAGGATACAGAGGGACATAGATAAGCTGCAGAGCTGGGCTGAGAGGTGGCAGATGGAGTTTAATGCTGAAAAGTGTGAGGTGGTTCACTTTGGAAGGAGTAATAGGAATGCAGAGTACTGGGCTAATGGCAAGATTCTTGGTAGTGTAGATGAACAGAGAGATCTCGGCATCCAGGTACATAAATCCCTGAAAGTTGCCACCCAGGTTAATAGGGCTGTTAAGAAGGCATATGGTGTGCTAGCCTTTATAAGCAGGGGGATTGAGTTTCGGAACCACAAGGTCATGCTGCAGCTGTACATAACTCTGGTGCGGCCGCACCTGGAGTACTGCGTGCAGTTCTGGTCACCACATTATAGGAAGGATGTGGAAGCTTTGGAAAGGGTTAAGAGGAGATTTACTAGGATGTTGCCTGGTATGGAGGGAAGGTCTTATGAGGAAAGGCTCAGGGAATTGAGGTTGTTTTCGTTAGAGAGGAGAAGGCTGAGAGGTGATTTAATAGAGACATATAAGATAGTCAGAGGGTTAGATAGGGTGGACAGTGAGAGTCTTTTTCCTCGGATGGTGATGACCAACACGAGGGGACATAGCTTTAAATTGAGGGGTGATAGATATAGGACAGATATCAGAGGCAGTTTCTTTACTCAGAGAGTAGTGGGGGTGTGGAACGCCCTGCCTGCAACAGTAGTAGACTCGCCAACTTTAAGGGCATTTAAGTGGTCACTGGATAGACATATGGATGAAAATGGAATAGTGTAGGTCAGATAGGCTTCAGATGGTTTCACAGGTCGGCGCAACATCGAGGGCCAAAGGGCCCGTACTGCGCTGTAGTGTTCTATGTAGTGTTCTACGTTCTATATAATGATGATATGCCGCAGTTTACAGTGCGATCAGTGAGATAACTATTATAACCATAGAATCCCTACAGTGTAGAAAGAGACATTTTCACCCATCGAGTCTGCACGGACCCTCGGAAAGAACACCCCATCTAGGCCCACTCTCCAGCCTTATCACCGTAACTCCACCTAACAAGCACATCTTTGGACTGTGGGAGGAAAATGGAGCACCAGGAGGAAACCCACGCTGACACGAGCAGAATGTGAAAGTTTGACATAGTCACCCAGGGAACCTGGGTCCCTGGTGCTGTGAGGCAACAGTGCTAACTACCATGCTACTGTTGTGTGTGTGAAATATGCATAACATACTATTGTTGCTGCTGGTTACTGTATTTCCTGACTATTTATCGTATGACTACTATTTTAACCAATCTTTGTTGCATCAATTTCCATTGTAAATGAACATGCATCTTATCATTTATAACGTTTAACTGTCAAACTGTTTAAATGTAGATATGAAAATACTTTGAAAGATTTCAGTGATCTGTGTTCATTTTACCGGTTGTAATTGCAAACCTTAAAAAATGTAATCCTATATCTTCTACATTATTAACCATTAAATACAATGATATCTAGGTGATGACACCATTATTTCAGTTAACAGTTATCAGGATATTCAAATACACTTCATTTGTGAAAACACTCATTATCTAAAGCTTCAGCAGAAAATCATTATACATGCATGTTAAAAAAATAGATTTCATAACCTGGGAACTCCGTGGAAATCCTGTTTCTAAAAGGTGCAATATACATATATTATATATAAAATACATTTGGCAAAAAGTCAATTCCAATATTTTTAGAGACCGATTTCTTGGAAAGGTTACAAAGACCTATCCGGTTTCTGCTTACTAAGAAGATTCAAAATGGAAAAAAAATTGCAGTTCAGGTTGCTAAAGTTAAAGATAAGCTTTTTTTATTTTTTAAGATTGATATTCATTAAAGCAAACAATCTGAATCAGTGATTATAAATGCTGGAGAATTGGATGAACTACCCGACTTCTACTGAAATGGAACTCAGCCAAAAATGTGGTTGGAAAATGCTATGTCAAAAGCCAATACTGATCCAAGGTCCTAATGGAAGATGAGTTGCATTAAGACTGCTATTAAATTGAGTTTTTCCTCATGAAATCTTAATGAGAAATGAGAACTACTGCAGACTTCTTCGTAAACCGAACATTTAAGGGTAGTCAAGGTGACTGACAAACTTGCACTAACACTCATGGAAAAGAGATAAAGGCGTGGGAAATCACTGCTGAGAGGCTGGGCCATTAAATTCTCAGAATGCTGCTGCAGAAAGCAACGGAATGGTCAGTGACAATGCACAGGGGCAGAGCAACGAGAGAGGTGAGCATGGGGGAATGAATAAAAGATACACAATTAATGTATGTGCAAGGTTTGGATTTCAGAATGAGTAGAATTGTTTTTTGTCATGATCTGAAAATCATCCATCATGTTTTTTCCGACTAAATGTACGTCTTTTAACAACCCTTGTTCACTGGTTCCACTGACCTGCATTTTATTCTGTTTTGACAGCACGATAGACAGAAGTCTGATGTTAAGAATTGAGACCTTCTATGCTCGTCGAGAGAATAATTGCTAGGGACCAGATCAAGAAATTAAGAAACCGAATGATGTTTTTTCAGTCATGTATAAAAACTCTATTATTACTATTAATGGTTTTGAGTTTCAGTAAAGTAAGTGGAAAATGTGGGGATTTATTATGCGGACTACACGAGGGATGTTGTCTCTTTGGAAATGACACAAATCAGTTTATCCGCTGCTGCAAGCTACCCATTCACTCTTTTCTGGATAGTATTAGTTGGATCTTAAGAAAGCTTTCGGGGATTTTTATATTATGCGTACTGTTTGTCATCGGATATTTTCTACAACGCATAATCTGTCCACAACCTCGCCGCTACCGAACTGACACGACTTCCTCGTTATTCAGCGAGAATCTGAATTATGCCTCAGATAACTCTTTACTTGACCGATTTACGGATCAGGAATTACGTGTGATTTCTCCAAATACCTGCACAACCCCTCGGTCACCACCATCATATGAAGAAGTAAAAGATTTGCCAAGCTATGAAGAGTTCATGCACAGCAGAGAAAGTATAGAAAGCATGGACACTCCGGTTTCAACAGACCTCAGGTCGCCGCACCCAGAAACCGAAGCAATATCAACTTGTGAAACTGACATGCAATCTCATCTTCAACCTTAATGGAGTTTTCCCCAGAATGAGAAGCTTCTGAGAGTATAACAGTGGTATGCATTAAAACCTGCGGAATATTATTGCTGATCGTTTGGAGACATACCATTTTTCAAAATGACGCAATATACGTTCAAATTGTTTTCTGCCTACTGGTGATAAAGCAAGCCAATGAGATGATCAAACTTTTAACAACAAAAGGTCTTTTTAAGATGATGCTGAGAGTATCATTATGTAACCTATACAGGTTTTACATTGAACTATTGAGATCTTTTATCACTCTACAGCCACTCTAATTTTTAAAAAAACGCCTTGACAAATTGTATCAAACATATACTGTTAAATACTATAAACAGCCTTTACTGTGCATATCTTTTGGTAATTGGATTAATATCCCATACGCTCCAATAACTTTCACATGCGTCTTTGGTGGGTCAGGGCTACAAAAGCGATGATTTCAATTAATGCAATGGAAGGAGGTCAACTGTCAAAGTACTTCTGCAATGTTAAAATATTTAGGAAATGTAGCTTTCTTGGAGCAGAATAAAATTTGGAGATTCACACCAGGTGAGAAGGATGCCATTTACAATCCTCCCAGCTTGAAAAAAAGCATTGCTGGAATCTCACAGTCAACAGTTCCATTATCATTGTGTCAAATGAATGTCAGGATGGTAGAAGACACACCAAATGGACTATGGTCTTTTATCCAGTGTCTGAGTTTTGCTCCCTGGAATGCTGCAAAGACTTCCTAATTACTTTACATCTGGTACTTGGAAAATGATTTCACGTGATCTGTCAGATACATTTCTCAAAGATATTTTCCTTCAACCTGATGAATAAGGGACAATCTAACATATGATTATTCTACAGTAGCACAGGTGGACTAGGCATGTCGCCTCATCTGTCTGGTGTGACCTCCGGGAAAGTGCACGTTAAGTTGGCATTTCGCAACTTCAAACTTGCTTGACTATAGGTGGTGCCATTGACATTTAATTTGGCCACTTGACATGATTTTACAAGAGCAATAATTCTTCAAGTCAGATAAATTTACACTATGTTGAATTTGCAAAGGAATTAACTGCAGCAATGCAATAAGATTGCACAACTGGATACTCAGCAGTACAGCACATTACCATCAGTATTCGAGGATTCTTTGGATGGTATTGAATCAGAATAATAGCTAATGATAATTTAAGTGACAGTAAAGCTGTTACAATGATCGAAATCTTGACTGAAAATCTGGAATTATAATGTAAACACAAATTGAAAATCAATATATTTTGTTGATAATTGAATCTCTAGCTTTAATTGATAATGTAACTTACAGCTGGTCCCTGTCACAATATTTATCACAAATCTATTCATAAATAAATCACTGCTTAAATAAACGTATCCTTTTATCAACATTTTTCTGTAGCCTTCCAGTTTGGGAACCAAAGTGCATATTCTTGAAGTACATACATTTCAGAATAATATTTCTATACAAATAATCAAATGCAAAATATCTAATTTTGTCTCTCAGGCTGAGCACAACAACACGAAAAATAAACTACTTTAAAACAACAAAAATATTTTTAAAAAGGGATGGTGTGTCATTTCAAGTACAACAGTAAATAACATTTCCTAAAACATATTCCAGTGAATTGTAGAATAAAATGTATTGTCTTGTGTTCTTGTACTTGAAAACTTAAAGAATTTGCTCCTTCCACGCCTTCAGAGCATCTCAAAGTGCTTTACAGCCAATGAAATGCATTTGGCGGATACAGTAGTCACTGTTGTGATGCAGAGAAACATATTACCTAATCTGCTCACACTAAAATCCCATAAACTGCAATGTGATAATGACTAGCTAATGTGTTTTTGTGATGCTGGTTGAGGGATAAATAGTGGCTAGGGCATTGGGGAGAACGATCTTGCTCTTTGGAGTGCAAAGAGTCTGTTATGTACACCTGAGAGGACAGACATCTTATGAGAAATGCTGCACCTACAATAGTACACCTGTTCCTCAGACAGCACCGAAATATCAGTCTGGATAATGCGGCTCACATCTCTGGACTGGGATTTGGACCCACAGCCTTCTGACTCCAAGGTACGTAATTTACCACTGAGTCAAGGCTGATGTCTTAATCATATTAAACACCCATTGACATTGGTGGTGATTCATTTCTGTATCACTAAAGAATAAAAAAAAATATTAACATATTTGTTATAAAGTAACCATAACTGTCACACTTGGTTTGCCTGCAACAAAAATGATTGGCATCCCTTCATCTGCAGAGACGATGGAAACTGCAAAAATAGCACTTCCTTATGATGCAAATGCCTACTTAATGGCTAAATATAAACTCCACAGTTTGATTTCAAATTCTACAGAAATTACTTTACATCTGGTCCTTGGTAAATGATTGCACGTGATCTGTCAGATACATTTCTCAAAGATATTTTCCTTCAACCTGATGAATAAGGAACAATCTAACATATGATTATTCTACAGTACCACAGGTGGAAGATTGTCTTTTTCAGATATTCAGTACCCCTTTATTGAATGCAGGATAAACTTAACAAAAATATGGAAAATGAGAAATACAGTGATAAAAAAAATTCTAAGAGATGTCCCTTCAGAATTTTGAGATGGAGCTTACGTATATCATGTTATAATGTTTTTTAAACGCACTGCTGTATTCCACCAAATGGCATAAACATTGGCTGCAGTTCTGGTCCAGGTTAAAGAATAAATATTCTCCCAACCTTTGACTCAGAATACCCCCTGGTACATAGCGCTTATTCTCAGAAAAATATGAGGTTGCTGCAACCTAAAACCATGCAAAACACATCTCTTGATAAACTATGTGGTTCAGCCTAGCCTTCTGGGAGTAAGGAGTGTGTTTTACAATTAAGTAAGGTAAAAGCAGCAGGGTAGCAGGGTAGCATGGTGGTTAGCATAAATGCTTCACAGCTCCAGGGTCCCAGGTTCGATTCCCGGCTGGGTCACTGTCTGTGTGGAGTCTGCACGTCCTCCCCCTGTGTGCGTGGGTTTCCTCCGGGTGCTCCGGTTTCCTCCCACAGTCCAAAGATGTGCGGGTTAGGTGGATTGGCCATGCTAAATTGCCCGTAGTGTCCTAAAAAGTAAGGTTAAGGGGGGGTTGTTGGGTTACGGGTATAGGGTGGATACGTGGGTTTGAGTAGGGTGATCATGGCTCGGCACAACATTGAGGGCTGAAGGGCCTGTTCTGTGCTGTACTGTTCTATGTTCTATGTTCTAAAAGATAGTTGCTATAGTCCCAGATGACCATAGGCTACTTTCACCTTTGAGAGGGAGAGCTGACTGGAGGTGGTTTAACCTGAGTATCACCACACCTCAGGCAAGGGGCAAGGTTGAGAAGCCAGGCCTTCATGAATAACCTCAACCAGAATGGGAATTGAACCTATTTTGCTGGCCTCGCTGTGCATTATGAACTAGCTATCTAGCCAAGTGAGCTAAACCAGCCCCTGGTTGTAATAGTCTCACAACGGACCTGAATCCCAAGTCCCAAATTACTGTTAGTTACTGGAATCCCTAGGTTCAAGCTCACTGAAATAATGCAACTAGCTACCAGACTGGAGGTCTCCTGCAGAATGATTCTGTAATATTCTTTTAGAAATGCATAATAATAGCCTGGGACATCTCATGTTAAGTATTTAAAAGAGGCCTGATGAAGCCTCAGTTCGGATTTCTCTAGGCTGACGATGAGTCTCAGCTTCAGTGAGTCAAAATGTACTAAGTGAATATCAAATGATGTTGACAGAGAATACACCAAACACATAGTTAAACCAAATTAGTATTTTTGTTTCTTGAAATGTAAGAAAATATTCAAAATCAGCTAAAGACCAAATATTTAAGCATGTCCTCCAATGTCAAGCCATTGAAGTACAAAATAAAGATAAAATACTCCAAGCTATAGTACTTATACAACATTAGAATCTGAGTTACTTCAGGTTACTTCATGTATTGGAGTCTCAACCGTGAAGAAAACACTTGTTTGACTTCAAAGATTTAAGTGTACACGAAAATTTTTTCTGAGTAGTTAGTTGTCCCTATGCATTGCAACTATAAGTTAGCATACTTTAATGATAAAATATTTAATTATTTCTCGTGAAGACTGCTTATTTATTAAAGCAAATGAAAATTCATCTTTAATTTCAAAATAAAAATGCTCGTCATGTTGTCTTCAGTGATTCAACATAACATGTTAAAGCGCAAAGAGATATAAATTTAAAAATTGTTGTGTTCACAAAGGTGACTGATGAACTATTGGGAAACTAAAAGGCTCTGTATAATTCTATTGGAAGTGAAGGTAATAGCCAGCTATGTATAATACTGAGTACCTAAGAAAGAGAGGTCTGGTTGCAGTTATGATTCCCCTGGAGGACTAAGAACGTCAGTTTTCCAGTGTTGAGACTTTGTGCCAGCATTAAACAACTCAGCTCAGGTAGCACCATAGGCCAGATGCAGAATATAATTCCCTTTATGCTGCTTTTTGATGTGCTTTTAACTCAGCATCCCCAATGTATGATAATTTTGTATATCCTATATTCATTTGTAATTTTGTCACACTAGCCATCCCGATGGCCATTCTGGATGATAATGTCAATTTAGTGCTGAATTATGTAATCGTCATGGAGATAAGGTTGTATGTTAGGTATATTAGCAGGTCAGCTCCGGATGGAAGCAGTGGCAAGGGAAATTGTTCAGGTGAGGGATAGGGCGTTGGTGGTGGCTCCGGATCTGATTAACAATGTTTTTGAGGAATTTTGTGAGAGGATGTACAGGTCAGAGGCACCAAGGGGAGACCGTGCGATGCAGGAATTTCTAGATGGGTTGGAGTACCCGAGATTAGGGGCGAGGGACAGGGCTACATTAGAAGGAGCGATAGTGGAGCAGGAGATAAAGGATGTGATTGAGAGGATGCAGTCGGGGAAGGTGGCAGGGCCGGATGGGTTTCCGATAGAATATTATAAAAAATTCAAGGATAAGCTGGCACCCCTGATGGTGGGATTGTTTGAAGAGGCGATAGGGAAGGGGGTGTTGCCACAAACTTTGGGGCAGGCATCAATTTCCCTGTTGCTAAAAAAAGATAAGGATCCGACGGAGTGTGGGGATACAAACTAAATCTAGACAAGAGTGAGTTTCTTGTGGTGTCTCGGCCGGGGGTGGGTGGGAGGCTGCCATTCCGTAAGGCAGGGATAACTGGGGGTGCAGGTTGCCCGCGAGTGGGGGAGGGGCTCCGCAGGTACAACATTTCTAGTTTGGTGGGGAGAGTGAAAGCTGATCTGGCAAGGTGGGATGGTCTCCCTCTGTCATTAGTGGGTCGGGTACAGGCGGTTAAAAAGAATGTGCTGCCGCGATTTGTTTATTTTCCAATGCCTGCCGATTTTCCTGACAAAGGCTTTTTACCAGAGAGATTGGGGGAAGGATTACTTCGTTCATATGGGGAGGGAAGATGGCCAGAGTTAGAAAGGTGCTGCTACTGAGGGTAAGGCAGGCAGGGGGTTTAGGTCTTCCAAACCTTATGTATTACTACTGGGCGGCGAATATGGAGAAGGTGCGGAGCTGGGTCAGAGGGGTTGATTCCCAGTGGGTCAGAATGGAGGAGATTTTGTGCAGGAGGTCAGTATTGAAAGCACTAGCAACAGCACCGCTCCCGGTAGCCCTGGGGAAGTACTCAGGGAGCCCAGTAATAATAGCTTCATTGAGAATTTGAAGGCAGCTTCGCCAACACTTCGGGTTGGGGGCAGAGTCAAGGGAAATGCCGATTCGGGGGAACCACAGATTTAAGCCAGGGAGGTGGGATGGAAATTTTCGGAAATGAGAGAAGGGGATTAAGACACAAAAAGATTTGTTTCTTAGGGGTCGGTTTGCAGGGCTGAAGGAGCTGGAAGCGAAGTATGGGCTGGAGCAGGGGAAAATGTTTAGATACATGCAGGTTCGAGATTTTGCCAGAAAGAAGATACAGAGCTTCCCGGTGGAGCCGGCCTCCACATTGCTGGAGGAGGTGCTGACGACAGGGGGGCTGGAGAAGGGGTAGTGTCAGTGGTTTGCGCAGCTATTTTGGAAGAGAAGACACCACTGGAGGGGATCAAAGCAAAGTGGGAGGAAGCGTTGGGAGAGGATAGAGGAGAGGTTCTGGTGTGAGGTGCTCCAGAGAGTGAATGCCTCCACCTCGTGCGCAAGGTTGGGACTGATACAGCTGAAGGTGGTATACAGAGCACACCTCTCGAGGGCGAGGATGAGCCCCGATTCTTTGAAGGAGTAGAAGCTGTGTGTGAACGTTGCCGGGGGGGGGGGGGGGGGGGGGGGAGTGGCGTGGCGCTAGTCACGTTCATATGTTTTGGCCCAGTCCAAAGCTAGAGGATTACTGGAACGGGGTTTTTAGGGTAATTTCTAAAGTGGTGCACGTGAAACTGGACCTGGGCCCCCAGGTGGCTATATTCAGGGTATTGGACCGGCCAGGGTTGGAAACGGGTGCGGAGGCAGATGTTGTAGCCTTCGCCTCGTTGATAACCCGAAGGCGGATCCTGGTGGGATGGAGAGCAACCTCTCCACCCTCTGCCCTGGCGTGGCACGGGGACTTGTTGGAATTCTTGGCTCTTGAGAAGGTTAAGCTTTAACGGAGGGGAAGGATGGAGGGGTTCTACAATTCATGGGCATTATTCATCATGCACTTTCAAGAACTGGATAACATCGAACATTAGTTGGGGGGGGGGGGGGGCTGGTGTGTGTTGATGGTGACTATGGGTGATTCCTGATTCCTTTTTGCCATTTGTTTATGTGAACATGCAGGCTAATGTTTGGGGCTTGGTGGGAGGATGGGATCGGTGTTATTGATATGGAGATTGACATATTTTTTACTGATTATTTGTTGTTGGTGGGTGTAAATTTGGGAAAAAATGTGAAAAGGTAGAAGAATAAAAAATATTTACAAAAAAAGAATAATGCAAACGTTCTTCAGGCTTAACTTACGAGAAATGATTTGAGATTGCCTAAATTATTTCCAGGTATGATTGTAATAGCAATCACAGAGAGGAAACATTTATCTCAACCGTCTGGGCTGGATTCAGAGCCAAGTCCCAGAGTTGAAAAAACAGCACTTTAACCTGGCTAGTGCCTCAAACAGAGTTTATGGCATAAGCAGGCAATTTATTGAGTTTCTTTGTAGTATAGAGGAAAAATGTGGGATCTATGCTTGTACATTTGTTAACTTAAGTGAATGGATAACTCTTGATTCTCTTACAGTATGGTTACAAGAAAGTAAAATTTTAATTCACAGGTTCACATAGAGCATTGTGTTTGATATTTAAATCAACTCCAGTATTTTAGACCACTGTTACAATTTATTTTAATTTTATGCACTGTGTTTGAAATTAATATGAGCTCTTACATCTACAATTATCTTGAAAATGACCCAAGTACAGTTAGAATAGTAAAGGAATATTCCATGCTGAGGTTCTATGTGCCTTATCCTCAAGTATTTATGGAAACATATTACACTTCACTGAAAGTTATGAAAAAATATAGATACTGCAAAGTCCTAAGCAAAGAAACAGTATGCTTCAACACTCCAATCAAGTAATAAATAAATTCCACTGTGTGCACGACTTCAACAGGAAGAAATCCAATGCACTGCAAGAAGAACAAGGAGAAAAATGCTCCATAAGTTTCAGAGCTGGTTAACAAGATGGAGTAGCAACTGCCACATGAAAAAAATAATGATTTTCCTTTTAGTAGGGAGATACTCCAGTGTCAGAAGAAAATATCAGAATTATTATAGAATGCCATGATTAAAAAAAAAGCAATTTTCCTTTCTTGATTCTCTCAATGGTAATTTGAGCTTGCAGCTAAAGTAAATGGGGCCCATTAAAGGAGCAGCAGTTAAAATATGTTTTGATCTGTTTACTGTCCAGGAGTAAAAGTTTGATTCTATAATCAGGTACCTTTACCATAGTGGTTGTAGATTAGGTATCATGTCAATGTATGGCATTGTGAAATAATATTCATTGTGGAGCTGCCTATGCTATACATACGACATTTTACATTATAGAAGTCATATAGGATAAAAGATGGCAAGTCATTCAACCGAGCAGCTGTAATGACACCATAAACTGTAAAAGTGATGCTTGGATGGTTTATGATCGTCAGTAAATTAGATTGTGTTGTGGCTTAAAAATTACTGCAATTTTTTTTTCACTTTATTATTCTTATTAAAATAATAATTTGTTCAATTTACTTGCTGCAAATATGATAAGCAATATGAGCAAAGAGCCTTTAGTTTCTCAAAGATGATTGAAACTTTTTAAAATTCTTATTATGAATACGTCTGAAAGCAAAAACTTAACAATAAAAAGATGATCCAGGAGTTAGGTGCTTTTTGTGAGCTTGTAATAGTTGATATGGGATACAGCCAAACCCAATCCTAGCTTCACATGCATTTTCTAGTATGGGTAATTTGTCACATTTGTTCATGGGATGCGAGTGGTGATGGCAAGGCATTTCTGATCAATGGTAACCCCCATGATGTTGACGGCCGAGAAGGAATTCAGTGATGATAATAGTCAAGTGGAGATGGTTAGATCCTCTTGTTCAATGATGGGCAATCTGCGGCCCAGGGGCCATATGTGGCACATCTGGGCTCCGAGTGCGGCTCACGAGACATCTTACTGACCATTGTCCATGAGCAGGGTTGCCATACCGCTGATTTCCATCCACATAGTTGTTTTACTACCAGTATGACTGAAGTGATGGGTACTTAAAGCAAGAGAAGTGAAGTGGGGTACACGCTGATTGCACACATCATCAGCTGTGAGAGCTTTGTGATCCCTCTGCGTCCAAAGCAAAAATAATGATTTTGTTTTTACCATTTGGAGTTGATGGCAATTCTATTAATATATAAATGATCAAGCAATGTCTATAATTTATGAAATACTGTGTATTAAATGTATTTAATCTTATTCATGGGGGTAATGGTTTGTCAACTAAGCCCGATTTCAATCTTGCGACCCACTGAGATGAAGGAGGCCCATTCATGCAGCCCACTTACAAGCCTAGGCTGCCTAGCACGGGTCTTGTTGGAGATGACAATTGCCTGGCATTTGTGTTACTTACCACTTATTATCCAAGCATGAATGTTGTTTAGGTCTGGCCACATGTGGACACAGATTCTGTCACTATCTAAGAAGTCACTATTGGACTGAACAGTGCAATGATAAGTGAATATCCCTACTTCTGACCTTATGGAGAAAGGGAAGATCATTTATGGAAAAGCTGAAGGTGATTGTGTTTGGGCGTAAAACACTACACTGAGGAAAATCAGCTGTCCCTAACAGCAAAATAGTTTAATAGTAATCTGCAGTCTTGGGACTGAGAGAAGTGGCCTCCAACAACCACAACGATCTTTCATTTATGCTAAGTATGACTCCAGCCTGTGGAGAATTTTCTCCGATTCTCACTGACCTCAACTTTACTAGAGCTCCTTGATGCTACACTCCGTCAAATGTTGCTTTGAAGTCAAAGGCAGTCACTCTCACCTCACCTCATTGGTTATCAGAAGCAGAAACCCTGGTTGATTTTTCTCTCCTTATTTTGGGGTACTCAGGTTATTTTTGGCATCTCCACTACTACTCCATCTGACATCAGCTAATTCACAGTGATCTCGCCTTTTCACAGGATAAATTTATTCAGCTTTTCGATGAGCTGCCCTGAACATAATTTATGACCTATCTGACTAGTCTGGAAGTACACAGGTACAGCCATCCACAAAATGATGATAAGGACATTGGAGGTCGATTCACATGTAATCACCCAAGCCAATTGCTGATGTTAATCAAAACCTGAACAAAACTTTTGATTTTGGAACTTAATCATGTTTTGGGCACCGATGTCAAGCTTTCAACCTAAAGACCCTTTAAGTAAGTAGTATGATAATGAGTAAGGTACTTACTAAGTCATTAGAAAGTGGAAAAATAAACTTTCCTCTATTCCTTCACTTTTTTCTTTCTTTCCCCTCAGTTTCTCCTGCCTCAATTTTGGTTTTTCCCTTCCCCACTTTGGTTCCCCCTCTCTTTTTCACTTTCCTCTCCTCTTTCTCAGTGTTGCTTCAGCGATGGTATATTTAGGCTGAACAGTTTTTCTTGCTTGCTTGCTTCCCATTTCTACATTCTGCTTCTGGCCAATCAGAGCTCTATGAGCACTTCCGTTCCTCTGCAGGCTTATTTCTGCCTCTGCTACACTTGGGTCCAGCGGCCCTGGAATTCAGGAACCTCTATTGTACTCGTCCCTGTAGCTAGAACACTCACACTTCCCCATTGTGTCCCTGGGCCAAATTAAATGGGGATTGCAATGGGGAGCAGGAAGCGAGGCAGGCTTAACTAAGTGAGAACAGATATCTTGGCTTCTAGACATCAGGTTTCGTGTGATGAAATTCTGTGGGTAAGATACATGTGTTTGCATATCTTGAATACTCATTAAAAGGGCAGCACGATGGCACAGTGGTTAGCACTGCTGCCGTACGGCGCCGAGGTCCCATGTTCGATCCCAACTCTGGGTCACTGTCCGTGTGGAGTTTGCACATTCTCCCTGTGTTTGTGTGGGTTTCGCTCCCACAAACCAAAGATGTGCAAGGAAGGTGGATTGGTCACGCTAACTTGCCCCTTAATTGGAAAAAAATGAATTGGGTACTGTAAATGTATTTTTAAAAAAACTCATTAAACAGGAACTCCACCAAATTAAATCCTAACTTCAAGATTAAGCAAGCAGCACAGGGAAACTCATGCCTCCCGTTTGCTGACAACTAGCAACTAGCTAGCAAGAAGATGGTGGTTGGGGCCTCAAACAGCAACACATCAGGTGTGAAGGAAGGGGGGGGGGGGGTGTCCATAGTGAGCCAGACTCTACCTATAGGGCGCGATCTGTCATTGCAGCAGTCTGGCCCTGTGTGTCCAAGGAAGGCAGCTGTACACATGGTTGGTCAACAGTCATGGAAGGGTTACAAATTTTGTAGTAGAACAGGTCTAGCTGGAGGGAAGGCTGGTCATCAATCTCTTGCGAGGGGTTGATAAATATTGAGGGCAGGTCAGAAATGATGAAACAAAACTCCTAGATGACAGGAAGATTGTGGGTGAGGGTTAAAGGTGAGAGTTCGAAACTCACGGGTTATTAGCTCTGGTTCAAACCTAATTTCCAGAATGATTGGGGAAAGGAGCACGGTAATGTTGAGAGGGTGAGAGTTCGAGAAGGCAAAGTGAGGGTAAAGGTGCATCATTTGCAATTATATTCTCATTCTGTGCATGTCCATCGACATAGCTGCTAAGAGGGCTTGAGTTCACAGGAGATCAGGTTGCTGTTGGAGGAGCCCAATGTAGGATGGGAAGAGTTCTAGATGTGGCCCATGCAAGGGTCATGTATAATTTCCATTGGTCAAGGGCAGCTGTTCTTGGAATGAAGGCCATATAAACAGATGTGTTCTTCTCATTACCTACTTTCTTCATACAGTTCCCTTTGCAACGGATCTCATTTGCCAACTATTTTCAGATGCCTGAGAGCAATGTCAAAGAGGACTAAGGCTTTCCAGAGGGCCATTCTGGCATGTCACACTCTTTCAACAAGGAGTGTTGCCCTATGGATTTGGAGGGAACTCATGCCAGTCACCTTGAGGTGAATGAGGCTCTAAATTTCTTCCTAATTATTTTCTAATGGCTCATTTTAGGACTCCACAGGGGGACATATGTGGCTCTTCTAGGCTGAAATACATAGCTGAAAATAGGAGGTGACCAATGTCCAGTTGAGAAGGACCAATAAGTTTGTTAGATTCCCAACCAATGCTGATAGCCAATCCGCAGAGGTAGTTGGCTTAGGGGTCTATCATGCAGTTCCCACAAGTACAGGGTGTAATTAACACAGCTCACGTGGCCATGAAAGCTTCCTGGGAGCATCCAACTACATTTGTCAAATAGAAGGGTTTTCACTCCATTAAAGTTCAAGTAGTCTGTGACCAATGGAAAAGAATTATGCATGCCTGTGGTTGTTTCCCAGGAGTTCTCAAGGATTTAACCACTTTACAGAACTCCCAGTTGCCAACCTAATTGCAGGGTTAGACGTTGGGTGACACTTGAGGGGGTGGCTCATGAAATGACTATGTCATCCCCACTGAGGAGCATTAGAATGCAGCACACGATCGACCAACCAAGGCTTTCATAGAACAGACCATTACTTTGCTGAAAATGTGTTTCCAATGCCTTGACCGCTCTGACCGCAATGCACGCCAGATAGGGTGTCCAGGATTATCATAGTCTGCTGTGCGTTGCACATTGCAAGCAAAGGGGAGAGGAATTGTCACTCAACTCCTCACATGACAATGATGTAAGGGTTATAAGGAAGAAGATAGACATATTGCGACACCTGTCGCACATGCCAGGTGTTATAACCTGCCTTAATCCTATTGCCTGGGGATTATTGGTTATCCCATGTCAGTATGCGCTCCCCCAGCGAGGAAGGCGGGGAAATCATTAACGGTTGCGCCTGTATAAATAGAACTGGCCAGTGTGGTACCAGCTAGTGCAGGTAGCAGTGGTGAACTACTGCTGCTGTGCATATATTATTGTCAATAAACTTATTTTCTTTTTGACTCTACAAACTCGTGCTGGATTCTTTGTGGGCATCACAAAACCAGGGCCATGGAAAGATGCATCATGGTTGTCAGAGACTACATCATTTTCAATCGTTATGCCCATGAATGAGCACTTGGCATGCAGTTCCCACAAGTACAGGGTTAATTGACACAGCTCACGTGGCCGTGAAAGCTCCCTGGGAGCAGCCTACATGACTATCAGCAATTTGCATGCAACCCGTTGGCTATTCTGAATGATGCTTTGCCAGATGAAATGGAGATTATTTGATGGAAGGTGTCAAGGAGGATGAAAAGTGCATGAGTCAGGAAAAACAAAATTCTAGATAGCCCTGCCAAGTAGAAGATCTGTAATCAAAGTTCCCCATTCTGGTGGAAGCTGAATGTTTGCAGACATGGGCTTTTTATACCCCGCCCTGACCTGAAATTGAGACACCTGATGGTGGGGAAGACACTTCCTCTGCACCCCTCTACTGTGTAATTCCAAGTGGGGGCTCATGTCTGCCACATGCACTCACAATTTGAATAATGTGTTGACATTGCAGCTCCCGACACACAAGGTCCCGTCGTATGGAACTGTGCATTCCTGATAAAATTCCACACCCATCTTAGCTGTTTCTCACTCTTCTATGTTCTCTCTCCCTTGCACTGAACTTGGTGTTACTCCCTCTACTCGCCTTGCCATCACAACTTCCCTTTCTCTGTTCAGCCATTTCTGATCTTTTCTATTTGTATTAAATGTTCCACTTTTGATTTCTACGTGTGTATATGCACTATCTTCCCCACTATCCTTTGCTGTGTCCTGAGCCCTCCTCCGGTTTTTATGGCTACTGCTTTTTCTCTCACTGACTTTCCATGTGCAAAAAGAGATTCACAATTGCTATTGTTTGGAACAAAAGTTTAAAAAGTGTTGGAACCATAACAGTGCAGTTCATTTAAACCTCCGTATAGCTGGTGTTTATAGCATTGGTGAACGATACGGACACATGGTGCAAGAAGCAGAAAATCATTCCAGTCTATCTCATTGTCATGCCGCTTACTGACCAACATGGCATCTAACAAATTTTTTTAAGTTACAGGAAAAAAATCTTTCATAACATCTGCTGTGCTATGCTATCCTGAATCAGTTCAACAAACAAGTGACCAGTTGATTAACATAGTCAACACATCAATGCTGTATCTGACAAACATAGAACAGAGTCTGTGTCAATTATTCTTAAAATGCTCTTACTGAGTTCAAATAGTCCATGTTCCTAATTTTTAGATTTATTTAATTTGGTGGAAATGTTCATTGACCAATTGGATGAATGTTATCCATAATCTGCTGTGCGATTGCTGCCATTCTAAAGTAACAAACAGCACAGAAGCAAAACTTTGAGAAAGTACATACTGTAATTAACCATATCAGTGCATGCGGCAGAAGCAAATAAATGAAAATACTTGTAGTTGCAAAACACCTTTCACGCCTTCAAGGTGTCCCATAGTACTTAACAGCCAATTAAATACCTGTGAAGTGTTGTGACGCAAGGAAAAGATCATAGAATTTACAGTGCAGAAGGAGGCCATTCGACCCATCGAGTCTGCAGCAGCCCTTGGAAAGAGCACCTCACTTAAGCCCATGCTCCCATCTTATCCCCTACCAATCTTTTTGGACAATAAGGGCAATTTATCATGGCCAATCCATCTACCTGCACATTTTTTGACTGTGGGAGGAAACCGGAGCACCCGGAGGAAACCTACACAGACACGGGGAGACACGGCATAGAAGTGGTAGTCAATTTGCCCACCGCAAGATCCCACAAACAGCAATGTGATAATGATCAGAATCTGCTTGACATATGTGCACAAGTAAAAATTTACACTTAATTTATGATCCTAAATGTTAACTTGGCCTGTTTGGATCGACTTTTTTTATATTACACATGAAGTGAAACCATAAAAGTATTCTAGATTTTACTGTCAAAACAGGGATATCTGAAGCAACTGGTGGAGAAATCAATCTCACCATTCCCAAAATGCAATAATTTACTGATTTCTATCTTATGTCAAAAAATATAAAGTTAAATAATTTGTTTTGGAGCTAGTTTAGTTTAACAGCTCAATCTCTGTCAAAATATGTTCTAAAGTGTCAGTTTCCAGATTAAAAGCAATTTCCCCACAGATCTCAAGCCTCATATGCAAGAGAAAGTTGTATGCTCAGTGCTCAGTAATTGTAAACTTAGGCATGTATTTTTGCTACTGAGGTAAATAGTTCAAGACATGACATTTCCCAGCTTGTTGCGCATATCCCAGTAGAAAGGCCCTCTGGATTGTGCAAACTTCACTTGGGGAGGTGATGGTGGCTCTTGTGGGAGACAGTCAGGCCTGTGGCACTTGGAAGCAGGTCAAAGGCAGTCACAAAAGGTGGCGGAGTGCCAAGATGGGCTGATTAACGGCTTGCCTTGGTTCTCTGAGACTTCATCCCAGTTCTAATGAAGGCTGTTAGACGTTTTAGCTCTCAGCCCCCACCTACTCTCCATACCCTCATGCCAACTCATATTCCCCACTAACCTCCAAAGCCAACTCACACCTTGCCACACACCCCAAAGGCGTCATATACCCTCCATACCAATGCATGGCTGTTCACTGCCCATTCACCCAGAATACACTGTGTACAGGATCAAAAGAACCCTATAATAATAGTGGAACTGCTTAGGAAAAAGGCAGAAATCTTTAAAAATACACTGGTGTTCCTATAACCCAAAAAAATGTGAATAAACACAACGGGCAGGATTTTAAAAGAAAATGGAAAATGTCAGGTTCTAACAGAAAACTGGTGTGCTTCTCCCCCAAAACACAGCCAGTTTTTCTGGCCAGATCTTCTGAAACTGTCCAAAACAAATGGTGGTCGTGGAGAACGGTGGGGACGGGTACAGGGATTGCCATTGTTAAAGGGTACTCAGATCTGACCTGAAAACTAATCTCCCTTCCACCCCCATAGCCATAGCGACCCTCACCACAAACTTTGGGCGGACCCCCCCCCCCGGCAGAAGTATCAGGGTGCATTCTCTCCCCTCCCGTGCGTTTTTTCGGTGCACACCCCTTTCCTCCTCACCACACACAAGGGGAAGCCCCTTTCCCAATGGAGAAGGGTCATCCCCTGGCAGTGCCAGGGACAGTGTTGGTGGAACTGCCAGGATGCAATGCCCAGCCTTGGCCCTCAACCACGGTGCCTCCAGGCATTCCCGCCACACAGTGTGGTCATCACGACTGTTGTTTGCCTACCTGTAGTGACTTGTGCTGGCATAACAAGGGGGTGGTGTAGAGAAGCATTTAACAGGGCTGAATGCTACGGCACAAAGCTGTTTAATGATATTTAAATGTTTTTATGGATATCAGGTTCATGCTCTTTCTGGTATGAAACTGATAACGTCTCCCACAGGGAATATTTCAAATGGATTTGCCGGTGCAAATCCTGTCATAGTCCGCTCGCAAGATTTAGTAGCCATAACTATATTTGCACCTGTGGCTAATGAAAAATCGTGCCCAACATTAGAGAAAAAAGTAACAGAATTTGTAACCACATCACACTTCTCAACCTTGTGAAAATGAACAATGTGACATTCACAAACGTTATCACAGAAAAAATAAATTATAGACACAAAGATGTCAATCAAGCAAAGTCAATAGTTCACGCCAGCTGTCAAAGCAAGACTCCACCGAGTTAATCCCTTTGTGACTCTGGTTTTAAATTGTGCTCTCTTAGTCAATTCATTTGCTTGTTTGCAATCTTCCAATAATATTAAATATTAATTTGTTGGGAAAATGTTTTAATCCTGTACCATTTAAAGATAATTTATACAAATTTGCACTTTAAAGTAAATAATTTAGAAAATGTGATACTGTGGCAGATTATAAACACAATTCTAAAAATCATAAAGTATCAAATTGCATCACTACAATATAAATTTATGTTTGAGTTAATGCATAAAGTAATTTATCCCTCATATATTCAACAATACTATTCATTGCTACACAGAATCATTTTAATATTTTTTGTCCCCATTGTTTGGTTAAACTCTTGTGCTGTTTGCATCTGGAAATGCATTAAGTAGACTGTCAAAATAATCCTGAATATACACTGTACTAAATAATGTGCACATTAAATAAAAAGCACCTACAAATTACATTATATAATTTTAATTTATTACCAATAGCATACAATGAGAACATTTATTAAGATGATTGTTTGATGTTGGAACTACAACGCCACGCCTCAGAGGTTGATTACATTTATTTCAAAATAAATTAATTCTATATTTGATTTAATACAGAAGGGAAAACCACAATTGTTCAAAAAGTACACTAAATATATTCTTAATAATATGAATGATATTACTTCAAAAATATCTATTATTCCGTACGATGATAAAAAATAAACTTGCTGAACTTCATTTAAACATTTAATCCAGGGGTCTTTCAAACGTTTCCTTTAACTACAAACAAAATGAAAGTAAAAAAACTTTGAGAAGATCAAATGTAAGTTATCTACCATTTAAAGTTAATCTTATCCAGAACACCTGTGTTACCGGTTTAAGGGTGTACTCCTGGTGCCAGTTGAACTTATAGTAACAGTAGCCGCACGCTCTCGTTCTTTTGCAAACTCCATTTCAATTTTGGCTTGAATTTTCTCCCAGTTAACTTCTACCTGCATGAGATATTTGATGACAACAATTTTAGTCAAGGATTTCAATTTAATTCAATTTTCTATGCAAATTCCCATCAACAGTGGCCCATGATGTGGATACTTAACCAGCAGACCATAAAGAGACATTACAGGCTTGTTAAAAATGGTTTGTTTTCCATTTTTGTGGGGCCAGCAGAAGTAGGGATGGTTCTCTTTTGCTCCACAAAAATATTTTTACCCATCGCTAGCTCCTGTGCAATACACTAAACAGATGGGAAATAAAGAGCCATTCCCCATAAAACCAGTAAGAAAACATACCCGGAACCTCCTGGCTCCACAGCATCGGGTTTGGGGGTACCCCAAAAAATGTGCTGGTGAATCCCTCTTCAAACTTCTGAGGTAAGCATTTGCATGCCAATTATCCAGAAGCACAACTCCTTTAAACACCCAGACTGATCAGTGCACGGGACTCCGCCGCCTGCCCTTCCCCAAGACTCCCGGGGACTTGCCACCCTCTCGACTAACCACTCCTGACCTTCCATGGGATTCCTCCTAACCCCCCCACCCTCCAACCTATGAACCTGACCTTCATCTTCGACCCAGCGGGACATGCCCCACTCCCCGATCCGACCCCCACTGTCCCTTCCATTGATGTTCAAGTCCCTTATCCCCTGTACTTTCAAACCCACCCCACTTGCTGACTTCTGATCCCCACCCTCAAGCAGGTAAGTGCACTTTAAAGTCTTGTAAATCCAGCAGGCTATCACTTTCTTGTATGTTTATTAGAATTTTTTCATATTAACACAAACCAGAACAATAGAATAGAAAACATCACAAGCAAATATGAAAGTAAAAAAACCCCACAATATATATTAATTTAAATACTAAAACTAACCTGAACCCCCTAACAAATTGACTAAATCTTTAAAAAAGGAAACAAATGATCGCCATCTTAGATAGAACCTCTCCACCGACCCCCATGGTGAATTTGAATTTCTCCAAGTGTAGGAATGACATTAAGTCACCAATCAAGCAGAGGCATTGGGCGGAGTACGAGATCTCCAACCAAGCAATATTTACCTCCGGGCTATCAGTGAGGCAAAGGCAACAACATCCGTCTCTATCCCAGACTGAAGCACTGGCGAATCCGACACCCCAAACATGGTTACTAGCAGACATGGCTCTAAATCCACATGGTGCATCTCTAACATGGTGTTAAAGAAGGAAACTCGGAGACCAGAAGACATGTGTGGCTAGCCAGGCCAAGAGAACACCGTTCATACCTATCCTCAACATTTGGGAAAAACCTACTCATCCTTGCCCTAGTCAAGCGCGTCCTGTGTAACGCCTTAAACTGAATAAGGCTCAACCGAGCACATGAGGATGTGGAGTTGACCCTCTGAAGGTCTCACTTCAAACCTCACTAGTAAGAATAGGGAAAATTCACTTTCCCATCTCACCCTCACACCACTTAGCAGAGCAGAATCTGACGACAGAATATGGCCATATAGGTCTGAAATACACTCCTCGCAAGGCTGAGCCAGGGACAGAATCCTCTTCTGCAAGGAAGAAGGTGGTTCCAAAGGAAAGGAATAATAATAATCTTTATTACTGTCACAAGAAGGCTTACATTAACACTGCAATGGATGCCGTGAAAATCCCCTAGGAAAAGCCTTAAGTGAAAAGTCATGAACTTGACAATACCAAAAAGGTTGGATTGGACAGCTGGAATTTATCAGCTAACTCCCTAAAACTGGCAAACCTCTGCTGCATGAACAGGTACCGAGAACACTCCAGACCTTTCATGTCCCAAGATTTAAATATTGGGTTCAAACCAAAGGTAGGAAAAGTTGATTGTTGCAAATAGGTGCTGACTAAACTGTTTCCAAATTCTAAGAGAGGAGACCACCTCCTTTGAGGAAAATCTCCGTTAGTGGAGTGGAAGGAGAGGAAGAAGCCGACTCTGCCACCTTACTTCCCGTTGAGCCCTGAGAGGCTTCAGATTCCGGCAACGCGTTTTTGCTCAAAACCGTTTTTAGCTTTATTTTTTCTCGACATCTCAGCAAAGGGAGAAATCGATCCAATAACTATCATGAGTTTCCAAGGAATGAATTACCCATGACGCCAAGAAAAAGGGCAAAAAGATTAGTTCTCCAGTGGGAGCCACCTCCAGTGGGTCTTCCCCTTACATTGCACCAACCTTTTTGGTATTGTCAAGTCCAGGCTGTCACTTCCTGACGCTAATGGGAGGTCATGGCCCATTATTTACTTTCAACAAATAAAAATAGATTTACCAAAGCCCTGACCAAATCTTTTTGGTGCATTTACATTGTATCTACTGTAGTTTAGGGCAGGGTCAGGGATTATTGGCCAGGATTTATGGTCAGCAGTGAGGGAATGGCACTTACTGTTCAATGTACTGACAGTTGCCCTAGATTTTTTGCAGGCTTGGAGTCGAGACTTGCTCTCATCAACTCACTGATTCCTGCAATGCACAGGAGTTTTAAGGCATGTATAAGCAGAGCAAGCAATATTGTGATTCTGGAACAATTCAGTTTGAAGAATTCCCACTGAGACTGACAAGGCTGGATTTTAACTGAAAAAAAGAGGTAGGCTTGGGTGGAAGTTAACATCTCAGGAATATATTTTCTGACGCAAATTTATCTCAAATCCTCCCATTCCTGCCTTCAGCTAATGACAAACTATGGATGGGTGGTCAATCCGATCCAAGCAGATGGATTCCAACTTTTGGACTTTAATTGCTGCCAGCCGGATTTCTTGGGCATCAAACAAGCAGTTTCCTCAAGGCAAGGAGGCAAGTATATTTGTTCACATCTCTTGGATTCAGCCCATCAATCTGGATGACCAGTGTCCAAAGCAGCCTATCCGCCACATATACCTTCCTAATACACAGGCTGACAGCTCAAATCCTCCAGTTTTGGCTATAGAATTAGAGCCTTCCTTAAAGGCAGTGATGCCCATGCCTGTTCCCCACCTAAGCCCCCCTTCCCTACGATGCATGGTGTCCAGTTCACAATGCCCTCTCTGTGTTCCCACAGAAGAATCTGGCCCACAGCAGACAGGAGAGGGCCCAGAAGGACGGTATCAGAGTCCTTAAAGTCCTATGAGCAATGGGCCGTAGAGGACAGATTGGTCATCGATGTGGTGAGTAACCACCGGCTCCTACCCTGTGACCTATGACATGCATGTTGCTCATGCCAGCATACTGACCTTTCCCTCTCATTGACCACATGTCCATGTCCATTATCACACAGAATCACCATCCACAGCTGATTGGTGGAGTCCCAAAGGCCGGGGCACAGGAGATAGCGCCAGCAATGTGTGGCACCGGGGCCAACTCTGCTGAGATTTTTTTTTTAAAATGCATTTTATTCAAACTTGTATCAAAGTAGGTTACAGCAAATAAACACCCCGGGAAACATTCTTCCCAACCATCAACTATACAGTTTGTACAGATCTCCCTCCTTTTTCACACCCCCTCCTCAAACATGGTCATAAACATCCTGCACCTTTTCTCTAACTCCCCACTGAGCCCCTTAACTCTTACTTTATCTTCTCTAACCGCAGAAAGTCGTACAGGTCACCCAACCATGCTGCTACCCCCGGTGGCGATGCTGACCGCCACGCCAGCAAAATTCGTCGTCATGCAATCAGAGAGGCGAAGGCCATGACATCGGCCTTCCTCTCCTCTCCTCTCCATGAGCTCCGGCTTCTCTGAAACCCCAAATATCGCCACCAAAGGGTCCAGGTCCACTCCCTCCTCCACTATCCTGGCTAAGACCGCGAACACTCCCCCAGAATCTTCCCAATTTTTCACAACCCCAAAACATGTGCGCATGATTCTTTCTGGGAAGCATGCACACGTGTGCATGATATTCGTGTGGTGGTCGCACATGTGTTGAACATTCAGAAACCCCTTCTTGTTGATGAAGGGCACCCCCTTACTCGCCAATGCGTGCAAGGCGAATGCGTGCCATCTATTACTCCCTGGCCTGGGAATCCCAGCGATGGCGGTGAATCCTGCTGCCCGGGCATCCGGTTTAGCTTGGTCCAGGTTAAAGTTCATATATTTAGCTGCCAGGGAAAACAGAGCATCCAAGACTGTAGGCTGGGGTATGCCACACAAGTTTCTGTTCAAGTCCTGGAATGATCCTGAGGCTTAGAAGGTCAGGGCTGCGCTGACCTTGACGGCCATTGGGAGCGGGCATCCTCCTCATCCACATGGTGCCAAGTATGCAAGGCCATGGCACAGGTGCCGCACCGTTCCCTTGTTGAGGCAGAGCCTCCTGCGGCACATGCTGTCCATCATCTGTTCAAAGGACTAGCGATGCCGGTGCACCTTGGACTATCGCGGGCCTCCCTCTCTGGGCTCGTCCCTGGCCTGGTAGGCAGCCAGGCCCTCAGAGCATGGGGCAGGCCCCGCCTCAAGCCCCTATCGACACTGAAGCCGCCGCCTTCTCCGATGTCAGGACACCAGCATTGGCATCTTCCGCGGGGTCCAAGATATCATCCATATCTTGTAATATCTTTAAGGCATGGACGAGGATGAGGGACAGATAATCAGCTATAGATTCCAGGCCGGTAGTCCCCGGTTCCCCATGGCTTTGCCGCCCTCCCCCACTAACATACCTTGCCATTCCGCAGGGTATCATCACACACGCCCTGCACATGAGCACCTGACCAGAGCGGGAGCCCCTGGGCACCAGACCCTGTACCCCAGATACCCGCTGGTAACGTTACCTGGACTGGTTCCCTCCCCAGTCCACACACCCACCCTCTGGTGCGGGGATGACCCCAGTGATGAGGCACAGCTCTTGGGTGTTTGGATGTTGGCTTCTGCTTCTCTGGTGGTGAAGCCTCCAGTGTTCAGGCCTTACGATCTGGTTGGGATGCTAGGCAGCACCTGCGACATGGCATATCTACCCACGGAAATCCACTTACTCGATTGCCAATTCCTTATAGGCAATAACCTTTAGCTGTGCACCCGAACGTTGTTACAGTCAGTGAGGGTTATTGGTGGTCGGTACGACAGATAGGCAGTAGCTAGAGCTGCACCCGTTACGGACGTTCCAAGGGGTGGCATGGCAGACCCACGAGCGTTGGGACACTAACCCCCCCTTACCGATGATAGTCCACCACCCCCCCTCCCCCCTACCCAACCTGAGCGCATCCGCCTCACTCTCCTCCTCTTCCCCCCCCCCGCATTTTGGCCTCTCCCGCGATCTAACAGGCATCTCGCGCTTGAGGAAGAAGTGGCTATTTAATCGTACCCAATATCTTTTGCACTAATGCTAAAGTTGCAAGGTCGATGCACACACATGAACCTCTTTCTGAATTATTTTCAAAAGATGTGCATTCCCTTCCTCCTCTGTTAAAAGCACAACTGCTGATTCAATGTAACGACTTGTAAACTTGATTATAAGTGATAAATTACACTTTCCTTGATTTATGCCAGTGAACTACTTATGTGAATAAAGTGGTAAGATTAAATCTTCTTACTAAATTATCAGAAAACAGTTTGTGACAGCTATGTAACCCCAATGTCCCTGTCAGATGACATCTATTAATCTGTCTGCATGTTCCAATTTGAATTGATCAGCCTCATCCTGAATGAACAGACTTGACAACATTTTGTTTTTCGAGTTACTTACCCCTTCTGCATACTGTAAAAATCTCTTGTTGGATTCTTCTTTTTGGAAATCCTCCAAAAATTTCTTCCTATAGGCTAGCACAGTATCGACGTGAGTTTTATATTTTACAGCTAGCTCCAGAGCTCTGTGTTTTGAAATCAATGAAAACCTTAAATACAGGTGGCCAAAAACAGTTATGTGGCACATCATACAAATCAAAACCAAGCACTAGCAGGGTAGCCTTAGGAATTATTTTTCTATCTTCTCCTTTAATTTCTTTTTCAGTGACCAAAATTAGTCTGTCTTTACAACACATTTAACTGTGACAAAGCATCAAATAGTTTTTAAATTTAAGGAACATGAATTAAGATAAAATAAATTATTAATATTTTGTTGCTTCAAATCATAGATACTAACTTTAAACATATGTAACTTAACTTATGCAATTAAATTAAACTTTGGATAGTGTACAGATGAAAATACAAAGAGAGCTCATGAGGATTGGCTAGCCTCTTATTTTAACATGTTATATTTTGAATTAATGACATCAATCTACGGCATTACTTGTTGAGGATGCTGATTTGTAGCCAGAGATTTTGTCAGTTAAATAGGACATGGCAACAAAATGATTTCAATTGACTAATTCAGAAATGCTGACGTCTTCATGCGAAGAGATCCCATGAGCATTACAACATTCAGATTTTGCAACAATTAAGGTATTATTTTAAATTTGAATAAACTTAATTTTATATGGGAGAAGCAGTATGTCATGCAATGCTTCTGCATGAAATTAACTGTTTGAGATGACTGATACTACTCAAATTAAAAAATGTTTCATTAAATTAAATATTAAAACACTTTTTAAATGTTATGATCATTGTAGAATAACTAATAGGGCACTTTCAGTTACTGAGTGCTTTTGTTTATATCAAATTAAGAATGTGCCAGTTGGAATTATGCTTATTTTTCTGCAGACTTTATATAAAATTGACTGATCATAAGCAAGAGGACCGGACTCCCCAAACTGAAAGGAAGCAAGGACATTATTGTCCCATTCCCTTGCCCATCCCACAGAATGTTGATCTTTATGGTGAGAAAGCCAGACACATGAGGCTTCAGTGCTTGTTATTCTTGTACTGGGATTGAACTATCAAAATATATGATAAATAATAATTTGTATTTAGGTAAGATGCTTAACAATGGAAAACATATCAAGGTGTTTCACTGGGCTGTAAACAGACAATAATTGACACGGAGATTGAAATCTTTTGAATCGTCAGAGATCCCACTGCCAGGGCCAAGGTGTGGGGGCTTTCTCAGGCGGTGGGACCCAGGACTGCAATGCGATGGCAAAAGCCAATTGGGTGGCTGCTGTTGGCACTGCTATCCGATCAAGGATTTTAGCCTGCCCTCAATCAGAGGGCATCACTGAGAGCAGCAACCACTGCTGAGAAAGGTAGGAGACCTGCGGCCCACGGTAGGCAATTTAGTTAACATTTTAAATGATAATGGAGACAAGGAAACCCCTCCAAGGAAATAATTGGGGCCGCAGGTGCTGCATTCCCTGCCCTGCTCACAGCCTCCTCTTTGTTTCAGGAAACATTCCCCCTCGGACGGGGGCCATCAGCAAAATGCTTAAACACTGTTAAATGGCCCCTAATTGAATTTTTAAATATAGACATCAGCTGCGTGCTTCCTTGAAGTTGGCAGTCTGTCTGCTTCCTGTCGTGCCATTGCTAAAGTGCCCAGAAATGGGATAGCAGCTCCCTGTAATTTTACCCTATTTCCAGTCCTCCCTAGGGGGTCAGTAAAATTCAGTCCTATGTCAAAGAATAACATTTTAGGACATGTGACTGCAAGCTTGGTCAAAGAGGTAGGTTTTAATTGAGGATCTTTTTATTGCTGAGGAGAGTGACATGGAGAGACAGACATGTGGGTGAAATTCTACTGCTTAGGCCTAAATAGCTTAAGACACAGTGGACAAAGGTGGGTTGAGCAGACTGAGGTAAATAGTTGCCACAGAAACTTCTTATTAATCATAAAGGGTGGGATTCCCCAACTGTGTGTTTCTTTGCGGCACACTGATCGCTGGTGGTGTGATTCTCTGTTCCCGCCTCTTGACGATGGGATTTCTTATAGAAGCCAGTCCGTGCCTCTGGGAAACTCGTGGGCAAGGATGCGCTGCCGGCAGGAACAGAGAATCCCAACAGCCAGATAATTCAGGCCCAGGTCTGGTCAGTCTCAAAGATATTCAGTTGAGTAGAATGGAATCAATTTGTTCAAGAAAGAAATGCATTGTGAAGTTACAAGAAATTTTTGCAATCTTTTGCAATTTTCCAAAATGTTAGACTAAAATGTGGATCATTGAAGAAACAAACAAGGAACCTGTTCAAAATGGTAATTTAATCCTAACAATAAAATGAAAAATTAATTTAGCTTATTTAAGGTGTATTAAATAAAGTACACTATATTGAATAAGGCAAGCATTATAAATCTGAGGTGTTATTTGGCAGAAATCTTCATAAAAGCTGGGCTCAATCTGCTTTTAGCATTGACAGCACATGTGCAACTGATAAGATGAAAAACCTGTCTCAAAAATAAACAATTTTAGTCAAAAATATTCTTTTGACTGGTAAATCTCAGATGAGATAATATACAATGATGAAATATACTGCATTGTGAAAAAGGCACAGCTTCACTCCAGAAATTCTCCACATGATTCAGTTATGCCACATATGAAATGGCAGGAAGTTAAAGCCAAAGGGCGCCTTTGAGGAAACAGGAAAAATCAAGGGGCAAGTACCTGGGCAATACCAGTCCACTTACTGAAAGTCCAGCTTAGAATAACAATGAAGGACTTCAGTCTACCCGTCTGCTCTCTCCCTCAGGGATGGTGTGTAATATAAGGAGGACCAGAGACGATGAACTGTTATTTTGAAAAAGGTGGGTTACATCTCATTAAATGTTCAAATCATTAATGAGTAAATGAAAATGGGAAATTAGGTTAACAATGCCTATCACTGACTTGTCAATTCATCCTCTGTGTATAAATAAACTAAAATTTGTATAGGGACAGTACAGCAAACAAATAACACTGTCTGAGATTGAACAGATATCACTGGCCAAACATTTGGCTCTGTCTTCAATACTACATGATTTTGGTCAATATGCAAAGATAAATCTACTTTTGAACCATAACAGCATAATTACTATCAGTTAACAACACTGACCTCTAGTGTGCACTTGTATCTGTGTAGTAAACATTCATTTTAACCGTATGCTGAATTGGTTTGATTTACTCACCTATCCCAGTTGTAGAGGTTAATATTTACTTGGATGGCTTGGTAAATAAGGCCCGCCTGGATTAAAGTTCCCTCAGCATCCTGTGTATTTCCAGTAAATAACAGCAAGTGTGCCATCCGTGACTCCTTTGAGGGCAAATCTTTGATTAAGTTGATATATTGTACCTTATCAATCTGGAAATTTAAAAACAAAATCAACAATTTGTTCAATTTGAGCAAAATTACAATTATTTAATTGTTGTCCTATTTAACGGTACGTTTTAAATGCTGGGTTTTGAAGTTTCATGCAAGTTTATTATTACAAATTACCCATAGGAACAAGAGTAGGCCATTTAGCCCTCAAGCCTGTAAAGAGATCCTGACTGATTTGTAACCTAACTCCATATACTTCATTTTGCCCCATATTCCTTAACACCTTGGATATAAAAAACTTTTAATCCAAGATTTAAAGTTTACAACTGAGCCAGCATCAATTACCTTTTGTGAAAGTGAGTTTCAAAAATCTCTTACATGTAGAAGTACTTCCTAATTTTACTGCTCAAAGATTTGGCTCTCATTTTTGGAAACGCTCGCTACTCCTAGATACCTCAACCAGTGAAAATAGTTTCTCTATGTCTACCCTATTTTGAAACCTTTGATCAAATCACCATTTAACCTTCTAAATTCCATGGAATACAACCCCGGTTTGTGTAATCCCTCCTTGAAATTTAACCCTCGAGTCTAGGTATCATTCTAGTAAATATACGTTGCACTCCCTCCAGGGGCAATATATCTATGGTGCTCAGAACTAAAGTACTCCAGGTACAGTCTAATTTTATGATGTGGAGATGCCGGCGTTGGACTGGGGTGAGCACAGTAAGAAGTCTTACAACACCAGGTTAAAGTCCAACAGGTTTGTTTCAAACACAAGCTTTCGGAGCACGGCTCCTTCTTCAGGTGAATGATTCAGGATTCACCTGAAGAAGGAGCCGTGCTCCGAAAGCTTGTGTTTGAAACAAACCTGTTGGACTTTAACCTGGTGTTGTAAGACTTCTTACAGTCTAATTTTATACAACTGAAGCTGATTAGACTGGGGTTGTTTTCCTTACAGCAGAGAAGGCTGAGGGGGGGGGACCTGATCTAGGTGTACAAAATTATGAGGAACATACATAAGGTAGATAGGAAGGAAATTTCCCCCTTAGTTGAAGGGATCAATAATCAGAGGACAAAGATTTTACGTTAAGCGCAGGCAATTTATTATTTTTTAAAAATTACAGTACCTAATTATTTTGTTTCCAATTAAGGGGCAATTTAGCATAGCCAATTCACCTGCATGCACATATTTGGGTTGTGGGGGAGAAACCCACGCAGACACAGGGAGAATGTGCAACTGCCACACAGACAGTGACCTGGGGCCATGATCAAACCCGGGTCCACAGTGCTGTATAAGGGCAGGCGATTTAGAGGAGATTTGAGGAAAATCCTTTTACCCAGAGGGTGATGAGAATGTGAAACCCACTGCCTGAAAGGGTGGTAGAGGCGAGAGCCCTCACAACATTTAAGAAGCTGCAATATATGTGGGTTATTGTAGTTTTGTGCAATGTCTCTTTAAGAACTAAATCACGTGACAGCATTGACTACTTCCTGTGATGTTTTGCCCTAGTCTGGTACCAGCTTTTTCTTTACAGTGACAATCTATTTAATGTTAATGTTACTTTGAACCCACGTGCATTTGCAATTTATTTCTTTTGTACTGTTAGTCTAAAGATTCAACAGTTTACACAAAGAAAACTGGTAATGAGGAATGGAACAGAAAACATTTTCTTCCAAAGAAACAGAAAAAAAACAAACTTCGAGAGTCAGAACTTCAAAGTTGATGTAGAAGAGAGTTGAGCTGCTTCAATCGATCAAGCAGATTAACCGAAGGTCACAATCGCACCTGGCATCAGATCTGGTAAGGGTTTTGGGGGAAAAATTCAAAGGAAGGACCCATAATGATTTCAAACCAGCACTCCAAGGAGTTCAGACTGTAAAGCTTGCCACATGCAGTACAGCAAGACATGGAAGTAGTGTGGGGATATGGAGGTAGAGTGGGGTAGAGACCATTAATTAAAGGAAGTTGGGAGAGCATTCTGATACCGTTAAATAGACTCCGAGGAATCTAGGCGCAATGGGCTCATTTAATGAAGACTCAGAGAACTGGTAGTCATACGCAGAAAAATTCCATTAATACATTCTCGCCAATAAGATTTTGGGAGAATCAAGGTCCCTGCATTCCTAAGGACAACTGGAAGCAAAACGTTCAATTTATTCAGAAGCTTGATTCAGCCCAAGAGCCCGGGGATAAGGCACATCAGGAATTGGTTAAAATATTAGAAGACTACTTTGCACCAAAGTTGTTAATTATTGCACAAAGGTTTTGATTTCATTGAAGGAATCAGTTAGAAGGGGAAAATATTGCACAGTTCATCACAGCCCTCGAGCAACTTTCAGACTTTTGCGAATTGTCAAAAAGGCGACAAAATTAGAGATCATCTGGTGTGCGGTTAGAAAATTTAGGTAATTCAGAGAAGATTATTGATGGAACTGAATCTAAATCTGAAGACTATTTTTATATTGCTGCTTCAATAGAGCTCAGCAAAGGAGACTTCTTAGCTAAGAGCAAGCACGAGGATCCATTTGGGTAGTCCTAAAACTGACTGAACCACCTATCAAAATGGAGGTCAATACAGGGGCTTTGAAGACAGCAGATGGGATCTTGAGGACAGGAACGGAGGAAATAGTGCCTCGGAGAGGTTACATTACAGTCAAGCTTGAGCTATATGGACAAACTGAAGAGCTACCACTTCATGCCGTCTGAGGAAGTTTTTCAGTGCTCTTTGCCTGCTCTTGGCTGGAAACGATTAAACTGAACTGGAGCATTGTAAACATATTAGTTGAGTCAAAATCGCACTTACAGATCATCATGAGAAAAATACAGCAATGTTTGTGAAGACACACTGGGATCCATGAAAGGAGTACAAGTCTCCCTGAAGATCAAGGAAAATAGTCAGCCGAAATGTCTCAAGGCTAAAGAAGTACCCAGGCTATACATCCAAAAGTCAAATCTGAACTACTGAGACTTGTGGAACAGGTGTTTTATAACATGTTACTACTAGTGACTGGGCCACCCTATGAAGCAGGATGGTACATGATACATTTCGTATCTTTTAAAAAAAAAAAATATTTTTATTCTCCTTTTTCACAATTTTTCTCCCGAATTTACACCCAACAACAATCAATAACCAACAACAAATATCAGCTTTGACAAAGAGTCATTGGACTCGAAACGTTCACTCTTTTCTCCCCCTACAGATGCTGCCAGACTTGCTGAGATTTTCCAGCATTTTCCCTTTCGTTTCAAATTCCAGCATCCGCAGTAATTTGCTTTTAACAAATATCTCAAACCCCATAACAGTAACAACGATCCCATCCTCCCACCATGCCCAGACATCAGCCCGCATGTTATAATAAACAAATGACAAAGAAAAAAAAAGGAATCAGGGATTACCCATAGCCATCTTCAACATACACAGCCCCCCTCCCCCTCCCACCCCCAACTAATGTTCGATGTTATCCAGTTCTTGAAAGTGCATAATAAATAGTTCCCATGACTTGTAGAACCCCTCTGAGCTTCCCCTCAGTTCGAACTTAACCTTCTCAAGGGTCAAGTATTCCAACAGGTCCCCTCGCCATGCCAGGGCACAGGGCGGAGAGGCCGCTCTCCATCCCAGCAGGATCCACCTTCGGGCGATCAACGAGGCGAAGGCTATGATATCTGCCTCCGCACCCGTTTCCAACCCTGGCTGATCCGACAACCCGAATATGGCCTCCCGGGGACCCTGGTCCAGCTTCACATGCACCTCCTTCCAGTACTCCCCAAGCTTTGGACAGACTAAAACATATGAACGTGATTAGCGGGGCCTCCCCCGGCACACACACATCTTCTACCCCTTCAAAGAATCGGCTTATCCTTGCCCTCGTGAGGTGTGCCCTGTACACCACCTTCAGCTGTATCAGCCCCAACCTCGCACACGAGGTGGAGGCATTTACTCTCCGGAGCACCTCACACCAGACCCCCTCCTCTATAACCTCTCCCAATTCTTCCTCCCACTTCGCTTTGATCCCCTCCAGTGGTGCCTTATCCTTTTCCAACATAGCTCTGTATATCGCGGACACTGTCCCCTTCTCCAGTCCACTTGCCGCCAGCACCTCCTCCAACAACGTGGAGGCCGGTTCCTCCGAGAAGCTCTGTATCTCCTTCCTGGCAAAGTCCTGAACCTACATATACCTAAACACTTCTCCCTGCTCCAGCCCATACTTCGCTTCCAGCTCCCTCAATCCTGCAAATCGACCCCGAGGAAACAAATCTCTTAGAGTCTTAATCCCCTTCTCTTCCCATTTCCGAAAGCTTTTGTCCCACCTCCCTGGCTCAAATCTGTGGTTCTCCCAGATCGGCATTTCCCTCGACACTACCACCAACCTGAAATGTTGGCAAAACTGCTTCCAGATTTTCAATGAAGCTATTACTACCGGACTCCCTGAGTATTTCCCCGGAGCTATCGGGAGCGGGGCCGTTGCTAGTGCCTTCAGCCCCGATCCCCTGCACAAACTCTCCTCCATTCTGACCCACTGGGAATCAACCCCTCGGACCCAGCTCCACACCTTCTCCACATTCGCCGCCCAGTAGTAGTACATCAGGTTCGGGAGACCCAAACCCCCTGCCTGCCTTCCCCTCTGTAGCAGCACCTTCCTCACTCTGGCCACCTTCCCGCCCCATATAATCGAGGTAATCTTCCCCTCAATCTCCCTGAAAAAAGACTTTGGCAGGAAAATCGGTAGGCATTGAAAAATAAACAGAAATCGCGGCAACACATTCATTTTAACCGCCTGCACCCGACCCGCCAGTGACAGAGGGAGACCATCCCACCTCGCTCGGTCGGCTTTCACTCTCCCCACCAAACTAGTGATATTGTATCTGCGAAGCTTTCCCCACTCCGTGGCAACCTGCACCCCCAAATACCTAAAGTGAGTCCCTGCCCTACGGAATGGCAGCCCCCCCACCCCTGCCCCGGCCGAGACACCACAAAATACTCACTCTTGTCGAAGTTCAGCTTGTACCTAGAGAAAGACCCAATACCTGCAGCAACTCCAATATTCCTCCTATCAACACACCCGGCTCCGACACATACAGCAGCAAGTCGTCGGCATACAAGGACACCCTATGCTCTATTCCACCCCCCCCCCCCCCCCCCCCCCCCCCCCCCCCCCCCCCCCCCCCCCCCCCCCCCCCCCCCCCCCCCCCCCCCCCCCCCCCCCCCCCCCCCCCCCCCCCCCACTATTCCTTCCCATGCTCCCGAACTTCCTAATGCGACGGCCAATGGCTCAATCGCAAGCGCAAACAGCAAGGGGGGACATAGGACATCCCTGCCTCGTCCCACGGTGGAGAGAGAAGTATCTCAAATGGATATTGTTCGTGCGGACACTCGCCTTCGGATCCTTATATAACTTTGCCCAGTTCACAAATCTTGGTCCAATCCCAAAGCGTTCCAGCACTGCCATCAGGTACCCCCATTCCACCCGATCAAATGCCTTCTCGGCGTCCAGTGCCACCACTACCTCGGTTTCCTTCCCTTCCGCCGGTGCCATAACGACGTTCACGACCCTCCTAATATTCGAAAACAGCTGCCTCCCTTTCACGAACCCTGTCTGATCCTCACCTATCATCTTCGGGAGGCACCCCTCCAGCCTACCCGCCAGTACCTTTGCGTCCACATTAACAAGTGAAATGGGCCTATACAACCCACACTCCGTCGGATCCTTATCCTTTTTAAGCAACAGTAAAATCGATGCCTGCCCCAAGGTTTGTGGCAGCAGTCCTTCCCTATCGCCTCTTCAAACATCCCTACCATCAGGGGTGCCAACTTATCCTTAAAATTTTATAATATTCCACCAGAAACCCATCCAGCCCTGCCACCTTCCCCCACTGCATCCTCCCAATCGCTTCTTTTATCTCCTGCTCCAGTATTGCTCCTTCTAATGTAGCCTTGTCTCCCTCCCCTAGCCTCGGGTACTCCAACCCATCTAGAAATTCCAGCATCTCACGGTCTCCCCCGGCTGGCTCCGACCTGTACAAGCTCTAGTAGAATTCCTCAAAAACCTGGTTAATCAGCTCCAGAGCCACCACCAACTTCCCGGCCCTATCCCTTACCTGAAGAACCTTGCTGCTGCCTCCCTCCGGAGCTGACCTGCTAACATACGCCCATCTTGTCTCCATGTTCATAAACTGCACCCCTCGCTCGCCTCAGTTGGCACACCGCCTTCCTGGTGGATAGTCGGTCGAAGCTCGCCTGTAGTTCCTTCCTCTTTCCCGGCATCGCTGGGTCCCCATCCTCCGCATAACTTCTATCTGCCTCCAACATCTCATCTATTAGCCTCTGCCGCTCCAACCTCTCCTCTTTGTCCACCCTGGCCTTAAACTAAATTACCTCACCCCTCACTACCGCCTTTAGAGCCTCCCAGATGATTGCCATTGACACCTCACCTGTACAGTTGAATCTTACATATTCCTTAATTACCTTTTCAATTTTTTCACAGAATACTTGGTTCCCCAAAAGCCCCACATCCAGTTTCCACCCCAGCCTCTGCACTACCCCCTTCTCCAGCACCATATCCACCCAATATGGTGCGTGATCCGACACAACAATTGCAGAGTATTCCGACCCCTTGAATCCAGCCAGCAAAGCCTTTCCCACCACAAAAAAGTAAATCCGCGAGTATACCCTATGGACCGCTGAGAAAAACGAGTACTCCCATTCCCCTGGGTGCAGGAACCTCCAAGGGTCCACCCCTCCCATTTCCACAATTAGCCCAGCCAGCGCCTTTGCCCCCCCGATGGGACCAGCGAGCGCGGCCGTGATCTGTCCAACCTTGGCTCCTGCACCAGGTTCCAGTCCCCCCCCCCCCCCACAATCAGCTTGTGTGTGTCCAAAACAGGAATGGCTGCAAACACCTTCCTTGCAAATCCCGCATCGTCCCAGTTGGGACCGTATACACTTACCAGCGCCACTAATCTCCCGTCCAGCGCCCCTGCCACAATCACATATCTACCCCCTTGATCTGCCACTACCGTCTCCATCTGGAAGCGTACCCTTTTGCTGACCAACACTGCTACCCCTCGAGCACTTCCATCAAATCCAGAGTGAAACACTTAGCTAACCCAACCCTTTTTAAGTCTCACCTGGTCCTTCACCCTCAAGTGAGTCTCCTGCAGCATTGCCACATTGGTTTTCAGACTTTTAAGATGCGCAAGCACCCTTGACCGGACCTCCTAGCCCTCTCACGTTCCACGTAACTATCCTTACTGGGGGTCTCTAACCCCCCCCCCCCCACCTTTCTTATCCACCATGAACATACCACCGGGCCCTGCCCCATAAGCCTGAGCCGGCCCTGTCCATTGTTAACATCGAACTCCTTCCCCCCCCCCTCCCGAAACCCCCCCCCCACCTTTCCCCCAGAAACAACATCCCCCAGCATCCAACCCTTCCCCCCCCCTCTCGCTCGCCTTGTAGGCCCATTGACGCCTGCTATCCAGGCTCCAATGTCCGCAGCCCTCCTCTCCTCTCACCTCCGTTCACTAGCTGACTGACTTTAGCTAGCTAGTGCGGGTGGCTCCCCCCCCCCCCCCGCCAAGACTTATCATCCCCTTCCACCCAGTCCCAGAGAAAAAAAAAACCAAACCCAACAATCCAACCCATACAATTCACTAACATAACATTTAACCGTCGCAACACAGAGTGCCCATCAACCCACCATTAACTTAAACTCTATAACAATACAAAGAGAAGTAGATTACAACACAAATCCGTAAAAAGAATGTTATAACATTTATACATTTTCCGGCTGTTCAAATACAGTCCACAGTCTCTCTTCCAGCTCCGCTCTTCATGTCTGTCCCAAGCCTTCTGCCTTCACGAATGCCTCAGCCGCATCCGCTGTCTCAAAATAAAAGTATTTGCCGTTATACGTTACCCCTCAACCTCGCTGGGTACACCATACCAAACCGTACCCCCTTCTTGTAAAATGTCGCCTTCACTCGCCCAAACGCCGCTCGTCTTTTTGCCAACTCCTGGTAGATCCGGACTGTAGTACCATCCCATAGTATCTCCCGCTTCTGCTTCACCCAGTTAAACACCTTCTCCTTCATGCAAAACTTATGGAAGCAGATAATTACTACCCTTGGCAGTTCGTTCACTTTGGGCTTCGGCCTTAATGACCGATGGGCTCGGTCTAGCTCGTACTGGGAGGGGCTCTCACCCTCCCCCATCAGCTCCACCAACTTCTTAGCAAAGTATTGTGTTGGCCTTGGGCCCTCTGTCCCTTCGGGCAAGCCCACAATTCTCAAATTATGCCGCCTTGAGTGGTTTTCCAAGTCTTCCAGCTTTGCTCGGAGACCTCTATTAATCTCCACAGCCCTCCACAACTCATCTCCCATCGAGGTGACCTGGTCGCTGTGTCGTGACATGGCTTCCTCCACTTCTTTCATCTTCTCGCCCTGCTCTCTCACCTCGGCCAATGCCTTTGCCACCGCCACCTTCAACGGGGCAATTATCGGGGCGATTGCCTCCTCCACCAGTAACTTCAATGAGGCTGCTGTCTCCTTTTTCCAAGCCTCCATGTGCCTCGCAAACTGTTTTTCCAGCTCCACCACCATCACCTCGGTCATCTTCTCCACCGTAAATAGTGCGGCCCTGCTTTACAGTTCGGCTTCCGCCATCCTATCACCACTTTTATTCGTCTTCTCCTTCAGCGGCGTCCCGCGTTTCCTCCTTTCTTCGACGCTGCTTTTCGCATCCTTTAGCAGCTTATTGTTTTTCACTTTCTTTCTCTTCTCTCTCTCCCTCCACCCTTCTGTCCTTCATCAATCCGAATTATTCTTTTTTTTTTTAAAGACAAAGGGGAGGGGAAAAAAACTTCACCAAACTTCTTTAAATCTTCCAGCTCTCTTCCTTTCCTCTCTGTACTCATCCAGAACTCCCCTAGGACCAGGTTCCAGCCTTTAGAGGCTGGTGTTTTGGCCTTTGCGTCCCTAGTAGCCCGGCGGAGGATCTTGTTGCAATGGAAAGATGCGAGACCCCCAAGCGTGGAGACCTGGATCAATGACATGGCAGGATTCATTAAGCTGGAGAAGGTCAAATTCGCCGAGGGGGTCGGTACAAGGGTTCTTTAGGCGGTGGCAGCCTTTCCTCGACTTTCTGGCTCAACGATAGGGAACTAGGTCAGTAGCAGCGGCAACCGGGGGGGGGGGGGGGGGGGTTCTGGGGGGGTTATGTTTATGTTAATTTAATTTATTTTGTTGCTCATCGGGTTTGGGGGGGGGTAGAGGGGAGCATTATATGTGTTGTTACGGGTCCGGGGGGTGTTTATTATTGTTATTATTATTGTTTTCTTGTTATACATTTTTCAAAAAATTTCAATAAAAATTATTTAAAAAAAAGAAACAGAACTGGACAAGCCATAATATTACTGTGGCTACCAGAGCAGGTCAAAGGGAAGGAATCCTATGGTGAGTAACTCACCTTCTGATCCCCCCAAAGCCTGTCACCATCTACAAGGTACAAGTCAGGAGTGCAATGGAATACTCTCCACTTGCCTGGATGATTGCAGCTCCAACAATACTGGTTTGATTGCTACGTCTTCCACGAACATTCAATCCCTCCACCACTGATGAACTGAGGCAGCTGTGATTATCATCTACAAGGTGCTGGTTTAGCTCACTCGGCTAAATCGCCGGCTTTTAAAGCAGACCAAGCAGGTCAGCAGCACGGTTCGATTCCCGTACCAGCCTCCCCGGACAGGCGCCGGAATGTGGCGACTAGGGGCTTTTCACAGTAACTTCATTGAAGCCTACTCGTGACAATAAGCGATTTTCATTTTTCATTTCAAGATGCACTGCAGTAACTCGCCAAGGTTCCTTAGACAGCACCTTCCAAACACACGATCACTACCATCTAGAAGGACAAGAGCAGCAGATACCTGGAGGAGGTGTCCCTCCAAGTTACTTACCACGCTGACTTGGAAATATATCACCGTTCCTTCTCTGTCGTTGGGCCAAAATCCTAAAACATCCTCCCTAACAGCACTGTGGGTGTACCTACACCTCAGGTACTGCAGCAGTTCAAGAAGGCAACTCAACCCCACCATCTGAAGGGTAACTAGGGATGGGCAATAAATGCTGGCCGAACTAGCGACGGCCACATCCCTTTAATAAATTCAAAAAAATTAAGGATTTACATAAAACACCCAAAACGTTGGATGCCATTATGGAGGCTCCACGACCAACGAATGTCACTCAATTTAGGCAATTCTTCGGGTTAATCAACTACTATGGAAAACTCGTCCAGAATCTGGCAACCCTATTGAAATCGTTACATACCTCGTGTGCAAAACAGGCAATGCAATGGACATCTGAATATGAAAAGCATATCAATCAGCAAAAGAAGCACTGAAGTCAGAAGTGTTCATACATTTCAATCCAAGTTACCATTACAACTTGCTTGTGATGTTTCGCTGTATGGTGCTACATTTACTAGCTCCAGGAGAAGACAGACCAATAGCTTTTGCATCTTGTATGTTAACAAATGCAGAATCTAACTATGCTCAGTAGGAGAAGGCATTGAGCATTGTATTTATTGTACAGAAATTGCACCAAAACTGTATGGTCATCACTCCACATTGCTGACAGACCACAAGCCCTTAACAGCTATTTTTGAACCACACAAAGATATCACTTTGTAGGCTGCATGTAGACTTCAACGATGGTCTTTAATACTAGCATGCAAGGCTACAAACCAAGTGCTGGAAAATGGGATTAGAATGGATCAATGCTTAATGGTTGGTGCAGACATGATGGGCCTCTACTTTGCTGTAAAACTTTATTACTTTAACTTGTATTCTATTCTTCTAGATATAAAAGCCAGCATGACATTAGTCTTTTTGATAATGTTTTGTACCTGTTCATGGAAGTTAATGATCCATGTGTCTGGACCCCCAACTCTCTTTGGACCTCACTGTGTCGAGCTTTTCCCCATTTAGTACACACCCTTTAAATGACCAAAGTAGATATGTGCCTACAGTACAATCTACCTGTCACAGTTTTTCCCCATTCAACATTGCTACTCCATTGGCTGTGAAGTGCTTTGGTTTGTCCGGAGCTTATGAGAAAAAATGGGCGTGATTCTCCGGTCCACCAGTTAAGTGTTTTGCTGGTGGCAGGATTCTATCTTCCTGCCGCTTGTCAATGGGATATCCCATTGTGTTATGGGCCAGGGTTTAGAGAACCCCAAAGTGTATCATGGAGTTCAACTGACCCACAACTTTTAATAGATTGTGGTATGGGGAGCACACAGCCCACTCTACAGGTGTAATACAGCAGAAATGGAAAAGTATTTTTTCAAGCAAAACAATGTTTATTCTATGAATTCAAGTTAACCTTTTTAAAAACAGTGAACAACTTAGCAACCATCAATTCAAATACAACTCCCAAACAATATAACACTAAGTAATCCGTAAGCTGTCCTTTTAACATCCAGAAGACTTAAAAAAGACCTTTAAACAGAAGCACATCAGGTTAAAGTAACTACTGCGAGCAGTTATTAGTTTTAAATCACCAAAGGATTAATTTACATTCTTTAGATTAGAGGGAGATTCTAATACACCGTAATTTGTTCTTAATCTAAGACAAAAGTTTGGCACAACATCGTGGGCCGAAGGGCCTGTTCTGTGCTGTATTTTTCTATGTTCTATGTTCTGGCTGTGACTGCAGCTATCCAGCTCTGAAAACGAAACTAAAACACATCCTGAAGCAAACAGCACGCCTTTCAGGACTTGTGGAGGAAACCCACACAGACACGGGGAGAACGTGCAGACTCTGCACAGACAGTGACGGAAATTGATCCCGAGACCCTGGTGCTGTGAAGCAACAGTGCTAATCACTGTGCTACCATGCCATGTCTTGAAGTGCTTGCCCAGACTACCCTCTGTAATGTAGAAAGTCAAGAGTGAGATGCAGTATGTTTTCTTGAGGTTCATCAGAGCAACTCCATAACACAGGACACTATGCTCTACACACCATTCTGGAGGTCACATACGGAGGTAGAATCTGAAACATTCTGGCTTTTCAGAGGAAGAACCTGTCTGAGTGCTGCAGTCTGATAAATTCCAAGATCTAGCACTACACATTACTGTATGGACTGATGTTTAGCGCAGCTGTCCCAAAGGCAAAACGAGAAACAGCCACAACCTGCTAACGTATTTGTGTCCCGGGACCTTGAATTGAAAGGGAACATTATTTTGGCTTGAATGTTTATAATCAAATGTGAACCTGGAAACTGTGCATTTTCAATATATGTAGCTCCATCCGAATAGGGGCAAATAAATATATTAATGGCAACACTCACCATGTACCTCAATGCTAATTTAATACCTGTTAAAATCCAATGTTTGGATAGAAATGTTCCAGTCCTGCCACCATCCGTAATGAGGCAACTCAAATTCCTTCTGGACCATGTTTATGGCCTTACAATGAGTAGATTTTTTCGGTGATTTTTTAAACATATTTGTTTCATTTATGAATAAAGCTTATTGTTGAAATAAAAGCACTTGACTGATTTGAGAGATCAGTGCCACGCTTCCCTCTAGAACTTGTAGGGGCCAATATTGGTGGCACTCACACATGCCTTTTTCAGTAATCTCTTATTCTCAAAAATCATCTTTTAATATCTGAGCACAAGGTCCACTTTTCTGTCATATTTATTTTGTAACTATAACTAGTTCATGCTCAATTAGGCTATATGCATCTCCCCTCAAAGTCCCTGTCTAATCTGCCTATTGGATTGGCAGGCTAAAATTGAATGCTGGTGCAACTTTAGCAAGCGAAGAGAGTATGTCAGATCACGGTCAGTAATAGGTCATATGAGGTTTATATGTGAATTAGTGTATGTGGGTGTTGTGACTCAGGCAATGACAATGAGGCATGAAAAAGGGAAATGTATAAGCTGTCCCTGAGCTAGAAGCCTGCTCCAACTTTCTTAATATTGTCTCTGCTGATGATTGGTATATATTCAGGAAGTGCTTTATGTTTGGTAAGCCCCTTGCGATGGGTAATATTACGAGTGGAAGAGTGTACAGCTGACACTGGCAAAAGTAACCTTTTGCAGTATCTAGAAGTTGTTAGACGCTTTTCAGAGTGAGAAAAAATGCAGAAAGGTGTAGATATGTATTTTTTGCTGCCTAATGGGTAACTGTGGGAAGCAGGCATGGAATGATAAAGGATCAGTAGATGGTGGTAGGGACATGCTCTGCAAAATAAAAACAGAGAATTAATTGATTGTGGTTTTGCACAGCGGATGAGATCATTTATTCCAGCACTGCAGCAAGGTCAAGAACACAGAACTACAAAACCAGTATCTTGGTTACTAATTAATTGTTCTTATTATTATGCACACTTTAACATGAGAGCTCCATGAATAAATGAGGATCTTCTTTGCTGGACCAATTAAACTACATGGATGCCGAAACAATGAAATCCCAGGTGCTATAATCCAGTTAGCGACTGTTAACGTTTAAAGAAAAATCTGAACACCCATCAATTAATCGACAGAACTACATCACAAGATTTCAAATTTTCAAACAGAAATAAACTTTATTGTATATCAAAAATAATCAAACAAAGTAAGCAACATTAACCTAATAGTTATAAAGTCTTCTGCTGTAAAATCAATTTTACATCCCCCCCACACACACACACACACACACAAAGAGTTCCCCTTTCTTTCCAGAATCTTGAAAGCTCATTAACCTTCCCGGGAACCAACCAAAAGATATGCCACAGCCCTCTGCAGTTTACTTTAATTCTCCTTAGTATTCCAGCCAAAATATAAATCTCATGGTCATCCTTCCCATGGATTTTGGCTAAACAATTCTCCAGTTTAAAAAAAAAGACCTCATGACGGTGGACTCTACAGCTCCTTGTTTTGGCACTGGACAGATATAAATTGTTTTTTCAGTCTTCTTCCACAGCTACTATATAGCTTTTTCCAAACTAACTAATCAAGCTGACTTATTTTTGCTGCAAGGTTGTGAAGACCACTGTAGATTTTTTCCATTAACTGCAAACTACAACAAATTCAAGGTGAACTGGCTGCTTCTGTCAGCAAACACAAACAGATCAATGAAATAAAAGAAGCTTCCAACCAAAGTTCTACCCGGAATTACCATTTCTTTGGCATGCTTTGGGACTATTCAAACAGAAAAACTGACAAATCATAGAATCCCAGAATCATAGAATACTTACAATGAAGAAGGAGGCCATTTGGTCCATCAAATCTGCACTGACCCCCAGAAAGAGCACCCTAACAAGGCCCATCCCCATATCCTCATAACCCTACCGAACCTGCACATCTTTGGATGGTAAGGGGCAATTTTGCATCACCAATCCACATAACTTTCACATATTTGGACTGTGAGAGGAAATGAGGAGGTGGGGGTGGAAATAAAGAGTTGACACCAGTGATCATTGATGGGTGGGGGTAGGCTGTCACTTTACTTTGAGATCAGGGTGGTCTTTGTGGATCCTGACTTGCTGGAATCTTTAGGCACCGCTCCTCCCCTCTCAATGTCAGTGCAAATCACGCCACCTCTCCAAAGAAATTATTATATAGGGGTGGATTGCAATCGGGAACTTGTAGACCCACCCAGCGGGAAAAGCACCTCCTTTCATAGCTGAGGTGACACGTGGTCATTTTTTTTGGGAGAATTTCACGCACAATTTATATTGCTAATGTATGTGATTGCCCTCGGTCCAGATACCCTGGGCGTGATTCACCAACCGGGCCACGCCGCCCCGACGCTGGCACACGACTCTCCGCAGAACGGAGAATCGGCACCATTGGCGGCGGTATGTTTTGACGCGGCGCAGGTCGCGTGCCGCTTTTCGCAGCCAGGCCGCCGATTCTCTGGCCCGGATGGGCCGAGTGGCCGCTCTAAAAAGGCAGAGTCCCGCCTGCGCCGTCCACACCTGGTCGCAGTCGGTGGGAACTCTGTGCGCAGGGTCGGGGGGGGGCGGGAAGCCTATTGTGGGGAGGCCTCCAATGGGGCCTGGCCCACGATCGGGGCCCATCGATTGGCGGGCCGGCCTCTCGCTCCCTGGGCCTATTTTCTTCCGCGCCGGCCCCTGAACTCCCACGCCATGTTGCGTCGGGGCCAGCGCATTGAGGGAGGCCACTGCGCATGTGCAGATCCCGCGGCGCACAGTTCGCACCGGGATGGATGGCTGGAGTGATGTGAACATCTCCAGCGCCCTGCTGGCCCCCTGTAGGGGCCAGAATCTGTATTCCCAGCAGCCCGTTCCAGCCGTTGTGTAATGGGTGTGCATTTCCGACGGCGTGGACACTCTGCCGCCGAATGGGAGAATCCTACCCCCTGGCTCCATTACAAGCTAAGAGATGTTGCACTATCAACTCTGACCTTGCAAGGCAAACGCAGGCAACCTTATAGTCTGATAAACCATGGCTTAGAGTATAATTCCTGCAGTGCAGAAGGCCAGTCGGCCCATTCAGTCTACACTGACCCCCCCATCCGAATGAGCACTCCACTGCCCTATTCCTGTAACCCTGTGCATTGTTAATGGCCAATCCACCTAACCTGCACATCTTAGAATTGTGGGAGAAAGATAACTGGAGCACCCGGAGAAAACCCATGCAGACAGGGGGAGAACGTGTGGGCAAACTCCACACAGACAGACAGTCACCCAAGGCCGGAAGCGAACCTGGGTCCCTGGCAATGTGAGGCAGCAGTGCTAACCACTATGCCACACTAGTTTAAGTTTGCATCAATGTTTTTACCTGTTTTTCAACCAGATGCTCCCATTTCTTACAGTTAAAACTTTAATTCCTAAATTAAAAGTTATATTCTAAAACGTATTATTAACTAGATATTTTCAAGGCTGCATAGTGCAAGAAGGCTGCAGTAATCATACACATTATTCGTTGATAACAACTATTCAGGTATATGCCCTTCATATTCTAGTAATATTTTTGAGTGTTGTTTTTGTGGAGAGAGGTTTTATGTAACAGGAGGGATATTTCGCAAACAATAGCTACAGTACTGAGATGTCTGCTGGCAGTTGCACTACAGCTGTCATTAACCATGGGAAAAGCTCTCTGGTGCCCAAACTTGTCATTTTGGAATGGCATCAGAGAATCTTGGTGAAGCTTTGTTCGATGAACATAACAATGTAAAACCAATCTCCTAAACACAGTATTAGAGAGATTAATTACAAATATATGATATAAAAATACGAATTTTATTCCCATACCTCACCAATTGCTGCATAAGCCACCTCTGCTGTCATTAGATCCTTGTGTGCAATTGCCATGGCAGCAAGACATGACCACATTGTTTGCTCCTGTTTGTGGGGAGAAAAATACAAGTGGCTTTAGTAGAAATACAATAAATATATTTTGGGTTCAGTTTTAAGTCACATTAGCTCTTTTAATAGGATTGTATAAGATTAATTTACATTTACGTGACCATGATTTTACCCATACAGGTCATGCAGGTTCTACCAATATGCCTATGTCCTATACATATTTTCTAAATGGCTAATTGGGAGACATGCAAATCATTGAAATTGAAACATTATAATATAGCAATTCTTAAAAATGATTTTACATCTCATCAATATCGTTCCATCAACCCAATCACCCACTTTCCTTTTTGTGCTGACTCCTCCTGGGGAATTAAGGCTGGTTCCCCAATCAGGTCGTACTAATTTGGTGCAACATTCACCAGAAGCATTGATTGGGAAAGCGCTGGCCTGGATCTTCTCATTCTCTATCCAAGATTGCCTGATTGAGGAAATTGGGCTATGGCCCCTTATTGCATCATACTCCCTTTGGTAACTTGCTCAAGGATGTGCCTTTACAGTGCGTGTCAACAGTCTATTCTACCATAATAATCTTTAGTGCCACATGTAGGCTTATATTAACACTGCAATGAAGTTACTGAAAAAATCTCCTATGTGGAACATAATACTTCAAGTGATACCCACTAGCCACATATTCCATCATATTTATCTGACCACGGATGCTGCCAGACCCTGCAGTGTTCGCAACATTTCCTGTTTTTATTTCAGATTTCCAGCAACCGCAGTATTTTTATTTTATTCCATCATGGATCATGCGTACTGGCATCAACTGTGGCATCCATGCCATCCCACAAGCTGCCATTGACTATTTCACAGAATCAAAGAATCATTATAGTGCAGAAGGAGGTTATTTGTCCCACTAAGAGTCTGAACTGCTCTCTGAAAACGTATTCTACCGTGCCCCACTCACCTGTCTTATCCCTGTAACCTTACACATTATTTTCAGAAACTCAGCAGCATTTGGTACTAAACACAAATGGGACTTTCCTGGTCTGTGTGGCTCATCCACTCAGTCAATAATCTTGTTGAGTTACAGTATTGGAAAGCTGACAAAAAACTGTGTCATGAATCAATGTTTCAGAACCATACATATAACAAATATAGCACCAAAGTGAAAATTAATATAAATTATTTAATTAATTAATATTAATTATTTTATTGGTGATCTCAACAGATTTTTGTCCTCCTGCTGTCTTAGACATTACTGCTATATTCAGAAAACCATGGATGGCTACAGGTCTTAAACAGCCAGTTCAGATACTGCACTGCAGCACTGTTGTATCAAGTTCCTGCTGCAGCAGGCAAAGGAAGAAAGAAATAAAAATATTTATAAAGAACAGTTGATCATTTTTGCTACACCCAGTACACAGAGGAGACCTTTAACCAATTGTGCTGTTGCAGTATGTTACGATTTGGGATAAAATAAAAAGGGGAATTGGTAAGTGCAGCTGTGAGAAGTGGTGTTTTGATATGTGAATTAGCATACCCGTAAGAAAAGCAAGTGTTGACCTATGTAACTAGGGTAGAACAATGGGTTGTAGGAGAGGTGACTTCAAGGTGGAGAGATAAGGAAATTGGCACTTATGTGCTAAAAGCCAGGTCTACAGGGTGGATAACACCAAAGGGAAAGAATGATATATCCACAGCACAATAACTGAAGAAAGGTGCACAGTAGAAGCAGCTACCATCACAGCAACACCCAGCTGCAGAAAACAGTCTCCCCTGAAAACAAGTTGGGCGCGATTCAGCAGACAAATGCTAGAGACCGCTTTTGGGCACGTTTGGTGGGGTGTTTCTCAATGGTTGCAGCCCTGCTATTCAACTGCACATTGCTCACCAGCAGGAACGGTTTCTCGCAGATCAGGGTGCCATTTTGACAGGCAGCCTCAATCTTCCTCCCTGCCTTTCAGGCTTCCCCCACCAGCTTCATCCCCCCCACCCGCCCCCAATCTTATCAAGGCCCCTGGAACCTCCCCCACACACACCCTCTCAAATGAGCAAGGTCCCCAAGGTCCAAATCCTGGCAGTGCCCTGGCACCGACATCCAGGCTGTGCCAAGGAGACAGTGCAGGGTGCCTGGGTGGCTTTGCCATGATGCTAGGCTGGCAGTGCAAAGATCCACGTGATGTTTACGGTGGACAAGCCACTTAGCTTTGTCATCGTGTTTTTGGCTATTCTTGAAATTGGCTTTTTTCTCAATTCTCAAAACCAATACTCTCCCTTTAAGATTTATGAAATTAGTATATGCAATACTTGTAGGCTTGGACTGAAATGGAGGACAGACTTTGAAAAGACAAAAGAATATTGAAATAATAAGCATGTCAATGGTTTTGGCAGGACAGTAGTGTACTAATGTTCTGATATTTCACATTTTTATCTGCATTTATGAGGGGATTAATTTTCCCCTTCCCCTTTCTTTCCATCTCTCTTTCTCGGTCTCTCTCACATCACCTTTCCCCTTGTCCATCTCTTCAATTTTCCCTCCCATTTAATCTCCTTATCCCTCATCCTCTCTGTGATCTTCCCTCTCCTTTATTCTTTGCCATTCATGGGTTGGGAATAGAAGCAGGTAAAGTTATTATGTACATTGTCATGCCAGTAATTTTGAATGGGCTGCTTGCTTTTAATAGTTTAACTGTGGAATTATTTTATGGAACAACAAGATAGTTAAACAAAGATTATTTAAGATAGCATCCAGATGTTCTATTGGAAATGTTAGCTTCATGCCATGGCCTTCCTTTTCCATCCACATATCTCTCTTTCTCTCATTTTTCTCTCTCTTATTACTCTGATGGCAGCCATGTTTACAGAACATATTAATTGTTTTTCTACAAATTGATGTTCTTTATGAATTCTGGAAAGAGAAATGGGGTAGGTGATGGAACGATACATGAAAAGGTGGCATTGATTTGCGGGATCTTCACAAATTTTAAGCAACACTGGCTCAATTTACACAATTTTCTCCAGCTTTATTGCCTCATTGATTATTTTAAATGCACTGAAATAGTTTTTAAACATATATTTAGTCAGTCAGATTTTTGTGGTGATGTAAATTTTCTTTTAGTTTGCTAACTATTCATTTATATGTGATGTTTTTTATGAGCAAGCAATGTACCCGCAATTAATTTCTGATTGGACAAAAGTTTTAATTCAATGGAATTTAAAGGGTCTTGTACCTAAAGGTCTGCCTGAGGTCCCCTTTTCATGCGGTTTCCTGGCACTGGCATACATCAGCCAAAAAATGGAGCATCATTCATCCCTATTTCGTCTTGCATGTAATAATGAAGCTGCAGTTTGCTTCAATTCGGAGCTTCAATTCCCTTCCCCATTCCTGTTCCGAACATACAGTGGGACTGAAATGTTATTGCTTTCACAGTCCAGTGCACTCTATCTGTACCCAAGGTATACTGGACATTAAATATGGTTACATGAGGCGCAATTCTCCCAAATGGGTACAAAGTCCTCTAGCGAGCGCGTTTAGCCGTGTGTTTCCCTGCGCTCACAGTGCAGAGACGCACATGGCTATTCAACGTGATTCGCATTGAATAGGGGGCCTGAAAGGAAATGTGCGGCGCAGTCCCATTTTGTACAGTGGAGGGTTCCACTCACTGGAACTCCCCATTGTAGCGACAAATCGCAACGGCATTTTCAAATGGTGGAGGGTCCCCGGCCCTCCCGCACTCCGCCAGCATCTACACCAGGCACGTTCACAAGCAAGCAAAAATGGCAGTTTGGCCCCTTGGTTCAATCAACCTGGCAGTGCCCACGCCAGCTGGCAATACCACCTGGGAACCTTGACAGTGCCAGGCTGGCACTGCCAGGGTACCCAGGTGGCACCAGTACCAGGGCATCACCCTGAGCTGGGGGTGCCCTTCGTGGATGTTGGGGGAGATTCCGGGGGGGGGGACGGGGGGACGACCCTCCCATTGTGCATTCGGGGGGTGGGGGTGTTAAGAGATTGTTTCGGGCCTCCGTGATCGGGATACTATTCTCGCTACACTGGGGAATTCCGGCGCGCAGAGATCCCTAGTTTACAAAACGGAGCTATGTGCAGTCTCGGCCGCATGTTTCCCGCTGAGGCCCCTTACAGAACACGAGTCGCATTAAATAGCCATGTGTTTCTTGGCGCTGTGAGCCGGGAAACACGCAGCTAAACACACTCGCCATGGGACTTTGTTCCCATTTAGTTGAATCGAGCCCTACAGTATCCAAGTGTGGCAAGTTTGCCGCAAAATAATATTTCTTAGCATGCTTTTTAAAAAAAAGTAATCTTGTCTCAACACTGTGAATGCACAAAGCTAGACTTAGAAAACCAGCTACATTAAGTTTTCAACAGCTGTAAGGACTGGGTAATGATTATAGGAGTTATTCTGTCAGTTAACTAATTTTCTCAGGGACCACTGATCCTATCTCCATCAAAGAAAATCCAGTTTTACTGCAGAACTATTAGCTACATCCAAGAAATAGGGTTAACACTGAAGTCTTGGTCAAGTAAACAAACAAAAAAAACATAATTAACAGGGATGTAAAGCTCATTATGCTGGCGTCTGTCAGATGGGGGTCAATTATCCTGTCTGCATACTACAGTTTGAAATTATTAGTGTCCTATTTTAAAGTGGACAGAACTCCAAAAATTGAGCACTGTTGATAAAAAATGTAATACCAACAGATTGTGTGCTGCTCTGCATTATCTATAACCAGATTTTGTTTGGGTGAAGCAGAGGTCATAAGGGTTGCAGTATTTGTGAGTTATTTATGTACAGAGAAAAATAAATCAAAATACATTTGTTCAGTTTTATCTTCCCAGTGTATTACTTCACAACATAATTAGTCAGTTTTACATACACATTTAATGTAATTAAAAAATAATGAACAGCACTTAAAAAGCCAACAATGTACACAAATTAATATTCAGTGACATTCTTCTTTATCGTTTGAGCGAAGCAGATCACCTGCCTTTCGTAGAACCTCTTCAATTATCAATGCATCGATTTCATAGTGTTGCGAAAAACAGCAATAATTATTGGTGGGGGCGGTGTGGGTGGGTGAATTTAACTTGGGCTGGATGATGTAAACAGGGTGGCAATGGACTGAAGATGGCTCACTGTCCATTTACGAGGTGCACCGAGCTTTCCCACTATCAAAGGGGCTTTCTGCAGGTCATCCATAGAATCTGGCTGTCTCAGGTAGTAGATTTGATATGCAAAGCAAGTTCCTAAGACACACATCGATAGAATCCCTAAAGTGCGGGAAGCCACTTGTCCATCAAGTCTGCACCGATCCACTGAAAAACCACGCTACCTAAGCCCATTTCCCCACCCTAGCCCCATGCATTGATCATGGCCAATCCACTGAAACAGCACATCTTTGGACTGTGGGAGAAGCCAGAGCACCCACAGGAAACTTACGCAGACACGAGAGAGAATGTGCAAACTCCACACAGTCACCCAAGGCTGGAATTGAAAGAGTCGCTGGAGCTGTGAGGCAGCAATGCTAACCACTGTGCCACATAGGACCCCAACTACAATTTTGCTGGACAACCCGAGGAGATCATTGCGTTGTATGAAAGACTTACTGCTACTGCAGAAGAGGTCCAAAAAAGTAAATGTAAAATTATTTTTGTGCAGTCTGAGGATTAAAACCTTCTTGATGGCTAGGATGAATTCCAAACTACCTGATATTGAACAGGTCCAGTGCTACTGAGATGCAGTGGGGTGGGGGTGCTAAGAGTGCCTAAGCATTGTCAAGGACTTCTTGCTGGAAAGTAGGCATTTAGGTGTGACAGCAAAAAAATGCGCTCAACTATAATAGCCTCCACAGCCAAATAAACTGCTGACATTGGCAAAGATCAGACATAAAAATAAACATTAGAAGCAAGGTATCAAAAGGCAGGGTGGAATTAATCATTGGGGTTAAAATTTATCTTGGGCAGGAGTAGAAAATGAAGGCTAATGAATCATTAGCCGGCTTTACACCCAATCCAATTTTTTTTCTCATTTAATTCAACTGAAAAAATATCAGTACATTGCTATTGCCTGCTTTGCACTACTACCCAAAACTAATTTGCATCCCTACAGGAGTGCCGAGAAGAAAACATGACTGCTATAAATTATAATTATTGGGAACACTCTTGACTTTGCCAGTATTTTGCAAAAGAACTTCTAGCCCCAGCATTAATCCCCAACAGATAATTCCCTGATAAATTTGCAATAATTAACCTCCGACTGACCTCGCTCTAATAACTTACATTAACAATTATAGTTATTGCCAGGAGAAAATGGACTCAAAGAATAATAAATATGAAACTGTATAGACATTACAAAATATAGAGATATCTGGGAGTGAGTTTAAAGCTACAAAACCAGTGTTATGATTCAGATGACTACCCAAGCATTCTCTCATGGTTTATAGTTTCACTTGAACTGCAAAATTAAATTACTGCCTTGTAATCACTTCCAGGCAGTGTAAATGGTAATCATGACCAACTTTCATTTCAGACTAATATCTTTACAAAACCAACAGCTCGCTGGTGTTTACAGGGCGACAATTATATAGATTTTTGTTGTTCTGTGGGCATTAAAACGTTAATTACAGTGCTTGGAATTCTGTGGAAATACGTTGAATATTCTCTGCTCATATTTAGAGCAACACCTAATTTCTGATAGTATGACTGACATTGACATAGTTTAAATCTAGCTAACAGCACTCTCCATTAAAGCAGAGAACTACATGGTATGAAACATCTACTCCTCCTTCAGAGTTTTACTCTGCAACTTCATTCAGAACTATGTGGAGATAAACGATACGGGGGAGTTTTTGGCAGCTACAGTATGGGAGGCGTTGAGGCAGTGGTGAGAGGGGAGTTTATTTCGAAACAGGCACACAAGGAAAAGGCGGAGATGGACAGGTAGTGGAGGAGATTCTCCAGGTGGAGAGGAGGTACTCAGAAGCCCCGGAGATGGGGCTGTTGAAGGAACGGCAGAAGCTGAGATGGAATGCTATCTAGGGGGAAGGCGGTGGGGCAGCTGAGAAGGGCGGTGTACGAATATGAGGAGAAGGCTAGCAGGATGCTAGCACACCAGTTGAGGAGGCGAGAGGCAGTGAGGGAGATTGGGAAAGAGCTCATGGAATGGAAGGCAGCCCCGATAGGAGAGGTGAAGTGAAAGTGGGAGGAATACGATCTTGGACCCGGTAGGGGTATTCAAGGACTTTATTGCAGATTATACGAGTCGGAATCCCAGCTGGGGCGGAGGCGATGAGGCATTTTTTTTTTTTAAAAGAGGGATTAGAGTTTCTGAGGGTGAAAGAAGAGCTGGTGGAGAGCCTAGGGGCTCCAATTGGGCTGGTTGAAGTGATGGAGGGGTTGGAGGCAATACAGTCGTGCAAGGCCTCGGGGCCGGAAGGGTACCCTGTGGAGATTTACAAAAAGTTCTTGGGTGTGCTGGGGCCCCTGTTGGTAAGGGCGTTTGATGAGGCTAGAGAGCGAGGAATGCTCCCCCCCCCCCCCCCCCCCCCGGGTGATGTCACAGGCCTCGATTTCTCTCATCCTGAAGTGGGATAAGGACCTGGAACAATGTGGGTCGTACAGGCCAAATCTCCCTTCTAAATGTAGATGTCAAGCTATCGGCCAAGATCTTGGCCTCGGGGATAGAGGATTGTGTGCTGGGGTGATGGGGGAGGACCAGGATTTTGTGGACTGGCTACGGTTGCTGTACCAGGCATTGGCGTCGAGTGTGTGGACGAACCGGGTCAGCTCGGATTATTTTAGGCTGCACCGGGGAAGTGGCAGGGACGTCCATTCTCCACACTGCTGTTTACCTTGGCTATAGAGCCACTGGCAATGGCACTGAGAGCATCAAAGGACTGGCAGGGGACAGAACGGCGGGGCTGGGGAGGGGTGGGTCTCGCTATATGTGGACAACCCGCTGGGGGGCATTGGAGGGATTATGGAGATCTTGGAGGAATTCGGCCGGTTTTAATGATATAAATTGAATATGGTTAAAAGCGAGGTCTTTCTGATTCAAGCATGGGGACAGGAGAGGAGATGCCGTTCAAGGTGGTGGGAGGGAGCTTCGGTATTTGGGCATCCAGGTGGCTGGGGAGTGGGAGCAGCTGAATAAGCTGAATCTGGCTCGGTTGGTGAGTAGATGAAAGGGGACTTAAGAAGGTGGGATATGCTCCCGTTGTCACTGGTAGGGAGGGTGCAGACGGTGAAGATGAGTTCTCCTGAGGTTTTTGTTTATATTTCAGTGCTTGCCTATTTTTGTCCCCAAGGCTTTCTTTAAGAGGATGAATGCGATGATTTCAGGGTTTGTGTGGATGGGTAAAACCTCACGGGTAAAGAGGATGCTGCTGGAGCGGGGTCGAGGGGAGGAAGCCTGGCCCTACCGAATTTTAGAAACTACTATTGGACGGCGAACATAGCAATGGTCAGGAAGTGGGGGAGGGGTGGGAGTGGGAGAGGGTAGAGGCAGCCTCACGTAGGGGCACAAGTTTAGGGGCACTGTTAACGGCACCTCAGTCGTTCTCGCCAGCTCAGTATTCCACAGGCCCGGTAGTAGTGGCTTCCCTGAGAGTGTGCGGACAGTGCGGAAGCATATGGGGTAGAGGGCGTTGGTATGGTCACCAATTTGTGGCAACCACCAGTTTGCACCAGGAGGTGTGGGGAGGCTTCGGGGGTGGCAGCGAGCTGGGATCGAGCAGTTTGGGGACTTGTTTATCGATAGGGGCTTTCCATCTTTGGAGGAATTGGAGGAGGAGTTCTAACTACCTGGTGGGAATGGGTTCGGTTACTTGCAGGTGAGGGACTGCACCTACCACCCCAGGGGGCACAGGACAAGGTAGTGTCGAAATTGGGAGTGGGGGAGGGGAAGGTCTCGGAAATTTATAAAGAGCTCATGGAATGGAAGGAAGCCCGAATAGGAGAGGTGAAGCGAAAGTGGAAGTACTGGGCAGGGAATTAGAGGCGGGGTTTTGGGAAGATGACCGGAGTAGAGTCAACGTGCCTTTGTCATGTGCCAGGCTTAACCTGATACAATTCAAGATTGTCCACAGGGAACATATGACTGTGGCCCGGAGGAGCAGATTCTTTGCAGGGGTGGAGGACAGGTGTGGGTGGTGTGCGGGAGGGCCCGCAAATCATGTCCACATGTTTTGGCTTAGGGGATTTTGGCAGGGATTTGCCGATATCACGTCAAAGGTATTGAAGGTACGGGTGGTTCCAAGTCCAGAGGTTGCGATTTTTGGTGTGTCAGAAGACCTGGGAGTCCAGGTATGACAGAGGCTGATGTTTTGGCCTTTGCCTCCCTGGTAACCTGGAGACGGATCTTATTGACGTGGAGGGACTCGGAACCCCCAAAATCGGGGGCATGGGTCAGTAACATGGCCGGGTTTCTCAGGCTTGAGAATATCAAGTTCACCCTGAGAGGATCGATGCTAGAGTTTGCCTGGAAGTGGCAACCGTTTATCGACAACTTCTTTGGGGAAAACTAAGCTGTCAGCAGGGGGGTGGGGGTGTAAAAGGAAACAGGGAGGCAGTCGGGGTTGGATGAGGTGGGAAACAGTGGGAAAGGGGAATGGGGAATTGTGTATGTATGTATGTAAGCCATGTTGGCTGGGTTTGGTTGTTATTTACATTATTGTTTTTCCTTTTAAAAATTGTTAAAATTATATCTGCCTCAATAAAAATATTTTTAAAAAAATGCAACTTCTTTGGAGTGACAATCAGCATCGATTATGGGCGGGAGCAGTCGGGTCGATAGTGGCCTCGGGTTGGGGAGGTCGGGCCTGCGGGGAGGAGAGGTCAGGCCTGCAGGGAGGGGGGTACCCCTTGGTGGGGTTGGGGAACACCTTGGGATAAGGGCGGTTGGTTTTGGAGGGGGGAGAAGAATATCAATCTGGGTCTTTACAGTAATTATCCATAAGTTAGAAGAGGTTTTAATTCTTCTAACTTTTTTTAAGTAACTATTGGTATAACCTTGTCAGAACCATGTGAAGTTTGTTATCTAAATCACATTTTCAGATGGTTCCCAGTAGCACCCTCCCTCCCTGCCAAGTTACGGGATTGTTTCCTCAGGAGACCTTAAAAGAAAATGCATTGATACATACAGCTGTAATTAAACTTCCCCGAACTGAATTAATATTCTACAATTTATATTACCTTTTCGAACAACGATTGTTCAGGATGTAGCTTTGAAACTTCTGGAGAAAACTGGAACTCCAGTGAAACATGAATGTTAAAGGCCTGGTTATACAAGCTTCCATAGCACTTTCTCAGGCAAATATTATGCATACTATACTACACAGTAACTTAGTTTTTGAACTTGTGTAAACCTGGCATGTACTTGCATGTATAAAAACTACTGTTGATCTTTGTGGAGTCAGGTATCAGTAATGATGTACTTTAATAATTTGAAAAGCTGCTCAGGTATAAAGAAAGAAAATCAAAGAAACAAATATCATAACACACATGAAAAAATGTGAAATAAGGCAAGGAAAAATCTACTTTCAGTCATAAGCAAACTCACCTCCTCAGGTGTTGTTGTCTAAATGGCAGAAAGAAAAGCAAAATTGAAAGAGGTAGTTTAATGAAAGAAAGTTGCAACAACAGTAAACAAGTAAATCAGATACACAAGTTGCAAAGTGAAAGCTCATTGAAAAACTGTAAATCAGGGAAATGTTTTATACATTGAACAAAACTTGCATAGCATTAAGCAGTTAGATAAGCGATAGCACAGACGGATATAAAACTGTATTTAACATTGTGCTTCAGTAGCTCTTTCTTGTACCTTTTCAAATTTACTTTTAAATGTCAGCAGCCTCATCAGTGTCACGGAAAGGACAATAGCACTTTAATAAAAAATAGCTAAGCCATTTGCTAATACTGTGTACTTTGGTTCTCATTACTCTGGTATAAATAGCAATATTTTCTCTGTGACAGATATTTGAAATCTTTCTTCACTAATGTGGAATTAATACATGCTTATAGATAATTTGTGCCTTTATGATACTTAGAAAAATATAAATAGGTCAAACAACTGTCATAATTAGATCAACGGTACATTTACACGACCACAATTTGAAATGAGATGACATTGTCATGGTCATGGGTACGGAATTTATGCCAGTCTGGTCAATATTAAATTTCCGTCTGAAATAAGAAGGACATTTCCTACATCACATTTCCCGCACCATTGGGGGGAGGGGGAGATTTTCCAGCCACACTTGCCAGTAAGATCTTCCGTTCCCACCAACAGTGAACTCCATTGATAGAGGCAGGGCCCGAAGATCCAGCCTCTGGCCAATGGCAGGTCATGTCCCGACGAGAAACACGCTGCGAGGGGCGTGGAAAATTCTCGCTCCCCATCGGTTCTGTGAACATCCAACACTAATTGTAGACAAATTAGAGTAGCTGTGTCCCTGTATAGATTTATATTACACTTGTAATTATAATGGAAAATAGCAGGGCACCTTGAAGATAACAAAGGGGCTTGCAGTGATGTTACATGATGTTGGTACTTGGGAACAACACCATCGCCTCCAGGTTCCCCTCCAATCACACACCATCCTCACTTGGAAATATATTGGTGTTCCTTTGTCGTTGCTGGATTAAACTCCTGGAATTCCCAAACTAAAAGCCCAGTGGGATACCTTTGCCAAATTCACTGCAGCCAACACCACCTTCTCAAAGGCAATTCGGGAAAGGTAATAAATGCTGACCTTTCCAATGATAACCAACGAATGAATAAAAAAAATGATTAAGAATGTTCAATCAGAATTTCAGCCAAACACAAAACAATAAAAAGATGACGCATAAATTACAAAAAGCAATATAAAATCTGCATTAGTTGTTGGTCTTAGTATGCTGGAAAAGAGCTTGAATTAATTCAAAACTGATGAATGATATTCAAATGTTTTATGAGTTATTTGAATTCCAAGATTGTGTGTTAGCCATATAATCTAAATCAGTAAATGTTATATATTTTGCACACAGCTTCTCTTCTATGTGAAAATGTACTTATTTTTGTAACCGCCAATAACAAGTTATCATATCATCACTCACAATGATAATGCTTGTGACAGAAGTAAGGATGTTGTATGTATGCACATTTTAAAGCTATAGAACCAAATATTTGTGGAATTTATGGGAACGGGCAGGGTAGCTGTACAGTCCTCACATGCTTGCTGGGATTTTCTGCAGTGAGTGCTATTTATTTATTTTCTCTGAGATCCACATTCATACTGGGCTCAAATCTGAGAGCTCACCAATGGAGCGGAGCAGAAAGCCGTATCGGACATAGGAAATAGGAGCACGAGTAGATCATTCAGCCCCTTGATCCTGCTCTGCCATTCTAATAGATCTTGGTGAATCTTCTACCTCAATGCCATTTTCCTGCACTATCCCCATACTCTTTGGTATCTTTAATATCTCATATCTATCGATCTCTATCTTGAACATACTCAATGATTGAGCCTCCAAAGCCTTCTGTGGTAGAACATTCAAAAGATTCACCCTCTGAGTGAAGAAATTCCTCCTTATCTCAGTTCTGAAAGGCTTGCCCCTTCTGAGACTGTGTCCCTTCGTTAGAGATCTTCCCCAGCCACGGAAATCAGCCTGGCTGCATCTACCCTGTTTAGCCCTGTAAGAATGTTGTATGCTTCAATGGGATCACCTCTCATTCTTTTAAACTATAGAGTTAATAGGGTCAGTCTCCATAGTCTCTCCTCATACGAAAAGCGCAGGGATCAGTCTGGAGTACCTTTATGCACTCCCTCAAAGGAAGTATATCCATCCTTAGGTAAGGACACTAAAACAGTGCACAATACTCCAGGTGCCGTCACAGCAAGGCACGAGAAAATTGCAGGAAGACGTATTTACTCCTGTACTCAAATCTTCTTGCAATAAAGGCCAACATACCATTTACTTTCAGAATTGCTTGGGTTACCTGAACATCAGCTTTCAATGACTTATGAATGCCCAGATCCCTTCAGATATCATCACTTCCCAATGCCTCTGCATTTAAGAAATACTGTGCATTTCTGTATTTCCTTTTTTTTCTTAAAAGTATTTTTATTGGAGTTTTAACAAAATATCAAAGTTAACACAAGACAGAACAAGCAGAGAATAAAGAAAAAATAGCAACAATCGAAACAGCATATTATTTACAGGTTGTCACAACATCTGTGACCCTAGTCCCCACGGTCGTGTTTCCTTATTTATTTATTTATTTATTATGTTTTCATTGAGTTTTTGATATACAAAACAGATATAAATATGAACAAACAGTCAGAGATTAAAAGAGAGAAAGAAAAAAGTAAAACTGAAACTATTTACACTTAGATCGGCTTCAGCTATTTACATACATCGCAATTTTGTTTCTTTTTCCTCCTTAAAGTATTTGTGACAATTGTGGTCCCCTGTATTTCACTTCCCACCTGTTTTCTCTTAGCTTTTTTTCCCCCTTAAGTTCAGGTTGTTGCCCCTGCCCTCCTCCCGCTTGTATCTCACGTATCTCTAGTTGGGCTTGGTTGAGTTCCAAGTTACCCTACCGTACCCCCCCCCCCCCCCATCCCAATCTTCTTTACTGTGTTGTGGCTACCCCCTCCTGTTCTTTGGCTTCCATGTTGTTGGCTACAAACAGATCTTCGAACAACCAAGTCAATGGCTCCCTCATTTTGTGGAAGCCTTCTACCGATCCCCGGATTGCAAATTTAATTTTCACCATTTAGAGAAATTCAGTTTTGGGTGGTGCTGCTGACTGCCAGTCGAGCTAGATTCTCCGGCAGCCGATTAGGGAGGCAAAGGCAAGGGCGTCGGCCCTCCTCCCCATGAAGAGATCTGGCTGTTCTGATACCCCGAAGACTGCTACTCTCGGGCATGGCTCCACCCTTATCCCTACCATCTTGGGCATTGCCTCGAAGAAGGCTGTCCAATACCCAGCAAGTCTGGGGCAAGACCAGAACATGTGGGCATACTGGCCGCCTTGGCAACGTTCGCATCAATCCTCCACTTCAGGGTAGAAATAGCTCATTTGGGTTTTGATTAAGTGGGCTCTTTGTACCACACTTAACTGCATTAGACTTAGCCTTGCGCGTGTAGAGGTGGAGTCGACCCTGTGCAGTGCTTTGCTCCAGAGTCCCCACCCTATTTCAAGTCCCAAGTCCTCCTCCCAATTCTTCCTTGTCTCATCCAGTTGGGTGTTGGCCCCCCTTAGCAGTTGACCGTACATGTCACCCTAAGATGCCTGCATCCAATAAGTCCTCTGGCAGTGAATGTTGTGGTGGTCGCGGATACATCCTTGTTTCCCTTCATAGGAAATGTTTGATTTGTAGGTACCCAAGTTTGTTGCTCTCCCATCAGCTGGAATCGTTCTGCAGATTTAACCCGAAATGTTGCCGCAGTTGATTCCACAAGCAGAGTGTTGCTACCACCACTGGGCTCATTGAATATTTATTGGGTGGGAATGGGAGTGCTACCTTCCTTGCTATTTTGCGGGTCCGAGATGCAGCCTTCCCTTTGGTAAATTCAGCCTGGCGCTTGGCCAGGTCTGCCCCAATGTTCTGATAGACCGGATCTTGTGACCTTCCCAGTTACAGTTTTTGCACTGCCTGGCCCAATGCAGGATTCTTTCCCGGTCTTTGCAATTATCGTACTCAGCTGTTCCCTGGTTTTGGGCTTTGGTCGGAGAGCCTGGTGCGCTCTGTCGATTTCTGGTGGGTTGGGGAAGGTATCCCTTCGCCAAGTATCCAGCATTTGGATCACATAATCTGTGGGGTTCCTATCTTCAATCCCCTCCAGTAGGCCCATGATTTGTCGATTTTGCTGCCTCGATCGGTTCTCCTGGTGCTCGACTTTGCCCCTCAGGTTTGCCTTGTGTCATGACCAGCCTTACCACCTCCTTTTCCATGGCGATGATTCAGTCGACCTGGTCAGTTGCAGCCCTTTCCAGATCTTTAATTGTTGCCTTCTGGGCTTCCAGTCACTTTTTGGCTTTGTCCAGGGCCACCTGCACGGTCGCCAGAGCTTTGGTCACCGCACCCTTCACCGAGCTTGTATGTCCGATTTGGTTTCTTCTTGATGTTCCCTCACTTGTCTCAAGAGAAACATCCTCCACCCATCCGCTGGTGTGTTTGTGTATGGGGGTGGGGGCTTCTCTTGTAGCGGGTCAGTCCCTCTTGCTCTGGCAAAGTCAGAGTTTCGCTGTCTTGTGTGTCGGCCATTTAGGTCGTTTGCTGTTTGTCCACGGTTTGTCCACTCCTGATCTCCACTCATCCTCTGGACTAGCTGTTGCTTGGCATCCTTTCCTCTTTCTGTGTTGTTTGTGATGTGGGGATGAGTGGTCGATTTTCGGGCAAAAAGTGCCTAATTTACAGGTTCACGGGAGAAGAGCCACCTGATGTGCGACTTTTCAACACATCCCCGTCACTGAAAGTCGCATTTCTGTATTTCCTACTGAAGTGGATAACTTCTCATTTTTCCACAGAATATTACATCTGTCATGTTGCCCACTCACTTAGCTTTTCTAAATCCCCTTGAAGCCTATTTGCATCTTCCTCAGAACTCAGATTCCCACCTAGTTTTTTTTTAATTTAGAGTACCCAATTATTTTTTCCAATTGAGGGGCAATTTAGCATGGCCAATCCACCTAACCTGCACATCTTTGGGTTGTGGGGGCGAAACCCACGCAGACACGGGGAGAATGTGCAAACTCCACACAGACAGTGACCCAGGGCCGGGATTCGAACCCGGATCCTCAGCGCTGTGGGCAGCAATGCTAACCACTGTGCCACCCCGATTCCCACCTAGTTTAGTGTCATCAGCAAATTTGGAAATATTACATTTGATCTCCACATCCAAATCATTGATATAGGTTATGAATAGCTTTGGTCCAAGGTCTTTTCCTTGCAGTACCCCGCTGGTCACAGCCTGCCAACCTGAAAATGACCCATTTATTCTTACTTTCTGTCCATGAACAAATTTTCAATCCATGTCAGTATTGTACCCTCAATCCCACACACTCTAATTTTACTTACTAACTTCCTGTATGGGGCATTATCAAAAAAAGCCTTCTCAAAATCCAAATACACCACATCCACTGGTTCCCCTTTTCTATTCTGCTAGTCATGTCCTCAAAAATCTCATGTTTCTCAAACATGATTTCCCTTTCATAAATTCTTGCTGACTCTTCCCAATCCTAACATTATTTTTGAAGTGTCCAGTTATCGCATCCTTTACAATAGATTATAGCATTTTCCCTACTAATGAAGACAAGCTAACAGTTCTGTAGTTCACTGTTTTCTCTCTCCCTCATTTTTTGCTATTTTCCAAACTAGCATAGTGGTTAGCATTGTTGCTTCACAGCTCCAAGGTCCCAGGTTCGATTCCCGGCTTGGGTCACTGTCTGTGCGGAGTCTGCACGTTCTCCCCGTGTGTGCGTGGGTTTCCTCCAAGTGCTCCGGTTTCCTCCCACAGTCCAAAGATGTGCATGTTAGGTGGGTTGGCCATGCAAAATTGCAGCAGGGTAGCACAGTGGTTAGCACAATTGATTCACAGCTCCAGGGTCCTAGGTTTTATTATTAATAAAATCTTAAATTACCCAAGCATCGAAAGACAAATGGGAAAACTACTCACTAACCAATCAACCAATATGTATTGAATACATACTTCGGTTCTGTCTTCACAAATGGGGACACAAATCAGATCCCAGAAATGTTGGAGAATGAAAGGTTCAGTGAGTGGGAAGACTGAGGGAGATCAACATTAGTAGAGAAATGGTGCTAGGAAAACAGATGGGATTGTAGGTGGATAAATCCCCAGGGCCTGATAATCTGCATCCCAGAGTTCTTAAGGAGGTAGCTCTGGAAATAGTGGATGCATTGGTGGTCATCTTCCAGGATTCTATAGACTCTGGAACTGTCCCTGCAGATTGGAGGGTAGCTCATGTCACTCCGATATTCAAAAAAGGAGGTAGAGAGAATGCGGGAAATTATAGACCAGTAAGCCTAACATCGGTAGTGGGGAAAATGCTTGAATCCATTATCAAGGACTTTATAGCGGAACATTTAGAAAGCAGTGGCAGAATCAGTCAGAAGCAGCATGGATTTATGAAGGGAAAATCATGCTTGACAAACCTGTTGGAATTCTTTGAAGAGGTAACCAGTACAGTCGACAAGGGGGAGCCAGTCGATGTGGTATATTTGGACTTTCAGAAGGAGTTTGACAAAGTTCCGCATAAGAGATTATTGTGCAAAATTAAAGCGCATGGGACTGGGGGAATGTATTGAAGTGGATATAAAACTGGTTGGCAGAGAGGAAACAAAGAGTAGGGATTAATGGGTCCTATTCAAATTGGCAGGCAGTAACTAGTGGAGTACCACAGGTATTGGTGCTGGGACTTCAGCCATTCACAATATATATTAATGATTTGGATGAGGGAACAAAATGTAACCTCTCAAAGTTTGCAGATGATACCAAAATAGTAGGGAGGGTGAATTGTGACAACGATGCATGGATCCTACAGCAAGATCTGGACAGGTCAGGGCGAGTGGGCAAACCAATGGTAGATGCAGTATAATTTGGATAAGTGTGAGGTTATTGATTTTGGAAGCAAAAACGGGAAGGCAGATTACTACCTGAATGATTGTAAATTGGGAGAGGGGAGTGTGCAGCGGGACCTGGGTGTCCTTGCTAAAACTTTGAATATATTCAAGAGGCAGCTGGATATAGCACTTGGGGAGAAATCAGGATTAGGCTATTGAGTTGGATGATCAGCCATGATCGTGATGAATGGTGGAGCAGGCTCGAAGGGCCAAAAGGCCTCCTCCTATCTTCTATGTATCTATGTAACCACCTTTTTTTCTGTGGTGCACACTTTTGAGATTTTTTTCACAACGCAGGCGGTCTGCTGTGGAACCGGGCTTTGGATAGCTCTTTTCGGTGCTGCTATCTGTCTCTGGATTTTCCTCTCGTCTCCTCTTTTAGATGCTGCTGTCTGTTTCCAGGCCCTCTTCCCTCTCGCTCTTTTAGATGCTGCTGTCTGTTACCAAGCCCTCTTCTTTCTCGCTAGTTTAGATGCTGCTGTCTGTTACCAAGTCCTCTTCTCTCTTGCTTGTTTAGATGCTGCTGTCTGTTACCAAGCCCTCTTCTCTTGCTCTTTTAGGACTGTAGTCGGTCTGTATCCACCAAAGATGCAGGGTCAAATGGTTAAAACTACTGCTCGTACAAGGCATGACAAAGCCATAAAAGCTGTTCCATCCATCACATAGTTGCTGATTAGAGCACACATAACACAATGCAATAAAAACTGGATGGGCTTGGATCTGAATTTTGTTGAATCTGGAAGATGAGAAATGCCAAACAGATGAATTGCCTTGTGACTGACAAGGATTTAAAAAGCTAGAGTGAGCACTGACAGTTAAACCCTTCTCCCAGTCCCTCATTCACTTTGTCTCTGAACCCTATTTCTCCCTCAACCTTTTGATTATCAACCCATCTCTCTCTTTTTCTTACTCTGAACCATCTCTCTCTCGCTCTCTTTTGCACTCCCTCCCCCATGCTCTCACTGCCAGTTTCCCTCAAGCATGCTGATTTACTTTCAAAATTCAACTTGCATAGAAAAAATGAATTAGGTTGAAGGTAGAAACTATCTTGGTGTATGTATGTGTAAAATATATTTTTTAAATCTTATATCTCTACATGTACACACTCCCAAAGCTTTTCCATTGTGATGTACACACTCCCAAAGCTTTTCCATTGTAAGTGCTCATGTCCATATTTCAGTTAACAAATGAAATTTTAAGGTAATCTAATCACCATCTTGATTTATCTCCCGGCAAACTTGAGGCTGAAATGTGAGAGTGCAACTCCATCAGTGCAGTATAGCTTCTGTCCGCCCAAAGCAGAAGCAACAGACCCTGCTTCAAATTTCATGGGTAGGGTCACTTGCATGGTCACCTGCAAGTGAGATTCACTGCCCTATCCGGCAGTAGATATTGGGGTGGCCCACTGCTGCCCCAGTAGAGGGACCCAGATGTCCAATTGTGACTGAACATTCTGCTGCTTTGAAAGACGGTATCCTTTGTTTAAGAGTGAGTTGAAGAAAAATGTCATTGGGGAATTCTCTACCCCAGAGGGCTGTGGATGTCCAGTCGATGAGTATATTCAAGATTGAGATTGATGAATTTTTGGGCACTAACAAAATCAAGGGAATTGAGAACAGGGTTTTTGTTTATTCGTTTATGGGATCTGGGTGTCACTAGCAAGACAGCATTTGTTGCCCATTCCTAATTACCCTTGAACTGAGTGGCTTTCTGGGCCATTGCAGAGGACAGGCAAGAGGCAACTATATTACATGGATCTGGAGTCATACGTAAGCCAGACTGGATAAGGGCGGCAAATTTCCTTCCTTAAAGGACATTAGCCAACCAGATTCCAACAATCGATAGTTTCATGGTCACCATTACTGAGATTAACTTTATAATTCTAGATTTATTAATTGAACATAAATTTAAATTCCATTCCAGGGTGGGGTTGTATTGAATGATGCAGCAGGCTCAAGACCCTCAGTCTACTCGCGCTCTTATTTCTTATGTTCAATACAAGCTATTTATCCTTGTCCCGCGAGCTTTTCAAATATATCAATGGAACTCTTGCTGAGAGCTAGGTAAGGCCTTATGAGGTTGTACTGAGCAAACTTTCTGTGTAGCCTGTGAATTTCCCCCAGGTAGACCCTCCTTGACACATGTGGGTGGATTGATGAATTTCTCACTTCCCCTACCACATTAGCTCCCTATCAAACTTGATCCCTCAACCACACCACTTTCCCATACAATTTTCTGGACATTTTGCATAGGGTGGAGTACTGATGGAATTAGTTCCACTTCAATTTAAATTATTTTGTGAGTGATCCATCCATTTTCCACTCTTCTCACTGCTTTAAATTTCAGGATCTTAGATTTTAATATCTTTCGTTAATTTAAAACGGATAAATTAATGGACATATAATTTATCAAAAGTGTATATGCATTTTAAGTTTGGATTTTGCTGCAATAGTATCTTCTGTGTGGTCTCTCAATGGTTTTTTTTGTTTGATTCAGCATCTTTAGACAATTTACAGAGGAATTGTTTTCTCTGAAACTTGCACTAGCATACTGGAAAAAAATGATTCCAGGAGGGAGGTAATATCCAAGTTGCTTGAAAATCAAATATTGCTTTTTATCAGATATTGGCAACAGTTTTTTTGTGTGCTTGTCAAATACTTCGACTAATGCCTTTTGTTTGAAAATGTTGTACTGTTAGCTTTAAGAGATTTATATTTGTATTGGTAGACATTAGAAATAAGGTATGGTTTTAAGTGGGTTTGATTTAATGTTTCTATGCCTGGAAGGGTAAAACTTATAGTTAAATTCATGCCGGACAAAGGTGCTTGTATGTGTGGGGATTGTTGAGGTTCCAGCTGTGATTCTATTGTTTTTAGAGAGGGTTAAAGAGTGAAGAATAAATAGGTCAGCAGAGATATGCAGGGGTTGCTTAACAACTGGGGCCTTGCGAAATGTAGAAGCTTTTGGTTTAGCTAATTTGATTTCAGTTGTAAGTAGGTAGTGAGAGAAGGCAGTTCTCACAGATCTGCTAGAAGCAGTTGGTTTTAGAAGGCTAAAGAGGGAACATCTCTCTCAGACTTGCCAGAAGAAAAGCCATGCTATGGAGTAATGGTTAAGAAAATAGATGCTGGAAACCTAAAATCCAGTTAGTTAAGGAAACTGGGAACCACACTAGATAACTATTCACTAAGATCACAGAGAGTTGAAAAGGCATTGAACTGTGAGAGGCCAGGAAGATATCAACAGTGGTTTTAAGGTTTATGAGAAATTACTATAGTTAGGAGACATTGGGCGCGATTCTCCAGAAATATTTCTAAGTGTGGTTGCGAGTGGGAATGGCTGCGAACTTTCCGGCAGTCGGCCTGGTGAGGCCAGCAATTCAACACAACGTTAATTGGTCCACTTAGCGAGGCCCCACGGGCTTCATGCTGCAAATTAAGGCTTGCCAGCTGATTTTCCAGGACAGCGCTCGCCAACTCCTCTTCAACAAGGTCGAGAAGCACTTAAACTGCACTCGCACAGCCAACCCCACTCAGCTCGTCGCCATGGTGCCAAGACAACCAACCCAGGGTTTGGAGATGCTGACCTGGGGAGGCTCCTGGATGCGGTGAAGGCCAGAAGGGATCTCCTGAGGGTACCGGATAAGGAGCCACAGGGCAGCCAGTGCCACCTGGGATGGAACGGCAGCAGCCTTTAGATCGGGAAGTGTGACCAAGAGGACTGGCCTCCAGTGCTGCAAGAAGGTCAATGACCTACAACGGGCCACACGAGTGAGTTGACAACCCCCCCCCCCCACCCCCGACATTTCGCACCTCCACATGGCCAGCCTCCCCCCAACCGTCCATTTTCCCCCCAACCCACCCTTCACCCCCCCTGCCCCTGCCACCCCCAACCCCAGACCTTCCTTCACAACCCTCCACTAATGTGAACCGCATGTGCAGCTAAGGATGACCCTCTGTCTTTGCAGGAGAAGTTGTCACATAATCATTGGGAGAGGGCCCAGACTGGCAGAGGGGTGCCGGACATAAGAATTCTCACGACCTTCAAGGTACGGGCCCTGGAGGTTATGAGGGTAACCAATGTGGAGGCCGGTGCATGCCGCAGAGTTGAGGAGGACCCAGGATCTGTCAGACGTGAGTTGTTAATGCCATACACGCTTACCCATTCCTTCCACTGACCACACGTTCTTTCTCCTGCAGGTCCTCCAGCCAAAAGCGCTGGCGCATCTGGGGGGTGACCCCCCTCCCCTACCTCCCATGAGATCACCTCAGAGGAGAGCTCAGGGGGTGCCACAATCAATGTGTCACAGCTGTCATCCCCACCCTGCATGGAGACACATACCTCAGTGGAGGCAGGAACACCCAGGCGAGACAGCACTCAGAGGGGGTTGCTGGATCCCAGATGGGTCCCAGACAGGTGCTGAGCCTATGGAACATGCAATCCCGGAGCTGATTTTGAAATTCGGGAGCAGTCGGTATATTCAGAGGGCGAGGTCAGTGACACTCCAGCAGGTCCATAGCCGATTGGAGGAGTCCCAGAGGCTAGAGGTGCAGGAGATGTCGACAGCAATGCGTGGCACCGAGGCCAACACTGCTAGGGTGGCGATCACAGTGGAGAGCCTAGTGCATGACATCAGCAGCCTTAAGAGGTGTCCAAGGTGTGGCGCAGGCATTGATGGCCAAGGCTGAGGGCCTCGGCAAGAGTGTCTGACTCATTACCAAGTTGACCTTGATAAGGTGCTGAGGGACATGTCCCGGTCTTAGATGGGAAATCTTGAAAGAATATTTTAAAGTTTGACTTTCCAAAGTGGAATTTGAAACCACTCGTGTAAAAGCTGGAGTTCAGTGAGACAAGATGAGTCAAGGTATAAGAATCATCTGGGGGCAAAATCCACATTCATTTGGGTCCAGAGAGGAGCGTGTCTTACCATAGTCATCTTGTGTGTTTAAAGGGGACGTTTTGTGTCAATGAGACCTGTGTAGCTTAAGATGTACTTTGTACTCGATGTAAATCTTTAAATCTGTGTGTATTTGTTAAGATAATGGTGGGGGGGGTAAAGGATAATCCAATTTTTCCATGTGTAATAAATGTTTTTTCTTGCTGTTAAATCTACTTAGCGATCCTATGTGTCTGTTCCTCCACATTTTATACAAAAAAATGGGTTACAGTCTTTTGAGCCAGGATTCCATTCTGGGAACTTCTCGTCAGTTATAACATCAACCGGGACCGTAACAATATTAATACAAAAGAAGAATTGTCAGAGAGCAAATTTCCTTGCAATATTAAGATAAATATCGTAAGCGATTGATGTATTAATGCAGAACACACACTGATTTTTTTTTACATTGAAACAAATCCATGTAAATAGTGAACGTCATCTTTTACTGGTAAGGTTTATGCAGCCATAAATGTTTTACAACTACCATAAACCATTGTATATGGTAGTATTAGCTGTTCAATGCTTAATTCATATCACTGGCATTGTTTTGTTGTTATTTTAACAAATATGTTCAATTATTTTAAAGTGTATTAGATCGGTGTTAAAATATTGGACAGAGGAATGTCAAACAAAAGTATTCACCTGCTAATACTGATAAAGGCAACTTCTAGGTTAATATATTGGGCATAGTAAATGAACTTCCACTCGTTCGACCTACCATCGTTGCATTTGCAATGACATTTTCCAATATCCATCATACCCCAATCAGTTCAGTGCAATGAGGACATGGTTAACAGGTTGAACTGTGAGATCAGAGCCAGATTTCTCCAGCCGTTGAGATTCTCATTTCCTGCCGGCAGCAAACCCCCACCCGTGGATTTCCCGGGAGCTTCAATGGGAAATCCCATTGACCGCGTGCTGCTGAGAAACACGTGGCTGGGGGACCAGAGAATCCAGTACCTTATATAGTACTAGTATCCAGTACCTGATATAATATAATAATCAGCAAAAATCATAGTAAGTTTCAACAAAATGTGTGAAACATATACTATGTAATAACCAAACATTATAGAAGAAAAACTCCCTGTTTCAGGCTTATGGGACCCAGATCTCTCAATCTCCAGTTGTCAGAGACCAGATGTAGACCCAAGATGCAGATCAGGGGCAGGATTTCCACAATCGGCGGGATGGCCCGATGCTGGCGCCAAGAACGGTGTGAACCACTCCGGCGTCGAGCCACCTGGAAGTTGCAGAATCCTCCGCACTTCCGGGGGCTAGGCCGGCGGCGGAGGGGTTGGTGCAGAACCGGCGGCGTGCTCTTGCGCATGCGCAGGGGGTTTCTCCGCGACGGCCATGGCGGAGCCCTACAGAGGCCGGCGTGGAGGGAAAGAGTGCCCCCACGGCACAGGCCCGCCCGCAGATCGGTGGGCCCCGATCACGGGCCAGGTCACCGTGGGGGCCCTCCCCCGGGACAGAACCCCCGGCCCATTCCCTCGCCCCCCTTCCCCGAGGACTCCGGTAGATGGCCGACAAGCCAGGTCCCGCCGTGATGGACCATATCCATTTCATGCCAGCGGGACTGGCCGAAAACGGACGGCTGCTCGGCCCATCGGGGCCCGGAGAACTGCCAGGGGGGCCGCTGCCAACTGCCCCTGACCGGCGCGCGCGATCCCCGCCCCTGCCCGAAAACCGGCGCCAGAGAATTCGGCAGCCAGCGTCGGAGCGGGATTCACGCCGCCCCCCCCCCCCCCCCCCGCCAGTTCTGCGACCCGGCGGGGGGCGGGTCGGAGAATCCCGCCCCAGTTTCTTGAGGAAGTCCCGGCCACACTGATTGCGGGAATTATGGAAATCCCTGGGAATTATGGAAATCCCTGGGAAGTTTGAACTGTGGCGCAATTCCTCTGCTCCTCAAGAACGTCCAATAAAGTTTCTGAGACTTCGGGCAGTTATCCAGGAAATGTTAGGCAGAAAACTCCTAGTCAAACTTTTGTAACTATAAATTCTACCCCTATCCCACCCCATCTCAAACTCCTGACTACACCCCTGACCCTCGGCCTCCTCCCTGACCCGACCGGACTAATCGCTAACACTTCCCCCCTCAGATCCCCTCCCACTCTCTCCAACTACCTCGACCCAACCTGACTAACCCTCACTACCTGACACTCCTGACCTCCGACCTACCTGACTAGCCCCCTCCACCTGACTCATCCTCTAATCCGACCTGACTTGCCCTCACACGTGACTACCCTTACCCTACCTCACAATCCCTCCTGACCTGATTATCTCTGGACTCACCTATCTACCTCATCTGCCTGCCACTCTACCATCTCAATCACTTAACACCCTACCCACCTCCCCCACAATTATCCACAATCATCTACCCAACCCCCTTACCACACCAACAGAACCCACTTTCCTCACCTCACCCCTCCACCCTACCCATTCACTAATATTAATATTGGGGGCGGTTCTCTTGCCGTGTTGTGCCTAGCGATATCCAACTATGTCAGGAGAATAGCGGAAGAGGCCCGAAACAGTGCGCAATGCTCCCGGCCTGCTGCACTTGATGTAATCCGGTTCACGCCATCATCGGGGGTGTACCAGTTTAGCATATTAAAATCCTAATTTAAATATGCTGAGACTATTTGAAGATGGATTCTCCTGGCTCCCGGTATTCTCCCACCTCCCACGCCAGTGGGAATCACTACACATCTCTTCCGATGGAGATCCGACATGATGACCATTGTTATGGGCTAGGGTTTAGAGAATCCCAAAGTGTATCATGGAGTTCACCTGACCCACAACGTTTAATAGATTGTAGTATGGGGAGCACACTGCTCACTCTACAGGTATGGTACAGCAGAAAACGGACCAGTGGTTTTTAAAACAAAATAAGGTTTATTTTATGAACTCAAGTTAACCTTTTTAAAACAAAGTGAATATCTTAGCAACCAGTAAATCAAATATACCCCCCAAAGAATACAACACTAAGAAACCTGTATGCTGTCCTTTTACACCCAAAAGACTTAACAAACCTTCAAACAGGAGCACATTAGGTTTACATTTAATACTGAGAACTTTTCACAATTCTGAGTTCGCCAAATGATCCAAAGATAGTCTTTGGATGGCAGAGATCACCAGCAGTGCAGCTCACTGAAAATCACAGACACACTCAAGCTTTCTCAAACTGAAACTAAAAAGCAGAGTGGAGCTCAGCTCCACCCACACTCTGACACCACTCCAGTAACATGAGCAGCTTCATTTCTTAAAGGTACATTTCTTAAACACTCATTTCTTAAAGGTACTCTCACATGACACCATGCTGGAGGGAAGGGGGCTACCCTCGGGTGGTCGGGGATATGGCAGGGTAGTACCATGACCCAATAAAAATGGCACCCTGATCTCTTGCCGGCATGCTAAGGCTCCAATCTACTCAGTGCCGATGCAAAACTTGCAAATTTCTAAGTGTGGGTAGATTGCGATCTGGATCATGCCGACCCTCTTGACGGGAATTACACGGCTTTTCCTGCCGGAGGCCACACTTAGAAATGTTTTGGGAGAATTGCACCCATTGGACATTTAAACTTACCATACATCAGCATTAGAATAGAATTCCTACAGTGCAGGAGGCCATTCGGCCCATCAAGTCTGCACCGACCCTCTGAAACAGCACCCTACCTCGGTTCAGTCCGTCGCCCTATCCCCGTAACCCCACCTAACCTGCACATCTTTGGACTGTGGGATGAAATCGGAGCACCCAGAGAAAACCCACGCAGGCATGGAGAGAACGTGCAAACGCCACACAGACAGTGACCCAAAGCCGGAATTGAACCAGGTCCCTGGCACTGTGAGTCAGCAGTGCTTTTCCACAATCCAAACTGAACAAATAACAAATGAAAATTTCAAGCAAGCTGCACAGAGACCTTTGGCAAGGACACCACAGACGAAGAGAGCGATCCACTCTCACCTAAGAAGACTGCAAGTATAGAAATCTAAGTTTTATGCCATAAAAAGGAATATGCCATCTGCACTGACTCTTTTTGCAGCTCTCCAAGAGGGATCCTGGGTTGAGGGAGTTCTTCTGCATTGTGGATTGGAAGTTGGAGCCTTCCCAATGTATGCAGGCAAGTTGGTATGTTTCTCTCTGATCAGAGTTGGACATTGGGGTTCTGATGCTGACTTAAGTTTTGGGTCACTGATTTTTTTCTATATATCATTGCCTTTTTAAATGGATTTTTATTGGCCTCATTTATATTTCAGCATTATCTGCAATATGCATCTCCCTGTCAACACAAAGGTGTTTTAGAGCAAACCAAACATTAGTATTTATATACCGCAATTAAGAATTTTTCCACAAATTTACATCAAAACCTTTTTGCAAATACCTTGACAAAGCGACACAGCCGAACAGCATCATCCCACCGTGAAGCACTAACATATTCATGTAGGATAGCAGGATAGGGTGATATACTTGTATATATCAGTGAGCCATCAGCTCTTCTGACTGTCACCTGGTTTCCCACATAGTTGACAATCTGAGGACTTTTGCCAAATTCACTGTAAAACAAAACAAAGCCTTTATAGGTTCAAATGCCTAAATGCCTCATTTGCTATGATTCTGTTCTATGCTTCAATATACATTATTACAAATATGGAGTTTGTAAAATAGTTTTGTTTTGGAATTGTCTCTTTCATTTAGGGTAAAATGGAGCAATTGGATTGGATTTGTTTACTGTCATGTGTACCAAGGTACAGTGAAAAGTATTTTTCTGCGAGCAGCTTAACATATCATTAAGTACATGAAAAGAAAAGGAAATAAAAGAAATACATAATAGGGCAACACATGGTACACAATGTAATTACATAACACTGGCATCGGGTGAAGCATACAGGGGTGTAGTGTTAATGTGGTTAGTCCATAAGAGGGTCGTTTAGGAGTCTGGTAACATTGAGGAAGAAGCTGTTTTTAAGTCTCTTTGTGCGTGTTCTCAGACTTTTTTGTATCTCCTGCCCAATAGAAGAAGTTGGAAGAGTGAGTAAGCCAGATGGGAGGGGTCTTTGATTGTGATGCCAGCTTTCCCCAGGCAGCGGGAGGTGTAGATGGAGTCAATGGATGGGAGGCAGGTTCGTGATGGACTGGGCGGTGTTCACGACTCTCTGTAGTTTATTGCAGTCTTCGGCCGAGCAGCTGCGATACCAGGCTGTGATGCAGCCAGATAGGATGCTCTCTATGGTGCATCTGTAAAAGTTGGTAAGTGTTAATGTGGACATGCTGAATTTCCTTAGTTTCCTGAGGAAGTATAGGTGCTGTTGTGCTTTCTTGGTGGTAGCGTTGACGTGGCTGGACCAGGACAGATTTTTGGAGATGTGTCCCCCTAGGAATTTGAATCTGCTAACCATCTCCATCTCGGCCCCGTTGATGCTGACAGGGGTGTGTACAGTACTTTGCTTTCTGAAGTCAATGACCAGCTCTTTAGTTTTGCTGGCATTGAGGGATAGATTGTTGTCATTGCACCACTCCACTAGGTTCTCTATCTCCCTCCTGTATTCTGACTCGTCGTTATTCGAGATTCGGCCCACTATGGTTGTATTGTCACCAAACTTGAAGATGGGAGTTGGAACCAAATTTTTCCATGCAGTCGTGTGTGTACAGGGAGTATAGTAGGGGGCTAAGTACGCAGCCTTGTGGGGCCCCGGTATTGAGGACTATTGTGGAGGAGGTGTTGTTGTTTATTCTTACTGATTGTGGTCTGTGGTTTAGAAAGTTGAGGGTCCAGTTGCAGAGTGAGGAGCCAAGTCCTAGATTTTGGAACTTTGATATGAGTTTGGCTGGGATTATGGTGTTGAAGGTGGAGCTATAGTCAATAAATAGTAGTCTGATGTTGGAGTCCTTGTTTTTGAGATGCTCAAGGGATGAGTGTAGGGTCAGGGAGATGGACACGTTGTGGCGGTATGCGAATTGCAGTGGATCAAGGCGTTCTTGCAGTATGGAGGTGATGTGCTTCATGACCAACCTCTCGAACCATTTAATTATGACTGAAGTCAGGGCCATCGGACAGTAGTCATTGAAGCACGTTGCCTGGTTCTTCTTTGGCACCGGTATGATGGTAGTCTTCTTGAAGCAGTTGGAGACCTCGGAGCCGAGTAGGGACAGGTTAAAGATGTCCGGGAACACATCTGCCAGCTGGTCAGCGCACAACCAGAGATCCCATCCAGATCCGTCGCCTTCCGTGTGTTCACTTTCAGGAAAGCCAATCTGACTTTGGAAGCTGTGATGGTGGGTATGGGTGTATTATGGACTGCTGGGGCACTTGACAGCGGATCGTTGGTTTCCTGCTCGAACCGAGCATAGAATGCATTGAGTTCATCGGGGAGGGGTGCGCTGCTGCTAGAGATACTGGTTGGCTTCGCTTTGTAGCCTGTTATGTTGTTTAGGCCTTGCCACAACCGCCGAGAGTCTGTAACGCTATTATGTGACTCTAGCTTTGTCTGATATTCTCTCTTGGCATCTCGGATGGCTTTGCGCAGGTCGTACCTGGATTTCTTGTGTAGGTCAGGGTCGCCTGACTTGAATGCCTCAGACCTGTCCTCAGTAGGGCGTCAATCTCGCAATTGAGTGATGGTTTCCGGTTGGGGAACGCATATACTGCTTTCTTTGGCACGCAGTCATCCACACATTTGCTGATGAACTCTGAACGGTGGTGGCATACATATATAAGTTTGTCGCTGAGTTCTTAAATATGGACCAGTCCACTGTCTCCAAGCAGTCACGTAGGAGCTCATCGGTTTCCTCGGACCAGCACTGCACGACCTTCTGAGCTGGATGCCGGCGATGGAGCACCGTCGTATGGTCTGATTTCCCAAAGTGCGGTCGGGGGATGGAACGGTCGGCGCCCTTGATTTTTGAGTAGCAGTGGTCAAGAGTGTTGTCGCCCGTGTTGGGACAGGAGATCTGCGGGTGTAATTTTGGCAGTACACTCAAGGTTGGCCTCGTTGAAGTCCCCGGCCACGATGAACAAGGCCTCTGGGTGTTCTGTTTCATAGTTGTTTATAACGGTGTACAGTTCATCAAGCGCCTTCTTTACTTCTGCCTGGGGTGGGATGTCGACCGCTGTGTGGCTGAAGTGAACTCGCATGGAAGATTGAAAGGGGCGGCACTTCACCGTCAGGTATTCCAAGTCCGGGGAGCAGTAGGTCGCCAGGGTCGAATGAAGGGGGTCATATGACACGTTTAAAATTATGTCTGATAACAAGCCAGGGTGGTTTGGTTATGAGAGGAGGACCAAAGTTGTCATTCTTGGAATATGCATGTTATTCACACTTATAAGCTATGTCCAGAGCAACTGTGTTGATGGTGGATCACGTTTTAGTCTGAAAATTTCACAAAGGTGTTTGGAATATCAGGCCTTATAATGATGGTACTTTAAATTATTTATTTCCAGGATAAAATGGAGTTGGGGGTCTAGATAATTGATAATTAGCATTTCCATATGAATCCAAGATATTCACACTACCACGGACCTAGCCAGTCTCTATAGTTCAGTATGCAGGATGTGGATGGGAGCTCAGATTGAAGAGAGCTGAAAGATTTACCTAGAATGGCTAGAGAGAGGAAACTCCAGGGGAACCTTCACCGTGAAAGTCAGTTTGCCGATCAGAGGTTAAATGGCTGACAAAAGACTGGTTCATGGAGAATGAAGTGTCCACTTAAGGCACAGGGTAAAGTATAACCATGGAGGGAGATTTTCAGTTGCTTTGAAAGAAAAACGGGGAAACATTTCTGTAATTTAGAGTATAAGTTGCCTACTGAAATTGTGTTTTATCAATGTTGCTTATAGGTTTGTTTGTTATGATACTAATCTTAAAATGGCTTGTCACCATCCAATCAGTCGCTGGAAATGCAAATATCTTTTTTAATGTTACAATCTTTGGAGGGATTGTAACATCTATTTAAATAAAAGCCAGGAGAATGTCAAACAATCGGTAATTAAGGCCGGATGGATCTTCCGGTAATGCTGACAGAGCACCCCTGCCATGGGTTACCTGGCTGATGGTAGACCGCTTTGAAACATGTGGCGGGTTGCTCGGTAAATCCTGCCGAATATTACGGACATTCTTAGCCTAATTGTAAATAATATTACTCCAAGTCACTCACCATCTTGATTTGGAAATATACCGCCACTCCTTCACTGTCGCTGGGTTAAAATCCTGGAACTCCCTCCCGAATAGCACAGTGGGTGTATCTACACCACATGAATTGCAGCGGTTCAAGAAGGCAGCTTACTATCACCTTCTCAAGGGCAATTAGGGATGGATTGGATTGGATTTTTTTTATTGTCACATATAGAGGGGTACAGTGAAAAGTATTTTTCTGCGAGCAGCTCAACAGATCATTAAGTACTTTAAAAGAAAAGGAAATAAAGGATGGGCAACAAATGCTGGCCTAGCCAGTGAAGCCCACATCTCGTTAAAATGAAATTTCTCCTGTGAGCTTGTGAGTTAACATTGGCATGGACAAACATAGCATTTGCAAATTCTGTTTACAATTTGTGGAAAACGCTTACAATCATTCTTTGAACTTTTCAGAAGATAGTTCTACCTTGCATCTTTTTCATAAACTGTTTTGGAAAGAAGTTCTTTGTCCACATAGATTGTGTTGGGATAATACCAAACTACGAAATACATATTCTGCATTCCACATAATATATTGATCTTGTCATTCCAAGCTATAGAGTGCACCATAGTACCTGAAATAAAATGAAAAAAAAAACCTTAGTTAAAAGTATGTTGTTTCCTTTTTAATAACTATAACGTATTTCAATTTTAATACATTTATCTTGAAGATTCAAGCACCTTGGTTAGTACTGCACAAGGAACATCACACAAAGGGTTGCTGTAGTAATCCAGTAGATACGAAGGTAAAGATTAAATCAAATTTATTTTTACTCAAAGTAAAGCTGCACCCACAGAATACATTATTTTCCTTCCTGGGACTGACAGGAACTTCCAGTCCGGTTCTGGGACGGCATTTAAAAGGCTCAAAAAAGAGTTCCAGTCAGATGGGGCTCTGCCCATTACCATGGGAACTCTTACTCCACAAGCCCCACAGGGAGAACAATGAGTGATTCAAAGAACAAAGAAAATTACAATACAGGAACAGGCCCTTCGGTCCTCCAGGCCTGCGCCGATCCAGATCCTTTATCTAAACCTATTGCCTATTTTCCAAGGATCTACTTCCCTCTGTTCACCGTCCGTTCATATATATGTCTAGATGCATCTTAAATGATGCTATCGTTGGGAGGGCAGCACGGTGGCCTAGTGGTTAGCACAACCGCCTCACGGCGCTGAGGTCCCAGGTTCGATCCTGGCTCTGGGTCACTGTCCGTGTGGAGTTTGCACATTCTCCCTGTGTCTGCGTGGGTTTCGCCCCCACAACCCAAAAATGTGCAGAGTAGGTGGATTGGCCACGCTAAATTGCCCCTTAATTGGAAAAAATAATTGGGTAATCTAAATTTATTTTTAAAAAATGAAAAAAAAAAAATGATGCTATCGTGCCCGCCTCTCCCACCTCCGCTGGCAAAGTGTTCCAGGCACCCACCACCCTCTGCATAAAAAACTTTCCTCGCACATCTCCCTTAAACTTTCCCCCCTCTCACCTTGAAATCGTGACCCCTTGTAATTGACGCCCCCACTCTTGGAAAAAGCTTGTTGCTATCCACCCTGTCCATACCTCTCATAATTTTGTAGACCTCAATCAGGTCCCCCCTCAACCTCCGTCTTTCCAATGAAAACAATCCTAATCTACTCAACCTTTCTTCATAGCTAGCACCCTCCGCACCAGGCAACATTTTGGTGAACCTCCTCTGCACCCTCTCCAAAGCATCCATATCCTTCTGGTAATGTGGCGACCAGAACTGCATGCAGTATTCCAAATGTGGCCTAACCAAAGTCCGATACAACTGTAACATGACCTGCTGACTCTTGTACTTAATACCCCATCCGATGAAGGCAAGCATGCTGTATACCTTCTTGACCACTCTATCGACCTGCGTTGCCACCTTCAGGGTACAATGGACCTGAACACCCAGATCTATCTGTACATCAATTTTCCCCAGGACTCTTCCATTGATCGTATAGTCCACTCTTGAATTTGATCTTCCAAAATGCATCACCTCGCATTTGCCGGGATTGAACTCCATCTGCCATTTCTCTGCCCAACTCTCCAATCTATCTATATTTTGCTGTATTCTCTGACAGTCCACCTCGCTCTCTGCAACTCTACCAATCTTAATATCATCTGCAAACTTGCTACTCAGACCACCTATACCTTCGTCCAGATCATTTATGTACATCACAAACAACAGTGGTCCGAGCACAGATCCCTGTGGAACATTACTAGTCACCTTTCTCCATTTTGAGACACTCCCTTCCACCACTACTCTCTGTCTCCTGTTTCCCAGCCAGTTCTTTATCCATCTAGCTAATACACCCTGAACTCCATGCAACTTCACTTTTTCCATCAACCTGCCATGGGAAACTTTATCAAACGCCTTACTGAAGTCCATTTATCTGACATCTACAGCCCTTCCCTCATCAATCAACTTTGTCACTTCCTCAAAGAATTCTATTACGTTTGTAAGACATGACCTTCCCTGCACAAAACCATGCCCCCATCACTGATAAGTCTATTTTCTTCCAAATGTGAATAGATCCTATCCCTCAGTATCTTCTCCAACAGTTTGCCTACCACTGACGTCAAGCTCACAGGTCTATAATTCCCTGAATTATCCCTGCTACCCTTCTTAAACAAAGGGACAACATTAGCCATTCTCCGGTCCTCTGGGACCTCACCCGTGCTCAAGGATGCTGCAAAATATCTGTTAAGGCCCCAGCTATTTCGTCCCTTGCTTCCCTCAGTAACCTGGGATAGATCCCACCCGGACCTGGGGACTTAACCACCTTAATGCCTTTAGAATACCCAACACATCCTCCCTCCTTATGCCGACTTGACCTAGAGTATTTAAACATCCATCCCTAACCTCAACATCCGTCATGTCCCTCTCCTTGGTGAATCCCGATGCAAAGTACTCATTAAGAATCTCACCCATTTACTCTGACACCACGCATAAATTCCCTCTTTTGTCTTTGAGTGGGCCAATCCTTTCTCTAGTTACCTTCTTGCTTCTTATATACGAATAAAAGACTTTGGGATTTTCCTTAACCCTGTTCGCCAAAGATACTTCATGACCCCTTTTAGCCCTCTTTGTTGCACGTTTTGAGATTTGTCCGACTTTCCCGATATTCCTCCAAAGCTTCATCAGTTTTAAGTCGCCTAGATCTTATGTATGCTTCCTTTTTCATCTTAGCTAGTCTCACAATTCCACCTGTCATCCATGGTTCCCTAATCTTGCCATTTCTATCCCTCATTTTCATAGGGACATGTCTGTCCTGCACTCTAATCAGCCTTTCCATAAAAGACTCCCATATTTCAAATGTGGATTTACCCTTAAACAGCTGCTCCCAATCCACATTCCCTAGCTCCTGCCGAATTTTGTTATACTTGGCCTTTCCCCAATTTAGCACTCTTCCTTTAGGACCACTCTCGTCTTTGTCCATGAGTATTCTAAAACTTACAGAATTGTGATCGCTATTCCCAAAGAAATCACCGACTGAAACTTCAACCACCTGGCTGGGATCATTCCCCAATACCAGGTCCAGTATGGCCCCTTCCCGAGTTGGACTATTTACATACTGCTCTCCTGGATGCTCTTTACAAATTCTGCTCCATCTACGACCTCCAACACTATATTCAATATTGGGGAAGTTAAAATCTCCCATCACGACCACCCTATTGCTCCTACATTTTTCTATAATCTGTCTACTTATTTGTACCTCTACTTCACGCTCGTTTTTGGGAGGCCTGTAGTAAAGCCCCAAGAATGTTACTGCACCCTTCCTATTTCTTAGCTCTACCCATATTGCCTCAGTGCTCGAATCCTCCATAATGCCCTCCTTAATCACAGCTATATCACCTCTCACCAGTAATGCAACTCGTCCACCCCTTTTACCTCCCTCTCTATTCCTCCTGAAGCATCTATACCCTGGGATATTTAGTTGCCAATCTTGCCCTTCCCTCAACCAAGTCTCAGTAATACCAATAACATCATATTCCTAGGTACTAATCCAAGCCCTAAATTCATCTGCCTTACCTGCTACAGTTCTCGCATTAAAACAAATGCACCTCAGACCAACTGTCCCTTTGCGTTCATCATCTCTTCCCTGTCTACTCTTCCCCTTAGTCACAATGAGTTTATTATCTAGTACCTTACTCGCTTTAGTTTCTGCCTCTTTACTGACCTCTAACTTCCTAATCTGGTTCCCATCCCCCTGCCATATTAGTTTAAAACCTCCCCAACAGCGTTAGCAAAAGAACCCCCTAGAACATTGGTTCCAGTCCTGCCCAGGTTTAGACCATCCGATTTGTAATGGTCCCACCGCCCCCAGAACCAGTTCCAATGTCCCAAAAATCTGAACCCCTCCCTCCTGCACCATCTCTCAAGCCACGTATTCATTCTGACTATTCCTGAATTTCTACGCTGACCGTGGCACTAGCAGCAATCCTGAGATTACTACCTTCGAGGTCCTTCTTTTTAACCTATTTCCTAACTCCCTAAATTCTGATTGTAGGACCTGATCCCGTTTTTTTAACCTATATCATTGGTGCCTATATGCATCACGACAACTGGCTCTTCACCCTCCCCCTTCAGAATGTTCTGCAGCCGATCTGAGACATCTCTAACCCGTGCACCCGGGAGGCAACATACCATTCGGGAATCTCATTTTCGACCACAGAAACGCCTGTCTACTCCCCTTACGATTGAAACCCCTATGACTATAGCCCTGCCAATCTTTTTCCCGCCCTTTTGTGCAGCAGAGCCAGCCACAGTGCCATGAACCTGGCTACTACTGCCTTCCCCTGGTGAGTCATCTCCCCCAACAGTATCCAAAACGGTATACCTGTTTTGGAGGGAGATGACCGCAGGGGACACCTGCACTGCCTTCCTACTCTTTCTCTGCCTTTTGGTCACCCATTCCCTGTCTCCCTCACCAATCCTAATCTGCGGTGTGGCAAACTAACTGAACGTGCTATCCATGACCTCCTCAGCACCGCGGATGCTCTACATTGAGTCCATCCGCAGCTCCAGAGCCGTCATGCGGTCTAACAAGAGCTTCCTGTTAGATTCCTCAGGAGGGTTCTCACATACCCCACTCCCAGATCCCACCCTCACTACCAGTGCAGTAATCCAGGAGACACGAAGATAAAGGTCAAAGCAAATTTATTTAAACTAAAAAGTAATGCCGCACCTACTGTATACAACATTAGTGTCTCAGCCTGGGACTAACAGGAACTCCCAGGTGGTATTTAAAGGGCTTAATGAGGAGTCCCAGCTGGACGGGCCTCTGCCCATTACGAATGGGAATTCGTACTCCACGAGCCCCACATGGAGGTAAATGAGTGATTCCTCGTGAGGGTTATCACAGTTTCCAACTCAAGCTCCAGTATTTTTCCAACTAATGAACAAAGGTATTAGTAGCACCCTGATGATTTTTCTCCAGGGTTGCTGGCAGCACTTTCTAGGAAATTACACTTCAATTCCTCACCTAATTGGATGATGGTGTAGCGATGTAGGAGCTGAATTCTGCGATCAAGCATTTTAGACAAGTTGAGAAGGACGGAGTGGGACAGTTTACCTTCGTCACAGTCAACTTAAATATCATTTGAGACTTCCGGTTGCGGCGATGCAGTGCTAAGCCGCATATTCGGTGGCTCCTGCTATTTTTGGACTTTCGGGCTCTTTTAAGAGCCCGCAACGGCGCTGTTTTAACTTTTCCCCGGGTGGGAACGCAGCCTCTGTGCTTGGCGGCCGGTGGATGGGCTGGACTAGAAGTGGAGCGACCAGAAAATCAACTTTGCAGCAGAAGGTGGTGCGAGGCAGAAAGGGAAAGATGGCGGCAGGCGGGGAACCGGCAGCGTGGCAGCAGTGGGCGAGGGAGCAGCAGGAGCTGCTGCTGCGCTCCTTCCAGGACCTAAAGGCTGAGACACTGGAGCCGTTGAGGGCATCGCTGGACAGGCTCGGGGCGACTCAGACTGCGGAGATTCGGGAGCTGCAGCAGAAGGCTTCGGAGAACAAGGACGAACTCCTGGGCCTGGCGGTGAAGGTGGAGTCGGACGAGGCGCTTCACAAGAAATGGTTAGCAAGGATGGAGGAGATGGAGAATCGCTCCCGCCGGAAGAATCTGCGGATTTTGGGCCTCCCAGAGGGGCTGAAAGGTTCGGATTTGGGGGCCTACGTGGTCCTGATGCTGAACTCACTGATGGGCGCGAGGTCGTTCCGGGGACCCCTGGAGCTGGAGGGTGCCCATCGGGTGATGCTGCGGAAGCCCAAGCCAAACGAGCCGCCGAGGGCGGTGCTGGTCCGCTTTCAATGCTTGGTCGACCGTGAGTGTGTGCTTCGTTGGGCGAAGAGGGAGAGGAGTAGCAAGTGGGAGAATACGGAGATCAGGATTTACCAGGACTGGAGTGCGGAGGTGGCGAAGAGAAGGGCTGGGTTTAACCGGGCGAAGGCAGTGCTCCACAAGAAGGGGGTCAAGTTTGGCCTGTTGCAGCCGGCACGCCTGTGGGTCACCTATAAAGACCGCCAACTTGACTTTGGCTCCCCGGAGGAGGCCTGGACTTTTGTCCAGGCAGAGAAACTGGACTTGAACTGAAGACTGGGGAACATTGTACACAGCCCGGAGGCCTTGTCCTCCTTGATATCCTTTCGCTTTTTTCTTTTTGGTTCTATTGGACGATGTTTTTTTTGCTGTTCTGTTTTTTCTTGTCTGCTTTTCGGGACTGTTATCTGTTTACTTGCGTGTTTTATCACATCATGTTGGGATTTTATAATTTCACTGGTTGCGGCTTTGGGTGGGGTTCGCTGCCCTGTTGGGTCATGTGCCTGTCTTCCCGCGTTTTGGGTCGGGGGGGCGGGGCTTGGAATGGGGGCGCGGGCTTTTCTCCCGCGCTGGAGATGCAGGGGGCGGGGTCGGAATTAGGGGAATGGGTGTGTGTCACTGGGGAGGGTAATTGGGGTGGCGGGAGCAGCTAGGGTCAGCAGGAGTCGGCTGACTTACGGAAGTACAATGACTGGAGTTACGCAGCTGGGGGGGGCCTAGCTTTGGGGGGGGGGGTGGGGAGGTTTTGGGGGGGGGGGGGAGGTTTGGGGGGGGGGGGGAAGGGGGTGGATACCGGGTTGCTGCTGGAATGGCCAAGAAGGAGCTGGAGCGTGTAGAGGGGGTCGGGATGGGGGTCTGTCGCTGTGGGGAACGGGCTGAGTGGGGGGGCGCGGGCACGTGGCGGATTACGGAAGGGTGATGGCTAGTCGACGGGGGAGGGGGGGCAGATGGACCTCCGATCCGGCGGATCACCTGGAATGCGAGGGGACTGAATGGGCCAGTTAAATGGTCCCGCGTGGCTATGCTTCAGGAGACGCACCTGAAGGTGGCGGATCAGGTTAGGTTGAGGAAGGGGTGGGTGGGCCAAGTGTTTCATTCGGGGCTGGATGCAAAAAAAACGGGGGTTGGCGATCCTGGTGGGGAAGAGGGTGTCGTTTGAGGCGTCGAGTGTGGTGGCAGACAGCGGCGAGAGGTACGTGATGGTGAGTGGGAAACTGCAAGGGGATCGGGTGGTGCTGGTCAATGTATATGCCCCGAATTGGGATGATGCAGGTTTCATGCGGCGCATGTTGGGCCGGATTCCAGATTTGGAGTCGGGGGGGCCTGGTAATGGGGGGGGATTTCAACACGGTGCTGGATCCGCCACTGGATCGATCCAGTTCCAGGACGGGTAGGAGGCCTGCGGCGGCTAAGGTGCTGAGGGGGTTTATGGACCAGATGGGAGGGGTGGATCCATGGAGGTTCGCGAGGCCGAGGGCCAGGGAATTTTCATACTTCTCCCATGTGCATAAGGCCTACTCCCGGATCGATTTTTTCGTTTTGAGTAGGGCGCTGATTGCGAGGGTAGTAGATGCTGAGTACTCGGCAATAGCAATTTCGGACCATGCCCCGCATTGGGTGGACCTCGAGCTGGGGGAGGAGAGGGACCAGCGCCCATTGTGGCGCTTGGAGGTGGGGCTGCTAGCGGACGAGGCGGTGAGGGGTTTGTCAGGTGGGCGAGGCTGTTGTATGAGGCCCCGATGGCGAGTGTGGCCACGAATAAGTGGTCGGAGTATTTTCGATTGTATCGAGGGACGAGGCGTGTCCCCTGTCCCCCCTACTTTTTGCGCTGGCAATTGAACCCCTGGCTATGGCGCTGAGGGAGTCGGGGGATTGGAGGGGGCTGGTCCAGGGTGGGGAGGAGCACCGAGTGTCGCTCTACTCGGACGACCTTTTGTTGTATGTGGCGGACCCGGTGGAGGGAATGCCGGTGGTGATGGGGATTCTCCAAGAATTTGGGGATTTCTCAGGGTATAAGCTTAACTTTGGGAAAAGCGAGCTGTTTGTGGTACACCCGGGGGACCAGGAGGGGAGGATTGGGAGGCTCCCGCTGAAAAGAGCTGAGAGGAGCTTCAGGTACTTGGGGGTTCAGGTGGCCAGGAGCTGGGGGACATTGCATAAGCTTAACCTCAAGACTGGTGGAGCAAATGGAGGAGGAGTTTAAGAGGTGGGACATGCTGCCGCTGTCTCTGGCGGGTAGGGTGCAGTCAGTCAAGATGACGGTGCTCCCGAGGTTTCTGTTCCTGTTCCAGTGCCTCCCCATCCTTATCCGAAGGCCTTTTTCAGGCGGGTTAACAGGAGCATTACGGGATTTGTGTGGGCGCACGGGACCCCGAGGGTGAGAAGGGTATTTCTGGAGCGGGGCAGGGATTAGGGGGGGGCTGGCGCTGCCCAACCTCTGTGGGTATTATTGGGCTGCCAACGCAGCGATGGTGCGTAAGTGGGTAATGGACGGGGAGGGGGCAGCATGGAAGAGGTTGGAGATGGCATCCTGTGTGGGCACGAGCCTGGAAGCGCTGGTAACGGCGCCGCTGCCGCTCCCTCCAACGAGGTATACCACGAGCCCAGTGGTGGCAGCTACCCTCAAGATTTGGGGGCAATGGAGGCGGCACAGGGGGAAGGTGGGGGCCTCGATGGGGTCCCCGATACGGGGGAACCACCGGTTTGATCCGGGGAGAATTAATGGCGGATTCCTGAGTTGGCACAGGGCAGGTGTCAGGGGGACCTGTTCATAGACGGAAAGTTTGCGAGCCTGGGTGAGCTGGAAGGGAAGTTTGGGCTTTTTAGGTTGAATCTTTGCCAACGACGGGCGGTTATTTATTGTTTCTCTTTTGTATATGGGGGGGGGTTGTTCTTTTTGTTCTTAGAATTTTCTGTTACTGTTTTCTTTTTTGTGCAAATGTGAAAATTTGAATAAAAATTATTAAAAAAAACTTAAATATCATTTGTGACTTTGATAATGTTTCAGTACTAGGGTGACAGCAAAAACCTGACTTGAAGAATTCAAACATAAAGGGCGGAATTCTCCCATACAACTAATGTTGTATGACTTCCAGTGGCAGTTATGCAGCAGTAAGCCACACATGTGGGAGCTCCCGTTTTAAAGAGATTTTTTGGCTCTTTTGAGAGCCCAAAACGGAAATTTTTCGACTTCTCCCGGTGGGGGAAGGTGTGCTGAATGACTTTCCCTGCAGTCCATGACTCGAACTCGGAGTGGAAAGGTGGAAAAAACAGCAGCAGCTCCTCAGAAAAAACGGGGGAAGGGATCCAAGATGGCCACCGACAGAGATCCAGAGGAGTGGAGACTCTGGGCCCAGAAACAACAAACTGATCTCCTGCGCTGCTTTAAAGAATTCAAGGATGAAGTACTGAGCTCTCTGCAGGAAACAAACAGAAGGCTGTCAGAGATTCAGTCCACCCAGGGTGCTGCCATCAAGAAGTTGCAGACGCAGGCCATTGAACGAGAGGAGGAGGCCGTGGTCCTCGTGAGTAAGGTGGAGGGGCACGAAGCACTCCACAAGAAGTGGCAGGAACGCTTCGAGGAGCTGGATCACCGCATGAGGCGGAAAAACCTGCGGATCTTGGGCCTTGCGGAGGGGCTAGAGGGATCGGACCTGACAGCCTATGTGGCTGTAATGCTGAATTCGCTAGTGGGGGCCGGGTCTCTCCATCTGCCCCTGGAGCTGGAGGGAGCCCACAGGGTGCTGGCCAGGAGGCCCAAGGAAGATGAACCCCCGTGTGCGGTGCTGGTGAGGTTCCACCGGTTCAGTGATCGGGACTGCGTGCTGCGCTGGGCCAAGAAGGTGAAGAGCAGCAATTGGGAGAATGGGGTAGTGCGGATCTACCAGGACTGGAGTGCGGAGGTGGCTAAGCGGCGGTCCGGATTTAATCGGACGAAAGAGGTGCTTTATAGAAAAAAGATAAAGTTCGGAATGTTGCCGCCCGCGCGCCTGTGGATAACTTATTCGGACCGGCACCATTATTTCGATTCCCCGGAGGAGGCGTGGGCCTTCATGCGGACGGAGAAACTGGACTTGAACTAGGGGTTGGGGGTTGCGAGGTCGGCTGTAAGATATTAGTGCTGGATTCGGCTGTTGTTGTGTTCTCTTTTTCTTCGGTTTTTTTCGTCTTGTTTTAGTACTTTTGCAATTTTGATATGGTTATTTACGGAGGGGTTGTTCTGCTATGTTTTTGTTTTTGTGCTTGGGGCATTGTTTGGGCTGTGTATTTTGCGGGGAGGGTCGGGGGGGTATGTTGTATTCTATGTCGGAGTGGGGGTATGGAGGGGGGCTGATATTTGGGAGCTGCGTCAGAAGGGTGTGGTGGGGCAGTGCAAAAGCGCGGGCTTTCCTCTGGTTTCCCGCACTACGGGGCTGGGGGGCGGAGATGGTGACGGGGGAGGTGGGGCCTTAACTGGTTCTTCCCCGCGCTGGAGCGGTGCCAGGAGGAGGGATAGGATGGGGGATGATCCCACTTCGGGAGGGGTCGGGCTATTGGCGGGAGTTTCCGGGGTCAGCAGAAGTTAGCTGACCCACGGAAGTACAATGGAGGATGGTTCGCGGCTGGGAGGGTTCCTAGCCTGGGGGGGAAGGGAGGGGGGGAAAGGGGAATACCGGGTTGCTGCTGGTAGGGGCAAGAAGGAGCTGGTGGGGGTTGGGGGGACAGAGGTGAGGGGTTGTCGCTATGGGGACGGGGTCGAGCAGGGGATGCTGGCCTGGGGCGGGCAGTCGACGGGCTATGGCTAGCCGACGGGGGAGGGGGGCGGGATGCCCTCTGATCCGGTTGGTCACCTGGAATGTGAGAGGGTTGAATGGGCCGGTGAAGCGGTCAAGGGTACTGGCTCACCTGAAGGGGCTAAAGGCGGATGTGGCAATGCTGCAGGAGACCCACCTGAGGGTGGCGGACCAGGTCCGCCTGAGGAAGGGATGGGTGGGGCAGGTTTTCCACTTGGGGTTGGATGTGAGGAACCGGGGAGTGGCGATTCTGGTGGGGAAAAATGTGTTGTTTGAGGCATCGGAGGTGGTGGCGGATAAGGGGGGTAGGTATGTGATGGTTAGGGGCAGGCTGCAAGGACAGAAGGTGGTACTGGCTAGTGTGTATGCCCCAAATTGGGACGATGCGGGCTTTATGAGGCGTATGTTGGGACGGATCCCGGATCTGGAGGCGGGAGGTCTGATCATAGGGGGGGACTTTAATACGGTGTTGGATCCTTCACTGGATCGGTCCAGCTCCAGGACGGGTAGGAGGCCGGTGGCGGCCAAGGTACTGAGAGGGTTTATGGATCAGATGGGTGGAGTGGATCCATGGAGGTTTGTGAGGCCGAGGGCACGTGAGTACTCTTTCTTCTCCCACGTACATAGGGTCTACTCTCGGATAGATTTCTTCGTGGTGAGTAGGGGACTGATTCCGAGAGTGGAGGAGGCCGAGTATTCGGCCATTGCAATCTCCGACCACGCTCCGCATTGGATAGAGTTGGAGATGGGGGAGGTGCGAGACCAACGTCCATTGTGGCGGTTGGATGTGGGGTTGTTGGCGGAGGAGGAGGTGTGTAGGAGGGTCCGGGCAAGTATTGAGGGGTACCTTGAGGTGAATGATACGGGGGAGGTTCAGGTGGGGATGGTCTGGGAAGCCCTGAAGGCAGTAATTCGTGGGGAGCTGATATCCATCCGGGCACACAGGGAGAGGAGCGAGAGGAGTGAGAGGGATAGACTGGTGGGAAAGATGCTGGAGGTGGACAGGAGGTATGCAGAGGCACCAGAGGAGGGACTGTTGGGGGAGAGGCGCAGCCTGCAGGCTAAATTTGATTTGCTGACCACTAGAAAGGCGGAGGCACAGTGGAGGAAGGCACAAGGGGCAGTGTACGAACATGGTGAAAAGGCGAGTAGGATGCTGGCTCATCAGCTCCGTAAGCGGGATGCGGCTAAGGAGATTGCTGGAGTGAGAGACAAGAGTGGGAATGTGGTGCGGAAGGGGGTAGAGGTGAATGAGGTCTTCAAGGACTTTTACGGGGAACTGTACCGGTCGGAGCCAACGGGGGAGAGGAGGGGAATGAAGAGGTTCCTCGACGGGCTTTCTTTCCCGAAGGTGCAGGAGGAGAAGGTGGAGGGGCTGGGTGCGCCGATTGAGCTGGAGGAGCTAGTTAAGGATATCGGGCAGATGCAGTCAGGGAAGGCACCGGGGCCGGATGGGTTCCCGGTGGAATTTTATAAAAAGTTCGTGGACCTAGTGGGCCCCTTGCTGGTGCGGACACTCAACGAAGCGTGGGAAGGGGGGACTTTGCCCCCGACGATGTCACGGGCACTGATCTCGTTAATTTTAAAGAAGGACAAGGACCCCCAGCAGTGTGGTTCATACAGGCCCATATCTCTCCTCAACGTGGATGCTAAGGTGCTGGCAAAAATCCTGGCCACCAGGATAGAGGACTGTGTGCCAGGGGTTGTGCATGAGGACCAGACAGGTTTTGTGAAGGGAAGGCAGCTGAACACGAATGTGCGGAGATTGCTGAATGTCATTATGATGCCGGCGATTGAGGGGGAGGCAGAGATAGTGGTGGCGCTGGATGCGGAGAAGGCCTTCGATAGAGTGGAGTGGGCGTACCTATGGGAGGTGTTCGGGAGGTTTGGATTTGGTGAAGGGTTCATTAGATGGGTAAGGCTGCTATATGAGGCCCCGATGGCGTGCGTGGCCACGAATAGGAGGAGGTCGGAGTACTTCCGGCTTTACCGAGGGACCAGGCAGGGTTGCCCCTTGTTCCCCTTGTTGTTTGCACTGGCAATCGAGCCGCTGGCGATGGCATTGAGAGATTCAGAGAGGTGGAGAGGCTTGGTGCGAGGTGGAGAGGAACATAGGGTGTCGTTGTATGCCGACGACCTGTTACTGTATGTGGCGGACCCGGTGGGAGGGATGCCGGGAGTGATGGAGTTACTAGCCGAGTTTGGGACCTTCTCAGGTTATAAATTAAACTTAGGCAAGAGCAAGGTGTTTGTGATGCACCCTGGAGACCAGGAGGAAGGAATTGGTAGGCTCCCGCTTAGGAGGGCAGGGGAGAGCTTTAGGTACCTGGGGGTGCAAGTGGCCAGGGACTGGGGGACTCTCCACAAGCATAACTTTACCAGACTGGTAGATCAGATGGAGGAGGAGTTCAGGAGGTGGGACATGCTGCCATTGTCGTTGGCGGGGAGGGTGCAGTCCGTCAAAATGACAGTGCTTCCGAGGTTCTTGTTCCTTTTTCAGTGCCTGCCCATATTTATCCCCAGGGCCTTCTTTAGGAGAGTGACCGGCAGTATTCTGAGCTTTGTGTGGGCACATGGGACTCCGAGAGTGAGGAGGGTGTTCCTGGAGCGAGGAAGGGATAGAGGCGGGCTGGCGCTGCCCAACCTTCTGGGGTACTATTGGGCAGCCAATGTGTCAATGGTGCGTAAATGGGTGATGGAGGGGGGAGGGGCGGCGTGGAAAAGAATGGAGATGGCGTCATGTAGAGGTACGAGCCTGGGTGCCATGGTAACGGCACCGTTGCCGCTCTCCCCCAAGAGGGTTACCACGAGCCCGGTGGTGGCGGCGACCCTAAGAATCTGGGGACAGTGGAGACGGCATCGGGGGGAAACAGGGGGCTCGATGGAGGCTCCACTGGGTGGCAACCATCGGTTCATCCCGGGGAACACGGATGGGGGATTCAGCGGATGGCAAAGGGCGGGCATCAGCAAATTGAGGGACCTGTTTATTGGCGGGAGGTTTGCGGGCCTGGGGGAACTGGAAGATAAATTTGGCCTTCCCCAGGGGAACATGTTCAGATACCTGCAGGTAAAGGCGTTTGCTAGGCGACAGGTAGAGGGATTCCCTTTGCTGCCCTCGCAGGGGACGATGGACAGAGTGCTTTTGGGGGTGTGGGTAGGAGAGGGGAAGGTGTCTGACATCTATAAGGTAATGCAGGAGGTGGAGGAGTCGTCAGTGGAGGAGCTGAAGGCTAAATGGGAGGAGGAACTCGGGGAGCAGATAGAGGACGGGACTTGGGCGGAGGCCTTGGAGAGAGTCAACTCTTCCTCCTCATGTGCGAGGCTTAGTCTCATCCAATTTAAGGTGCTGCACCGGGCCCACATGTCCGGGACTAGGATGAGTAGGTTCTTCGGGGGTGAGGACAGGTGCACCAGATGTTCGAGGAGTCCTGCGAACCACGCCCATATGTTCTGGGCATGCCCAGCACTGGAAGAATTCTGGAAGGGGGTGGCGGGGACGGTGTCGAGGGTGGTTGGATCCAGGGTCAAGCCAGGGTGGGAACTCGCGATTTTTGGGGTTGGGGTGGAGCCGGGAGTGCAGGAGGCGAAAGAGGCCGGGGTCCTGGCCTTTGCGTCCCTAGTAGCCCGTCGAAGGATTCTGCTACAGTGGAAGGATGCGAGGCCCCCAAGCGTGGAGACCTGGATCAGTGACATGGCGGGATTTATAAAATTGGAAAAGGTCAAATTTGCCCTGAGAGGATCAACACAAGGGTTCTATAAACGATGGCAGCCTTTTCTGGACTTCCTGGCTCAGAGATAGGTAACTGGGTCAATAGCAGCAGCAACCCAGGGGGGGGGGGGGTGCATTATTGTAGTGTTTATTCTGTAACTTTATAGTGTGTTAATTTGCGTTGTTGTTAAAATGCTGGGTTGTTCATGGGGATGGGGCGAATGTATATGATTGTTAATATTATTGTTATTTTCGGTATTTTACTAAGGTGCGTTATTGTTGTATAAAATCAAAATTTCTCAATAAAAATTATTTTTTTAAAAAAACTAATGTTGTATGCAGTAGGTGCGGCTTTACTTTTCAGTTTAAATAAATTTGGTTTGACCGTTATCTTCGTGTCTCCTGGATTACTGCACTGGCAGTGAGGGTGGGATCTGGGAGTGGGGTATGTGAGAACCCTCCTGAGGAATCTAACAGGAAGCTCTTGTTAGACCGCATGACGGCTCTGGAGCTGCGGATGGACTCACTTTGGAGCATCCGCGATGCTGAGGAGGTCATGGATAGCATGTTTAGTGATCTCCCATCTTGCCTGTGGTGGGTTTTGCAGTGGGTAGGAGCGAAGAATCTAGCAGGAGCAAAAAAGTAAAATCACATAGCAATTCTCCCAATGGAAACCTCTACCCCATCCTCCCATTCCTCCACACCCACCCCACACCCCAAATCCTCCTTATCACACTGCCCACCCACCCCTTCCCTTTATTTCCCCCCATCTAAGGATCTGTTTAACATCACTCCAGGGTGATGGACCTGTGTTGGCACTGTCAGAGGATCACTATACAAGTCAGGACGGTGATGATAACTTGCTGTGAAGAAAGCTCTGGTTCTCCTCATGATCTGGTAAAGTCTGACCCCTGTCTTTATGCCGACAGCACACACATCCATCCTCTGAACAGAGACTGCATCAGGGGCTTTTACTCTTAGACCACTGTCCCGTGGGGAGGAGAAACAGTGGGGAGGAGAAACAGTGTGGGGGGGAGGGGGGAAAGAGAGACAGGCCTGCTGTGAAAATTAAAGCGACAGAGGCATCACATGTAGGTATGACATGTTTTAATTGTGAATATTTCAATGTGACAGATTTCCATTCCCCCTGGCTACGGATAGTGATTTCACCAGTGCCCATTCAGTGGTCTTGACTCTTCTTGATCTTCCGTAGTCTACTGCTACCTCTAGGTGTTTCCCCAGGATGCATGTCAGAGGTGGAGGCAGCCTGCTGCTTTCCGTGCCCTGTGGCCTTTGAGTCCCTTGGTGGACGGCCTCTGGTGGGCCTGGAGCGAGAGGGCCCTAGCCGCTTTACCGGTGTCACAGGCGTTGCTATGCCATCCTGATCTGCCCACTGCCCTTGAGATGCGCTGGTGTCAGGAGGAGGGGATTCAGAGAAACTGGAGACTGCCATAGTCTCCGGGGTGGCAGTCCCCAGGTTGGCCTCCAGTGCTTTCTTCTCCTTGGCAGTGACCGTAGAGCCATGGGGGACTCCATGGGACGGAGGGGAAGCTGGAGTGAGCTCCAGAAGCCTCCGAGTCATCTGGCTCTGCCAGTCCTGGCGGCTCCCATGTCTGCGCCATGGTGCCAATGCCCTCAGCGATGCACCACATCCCACTCTGAAGAGCTTTGGCAATGTCCACCTGTGTCTGGAACAAGTCCCTCATTGACTGGGAAATGATGTTAAGACCCTCAGCCATGATCGTCACAGACTGATCCATGCCTTGGACACCACCACTCAAAGCACGGATGTCTTGCTGCAAGTTTTCCACTGAAATCAGCACTCTAGCAGTGTTGGTATCAGTGCCGGCACCATCAACTGTGCCCGAATGCTTTGGGACTCTTCCAATCAGCCTTGAGTTGCTGGAATGTCGCTGACGCCCCCTCATGAATCTCACGGCTGTGTCCTATCATCTGCATCAGTCCATGAGGAACACTGTTCAGAGGCTTGGCATCTGGCTGGGACCCAGCTGTGTCCTGGGATGTAGCAGACCACCGACTGACGTCTCCCTTGGATGGTCCCACCTCCACCTGATGTACAACCATAATTGTGTGTTGCTCACCAGACAGTGTCCTGAAGCCTGTCCATTAATGTCACCCACCGTTGTGTGTGTTTCTGCACTGGTGGAAGGTGCGGGTGATAGCTGTGGGGGGGTTCGCCACGGAACTCTCCTCCGAGGTATTCTCTTGGGTGGGAGGTGGTGGTGGGGGGCGATATAGGATCAGAAGGCATAGAATCTCTGTGGTTAGAGTTGAGGAATCGCAAAGGTAAGAAGGCCCTGATAGGAATTATGTACAGCACCCCCCCCCCCCCCCCCCCCCCCCCACTAGCAGTAGTAAGGATGTGGGGCAGAAAATAAATCAGGAGATAGAAAAGGCATGTAAAAAAAGGCAATATTACAGTAATCATGGGGGACTTCAATGTGCAGGTGGACTGGGAAAATCAGGTTGGTAGTGGGTCCCAAGAAAAGGATTTGTGGAATGTCTAAGAGATGGTTTTTTTGAGCAGCTTGTGACAGAGCCTACTAGGGAACAGGCAATTCTGGATTTGGTGATGTGTAATGAGGCAGACTTGATTAGGGAGCTTAAGGTGAAGGAACCCTGAGAGAGAAGAGACCACAATATAGAACAGCTGCAATCAGATGTAATGGTATTATAATAAAATAAGGGTAACTACAAAGACATGAGGGAGGAGCTGGCCAGAGTTGATTGGAAAAGGAGCCTAGCAGGAAAGACACTGGAATAGCAATGATAGGAGGTTTTGGGGGTTATTAGGGAGGCACAACAGAAAGTCATCACAAGGAGGAGGAAACATGTTAATGGGAGGACAAGGCAGCTATGGCTGAAGAGGGATGTCAAAGACAGCATAAAGGCGAAAGAAAAAGCATACAAAGTGACGAGGATTAGTGGGAAGCGAGAGGATTGGACAACTAAAAAAGCAATAAGGGGGGAGAAGATGAAGTATGAGTGCAAGCTAGCTAGTAATATAAAGGAAGATAGGAAGAGTTTTTTCAATATATAAAAAGGTAAGAGAGAGGCAAAAATTGACATTGGACCACTGGAAAACGTGGCTGGAGAAATAATAATAGGAAACAAAGAAATGGCAGACAAACTGAAGAGTTACTTTGCATCAGTCTTCATGGTGGAAGACACCAGTGGGATGCCAGAGCTCCAGGAGAACCAGGGGGCAGAGGTGAGTGCAGTGACCATTACTAAGGAGAAGGTTCTGGGCCTACTGAAAGGTCCAAAGGTGGATAAGTCACCTGAACCGGATGGACTACACCCCAGAGTCCTAAAAGAGATAGCTGAGGAAATTGTGGAGGCATTGGTAATGATCTTTCAGGAATCACTGGAGGCAGGAAGGGTCCCAGAAGACTGAAAAGTGGCTAATGTAACACCCTTGTTTAAGAAGGGAGGGAGGCTGAAGACGGGAAATTATAGGCCGGTTAGCCTGACTTCGATCATTGGTAAGATTTTAGAGTCTGTGTTATTAAAGATGAGATCGCAAAGTACTTGGAAGTACATGGTAAAATAGGGATGAGTCAGCACGGCTTTGTCAAAGGGAGGTCGTGTCTGACAAATCTGTTAGAGTTCTTTGAGGAGGTAACAAGAAAGTTCGACAAAGGAGAACCAGTGGGTTTATTTAGATTTCCAGAGGCCTTTGACAAGGTGCCGCAGAGGAGATTATTAAATAAGTTAAAAGCCCACGGTGTGAAGGGTAAGATCCTGGCATGGATAGAAGATTGGCTGACTGGCAGAAGGCAGAGAGTGGGGATGAAGGGGTCTTTTTCAGGATGGCAGCCGGTGACTAGTGGTGTGCCTCAGGGCTCTGTGCTGGGACCACAACTTTTCACAATATATATTAATGATCTGGAAGAAGGAACTGAAGGCACTGTTGCTAAGTTTGCAGATGATACAAAGATCTGTAGAGGGACAGGTAGTATTGAGGAAGCAAGGGGGCTGCAGAAGGACTTGGAGAAGCTTGGAGTGTGGGCAATGAAGTGGTAAATGAAATACAATATGGAAAAGTATGCACTTTGGAAGGAGGAATTTAGACATAGACTATTTTCAAAATGGGGAAATGCTTAGGAAATCAGAAACACAAAGGGCCTTGGGAGTCCTTGCTCACAATTCTCTTAAGGTTAATGTGCAGGTTCAGTCAGCAGTTAAGGTAGCAAATGCAATGTTAGCATTCATGTCAAGAGGTCTAGAATACAAGACCAAGGATGTACTTTTGAGGCTGTATAAGGCTCTGGTCAGACTCAGTTTGGCGTATTGTGAGCAGTTTCTGGCCCTGTATCTAAGGAAGAATATGCTGGCCTTGGAAAGGGCCCAGAGGAGGTTCACAAGAATGATCTCTGGAATGAAGAACTTGTCGTATGAGGAATGGTTGAGGATTCTGGGTCTGTACTTGATGGAGTTTAGAAGAATGAGGGGGGATCTTCATAGATTATCATAGAATTTACAGTGCAGAAGGAGGCCATTCGGCCCATCGAGTCTGCACCGGCTCCTGGAAAGAGCACCCTACCCAAGGTCAACACCTCCACCCTATCCCCATAACCCAGTAACCCCACCCAACACTAAGGGCAATTGTGGACACTAAGGGCAATTTATCATGGCCAAGCCACCTAATCTGCACATCTTTGGACTGTGGGAGGAAACCGGAGCACCAGAAGGAAACCCACGCACACCCGGAGAGGATGTGCAGACTCCGCACAGACAGTGACCCAAGCCGGAATCGAACCTGGGACCCTGGAGCGGTGAAGCAATTGTGCTATCCACAATGCTACCGTGCTGCCCTTATTGAAACTTACAGGATACTGCAAGGCCTGGATACTGTGGACATGGAGAGGATATTTACACTTATAGGAAAAACTAGAACTAGAGGGACAATCCTTTAAAACAGAGATGCGGAGGAATTTCTTCAGCCAGATGGTGGTGAATCTGTGGAACTCTTTACCGCAGGAGGCTGTGAAGGCCAAATCATTGAGTGTCTTTAAGACAGAGTTAGATAGGTTCTTGATTAATAAGGGGATCAGGGGTTATGGGGAGAAGGCAGGAGAATGGGGATGAGAAAATGTGAGCCGTGATTGAATGGCAGAGCAGACTCGATGGGCCGAGTGGCCTAATTCTGCTCCGACGTCTTATGGGGGGTGGGGTAGATGGTCCACCCTTATCTGATGGAGACCCTGCAAGACAATGGACATGTGGTCAGCGAGAGGAAGGATAATTCTATGGGATATCAACAATTCACTTGAGACAGGCCATCTGTGTGAAGGGTCAATGGATTCTCCCTGTGGCGCAGGCCAACCTCACTGTCGGTCTCTGCTGTCTCGTCGAGAAACCCTGTGATCTCCAGGGCCCGATCCTCATAGGGAGTGAAGAGTCTCTGTGATCCTGCCCCCTATCTTCACCCTGCCCCTCTTATAATGGGTTATATTCTTCTGCAGGGACAAAGAGTGGACTTGTGAGCCACACACTTGATAGGTCAGGGCGGGTCCATAGCAGGTGGCATGTGTGAGCACCGCACTTAGACATGAAGGGGTTGCGCTGGTGGGTGCCAGGGGTTCTGAGGAACAAGCGTGAAGATTGGATGGAAGGGGGGGGGGGGGGGGGGGGGGGTCGACTGGAGGGAGAGAGGGGTTAAGAATTTGAGGGGTGGCATGCAGAACTGATGCCAGGGCAGAGGTGGTAACTTACTCTTGCAGCTCAGCTCAGTGGAGGTCATCCGTCTTCTTCCGACATTGGACTGTGGTCCTCCTGGTTATGCTGCCCATACTCACTGCAGCTGCCACTGCCTCCCAAGGGGCATTGCTGACCCTGATGCTGGTTTACCAACTCCCTATGTGAACAGGGTGCCCGCCTCTCATCCACTGCGTCAAGAAGCCTGGTCAGGTTGGCTCAAGACCGTACTACCAAGTTACCACCAACACGTCACCTGTTCCACCAGAGGCCCAAACATCCTGGACCACTGCTATACAAACATCAAACATGCCTACCGCTCTATCGCCCACCCACACTATGGCAAATCTGACCACAAGGCTGAGCTCCTGCTCCCAGCTTATAAGCAAAAACTGAAGCGGGAGGATCCGTCAAAGAAAGTTGTGCATTGTTGGTCTGAGGAATCGGATGATCTCCTACAGGACTGCTTAGAGTCAGTGGACTGCTCAGTTTTTAAAAACTCTGCGACCAGCCTGAACAAGTACGCCACTACAGTAATTGACTTAATTAGTAAGTGTGTAGAAGATTGTGTGCCAAAGAAACAAATCTGCGTGTTTCCCAACCAGAAACCCTGGAAATCCACTGCTTGCTGATGTCAAGGCCTGAAGTGTTCAAGTCAGGTGACCCTGACCAATACAAGAAAGCCAGATATGATCTAAAGAAATCCATCAAAGATGCCAAAAGACAGTACCGGACCAAGCTCGAGTCCCAGGCTAGTCCCAGACAGGTCTGCAAGACATAACGGGCTACAAGTTGACTGAAGGCATGTAAAATCGCCGGCTCCAATGCACCCCTCCCTGATGTGCTCAACGCATTCTATGCACGCTTTGAGCAAGAGGTCAGTGAGAGCGAGCACTCCACCCCAGAAGCCTCGGGTGAACTTGTATCTGAGATCACCATTGCAGACGTCAGAGCAGCCTTCTCGAATGTCAAACCACGGAAAGCCACTGGCCCGGATGTGGTACCTGGATGAGCACTCCGGTCTTGCGCAGATCAGCTGGCGGGGATATTCGCAGACATCTTCAACCTCCCTTTACAACAATCTGAGGTCCCTATCTGCTTCAAGAAGACGACCATCATCCCTGTACCAAAAAAAGACAAGGCTACCGTGCTGGGATTAGTGTTGAGAGAGTAGGAGGTGGGTTTTATCAACAAGATGAGCTTGGGAAGGCCCAAGTGGAATTAGGAGAAAAACTAGAGAAAGATGCAAATTCATGGTTAGACAAATTTTCATTGAACTACCTACCAATTTTGATGATTTTTTGTTCTTTCCCAAATCTACGCACGGAGGTAATGTACAGATCTCGATTTTTGTCAATGATGGCAATTTTTCTTTCACTGGGTGAGCCAAATTGATCCAGTGCAACTTCCATCACTTCTATCTGTAACAATCAGTACAGATTACCAGATATAATAATAAGCTATGAACTTTCAATTATTCAAATACATTGGCATTTGTGAGCAGGATGCTTTGTTCTGTTAATTTGAAATTAGCACGAAATATAATGCAATAAGACTCACTGCCAAAATATGCCTCCGGTTTCATGAGTAAAGTAGTTGACTGTTGATCATGCATGTGCACATTCTGCAACATGCAAATGGAGTCGGCCAAGTCAGGAGTGAATGAGCCCACACCTGCACTGGGAAAAATTTGGGGCACCAGGAATGGTGAGAAAATTTTGGACTTGGGTCCCATCCGCCATTTTTAAAGGTCTGTGGAGTCTCCCTGACTCTAAATATCCAGTCCCATGTAATTATATCAAAGAGCAGCAGGAATGTCCCAGCAAATATTCCTTTGTGAAGCATCATCACCAAAATAAAAGTGCTCCATCATCTCACTGCTATTTTCTGGGTCTAACTGAATGCAAATTGGCTGTTTTGTGTGCTTTCAGTACTAGGGAATGAAATCATGGGCCCTTGTGCTTCTCCTCTTTCCGGGTCCCTTACTGCCTACATCAGGCATTGTCAAACTCGGGGGCATGACCCACGGGTGGGTCGCGGGTGTGTGTCGGGAGGGTCGTGGAGCTCCCGATCTTGCAAATCCACGCACAATAGCCGCAGCAGCCGGCTTTTAATAATGCCGGCTGCGAGCGGCCTTCAAAATGGCCAGAAACAGATTTTTAAAATTTGGCCGCATAAAACTATGCGCATGCGCACCGATGATCGGGGACACATGTGCAGTGCAGCTGCATTTTTAAAATATGGTCGCAGCCTATTTTATCCCCAAGTTCAGGAGCCAAAGGGACCAAACTGACATAGGGACCATTGGGGCCCAAAACCATTTTCTCCATTTTTGTCAGCAACAAACAAGGTAAGAGAAAATGGTGGATCGCGCAGGTCGGCCGGCGTGGACCGCGAAGGTCGGCCGGCGTGGGTTGCGAAGGTCAGCCTGGTTGGTAAAAATGGGTCCCTGGAAAAAAAGTTTGAAAAGCACTGGTCTACATAATTACAAACAGTGCACTGTTCAATAGTTACTCGTGAAATGCTATGGAACAATGGGTGAGATTTTCCAGCCCCCTCTGCGTCGTGTTTTCTGGCAGCACACGTGGCGTGCCATCTTCCCATCCTGATGTCTGCAGCATTTTGCATGGTTTTCCTGTCCCAGTGTCAGGGAACCAACGCGGGTGGATGCCTTCAGTGGGACTGGAAGATCTCGTTGGTGGGAAAGGCCAGAAAATCCTGTCCAAGGATTCTGAGAGACTTGATAAGACACTAAATAAACATAAGCCATTCTTTACAAATTTCACTCTAACCAATAATGAGTGTTGGTCATTCCGAGAAACTGGAATACCTTCCATTCTGTTGGAATATGCTAATTACTCCAACTGTATCTTTTTACTGCCTTATTCCCAGGGCTATTTAAAATTCTGCGGTTCTGTCAAAAAAGAATTGAAGCTATTTCTTCCCACACTTCTCTTGCTGTTTCCTTTTTGACTCTACTGCTTCTATTTCCTTCGTGGTTTCAGTATCTTAGGAACAAATCCTAACTGTATGGGCCGAATTCTTGTTGAACCACATTTGGCATCCATCATGCATATTATCAAACTACAATTTATAACTCAATTATAACTGTCTGACTGGCATGTACTAATGCTCCCTTGGCTAAAATACAACTTTCTATAGATTTTCCAAAATATGTGAAAATGGGTACAATCTTATCCAAAATTGACCATTTACACAGAATAAGAGAAATCTATACAGGATAATAAATGGTAGTGAATATGAAGACAGCAATTCAATCAAATATTTCTGCTGATGTAAGAATGAGCATCAATGGAATCATGACATTAAACGACAACTCCTTTATCTTTCCCATGGACTCTTGCGAGCCATTTTATCGGAATAATCTTAAATTAACTTCTTTGTGTATAAGTTAATTGATGGTGTGCCTGTAGATCTTAACATCCAATATAATGCACACCAAGCACATATTTAATGCTGAAGTGTGCCACATGTCAAAAACAGGCGCAAGGCTCTTTGCATGAACAACTAAGGAACCTAATGACGATTTGAGACCTTCCTCTGAATTTTTTTAGTTATATGCAATGTTTGTGCACCTGTTGAAACGTGTTTTATTCCAACCCAACATTTAACAACTAATAGTGTCACACTTTGGAGGTTCTGGAGCACAAAGAGATGCCCCAATATATCCCCCAGAGAATACATCAGCGAGGCTTTGCAACTAACCAGTGCAAACTTTCTGAACCACATGACAGCACTGTTTAGGAATATTAGTTTGAATAACGAAAACAGTCAAATAAAGTACAACATCATAAAGAGAACAGGAAAAAAAATCATAAAAACAGCACAAGTTTTCGACCTGTTTTTATGCAACCACTAGAGCGCAGCAGATAAGCTATCTTGTCTGCAAGAGATCGAGTTACTCTTTTCACAAATGAAATAACTTGTCCTATTGTCGAACTCTTAGCTTCAGGCTGAAAATGTGTAAAAGATTGGTCTTTGCCAATCCTCAGACATGTTGGCCTCAAAGGTCTGAAAAAACTGGCCTTCAGATTTGATCTCCATCCAGATGTAAATCTTTCCAATGTTGGGTCTACCTCAAAAATGCCAAATTAAAAATTAAGTGATTACAGAGAATGATGACTAACTTTCAAATTTTTCTCTATCTACTTCTGTCCTTTGTTTAAACAGTGAGTGCTGATGACAAGCAGAAGTAGTCTGGAGGAGTCACTGAGTTCACAGTGCGAGGCAGTTGTAGGGATAAACCCATTAGCCCAGAATGGTTTAGTGATGTGTCATTTCAGTCTTTAATTTGTGAATTCAGCTCACACTGATGAGATTGTATTCTCATGCCAATTCTCCTGCCAATGCTGCTAACCACAGTTTAAATGAAATATATGCTTTAAAGAAGAAAATGGGTAGATGAAAATAAGGCCAACTTTTTAAAAGTTCCTTTAGTTTTACAATAAAAGTATTGACAGTGAGACTTTCCCCTCTTTAAATTCATGAGACAATTTTATATCACTTTTAATGAGAGAACTATGATTTAGTATGGATACAGATGTGCGATTGAAGTTGTGGCTCTAGGATCGGGCTAATCAGCCATGCAAGAACCCACAGTACCCATGCCCAGTAACATGGAGTATCTTAGGTGAACAATCATACTCATTAGCGAGTGATTGCTAAAGAAGAAACACAGTAATTTTCTTTCTTGCCAATGTAGCCTACATCAGTACTATCTTGAAGGTATTGACTCTCGATACTGGGTCCAGTGGTCCTTTGGTTTTTGCCAAAGTGACTGGGTGTGAAGAAACCTGGTCTGATTTCTCCTCCCTAACTCAAAAGTATTTTGGCCAACTGTACTTGTGGCTGTCCTGCTAAACTAATTACCATAGCCAATATACTATAGGGTAAGCAGAAGTATTTTATTTTTGGTTTAGGCATAGGTTTTCATGTTCACTTTAGTAGGCTTAAGTTAATAGTACGGTAATAAATCTATTCCCAATGCTTGTGTATTTTTCTTACTGCAATATGATTTTCAATGTCACGTTGCATGAATTGAAGTAAAGAATAATAACCAGTCCAGGGGAACAGATACTTCACTGGACCTATCAGCAGTTGGAAGGGTAGTACTTTGGCCAGGATTATTTGATCAAATGTTCCCTAATAAACAATCAGTATAAATCCACTCTATTAGCATCAATCTAAAAATACCTGTAATTCATTGGTCTTGATCTGATTTTTATAAACAAGTATTGGTTTACAATTGCTGCTGTTATCTTCTTGTTTTGATGATTATTCGAGTTGTCCAGGCATGATTGTTTGCCGTTTCTGACAACTTCACCTCACTTTTTTTTGTGGGGTATTTTAATGGGAAATCCGGTGGCAAACACTTCCATGTGGTCTTGCTGCCCGATAAACATTTGTCCTACACTGTTAACACCTTGAAAATGGCACGGAAATTCATGCCCTATATCCATTGCATAGGTTTTAGAATTATAACAGAAAGGTAGTTTGGAATCCTTGGGCTGGATTCTCCCGCGGGCAAACCGTGTACAACAGAGAATGCCATTGACCTCGGGTGGGATTCTCAGTGTGTCGGGCGGACACGGCCGGGGAATCCCGCCTCTTATTTTAAAAAATGAATAGGTGACGGGAAATGTTCCCCGCTGGGGTGTAATGAATGGAATATTCCTGTTTGAGGATCCAAATCCTTTGGGATCACTTTCTTTCTGTTCAACCAGTCTACCTGCACAGTAATAGGTCTTGAAAAATCAATCGCGACAATTGGTTTTATATAATTAAAAAGTTGGGACATCACATGCTAAAAGAGGAACTTATGATTGTCCATTCACCTCCTTGCCTGTTGGCACCAAGCTCTTGTTATATGATTGATTAGTAAAATATTGCTGCTCAATGTAATTTTTAAAATACTGAAAGCTAGTGTATATTCTAGAAAACTATTCATGCCATTAACAACTGGACATATAATGCAGCATGATAAATAGATATCGGGATCTAACTTCAGTCTCCTAAGCCGATCATGTAAGACCTAGGGCTGATCCCTGTTTTATTTCCTTGGTCACATTTGTCCTGCTACAAGGTGGTAGTTAACACGAGTTGGGATTTTGAGGCTGTAATGGAAGAACATCTGTAGCCAATGAGACAAGCAAATGAATGTAGGGATTTCCATAAACAGGCAAGGGATTGAATCCATGGAAGTGAAGCAACTACTCAGAAGAAATGTACCAAGGGGAAAAAACACTGAACTCTAAGCATGAGATTGAGCACTCACTCCAGAGACTTGAGCACAAAATATAAGTTGACAATGTGATGCTGTATTGAGAAAATGCTGCTATTTGGATAATTATTAAATCAAAGCCCTGTCTGGCCTCCTGAGTAGGTGTAAAAAATCCCATGGAAATACTTGAAGGGCTGAGGTATTCTTCATGCATGTGGCCAAATAGATCCTTCAACTAACACCTAAAAGCAGGTTTTCTGGTTTGTAATACATTACTGTTTGTAGAACCTTGCTGTGCAAAAATTAATTGACCTGTTTCCTACATTACAACATTGACTACAAGTGGGTAACCGGCTGTAAAATGTTTTGAGATGTTCTGAGGTCACAAAAGATGTTCTATAAATGCAGGTCTTTCTTCTGTTGAGACTGTGGAACTGAACTTTATTCCTATGGGCTCCTTAATTTGAAGATCTAGCTGACAAGGTTCCGGCAGAAGAGTCCAAACAATCTGACAAGTTTTACTGATTACCGACATCATAAATATACAAGACCTGGAATAAATCAGGATTCAGCAGCTTTCTAAATGATAACTTAACACATTTAATGCACAATTAAATACTCCATTATGGCTTCTAACTGACTATCCTACTGGTTCTTTCCTGTCATTCTGATGCAAACTAACATGTTAACATTAAAGTTTCAAATGTTGCATTTTGAAACCGAACAAAATTACTATCTCCTACGTCTTTAGACGATGAATTTATGCAAATGTGGTACAGTTCTATTGCTAATTATGTAATATGAAACCTAGAAAATGATTGTGCCATCAAATCTTTACAAAGCATTAGTTTACCGAATAAGTAAGCACTGCATATGCTTAACACAATTTGCCGCTCATTGCAAAAAAGCCACGGACTACGCTCCACCCTGTAATTACCTCCAATAGGAATTCACCTGGTAATTAGGGGTACGGTTTCCATTTAACAAGAGGGAACCTCACTATATAAAAACCCCAACCTGGGTGCTGGTCAAGGAGGGTGGCCCTTCGGGGAGAGGAGTTGTTAGGAGTGTATATTGCGTAAACCTAAATAAACCTGTAGTTCATTTTATCGTACTCTGTGTTCCTGCGTCTCTTTCATTGGATTCTACACTGCCTCAATTAACAATTCTATCAAAAAACACACCAAAGGGACTAGGTATAAGGTGGTGAGATCTATTTTTTTCATTTAAAATACTTATAATTGTATTTATTTTGTGTAATAGTAGTCAAAACTCAGGAACTTATGGATTATTCATAAAGGAGGAAAGAAGGGTTTTCAACAAATGAACAGGGGTTTGGAGTTGTGACGACTAGTCTTAAGGTGAACAACAGGAACAGGAGGTGTATGACAATGCTTTTTATTTGCTAGAGGCCTGCAACTACGTAACTGCAGACAATTGGTTACATAAATAATTGTGGTTTAACATATTTAAATCAGCAGTTAACATTACAAATATTACATGAAAAGTATTAAAGTTGCAGAGGAAGTAAGATTTGTGAGCAGCAGGATATGCCATATGCAAGATTACTAATAATATATCGACCATAACTTTTATTATGCATAGCACACACACCCAAATTGAGTAACCATATGGTTATCAAGTAACGCATCCTCCAACTCACCACCAGCAACAGTACAACTTGCAAGATGTATGCTTATTGTGAATCAGCAAAGTCCTAGCTTTTAGACCAATCCTAGCTTTTACTGTTGCTGGTGGTTTGGAGGATGCGTTACTTGATAACCACATGGTTACTTCCTAATTTGCATCAGGACAACAGGACCACTGATTTACAGTGACTGAATAAATTCCATGTTTATTAAATGTGGGAAAATCTATACATCATATAGGTTTGATTTAGGTACAGCTGTGAGGAAGGTTTTATGGATGTGTGAGACTTGTAGGAAATATGCACGCCATAGAGGATATTTAATTTAGTAAATATGGCATTTCATATGGTCAGTTATGACTTGTATTAGTTTAGTGCAGCGTTTTTCAGACTTTTTTTCCCCGGGAACCACTTTGCCAACTGGCCGATCTCTGGGGACCCATGCCAACTAACATTCGCACCCCATGCCGGCCTAACTTCGCGACCCATGCCACTTTCGCTTACCTTTAATGCGAAAGTGAAGCCTGCTTGGTCCGCACGATCTCACTCCAATCAGATTCACAGGAGGAGAGGGCAAAGTGCATATCAGGTGCAAGCTTTGGCCAGTTTCTTTGTGCCATCTTCATCTTTGTGAGAACAGAAAATCCAACCTTGCACACGTAGAACGTCATGTACGGCAATAGCAACAAAATGCTTGTTTTACTCAGCATTGCATACTCTTGGAAGATGCTACTCCAGACTGCTGACAGCCTCACACTTTTGGCGTCTTTTTAATGTGCTATCTCAGGCCAGGTACAGCAGTGTAGTCTTTTCATTTGGAGTCAGCTCTAAGTTAATAACTGATTCTGGGGTCTCAACCTCAGGAATTTTTCTGCCACCACTCTTCCAAAATCTGAAATTTCTCTAATTTTCCAGGCCTCCCTGCATATAACACGCAAGACCTGCTCACTGCTGCCACTTCTGGCCAGAAAACAACACACAGCCTCATTTCCTTCTAATTTAAAAAGCAGAAGCCATTCGCAATAAAAATGCTGGTAGCGGCCGTTGGGCGTTTCTCCTGTGATCTGGACCACTGCGAGATATCCCCAACAGACAGCTCCATCACCCTTCCGACATTCACTCGCAATACACCCCCACTTTGAAAAAACCCGGTTTAATATATTGCTTTCAAATATATGAGATTTGTTAATCAGGTGGGAAATTGATCTATATAAAAATAAATTGATTGAGGTCTGTTATAAATTATATAATTAAATAAATTCAGGCTTGGGTAAATAATAAATTTTAAACATAGGAATTTTACCTTTGAGTATAATTTACTGAAAAAAATCTTGGTTATAAATAAATAAACATGTTATTCTGGCAAAGACGAAGAATGTGGGTAATTGGGTAAAATCAATTGAATCAGATCAATTTTGTATTCTTGCAGGACGCAGGATTTACCAATCTTGGAGCAAAATTAGTTTAAAAATAATCTTTATTATCACAAGTAGGCTTCAATTAACACCGAAATGAAGTTACTGTGAAAAACCCCTAGTCGCCTGTTTGGGTACTCCGATAAAGAATTCAGAATGTCAAATGCACCTAACAGCACATCTTTCGGGTCTTGTGGGACGAAACCGGAGCACCCGGAGGAAACCCACGCAGATACATGGAAAACGTGCAGACTCCGCATAGACAGTGACCCAAGCAGCGAATCAAACCTGGGACCCTGGTGCTGTGAAGCAACAGTGTTAACCACTATGCTACCATGCTAAATTAACCTGGACATTTTGCCGAGAGTTACATTTTAAATGAACTTGAATATTACATTGCATAAACTCATGTTTGTTGGCTTTTTGGTTTAAGTCAATGAGAGGAATATATTAGTTGAATAAATAGCGGTTTCATTAATTAAATGAGCATTAGAGAGAATTGGGTGAAATAAATTGAGCTGGAGCATATGTGGGAGGTCTTATGGCACAGTGGGTAGCGCCCATGCCTCTGAGCCAGATGCTCCGGGTTCGAATCCTAACCTAGGACTTGCTGACCAAGGAAAGTGCATTTATAACACAGCCCAACAGGTTAAATATCAACCTGCAAAATCTTTCCAATACATGCTAATGGCAGGTGGTAAGAATGGGAGAGACTCCTGGTCAGCCATGCTTGATGTGAAGTGGTGACCCTCAAGCTATATGCCTCTGGTGACAGGCTAGCCTTATGCACCACTGGGTGCTGGAAGAGAATCAACAACTGAAGTATGCACTGGTCTTATAAAGTGAAGAACCACAGCATTAATTCATAATCAAATTGCCAATGATGTGTGTTTTCCAAAACTAAGTTAATAAAAAGTCTTCTCAGAAGTGGGAAAAGGAAGAAAAACTTATATTAACTTACACTTAAAACAGGAAACAGTGATGTGAGGAAGTTTCTTTTTCAGAAGCCTGATATAACTGAAGGGTGGAAAACAACAACAGGGCAGAAGATTGTCAATGCTAAAGTGGTTGCACTGGGAGCCAACCACTGTGATGGTGGGAGGTAGGTACAGGAGTGGAGTGTGGTAGACAGGCTGACAGGTTCAGTGGACAAAGTGGGGGTGCCAAGGTGATTATGCCAAAAGTTGGAACCGATATGAGAGAAAGGCAGAGAGCAACATTCAAAACCAGTCTGAGGCAGAAGTCATCAGCCAAGGCAGCATGCGGGGAATCAAGCATAGCCTTTAAAGTTAGAAGTTTAGGGGTGCTGGCACACATGCTTTGAAATTGAGCTTTCGTTAAACATCATCACAATATGCCAAAGTCAGGCAGATGGAGCTAATAAAGACAGATATAGGGCAAGGAACTAACACTGTGCTATAACCCGCACGAGATCTACGGGTTTAGAGCAACTAGTCTCCCAGTGAGCCTCGTTGAGTACCAGCTTCCCTGCTGATGGGCGGGGAGCCCATGGACAAGTTAATAAACTTTGATAGAAAAATTGGCCAGACTTAGAACCGACACCTCAGACTCGGCTGAAGAGCATTGTACATATTATTATTTAGTAATAATAAAACTAGTTTCTCTTTATCCACTCCCAGCGGACTGGTGTGTAGTCACTAAAGAGTGTGTGGCCAAATCAGGAGCTGCGGTAGTGGCCAAACACAGACATTCGGGTTCCACTGCATAATGGAAAAAAAAGGAAATATAACTTAAAATACTTGAAAATAAAGTTGGAAATTCAAGTACACGAGGAGAAAATCGACACAAATTAACATGGCGGCAGAGCTGGAAACAAGATCAGATATTTGCTCCACAGACATTCAGTGTTTAGATTGTATCATTACAGCGTGACATGTGTACATAGGTGAATGCAATGATTTTCATAGAATCCCTACAGTGCAGAAGGAGGTATTCGGCCCATCAAGTCTGCAGCGATCCTTGGAAAGAGCACCTTACCTAGGCCCACTTCTCTTCCCCTGTTCTCGTAACCCACCAAATTGTTAGATATATTCCAGAGGGAGCTGGATGTGGCCCTTGCGGCTAAAGGGATCAAGGGTTATGGAGAGAAAGCGGGAGTGGGATACTGAACTTGCATGGTCAGTCATGATCATACTGAATGGTGGTGCAGGCTCGAAGAGCCGAATGGCCTACTCCTGCACCTATTTTTTATGTTCTTAATCTTTTGGACACTAAGTTAGCATGGCCTATCCACCTAACCTACACATCTTTGGACTTGGGGAGGAAACGCACGGAGAAAGAACGCACATACTCCACCCAGACATTCGCCCAAGGCCAGAATTGAACCCAGGTCCCTGGTAGTGAGGCAGTAGAGCTAACCACTGTGCCACCCAAATAGTGCCATCAATAGCAAATGAAATGCTGCCAAACACTCATCATAGGTTCCTATTTTAGGTTGCTATATTGTACATTGTTCTACTTTAACATCAGACAGTTGATAATGCCCATCCTGAAGTATTTAAAAATAATGTCCAATTTCACTTGTGTTGCAACTCCAGGTCAAGTGAGCACTAGCCTAGAGTGTCGAAACACTAATTATACAGAAGAAACTTTGCTAATGGGTGCAGAGTCTGAACCAGGGAAAGTCAGATCAAATCATTAATTTAATGCCGAATCATGCATAGAAAGGAAAATAAAGAAAGAGGGAAAGATTACATTAAGAGGAGAGAAAAAGATGAGAAAAATCTGAAGTACTGAAACTCCACATTTGGAAAGTTAATTTTCAGAGCCATCAAGGTTATTTGCCAGTAACTGAAGGGTTTAAAAAAGAATATTAGGAATGGATAAGCCCTAACTGTTTTCTGGCGAGTATCTTTATTTAGCGAGTATTTAGTGAGTATGAGATCATGGTCGGTTGATGGGTTCGCTCGGAGATGGAAGCTGTTCACTGACTTCATTGAGGATTGAGGGGTCAGCAAAGATGGGGGATGGGGGGAGAAGGGGGTTAAAATGGGGATGGCAGGATGGGAGAAGGGGCTGATAGTGGGGGAGCAGGGGGTGGAGTGCGTGTTGGTTATCTAAAATGTTTACGATTTTTCTTCTGCTTTGTTTGTTTATATTAAAGTGGCTTGAATAAAGTACTTTTTAAAAAAAAAATCTGTCTCAATCCTTTTAAAGGGTGAACACCATCCTCCTCCTAAAATGCCTAAACTGGGTGGAACTGCACTCACCTGGTTCCGTTCTTATTTATGTCTGATCTATGCCAGAATGTCCCTTGCACTGGCTCCTCCTCCCACTGCTGTCCCCTGCCTCTGGTGACCCCCAGGGAGCTAATCCTTGGACCCTCCTTTTCTCATCTACACGATGCCCATTGCAGACATCATCTGAACAGTGTTACTTTTCACATTTATGTTGCTGACCTCAAACTTTACCCCACCACCACCTTCCAACTCCTCCACTTACCTGACATCCAGTGCTACATCAAAATTCCCATCCTTGTTTATGAATCCTTTCATGGCAATGGCCCTTCCCTATCTATGTAACTTCCTACAGCCCCAAACAATCCAAGAGACCTGTACTCATCTAATTCTAGCCTCTTCAGCATTTTCATAATAATAATAATTTGATTTTAATCATACCAGCATTAGTCGCTGCACCTTCAGTTGCCTCGGCTATCAAATTCTCTCCCTGCATCGCTTCTCGGCCTTTTGGCTAAGATGAGTGTGAGGTCAGGTGTAATGCCTGGATCTGGTACGTCTTTCTTGTGGGGACCATGAATTGGATTCAAATTGAATTGGCTTTTGGAGCAGGCAAGGAGCTGGGTTAGGGGTTTGCCCCTGTCCACACTCCGAGCTCTGGCTTTGTAACTCTGATAAAGTAATTAAAACAAATTCTCTCCCTGCCTCATGACAGCTCTTTCTTCTTTAAAGGTACTACATAAAACCTATCTTTATGACCAAGCTTTTGGCCATCTTACCCAATATCCGCTTTTGTGGTCTGGTGTGATATTTGTTTTCATCAAGCTTCCGTTGAAGCATCTTGAGATGTGTTGCTACCTTAAAGGTATTATATAAATAAAAGTTGCTGGTTTTGTCATCCATCACATCGTTCTGCAATTTCAGACCTTTCCCTGTTTTTCAAACGTTGAGTTTGTTGGCGAGATATTCTTACTCCATGGCTTTTAGAGGGACAGGATAACCCAGAAAGCACCCAGATTTCTGCATTTAATTCCAGCACTTAAAAGTGGCTGGAAACTGTTGCCTGATGTGCTCTTTAGTAATGTTGATCACTGATAGCACCACCATCATTTTTACCACAAAATCCAAGTCACAGAAATTTTTAAAATGGAAAATGTTGACATAAAATATACGACAGAAATATGACCAGAGAAAAATCAAATGGCAGTGCATGCAAATATAATCCCCACCTGATTTTCCTCTGATGGATGGGACTGAGAACATGACAAGCAAAATACAATGCATACGCATCCACACATTAGCACTCATGCAATTATTTGATGTCATTGATATGAATGATATGTATTGGAATAGAATACTTGTTTTCTCACAAAATAACAAAGGTATATTTCATTATGTATATTATTTTCCGTTAGTTTGTATTACCCCATCACTCTATATTTTGTTCTTAACTAACCTATTGCCTCTTGTTTTGAGGGTCAACGTATCGTGTTAGAATGCAAAACATCCCACACAAAGCCATTGTTAAGTGGAGAGAATTGAACAATATGCTGAAAGTAAAGTCCAAGTGATCCATTTCTATTCATCACAACCAAATACCTTGTGAACAAGAGGCTTTCCATCACTGAAGGGTTTCCCAGAGAGTGCATCAATAAGATAAATTACTGAAACAAGAACACAATATACATTGTTATGAAATTCAGGAATATACTTGCAAGATGTTTACAGGATACAAAATGGCACAGACCTTCCCTTTTGTTCATCCTCACCCCCTTTTCCTCTTCACTTGCTCAAAACCTATAACCTTCCTTCAGTTGTGAATAGTCCTTGAACTAAAATGCTCATTTTTTCTTTCCATAGATACTACTAGGCCTGAGTTTTGCTAACATTTTCATTATTACATGATGTAATATTTAATTAGCTTCATTCATGAAAATGATCTCATAACTCACAAAACAAATTAACTCTATATAACCAGTGCTGGGGCTGGAAAGCCACTGAATTGTCCGTTCACATTGATGGGACCGAAGATCACACTGGCGTGAAAGGCTGGAAAATTTCAGCCTACATTTTACGTTCATCTCAAGAAATAGAAATATTCTTCCGAGTGAATTAATCTCATAAACTATGCAAATGTCAAAGGTGGATATGTGTGAAACAATAGGCTGCAAAAATCTGTAAATATTTACAAGAATTGTTTCTATTGTCTTGCTTTTCACCTTCTCCAAAGTGTTTACTTGTCATGGAAGATTATGGGGAAATACAAGGGGTGGGATTGTCCCAATGGGCGGGATTGTCCCAACGGGCAGCTAACTGCTGATGCCGGAGTAATAACGGGAGTGTTTTACTCCGCGTCGGCGACCGTTCTGGGACCCCATTCTGCGGCCCACAGGGGGCTAGGACGGCGCTGGAGCGGCCTCCGCAGCCCCAGCTGCCGATCCCGGCGCCGCGGGGTCCGCGCATGCACAGTTGGACCGACGCCAACTAGCGCATGCGCAGTGGCTTTCTTCCCTGCGCCGGCCCCGATGCCAAATGGCGCAGGACTACAGGAGCCAGCGCGGTGGAAAAGGAGGCCGGGGGGGCAGAGGCTGGCCCGCCGATCGGTGGGACCCGATCGCGGCCAGGCCACTACAGAGACCCCCCTCCCCCCCCCCCCCCCCCCCCACCCCCACCCCGCAGGCTGCACCCGGACCCTTCAATGCAGAGGCCCGCCGGCTTAGAGGATGATAGAATGGCAGTGGGGGAACTCGAGAATCAGCGTGCTGGCCCGTGCCGGAGAGTCGGTGCATACCCCAACCTGCGGCATGCCGACCACGCCGGCGCCGCCGACTGCATCCTGGCATCGGGGCACGATTCGCGTGATGCCACACCGATTCTCCGACCCAGCGACGCAGATGCCGCCATTTGCGTCCTGGCGTTGGGGCACGATTCATGCGATGCCGCGCCGATACTCTGACCCGGCGGGGGAGGGGTCTGAGAATTCTGCCCAAGATCTTTCTGTAGAGATACTGAAAATCTGATTTTTCTCTTGTATGTACTACTTTCTAAGGATCATAAGGCTCCTTTTAGTGAGGTCACAATGGTCCTGAATAGTGCTGCAGTCACCACACATTCCTTTATCCATTCCTAACTGTCACCACTTACCAAAGGACCTTTATTCGGGTATCCCAGACACCAATCTGAATCAAGTGGTGAGGCGATTGGTATCCTTTCATCAGATTGAGATGATGGGAATGCAGCCGTAGAACTTAGTTCATGAAAGCCGATTCTGGAAAGGAAAAGTCCCACAAGTGCCATGTATGAAGTTGTCCCTGCCAGTGGTGTGGTATGATCTCCACTGGTGCCCTGCCTGCAGGGCTGGCACCTGCTTTGGAGCTTCTGGCTCAGATGGAAGCCTCAATAAATTATACAAATCAAAGTTCTACGGCATACATAGGATACAGCTGGCAATTTTGCAATAAAAATCCCCAGAGTCTGAACAATGTATATGCCAGAAGTTTGCATAAATCTCCTGGAAGCTTCTCAAACAATGGCCAAGGAAATATCTTTTTTTTTTATGGTCCAAGAAAGGCAGAAATTAGTCCATCTGTTCTTTGCTGGCAGTTACAATCAAATAAGCAATTTTTCCTCCCCAAAAAGAGATTTTCAGGAACTCTTATGAATATTAACAAAAGGCATGCTATTACCCGCTACCTTCAGCCTGAGATAATTCCAAAGAAAAAGGAGCTCAATTCATTCCACCACGATTACACTATAAAATAATCAAAATTTACAAGACAGGATCATAGAATGGTTACAATACAGAAGGAAGTAATTTGACACCAACTGCTGCGTACACTAGAATTTCTGTTGATTTGTGGAGGTCTTTGTTGTAAAATACTCACTATTGTAGTTTGTAGTAGCCTGAGCTGGCGACTACATGAAAGGAAGATGGTTCTCCTGGTCAATGATGGCCCTTTAAGAACGGTGGCTGCCTAGATATTGGAAGTACTCAACATATTCTAGAGACTCAATTTCAACACATATGGATGAAAATGAAATGAAAATCGCTAATTGTCACGGGTAGGGTTCAATGAAGTTACAGTGAAAAGCCCCTAGTCGCCACATTCCGGCGCCCGTCCGGGGAGGCTGGTACGGGAATCGAACCGTGCTGCTGGCCTGCTGTAAAAGCCAGCGATTTAGCCGAGTGAACTAAACCAGCCCCTGTGGAATATGGATGTGGAATATTTGCCCGATCAGGTGTGGATTGATATAGGAGTTTTATTTTGGCAACATTTAAGGATAGGCCAAGTGTCTTCCAAGCAGAATTAAAGAGATTGATAGTGGTTTGTAGAGCTTGTGCAAAGTGGGCAACGACACTGCTGTCACCCATGAACTGTAGATCACATATGTTTTGGTGGTCAGTTTAGTTTCAGCACAGAGGCAAAGAGTGTTCCATCGAGGTGGTATTTAATACCCAAACCAAAGGGCAGTTAACCTTTGATGAGGCAAATAGCCACTGCCAAGTAGATTGTAAATAGTATGTGGTATATCACGCAGTCTTTCTTGCCACCGGCCCAGATTTTGACGGTGTCTGTTTCATATCTTCCACTCAAGACACATATCATCATGAAGCAATTGCAGGATTGCAATCAAATTTCTTGGACATCCAAATCTTTGAAGCACAATCCACACAGCCTTGCAACATAATTAATTAGTGAAATGCTTTCTTTGGGTTGATGAATGCAATGAAGGTATTGTTCTCAACATTTTTCTTGCATTTGTCTAGCAACAAGGACCATGTTACAGGTTCCTCTGGAAGGTCCAAAGCCACACTGCGTCTTTGGGAGGATATTTGAAACAGTATTCGAGTACATGTGGTATTGGTGGTTGTGGTATTAATAACAGCACAACTATTATATTTAGCATTTTTAATGTAGAAGGAATATCCCAAGGTACTACACAGAACACAATCATATGATGAACACCAAGCCAAAGATGTTATGAGAACAGGTGGCTAAAAACTTGGCCAAACATGTGAACTTTAAGAAAGTTCTAAAGGAGAGGAAAGTGAAGAGACACAAAGCTGTCCAAAGCTTAGGACTAGACAACTGAAAACATAGCTGATAATGGTGAGACAAAGACATTTCTGGATCGTACAAGGCCATAATTTGAGGAATGCAAAAATCTTGGGAGTGCGGCAGAGCTAGAGACACTTACAAAGATAAGGAGGAACATGCCATGAAGGGTTTTGAACTTGAAAACTAAAATTTCAGAAGTTGGAGGTCAGGGAATTTTTTCACTTAAGGATTAAAGCATTCCATGTTTTAAATCTTATGTGAAAAAAGGTTCTATGAGCAGAATCTAGAACAAGGGGCCATCATTTCAGAATGATGGCTTGTCCATTTAAGATAGAGGTGGAGGAATTTCTTCTCTCAGAGGGTTGTGCATCTATGGAATTCTCTACCCCAGAGAGCTGTGGAGGCTAAGATATTGAATATATTCAAGGCAGAGTTGGGCAGTTTTTTTCTGAACTATAGTGGTTATGGATGACAGGCAGGAAAGTGGAGCTGAGGCCAAGATCAGCAGCAATCTCACCGAATGATATTGGAAGGTGGAGCAGGCTTGAGGGGCCAAATGGCCTACTCTTGCCCCTTTGACTTATGCCTTTATGTTCTACCCATTCATTTTCGGCTTCTCGTACTAATTCTGCTCGCATGCATCTGGTTACTGATTCATTGTTGACTGGAATTTTTTTCCATTATTTATCATCATAAACCTGCTCAAATTTATGGACACACTACACCAGATCTTCCATTTTTGTAGGGTCGTACTCTTGAGGTACCCTAGGAGGTGTACTGGGGGAACACCCCTGCCCCCAGGAAGACTCCACACAAGAACTACATGGCAATTTCCTGGGAAGTTTAAACATGCGAGGGGCAATTACCCTGTATTGGGAACCATCCGAAATTCCATTTTAAATTGGATACTTTGGACCCTTCCGACTCTCTTAATAGAATAGTGAGCAGCATGGTAGCATTGTGGTTAGCACAATTGCTTCACTGCTCCAGGGTCCCAGGTTCGATCCCGGCTTGGGTCACTGTCTGTGCAGAGTCTGCACATTCTCCCCATGTGTGCATGGGTTTCCTCCGGGTGCTCCGGTTTCCTCCCACAGTCCAAAGATGTGCAGGTTAGGTGGATTGGCCATGCTAAAATTGCCCTTAAGTGTCTAAAATTGCCCTGTGTGCTGGGTGGGGTTACTGGGTTATGGGGATAGGGTGGGGTTGTGGGCTTGGGTAGGGTGTTCTTTCCAAGAACCGGTGCAGACTTGATGGGCTGAATGGCCTCCTTATGCACTGTAAATTCTATGAACTAATAGCTACCCAAGAAAGGAGAGAAGAATTAAAACCATTTCTAACTTCTGGGTAACTCTCCTACTGACTCCTCCAACCCCCTCACCCCCTGGACCTCCCAAATACACACCACCCAACCCCTCCCGCATCTACTTCGGACAATAAGTGATTATTATCATCAACCGATTATTATTATTAACCTACCTCCTCCTGATCATAATCCTGACCACAGAACTACCCTCCCCACCCACCTACTACTGTCCCCATCTCCTCCCTGGCTTCTTAAAGTGACTGGTACCTTTAAATTTACCAGGTTTATGGCAGATGGCACCATGGTTTCACTTCTTCAACACTATTGCCCTGCACAGAAAGGACTTGGGAAACAGCTACGCTGCACATTTCTCACCAGGCCCGGGTCAGTCTGGGTAAGAAGATTACAGCTCCAGACTAAGGTAAGTGTAAAGGAGCAGAGTGACAATCTAACTGTGATTGGTCCAGAATTTCCATGGAGTGGCAATGTGCTCCCAGTCATGTGTGTTATTTTTCTGTTCTAACCTATTTTATTCCTGGAATATGGATAAATGTTAGTAGCATAAGAACTGGTGACATATTTTCACTCTTTAAAATATTCTACTAGCATGGGAACCTGGGTATACACCATCTTAAATGGTCTTTTTTGCCCCTTTGTCCTATGAAGGAGGAATATTCTATTTCCGGTAAATTTTATAATCCCAGTATGGTAAATGTATTTTTGGGCATGGCTGCACTATGTAAAACAGTTGCTGCAGCGGAAAACGGAAGGGTTATGGCAGGGTTTGAATCAGGAAAGCCGAAACCACAGTTACAAGGAAAAAAGTCAACGTACAGAGGTTAAAGAGAAGCCCAGAATAACTTTATTGGTTGTATTTATATTTACTCAAAATCACATAAGAGAAGGAGCGAAAGACACCATTCTACTTAATGCAATAGTTGATTTCAAAGAGGAAAGAAACATAGGTTCAAATGTTCCTTTCTCTGGTTCATTGAAGATGGGTGTAAGTTGGGAGATGATTTCAGGAACCTGGAAAGGTCCTGATGCACAGACATACATGGAAATTGCGTGGGAAGTTTAAGCTTCCAATGGCCTTCATTCCCTACTGCCCAGGACCCTCTATGTCTGTGACCCCGAGTTCAGGGCATGGACTTGATCAGATACGCAGAACTTACCTGCATACTTATCTAAAATACGTTGCATAGTTCAATAGCTAGTTCACTCAGTAGTTAGCGACCGACCAACCAACAACCTCCTGACCATCCCCCCACTCCAACTATCAGCCCTCAACTATCTGTCCCTGACCAGATCCAACTAACTCCACACCGACCAGACCACCTCTAATCCAACTACCCACTTACCCACCTTCCATTCACTCTTTAACTCACTCACTTACTGAAAGACTTACCTGAATATGGCAGCTCTGGTTGTGAAAGGGGGGCACATTCTCGCTCCTGCTGCCTTTTCTTGCACCTGACAGTCTTCCCATTAAGTGGCTGTGCTGACCCCTTCAATGCTTCAGCCAGGATCGTAAGATATGGCTGATGCGTTGGGTCGCAATAGTCTTCACGGGCAACTCCAATGCGCTCAGCATCAACACTGACTGGGTCATAATTTCCTGATTCCAAAGTGTCATCAACTTTTACATTTCTGACACTGCACAAAGATATCTTTGGACTGTATGCGCGAGTGTGAGTAGGATGGGACAACATTTTACACGTACATGTGTTGTATAAAAGGACTGGTGTTATACAATGTATTATGTTTCTGCTAAACAATAGTGAGATAAATCTATGCACCTTTTCTTACAAATGTAACTCTACCTTTATCATCAGCCTGATCTCTCACTGCAATTGTGTCATTGCTGATTGAGACAGTCTGGGAGCTCAGTATGTCTGTTCTCATCCCTGGGAACTTTGGAGAAGAAATAAGGCGACCTTCATACGAATACAAGTAAATTCCTGCTCCGTCAAGCAGAAGAAAGTGTCTGAACAAACAAGTAAAGAGGTTAATGCAAGCTTCTGAAACTTTTAAACATTAAATATATCAAAGTATAGAGCAACCTTAATTTTATATTACCATTTTCTTATCTCTGAATTAGATGTAATAAATAAAGTTACAGAAGGTTTGGACATATTAAAAAATAACATCTGATGCTTTCAGTCAAACATTAAATTAGAATCAAAGAATACCTACAGTGCAGAAGGAGGCCATTCGGCCCATCTCGTTTGCACCAACCCTCTGAAAGAGCACCCTACCGAGATCCACTCTCCCTGCCCCAACCCCATAACCTCACCTAACCATTGGACACTAAGAGTAATTTAGCATTACCGATCCACCTAACCTGCACATCTTTGGACTGTGGAAGGAAACCGGAGCACCTGAAGGAAACCCACACAGGCACAGAGAGAATGTGCAATCTCCACAAAGTCAGAATCAAACCCGGGTTCCTGGCGCTGTGAGGCAGGAGTGTTAGCCACCCGCCATAATTAATACACAAAAAGCAGAATACTGTGGGTGCGGGAAATCGGAAATAAAAATGAGATGCTGGAAATACTCAGCAGGTAATTGCAGCATCTGGGGAGAGAAACAGTTTTAATGTTTCAGGCTGTGACCTTTCATCGGGCCTTAAAGGTCATGGATCCGTGCTGGGCACATTTAGCGGGGTGTTTCTCAGCGTCTGCAGCATCAAGAAAGACATCACTAATTAACGGCACGTAACCTTTTTTTTGGCCTCAGCGAGGAACACCCATCGACGCCGCACTTACATTTATTCCAGCACTGACGAGCTCGGATCAGGGCTCCATTTTTAAATGCTGCCCAGGTCTTCTGACACTCCTCAGCCACCCCACCGTGGCCTCCAAACTCCCAGATTGTACCAATTTACTTCTTACGGGCTCATCGAGCTCCCCACGCACCTTAAGGGCATGGCAACTGCAGGCCCAATCCCTGGCATGGGCAACATAGCATCTGGGCACGTTGGCACTGCGGCCTGGCACCCTGGCACATTGACAGTGCCCGTGTGGCACTGGGTGTTAGCAGGAGTGTGAAGATACCACCCTGTCCAGAGCCCGACCACTAGGGGTCTCTAATGGGCAGGGAGACCCCCAGCTGCTGTAATGCCTGGTCCACAATTGTTGAAATTAGCTAAACGGCGCCCTGGCGAGGCCGTTACTTCCCAGGCCCCGGGAGAATACGGCACAGACATATTTAACGTATTGGCTCATTTAAATCTGTTAACCTGGATCTTGCCCACCATTTTATCTCGTGAGGCGTTTTGAGCGTTGTGAATCTCACAAAAGGCCCTTACAGGATTCAACAGCCTCATCGCGTCACCAAGTCGGGAGCAAAGAGGCCATTAAATCGCACCTGTTAACTCTGTTTATCTTCACAGATGCTGCAATAACCTGCTATTTTCTGTTTTTATTTATTACTATAAATTAGTTGCACAGTTGCAATACTACAAGGTTAACTTTTTTAAAATGTGTTATTAATTCATCCCATTTGTGAGCTACTTTGAGATTCGCTGTGCCATACAGCATTTTCTGACGAGGAGATCAGACTTGCTTCTTTCTAGTCCTTTGCTAAAGTTGCTTTGAACTAAGAAATACATGTTCTGTGGTCAGCACATTTCAACAACGAACAGATATCTTTTTGAATATTTCATAGAGATTTCAACAACAAATAATGTATTTCTGAATCACAAATTAAATGTTTGGAGATAATGGGTGATATTCCCTAGCCTCCCGGCGATGCGTTTCCCGGTGGCGGGAGGTATCCCACCAGTGTTGGTTGGTGGTGGGATCTTCTGGTCCCACTGCTGTCATTGGGATTTCTCATTGAATCCACTGGGAAACTCGTGGTAAGATGTGCCATCAGCAAGATCTTGCCCAATGTTTCGCTCTGTGTAAGACTCTACCCTACACTTTAGGAGCCAGCATTAGAAGTTTTCAAAATAGCTTCTATGATATTTAACACGTGCTAAATAATTACAAAACAGTTGATTAATGTTTCAATAACTGCTCGAATGATAATTACATTTTTCAGATTTTTAACAAAGTGTAATTTTCTGTAATTAAGGGAGATTCAAATTACAAATGAAATTCCCCTTTATGTATGTTGAAGTACTGTTTATATTAAATACCAATAGATTAATGCTAATCTCTTACCTCTCTGCTTGTAGAATTAAACTAACAGTACCTTCTTTTAGGTCAAATACCAGTGGGGTATTCCAATTCTTAGTACTGAAATGAACAGAGAATACATACATTGAAATTCATTCATAGACAAAATTGAGATTAGGAAAGAAACCAGAGTGCAACACATTTAATACACATCATATATTACACCCAGCTAACATTCAGCTCACTTTAAAAGAGTTGGCTTAACATGCTGTTTTTTCAAGAGGAACAGAGCCAAAAATAACTCAGATTTTATTAAAAAATCTATTTTGACACATCTTCTTTGCATTATCATGTTATAGACCACTGAGATTTAAAAGTATCATAAGAGAACTGTAATTGATAAGATACCCAAAGTAGTTTGCCAAACGATGAAGCATATTTTCAAAGAAAAGATTTTACTAACCTGTACACATAACACTGCAGTGAGGTTGCAACCACCAAATGTCCATAGGACAACGAGGCCTTTATCACCCGGTCTCGGAATTCTAAGACATCTAGTGCATCATTCAACACATTTCGTACCTGTTACAAAACACAATCAAAAATTAACTACTTGAAAGCACACTTCAGAATTTTTTATTTACTCGATATTGTTCACTAGGATGTGTCTCCAATAACCAAGGATGACTATTTCCAATATGCTTGACAGAGCAGCCGTGATCTACTTGAATAAACTAAATGGCCTTGCCTTGTTCCTCTGTTCCTGTAAATTCATCTTTTGTTTCACATACATCTCCAAAAATACCAAAATCAAAAAAGAAATCAGAGCCTATTAAATGACTTACAAATGGTACTAAGATGATAACGTAATGAGACTTGGAAGTGGCTTGTGATAGAGTAGAGGCAGCATGCTGTCAATTTCAGCCGATTAAGCACATGATTAATATGTAACGTTTATTTGATTCTGATATATGCATTTATAGTTTTTCCTGGTAACTTATTTTTATAAGGATGCGTTTTAACAGACTTACTGCTGGATGTAGCATAGCCACACAAAAATTATATATCCTTTTTGTTGACTTTATGCACAAATTTAAATAGTCTGCAGAGGAGACACCCTAATGACTCTTTTTGTCAGCTGCAGCCAGCAAATCACTGAAGAATAATGGATTTATGTCTGTACGATAACTATTAACTTTCAAAATATTTCATTTTATATTACTATTTATACTTTACGTATATATTTCATTCAGAACTCCAGGCCATACATATGGCTTTCACTCTCCATGATGATTTTTTTTTTCCATTGGATCTCTTTCTTACCAACTACTCCAGTGAAATTTATTACAGGGAATATCCAGAAACATCAGTGTCCAGTTATATTTCTGTCAAGCGTCTTTACTTCAGCAGCAGTCAGAATTACTGGACTGCTTTCTATCAGTTGGGTATGATGTGATACCCAGCTAATGGAATTTTTAATTATTTTTGAATCCAAGGAGGGAATCCTCATCAAAGCACACGTGAAAGCCTGATAGTTTTTCAATTAGAAATACCCAAGGACCATGTATTGACTATTGTCAATTTCTTCCATAAAATAATAGCATGACAGTCAGAATTGCACAATATTTACAGCACAGAAATAGGCCATATTATTCCAGTGTTTATGCCCCTCAGAAGCCTCCTCCCAACTTACTTCATCGACTCCTAGTAATACGTGTTAAACTTTCTACAGTAATACCTCTGCCCTGCAGAAATAACAATTAAGGACTGAAAGCCGGGTCTTGAATACAGCACAGGAGGAAGCTCCTGACTAGCCTTGCCAGTCCCAGTAGTAGTTTGTTGGTGGAGATGTTCAATTATAGCCACCCTCCATGCTTTTCCAAAAGCCCTGTAATTTTGTTATTTTTAAGTATTCTCTTTTGAATGTTTCTACTGACATTTAAAATTAATTGGTTTCAACATTTTAAAAGGAGAATTAAATGCCAATGTGCACTTCTCAGTATAAGTAAACACTTCTAAATTAATCAGAAGTAAATAATAATAGGGAATTATTCTACTGTCAAGCATCTTCTGGTGTTAACCATAGAATTAAAACCATAGATTTCCTACAGTGCAGAAGGAGGCTGGCCATTCAGCCCATCACATTTGCACCCACCCTCCGAAAGAGAACTCTACCCATGTCCACCCTGCTCTATCCCCGTAACCCCACCTAACCTGCACAGCTTTGGACACTTTAGCATGGCCAATCCATGGACCTGCACATCTTTGGACTGTGGGGGGAAACCCGAGCATCCGGAGGAAACCCACACAAACACAAGGAGAAAGTGCAAACTCCACACACACAGTCAGCCAAGGCCAGAATTGAACCCGGGTCCCTGGCGCTGAGAGGCAGCAGTGCTAACCATTGTACCACCGTAACGCCCCCAAGTCTTTACACAGCAATGGAAAAATGTTGATCTGAGCAACATTTCAAAGTTATTGTTGGCAAAACTTTTTTAATGAATTTTGGGGGGGGGGGGGGGGGTTATTTTATTCCCGAATATAAAGATGATTATACAAAGAAGGCAAAATAATGTTTGCACAATTATAAAATGGCTCTTAAAAGAACTATCCAGAAATATGGTCCATGCCAGAGTAAAAATTCAGAACACAGCTATCACAATGTCCACACATTTAATTTGGCCTTTTAGATCTGAAGGTTTTAAAAGTACAAAGATTTGCCCTGCAATGCTGACATGAGGACAAGTGTTGACTAAGCATTAACACACATATCTGAAAATCAAAAATTCTGTTATTATCTCGTTCCATGTGGATTTGATTTTTACCTGCATAGATCTTCGTTTAGTCAATGTGATTTCAAAGTTCTTCCATTCCCAACGCTGTTCTATGATGTGGGCAAAGATCACATGGCCATTTCCACAAGCTCCAGCTATTTGAGTGCCATCAACAGACCAAGCAATGTTGAATACACTTCCTGTATTTGGCTTTTCAAGTGCATAAGACCACTGTAACAATAAAAGGGAGAGCATCTGAACATTACATTTTTTATTTATAATATTTCAGGACAAATCAATTCTTTGGGTATCCAATTTGTATTTTGTTTACAAAAATGTAACATATTTAAAAATGTTGGGTAATATTTGTTTTACCAAAGTGTGATACAATTACCATATTGAACAAGACAAGGTTCAGCTCTCTCCCCATGATCTTTAACAGCACTGTCATCACCAAATTCCCAACATTAACATCCTGAAAGTCACCAAATGCCTCAAAAGCTTAACAAGCTTTTTCCCAGGGTGGGAGACTCAATTACATGGGGGCACAGGTTCAAGGTGAGGGGGGGTTTGTTTAGGTGAGATGTGCGGGGAACGTTTTTCACGCAGAGGGTGATTTGTGCCCTGAATCCGTTGCCAGTGGAGTTGGTGGAGGCAGGCACGATAGCAATGTTTAAGATACATCTTGATAGGCACATGAATGGGCGGGGAATGGAGGGATACAGATCGTTTGGGCAATAATTAGTATTTCTAAACAAGGAATCTGGATTGGCACAGGCTTGGTGGGCCAAAGGGCCTGTTCCTGTGCTGTAATGTTCTTTGGATCCGTCATATCAACAATGGCTATAAGAACATGGTAAAACCTGGGTATTCAGCAACGGGTGGTCCACCTCCTGACACTTCATAGGCTCCCTATCATATACAAGACTGAAGTCAGGAGTGAAACACTCGCCATTTGTCTGCATGCTTGTAGCCCCAACAAAACAGTAACTAAAGGGCAGCACGGTGGCGCAGTGGTTAGCGCTGCTGCCTCACAGCGCCGAGGACCCGGGTTCGATCCTGGCCCGGGTCACTGTCCATGTGGCATTTGCACATTTTTATTTTAAATAACAGAAACTAAATAGTGGGGGCAAGAGATCAAGTGAGGGAAGATGTTGCAAAATTAAAGGGAGAGGACTAGGCAAGAGAGTAAGGTGGCAATAAAGACAATCAAAGCCATCGAAGGAAGGGACAGAGTGTACAAACTGAAGGACACACCAGCAGATAAAGCTAGAGTTTGCAAAATTAGTAAAAAGACTGAATTAAAGGATCTGAATTTGTAACAAAATAGACAAATTGGGCAAAATGGACAAGGGGCTGGTTTAGCACAGGGCTAAATCGCTGGCTTTTAAAGCAGACCAAGGCAGGCCAGCAGCGTGGGTTCAATTCCCGTACCAGCCTCCCCGAACAGGCGCCGGAATGTGGCGACTAGGGGCTTTTCACAGTAACCATTTGAAACCTACTTGTGACAATAAGCGATTTTCATTTCATTTCAAATTGTCAGCTCAAATGGAAATAAATATGTATGATCTGATAGTCATTACACAGATGTGGCTGAAAGATGGCAAAGGCTAGGACCTTGAATGAATATTCAAAGATACATGATATTTTGAAAGGACAGAAAGTTAAGAAAAGATGGAGGGGTAGCACTTTTAATTAAGGATAATGGTACAATAAAGAGAGTGAACTTAGTTTAAGGTGTAGAATCAGTTTGGGTAGAGATGACAAATAGCCACGGTAGGCAGTCACTTGTAGGGGTACTTTATACGTCTGCAGCAGCCACTACACTTGAGGGTAGGGTGTGCAGGAAAAATAATGAGAGTTTGTGAAAAGGTATAGTGGTAATCATGGGTGATTTTAATCTACATACAAAATAGATGAATTAGATTAGTAAAGGTAGCCTGAAAGATGCTTCTGAGACAATTTCTTAGAGCAACATTTGCTAGAGCCGACCAGAGAGCAGACTATTCTAGATCTGGTAATGTGCAATAAGACAGGATTAATAAATGACCTCCCAGTAAAGACATTTAAGGTAGCAGTGATTTTCACATGACTGAACGATACATTCAGTTTGAGGGAGAGAAGAGTGAGTCTAAGACCAGTGTTTTAAACTGAAGGGCAATTATAAAGGCAGTAAGACAGAGCCGGCGAAAGTGAACTGGGAAATAGATTAAGTAATAGGTTAGTAAGGATTCAGCAGACATTAAAATAGATATTTTATAATTCAGCGCAGGTACATGCCGGTGAGAAAAAAAGACTTCAAGAGACTGACTCACCATCAGTGGCTAAGTAAGGAAGTTAAAAATATCAAATTGAAAGAAAAAGGGTACAATTGCACAAAGATCAGTGGCAAGTCAGAAAATTCGACAGAATATTAAAAAAACCAAAGAATTACTAAAAAACGAGGGAGAAATTAGAGTAAGAAAGTTAGCTCGAAAAGTAAAAACAGAAAATAAAGTTTCTATGGGTATTTAAAAAGGAAAAGAGAAACTAAAGTGAGTGTTGGTCCTCTAGACAGTACCTGTGAAGAATTAATAATGGAAAATAAGGAAATGGCAGAAGAATTGAACTGATATATTGGGAGGTTTTCCCTCAAAATATGTCGTGTCAGGCTTTGACTGAAAACTAGCATGTATCTTTCCAGATGCAAAGCCGAATTTTCCGACCAGAGATTCTGGCATGTGGTGCACAGAAAATCTGGGAACGTGGGTTGCACTGTCACCCTGGCGGGGCGGGGCCAGATAAGAGCCAGAATGGTTGGCTCCACAGAGATCGGAGTGCTATCATTAAAAGACTCCTCCTCAGAGGAGATGCAGATGACCTGCTCCTCTACATTTCAGACCCACAAAGCAGCATGGACGGAATCATCCCGCTCTTGACAGAGGTTGGTGCCTTCGCGTGCGACAAACTCAACATAAGCAAAAGCGAGATCTTCCCCGGTACACCCACAAGTAAGTGGGGCAGCACTAACGGGACAAGCCCGACACAAATTCCGCTATCTGGGGATCCAAATAGCCCATGACTGAAAGGGATTCACAAATGGAACCTCAGCAGTCTGACAGAGGAAGTAAAAAAGGACCTGCAAAGATGGAACACACTCCCCCACTCTCCCTCGCGGGGAGAGTCCAGACGATCAAAATGAACGCACTGCCCAGGTACCTCTTCTTACTTAGATCTATCCCGATCTACATCCCCAAGGCCTTTTTCAAAGCACCAGACAAACAAATCATGGGGTTCGTGTGAGGGGAGGGGGAAGAATTCTGGGATCCCAAAGAAGGTCCTACAAAAAACAAAATCCGGGGGGGGGCTAGCCCTCCCAAACCTACAATTCTACCACTGGGTGGCGACGGCCGAGCGAATAAAGGGATTGATCAAGGAGCCAGAAGCCAAGTGGGTGCGCACGGAAGAGGCCTCCTGCATGGGGACTTTTCTCCGGGCCCTCACCACGGTAGCACTCGCATCCCCACCCAAAAAACACTCCATCAGCCTGGTGGTGATGGCCACCCTCCAGTCCTGGAACCAACTACGTCAGCAATTTGGCCTGACCAAAATGTTGAACAAAGCTCCCATCTGCAACAACCATAGGTTCACACCAGTGCTGATTGATGCCTCCTTCAAAAAGTGGGGACAGGAGCAATGGGCTAGCCGTGATGCCTCACGGTGCCGAGGTCCCAGTTTCAATCCTGGCTCTGGGTCACCGTCCGTGTCGAGTTTGCATATTCTCCCCGTGTTTGCGTGGGTTTCGCCCCCAACAACCCAAAGATGTGCAGGCTAGGTGGATTGGCACATTAAATTGCCCCTTTATTGGAAAAAATTAATTGGGTACTCTAAATTTATTTTTTTGAAAAAGTGGAGGCAGGACGGAGGGACACTGACAGTAAGGGACCTATACACGGACGGCAGGATCGTAAAACTGGACGAACTGAGAGAGAAATTCCAGCTAGCCAGGGGGAACGATCTAAGGTACCTGCAACTCAAAAACTTCCTACGAAAGGAGACAAGGACGTACCACAACCGCCACGAAAGACATTACTGGAAGAGAGCATACTAGATAAAGGAAACTGTAGCAACATGTATGGCCGACTGGTCGAAAGGGCCGACACCATACTGGACGCAACAAGAAAAAAATGGGAGGAAGACCTTGGGATTAAAAGAGGGTGGGGACTCGAGCAAAGCATTACACAGGGTCAACTCTACCTCCACGTGCACAAGGCTCAGCCTGACGCAACTAAAAGTGCTACATAGAGCCCACTTAACAAGAACCCGTATGAGTAGGTTCTTCCCGGAGGTGGAGAATAGATGTGAACGGTGCCAAGGAGGCCCGGCCAACCACGCCCACATGTTCTGGTCTTGCCCCAGGCTTGCGGGGTACCGGACAGCCTTCTTCGAGGCATTGTCCAAAGTGGGGGGGTGAGGGTGGAGCCATGCCCGAAAGTGGCGGTCTTCGGTGTATCAGACCAGGCCGATCTATTCCTGGGGAGGAGGGCGGACGCCATCACCTTTGCCTCCCTGATCGCCCGCTGTAGAATCCTGTTCGGCTGGCGGTCAGCAGCACCACCCAAAGCTGCAGACTGGCTGTCCGACCTCTCAGAATCTCTCCAAATGGAGATAAAATTCCCCATCCGAGGATCAGACCACGGCTTCCACAGAACGTGGGGGCCATTCACCCACTTGTTCCGGGACCCGTTTGTGGCCAATGAACAAGCAGAAGAATAGTCAGGTAGCCAAGAATCAGGGGAAAGTAGGTAAGTAGACAAGGCATGAGAGGGGTGATAGACCCGGGGGGGGGGGGGGGGGTTATTGTCATGAGTAGGCTTCAATTAAGTTACTGTGAAAAGCCCCTAGTCGCCACATTCCGGCGCCTGTCCGCGGAGGCTGGTACGACAACGGTAGCGAAATCCGTCCGGGAGAAGCTTGTGACAACACCAACACCAGACCCATGAGTATTGCCCTCTGTAATGGTTCCCCCCCCCCCCCCCCCACCCCCACAAACAGATGCCGACATATGTGTTATAAACAATATTGCCAATTGTACAGAGTTGCTGCTGTTGAGCTGGTGCATAATACCTCACCAGTTACTTTATTGTATTTTATTTTTATTTTTTTATTATTACTTTGTTTTTGGTATGTTTATGTGTGCCCTTCTCTTCTATATATGTATATCTTATTCGCCGTACATAACGGTAAATATACTTTGTTCAAAAAGCCAATTAAAAATATTTATTATAAAAAGACTGCATCATCAATGCAATATTGGGGCACTCATCTCCCCTCACAGGCATCAAGCATCCCCTCAACACACATAAAGGGAACCCCTCTACCATGGGGTTCCCTGACACAGGGGGCAATGCCAACCTGTTCTGGGGCAGTTAAACTTGTGCCAGGGGACAGTGCCATGACCCTCCCCCACTCCCACCCCCAGGGACTATACTTACCTTGGCCTGCACCAGTTGGTTCCCCTCATCTGATGTCACATCGGGAGGTATGAATATTCAGTGCGGAGGGGAGATCAGATGGCTGAGAAGCCCTTTAATCATAAAATCTACAGTGCAGAAGGAGGCCACTCGGCCCATCGAGTCCACACCGGTCCTTATAAAGAGCGCCTTACTCAAGCCCAAGTATCCACCCTATTCCCACAACCCACTAACCCCCTCTCAAGTTTATTGAAATTAGGTTTCCGCCCAGATCATTACATCGCCGGCAAGCGGTGGGGGAAAATCAGGGAATGATATCTTGCCGGCGAGAATCACGTTTCCCAACCCTTCCGGGATTTTGGGCCTGCGCCTCCACTTACGCTGACAATGAACATGGGCTCAAAATCACCTCATTTGTGTGTTTTCATAGTAGATGACACAAATGGCATCCCATAAATAATTGTAAATCAAGAGGTTAAAATATTACAATCACAAAAGAAAGAAAATTATTAGAAGTAAAGACTGACAAGTCGCTAGTGGACTTCATCCTAGATTCTTCAAAGACATGGCTGCAGAGATAAAGATGTACTGGTTGCAATTTTGCAAAATTCCCTAAATTTTGGAAAGGTCTCATCAGATTGAAAAATATTGAATATAACTCCTCTGTTCAAGAATGGAGGGGGACAGAAAGCAGGCAACTACAGACCAGTTAGCCTAATGTTTGTCAAAGGGAAAATGCTGTTATTTATTTTAAAGGTGGTTATAGTTGAGCACTGAGAAAACCTCAATTCAATCAGGCAGAGTTAACATAGATTTGTGAAAGGGGATCATTAATTTATCTGAGTTCTTTGAGGAAGTAATAAGCAAAGGGAACCTATAGATGCAGTGTAGATGTTCAGAAGACATTCGACAAGGTGCTACGTCAAAGATTACTACAGAAATAAAGGTTCATGGTTTGAGGGTAGCATATTAGAGGATTGGTTATCTAACAGAGGGTATGCATAAATGGGGTATTTTCGGCTGGGCAAGATTTATGACAGATAGTTAGGAGAGTAAGTTGTGAATCAGATACAAGGAGCCTGCAAAGGGATATAAATTTGAGTGAGAAAATATTTTGCAGAGTATAATGTGGGAAAAAGTGACTTGTCCACCTCTGCAGGAAGAATAGAAAAGCAGTATATTATTTAAATGAACGAGTTGGCAGACCTTTATGATGCAGAGAGATCTGGATGTCCTGGTACACAAATTACAAAACGTTGGTATGCAGTTGCAGCAAGTTATTAGGAAGGCAAATGGAACCTCATTTGTTGGGGATGTTTAGTAAGGTGTTGGAGAGGGGAGTGTTGCCAGAGATGCTGACACAGGCGCGATTACACTAATCCTGAAGAAGGGAAAAGATCCACTGGAGTGTGGGTCGTACAGACCCATTTTGTTGTTCAATACGGACGTGAAAGTACTGGTTAAGTTGTTGGCAGGGAGGATGGAGAGATGTGCTAGGGGTGGTTTCCGAAGATCAAACAGGTTTTGTAAAGGTCCGATGCACAGGTGGAACTTGATAATGTTAGTGGAGGAGGTTAAAAGGTATTTTAAGAGGTGGGATACATTGCACCAGACATTAGCAGGGAGCGTGCAGGTGGTAAAGATGAATGTGCTGCCAAGGTTCCTGTTCGTTTTCCATACCCTCCCGATTTTTCTCCCCAAGGCCTTCTTCCAGAGGTTGGAGACAGTGATTTTGGGAGTTCATATGGGCAGGGAAGGTGCCGAGGATAAAGAGGGTTCTGGTTCAGAGGCCAAGACAGAAAGGGGGGTTGACACTCCCGAACCTGCTGCACTATTTTTGGATGGCGAATGTGGAGAAGGTGAGGTGACAAACGGAGCGGGGGCGTGGGAAGGGGTGATGATGAAGGGAGTGGGTCACGATGCAGCACGAATCCTGTAGGCGGTCCAGTATGAGGGCCATGGTGCAAGTGGTGAGGATCAAGAACAAATGGGAGGAGGAGTTGGAGGGGGGGTGGGAACAAACTGGGGACTGTGATGCGGAGGGTGAACTTAACCTCCTTCTGCACGAGGATGAGCTTGATTCAGTTCAAGGTGGTGCATAGGGTACATATGACTCAGGCGAGGATGAGTGGGTTCTTCCAGGGGGTGGCTGATGAGTGCGAGAAGTGTAGGCGGAGGCTGAAGAACCATGCACACATGTTCTGGGGTTGCGAGAAGTTGGAGCGATACTGGGAAGAGGCATTTGGGATGCTATCTGAGATAGCGGGGGTGAAGGTCAAGCCGGACCCAATGGTGGCAATTTTGGGGGGTATCATAAGTGCCAGAGCTTCTGGAGGGGAAGGCGGCCAATGTTGTGGCGTTCATTTCTCTAATTGCTAGGTGAAGGATTCTGTTAAATTGGAGGTCGGATACACTGTCTGTGGTGGCGGCCTGGCTGTGTATGATTTTCTCCAGTTGGAGAAGATTAAATTTGAGTTGAGGGGGTCAGCAGAGGTCATGCACGTTCCTCAAACCTTAGTTTTTCTAAAAGTGAAAGAAATGACTTAGTTATTCCCTCAGTGGTCTGCTCTGTTAAATGTAGCAGAAATAGGGTCGCTTCCTTTCTAAGTCACAGTCTTGCAACCACAACCAATTCTCTCTTACCTTTGTAAATGTTTCTGTTAGCTGTTAATTTTCTAGGGATAAGATTGTTTTAAACAGTGCAACTGCTAGAAATATGAACCATTTTGCTCATCTCATGGCCGCAATTCTCCGCAACCACGATGGGTGGGAGAATAGCAGGAGGTCCGCTCCTGCACCTCCCGCTATTCTCCCACCTCCCCAAAATGGCGTGTCCGGTTTTGCGACATGCCGCTCGGAGAAACACGGGCCGCCGTCTGGCCCGGATGGGCCGAGCGGCCTGCTGTTCCCGACCTGTTCATGACGGCGGCAACCACACCTGGTCCCTGCCGTCGTGAACATGGCGCACCAGGTAAGTGTGGGGCCTGGGGGGGGGGCGGATCGGGGATCGAGCACCACGACCGTGCTCGGGAGGGGACTGGCCCGCAATCGGTGCCCACCGATCGTCGGGCCGGCGTCTCAAGGGGACGCACTCTTTCCCCTCCACCGCCCCGCAAGATCAAGCCGCCACGTCTTGCGGGGTGGCTGAGGGGAAAGACGGCAACCGCGCATGCGCGGGTTTGAGCTGTCCAACCCGTGCATGCGCGGCTGACGTCATTCTTGGCGCGCCGGGCCTTGAAGCCAGGGACAAGGCCCGGCCGCCGAGTTTCCCGGTACGGCCCGCCTATCTCCCGGGTAGGGGAAAATAGGGGGCCGGGAGAGGCTTCCGACGCCGTCGTGAACCTCTCCAGGTTTCACCACGGCGTCGGGCCTTGCGGAGAAATCCGCCCCATATGTTTGATTAGCTTCCCCTTAAACACATCCATACAATTTGTTTCAATCACTTTGTGGTAGCGAGTTCCACAATTTCACAGCTCTGGGTAAAGACCAAGCTGATGGTTCTGGCCAGGAAATGCAAATCAAGAAACCTGGTGCTTCAAACCTCACCCTGCAGAATTGTGAGATTAAGGAGGTGGATTAGCGTGGGTTTCCTCCCACAGTCCAAAAAAGTGCAGGTTAGGTGGATTGGCCATGTTAAATTGACGTTAGGTTGGGTGGGGTTACGGGGATGGGGTGGAGGTGTGGTCTTAAATTGGGTGCTCTTTCAAGAGCCGGTACCGACTCGATGGGCTGAATGGCCTCCTTCTGCACTATAAATTCTATGATCTATGATCTAGGTATACTTTATATCCATTCCTTTTTAGCTGAGACACATTTGGAATATTAATAAGCGATAGAATCCAATATTATATGCAATGAAAAGTTGTAAATAATTGCGTTTATTAGGTTTAAGAAACAAACAAAAGGCAATCATGTGCAGTGTATTATGTGAATGTGTGATCTCTGCTGTAATATGGCTCCAACAATTTAGATCATGACATATGATTTAGTCAGTAACTTCATCCAAATCTAACCCACAGTCAATTGTACCCTTGCACCTTCACACAAAAGAACATTGTGCTGTGCAGTGTTACTGCACAATCAGCAGTTATCAACTTTGACCATCATTAATGAGCCATCTGAACTTTTCTGAATCTGATGGGGTGGAAAAAAGATGTTGAACAAATGGAGTTCCTTTAGGCCATCTTAAAAGTTGCTCTGAGGGATTGAAACAATCGCTTTCTGTTGTCTACATTACTCAAGGCCTCCGCATATTCTTGCACCACAAATACAGCTGACAACTATCTGATGACCTTTGACCAAGAGAATCAGCACTGTATATATGCAGGTGGCTGACAGCTACAAAGATTTTGAGGAGATTTAAAACTTAACTCTTTCTCTGCCATAGATTCTTTGTATAGTCAAAATAATGTTCTTGCCCAGCAGAAAACTTTTAAGAAAAATATGCATAATGACTTAATGAACTTAAAACAAGTAGGAATTGCTTACACCAAAATATATTCCTAAAGCATCAAAAACAGTGGAATTCTTATCAGAGTTACAGCTGTTTGGCAACCTATCTCAAATGGTTACAGTTTTCCAGATTAAAAGTACTTCAGCAATTATCAGTTACACATTTCAGAGAAAGCATGTATGTTTTGAACACCGTTTTAAGAAATAAATTTATGTTCGTAAACTAGAATCTGTAAATCTTTTACATGCAACAATTTTTTATAAAACTATGTTAAGAATAAATAAAAGCATGTTAATTTCACTGAATTTATGTACATAATACACAATACACCAAAATTATATCCGTTTGATTTATCACCATTAGATAAGGATGTGCATCATTGCAAACATCAAAGTTGGGATTTTACTTGCATGAAAAAAATAACACCAGTTTTGCATTAAAAAATAACACCAGTTTTACAGAGTGAAGAAAGGGTCTTCTGTGTTCAGACTTACTTCTGCCCAGCGGATAAATGATATGGAAGGTCTTGTTGACATGACTAACAAAAGAGTCCATTTTTAGCTTATCCACCTTCAGAAACCGGGTGGGTGGGCACCAGATAACAAGCAGCTTACTTATCCTCTCAGATTCTGGCCATTTCTGACTTCAACCAACAGAGTTTTGCAAATGGATAAGGTACCACCCTAAAATCAAAAGAAGCTTCATATGTTTGTGTGAATTGGCTGAGCATCAATAAGTCTTCCCATATCATCTCAACAGTGATTGTGCAAGGAAGATGGGGTGGTTTACCTGCTAGGCAGAAGGAGGTTTGAAGACTGAAGAGGCCTTGTCAGTTAAGGTTACATTTTTTTTTTCTGGGGCCCGAGGACAGGCTTTCCCTGCCCCAGAGATCAATCCCCATTTCCTTCCAGAAGCCCGTTGCAAAATCCCTCTTCGCCACTTACATGGAAGCTAGCAGGCAACAAAGACCAACCTAATCTTCACCAGCATGCAGTCACTCTGTTCTGAGTGGATGGGAAGTGGATTAGCAGCCCAGGAGTTTAAAACAAAACTCCAGGCCTAATGTTTAGTGAGTGTGTTTCACACTTAACTTATCCAATGCAATGTCACATAGCTTCCGGCAGTAGAACAATTTCTATCCATCTTGACTACCTATCCAAATGACTCGATTGATACAACGCTGATAACCCTAGATTCTATTTGTTGCCAAAATTGTCTATTCCTTCCTGCAATCCATCACATTTGCTGTTCCACCACCAATGCCAATACTCTGTTCCATATATTTGTCACACCACTCCCAATATCATTTTAACAGGTGCCTAAGTGAGGATGCTGCATTGGCTTACGCACCACCGGCAGAAATAGTTCTAAAAACTGAAGAATTTGCTTTTACTAAAAAAAAAAGTTTCTTTTTTTTGTCCCAAGTTTTATACACAGCAGAAAAGCTTACCCGGATCAATTTGTCTAAACATTTATGTCAGCTGTGTTCAGTTGGTACCACTCCACCCCAGAACCTAAGCACAACAATCTATGATGACACTCCTGTACAATAATGAAGGAGTGCTGCACAGTCAGAGATGCTGTCTTTCAGATGAGATGTTAAACCCAACTGTCTGCCCTGTCAGGTGGATGCAAAAGATCCCAAAAATCACGATTTGAAGAAAAGCAGGGGAATTAGCCTTGGTTTCTTGCCAATATTTGAAGGCAAGGTAAAGTCGCCATAGTCCAGATGACCATAGGCTGCTTTCCCCTTTGAGGAGGAGAACTGACTGGTGGTGATTTAACCCGAGGATCACCACACCTCAAGCAAGGGGCAAGGTTGAGAAGGCAGGTTTCATGAATAACCTTAGCTGGGACGGAAATGGAACCTGCGCTGGATTGGTTCTGTTCCGGCTCTCAGGACTGCAGCTGCCACCCTTTTATCACCCTGCTGGTTTCACTCTATTCTCCCTTGTAGCGTGAACTTGGAGTTCAGTCTGAAATGCACCCAATAACAGAGCCGTGGACCTTACGAAGTGAAAGAGGGGATATTGGGGGAGAAATGACAAGGCATGGTAATGGATGGCTAACGGTAGAATTACAGAGAGGAGGAGCCACCTTGGGAAAAATAAAGATGGGGAGGAACAGTAGATATTGGATTCCCCATTGCAAATCTGCCCCGCTACCAGCAAAAACAGAGAATTTGGTGCTCAGCCAAATCTCCCATTCACTGTAGCGGGACCGGAGAATCCCGCTGCCGTCAACACACTGAGAAATCCCGCCCGTTATCTAAAGAAAGACTTTCACTTTTATAGAACTTTTCACAAATACTTGATATCCTAAAGCTCTTTACAACCAATGAAGTAATTTTGAAGTGTAACCACTGTTGTAATGTAGGAAACTAGTTTGGGCACAGCATGCTCCCACATACACAGTAATAACCAGCTAATCTGTTTCTGTGCTGTTGCTTGAGGAATACATTTTGCTTTGTGATGCAGAGCAAGACCAGCAGCGCAGGTTCGATTTCCGTACCAGCTAAGGTTATAAAAAAGCAGCAGCAGCGAGAGCATTGCCAGACCAGCAGGAAGATAAAAGAGCGGAGACAGCAGTACTGATAGTGAGAACGGAGTTAGCCCGGCAGGGAGGTGCATGCATTCAGAGCCCACCGAACATGTTCAAGAAAACCTGAGTGTGATATCAGAGAAGGCGGGGGGGGGGGGGGGGGAGTAATTCATAGAATTTACAGTGCTGAAGGAGGCCATTCAGCCCATCGAGTACTGCAGGTAATCAGGAGCAATGTTGGCCTGCTAAAGACTGAAAATAGGTCTGGCGGCACGGTGGCGAAGAGGACCCGGGTTCGATCCCGGTCCACTGTCTGTGTGGAGTTTGTGCATTCTCCCAGTGTCTGTGTGGGTCTCACCCCCACAACACAAAAAGGTGTGCAGGGTAGGTGGACTGCCCATTCTAAATTGCCCCTTAATTGGAAGAGAATAATTGGGTACTCTAAATTTGTTTTAAAAAGACTGAAAGTGGGGATATGTCATTGGCTATGGGGACATGTCAGACATGTTGAATAAATACTTTGCCTCAATATTTATAGTAGAAAAGAAGGATAGCTGCCAGAAATCCCAAGGAATTACCAATGGATCGGGGACAAGGAATAAGCAAACTTAATATAAGCAAAAACATTGATAATGACGAAGTTAATAGAACTAAAGAATGGCAAATCCCCAGGATCTGCTGGTTTCCATTCAAGGCTAGTAAAGGAAGTATGGGAGCACATTATAGATACCCTAAACTATATTAAAATCCACTCACATGATCAGCCAGTGTGTGTTCAGACCCAAGATGCTTGCCAGGTCTCCCTTCAAATTCGGCATCATGCCAATTTGGGGCATAAATGTTCACCGACACCATGTGAGCCCTCTCCAACCTCCTGTTCACCATCACAAATCTAACCCCAGGATCCGCCGCTATGCTTCCCACCACAAAGGATACCCTCTTATTAACCAACATTGCCACCTCCCTCGTCTTCATATCCAGTCCAGAATGAAACATCTGTCCCACCCATACCATCCTCAACCTCGTCTGATCCACCACCTTCAAACTAGTCTCTTGCCAAAACACAACGTTCGCCTTCGGACTCCTCAAATGCACCAACACGAGCAACCTTGTAGCCGGACCATTAAATCACGGAACATTGCGTAAAATCAGCCGGGGAATGGGGAGGTCTCTCCCCAAGCTTCGTTTGGGCTTCCGCCACCAGTGCAATCTATGCCTCCGACAAGGCCAACCGGTCGTCATGGTCCACCACCGACTCTTCCACCTTTTGGAGCGTTGCACTATGTGCCTCCAATCTCTGCTCCACACTCTCAATGGCTGCCCGAATCAGGTCACTTTAGCCAGGTCTTTTGAGGCCTCCTGCCTTTGCTGCCAGAACCTGACCATCAAAACTCCACCAACTGTTACGTGGACCACTGAGTGGACAACAATGCCATCTTTCCTGCTCTGACTGTTGCCCCTTTACAGTTACACTCCTTGTTTAATAGGGCTGAGACGTGCCGACCCGAAGGAGAATCCTTAGCTCGATCTGTTCCTGCACTTTGTACCTGTGAACACTCCTGTGAATGGGTAACAAGGACCAACCAATTCCACATTGAGCAGGAGCCCCCAAATGTGCAACTACTCACTGCATGGCCACTACCGAAAGTCCCTAATCCTATCTCGGGTTTGCTGTGAGGTTATTAATAGAGGTTTGGATCACTCTAAAACTGAAGGTCTGGGGGAAATACACCGCCACTTATAAATGGGGAAAATCGCTTTAAAATACTTTGTTTACAGATTTTAAAATTAATCCCCCTCCTGTCCGTAACAGTGTACATATTCTGTCAATACCTACAGTGAATTTGAATTAATCTTCTGAACTAATATTCTCTATATTTTTCAGGATGTGTGTGGCTTTGCAAATAAATACTTAAAATGACATACAAATATATTTTAACACCATTGTGAAAAAGATGCAAAAGTTAAAAATAAAATTGGTCTACACCAAAAGTATATACCAGATCTTGTTTAAGTCAAAATATAATATCTCTGAGTAAGGAAAATTACCTTACCATTGGATTACTGCTTACCTAATGCTTTTAGTTTGTTTTGTAATTTGATTTCTTTTACAGTAGACAGGAAACAGGAAATAGCCTAGTTCTTTTAAGCACTTGGCAGAACAGCAAAAAAAAAATCAGAATTCAAACCTTTAAAGAGACTAGCATCATGGATATCGTGCCAACACTGAACTATTGTGATAATGACAATGTCATAATGCAATTGGCACAGCTGCTTAGAACTAGGTTTTTTTAGTATAATTGTCCTGACAAGTTCTGAAAGGATGGTAAGAAAAGCATGGTGCTTCAGCACTTTAAACAAGAACAAAATTACCCAAAAGTAACACCTGCTGGGAATACTCAACTTAAATATAGCCAACAGGAGTTACATAACATTTATTGCAATATTAACTTATTTTCAATCTTCTGGCTACCTCTTCAGATGCAATGATTTCATGGTTTTCTGGGGGAAGAAATTTATTATCTCACACGTGATGGGACTAAAACCTCACCCTGTAGATAATTTTAAATAAAATACAAATAGAGGTATGCTCATTGCTTTAAATTTAAAACTGGACAAAGACCTGAAAATAGTTGAATCTATGCCTGTCTGTGATCCCTGAACAAAAGGAGCAATCTGGCAATATCAGAGAAACTTGCACCTGGTTATTCCTGAAGAGATACCGACAATCCCCATGCAGGCTTCATACACCAAATTCAAAGAGAGATATACAAAGACCATCTGCATTTCATAGTCCAGGGTAACCAACTGGAGTCTACTCGCCCACGAGGACAAAGGGCCCTGTAACCTACCTTTCAATTTTTAATGGTTGAAACATTTAATAATCTCGAGGATCCAGCCAATGGATACATATCGTTTATCAAAGACAGTGTGAAGAAGTGAGAGTCATGTGACATGGACCGTTTGTGGAACCAGTAATACTGCCTTGTGAAACTGCAAAGTCAGTCACAGGAAGCTCACAGGAAAGGAGCTCTGGCCCCCGGTATGAACAGCCGGCCCATCTACACTGCTTCTATTGGAAATTCTAACCCAACGCCTATAAGACTGATAAATCACTGCATGCCCATCTCATCACGTGAAGTTAACATGACTAGAAAAGTGAACTAACACCATTTCCTTTCTCTGGGGTCTCTGCCCTATAAAACTTTATTTTATCCATTCCTCTTTTGCTGTATGATTGCGCAGGAGGCAATGTTGTGATTCTAATCCTGCATTTTGAATGTGTGCAAATAAATGAATCCTTTTGAGTTCATCGTATCTTGAGTTTGCTATCAACTTAGTAATACAAATTGGATCACACTTATACCAAGGGGTTGGGAAATATGTCACCACTTATAAAGGAGAAAGCAAATCAAAAATCCCTTTGTTTACGGATTTGTGGTGAGATGAAATGTTAGGGCTGTTTAAGTTAACCCTCCACCCTCCTGTCCGTAACACACAAGTGATTATTCTTTGTGAATGAGTCCTGACAGTGAATGCCAGCAAGCTGCTTGGCCACATGGAGGGGATAGCACAGCTCAGTCTGACATTGCCACAGCAAATTATCATGCACAATTTCCAGCACAGATTACTGGACATTTTGCTATTTTGTTGCTGATTCTAACATTGTCAGGGTCAGCTAACTCAGCACAAACTGGAGAACTATCCTGAGACCTCACCACTCACTACACCTCAATATTACATTAGGACGCGCATTTATTCATTGTGGCACTGAAATAGCTCAGATTGGTAAAATACTCGATTACATGACTACAAAATCAACAGTTCGTGAGACTAATAAAGTATAGGCAACCAAAGACATTATTAAACTTATTTTGTTTTACAGAAGAAAGCTAGAGTGTTTTTAAAATAAAGTTGATTAAATTAACATGAAGGAAAATAAAATTAGCAGTCACGCAACAAACATGCTGGAGTGATACGAAGGACAAAATTAACCTGAAACCCAATACTTTAATAAAAACTAAGACTAAGATTAAAGGAGGAGGTAATTTCTTTTCTGTTAAGTCGCTGTGAAAGAACTGTTGTCCGTGTCCAATTTCTTTGCCCTGGATAAATAGAAATGAATTGAACTGCTTCTTAACATGCTTGGAAGGTAGGGCAGCACGGTGGCGCAGTGATTAGCACTGCTGCCTCACGGCACCAAGGTCCCAGGTTCGATCCTGGCCCTGGGTCATAGTCCTTGTGGCGTTTGCACATTCTCCCCGTGTCTGCGTGGGTCTCACCCCCATAACTCAAAAAGATGTGCAGGTTAGGTGAATTGGCCGCGCTAAATTGCCCCTTAATTGGGAAAAAAGAATTGGGTACTCTAAATTTATATTAAAAAAAACATGCTTGGAAGGTACGTCTCCAACAATTCTACATTTTAACACCAAAGTGTGTTTGTTTTTAAATACAACATGCTTCAAAATGAATGTTAAGTTCCCCCTGCCACTTTTAAACCCTGCAGGAATCTCAATACTATTGTTTCCAGAAAGTTGGTTCAAGCTTTATGACAGAGAAGGCAACGGCAACTATGTTGAAGTGACTATAAAACTAAATTCAGAGTACAGGGCCTGATTAACCACTCCGACAAGCAGGAACTGCACCTGGCAATGAAGTTAAAATAGAAAGGGGCAGTTACTCCCACTGATCCTGAGACCATAACACCCACAGGAAGAAAGCAGGTCCTGTTTTAAGTCCTCAGATTTAAAAGCTGAGGCATGAGTGGGTTGGGGGGGGGGGGGGGGGGGGGGGAGTCAGTGTCAGTTCTCCCACAGGTAAACCCCACAAGGAGCAGGGTCTTGGCACAAAAGATGAAAGTTTGACATTTATTTTCAGGTTTTTTTATAATAACTCTCCTGAGAAACACCTTGGAACATTTTATGACGTTACAGGTGCTAAATTCATACAAGTTGTTATTGTTTCCTCATGGTCCAAGACTGGCAAGAGTACTTCTCTGGGCTTGACGAGGAAGCCTTGGGCCTCCATTGGATCACTAATTGTGGCAAGATAACACCCATTCCTCTGATCATGGCAAGACTAGCCCTGGATCAAGATCAGACACTCTTCCCTCCCCGCCACCCCACCTCAATCTCATCAATGTATGCCACCCCTCCCCTAATCGGGACAGGGCACTTCTCACACCACAACTGCATCAAGACACCTCAGCAACCTCTCAATCATGACGAGACACCTCCTAAGCCACATCCCATCACAGCATGACACCTCCCAGTGCCAAACACAAGACACCTCCAACTACCAATCACCACCACCCACTGTCAAACACAATCATAAGTCAACCCTACCAACCCACCAATTGCGGCAGGATACCTTCTACCTCATAATTGTGGCAAGGTGCCACCATCCCCAGCAAGATGCTTTCCACCTGTTCAATCATGGTAAACATCCGAATCAGACCCCAACTTCAGCCAGGCCCGATTAACTTGCGGGAACTACAAATTCTGTCTGCTGGTCCCTGGATGAGGCCTCCTGCCATTTTATTTTGCACACTGGTCAGGAAGTCAATGTGGCTGACAATCAGATAGGTGTCTGCAGCAGGTTGTTTGAATGATGGCAGCAGGGCTTCTATATCCATGAAAGATTTGTCATACACCCCTCCTCACCACACCAGTAATGTCAGGGCCCATGAGTACCAGCAAACTTCCTTCATAACAACTTGTTGCCAAATATGGTTTGCCAAAATCCGGTGTAGAGTTAATGTTCTATACAAGCTTTTGTACTAATCAATGTGACACTGAACAAGATAATTCAAAAGAAGTAGTGAAACTAAATATTGCGGATATTGAAAATCTGAAATAACTGAAAATTCTGGAAATAGTCAAAAGGCAGGCAACATCTGTGGAGAGACAGAAAGAGGCCTGGATTTTCACCACCGAGGCGGGCAGTGGCAGTCAGGAGAATTCCTGTCTCAGCACACTCGCAAAAACGGAATCTTTATTGCTGAAGGGTCGTTAAGGGCTACAGTTGGGCCAGCTGACCAGGGAAATAAGACGGAGGCAATCACTGGGTCAGTTGGGGGCTGAGGTGGGCTGTTTTAAAAGGTCTGCCTTGATGCAGTGGGACTTGATTTCAATTTTAAAGACCCCACAGCCCTCACCGCCCCACACATTCCCCATCCATGCCACCTTATTCCTCTCATACCAGTCTATGCACACCGATCCATGAGCCCTCATGGCCCCTACGCCAAGCTCCGGCCCCACAACTCCTCATGGCCCCATGCCAAACTATGGCCATCCACCTACCAACCCTCCACCCCAACACACACCATGGTCCCTCATGCCAAGCTGTGGCATTTTCATCCCTATTGGCTCTTATACTGAATAGAACTAATTAACCTGATAGTGACTGCAGGATGTGTAAAAAAGGCTCAAAAAAATCAGTCATTCATTCATTTCTTTCAATACGTTAAATAAAGATCTTTTCACAACAGTTCAATAAATATATCAATCATCCAGTCCCTTTAAAATGTCAATTTCAAAAACTGCAGGCTCTTGAAACCTCTTAGCCTTGTGCAAATAAACACCGATATCCACTTTCAATTCCACAAAGCAATGTTTTTCCTGGGGCTCAGCTATTCCCTCATAAAAATAGATTTCTGGCTCTCAGCCAAGAATACATAATGAGGCTTGGCTGAGAGCCCTGACATCTATTATTCTGATGAGTCCAGAGAAAACATTGCTTGATTGACAGCTCTGGCTCTCTAATCTCTGCTGTCAATTGCCCAATGTTAATGTACACAACCTTGAGGTTTCAAGTGATTGCAGCTTCTATTATTGATACTTTAAAAAGTCTGGATGAGTGACACTTTCACTGGGCAATAGTAAAAGGACATTTATTTTTGTAATTAAACAGCAAAATGTAATGAACTAATGGATTTTTAAAAAAGCTTTTTAAAAAAACACATTGTATTGCCACTAAAGGAGTCATTGGTTCTATACATTGAACAACAAATCAAACAAAGGGCATTGAAGTGCCAAAGCTTGGCATAGGGGCATGAGGGAGCACAGCTTTGTGTAGGAGGTATGAGGACCATTGGGGTGGGTGGAGGGTCAAAGTTTGGCATAAGAAGGAAAAGGGATGGGCAGCGGGCACAGCTTGGCATAGGGGAAAACACAGGCGGTGGGGGTAGAATAGCTTGACCCAGCGGGCATGAGAAGGCCGTTTGAACTCACATTTAAAGGTTTCCTCATGCAGACTATGGTTTATGTCATTTCTGAAGTACTGTAAAGCACAGCTCTTTAAAACCCTGGTCTGACTTCATGGAAATTGTGCACAGCTATGACATGCCTATGCCAACAATGCAGTCGGCCAGTTCAGGAATGCTGGGTGCGGGCTTGAGCTGATCCAGCCTGCACCATTGAAAGGCACACCGGAAAATCATAATGCCTGGGAATAGGGTCAGAAATCTTGGAATCAGGACCTGCTCATCATTTTTAAAGGACTCCCATGTCACCCTGATTCTGCTAAAATCAAGGTTAAAGTCAACATTTCAGTCTATGACCTTTCCTTTGAACTGGATGCCTTGATCTTTGGTCGTGGCATTTTGCTCCAGGGAAAGCAGGAGGAAAAGTCAGAGGATTGGTGTTCGGTCTTTTTAAAGTACAGGTTGTTTTGCCAGGTAATAAAATTGGTATCCTTGTCAGCACATTTTATGACAGTCTTAGGGTTGGAAGAAAATGTAATGCAGCAAGTGAAGTATGTGAGCAGAGAAGAGAAATTGAGACAGTCAATGCCACACCGGCAATTCTCAATAAAAAAATCTAGAGAGCAAGAGGAAGGAGGAGAATTCTGGGGATGTGTAAAATGATCCGGTGTGCAGAGGAAGGACTCCTAGCTGAAGAAGTGTCGTGGAGGGGAAGGTAATGGAAGAAAAGCCTCAGCATTGTAATAAGTTGAAAATTCATTGAGGTGAGGTGCAAAAGGATGAAATGGAAGTAAAAGCAAATTACTGCAGATGCTGGAATCTAAAACAAAAACAGGAAATACTGGACAATGTCAGCAGGTCTGACAGCTTCGGTGGAGTGAGAAGGGAGCTAACGTTTTGAGTCCAGATGAGTTTTTGCCAAAGCTGGAGAGAACTGTAAATAGGGTTAGTTTTTACTGTTGCGGGAGAAGTGGAGGGGGGGGGGGGGGCAAACGATAGGTGGAGATTGATAAAGATACCTTGGACAGAAAGACAAAGGGAATGTAAATGGGGGTGATCATGGCTAAGATGAGTCTGTTAATGGCATATTAAGAGATCTGAATGACTTAAAGGCAGAACAAAGCTAAGCAGTATGTCAATGGAATAGGGGACAGATGGCGAAAAAAAAAACAGATGGATGGAAGAAACAAAAATGAACTGATAGAAATAAACATGGGACTAAGATGGATAAGAGAGAAATGGAGGCCTTTGCTAAGGATGGAGCATTCAGGGGCAGGGAGGGGAAGGTCAGTTGGTATTGTGAATACATGGCAAGAGGTAATATTGGAAAAGGAATAGGACCACAGGTTAGTGAAGGGGAAGAAAGATCTAAAGGACATTGGTATGCCTGAGTTGTGGAACCTTGTGATCCTTAACACCTTAAAGGAAGTGTCAATCTGGTCTATTGCATTCGCTGCTCCCAATGTGGTCTCCTCTATATCGGAGAGACCAAACGCAGACTGGGTGATCGCTTTGCTGAGCACCTTCGGTCTGAGCGCATTCAGGACCCTGACCTTCCCGTTGCTGCCATTTTAACACAAGACCCTTCTCCCATGCCCACCGTCTGTCCTTGGCCTACTGTAATGTTCCAGTAAAGCTCAACGCAAACTGGAAGAACAACGTCTCATCTTCCGTTTAGGCACGCTACAGCCTTCCGATCTCAACATCGACTTCAGATGATTAGCTCGACCCCACCTCATCCCATTTCATTTTAACTGTCTTTTACCAATTATTTATTTCTTGTCTTTCTTCATATATATTTAACACCCCCCCCATCTTATCCATCTTTCCTTACCCTTTCTCCCCATTGCTTCTCCCTTCCCCACCCCCACATCTACATCTGTCACAGTCTACTTGTGACTAACTAACTGCTGTTAGTTTCTCTGCCGTGATGTGGAGATGCCGGCGTTGGACTGGGGTGAGCACAGTAAGAAGTCTTACAACACCAGGTTAAAGTCCAACAGGTTTGTTTCGAATCACTAGCTTTCGGAAGTGGTGTTTCTCTGCTGTCTGACCTTTCACACCTTTTGTTTTCTCTGGGGACTGCCATTAGCACTCTTTCCCTTGGTTTCTGTGGCTATTAGCACCCCGTTTCCCTGGGTTTCTGTGGCTATGTCTCATCTTTCATTCTCACTCCACAGTATAAATATTTCCCACTTTCTTTGTCTTATAGCTTTGACAAAGGGTCATTTGAACTCAAAACATTCTCTCCCTACAGTTGCTGCCAGACCTGCTGAGATTTTCCAGCATTTTCTCTTTGGTTTTAGATTTCAGCATCTGCAGTAATTTGCTTTTATTAAAGGAAGTGTCATGTTCTTGGTAGAGACCAGTACCTTTTAAAAAATAAATTTGAACATAATTTTTAACTAAAGGAACTACGCCACAAGATTTCCCATTTCAAACAAAGGTCTTTTGTAATACATGAATCAAACACCAAGTACAATTAACTTAACACAATATTTCACAAACACTTATACTTTAAATCCAAAAATGTCAACAGGCAACTTCCTGTTCTACTTTTATTTCCCACTTCTCCTGCGACCAAACGAAGTTGTGCCACAGCTCTCAGCAATTCGCTTTGATTCTACTCGATATTCCTGCTATTCTTCGATATATGAGATTTCTAGAGATCCTTCCACCAGCATCCGGCTAGGTGAACCACCCAATACCTCACAATTGTGGACTCCCCAGCTCAAGCATGGATCTCATTGCGTTCTTGCTGAATGATTTAAAAATCAGAAAACAGCCTTGGTATTGGAAACGCCGGTGCTACTAGTTCCAGCTGCTTTAAAGCTCCTGACACATTCTCCCTCTCGCTGCTTTATGGCTGCTCCAAGCTAACTTCAACTAACTTGTTTCTAACAGAAATCACACAGATACCAAAATTGAAACAAAAACTGCAATCTATCCCCATACAACCATGGCACCCAGGGGATGTTCCAAATAGAGAATTTAACTAATTAACTTCACTTTCAAAACACTCATTTGATTCTGGGCCTCAAGTGAATAATTTATATCTCTAACTGCAAACTTACCAGACTCACTGGCTCTGTTATGAAGCTAAGAGGTTGTTCATTGTTTTCACACCTCTTAATTCCAACCCCTTAAAGAAACCATGAACCATTTTTAAATTGTAATTATTTGAGGGGGATTTCTCAAAGCCATGTTTTTTTCATTTATCTCGCATTTAAAAATTTAATTCCCCAAATGAATTTTAGTTCTTTCATAGATTCAAGATATTGCTGGCTAGGCAAGCATTTATTGCCCATTCCTAAATTCCCTTCAGAAGGTGGCCATGAGTTGCCTTCTGTTTGATACAATGGAGAGGCTCATTGGGCCATTTTAGAGGTTATTTATGAGTCAGCGATATTGTTGTGGATCTGGAGTCACGTGCAGGCCAGACTAAGTAAGGATGGCAGATTTCCTTCTCTGAAGGCCATACTGAACCAGTTGTTTGACGATCAACATCCGTTTCATAGTCACCAGATTTATTTGAATTTAAATTCCACCAGCTGCCACAGTGGTATTTAAACTGGTGACCCCTGAGCATTAGCCTGACCTCTCAATGACTCTTAAAACATATGAATCATAAAAATAGATATTTGTACCAGGAAGAAAAATATTTTTGGCTATTTACTGAATGCAATGGAGAATGAAATGAAATCGGCAAAGAAAATTTTAAAAATCAGTTTATGGGACATGGGGGTCACTGGCTAGGCCAGCATTTATTGCCCAATTTCAGTTGCCCCCGATGTGGTGGTGAGCCGCCACTTGAACCGCTGCAGTTCCTGATGTGTAGGTACACTTACAGGGCCATTAGGGAGGGAATTCCTGGATTTTGACCCAGCGACATGAAGGAACAGCGATATATTTCCAAGTCAGGATGGTGAGTGACTTTTAGGAGAACCTCCAGGTGGTGGTTTTCCTAGGTAACTGCTGCCCTTGTCCTTCTAGATGGTAGTGTTTGTAGATTTGGAAGATACTGCTAAGAAACCATGGCGAGTTCCTGTAGTTCTGTAGTATCTTATAGATAGTACACACGGCTGCCATTGTTCACTGGTGGTGGCGGGATTGAATGTTTGTGGAAAGGGTAGCAATCAAGCGCGATGCTTTGTCCTGGATGGTGTTGAGCTTGTGAGTGTTGGAGCTGCACTATCCACACAAATGGAATGTTTTCCATTACATTCTTGACTTGTGCCTTGTAGATGGTGGAGAGGCTTTGAGTAATCAGGAGGTGATTTACTTGCTGTAGGATTCCGAGCCTTTGACCTGCTCTGGTAGCAACAGTATTTACATGGCTAATCCAGTTTAGTTTCTGGTCATTGGTAACCCCTAGGATGTTAATAGGAGGGATACAGTGACAGTAATGCCATTGAATGTCAAGAAACGATGGTTAGATCCTCTCCTGTTGGAGATGGTCATCGCCTGGTTCTCGGGTGATGTGAATGTTACTTTGCTTTGCACAGCTTTGAGATGCAGTGAGTCTTTGTTGCTGGAAAGGTCAAGTGTGCACATATGGAGGATCTCTGGACACGATGGAAACAGTGATTCAAGGAATGCTGAATGTCTAGCAGAGATCTGTAATTGTGGTGGATCTGAAACACCAAGGGCAAAATTTCATTTGGAATCCACTTGGAGCTGGAGACAGTTGCTGAGGAAGGAGTTGTGACTGTAAAAGCGAGTTTTGGTAGATATTTGATCAAACATGAGAAGGGAAATAAAAAGCAATGAAGGCAAATGGATAAAAGAGACAAATGGAAATACCATCATAAATAAGAGCAAAAATTCTTTAAGGTTGGTAAATTCCTGGAAAAGAAGTGGCAGAGAGTTAAACAATATTACAAAAAGCAAAATATTGCAGGCGCTGGAAAACAAAAACAAAAGCAAAAAACATTGGTACTGTTCAGCAAGTCAAGCAGCTCCCATGGAGAGAAACATTTGAGTTCATTTTCTGATCGGTGACCTTTCATCCGAATTATTTGCGAAAGGAAGAGGTTTTGTAACTACCCAGTGGGCCTCTGACTCCTTTTCCTCCATTCAAAATCCATTGTGAGGGAAGAATGAATTATTTAACTGTTGTTGGCAACATTAATGTTACCTACATCCATAGGTCAGGGAATCCTTCTTTGGCATTGTGAATGCGGAAGCAAGCAGGTGTTGCATGGAAGAATTGGCAGTGGGCTGTCATGTGCATGTGCTGGTTGATGAGCGGCTGGAAAGCGCATAGTCCAACGTTAATGGACACGCACATGATGGTGGAAATTGGAAAAGAATGCATCAGTGGGAACCAATTGCAATATCATAATAGTAATGGCTCGTAAGTATGAACTGGTGTTGTGGTTTCTTATACCTTGTCTATCCTGGTGAGATCATTGGATTCTTTGCAACACTGCATGCGACAATGCTGCTGGCACTCACTGATCTGTGACACCTTAGAACATTCTACAGCTCACATTGTTTTGTCCAATGCCCATCTCACGAAGAGATCTCTTTTGAGGGGCATTTGCCGCAACAATATTTCTACCATCTCCTCATCAAAACAGGAAGCTCAGCTTCTCTCCAGATTGTTAGTGGACATCTTTTTTTAGCTGATCTGTGCAGCCACCATGCTTATCAGTAGTTTCTACTTTGTTATTCCAGAGCTTAGCAACAAACAAGCTCCCTCCTTCGACTGGCTGTGTATGCAACTCCAGGTGCTAAATATGCCTGGTCCGTGACTACAACACACATATCATCTGAAGCCAAAATTATTGGTGCGCGCATTTTGGAAGCGCTCCATCTGAATTGCACTCAAGAGGAGGGTTGAGAGAAAGGAAATCAACCCCATCATCTCTGAAATTTAGTTCTAAGTCAACCGTGTTGGTCACTGGGGAATGTTTGCAAAATCTATTGTTGCACAAATTTCCATAATAAATTTTGGATGTGAATCATTGTTTTTTATTTGAAATCAGATCAAAAGAAGAAAAACAATAACAGCTAAGATTGGTTTCCACACTGCATATTCTTGAGTCTCATATGGAAAAAGAAAATTTGCAGTTTTTAAATGGTCATGCTAGTCTCTTTTCATCCTTTCCCTGGCACTTCAATATGAAAAAGGTCGCTTCAGGCCAGCTTGTAAATGAGTAACTCCTTACTTTTATGACAGCCAATGACTGAAGTGGATATGAAATATATAAACATTTATTTGAAGTAAAATTAAATAAATACAATAAATAAGTCAAACAATGAATGCAAAAAATTAAATTGTTTAACTGTAAACACGAAAGTGACTATCAGAAGTGAACCGTACCAAACACAACTTAGTAAAAATTTTAAATCAAATTTCTTTAATGCTGTAAATTCTATGCTGAGATTTAAAGACTACATTATAAAAATACCGGGAACAGAGTAAGAACAACAGGAGTTTTGTATCTTTGGCCCTGCCTATTTTTTTTAGGTCATGTAAGAGTTAATGACATATAAACCAAAGGCTTCCTTAGCAATATTCTGCTGATTCAGCTCCTTTTACCTGAAATATATTTGAAGAAAAAAATGTACACAACTTTGCACAGCGAGTGAGATCTGGAACTCTTCAAACAGTAATTACTTCAGTGACATGTGACTTTCACTCAGTAAAAACCCCTCCCCCATTTTCTAATGTGCCGTTCCTCCAGCCACTGTTTACATACAGTGTCAGAAGGGAGGGTCGATGGTGGAGGCTCGCAGGATGAAGTGATGATCTTGAATAGTAAGGTTATAAATCAGTGCTTCAGGCAGTTACACAATGGACTCCAGCTGGATCTAGTTAGCTCCTCATAGCTGACTGAACTGCTTTGGCAGCTTGAAAACCAAATTCCGTGTAAATCCTTCGCACCATAAGACTGATTGTGCAGAGTGCTGACACAGACTTCTAATACTGAGAACAGAGACTGCTGACACAGTTTCTGATAGCAATTGCCAAATTTTCACCAGCCCCAAATGAGGAATACAGCTCTCTTATTATTGCAGGATTTAGCAGTCTCACAGAAATACTCTTGTCATACCGTAGACTCAATTATTGACTCGATGTGTGTGTTTTTTTTTAGCACTTATGCAAATCTGGAAGTTATACCATGTGATATCATACAAACACTTAACGGGTTTAATTCCGGCCTTGGGTGACTGTGTGGAGTTTGCACTTCCCGTGTCTCCATGGGTTTCCTTCGGGTGCTCCGGTTTCCTCCCACAGTCCAAAGGTGTGCAGGTTAGGTGGATTGGCCATGCTAAATTGCCCCTTAGTGTCCAGGGATGTGCGGGTTAGGATATGGGTATGGGGCAGAGTGGATCGCTGCATGCTCCATGTGCCGAACGGCCTCCGTCTGCACTGGGGAATCTATAATTCTATGAGAGACACGATCTGGACTCGGACGATGTAGAGTCCGTTTGGGTGGAGGTAAAAAACAGCAAAGGAAAGAGGACATTGGTAGGAGTAGTGTACAGACCCCCAAACAGTAGCCACACTGCAGGAAAGGGTATAAATGTAGCACAGGGCTAAATAGCTGGCTTTTAAAACAGACCAAGGCAGGCCAGCAACAAGGTACCAGCCTCCCCAAACAGGCGCCGGAATGTGACAACGAGGGGCTTTTCTCAGTAACTTCATTTGAAGCCTACTTGTGACAATAGACAATTTTCATATCATTTTCAACTCAACAAATAATAGGAGCTTGTAAAAGGAATTGAGCATTAATTATGCGTAACTTTATTCTTCATGTTGATTGGGTTAATCAAGCTGGTATGGGTAGCTACAGCAACAAATTCATAGAGTGCATTAGGGATAGTTTCGTAGAGCAATATGTCATGAAGCCAACCAGGAAACAGGCTATCTTGGATCTGGTAATGGGTAATGAGGCAGGTTTAATAAATAACCACAGAATAAAAGATCCCCTAAGAAGTAATGATCATAACATGGTGGAATTTAATATTCAGCTTGAGAGTGAGAAACTTGTGTCAGAAACAACTGTGTTTAACTTAAATAAAGGGAATTACAATGAAATGAGGATAGAGTTAGCAAAAGTGGACTGGGAGATAGATTAGCAGGAAAAACAGTGAACAAGCGGTGGCAGACATTTAAGGAAGTGAATTGTGACTCTCACCAAAAAATATCCCAGTAAGGAGGAAAGATTCTAAGAGAGGATAACCCGACCACGGCTAACCAAGGAAGTTAAGGAGAGTATTAAGTTAAAAGAAAAACCATACAAGGAGGCAAAAATCAGTGATAGTCTTGAAGATTCAGAATCCAGCAGAGGACTAAAACAATAATAAAGAGGGAGGAAATAAATGAGGGCAAACTAGTGAGGAATATAAAAACTGACAATAACAGCTTATTTAAATATATAAAAAGGAAGTGAGGTCAACATGAATATAGGTGCCTGAGAAAATGAATCTGGAGAGATAGTGTTGGGGAACAAAGAAATGGCAGAGGAGTTAAACAGATATTTTGCAAGTTGTTACGGTGGAAGATACTTCGAACATTAATACTAAGAATAAGGGGGAGGAATTAAATACTATCATCATTACTAGAGTAGTGGTATTAGACAAACTAATAAGGCTAATGGCAAATTGGCCCTGATGGCTTGCATCCTAGGATCTTGAAAGAAGTAGAGACAGAGATAGTGGATGCATTGGTTTTCATTTTCCCCAAAAATCTTGGAATCTGGAGAAGTACCGGAGGACTGGAAAACTGCCAATGTGACAGCCCTATTCAAAAAGGGAGAGAGGCAGAAAGAGGATAACTGTAGGTTGATTAGCCTCACATCTATTGTTGGAAAAATGTTGGAATCAATCAATAAGTAAGAAATAGCAGCACATCTGGAAAACCATGATATAATAAAACGGAGTCAGCATGGTTTCATGAAAGGGAAAGTCTGACTAATTTATTAGAGTTTTTTGAGGAACTCTTGATAGTGGGTAGAGGGGAACCAGTAGATGTGTTGTATTTGGACTTCTAGAAGGTGTTTGGCAAGGTACCACACAGAAGTCAAGTCATAAAATAACAGCCCATGGTCTTAGAGGTAGTGTATTGGCATGGAAAAAGCGAATGTGGTTAAGGAGTTCTTTTTCAGGTTGACAACCTGTAACCAGTGTGGTTCCACAGGGATCAGTGCTGGGACTGCAATTGTTTACAAGATATGACTTGGAGGAAGGAAGGAAATATACTGCAGCTAAATTTGCAGACGACACAAAAATAGTTTGAAAGGCAAGTTGCGAGAGGGATACAACTAGTTTCAAAAGAGGTTAAGTAAGTGCGCAAAAAGTTGGAGTATAAATGTGGAAAAATGTGAAGTTGTTTATTTTGGAAGGGAAAACAAAAGGACAGAGTATTATTTAGATGGAGAAAAACTGCAGAAAGCTTCAACACAAAGGAACTTGGTGTACTTGTGCACGAAACACAGAAAGCCAGTGCAAAGGTGCAGCAAGTAATCAGGAATATAATGGAATATTGATCCTTATTTCAAGGGGGTTAGAGTATAAGAGTCGGGAAGTCTTGCTGTAACTGTACAAGGTATTGGTGAGACTGCATCTGGAGTACTGTGAGCAGTTTTGGTCCCCAGATTTAAGAGGATATTATTTCATTGGAGGCGATTCAAAAGAATGTTCAGTAGAGATCCCCGGTGTGAAGGGATTGTCTTACGACCAAAGGTTAAACTGGTCGGGTTGGGACTCCAATCTTTGGAATTTAGAAGAACGAGAGGTGATCTCATTGAGACATATAGGCTGGGTATGCTGAGTCGGAGAATCCCCGGGGGGGGGGTATGCCCCGACGCCGGTTTCACCATTCTCCGGTTCAGTTTTTTGGGCGCCCGCAGGATCGCCACCACGCTGGTCAGGGGCGTTGACAGCGACCCCTCGGCGATTCTCCAGGCCCCGATGGGCCGAGTGGCCGACTACTTTGGCAGAGTCCCGCCGGCGTGGATTACTTACCTCCCACACGGCGGGACCTGGAAGGTGAATGTGTGGGGGCCGTCCTGGGTGAGGGGGGTAATCGACCCCGGGGGGCAGGGGGAGGGGGGGGGGGTACCCCCATGGTGGCCTGGCCCACGATTGATGCCTAACAATCGGTGGGTGATTCTGTGGGGGCCTACCTTACTCCGTGCTGGGCCCCTGTAGGGCTCCGGCATATTGCCTGGGGGCATGCGCGGAAATACGCCAGCCGTTCCGCGCATGCGTGGACTCATTCAGGCCGGAGCTGCGGGGATCACTCCTTCGGCAACCTAGCCCCCTAGAAAGGGGAGAATCCCTTATTTTCGGGGGCCGTTGAGTCATTGGCGCCGGTTTTCACGCTGCCGTGGGGACATAGCCCCATTATTAAAAAATCCCGTCCATAGGATTCTTAAGGGTCTTGACAGGGTAAATGCTGAGAGGATGATTCCCCTCATGGGAGACTCTAGGATCAGAGAGCACAGTCTCAGAATAAAGGAGTGACAATTTAAGACTGAGATGTGGAAGAATTTCTTCTCTCAGAGGGTTGAGACACTTTGGAATTTCTTGCCATAGAGAGCTGGGAGACCAAAGTCCATGTGCATATTTAAGGCGGAGTTGGATTCCTGATCAGTAAGGGAATTAAGGGTTACAGGGAAAGGATAGGAAAGTAGACATAATGAAGGTCGGATCCGTCATGCAAAGCAGGCTAGAGGGACCAAACAGCCCGCTCCTGTTCCTATTTCTTCTGGTCTTATGGTCAAACACATTGCCATCTTCGTTAAAGGAGGTATCAAAGGGATTAACTCCGCAATAGGCGATTTGAACTTTTGCATGTGCCTTTAGAATATAAAATTAATATTTTACCTTACTAGCAATGTACATTAAAAACATGAAACATTATGCATGATTCTATCAGAATTCTGACGAACAGAAATAGAATTACGTTATTTAAAAAAATACATTATTGGGTGTTGATGTGTCATACGGCAATGAGTCTTTTATTTCATTTAACTTTCGTGACAGTAGTGGGAGGTTGAAAAACCAGTTCCACTTATCAAAAATAAGCAAGCTCATTCAATACACAGCAGAATACAAATTATGTATGTAAAATCAACGCAGTCATTTGCAGCTTTGCAGTTTCCAGGCATGATTCACAGGAGAATTACACAACTATCAGCTTTTCGACTGGGAATACTGATGCCATATATGCAGCCTAGATTGCGAACAATTTGTTGCATTAGATCTCAATGCCACTAGCAGCACAAAATCTACTGGCAATGCTATTCTGCAGTAGACCACCAAAGTCTGCCAGAATCAATTTCTATCAGACACCCCAGGAAAACCCCGGGTAGAGGCCTGTCAACTTATTCAAGAACAAAGAAAAGTACAGCACAGGAGCAGGCCTTTGGTCTTCCAAGCCTATGTCAACCATGCTGCCCGTTTAATCTAAAACATTCAACACTTCCAGGGTCCGTATCCCTTTATTCCAATCCTCTTAGAGTGTTTGTCAAGAAGCCCCTTAAATGTCACTATCACACACGCTTCTACCACTTCCCCTGGCAGCGAGTTCAAGCACTCACTACCCTCTGTTTAAACAACTTGCCTCGCACATCTCCTCTAAACTTTGCCCCCCCCTCAGACGTTAAACCTATGTTCCCTAGTAATTGACTCTTCCACCTTGGGAAAAATCTTCTGACTATCCACTCGGTCCACGCCCCTCATAATTTTGTAGACTTCTGTCAGGTCGCCCCTCAACCTCCATCGTTCAAGTGAGAACAAACCGAGTTTATCTAACCTCTCCTCATAGCTAATGCCCTCCATACCAGGCAACATCCTGGTAAACCTCTTCTATAACCTCTCCAAAGCCTCCACATCCTTCTGGTAGTGTGTGACCAGAATTGAACACTGTATTCCAAGTGCTGCATAACTAAGGTTCTAAACAGCAGCAGCATGACGTGCAAATTTTTATACTCAATATCCGGCCGATGAAAGCAAGCATGGCGCACGCCTTCTTGACTACCTTCTCCACGTGTGTTGCCCCTTTCAGTGACCTGTGCACCTGTACACCCATATCCCTCTACCTATCAATATTCTTAAGGGTTCTGCCATTTACTGTACATTTCCCACCTGTATTAGACCTTCCAAAATGCATTACCTCATATTTATCCAGATTAAACTCCATCTGCCATCTCTCTGCCCAAGCCTCCAACCAATCTATATCTGCTGAATCCTCCGATAGTCATTACCACTATCCACAATTCCACCAACTTTTCTGTCTTCCGCAAACGCATTAATCAGACCAGTTACAATTTTTCTCCAAATCATTTATATATACTACAAACAGCAACCGTCCCAGCACTGATCCCTGCGGAACACCTCTAGTCACAGCCCTCCATTCAGAAAATCTCCCTTCCATTGCTACCCTCTGTCGTCTATGACTGAGACAATTCTGTATCCATCTTGCCAGCTCACCTTTTATCCCGTGTGACTTCACCTTCTGTACCAGTCTGCCATGAGGGACCTTGTCAAAGGCCTTACTGAAGTCCATGTAGGCAACATCCACTGCCCTACCTTCATCAGTCATCTTCATCACTTCCTTGAAAAACTCAATCAAGTTAGTGAGACACGACATCCCCTTCACAAAAAGATACAGCCTCTCGCCATATGGGGTGCTTGGCCCTTCCAAACCTAGAATATTACTACTGGGCAGCAACAGCGGAAAGTATGAGGGGATGGGTGAAGGAGCCAGACACGGAATGGGTGAGGATGGAGGCGATCTCCTGTACAGGAACGACTCTGGGCCCTAGCCACAGCAACGCTCCCATCCTGCCAACAAAACCCTGAGAACCTGGAACCAGATGAGTCACCACTTTGGTCTGACCGAAATGTTCACCATGGCCCCCATTTGGTGGCAACCATAGGTTTGCACCAACCATGCTTGACGCTACCTTTAAGAGGTGGAGACATGACAAGGGGCACTGACGGTTAGAGACTTTCTCCGCAAGGAGATGACAGCTTAGCCATGGACCCAGAGAAGAACAAGTCAGAGGAGTTATTGGCCACGGACAGTCTAGGGAAGGGAAACTGTGGGGATCTGTACAGACAACTATTAGAAAGGGCACACTCGTGTCTGGACAAAACACGGGAAAAATCGGAGGAAGAGCTAGGAATAGAAATAGAGTGGGGACTCTGGAGCGAAGCACTGTGCAGGGCCAACTTCACCTCCTCATGCTCAAGGCTAAGCCTCATGTAGCTGAAAGTGGTGCACAAAGCACACCTGACAAAAACCCGAATGACCAGGTTCTTCCCAGAGGTGGAGGATAAATGTGAACTTTGCCAGTGAGGCCCGGCCAACCACACCCACATATTCTGGACATGCCCCAGGGTTTGGGCCAGCCTTCTTTGAGGCAATGCCCAAGGTGGTGGGGATGAGGGTGGTAAGGACCTCGAATCAACAAATGGAGGGTGGTCGGTACAGAGGAAAATGACTTGTATATTGCAACCGACGCGTATATCCTTACCAAATATACAGTATATAAAAATCAAAAAACAAATGTCAATAAAAACATTTAAAAAATAACACTTGCATTATAGAATCAGAACCCCTGCAGCGCAGGAGGCCATTCAATCCATCACATCTGCTTCCACCCTCCGAAAGAGCACCCTACCCAGGCCAACGTAACCACACCTGCACATCAAGGGGCAATTTATCAAGGCCAATCCACCTAACCTGCACATCTTTGGACTGTGGGAGGAAACCGGAGCACCCGGAGGAAACGCACACAGACACGGGGAGAATGTGCAAACTCCACACAGTCACCCAAGGCTAGAATCTAACTCGGGGCCCTGGTGCTGTGAGGCAGTAGTGCTAACCACTGTGCCGTCCTCTATGATCTATACAATGGGTCTAATGTATTTAATTCAACTCTTGGATGTATTCTTTAATAACCCATTCAAGGATCATGTTCTCACCAAATAGAAGAGATGGATGATTGACCGGGGAAGAGCCTTCACAATGGGAGTACAGCGGAGGTTCACAAGGCTAATTACTGGGACTGCGGGACTATCCTCGGAGGAGAGATTGAGGAGACTGGGCTTGAATTCTCTATCAAGAGTGGAAAAGTGTGTTGTCCCACTTGATGTTGTGTGTGTTCAGTATAAAAATCGGGGGATACTATTCGTGTCATCAGATATTCACAAATGAGGAATTTCCAATTCAATGGATGGAGTGGACGATGATTTGTTGTGGAGGGTTGATTATGTAAATAAAAGCACCACATCAAATCTAGAGTGGGATCCTGTCGATGATGGCATATCCAAAGTGATTCAGAATTATTTCAATGACCTTTTTGCATCGGATGCCAAAAATAATGACACAGGTATTTCTGTCTCTGGATGATCAGAAACCGGACATACGATCCACAGATTTCACAGAATGTACAGTGCAGAAGGAGGCCATTCGGTCCACCAAGTCTGCACTGGCCCTTGGAAAGAGCACCCGACCTAAGCCCACAGCTCCATCCTATCCCCACATTTCAACCCTATCCCCGTAACATCACCTTACCTTTTATGGACACTAAGGACAATTTAGATTGGCCAATCCACCTAACTTGCACATCTTTGGATTGTGGGAGGAAACCGTCAGCATCCGGAGGAAACCCACGCAGACACACCGAGAACGTGCAGATTCCACAGGCAGTGACCCAAGCCGGGAATCGAACCTGGACCGTGGTGCTGTGAAACTATTGTGCTAACCACTACGCTACCCAGGATGAGTGTTGGGACCCCGCAGAAGTCTCACACGCTGAACCATGGGAATTGCCAGGAACATTGAACCGCCGACTGGATATAGGAGCCAGAGTGGGCCATTCAGCCCCTTGAGCCTGCTCTGCTGTTCAATCAGATCATAGCTAATCATCTACCTCAAATCCATTTTCCCATGCTGTCCCCATATCCCTAATGACAATAATGTTGAGAAATCAAGCGATCTCTGTTTTGAACATCGCAATGATTGAGCTTCCACAACCCTCTGGGGTAGAGAATGCCAAAGATTCACCACAGTTTGAATGAAAAAGATCTTCCTCATAAGAGTTCTAAATGGTCTGCCCCTTATTCTGAGACTGTGTCCCCTGGTTCTGGATCCCTCAGGCAGGTGAAATATCATTACCACACTGATCCTCTCTAGCCTCTTAAGAATTTCGTAAGCTCAATTAATTCACCTTGCAATCTTCTAAATGCTAGAAAACACAGGTCCAGTCTCTGTAATCTCTCCTCATAGGGCTATTTTACCACCCGAAGAATTAGTGTGGTGAACCACCGTTGCATTTCCTCTATGGCAAGTATATCTTATCTTCAGCTAGAGGGCCAAAACGGTTAGCAATACTCCATGTGCAGTCTAAAAAGGTTTAGATACAATAAAAGTAAGACATCTTTACTCCCGGATAGTACTCAAATTCTCTTGCAATAATTTGCCTACCTAATTGCTTCTTGCACCTGTGGCACGGTGGCAAGCAGTGATACCTCACAGTGCTAAGGTCCCGGGTTCAATTCTGGTCCTGTGTGACTGTGTGGAGTTTGCACATTCGCCCCGTGTCTGCCTAAGTTTCCTCTGGGTGCTATGGTTTCCACCCACAGGCCAAAGATATGCAAGTTAAGTGGATTGGCCATGCTATATTGTTCCATAGTGTCTAAAGATATGCAGGTTAGGTGGGATTACGGGGATATGACGCAGGAGTGGGCCTAGGTTTGGCGCTCTTTTAAAGGATCAGTGCAGACTCAATGGGCCGAATAGCTTCCTTCTGCACTGTAGGGATTCTATGGGATTCCATGATAAAATAAGCAGTCTTTTGAACAAGGACACCAAGGTCCCTTTGCACATCAAACATTCCCAATTATTCACCATTTAAGAAATACTCTGCACTTCTATTCCTTCTACGAAAATAGATAATCTCATATTTATCCACATTATATTCCACCTGCCATCACTCGGCCTGTCCAAATCCTCTTGAAGTTTCTGTGCATGAACCTCACAACACACATTCCCACCTATTTTGTGTCATCCACGAACTTGGAAATCTTAAATTTGGTCTCCACATCCAAATCATTAATATAGATTATGGACACTTGGAGCCCCAAGTACTGATCTTTGCGGTGCCCCATGAATAACAGCCTGCCAACCTGAGAATCACCCGTTTGTTCCTACTCTGTTTTCTGTCTGTTAGCCAAATCCTCAAATCACTTCAGAATGTTACCCCCAATCCCATGTGCTCTAATTTTGTTTATTAATAATAATAATAATAATAATAATCTTTATTATTGTCACAAGTAGGCTCACATTAACACTGCAATGAAGTTACTGTGAAAATCCCCTAGTCGCCACACTACGACGCCTGTTCAGGTACACTGATGGAGAATTGAGAATGTCCAATTTATCTAACAAGCATGTCTTTCAGGACTTGTGGGAGGAACCTGGAGCATCCGGAGGAAACCCACGCAGACATGGGGAGAACGAGCAAACTCCGCACGGACAGTGACCCAAGCCGAAATTGAACCCGGGTCCCTGGTGCTGTGAAGCAACAGTGCTAACTACTGTGCTGCTGTGCCGTTTACTAGCTTCCTGTGTGAGGCTGCTGAAAAACCAAATACAACACAGCCCATGGTTTCCCCTTATTTATTTTGACAGTAACATCCTCAAAAAAACTCCAGCAGGTTTGTCAAACATGATTTTCCTTTCGTAAATCGATGTTGGCTCTGCCCAATCAGATCATAATTTGCTAAGTCACAAGTAATCACATCCTTTTAAAAAGATTATAGTATTTCCCAACCACTGACGTCAGGCTAACTGGTCTGCAATTTTCCATGTTCTTAAATAGTGGGGTTACATTTATAACTTTATAATCTGCAAGAATCCAGAAACTATAAATTTTTTAAAAATCGCCACCGAAAGATTCACTACCTCTATAAACACACTGGGATGGAGATCATTGGATCCTGGAGATTTATCAACTTTCAATTCTCTTTCTGAGCTGCATTAAATCGGCTTTCAGGATCCCATCCCTCTTTGTCCCAATGTGGACCACATTAGGTGTTCATATGCCATCAAAAGAATATTCTATAGTCTCTCAGTGACATCCTAGACTCTGGCACCAGGGAGGCAACATTCCATCCTGGAGTTACGTCTATGGCCACAGAAACACGTCTGTTGCCCTACCACTCCTACTCTTCCAGTTATCTTCCTCCTCATCTGTGAAGCTGAGCCACCTATGATTCCACAATTTCGGCTCTTGCCACACTCCTTTGAGGAATTATGGCCCTCAGCAGATTGTGGTCAGCGTTATCTTTCTACAATTAATTCCTCAAAAAACGTGCCACATTAATTTAATATGAATCACTGGTGCTTTTTTCTTCACATTTCAAAGTGCGGCTGCACACACTCACAATGGCAGTTCACATTTCAGAAGGATTTTAAGAGGCTTTAAAGGTTCACTTATATGCTGTGATCGATGATATCTTTAACTAGCAACTGCAGTTTGGACAAATACCAATTTGAAACCTGTGAATTGCTAAATGCAATTATGAGAACCATTCTTAATCTTTATTCTGATCCATTCTCAAAAAACTTTGATTGATATCTCGGAGATTGACTTTCCTGTAGTCAGTCAATCTGAATTCACCAGATGCCAAAGCAAGTTCAGAGACGCCATGTTAGTAGACAACTCCATAAGATAAAAAGGACTGCGTTCCAAAAGCAACTTCATTCTGAGTGTTAGTGCAAGGGAAGTACTCTTGTATTTTTGTGATATTCAAAGAAAAAACAGTAGTAAATACTTACTGTAAAACAAGAACAACCCAATCCCACCAACCAACATCCCAATAACTCAAAGAATAGTCCCCCCATCCCGAGCCCCTCCTCTCCAGCTCACCCCCTTCCTCGAGCAGCTGACTGTAACCAACTCTTTAAAAATGAAGAGCAAACAGACCCGATCTCTTGTGGAACCCTTCAAAAACCCCCTCAAGGTAAACTTAACCATCCCCAAACCATTCTGAGGCATTGAGCGGAGGCGGACTTCCACCCCAGCAGGACCTGCCTGCGAGCAATCAGCGAGGCGAAGGCCATATTAGCTGCCCACGCTCCCTTCTGCAGCTCCAGCAAGTCTGACACCCAAAATATGGCCCCCAGGGGACTAAACTCCAAATCCAAGTGCAAGAACACCGACATGACACTGAAAAACAAAACCAAAATTTCTCCAACTTCGGGCAGGACCAGAACATATGTACATGATTGGCCAGACCTCTCCTACACTGCTCACAAGTGTCCTCCATCCCTTCAAACTACCGGCTCATCCTCAACCTCATCAGGTGCACCCTGTGCACCACCTTTAACTGTATTAACCCCAGTCTCACACACGAGGTTGAGGCACCTTCCGCAACAGTTCACACCACAACCCCTCTTCCAATGCCACTCTCAACTTCTCCTCCCATTTGACCATAACCCCCTCCAGTGACAAAATATCCTTCTCCAGAATCCCCCCATAAATCAACGAGATGACCTCCCCTTCCAACAACGAGGAGGGAGGTGTCACCGGAAACGTCAGGAAAACCATTCTTTCAAAGTCCCACACCTGCATATACCTGAAGGCCTCTCCCTGCGGAATTCAAAACCTCTCTGTCAACTCAATTACTGTAAATCTTATGTTTGCATTTAATATAGTTCATTTATTTATTTACTCTTCAATTATATATGGAATTGTTTATATATTAAGGCCTAGTCTGATAGAGGTTTATTGTTCCATCAACCAAATTTGAGAAATCACATGGTAACACAACATATCAAATAAGAAAAACATATTGATAAAGATTCTTGGCACACAGTAGAAAAACAGTAAAGGCTGAACCCATAACCCAAAGGGCAAAATATGGCAAATATCCTTTACTATTATCATGGAATGCTGGGGAAAAAAGTGAGTGCAAAAAGATTTGTTGCAGCCAGGCAAGATTACACAAGTTCAAAGTGAGGGGTGGGAGGTTTAGGGGGAATTTGAGGAAAACCTTTTTTACCCAGAGTGGTGACGATGTGGAATGTACTGCATGGGAGGGTGGTAGAGGTGGGATGCCTCACATCCTTTAAAGGTTACCTGAATGAGTACTTGGCACGCCATAACATTCAAGGCTGGCAAATGGGATTAGGTGGGCAAGTCAGGGTCGTTCCGACTCGATTGGCCGAAGGACCTTTTCTTCACTGTAGTATTCTGTGATTACATTTCCATTTTGATACAAAACTGTATTGACTCCTGGTAATATCAACCAATCGTGTGTCCCTCTGTCCTCCTGAAGGCAGCAATTCTTTCTGGCGTAGAACAGCATGATTGCCACAACCCTCCCCCATTATAGCTGCAAAATGACCATCGTTCACATGTTAGCCAAGATATGAAATATCAGCAACCTAGATAACTAAGAACGGGGAGTCAGCTTATAATCAAGAATTGAGGTGCATTTCTTCATCCCACCCCTTTCCCTTAGTTAGTGGCATGAAATTGGCTTCATTCTCAAAAAAGGAAATAATTTACACATTCAAACATTGAGGAAATAATGGCTAATATTTTTAATCTATTTTAATGAGACAATTAAACAAATGCAAAGCTGCCTCTATGTATTAGCATTTTATAGTATGCATGTGTGTGGGATAGGATATCAGATGTAATCTTTACAATACCTTCCTGATCTATTAGTGAAATATTACATTTTAGTGTTTCTATTTCAAATCTACTTGCTAAGGATACAGGTCTTTTGTTTCATTAGGCTAGATATCTACCTTGGGGTTTTCCTTTACATTATGAGGAAGATGAGAACAAGAAGCCAATTTAGCTGCAACTTCTGCCGAGATACTAGCTCTGTATAATACACTGCACACAGGGAAGTACGAATTTCTAACTGCAATGGCCAATGAAGAATATGCCAAGGAAGCATTGGTTCAATTTCCCAAACTGTTACCTCAGGAACATCGCAGACAATTTAGTGTACAAGCTGAATCTTATATCTCTTTTAATTTTGTGCCGAAAAAGGTCTTTGCTGAACAGAGATAAAATATTTATATTTCATATCTGAAAAATATTCATCATGGTGAAAAGAAATTTATTGTAGTCCTCAAAAAGAATATTTTACAGCATGTTCCCAAGAGTCCAGGGTATTTCCTGAACATTCATGTTTCAGCATTATATTGTTATTAGTACATCTCCAAAACAAGCATGAATTACTTTAGTATCAGCTGGATGAAGTGCTTAAATGTAGTCATGTTGCAATGTAGCAATATGGCAACCAATTTACACATAAACTCCCAAAACAATAATATGATAATGACCAGATAACCTGTTTATTGTGATGTTGATTGAGGGATAAATGTTGGACTGCAGGCTGGGGATATCTCCCATGCTCTTCATCGAAATTGTTGGATTTAAAGATTTTATGGCACTAATGAGGAAGATTGAGACTCGGTTTACTTTGTCATCCCAGTACTCCCTCAGTACCGCACTGGAATGTCAGACTTGATTTTTGTGCTCGGGGGACGTGAACCCAGAACCTTGTGACTCAAGAGATGAGAATGCTACCAACTGAACCTAGCTACAAAAGTAAGATGCAGTGACTCAAACCACACAAATGGAATCAGCCGAGTGAAGTAAGGACGTCAGTGAAATGAATAAAAACGCATTGAAACATGGTAGCGAGCAGGAACTGCTGCAAATTTCCCGACACTTGGCTGTCACTGCTTCCTCCCAGTGTTGACTGCGAGAAAGTGGTAGCAGCCATCAGCTCAGGAAGTGTCAACAAGAGGACCGGCACCCAGTGCCGCAAGAAGGTCAACAACCTCCACCGGACTGCATCGGTGGGTTAGCACTGGACCCTCACTCCGAGCACGCCCCCACCACACCTGATCCAGGGGATGAATAGTGTTTGGGGGGGGGGGTTGGGTGTCTTGTGTGGAGGGAGGTCAGGGAGGGGTTGGGAACACAAGCGTTAAAAAATGAAAATTGTTGAGCTCAATCAACATGACACCTCTTGCACTTTCTTCCACAATGCGGGCCAAGCACCAAATCCATTCCCCATCTCCCCGGACACAAGAGGTCCTGGATGCCTCTCCTCTTTCTCTTACCTCCCCACCTACCCAGTAAGCCCTGCCCACGCGCACACCTGGCTGCAGCGGGGGCCCCTGCTCACCAGAGCCCAGGCCCTTTTCCCCCAGACACCTGCGCGTAACACTACCTGGACCGGGCGCTGGTGCACACATCCACCCTCTGGGTCTGGTGCTGGAGCCTAGCCCTGGGTATTCGGATGTTGGCTGCTGCATGTGTGGTATTGCCTCCCGCAATGTTCAGGCACACTGTACAGACATCACGGACTGATTGGGATGCTAGGCAATAGTTAGGATGTTAGGGCAGCACGGTAGCATGGTGGTTAGCATAAATGCTTCACAGCTCCAGGGTCCCAGGTTCGATTCCCGGCTGGGTCACTGTCTGTGTGGAGTTTGCACGTCCTCCCCGTGTGTGCGTGGGTTTCCTCCGGGTGCTCCGGTTTCCTCCCACAGTCCAAAGATGTGCGGGTTAGGTGGATTGGCCGTAAATTGCCCATAGTGTCCTAAAAAGTAAGGTTAGAGGGGGGGGGGGGGGTTGTTGGGTTAAGGGTATAGGGTGGATACGTGGGTTTGAGTGGGGTGATCATTGCTCGGCACAACATCGAGGGCTGAAGGGCCTGTTCTGTGCTGTACTGTTCTATGGTCTAATAGTCCCCCACGTGCTACGTGGCATGTCTACCCACATGATCCACTTGGCAGGTGTAAGTGCTCATTTAACAACGATTGCCAATTCCCTATTAGCAATACCCTGCTGCCGCGCAGCCAGAGTCCTCCGCGGTTAGTGGGAGTTATGGATGGTTGGAAGGGCAGGGGCTGGAGTTGTCCCGCGACAGGACCACACGATCTCAGGGTTGGCATGGTGGATCCATGGATGCCGAGACACCCATCTCTGCTCGCTCTCGCCCTCCCCCGAGCACCAACTGGGCAGCAACCCCAGTGCCCCTGGGCGAAGCGAAGATGATTACTCACCTCCTCGGGTCCCTGCAGCGGGTCCCTGCAGCAGCCCTCTGCCAGCTTCAAGTTTTTAAACAGGAGTCCTAATCGGCGACTGCATGGCCACTTGCTGGAGAGGCCATTAGATCAAGGGAGACCATTAGATAGGGGGTCACTCCCATTAATTGCATGGAGATTGGGCTTAAATGGTGATTATTGGTTTCTCGTCACGCGGGAGTGGGCCGGTTAGATCGCAAACAGATTGGCGCAGTTCTCTATTTTGGCCTCTCCTGCTATATAATGGCCTTATCACGCTCCCACTTAGAGCAATGCGGCCATTAAATTGCACCCATAATTGCTGCCGTCACATGTATGGGGTACCTCGTCGAATCGACAAATGATTGTCAGCTCTTGTGGGTCTGCTGACAGGGGGAGGGCCCAATGCTAGACACAATGCAGCCGCACAAATGGTACTGTAACCAGAAGAGGGTGAATCAAGTTCCTTGCCTAAAATGTATCCAACAGCCAGATCTTCATACCTCGCAGCCTAAGATGCATTCAGCCAACCAGGCAGACTCAACTTCATTGTGATGTTACGTTTGCCAGTTACAAAGCTAGAAATTGGAGCTCTGCAAAAATCAAAATAATCACACCTCTGGGTCATTTTCTAAACCCATTCATTACAGCAGCTAGATTCAACTCATTCTTTACTTTGACGATAGTAGTCATTGAGACTCAATGACCTCAAAATTAGGCTTGATGATAACAAATGTGAAGCATTAATCCAACTGTTTTAAATTCCTTTCGGCACTATTCATGAGAGGTTCCAAGCAATTCTGCTCCGATAGCCAGGAACTTAAGTCAAATATACAGGCATTCAAATATATTAGCTCGTACTTCATTTCAACGGCAAAATGAATAAAATGCAACACAGCCAGATTAAGGATCAAGTTTATAAAATAAGAAGTGGCATGTATTACTGAGCTCTGTTACATAGCAGCTATTTCTGGTGGATGGTAAATAATGACATTTCTATTTTTAAGCTATTGAGGACAAGTAGCCATATGTAATATATATATTTATCAATTCAATGTATGAATGTGAAAACTGTTGTTTCTGCCAGAAGATCCGATGACATTTTGAATCCTAAGCATCAACCTTGTTCAAAATGTAAACATCAAACCATAAATGAAAATGACTCTAGGGGGAAAAAAGTCACAACAGCAAAATGTAAGAAAATGATGATTACTATCTTAAAAACCTTGAAATAAACCAGTTATTATGGCATATACCAGTGGGAAATGAAAGCACAACATAAAACATTATGAGACCCTATCACAGAAACTGAAGCTGTGTGGCACTTCATGGTGAAAAAAAAGGCAAAATGACAAATTAATTAGCAAACTAAAGGTTGCTTGTCAAAAGACAAAATACTTACTGCTTTAATTGTCACATCCTGTAATTAATCGAGGTTTTTTTTAGAACAAGCATTGGGTCAAAGAGTGTTTACATTTTCTTGCAGTTAGTCCACTATAATTTCTCTTCCCTGAGTTTTTCTTATCTTTTGGCAACCATTATATAACCTATTCCATGAGAAATGTGTCCTCCTTACAGTTGACTCAGCATCTTAAATAAAAATTCTTAATAAAAGGAATCACTCCAAAAATTGAGAATTGAAGTTTCCATTGTGAAAAGAATTGCATTAACTTCTGCAAAAATGGGAAATTTTTTTTTGGTTCTCGCACCAAAAGCATTTCATACAAGCTTATTTATCCAACGTATGGCCCGCCAGGCCTCTCCAGACAGCCCAAAGAGTACTTGTTCAAAATATGTTGATTAGTAAATTTGAAGATTCTTCAACAACTGCTCCTCCAATCACGTGGTGTCTCTTCTAGCATTTGTTGTGGCTGCAATCACCAGTGAGCCAATCAACAGCAAGTCTGACTTTCAGTGGCAGCCATGGAGTGAGTGGTAACACACAGGGCGGCTCCTGCTTGAAAGTGTTGATTTTGGCTCTTTTCATCCGTGTTTTGGGTAGAAACAGTGGAGAGGTGGAGCGGAGAGTGTAGGGGAAGAAGTTCTCCCCTGGATGGGCATGTTTGCGGGCTACCAGATCATGTTTACGACCCTGCAATCTTGGAAGATTTACCATTTAAAAAAATAAATTTAGAGTACCCAATTAATTTTTTTCCAGTTAAGGGGCAATTTAGTGTCGCCAATCCACCTAACCTGCACATCTTTGGGTTGTGGGGGTGAAACCCATGCAGACACGGTAAGAATGTGCAAACCCCACACGGACAGTGACCCAGGGCTGGGATTCAAACCCGGGTCCTCAGCGCTGTAGCCTTAGTGCTAACTGCTGCCCTGATTTACCATTTTTGACATAACTTCTACTTCTGGCAGGGGTGGCACAGTAGCACAAGTGATTAGCACCGCTGCCTATGGCGCTCAGCACCCGGGTTCGATCCCGCGTCACTGTCTGCACAGAGTTTGCACATTCTCCCCCTGTCTGTGTGGGTTTCAATCCCACAACCCAAAAGATATGCAGGTTAGGTGGATTGGCCATGCTAAATAATTAGGTAAATTAAAAAGACTTCTTCTGCCATAAAAATGCATTAACAAATTACAAAGCAAGTCACAGAAACTCTTTTTTATACAAGTTTGCGATGAAACCTTATCCATGTCTTTGCTATCTCGGACTTAACTATTCCAATGCACTCCTAACTCTTTGACGAAGCTCATGATCACCTGGCCTAATATATCCTTATGTGGCTCAAATTATATATCATAATGCTCTTATGAAGGGGTGGCAAGATAGCACAGTGGTTAGCACTTCTGCCTCACAGTGCCAGAAACCCAAGTTTGATTCTGGCCTCGGATGACTGTGTGTATGGAGTTTGCACTTTCTACCCGTGTCTGTGTTTCCTCTGAGTGTTCTGGTTTCCTCCCACAGTCCAAAGATGTGGTCAGGTGGATTGGCCATGCTAAATTGACCCTTTGTGTCAAAAAGGTTAGTTGGGGTTACTGGATTACGGGAATAGGGTAGGGGTGTGGGCCTAGGTAGAGGGCTGGTGCAGACTCGATGGGCCAAATGGCCTCCTTCTGCACTATAGGGATTCTATGGAAGTTCCTGGAGATATTTTAGTACACTTAAAGCAATTTTTTTACAAAGGAAATTGTTCATGCTGCAAGTGCTCGAATAATTTAACGATTTCAATAAAACACCAGAGAATAGCTTTCTTTCCTGCTATGCCTGAAAATGCAGTTATGACATGAAGAGACACTCTGAACAGACAGAACTAGAGGAGAATTGTATTTGACAGTTTGGGCGAGGTCAGTTTCTGTGGATGGAGATTTACTTGGGCGGAGGATTGATAGACATACTGTAGTTTAGCATCTAACTCACTCATGCTCCAAATTTTTTTAAGCTATATAAATACAAGCTGATGATGATATGTTATTGGTTTATGGCCAGATTACATGAGTCTCCGCAGGAAGCAATCAGGGCCTTGTTTTAAATATGTAGATTGGATAAAATGATGTCATCAGAACTCAATCTGCAATATCAACCAGCGTCCTGAATTGGGGGTGGGGGGGCAGGAGAACTTCTCTGGAAACTTACATATAATACTTGGGCCTACCACCACCCTAAACCCCGATCACAGCTAGACTTTCCTCAGCTCCGATCATGACAAACACATTTTTCCCCATGGCAACAATCCCACCTGGCCAAGTTCACTCTGCTCTCACTCCCAGCCCCGTTCACACCCACATTGCAATCACAACCAGACTCCACACCGCCCCAACCCAATTCTAATATCATTCATACCCTTCCTAATCATGGCCACCCCAGTCCGGGCCGGGGTATTTATGTCCCAGCAATCCTAGGGAAAAGGGGGGACGGGGGTAAATCGTAATCAGGTGAGGACACAGGGACTCTGAGGTTGCAGATCCCAGGGCCTCCTGTAGGGTTATAACAAATATGTTCAAAGCAAAATGGCAAAAGAAAAAATGATATGCAGGAATTTCCACTAAAGCAGCAAATGTTCCAGTAGAATAAAAGTTTCAGTTACAGAAAGGATAAAAGTAACACAGACAGAACAGGAATAATGCAGATTTCAGATGTGAGACTGTCCAAAGACAAGAAAGTCTGACAATTTAAGCCAAAACCCAAAAGGTGTGAATTATTTTTGTGACACGAACATGTAATTGTAACACATTTTATTAACTGTAGTGAAACGCAAATACTTCTTGGGTTTGGGGGCAGGGCTTCACTTTATTTACTCATGTTACAGTTTGGGTTTGTCCCTCATAGTTGGTTGGATTCAGTGATGATGGTTATTGCCATTTAAAGGTACGAATTAGGAGCAGGCCACTCAACCCCTCAAGCAAGCTCCACTATTCCCCAGGATCATAGCTGATTTGATTGTAACCTCAAATCCACAGTTGGCTGTGGTTAACACCGCTGTCCTGTCTCACAGCGCAAGGGACCCGCGTTCAATTTCGGCCACGGGTGACTGTCTGTGTGGAGTTTTCATGTTCTCCCCGTGCTCCGTGGGTTTCCTCCAGGTGCTTTGGTTTCCTCCCACTGTGCAAAGATGTACAGGTTAGGTGGATTGGCCATGCTAAACTGCCCCTTAGTGTCCAAAAGGTTAGGTGGGGTTACTGGGTTAAAGGGATAGGGTGGAAGAGTGGGCTTAAGTAGGGTGCTTTTTCGAAGGGTCACTACAGACTCAATGGGCTGAATGGCCTCCTTCTGCACTGTAGGGATTCTATGACATCAAATGGGTACAATTATTAGCCTTCAAGTGGATAGAAACATTAATCTTCCCTTTGTTTACCTGCTATTACAATCAAGACTGTGGACCAATGCACTTGTATCGAATCACCAAAGTGATTTCAGCATTCAGTGCCGTTCATGCCATGTACTACAAGATGAAGTAAAGACTAACACAAAACAGGACTTTGCTGGATTACATACATGCAAGGTGGAGCAAAGAACAATGACAGTGCTTTCACCATTACGTTTTTTTTGTAAACTCAGAGCACCCAATTATTGTTTTCCAATTAAGGGGCAATTTAGTGTGGTCAATTCACCTACCCTGTACATCTTTTTGGGTTGTGAGGGTGAGACCCAAGCAGACACGGAGAGAATGTGCAAACTCCACACGGACAGTGACCCCCGGCCGGGATCGAATCCGGGTCCTCGGCACCTAGAGACAGCAGTGCTAACAACTGCGCCACCATGCTACCCACCATCACCTTCTCAAGGGGTAATTAGGGATGAACAAAAGGCTAGCCTTGCCATGAATGTCTATATATTTATAAAAAATAACTTTTGAAAACTAATGTAACCCCCAGACACCATCAAAATCAAAACAGCAATGAAGTAGCACAGTAACATTCGGTGTGCTATTAAAGTTCACATATTACACAGCAAATATAACATTATATAAATATGCAAATTTGTCTTTTTAAAGTAGTTTGTAAAAATGTTACCATTTTACACAATCATTTAGGCTTCCCCCAAGTTCACCAAAATCCATGGTGCAGCCCATCTCTCCCATTCCCCATACAAATTGCAATCAGTTCTTCTCCTCAATGATACACACAGACACACACCACACACATCTACCTCACCCAACAAACTCAGCTACTTCCCAAACCTCTACAAACCCCCCCCCCCCCCCCCCCCCTTCACTCACTCAAGCCCTCACTCCCTCCCTCTCTCCCCAGCCAGACTCACATTCATCACTTTCTCCCTCCCCAGCCGGACCCACATTCATCCCTCCCTCCAGACCACTCCCTCATTCCCTTCTCCACCACCCCACCTGGATTTTCCCACTTTGCACAGATTTCTCACTGCTTTACCATCACATCTTTGAGTTCCTGAAGAACAATAAACTAAACCAGAGTGCCTACTCCAGCCTTGTTGCTGGCAGACACTTCCTTTTCTTTCAGTTTCCACTTCTTTTCCTTGGCCTCCCAGCGACAGTGCTGCTGAAAGCAGTGATGCGAACGTGGGACTGCACAGAAAAACAGCTCCTTGACCTTTAATCATAGGTTCCTTTCCCCCTTACCTTGCTGTTCCTCATAATAGATCATGTCTCTGGAGGAACAGAAAGAGTTGGTGGATCTGTGATTAGAGAATCTGAAGCCTACATGGGAGAAACAAAATATGTGATTGGAGGAGGAGATCTGTCTCTCCTGCACTTCCTGCTTCTGCAATCACCATCAGTTCTCACTCTCACTAACGGACAGAGTTGGGATTATTTTTTGAAGCCACTTACCAACCTTGAAAGCCGGAATGCACATTTAAAATGGCTGAGCTGTTTGGCTTGGAAGCTCCAGAGTCAGCTGAATAAGTGGTTTCTCTCCTGGTGACAATGTCTATGAGCTCCTCACATTTATTTTTAGTGAAGAAAGTATGCCAAGGGTTATCTTGCAATAGTGTGCAATTTTGACATAGAATAATGAGCCCTGATACAGCTTGATGTGGTTTAGCCAGATGAAGCAAACATGCTCAAATCTCACCGCCATGGTCTACATCAGTGTGTCAGCAGCAAATTCCTATAAACACATAACCAATCAGCTAAAGATACTAGGATTGTAGGTCTCATATTGACTAATATTTACCATACAAGAATCTGTTTATTGTAAAGGACCAGTTGGTACAAGCTAAAGATATTCTGGATAAAAACATTTTCCTTCTACATTTAACACATTATTCTGTCTCTCAGACTTTCCATTCTAAATATACTTCGTAATAGTAGACTGCAATTTCATATTTTGGTGAAATAATATATAGCATATTTAATAATACCATACTGGTGGAATTAAATTTAAGACTACTATTATGTTAATAGTGTCCATCTACCCATTGGAATAAAATGTAATGACTGCATTCATTGATTGGGATTGATGCAATGAGTGTAATTCTAACCATATTAGAGACGCCTATATATTTTAGGCATCTGGGACCCATTTAAGGAATAGCTTAATACTGTTCATTTTTGTGCATGGAATATTTATTGGCAAGAACTTGCGCTTTTAATCTATTAAAATAATAACAACAACAAGATTCACAACATGCAGAAGTATTGCATTAACAGAATACATCATTTTATTTCTGTGGTTTCTAATCAGAAATTCCTTTTCCACTTGGTGATCGCAGACACTTTCTGCTGTTGAGTCTTGTGCCAACATGAACATGGATAGGGACAAAGGGTACCTTTGTTGAGTACCACAATGCAAATGTCACATCTGGGTTTTGATACTATTGATTATAACTGACGAAAGGCACTGTGTATACATCTGATTTAAAAAGTCAAACCCAAAGTGAAGAACTCTTCAAATTTTAAAATGTCATTGAAAATTGCCAAAATGATCTTGCAATACTTAAAGTGCCCTTCCTTAGAAAATGTAGTTGATAATAATTCTGATGTGTAAGTACAAAATGCTTAGCTGCCAAGTATTCAAAAACAGATGATTGCCCTTTCTACCTTCTTTTTTTCTATTTCTACTTATATTAATTGGACAAAACAGAATCTGAAAGCAAGTGTATAAAAATGAATTTAGAAAATTCAGCAAAATTTAAAAAAAGTATCCTAATACCATTGCAAATCTATAATGTCCTTTGGTTTAACTTCAAAATTGTACTATAATCCTCCAAGAATTAAAGTTTCAGAAAATTACAATGATAGAATAAGAGATTTATTGCAATTATGCTTGCTTAATATAGAAAATGTAGGACAATCACAATTATATAGCACCTTTAATGTAATAAAACATCCCAAAGTCCTTCACAGGAGCATTATGGAACTAATTGGACAATTAGCCACATAAGGAGGTTATTAGGCTAGATGATCAACAGATTGGTCAAAGAGCTAGGTTTTCAGGAATAATAATAATAATATAATAAATCACTTATTGTCACAAGTAGGCTTCAATGAAGTTACTGTGAAAAGCCCCTAGTCACCACATTCCGGCACCAGTTCGGGGAGGCTGGAACGGGAATTGAACTCACGCTGCTTGTCTTGTTCTGCATATCAAGCCAGCTGTCTTCGCCCACTGTGCTAAACCAGCCACTAGTCTAACCTGAAAAGGAGAGGAAGAGAAGCAGAGAGAGATGTAGGGAGAGAATTCCAGAATGTAAGACCTAGGTAGCTGAAGGCATAGTCATTAAGGGTGGAGTGATTAAAATTGGGAATGCTCAATAGGCCAGAATTTACGGAGCATCAAGATCTAATGGACTTGTAGGGCTGAATGAGTTACAGAAATAGGGAAAGGAAAATAGGGAATGAAAGGATCTATCTATAAGGATGTGAATTTTAAAATTGAAGGCATTGCTCGATAGAGAGTCAAGCCAGGCCAGCTAGCACAGAGGAACTGTGAGAGCACAACTTAGGATGAGTGAGGATACAGGCCACAGAT